>NC_066581.1:456173196-457638196 GCF_024323335.1 Lathyrus oleraceus | reverse complement strand
TTAGAAAGTCTAATCTTATAAATGTTTTTCTTCCTATTTTCATTGAAGAGTACAAACCCATCCTTTTGACAAACAACTTTGCAAGATTTTTGATTAAAGATGATATCTTAACCATTGTCGCTTAATTGACTTATGTACAATAAGTTATGCATTAACCCTTTAACTAATAAAACATTATTACTAGAAGGGAAAGGGCCATTACCAATAGTTCCATAGACAATAATCTTACCCTTTTGATTGCCTCTGAAACCTATGATGCCTGCAGGCTTAAGTTCCAGACTTTGTAAATATGCCTTATTCTCGTCATGTTTCGTGAGCATCTAGAGTCCATGCACCATGATTGGTGTTTCAACTTCGCTGCTAAGGATGTCTGCAATATATATTATTTTATCTTTAGGTATCCATAACTTTTTGGGTCCTTTCTATAAGAACAAAGTTGGTTCTACAATATATCTCTAAGATTTTGATGATAACAAAGGATGAAACAAAATGGTACTCTAACGAGATTTTTTCTTAGTATGCAGGACTCTGATCAAACATCAGATAGTAAATTACATCAGATAGAAAATATTCGATTATCAGATGCTACTCATAAAGAATGTGTCCAGAAGACTCTGATTCTGATCAACGCAGATACCCAGTGCAACATGAAGAAGTCAGACTCTGATAAAAGAATACTGAATCCAGACTTTGAATCTGAAGAAGTCTAGAGCTTTGAGAAACTTTGGTACAGTCAGACTTAATCAACCTCTGAAGACAAACTCTGATATATCAAGACTTTGACGTAGACTCACCAGCTCAGAATGTGTAACCAAAAATAAATCTGCATTTGGAAAGAAACTATTTCAAGAAGGAAATAATGAGGCTCTCAAAACTGTTTTAGAAAGAAACAAGAAGAGTAATGACATTAAACATTCTCCAATGACCAAGATCCTGTCATCACTCCAATGGTCCTTCACGACGACTATATAAAGGACCAAATACTTCACAAGAGAACACACCTGAAACGCACAAGAAATTTCATTCATTCTCTCTCATCTTTCACGAGCTGCTACTCTTACGTGAAAAGCTATTGTTCTTACAACTCTGTAATTCTTGCTTACTTGTTAGAAGCACTTTACATTACAATTTATATTCTTGCTTGAACTACTTCCTCAAGTGACTCTGCGTAGTCTGAATACTTTAGAGGGCTGAGAGATTATTCTCTTAGAAGATTGGTTGTGTAATCTTTCAAGATTAGTGGTTTAAGTCCTTTTTGAAAGCGAAATCACCTTGGCCGGGTGGACTGGAGTAGCTTTGAATTTCAAGCGAACCAGTATAAAATTCTGTGTCATTTCCTTTTTATTCTGTGTGTGTGTCTGATTTCTTAAAAAGTTTTTATTTCCAAAACAATTCAAACCCCCTTTCTTGTTTTTCTCAACCTTCAATTGGTATCAGAGCTACGACTCTGTTATTGATTTTCTAATCAAACACTTAACAGTGTAGAGAGATCCAGCATGGGAAAAACTATGGACAACACCAATGAAAGAGATAGTTACAATGCTAAACCTCCAATCTTTGATGGAGAATTTTTTTATTATTGGAAAGATAGAATTGAAAGTTTCTTTCTAGGCTATGATGCTGATCTATGGGATATTGTCACAATTGGCTACGCACCACCTATGACAAACGCTGGCGTTGCTATTCCCAGTAGCAGAATGTCAGATGATCAGAAGCGTGAATTCAAAAGCCATCACAAAGCCAAAACGATACTACTCAATGTTATTTCCTACAATGAATATGAAAAGATCACCAATAGGGAAACAACTAAATAAATACTTGACTCCCTGAGGATGACTCACGAAGGAAATTCTCAAGTCAAAGAAACAAAGGCTCTGGCTCTAATCCAGAAATATGAAGCCTTCAAAATGGAGGACGATGAAGCTGTAGAGGTCAAGTTCTCTAGATTTCAAACTCTAATTGCAAGACTCAAAGTGCTGGACAAAGGCTACACAACTGCAGATCATGTCAAAAAGATTGTCAGAAGCTTGGCAAAGAAATGGAGACCCATGGTCACAACTTTAAAGTTATCAAAAGATCTAAACAATATCAGCCTTGAAGAACTCGTCAGTTCACTCAGAAGCCACGAGATAGAACTGGAGGAAGATGAACCTCAAAAGAAGATCAAGTCTATAACACTAAAGTCCAGATCCGAAAGATGCAAACCAGATAGAAACAAAGCCTTCCAGGCTGAAGAAGAAGACAATGATGACTCTGAGAAGGAAGACTCTGACGACGAAGAAGAATTATCCCTTTTAACCAAAAGAGTAAAACAACTCTGGAGAAAAAGGAATAATAACTTCAGAAGACCAAGACCCATGGGGGGTCGATCATAATCAACTTCCAGAGGTAAGTCAAACAAAAATTAACATGCTATGAAAGTAAGGAAACATGTCATTACAGAAATGGATGTCCCAAGTTTAAGAAAGAAAGGTCTAAAAGAGAGAATTTCAAGAAAAGTTCATTCATAACTAAAAAGGGACTGATGGTCACCTGGGATGACAGTAGATCTGATTCCTCAGAATCAGACTCTGAAGAACAGACAAATGTTGCACTCATGGCTACCACCTCCAGAAATACATCAGATGGAGAATCTGACTCTGAAGAGGTATTTTATGATCTTTCTCGCTCTGACCTTGAATCATGCCTTTCTGAAACTCTAAACTCATATTAGAAACTAAAACAAAAATTTAAAGTTGTAAAAGAGGTTCTTAAAGAAACCATCGAAGAATGTGGTAAACTTGAGATGACAGTTTCAGAACTAAAAGATGAAAACCGAACTTTGATATTAGAAAGAGACTCCACAAATAAACAATGTTCAAAACTTGAAGAAGCGTTATCTCAAGCTCCACAAACTTCGAACACAGTAATTTATGAATATGAAAAATCTTTTCAAAAGTTTCTGAAAAATGGGATAGAGAGAAGCAAAATGGCATCCATGATTTATGGAGTAAGTCAGAATAATAAAAGAGGAATAAGGTATGACCCCAGTGAAGATAAATCCTCCATAAATGACAAACCTAAATCTTCGTTTTCTTATCACTACACACATACACAAGCACAACGTTTTGATAATGCTTGAAAACCCAAAGTTCTAAGAAACTCTGGGAAAACTAATCATAAAGGACCCAAAAGATTCTGGGTACCAAAGAATAAGATTGTTTATGTTGCAGATATCTTATGCAGCAGAGTTAAGACACTAATCATGGTACCTGGACTCTGGATTCTCGCGACTAATGACAGGAAGAAGTTATATGTTCCAAAGCCTGGAACTTAAAGATGTGGGCTTTGTAGGGTTCAGAGGAAATCAGAAGGGAAGAATCAGAGGCTCCAGAACTATTGGTAATGGAACTCTTCCCTCTATATCTGATGTCCTATATGTAGAAGGATTAATGCATAACCTATTATCAATAAGTCAATTAAGTGATAACGGCTATGATGTAATCTTTAATCAAAAAACATGTAAATCAATTAATCAGAACAATGGAACAGTCATATTCACTGGCAAGAGGAAAAACAATATTTACAAAATAAATCTTTCAGACTTAAAAGAACAAAATGTAAAATGTCTGATGTTTGTTCATGAAAAGCAGTGGGTATAACATAGACTCTTGGGCCATATTAGCATGAGAAAACTCTCTCAACTAAATAAACTCGAGTTAGTCAGAGGTCTACCCAAGCTGAAGTATTCTTCAGATGCTCTGTGTGAGGCATGTCAGAAAGGGAAATTTTCCAAAACATATTTTAAAAAGAAAAATATTGTTTCCACCTCTAAGCCTCTGGAACTTCTTCACATTGACCTGTTTGGGCCTGTTAAAACAACATCGGTCAATGGAAAGAAATATGGACTAGTTATTGTTGATGATTTTAGTTGCTGGACATGGGTAAAATTCCTAAAGCACAAGAGTGAGTCTCACTTTGTATTCACTAGCTTCTGTTCCAAAGTGCAAAACGAATTTGACTCCAAAATCATCAGAGTCAGAAGTGATCATGGTGGAGAATTTAAAAATAATTTTTTTGAAGAACTATTCGATTCTAATGGAATATCCCATGATTTCTCGTGTCTTAGAACTCCACAACAAAATGGAGTTGTAGAAAGGAAGAATAGGACACTCCAAGAGATGGCCAGAACCATGACCAATGAAACAAATGTGGCTAAGCACTTTTGGGCTGAAGCAGTAAATATAACGTGTTATATTCAGAATAGAATCTCTATAAGACCTATTTTCTGGAGAAGACTCCCTATGAACTGTGTAAGGGAAGAAAACCCAACATTTTTTATTTTCATCCTTTTGGATGCTCTTGCTTTATTCTGAATACTAAAGAACATCTAAACAAGTTTGATTCAAAAGCACAAAAAGGTATTATGTTAGGATACTCAGAACGCTCTAAAGGCTACAGAGTATACAACACAGAAACCAAAATTGTGGAAGAATCAATTCATGTTAGATTTGATGATAAGCTTGACCTTGAAAAGTCAAAGCTAGTTGAGAAACTTGCAGATCTGGAGATTACTCTTGCAGGTTCTGACGAAAAGACCAAAGCACCAGAAGTATCTGATAAACAAAGTCCAGATGCAACTGAAGCCTCAACTATCCAGAAGAAATCAAGAAGTCGCCCCAACATCTCTGAAGATTTGATTCTGGGAAACAAGGATGAACCTGTCAGAACTAGGTCAACATTCAAGGTACCTGAAGAAATCCCTCTAGGACTAGTATCTCTGATTGAGCCTACTTCCTGTGATGAGGCATTTCAAGACAATGACTGGGTTCTAGCTATGAAAGAAGAGCTAGATCAATTCTCAAAGAATGACGTCTGGGATCTTGTTCTAAAGCCTAAAGGAACTCACATTATTGGAACCAGATGGGTGTTCAGAAACAAACTGAACGAAAAAGGAGAATTTGTCAGAAATAAAGCTCGACTGGTGGCACAAGGGTACAATCAACAAGAAGGCATTGACTACAACGAAACCTTTGCCCCAGTCGCCAGGTTAGAATTTATTCGTTTACTTGTTTCATTTGCTGTAAATCATTCTATCAAACTATATCAAATGGATGTCAAGAGTGCATTTCTTAATGGTTATAAATCAGAAGAAGTTTACGTCAATCAACCTCCAGATTTTGAAAACTCTAAATGTCCAGAACACGTTTTTAAACTTAAGAAATCACTATACGGTTTAAAACAAGCTCCCAGAGCTTGGTATGATAGATTCAGTAACTTCCTTCTAGAACATGACTTTATCAGAGGAAAGGTTGACTCTACACTCTTTTGTAAAAACATTAGAAATGATCTCATGATATGCCAGATATATGTTGATGACATTATTTTTGGTTCAGCTAACCCTTTTGTATGTCAAGAATTCTCTGAGCTAATGCAGGCAAAATTTGAAATGAGCTTAATGCAAGAACTAAAGTTATTTCTAGGGATTTAAATCAATCAAGCTTCAGAAGCTACCTACATTTATCAAAGTAAATACATGAAAGACATTCTGAAGAAATTCAAAATGGTTGAATGCAAACCTGCTAAGACACCTATGCATCCAACCTGCATTATGGAAAAAGAAGAAATTAGCCAGAAGGTTTGTCAGAAGCTCTATCGTGGTATGATAGGCTCTCTTCTCTATTTGACTGCTATACATCCTGATATTCTATTTAGTGTATGTATCTGTGCCAGATTCCAATCAGATCCTAGAGAATCTCATTTAACAGTTGTTAAAAGAATACTCAGGTATTTGAAAGGAAGCCCTAACCTGGGCCTGATGTATGAGAAAACATCAGAGTATAGACTTTTTGGTTATTTTGATGCAGATTACGCAGGAGACAGAATGGAACGTAAAAGTACATCTGGGAACTGTCAGTTCTTAGGAAAGAATATATATATCTTGGGCCAGCAAAAGGCAATCAACCATAGCTCTGTTCACTGCAGAAGCAGAATATATATCAGCATCACTATGCACTACTCAGATGCTCTGAATGAAGAATCTACTTGAAGACCTTCTGATATTTGAGAGTAACGTTCCTATTTTTTGTGACAATACTGCTTCCATCTGTTTAAGTAAGAATCCTATTTTGCATTCCAGAGCTAAGCACATAGAAATAAAACATCATTTCATTAGAGACTATGTTCAGAAAGGGGTAATCACTTTAAAGTTTATTGATACAATCCATCAATGGGCTGACATTTTTACCAAACCCCTGGCTGAAGATAAATTCTCTTTCATATTGAAAAATCTAAACATTCAAAATTGTCCAGAATGAAACGTGCCTCTAAAATAGAAAAATAAGACTCTGAAGTAAACACCTGGAATCTGTATCTGATCTGATGCTACTACCAGTTATAAGTCATCTGAGTTAGAAATCCTCAGGATCCAACCCTTTGGTATTCCTGAAGATCAGATAAAGTAACACGTGGTACGTCTTACGTCTGACCTTGGAACTTCTAGACAGCTGTCTAGCAGAAATCAAGAGACGGACTCTCGATATCTCCTCGAGTAGTGTGCTGATTTGGGGATTAGACCTCCATCATTGGCTGTAATCATTATCCTCCAAACGTGCTTACTTGGTTAACGTGCTGCATTCAATTTCTTAACTGTTAAACTCACTTTATATTATCGTTTTGCATGCACCCTAAATGTGTATATATTCATTTAACAAACTACACTTGCACACTTTAACACTCACGACCTCACAAAAACCTCTCTTTCAGTTATTCATCTCCTTCAAAGGATTTCTGCACTCTTCATCAAGTTCTTCAAACATTCATCATCATCTTTAACTGTTCTTCATGGATTCTCAGCAACAATCAGTTTACAACTTCTCCCAACAGATGAACATAACAAAGCAAGCACCCAGTTCTAGCCAACAAACTACTACAACCACCGACGTCATTTCAACTTTAATCTACAGGGAACCCCACATCCTTGATCGTGAGCCCCACATTCATCTAGCAACTCCCTTTGATAAGCTTGAAGTTCTATGTGAATCTTTGGTTGATTTCGAAAACATGAAGCAAAATGGCGTCGACCTCACTGAAGAACTGAAAATGCAAGGGTGGGAAACATACTTTCAACGCCTCTATGGCCCTGTGTACACGAATCTGGTGAAGGATTTCTGGCGTTTCGCAGACTCAGATGATCACTACATTGTCTCTTATGTTCTGGGAGTCAAGATAGTCATCACTGAGAAATCAATTGCCTTCCTTCTGAACATGGAAAAGACATGAGGAAGACACATTTACAACATAAACCCTAGGGAAAAGTACTTGTCCCAGGAAATAAACCCTACCATCTTCCAACAGAGCGCTGAAGGCAAGCATTCCAAGAACAGGGAACTACAACAGAACCTCTGGGTCTGGCTGAAGATCATCTTAGGCACCATCCATCATCGTCCTGCTTCAAACTCTTCTGACTTTATTGTAACACCTCAAAATTTGCCCTCCTCTCTTGGGACTAGCTTAGCATATTGCATTTCATTTTGTAGGACATTAGTCATTGCATATTGCATATCATGTGAAAATAGACAAGTCATCCTCCTAAGTTTTTCTCAGAAGATGGAGAGGTTAAGAGATGCAAGCTTGAGGGTCTCATAAACTGATCACTAATCATCTGAGGTTTGTGCTTCAATTAGGGTTTCCTGGTCCTTCAAGGAGTTTGAGCATTATCTTATTGGAAAGGGTACATCATCATCATCATGGTTATGTCATCCTCAAGGGGCTTATTGTTCATGCTCAGATTCTTTGGGATTAGGGTTTTGACCTCTGGTCAACCCTAATCAGTTGCATTCTACCAGTCAGGGTTTCTCAAGGAGATTGGGTTTATTTGCTTGGACGAGGATCATATGATTATTGTGTGGAGCTTATAAGAGCTAGGGGTTCATTTTGGAACCAATTCCTCAAGTGGTTGAGGCTCAGGCTGATCAGGGCACTTCTAAGTCATCTGTCAACCAAAAAAAGTCAACAGAAAGTCAACTGAGGGCTAGGAGGTGGAGAAATGAGTTTCAACATCTCATTCATGTTCAAAAGAGGCTTATTAATCATGTCAAATGTATATCTTGAAGAATTTGAGGCCAGATCAAAACTTTCCAAAAATGGAAAGTGACCTGTAATTGAAAGTTTCCAAAAATGAAAAGGTTTTGGTTCAACTTCAACTCAACTTTGCATCATCAAAGAAGCTTCAAATGAATTTTTGTCCAACATTAAAGTTGAATATCTCTCTCTCCCATTTCCAAAAAGTCCAAGATCATGAATTTATGATGAATGGTTGAAGAGATATGATCCAATCATTGTCAAGTGTGCATGGGACTTCAAAAGGGCATAACTTTTGACTCATAACTCCAAATTGAGTGCTCCTTTTTGCCAAATTCTTCTCATGACATAAGCTTTCCAAATAAATCATCACATTGCATGAATTTCCATCATATGATCATTTGCTATTCCATGCCCATTTTGGAGGGAATTTTGAAAATTTAAAATTGGTGCATCATGGGAACTTTTTACCATTGCCATTATGTTGGAAAAATGATTTTAAGTGAATTAGATCATGCTTTGATTACTGTTCACGTTCATTTACTCCATGCACCATGCAATTTTCATTTTTTGGCCAAACGCCTTATTTTTGCTAATTCCTAATTAACTTTGATTAATTTTGATTAGAAGGTGATTAGGACATGATATATATACATAATTGTAACAGAATTTGAAAAAATTCTAGATCTAGATCTCAAAATTTTTCTTCCCTCCAATTTTTTCTCTCTACCAAAATTCAAATTTCTTCCACATAGCACATTGATTTTCTTCCATATTCTTGTTCACTGACCCTCATTTAGTGTAGATCAAGCATTGGTTTGGAAGATTCGAGCAAAATTTGTGCATAATTCAAGGAAGAACATGAAGATGGAAAGTGTTATTTGAGCAAGATTTAAGCTTCTCCAAGTCTCAATTTCAACTTCAAACTTCATAACAGTGATATAGGAGTGGATTTACACGCTTGCCAAGCCTTGGATCTGCCACTGTCATTGTTGGATCTTCAAGAGGTCAAAAATTCGAACCTCTTAATTCATGATTTTATGTGCATATTATTGTAGATCTTTCCACACTGAAAATTCTGATCTAAATTTCATAAAAAACGGATGATTATTGAGTGAGATATGCTTGATTAAAGTTTGACATGTTGAAATGTTTTGATCGATTCTCACGATTCATGATGAATTAGCTTTAGATTTTGGTTGATCTGTAACCTACATTGCATGACCTTTCTGATGATATAAAAATTTTAAAATTCTGGATTTTTTTTTTCGTGAACAGTAACCACCACCGTCTTCATGAAGAAGACGGTGGTTTCCGCCCGTAGCGTCCACCTAGCGTCCGTTTAGTGTCCGCCTGGTTTTGTACTAGGGCACAACGTCAAAACGACGCCGTTTTGTTCCCAGCGCCCTCCCTCGGTTCGATTCCGCCTGGAAGCGTTTTTTCAAATTTTATTTTCATTTCCACTTTTCCCTCCAAATTCCATGTGCATGATCATTTTTATTTCATTTTTTTTGCTAACTTTAGAAAATCATATCAAATTGGAAAATGATCCAAATAAATCCATTCTTTTTGCTAATTGTTCACATGAATGTCCTCTATTTTTAGTGTTGATTTTATGATTTTACACTTTCTGGTTTTTGAGTGGTGACTATTTGATTGAACATGTATGATTTTGTGACCTTGCTCCATTCTCCCTAATGTGAAATGCTCAAAAATAATCCAAATGCCATGAAATTTTGCATGATGATTCTTAACATGTTGATTGACATTTTAGGCTTGGTTTGATATTTTTCCCATGTCCCATCCCTGTTTTATGTACATGTTAATATGGTGTGACAATGCATGTCACACAATTGGATGTCCTATTTGATCATTTTCATTTCCATATCAAATGAGCTCCTTTGTATATGATTTCTGGCATGCTAATTGTATTGGACATGTTGTATGCTCATGAAAATTTCCAGAATTGTTTGAGCCATTTCTGATTTAATATGCATTTTCTCATCTTGTATGTCCAATTGATGATCATGTTGTGTGCATTGCCTTCTCTTGGTTGGATCATGACCTTGCTTGATGATTTTGATTTGGCATTTTTTATGACATATTCTCAGTTGATTGAAGTTGCTTCATGTTGAATATCAAGTTCTGTTTTAGCTTTTTACTTCACCTTTGACCCTAGGCTTTGTCCTAGGGGTTTGTACTCACATTTGAGTTGTGAATTTCAGGTTCAAGCATGCATCTCCATGATTGATGTTGCTTCTTCATTTGAGCTTGGCCATTTGTTATTGTTTGCTAACATTTGGTTATTTTGTAGGTCATTTGGTAGTGAATCACTTGTGTTTGCCTTTTGTGGCTTACATGTTGTACATATTGGGATTGTCTGTCTGTTGAGATCTATTGACTGTTGTCTGTTTGTCTGAATGTAAATATTGACTGTTTTAGCTTTTCTTACAGGTACTTTAGCCGCTTTAACTCATTATTTGAGTTGATTTGCTTGGCTTGTGGTGGGCATACCACTTAGGTATTTTCCTTGATCTCCATGTAGTCTGGAAGACCTGTCATGTTATTTTGGCAGGCACCTGTCTGAAGCCCTCCTTAAGAGGCCATGTTTTTGTTTGTTTATCTTTGTGCCTTGTACATGTAAAGACCTCCTAAGTGAAGAGGCATTGGCAGATAAAAGGGATGTGTAATCCATCCCCTGCTACTCAGTTGTGTCATTCATCTTGCTCACACCCTGTGTTGATGCACTTTGAATAAAAACCCAAAATCTTGTTGTGTCAAGTCATGTGGAATAGAGTCCCACATTCTGGACTCCCACCCATTCTTTGATTCAAGCTCACCCAGGCCTGGGTTAAGAGCTATGAGGCATAACCCTCATCTCCATTTCATCTGCTCACCCTAACTCTCAATGTTAGAGGTTAAGAGCCTGACCACCCTTCCAGTATTTGGCTTGTTTGTCAAGGTCGATATGACCCCTTGACTAAAGCCCAACCTTGCTTAAGCCCCTTTGATTGTGTATAGTGTGTGCTATTTGCTTTTGATGTTTATCTGCTTAGCTTCTCATCTCCTTTCTGTAGGAGTCGTATGATCAACTTTTGAGGAAGTTGACGTACGTAGAGATAGACTTGAGTTGACTCACTGCCTGTGTGAGTCAAACTCTTGTTAGAAACCTCAACCTAGGACTATTGTGGATTACATGATAACTATTAGGCTCGAGTCAGTCTCCCTTTTAGTTTGTCATTTCCCAGCCCCTGGTTAGGATAGGAATATCTCCCCTGTTAAGGGGAACTACGTCGCCCTGATCCTCATACCAGATGAGGTACGTAGGCAGGAGATCATGCGAGATCTCTCAGGGCGCCCTTTTTCTTTTTTGTGTGTGTTTTGCTTGACAACTACTAGGTTCGAGTTCCCGACTCCCTTCTAGTCTATGTGTTCAACCCTTTTTCTTTTGGTGTGTGTTTGGAGTCTGATGTAAGCCCAGCGATTGGCATTCGATTTCCCGTTTGGTGTGTGTTCGGAGTCTGATGTAAGCCCAGCGATTGGAATTCGGTTTCCCGTTTGTGTATGTGTTTGGAGTCTGATGTAAGCCCAGTGATTGGCATTCGGTTTCCAGTTTGTTGTTTGTTTGGGGAGTCAGATGTAAGCCCAGCGATTGGCTATCTGTTTCCTATTTCTCTTGTGGAGTTGGATGTAAGACCAACGATTGGCATTCCGTTTCCAGTTGTGTGTTTGCTCTGATGTCTTAGTGTCTTTGTGTGTGTTTTGTTTCGGCGTGCGTTAGCTGAACTACGGTAGCTCTGATTCTCATTCCAGATGAGATACGTAGGCATAGGATGCGATATCCTAGCGAGCCCGTTCCCCTTTTCTTCCATCTGTGTTTTATTCCAGTGTGTGTGCATTCTTTTTGAGCAGTTATTTAGCAACCTTATTCTATTCTCTTGAGCGTGGATCCCGTCGAGTACGACGGACGTGAGGGGGTGCTAATACCTTCCCCTTGCGTAACCGACTCCCGATCCTTGCAATCTCCGGTCGTAAGACCATTTCCTTTCCAGGTTTACTTCGAGCGTTTCCTTTCCCTCCTTTGGGATAAATAACGCACGGTGGCGGCTCTGTTTGTTTTTCTTTTTCTCGCCGGTGTTTCGCGGATGCGACAGCTGGCGACTCTGCTGGGGACACAAGGAAGTTGACCTCTTGATGGTCCATCGTCCCTAAGCGAGTCAATCCTAGCGCTCCTTAGAATAGTTTTGGTTGCTTGTGCTGCTTTAATTATTGCATTTATGATTATTATACTGTGGTTATTTGCATATATGTTTACATGCATCATATTATCATTGTGCTGATTCTGTACAGGTTGGGTCCTCTGATTTGGGGTGGGTGTTCTGAGTGGGGCTAAAACCCAGGCCCGAGTATACACCTAGGATTAGTGTGGTCTCACATTCCTCACATGTTGGTTGGGCATGTTGTTGCGATGTGACATACCACAAGCCGGACGAGGTTCTTCTGAGAGAGCTCTTCCATTGTGGAGTATTCCACTTTGGTTGGGTTACCTTTTTTGAGCTATTGACTTCGGTGACTGTTCTTTCTCGGATCTTTGGTTTAGACGATCTTATGAGAGCTACAACGGCACACCCGAAAGGGCAAACCCGTTGAGTATCTTGTCCGATTGTCGAGACCATTATCCGCCTTAGGATGACCTTATAGAATTCACCTGTGAGAGGAGGGTTGATTCTTGCATATGCATGTTCTGGTGGTGACTAATGGTTCAGTTATTGATCAGAGTCCTATTTATAAGTCGGATTTATGGATTTATCTTTGAGACGCCGGAATTCTGTTCGTGGTATTTATCAGTGGGGATCCGTTTATTTCAGGATTCCCTGGGTTGGTTCAGATGATTTCGTTGCTATCAGAGCAATGGTTTTCTGGTGATGATGGTGATGTATCCTCCGTTCCGTTTATTTCAGAACCTCTCAAGTTGGATTTAGGGTTACTCAGTACCTCAGATGGTTGTGATCAGTTCAGAGACTGTAACTCAGTGCAGTGGATGTTTAGATGACCTGGAGGATGGCACAATGCATTGCATTCATGCATCCGCATCATTCACATTTTGCATTTATCCGCATCTAACTCATGTTTATCCATATGCAGGGGACATTCTTGATTGAGATCCTGGTTGAGAGACTTCTTTGCTCAGACATGAGGCCCGACTTGAAGGATGATGTTGTCTATAGTTTCTTTGATCCAGAGGTCGGTGTGCTGAAGGAGATGATAGCATTGATTACGCCTGACCATGTGGGTATGTTCCGTGAGACTTATGGGGGTATTCTGAAGATGGTTTTCAGGCTCACAGACAGGGATAGGAGTGTCATCCATACTTTTCTCCAGTTTTATGATCCCGGTTTGAGATGCTTTGTCTTCCCAGATTACTTGTTGGGGCCTTTGATGGAGGACTATGCTAGCATCCTCGGTATTCAGATCAGAAATCAGGTCCTTTTCTATGCTACTAAGGAAGAACCTGATGTTGGTGGGATCTCCCGTGCTCTTTATTTGAGTCCAGAGGTGACTAAAGGAGGTCTGAAGGAGAAGGGGAAGTTGCCTGGTTTTCATCTGAGTTTCTTGGAAGCTAAAGCCAAGGAGCATGTTGTTTTGGGTGATTGGAAGGCTGTCTGTGCTTTGATTGCTGTGAGCATTTATGGAATCATCTTGTTCCCTAATCAGAAGAACTTTGTGGATATTAATGCCATTCGGGTGTTCGTTCAGAGGAATCCTATTCCTATCCTGGTTGAGGATGTTTATTACTCGGTCCATAATTGGAACGAGAAGAGGCGCGGGGGATTGATCAGATGTTGTGCTCAGCTACTATACAAGTGGTTCATGGGATATTTGCCTTCCAGGGGTGCTTTTGTTCTTCTTGACCATACTGTAAATTGGTCAACCAAGTTGATGGGTTTGCAAGCCAAAGACATAGCTTGAACTCATAATAGTGGGGCTGGACAAGATTTCATTTGCAGTTGTGGGAGTTTTCCCAATGTGCCTCTTATAGGAGTTCAGGGTTGCACTAATTATAACCCGACACTTCTTAAGAGACAAATGGGATTCGCTATGGAGGTTCCTCCTCTCAAGAGTGAGATTCAGGAAACTTTCTACTTCCCGGTTGAGGGTAACCAATCACGGTTGAGGCAAGTGTCTGATGCATGGCGCAACATTCAAAGGAAAGGCAAGTTTTCTTGGGGTAGAGCTAATAACAGGTCTTTTCCTCCGTTTGATGATTGGCTCAGCAAGAGAGTGGAGTTCACTCGTCTACCATTTCCTGTGGGTGATCCTTGGTATCCGTTGATTGAGGAATCTCATTCTTCTGTCAGCATGGAAGAGTTCCTGGAGATGAAGAGGGAGAGAGATCAACTGCATGCAGAGAAGACTAAATTGGAGATGAGTGTTGCTAGAGTCCAAATGGCTAATCAGGAAATCAAAGGAAAAATAGAAGACCAGGATAAGAGACATGCTCTTGTGGTGAAGCGCTTTGAGATAGACACCGCTTATTATGGCAAGGTCAGCCAAGCTTTAGAGTCATCCACGAGGGAGCACGACATCACCAAGGAGAGGTTGGCTAGAGCTTCGAAGGTCATTGAAGATGAGAAGAGGAGACAAATCCTTGTGAGGGATCAGAGGGAAGACAGAGTCAGAACCCTTATCACTGAGTGGGAGGCAAAGCTGAAGATTAAGGAAGCAGAGAACGTGAAGATCATTGCTGAGAGAGATCATTATATTGCCGAGAGAGATCATTATCTTGCCGAGAGGGATCATTACTTCCGACAGATGAAGATTCACCAGAAGGAGGTGGGGAGATTGCAGCAGGAGAACACCGAGCTCAGGTTCGCCGCGAAGTTTACCAGGATGGTTGATGATGTAGGGCCTTCTGTGGGACCTTCGTCAGACTAGACCTTTCTTATTTGTGTTGGATTACCGTCAGGCCTGTTGACGGAATTCACTTGCTTGTATTTCCTTTCTATTTCTGGAGAATTGTAATTTGATTTGTATCAGACTTGATGTATGACTCTCGCACATATTGTGCACTTTTGGTATACAGTGGTTATTTTCATTCGGTGATTGATCTTCAAGCTTTATTTTCTTTCCTGTATGCACTCACACAGCACACACATGGTTGGGTGATATCTTTGCTAAATCATGATTCTCTGCTCTGTATGTCAAAATCAACTGATGAATGTTGAAATATTGTCGCCAAATTATTATCTGTCTCGATGAAACCAGGATCGAAAGACAGAGTATTCCTCACATGGATAGACATTGCATTCATGCATAATCATAATAACTTGTCTTCTATTTTGCAGGTGTCAGTTTCTAACGTGCTTGATTGTTTCAGGAATCATTGCTCGCGCACGTAGAATCATTCCTTTGCACGCAGTACGTCCGTACAGATACCCTACTAGACGCAACACATCCAGGCTGATGGATCTACCCAACACAGATATTCTCGAGCTGAAGGAGAAAATGAGCGAACTGATCAATGTCATGCAAGGGTTCGCCGTGGGACAAAAAGCACTTATTGATAAAGTGGAGAAGCTCGAGCGGGCTTCGGCTGCCAACAGTGGTATTAATTTAGAGGGTGTCTCCAACCATGGCCTTGGGGGTTCTAGGGATGGAGGAGATCTCAGAAAGAAAACTACTGCTGGTGTAGTGATAAATAATGGAGGTGGTTTCGGTGTTGCCACAGGCGGTGGACCAGGTCCGATGGGTAACAATCTGAAGGATAGCCTGTTTCCTCCTTTCTTCGGGGCTGAGGAGGATAGAGAGGAAGACAAAGAAGCGGGTCAGTTCTCCATGTTAAATGAACAGTTCGGGCAATACGGTGTTCAACCACCAAACAGAGAGATTCAACTGCTGGTAGAGAAAATCAGGGCTCTTGAAAGCTATGCTACTCCGGGGGTTGTTAACATGTCGAACATGGGGCTTGTTGAGGGGATTATGATTCCACAAAAGTTTAAAGCGCCCACGTTTGACAAGTATAATGGGAGTTCTTGCCCGGAAACTCATCTCCAGGCTTTTGTCCGAAAGATTTCTGCTTATACAATGGACCAGAAGCTTTGGATGTATTTCTTCCAAGACAGTCTGTTTGGGGGATCTTTGGAATGGTACACCAAGCTGAGGTCGTATGATATCAAAAGCTGGCAGGATCTTGGCGATGCGTTCTTTAAACAATATCAATTTAATGCTGATATGGCTCCTAGCCGTACCCAATTGCAGGGTATGTCTCAGAAGCCTAATGAGGGGTTTAAAGAATATGCACAGAGGTGGAGGGAGTTGGCTGCCAGAGTTCAACCTCCGCTGGTGGATCGGGAAATGTCTGATCTGTTTATGGGTACCCTTCAGGGGACGTTTGCAGAGAGAATGGTGGGATGCCCGGTTACCAATTTTGCTGATATTGTGGTGGCCGGAGAAAGAATTGAGAGCTGGTTGAAGCTAGGGAAGATACAGGGTAACGCTTCGTCGTCTAGATCGAAGAAGCCCTTTGGGAATGGTCAGAGAAAGAAGGAGGGTGATACAAGTGTTGTGTATACCCAGAGAGGACCAGGTAGGGATCGTTACTACCAGCACACTGCTGCGGTAACCATTCCTGCTGATAATCAACAACAGCAACAATAACAACCGCAACAGCAACGACAGCCGTTTCAACAGAGACCACAGAGGGCCGGGTATCAGGTAAGAGGACGAATGAATGATCGTCAATTTGATAGGCCACCGGTGACGTACTCATTCTTGCTGAAGAAGTTGAAAGACTTGGGGTTGGTTCAGTTGAGGACTTTGGCTCCTTTGAGACCTGATCAGAGGCCTCCCAGTTTTGATGAGAATGCCAAGTGCGAATTCCACTCTGGTGCTCCTGGACACAATGTGGAAAATTGTAAAGCTTTTAAACATGTGGTCCAGGACTTGGTGGATTCTAAAGCCATCAATTTTGCTCCATCTCCAAATGTTAATGCTAATCCCATGCCCGCGCATGGTCAAATGGGGGTGAATGCAACTTCTCAGGATGAGGGCCGAATCTGGGTGACGGATGTGAGCCAGTTGAAGACTCCTTTGGCTGAGGTCAAGAGACAACTGTTGAAGAATGGGGTCTTCCCGGGTTGTGATGACTGTTGTGTTGCGTGCACTGTTGCTATCAATGGGTGTGTTTTCTTGAGGGAGACTGTCCAGAAGATGATGGATGAGGGAAGCCTCAGATTTGAGAAAGTGGATTTGGGGAAGGAGGATTTCTCCACCATAACCATTTACTTTGACCCGGTTGATTTGTCAGCGCTGGCAGATGCGGCTCCAGTTACCATTACGGTACCTGGGCCAATTCCTTATGACAATGACGACGCGGTGCCGTGGCATTATGGTGGAGAAGTCTATTGCAATGGGGAGAAGTTGGAGGATCAGAGTGCAGGTGAAACTATCGTTTCAAAGGTGGATAATGCCGAACCCAGTGGTTTCACTCGTAGTGGAAGGTTGTTTGCACCTGATACTTTGAGGGGTGGAGAAGGAGAGAAAGAAAAGAAAGATAAGGCTGAGGCTTTAGCCAGGGAAAGAGGGAAACAGGTGGTGAGCGAGGGTGCTCCTGTGATGACACCGGCGCCTGGTGGGTCGGAAAGAGAACTTGATGATGAAGCTGAAGAATTTCTAAGGATCATCAAGAAGCCAGAGTACAAGCTTGTTGACCACTTGCAGCAAACGCCATCCAAGATTTCAATCCTGTCATTATTGTTGAGCTCCGAGGGGCATAGAGAGGCTTTGCTGAAAATATTGAAGAGAGCCTATGTTCCTCAGGAGATCATGATCAATCAGTTGGAGACGGTGGTGTCAAACGTCAATGCCAGCCATGGGCTGGGTTTCACTGATATGGACCTAACTGTAGATGGGCGAAATCATAATAGGGCCTTACACATTGCCATGGAGTGTAAAGGAGTCGTGCTCTCGCACGTGTTGGTTGATACCGGCTCATCACTAAATGTGTTGCCGAAGAAGGCCCTGGCGAAGCTGGATTGTGAAGGGTTAATCTTGAGGCCCACGGATCTGGTTGTGAGAGCTTTTGACGGTTCAAAGCGGGCTGTGTTTGGGGAAGTAGAGCTCCCCGTGAAGATCGGGCCCGAGGTGTTCAAGTCGGTATTCTATGTCATGGATATTCAGCCGGCATACAGTTGCCTGTTGGGTAGGCCGTGGATCCATGTTGCTGGGGCAGTGACTTCGACTTTGCACCAGAAACTGAAGTACATCTGGGACGGGCAGGTCGTCACAGTCAATGGAAAAGAAGACATCTTCGTCAGCCACCTATCATCGTTCAAATATGTGGAGATGGACGGTGAAATTGTTGAAACACCAAGTCAAGCATTCGAAACCGTCAAGGTGGAGAGTGCTCTCTTTGCCAAAGAAGAGGAGAAGCCGTCCATTTCTTCATACAAGCAGGCCGCTGAGGTGGTGAGGAGTGGAGAAGCTCCAGGATGGGGAAAGATGATGGACATCGTCACCAAGAAAGACAGATTTGGAGTGGGTTATCAGCCGGGCCGAGGCTTGTCTGGACAGGGCAGAGGACGTCGTACGTCATTCACGTTCACCAGTGCTGGAATGCTGGATCCAGATCATATCTGTATGGTGGGTGAAGAAGTTGACAGTGACTGTGAGCTTGATCAATGGATAAAACCGTGCGTACCAGGGATGGAGATCCAGAACTGGAAGGCCGAAAAGATCATCACTGTCACTCTACTGGAAGAGTAATATTGCCTGTTTTTCAATTCTATTTGCATGGAAGCCATACGTTTTGCCCGAAACGTAATGGTTCATTGTAAGGGCCACCTCATGTTTCATTTTGCAAAATTTGCATCAGTAATAAATGGATGTTTTTCATTAAAAGCGGTGTTCCCTGTTTTTCATTTATTTTTGCAGTTTAATAAAAACAAAAATAAAAATGGCAATGTTTGTTTTCACTTTCCTTTTTCAATTTGTTTTGCTCCGGTTCTAAAGCAATGCATGAATCAACATTCATGCAGATGTGATCATTCTCCGGATCTCATTGATAATAATCCTGTTACACCCTCATATGATTTCGACAACCCGATCTATCATGCCGAAGAAGAAGGCGAAGAAGATTGTGAACTGCCGGAGGAATTAGCCAGGTTGTTAAAACAAGAGGAGAAGGTGATTCAGCCGCACGAGGAGCAAGTTGAGGTTGTGAATCTGGGTATGGATGAGGTCAGGAAGGAAGTGAAAATCGGGGCCGCGTTGGAGGCAAATGTTAAGAGCAGAATGATAGCCTTGTTGAAAGAGTATGTTGATATCTTCGCCTGGTCTTATCAAGATATGCCAGGGTTGGATACCGATATCGTTGTGAACAAGTTACCATTGAGAGCAGATTGTCCTCCAGTGAAGCAGAAGTTACGCAGAACTCGACCTGAGATGGCCATGAAAATTAAAGAGGAGGTTCAGAAGCAGTTGGATGCTGGTTTCCTCGTTGTCACTAATTATCCGCCTTGGGTCGCAAATATTGTGCCGGTGCCGAAGAAGGATGGGAAGGTGAGAATGTGTGTGGACTACCGGGATTTGAATAGAGCTAGCCCGAAGGACGATTTCCCACTACCTCATGATCGCTCGACTTTATGAGTCGAATTGGGGTACAGACTGCAAGTGCACAGTTCTATCGCGTAGTTTTAAAAGATATCGATCCCACAGGGACTTATGAATCGATATACCGTTATCTAAGGTTACTTCGTAAAGCTAAGGCAGGTAATACTTTGATTTTTGGGGGAAAAAGGCTAAAACTAAAATAAGATCTAAAATCAATATCTAATAAGCGGATATCGATATGTAATTCGTCGTAATTAGGGAATCAATCCTTTATTGGTTTCTTGGTTTTAAAGTAAATCTTTTCAGTTGACGCTATTGGTTAAAAATTTTATCTCAAACTCTCGCTCTGTTGAATAAACTATGATTTTATATTAACGTAGCTGTCACTTATAGTTAAGTCAAAAACCACTTTTTGAAAACAATAGAATCCGTAGAAACTCTTTTTAAGAAAACACTAATCGTTTAAACACCCTTATCTCAAACTCTCGCTCTGTTGACTTAGGTTATATAATTAAATTCAAATGCTTAACTCTCGTCCTCACATCCAATCTTTAAAAATACTTTTTGAAAAAGGTTAGAATTTAATTAACTCTAAAAATTGCTCTCGCCCTGATCTAGAATTAATGTCCAATTTACACTGTCCAGTCAAAACCTCAAACTCTCGCTCTATTGATTTTAACTTCTTTATGTCTTTTACTTTCGTACAAAAACTTTGTTATTAAACCTGTAAATTGAGACCGTAAAAAGAGTGATTTTAATTTTAAACTTAATTAAACCAACTTAGTTTTGATTCCTTCATTCCGCTTACTTTACATACCGATACCTAAATAAATCAGCCAGACATGCTAAACAGACTTAAATAAATAACATGCATAAACAGATTCATCACAGGCAAGCAGCAAAAATTAATAATAAAAACAAGCATATATAAATTCAACAAATAAATAAAGAACCTGAATAATTAAATAGCAGTCTTGAACACTCCACCACAGACCGGTTGGATTTGTTCTTGAGTTCTTCAATCAGGCAGAAAAATAAAACGAAGGAATAAAAAAACTAGATTCTAACGTAAGGTTAGATCTGGTAAAAGGTACACAATAGTTTCCGGTGTAGAAACTATTGTGCGAAAAATTAATTAAGAGCTAGAAAAGAAAATAGAATTGCAAAAGAAAACAATATAGAAATTTGTAAAAGTAATACTGTAAAAATATGCCTAAGCTGCTGGAAGAAGAAAAAATGCGAAAACGGCAAAAATCTGGAAAAAGCGTGGAACCTAGAGCTTTCCAAAAAGCTACTATTTATATGCTACCTCCTACAACTGCCTTCCGCGTCAAAAGTCTTCAACGTGCAGAATAGTTGGGCGTGGAAATAGGACTCAACTTCTCTGAAGCGTTCCTTGTGCCTCAAATATAGGGGAATGGTGTGACGTTCGTCACACCATGTGTGACGCTCGTCACACAAGTGCATATAGCGTGACGCTCGTCACAACCTCTGTGACGCTCGTCACAGGCACAACGCCTGTGCCTTCTTTGGGCTGGGCTTGGCTTTTGCTATTTGTTTCCAAAAAACTTTTTTTTGCACCTCCTTTTCTTCCTTTTTTTTACTTTTGCTTCAAATAGATACCTGAGATAAATAGAAAGAAAATACCGCGTAACATCCGATAAAATGAAATAAATTAAAGTAAATAATAATATAATTTAATTGAATTAAGTCCTAAAATGTGATATAGTTTCATGTTATCAAACTCCCCCATACTTAGGTCTTTGCTTGTCCTCAAGCAAAATACGGTATAGAACTTAAAAAATTTAGCCAGATGAAATTTCAAAACACACATCAATTCGTACTAGGTTGCATGTAAACCTTGTTTAGAAGTGACTTGAGTTTAATCTTGACATCGACAACCACGTCACAACCCCAGATAACCTCACCTCATGCAAACCAGTTCAAGTAATGCCAATATAGCTGTCCTAGTTCCTTTACTCTTATTTCACCCGTTTTCATTCTAGCGAAATCACATTAAGCCCTTTATCTTTTCGCGCACATAGTGGAGTAACCGGTTAGTGATTCTGATCCCCTTTTATCTAGAAGTTCTGGTACATAAGTCGGATAACTTCGTTATTCAGTCCATTGCAAATTGTGGGGGATCGGACCGTAGTCCGCCCTACCAAGTTCAGTACCAGATACCTACTGAACCAACTCATAATGGATCTCTCGTATTATGCTTTTGTATGATCTGCAACCTTTAGATTAAATGATCTGGTAAGGATCACCTAACTTAATTAGTGCATTTCCTGATATATATATATATTTTTTATGTTACTTTGGGAGTCATTCACTTATATTCATCGGCTCTCCACGTAGTTTGCTATTAAGATGGTGCTGACTTCTCGTATAAACTACTCGGGGTTACTATAAAACTAAAAGTTCAAGGGATTGGTATAATAGGTACTTATCCTGATCTAACATGTTGAGGTTCTTAGAGCGTTGTTATGGTAATAATTTTTGTCTTGATTTCACTCAAGTTTTATAAAATAAGCAACCTTTATACTTATTGAGTGTGTTGAATTTCTGTTATGGCTCATGAAAATTTGAGGGGAAATAGATAATAGAAAGTTTTTCACGCTAGGGACTTAACTTAAAATAAATCTATATTATAATATATATATATATATATATATATATATATATATATATATATAATATATATATATATATATATATATATATATATATATATATATATATATATATATATATATATATATATATATATATATTATATATATATATATATATATATATATATATATATATATATATATATTTTTAGGGAAATAACAATGAAAAGGAAATAACAATGAAAAGAAAAATACATACTTGAAAAGGAAAATGGAGGATAGAAAGAACATGGTTCCCCCCCCCCCATACTTGAATAAAACATTGTCCTCAATGTTTGAAGGAAAAGAAATGAAATACAAAAAGGAAAGGAAAAAGAAAAGTTAAGGTTGCCTTCCGCCTCTTGTTCTTGGGCCTGGTGATCGCTGACGTAAGTCTAAGTTGTCGAACCTGCCAAACAACTCAGTGAACCGCTGATCGGTTATGTTATTCCTCTCTGCCTACTGTTGTTGCATTTGGCGCATCATTTGCATCATTTCGAGATTCTGTGCTTGCATACCATCAATGGCATCCATGATGTCGTCGTTGGTTGCAGGCCTTCTTCGTCGACGACGTCGGGAGGATGGGCCAGCTGCAGTATCGGAAGGGTTGAGCGGGACTGATTGTTGTTCAGGAGCGTTATCACCTTGCTCCATTTCTTCGAACTCGTCTGCAGACGGGTTTGTATGCGAAGGCTCGGTAACTTCGGGAGCATTCAGATCATAGAGGTGGCGGTTGGGATTGGTGACATCGGTTAGGGAAATGTTGGGGAGAACAACGCTTGGGACGGCCTGATTATTCACCATAAGGTAGTATTTTCCGCCTACTCGGTTCTTGATTAGGCGGCTGGACCGACAGTAGCCTATATCCATAAATAGGGGAGGTAAAGATTCTAAAGTTTGGAGTCGGTCCCCTAGGTTTAAGCCAAGTGCTATGGTGGTTATTAATCCACCAATTACAAAAGGTTGACGGCCTCTAGCGTATAAGGTGCGGATATGATGAAATAGGAAGGAGGCGACGTTTACCTTAGCATTCGGTTCGAAGACGCATTCGAGGAAGAAGAGTTCCTTTGCGTTGACCTTGCTGTTGTTCGGTCTTCCAAAAACGGTGTTTTGTAGGATACGGATAAAGTACCGTATAGTTGGGTTATGTATATGGGAAACAAGGAGCTCTTCCCAGTTGTTGGCATCTACTCCGGATATTTTCCTAAAGAGGTCGAAAGCAGCAACTGTGCTCCAGTTTAGGTTTGGAGGGATTCTGGGGTAGACTTGACCTTCTGTGGGAAATTGTAGCATGGTACTCAATTGGTTTTGGGTTAAGGAGTACTCAGTGTTGAACATACGGAAGGTTGCGGTACCGGTTAAGAATTCGTCCTCACCGGCTGGAGTGTTGTACGCGTATGAGCTTAAGAATTCTAAGCTTAGGGAGGGGTAGGTGGGTTGATTATGCGTACATAGAAAGGTTAGATCGGCAAGGCGGAGCATCCACTCGATACCTTGAAGTAATCCTAATTGTTGTAAACAAGTTGAATCAGGATACCTGGTAGAGATGACGCCTCGCTGTTGAAAGCGCTCGAATTGCTCCCTTTGATAGTTTTCATCTCCGGATCGGAAGATGATATTTCCGAAATTCTGATTTCCCGCCATACTGATGAGTGAATTTAAAGGAGTGGTAAAGGAAAGAAAGAAATGTATTTGAGATTAGAGAGTGGTTTGTGGTGAATGGAGGAGGGTTTTGATGGGTATTTATAGGAAAAGAATTTGGAAATTGGAAAGGAGGTGGTTGAAAAGTGAATAAGTGTGGGTTAATGGGAATAAATGGGGAAGGTAAAAAGTAAAAGGTGTAACGTTCGTCTCCAACGGCACTGTAACGTTCACCTAGTCAGAAAGGTGTTACGCTCGTCACAGGGGCGTGACGGTCGTAACAGGTACTTGGCATGCCGTCCGTCATAGATTGTGTGACGCTCGTCACACATTCTTTTTGGCATGGCTTCAGCTAGCGTTCTTCAGAATAACTTGGTAATTTATTTTTATTATTTTTTTGTTTTGTTTTGCTTTTGATTATTTTATTTTTCTATTTAATTTTCTGCATGTCATTCTACTTTGCACAATGATGCATAAATATATTGTTCTTTAATAAGTCATGTAGGCAACAACAGTAGAGAGCATAATAGATATTACATAATAAAATGAATAAATAGCTTCAATAAAATAATCATAATGTAACAATGGAGAAAAACAAAAAGTGTGAAAGAGAAACAAATACGAATATAATTTGAAATAACATTAACGAATTAATCTAGCTTAAGACTAAATAACTAAGAAAAATAAATAAATTCTATCCATCTGCACGATCTCTGGCCGGAGGAGCAAAGGAGTTAACACGGTATAGCAACTCGTGAAACTGGTTTGTCATACTGTTCATGTATCCCAGAAATTCGTGCCTCAGGCTAGTGAACTCTTCTCTGAGGGCATCTTGTTCTGACATCAAAGCTTCCATGGCAGTGTTATAATCAGTTCCAGGCATATGATGTCTAAGGTCGGGTATTGCCGATTCTTCGGTCTGAGCAGGTTGAGGAGGAGGATCAATATCATAATATCCAGATGGTGTCTGAGGATCTGATTCAGCATAAGGAATCTGGTCATCATAAATCTCATAGTCATCACAAATCTCATAGTCCTGGATGGATTCAGTGGATCTAGCAGGAGAGGGGGTTTCATTCAGATTGTAGAGCCAGTTGTTGCGGTTATGAACACTAGTCCTAGGATCGGGCATGGTGAATAGGCAAAGAACTTGGTTATCAATAATAAGCTCAAACTCATCAGACCCTAGGTTTGCTATAAACAAAGTGTTGAAGAGGAAGGGTATACTCATAGTAGTAATGCCACAAAAAGGGCTTAAGTCAAGCATAGACTGACGTAATCCAATAGCATTACCTATCATTGTTATCAAACCGCCTATTCGGATTGGTGCTCGCTCATCTTGGATAAGGTGGTCCAAGTTTGCTAACATAAAAGTGGCACCGTTTACTGGACGGTTCTGAGAAGCACAAAATATGATGAAGAGTTCATCACGTGAAACTGTGGTACTGTTTGGCTTCTTCCCAAATAAGGTGTGGGTCAGGATCTTATGGAAATAGCGAAAGGCCGGGTTATGTATGTTTCCAGAGAGAAACTCATGTTCCTCGGGATCGTCATTTCCAGTCAAGTTACCCCAAAAGTGTTCAAGTTCTCTATATTCAAAAAGTTCCTCTTGGCTCATTGTGAATGTGTCAAAGGATGTAGGGAAGCCTAAAAGGTTGGTAAAATTTTGAATATTAAATTGGTACTCCATAAACATTCTGAACTGTATAAAACCTCTGCTTATTCCTTTTCCATGGCTGGGTAGATAGATCAGAGAACTAAGGAATTCTAGAGTCAGTCTCCGGTAAGTGACAAATTGTCTACGGATAGGAGCGGTTTCCCACCCTATCTGATTCAGCAAATACAGGACACTTTGTCTTAGTCCAAGGGCAGTCATTGCCCAGTCATCAGCATACAGGCTAGGTAGCATCTCTCTCGTGGCTAGTTCCTCAAACTTTTGTTTCTGAGCTGTTCCTCTGAATTTGATACCCATACGATCAATATGTCCCATCAGGTTAGTGTTAGCTAGAGAAAAGAAAAACAAGAGTTTTAGTCAGGATTTGGCCAAATGCTGAAAGAAGAGAAAAGTTTTTAATAAAATAAAATAAATTAAGAATGAATACTAGACAGAAATTAAAAGAATAATTAAGGAAGAAATAGAAAAATAATAATAATAGAATAAGGAAATAATAAAATAATTTGTGGGTTGTCTCCCACTAAGCGCTTTGTTTAATGTCGCAAGCTCGACATAAAAACAATCAATTACAATCTATAATTTCTGGAGGCATTTCGTCTAAGTGCAAGACTTGCGAATCTTCATTGTTTTCCGCATAGTGATAATGTTTTAGACGTTGCCCGTTTACGGTAAATGGTTCCATAGATTTACCTTTAATTTCTACTGCTCCACTAGGAAAAACATTAGTGATTTGAAAAGGACCTGACCATCTAGATCGTAGTTTTCCCGGAAATAACTTTAGTCTGGAGTTAAATAAAAGGACTGTATCGCCTTGTTTGAAGATTTTCCTTGATATGCGCTTGTCATGCCATTGTTTTGTTCTTTCTTTGTAGATTCTGGCATTTTCGTAAGCATCTCTTCTGAGTTCCTCTAATTCGCTTATATCAAGGATTCTCTTTTCACCGGCGGCTTTATAGTTTAAATTTAGATTTTTAATAGCCCAATAGGCTTTATGTTCTAATTCTACCGGGAGGTGACAGGATTTTCCATAAATTAGCTTAAATGGGGTTGTTCCTATGGGTGTTTTGTAAGCAGTTCGGTATGCCCATAAAGCTTCTGGTAATTTCAATGACTAGTCTTTCCTTGAAGTGGCGACTGTTTTTTCTAGTATCTGTTTGATTTCTCTGTTAGATACTTCCACTTGCCCACTGGTTTGAGGGTGGTAAGGTGTCGCTACTCTATGTCTTACGCCATACTTAAGCAGTAGTTTTTCGAGTACTTTGGATATGAAATGCGATCCACCATCACTGACAACTATTCTTGGGACACCAAACCTTGGAAATATTATATTCTTAAAGAGTCTAGTTACTACTCGTGTGTCGTTTGTTGGAGAAGCTATAGCTTCAATCCATTTTGATACGTAGTCAACTGCCACGAGTATGTATTTGTTGCCGAAAGAGGATGGAAAAGGTCCCATGAAGTCTATTCCCCACACGTCGAAAATCTCGACTTCCAAAACGCCCTTTTGTGGCATCTCGTCACGTCTAGATATGTTTCCTGTGCGTTGACATCTGTCACATTTCTTAATAGCTGCATGCACATCCTTCCATATACTTGGCCAATAAAAACCGGCTTGTAGGATTTTAGAGCAGGTCTTGGATGTACTTGCGTGTCCACCATAAGGAGCGGAGTGACAGTGTTGGATTATACTTTCTACCTCTTCTTCGGGTATACACCGACGGAAAATACCATCGGGACCTCTTTTAAAAAGTAAGGGGTCATCCCAGTAATAATGTTTTATATCGTAGAAGAATCGTTTCTTCTGTTGGTAGGATAAGGTAGATGGAACTATTCCGGCAGCTAAATAATTGACGAGGTCAGCGTACCACGGTGTAACAGATATTGCTAAGGTAGTTTTTACCTGTTTATCAGCGTTATTTTCTTCTAAAGTAGCTATAAGCTTATCGTACGAGAAGTCATCGTTAATTGCTGTTCTTTCCGGTTCAAGGTTCTCAAGTCTAGAGAGGTGATCTGCTACTACGTTTTCAGTTCCTTTCTTGTCTTTGATTTCCAAATTGAACTCTTGTAGTAACAGGATCCACCTTAGGAGTCTAGGTTTTGCATCCTTATTAGTTAAGAGGTATTTGATAGCAGCGTGGTCAGTGTAGATGATTATTTTGGCTCCGACTAAGTAAGAACGAAATTTATCTAGCGCAAACACTACTGCTAGAAGTTCTTTCTCGGTTGTGGCATAATTCATTTGTGCTTCATCTAGAGTTCTACTTGCGTAATATATAACATGAAGCTTTTTATCTTTTCGTTGTCCTAAAACAGCACCTACAGCGTAATCGCTGGCATCACACATTATTTCGAATGGTTCATTCCAATCTGGTGTCTGCATTATGGGTGCGGAGATCAGTGCTTGTTTAAGCGTTTGAAATGCTTCTAAACATTTATTGTCGAATGTGAATTCAGCATCTTTCATCAATAGTCCGGTCAACGGTTTAGTTATTTTAGAGAAGTCTTTAATGAATCGTCGGTAAAAACCGGCATGTCCTAAGAAGCTTCGTACTTCTCTCACAGTCTTCGGAGGTTGAAGGTTTTCGATTACCTCTATTTTGGCCTTGTCTACTTTGATTCCTCTATTTGAGATGATGTGTCCTAAAACAATTCCTTCTTGTACCATAAAGTGACATTTTTCCCAATTAAGTACTAGGTTTACTTTTACACATCGCTCTAGAACTTTCTCTAGGTTTTCAAGACATTCTTCAAAGCTTTGTCCGCATACGGAAAAGTCATCCATAAATACTTCCATGATGTTTTCTAGAAAATCGGCGAATATTGCCATCATGCATCTTTGGAAGATTGCAGGAGCATTACACAAGCCAAACGGCATTCGTCTATAAGCGAAGGTACCAAAAGGGCACGTGAACGTTGTCTTTTCTTGGTCATCAGGATGAATTGGTATTTGAAAGAAACCTGAGTAACCGTCTAGATAGCAGAAATGTGAATGATTTGCTAATCGTTCTAACATCTGGTCAATGAATGGTAAAGGGAAATGATCTTTTCGGGTTGCTTTGTTTAGTTTCCTATAGTCAATGCACATTCTTCATCCCGATTCGATTCGTTTGGTTATAGTTTCTCCTTTTTCATTTTCAATGACTGTTATACCTCCTTTCTTTGGTACTACGTGTACAGGACTAACCCATTTGCTATTAGATATAGGATATATGATACCTGCCTCTAATAACTTGGTTATTTCCTTCTTCACTACCTCACTCAGGATCGGGTTTAGTCTCCTCTGGTGTTCCCTAGAAGTTTTACAGTCTTCTTCTAACATGATGCGGTGCATACAAATAGAAGGACTTATTCCTTTAAGATCGGTGATGTTGTAACCTAGTGCGGTTGGATATTTTCTTAAGATATGCAGGAGTTTTTCTGTTTCGAGCCTTCCTAAGTCAGCATTAACTATCACTGGTCGTTCAAGCTCTAAGTCTAGGAATTCATATCTCAGATTCTTGGGAAGTGTTTTCAGGTCTAAGGTTGGTTTCTTAAGGCATTGCGTAGGGTCCGGTGTTATTGCAAAACATTGGTTAAGTTTGTCTTCTACAAGATAGTCAGATGATTTGTCTTTTTCTAACTTCGTTTCTTTTATGCATTCATCGATGATATCCATGAAGTAACATGTATCTTCTATTGCAGGTGCTTTCAAAAATGGGAAAGAATGAACTCAATTTTCTCTTCTCCTACTTCGAAAGTGAGTCGTCCTCGTTTTACGTCTATGATTGCACCGGCAGTTGCTAAGAACGGTCTTCCCAGTATAATGGGTGTAACTTCATCTTCTCTAATATCCATAATTATAAAATCAGTTGGAATGTAGAATTGACCTATGCGCACTGGAACGTTTTCAAGAATTCCTACAGGATATTTTACGGAACGATCTGCTAGTTGCACAGACATTTTAGTTGGTCTTAATTCTCCCATTTCAAGTCTCTTGCATATGGATAAAGGCATAACACTAATACCGGCTCCTAAATCGCATAAGGCTTTGTCAATGGCAAATTTTCCTATGTGACAGGGTATAGAGAAACTACCTGGGTCTTTAAGTTTAGGAGGCATATTCTGTATTATAGCGTTACATTCAGCAGTAAGTGTAACGGTTTCGCTATCTTCAAGTTTCCTTTTATTAGAAAGAATTTCTTTTAAAAACTTGGCATATGAGGGCATTTGCGTAATAGCTTCTGTAAACGAAATTGTGACGTTTAATTGTTTTAGTAGGTCGACAAATTTTTTAAATTGGCCCGCATCTTTGGTTTTAATAAGCCTTTGAGGGTAAGGGATAGGTGGTTTATAAGGCGGTGGAGGTACATAAGGTTCCTTCTTTTCTACGGTTTCCTTATTACTCTCTGCCTTTTCCTTAGGTTCACTCTCCTCAGTTGACCTTTTAGAGTTTTGGTTTTCTATCCTTGGGTCAGACGGTCCTTCCACTCCCGTTCCACTTCTCAGTATAATTGCATGAGCGTGGCTTCTTGGGTTAGGTTGGGGTTGGCCAGGAAATGTACCAGTTGGGGCAGCGGTAGGCGCTTGTTGTTGAGCTACTTGTGATATTTGCGTTTCCAGCATTTTGTTATGAGTAGCCAGGGCATCTACTTTACTTGCTAGTTGTTTAATTTGTTCGCCAGTGTGTACATTCTGGTTTAAGAAATCTTTATTGGTTTGCTGTTGAGAAGCTATAAAGTTCTCCATCATGATTTCCAAGTTGGATTTCCTAGGGGCGTTATTGTTAGATGTAGATGGGGTCGGCTTCTGATATCCCGGAGGTATAGCTGGGGCTTGATTTGGAGATTGTCCAGGTGCGTATAGAGCATTATTACTTTTATATGAAAAATTTGGATGATTCTTCCAATTTGAGTTATAGGTATGCGAATAGGGGCTTCCTTGAGCATAGATTTACTTGCTCTGCTTGGATTCCTGTTAGGAGTTGACAATCTGCAGGAGTGTGACCTTGGATTCCGCAGACTTCGCAATTCTGAGTTATGGCAACTACTGTGGCTGGAGGTGATACATTTAAACTTTCAATTTTCTGGACCAGAGCATCCACCTTTGCATTAACATGATCAAGGTTACTTATCTCGTACATGACAGTTTTCGTTTGAGGTTTTTCCACCATTGTTCGTTCGGTTCCCCACTGATAGTGGTTTTGAGCCATGCTTTCGATAAGTTGGTAAGCGTCTGCATAAGGTTTGTTCATTAGTGCACCACCTGCGGCGGCATCTATTGTTAACCTCGTGTTGTACAGGAGACCATTATAGAATGTATGAATTACTAACCAGTCTTCTAAACCATGATGTGGACAAAGTCTCATCATGTCTTTGTATCTTCCCATGCTTCGAAAAGAGACTCGTTATCTTTCTGTTTAAATCCATTTATTTGGGCTCTTAACATAGCTGTTTTGCTTGGCGGAAAATATCGAGCAAGAAAAACTTTCTTCAACTCGTTCCATGTGGTGACAGAGTTGGAAGGAAGAGATTGAAGCCATCTTCTAGCGCTATCTCTTAGTGAGAAAGGAAAAGACGAAGTCGAATTGCCTCTGAAGTGACACCATTAGCTTTAACAGTATCAGCGTATTGGACAAATACGGATAAATGAAGGTTAGGATCCTCGGTAGGATTCCCAGATAATTGGTTCTGTTGCACTGCCTGCAACAGTGAAGGTTTGAGTTCAAAGTTGTTTGCTTCGATTGCGGGTGGAGCAATACTTGAATGCGGTTCATCTTGCGATGGAGCGGCATAATCTCTAAGAGCACGAGCTGGTTCTGCCATCTCGGGTATCGAAGGGAAAATATTTTTGAAATCAGGAAGTTCTACAGGAGGGAGATTGTTTGCAGCACGATATTCCCGAATTCTTCGTAAGACTCGGAGATATAGTTCGATGTCGTTGATTCGTAAGTAGAGCGGTTCGCCTTGAGAGCGAGTGCGTGGCATACAAATCAACGAAAGAAAGAAAAGAAAAAGAAAAGCCTTAGTCTCTACAGCGTAACAGGAGAATTACGATATCGACTAAATAAAAGTCCCCGGCAACGGCGCCAAAAACTTGATCGCTCGACTTTATGAGTCGAATTGGGGTACAAACTGCAAGTGCACAGTTCTATCGCGTAGTTTTAAAAGATATCGATACCACAGGGACTTATGAATCGATATACCGTTATCTAAGGTTACTTCGTAAAGCTAAGGCAGGTAATACTTTGATTTTTGGGGGAAAAGGCTAAAACTAAAATAAGATCTAAAATTAATATCTAATAAGCGGATATCGGTATGTAATTCGTCGTAATTAGGGAATCAATCCTTTATTGGTTTCTTGGTTTTAAAGTAAATCTTTTCAGTTGACGCTATTGGTTAAAAGTTTTATCTCAAACTCTCGCTCTGTTGAATAAACTATGATTTTATATTAACGTAGCTGTCACTTATAGTTAAGTCAAAAACCACTTTTTGAAAATAATAGAATCCGTAGAAACTCTTTTTAAGAAAACACTAATCGTTTAAACACCCTTATCTCAAACTCTCGCTCTGTTGACTTAGGTTATATAATTAAATTCAAATGCTTAACTCTCGTCCTCACATCCAATCTTTAAAAATACTTTTTGAAAAAGGTTAGAATTTAATTAACTCTAAAAATTGCTCTCGCCCTGATCTAGAATTAATGTCCAATTTACACTGTCCAGTCAAAACCTCAAACTCTCGCTCTATTGATTTTAACTTCTTTATGTCTTTTACTTTCGTACAAAAACTTTGTTATTAAACCAGTAAATTGAGACCGTAAAAAGAGTGATTTTAATTTTAAACTTAATTAAACCAACTTAGTTTTGATTCCTTCATTCCGCTTACTTTACATACCGATACCTAAATAAATCAGCCAGACATGCTAAACAGACTTAAATAAATAACATGCATAAACAGATTCATCACAGGCAAGCAGCAAAAATTAATAATAAAAACAAGCATATATAAATTCAACAAATAAATAAAGAACCTGAATAATTAAATAGCAGTCTTGAACACTCCACCACAGACCGGTTGGATTTGTTCTTGAGTTCTTCAATCAGGCAGAAAAATAAAACGAAGGAATAAAAAAACTAGATTCTAACGTAAGGTTAGATCCGGTAAAAGGTACACAATAGTTCCGGTGTAGAAACTATTGTGCGAAAAATTAATTAAGAGCTAGAAAAGAAAATAGAATTGCAAAAGAAAACAATATAGAAATTTGTAAAAGTAATACTGTAAAAATATGCCTAAGCTGCTGGAAGAAGAAAAAATGCGAAAACGGCAAAAATCTGGAAAAAGCGTGGAACCTAGAGCTTTCCAAAAAGCTACTATTTATATGCTACCTCCTGCAACTGCCTTCCGCGTCAAAAGTCTTCAACGTGCAGAATAGTTAGGCGTGGAAATAGGACTCAACTTCTCTGAAGCGTTCCTTGTGCCTCAAATATAGGGGAATGGTGTGACGTCAGCGTGACGCTCGTCACAACCTCTGCGACGCTCGTCACAGGCACAACGCCTGTGCCTTCTTTGGGCTGGGCTTGGCTTTTGCTATTTGTTTCCAAAAAACTTCTTTTTGCACCTCCTTTTCTTCCTTTTTTTTACTTTTGGTTCAAATAGATACCTGAGATAAATAGAAAGAAAATACCGCGTAACATCCGATAAAATGAAATAAATTAAAGTAAATAATAATATAATTTAATTGAATTAAGTCCTAAAATGTGATATAGTTTCATGTTATCACCTCACATCGATGTGTTGGTAGACAATACAGCTCAATTCTCGGTGTTTTCCTTCATGGATGGCTTTTCTGGCTATAATCAAATCAAAATGTCGCCAGATGATATGGAGAAAACGACGTTCATCACACTGTGGGGCACTTTCTGCTATAAGGTGATGTCATTTGGTCTCAAGAATGGCGGTGCTACCTATCAGAGGGCCATTGTGACTTTGTTTCATGATATGATTCATCATGAAATCGAATGCTATGTAGATGACATGATAGCAAAGTCCCAAACGGAAGAGGGGCATTTGGTGGACCTGGCCAAATTGTTTGACCGACTGAGACAATTCAGACTGAGGTTGAATCCGAATAAGTGCACTTTCGGAGTGCGATCCGGTAAGTTGTTGGGGTTTATTGTGAGTGAAAGAGGAATCTAGGTTGATCCTGCTAAAGTAAAAGCAATACGAGAAATGCCTGAGCCGAGAACAGAAAAGGAGGTTCGTGGTTTCTTAGGTAGATTGAACTACATTTCACGGTTCATATCTCATCTAACAGCCACGTGCGAACCTATATTCAAATTGTTGAGAAAAGATCAAACGGTCAGGTGGAATAATGATTGCCAAGCGGCATTTGAAAAGATAAAAGAATATTTGCAGGAGCCTCCGATTCTGATGCCTCCTGTGGAGGGACGACCGTTAATCCTGTACTTGACGGTCCTCGAGGGGTCTATGGGGTGTGTACTGGGGCAGCATGATGAGTCTGGTCGAAAAGAGCATGCCATATACTACCTTAGCAAAAAGTTTACCGACTGTGAAACAAGATATTCACTGCTCGAGAAAACTTGCTGTGCTTTGGTATGGGCTGCTCGCCGACTGAGGCAGTATATGCTGGTTCATACCACTTTATTGATTTCCAAGATGGATCCAATCAAGTACATTTTTGAGAAGCCAACATTGACCGGACGGGTTGCGAGATGGCAAATGATTTTGACTGAATATGATATCCAGTACACCTCTCAGAAGGCGATCAAGGGGAGTGTATTGTCTGATTACCTCGCCCAGCAACCTATTGAGGATTATCAACCGATGAAGTTTGAATTCCCTGATGAGGACATCATGTTTCTCAAATCGAAAGATTGCGAGGAACCAATCCCGGAGGAGGGGCCTGACCCTGAATCCGAATGGATTCTGATGTTTGATGGGGCTGTTAACGTGAATGGTAGCGGAGTTGGTGTTGTTTTGGTTACGCCGAAAGGATCCCACATTCCTTTTGCTGCCCGGCTGACATTTGAGTGCACTAACAACGTGGCTGAATACGAAGCTTGTATCTTGGGGATTGAAGAGGCGATTGATTTGCGGATCAAAAACCTTGTCATATATGGCGATTCAGCTTTGGTTGTGAATCAGGTTAACGGAAAGTGGTATACACATCAATCTCATTTAGTGCCATATCGGGATTATACGAGGAGATTGTTGACGTTCTTCACCAAGGTGGTACTGCATCATGTGCCTAGAGAAGAGAATCCTTTGGCAGATGCTTTGGCTACTCTGGCTGCCTTGATTAAGGTGTGGTGGTGGAATCATTTCCCTAGTATTGAGGTGGGACGTCTGGATAGACCGGCTTATGTGTTTGCTGTTGACACAGCGCCTGACGATGAGAAGCCGTGGTATTACGATATCAAGCACTATCTAGAAACCCAAGAATATCCTGAGGAGGCATCTAATAAGGACCGAAAGACTCTGAGGAGGTTGGTCATGGTGTTCTATCTGAACAAGGATGGGGTTTTGTACAAGCGGAATTTTGATTGGGTCTTGCTTAGATGTATTGATGACAAAGAAGCAAGCCAATTGATGAAAGAAGTACACGAGGGGTCCTTTGGTACCCATGCCAGTGGGAATGCAATGGTGAAGAAGCTGCTGAGGGCAGGTTATTATTGGATGACAATGGAGGCCCAATGTTTCAGTTTCGTGCGGAAGTGTCATAAATGCCAGATTTATGCCGACAAGGTGCACGTGCCTCCAAATCCGTTGAGTTTGATGTCATCTCCGTGGCCATTTGCTATGTGGGGCATTGATATGATTGGAAAGATTGAGCCTACGACTTCGAATGGGCACCGATTCATATTAGTGGCTATTGATTACTTCACCAAGTGGGTATAAGCAGCCTCTTATGCGAATGTGACGAAGCAGGTCGTTGCCAGATTTCTCAAGAGAGACATCATTTGCAGATATGGGGTTCCCGAGAGAATCATTACTGATAATGATTCTAATTTGAACAATAAGATGATGGCAAAACTGTGCCGGGAATTCAAGATTGAGCATCACAATTCTTCTCCTTATCGTACGAAGATGAATGGGGCGGTGGAGGCAGCTAATAAGAATATTAAGAAGATTGTGCAGAAAATGGTCGTAACCTATAAGGATTGGCACGAGATGTTGCTGTTTGCATTGCATGGGTATCGAACCTCGGTGCGCACGTCTACTGGGGCAACGCCTTTCTCACTTGTGTATGGGATGGAAGCTGTGCTACCGGTTGAGGTTCAGATTCCGTCGTTGAGAGTCCTGATGGACGTGAAATTGAAAGAGGCTGAATGGGTAAGGACTCGGTATGAGGAGTTAAGCCTGATTGAGGAAAAGAGGTTGGCGGCCATTTGTCATGGGCAGTTGTACCAGCAGCGGATGAAGCGTGCTTTTGACCGGAAGGTGCGACCTCGTGTGTATCACGTAGGAGATATGGTGTTGAAAAGGATCCTTCCTCCTCAAAACGATCGTAGGGGCAAGTAGACACCCAATTATGAAGGTCCATTCGTGGTCAAGAAGGTTTTCTCTGGCGGAGCCTTGTTGTTGACGACCAGGGATGGCGAGGATTTCCCATCCCCTGTGAATGCGGACGCAGTTAAAAAATACTTCGTATAAGAGACCCGCTGGACGAAAAGAATAAAATAGTCCAGGCAAAAGTGGGCATCCCGGCGAATCGAAAAAAAAATGGAAAAGGTTGGGGCAAAAATTAGGGATAAAAAGGAAAAAATTGTACATTCGGCAAGTCGAAAACCTGAAAAGGCGGCTTGGGCAAAAAAGGGTATCCCGGTGGGCTGAAAACCCGAAAGGGCGGTCTAGGCAAAAGAGGGATTGAAACAAACAACTGCGTCTAGCATGATCGTTTACTTTGGTTAAGACACCATGGATAATCCCCGACAGGGATCAGTCGGAAGAGTCTTGTTCAGAAGGCAGAAAGCACGGAGAGTCTTGAGGACATATGGGGTGTAACCGAGTTGGAACTCGATGAGATCACGGGTTCACATTGCCATTAGGATATATTTTTCCTTTTGTGTGCAATTACCTCTTTTCAGGAATTGCTTCTTGTGTATTGCTCGATTTTGAGCCACACCTTTTTCAATCAATAAAATGCATATTCAGTCAAAAAAATTTGTTTTTTGTTTTCATGACCGTTTTGATTGCAAAAACATCTGTTTATTTTGATAAAGAATATTTGCATTTTGAGACATACAGGTCCCTTCCAATGCATGTTTATAAGATTGAAAGCCTGAAATCTTATTCGGAAGGTTGAGTGACTCGGGTGTTGAAATGTTGGCACGCCTGGGGCACGTTTTAATCTAACGATCTCTTTTGCAGGTGCTGTTAGATATTTTCACTCACTTGCAGGTTGTGATGTGAAGCTTTTGACAAGAGATCCCCGTGGAGTCCAGTCAGGGACGAAGAATTGAAGAATGGTGAAGAAACGGCGAAGGACGTGCGACGATCCTGGATATTAATCAAGAAGACTCTTCAAAGTCTGAGAACTGGAAAGTTTGTATGAATCTAAGGGGTTCGATCTCCGTGGAGTACGAAGAAGTCGGGAATACAAGGTGATGAATCAGAAAAGTCCAGACGAGTCTGGGAGCTCTCAAAAGTGGAAAGCTGACACTGGAGTTAGATGGTGAATACCATGGTTCGACGAGTCGACGGGTGTTCTGTGCCAGACTTTCCTTGTTTCCCCAAGCAGAGTTGGGATTGTTACCTCCCCAACAGATTCAAGGTCTGTGACTTCCCTAGCAGGGTCGGGATGGTTATCTCTGCAGCAGGTTTGAGATCAGTGTTTCCTCAGCAGCCAGGCCTGAAGGTTGCTATTTCCCCAGCAGAGGTGTCTGTTGATAGTTGTTTCCCCTAGCATGGCGGAGCTTGTTAAGTTCCCCACCAAGTCGAAGATTGTTGTTTTCCCCTCAGAGCGCGTTGGTGGTTTCTTCCCCAGCGAAGCCCCCAAGTGGATCGGGTTCAGTGGAGGTCATCCCTGGTAAGGGTGGTCCTTTCCCCAGCAGCGGTGCTATTCCCCAGCAGGGTGGAGATTGGAGTGTTGTCGAGTTCCTCAACAGAGTGCCTCGAGCTCCCCCAGAAGAGTCCCTTGAGGGGGATACTTTTTATGCATTCATCATTTAGATAAGCATGGCATATTGCATACCTAATTGCGTAGCATTTCCATAGTTATGGAGCATTACGCTGAAAAAAATCATGCATAAGCATTGCAAGCATAAACTAGTCTCAAGCCGTGGTTACCATTTGAGAAGTGGTTTCGCTGGTTGGAAGATCAACATCAGCATTGCAAGTATTGGTTACTCAAGCCGTGGTTACCGCCTGGGAATCGGTTTCGCCGGATGGTGAAGATGTTACTCCGAGGAGTTTAGCATCGTGGTGTTGGGTCAACCGTATTCCCCAGTAGTGCGATGCTGGAAGAGATTTCTGTCGTGCGAGATAGAAATTGGAAGATGTTACTCTGAGGAGTTTAGCATCATGGCGTTGAAGCAATAATGTTCCCCAGTAGTGCGATATTGGAGGAGAATTTTCCATCGGGCGGAGATGGAAATGAAGATCAAAGAACGTTACGCGATCAGCGCGAAGATACATTTCAAATAGAGAGAAGTAAGTGTTGCGGCATTTTCTGGAGAAAGGGGTTCAAACGGAGATTGGAGTTGAAGATTATATCCGGGATGAGGTCCTCAGGATTGTCTTCTGATCATGTGTCACCTTAGACTTTCGCTGAGGCCAACCGAAGTCGTTATGGGTATCTTCTGAGGAAGAAATGCACATGTTACCTTCCTGTTGTGAAGGTGTACCCTCTGATATGTCGCCATCAGAGTGGTGTTGTGGTGTTATTTCTGGCGTTGCCAGCGGAATTATCACAAGAAAATGGAGAGCGGGGTTCAAATGGAGAGAAGGAGATGCTGGGCATTTTCTGGAGAGCGGGGTCCAAATGGAGAAAGGGAGACACAGGGTGTTTTCTGGAGAGCGGGGTTCACAACGGCGATCACGAGCTATCGTCAGGCGACTGGGGTTCAATTGAAGAGTGGGGTTCATTGTTTGGCAAACAAGACTACTATGAAGGTGTTGGGGTTCAACTGCGGTGATCCGGGATCATCTGCACGAAAGAAAATATTTGTTCGGGGTCCAAGAAAAGCAAAAAAAAATCATCATCAATCAGAAAGTTTCGGGGTTCAAGAAAAAGTAAAAAAATAATAATAATCCCCAGCGGATGCGGCGTTCAGGCCATGGGTATTCCTGTGTTACCATTTATTTTGGTATCCAGGTCAACATTCTGTTTCGGTGTTCAGGCCGACTGTCTCCGTACCAGACGGGTTTTTCTTTTGAGATCACTTCTTTGCCGATTCTGACCGGCACTGTTAATTATTTCCCATCAGAGCGCAAATTGTTCGTCTGTTCTTGGTATTCAATCACTCTTCACCCTGATCATCTGAAAGCCGAGGCTATTCATATCGACAGGTTCACAGTGGATTGAATAGGGGCAGCTGTAACACCTCAAAATTTGCCCTCCTCTCTTGGGACTAGCTTAGCATATTGCATTTCATTTTGTAGGACATTAGTCATTGCATATTGCATATCATGTGAAAATAGACAAGTCATCCTCCTAAGTTTTTCTCAGAAGATGGAGAGGTTAAGAGATGCAAGCCTGAGGGTCTCATAAACTGATCACTAATCATCTGAGGTTTGTGCTTCAATTAGGGTTTCCTGGTCCTTCAAGGAGTTTGAGCATTATCTTATTGGCAAGGGTACATCATCATCATCATGGTTATGTCATCCTCAAGGGGCTTATTGTTCATGCTCAGATTCTTTGGGATTAGGGTTTTGACCTCTGGTCAACCCTAATCAGTTGCATTCTACCAGTCAGGGTTTCTCAAGGAGATTGGGTTTATTTGCTTGGACGAGGATCATATGATTATTTTGTGGAACTTACAAGAGCTAGGGGTTCATTTTGGAACCAATTCCTCAAGTGGTTGAGGCTCAGGCTGATCAGGGCACTTCTAAGTCATCTGTCAACCAAAAAAAGTCAACAAAAAGTCAACTGAGGGCTAGGAGGTGGAGAAATGAGTTTCAACATCTCATTCATGTTCAAAAGAGGCTTATTAATCATGTCAAATGTATATCTTGAAGAATTTGAGGCCAGATCAAAACTTTCCAAAAATGGAAAGTGACCTGTAATTGAAAGTTTCCAAAAATGAAAAGGTTTTGGTTCAACTTCAACTCAACTTTGCATCATCAAATAAGCTTCAAATGAATTTTTGTCCAACATTAAAGTTGAATATCTCTCTCTCCCATTTCCAAAAAGTCCAACATCATGAATTTATGATGAATGGTTGAGGAGATATGATCCAATCATTGTCAAGTGTGCATGGGACTTCAAAAGGGCATAACTTTTGACTCATAACTCCAAATTGAGTGCTCCTTTTTGCCAAATTCTTCTCATGACATAAGATTTCCAAATCATTCATCACATTGCATGAATTTCCATCATATGATCATTTGCTATTCCATGCCCATTTTGGAGGGAATTTTGAAAATTTAAAATTGGTGCATCATGGGAACTTTTTACCATTGCCATTGTGTTGGAAAAATGACTTTAAGTGAATTAGATCATGCTTTGGTTACTGTTCACGTTCATTTACTCCATGCACCATGCAATTTTCATTTTTTGGCCAAACACCTTATTTTTGCTAATTCCTAATTAACTTTGATTAATTTTGATTAGAAGGTGATTAGGACATGATATATATACATAATTGTAACAGAATTTGAAAAAATTCTAGATCTAGATCTCAAAATTTTTATTCCCTCCAATTTTTTCTCTCTACCAAAATTCAAATTTCTTCCACATAGCACATTGATTTTCTTCCATATTCTTGTTCACTGACCCTCATTTAGTGTAGATCAAGCATTGGTTTGGAAGATTCGAGCAGAATTTGTGCATAATTCAAGGAAGAACATGAAGATGAAAAGTGTTATTTGAGCAAGATTTAAGCTTCTCCAAGTCTCAATTTCAACTTCAAACTTCATAACAGTGATATAGGAGTGGATTTACACGCTTGCCAAGCCTTGGATCTGCCACTGCCATTGTTGGATCTTCAAGAGGTCAAAAATTCGAACCTCTTAATTCATGATTTTATGTGCATATTTTTGTAGATCTTTCCACGCTGAAAATTCTGATCTAAATTTCATAAAAAACGGATGATTATTGAGTGAGATATGCTTGATTAAAGTTTGACATGTTGAAATGTTTTTGATCGATTCTCACGATTCATGATGAATTAGCTTTAGATTTTGGTTGATCTGTAACCTACATTGCATGACCTTTCTGATGATATAAAAAATTTAAAATTCTGGAATTTTTTTTCGTGAACAGTAACCACCACCGTCTTCATGAAGAAGACGGTGGTTTCCGCCCGTAGCGTCCACCTAGCGTCCGTTTAGTGTCCGCCTGGTTTTGTACTAGGGGACAGCGTCAAAACGACGCCGTTTTGTTCCCAGCACCCTCCCTCGGTTCGATTCCGCCTGGAAGTGTTTTTTCAAATTTTTATTTTCATTTCCACTTTTCCCTCCAAATTCCATGTGCATGATCATTTTTATTTCATTTTTTTGCTAACATTAGAAAATCATATCAAATTGGAAAATGATCCAAATGAATCCATTCTTTTTGCTAATTGTTCACATGAATGTCCTCTATTTTTTAGTGTTGATTTTATGATTTTACACTTTCTGGTTTTTGAGTGGTGACTATTTGATTGAACATGTATGATTTTGTGACCTTGCTCCATTCTCCCTAATGTGAAATGCTCAAAAATAATCCAAATGCCATGAAATTTTGCATGATGATTCTTAACATGTTGATTGACATTTTAGGCTTGGTTTGATATTTTTCCCATGTTCCATCCCTGTTTTATGTACATGTTAATATGGTTTGACAATGCATGTCACACAATTGGATGTCCTATTTGATCATTTTCATTTCCATATCAAATGAGATCCTTTGTTTATGATTTTTGGCATGCTAATTGTATTGGACATGTTGTATGCTCATGAAAATTTCCAGAATTGTTTGAGCCATTTCTGATTTAATATGCATTTTCTCATCTTGTATGTCCAATTGATGATCATGTTGTGTGCATTGCCTTCTCTTGGTTGGATCATGACCTTGCTTGATGATTTTGATTTGGAATTGTTTATGACATATTCTCAGTTGATTGAAGTTGCTTCATGTTGAATATCAAGTTATGTTTTGGCTTTTTACTTCACCTTTGACCCTAGGCTTTGTCCTAGGGGTTTGTACTCACATTTGAGTTGTGAATTTCAGGTTCAAGCATGCATCTCCATGATTGATGTTGCTTCTTCATTTGAGCTTGGCCATTTGTTATTATTTGCTAACATTTGGTTATTTTGCAGGTCATTTGGTAGTGAATCACTTGTGTTTGCCTCTTGTGGCTTACATGTTGTACATATTGGGATTGTCTGTCTGTTGAGATCTATTGACTGTTGTCTGTTTGTCTGAATGTAAATATTGACTGTTTTAGCTTTTCTTACAGGTACTTTAGCCGCTTTAACTCATTATTTGAGTTGCTTTGCTTGGCTTATGGTGGGCATACCACTTAGGTATTTTCCTTGATCTCCATGTAGTCTGGAAGACCTGTCATGTTATTTTGGCAGGCACCTGTCTGAAGCCCTCCTTAAGAGGCCATGTTTTTGTTTGTTTATCTTTGTGCCTTGTACATGTAAAGACCTCCTAAGTGAAGAGGCATTGGCAGATAAAAGGGATGTGTAATCCATCCCCTGCTACTCAGTTGTGTCATTCATCTTGCTCACACCCTGTGTTGATGCACTTTGAATAAAAACCCAAAATCTTGTTGTGTCAAGTCATGTGGAATAGAGTCCCACATTATGGACTCCCACCCATTCTTTGATTCAAGCTCACCCAAGCCTGGATTAAGAGCTATGAGGCATAACCCTCATCTCCATTTCATCTGCTCACCCTAACTCTCAATGTTAGAGGTTAAGAGCCTGACCACCCTTCCAGTAATTGGCTTGTTTGTCAAGGTCGATATAACCCCTTGACTAAAGCCCAACCTTGCTTGAGCCCCCTTGATTGTGTATAGTGTGTGCTATTTGCTTTTGATGTTTATCTGCTTAGCTTCTCATCTCCTTTCTGTAGGAGTGGTATGATCAACTTTTGAGGAAGTTGACATACGTAGAGATAGACTTGAGTTGACTCACTGCCTGTGTGAGTCAAACTCTTGTTAGAAACCTCAACCTAGGACTATTGTGGATTACATGATAACTATTAGGCTCGAGTCAGTCTCCCTTTTAGTTTGTCATTTCCCAGTCCCTGGTTAGGATAGGAATTTCTCCCCTGTTAAGGGGAACTACGTCACCTTGATCCTCATAACAGATGAGGTACGTAGGCAGGAGATCGTGCAAGATCTCTCCGGGCGCCCTTTTTCTTTTTGTGTGTGGTTTTGCTTGACAGCTACTAGGTCCGAGTTCCCGACTCCCTTCTAGTCTGTGTGTTCAACCCTTTTTCTTTTGGTGTGTGTTTGGAGTCTGATGTAAGCCCAGCGATTGGCATTCGGTTTCCCGTTTGGTGTGTGTTTGGAGTCTGATGTAAGCCCAGCGATTGGCATTCGGTTTCCCGTTTGTGTGTGTGTTTGGAGTCTGATGTAAGCATAGCGATTGTCATTCGGTTTCCAGTTTGTTGTTTGTTTGTGGAGTCAGATGTAAGCCCAGCGATTGGCTATCTGTTTCCTATTTCTCTTGTGGAGTTGGATGTAAGACCAGCGATTGGCATTCCGTTTCCAGTTGTGTGTTTGCTCTGATGTCTCAGCGTCTTTGTGTGTGTTTTGTTTCGGCGTGCGTTAGCTGAACTACGGTAGCTCTGATTCTCATTCCATATGAGATACGTAGGCATAGGATGCGATATCCTAGCGAGCCCGTTCCCCTTTTCTTCCATCTGTGTTTTATTCCAGTGTGTGGGCATTCTTTTTGAGCAGTTATTTAGCAACCTTATTCTATTCTCTTGAGCGTGGATCCCGTCGAGTACGACGGACGTGAGGGGGTGCTAATACCTTCCCCTTGCGTAACCGACTCCCGATCCTTGCAATCTCCGATCGTAAGACCATTTCCTTTCCAGGTTTACTTCGAGCGTTTCCTTTCCCTCCTTTGGGATAAATAACGCACGGTGGCGGCTCTGTTTGTTTTGCTTTTTCCCGCCGATGTTTCGCGGATGCGACATATATCAACACAGATCAGAAGTGTATCTTGTACTGCATTCACAAGGGTCTGAAACTCTGTCTACCTGCACTCCTCTTCAAGTACCTCAGAGATTCAGTTAAAGACACCAGAAACAACATGAAGACAAGGAACTACATCCCTCTTGGGAGACTGATATCTGATGTATTGATCGAGAGCGGCCTCGTGGACCACATGATTCAGCTCAGACTCACGGAAGATGTCACCATTGACACTGGAAGACCTCTGAACGCTCAGAATCTGAAGAGCATGGGAATCATTGATCAAGTCAGAGCCAAACCAACACTTGATACCTCCTGGGAAGCACTCAGAGATCGGAGGAAGATTCCCAACGGACTCTACCTGTTCTCCAAGATTGACCCTCTAGAGGTAGTAGCCTACTATCTACATGACCTTGCCAATTAAGGGGTGGATATCTCTGAATTCACATTGGATTAACTTCCTGAGCATCCACCTCACTTCATGAAGAGGATGCGGGAGCCCTCTAAGAAATCCAAGAAATCAAAGAAAGCTAAGTTGGGAGAATCCTCTAGATCAAGACCCCTAGTTCCTCTGGTTGGCTTTCCAGATAAGTCTACATCTCTCCCCCGCTCTGTCAAAATTAAACCAATTGCTTCTTCTCTTCCCCAAACAACTCCCATATACACCTCTGCTGAAACTCCTCCCTCAACCACAACATTACCAGTTTCAGAAGAAGAAATGTTGAATGAAACCACCTCACCATCATCATCAACATCTCCCCAATCCCCACCTTACTACGAACTCTCCTATGATATCGAACCATCTGACCCTCAATCCCCCACTATGGCTCAGCTCCAAACCCGTGCTCTAGCCTCTCAACAGCCATCACATCCTGAACCTGAACCTGAACCAGAAGTCACTTCCCCACCTCCAGAACATCCAAATCCAACCACATATGTGTAAGACCCCAATTTTGGCCCTAAGGTCCCTCATGGCCCATAACATCTCATATCATGGCCTCAAGGATCACTGCATACCCTAGCTGCCCTCCTAGTGGGTGGGATACCTTGTGAGTGTGTTTCTTGATCACCAAGCATGTATTGCATTTGTATATCATTGCTTTTCATATGTCCACTAACCAAAAGTACAAAAATATTGTCATCTAACCTTGTTTCTTGCAGCTGAAGCAATCATCAGTCAATCAGTCAAATCAGGCATTGAGCAATAGATGGTGGCCATTCTTGAAGAATTTGGACACCATGATCATTCATAAAGAGTTCATATAACTTGTGATATCATTTGGAAGCAAGATCTCGAGAAAAAGAGGCTTGGAATTCATCAGAACATGGCCTAGTCAAGAAAAGTCAACAAAAGTCAACTGTGGTCGACTGTGCGTTTAATCAGGATTTGGGAGGTGTGAGATGGTTGGAAAGGTCTCATTCATGTCCATATAAGCTTCATTTGGAATTTCAAAGATCAAGGTTGAAGGAATCGAAGTCAGACAAAGAGTTTCCCAAAATGGAAATGACTTGTAATTCTCACCTGCCAAAAATGGAAAGTTTTGCTCCTCAAATTTACTTCATGATACAAGCTTCAAATCAAAATTTGTCCAACATGAAAGTTGAAGATCTTGTCCTCACCATTCCAAAGAGTCCAAGAACTTGAAAATCCCATGTATGGTTGGCAAGTTATGGTCCATTCAATTTCAAAAATGACCCATAATCAGAAGGGCATAACTTCCACATGGAGTGTCCAAATTGGGTGATCTTTTTATGCACAAACTCCATTTGACATGTACTTTCATGGTGCATAATTGGATTTCTTCAAAAATGGTCAATGCAAAAAGTCAAATTTCAACTGTACAGTTAAAAGAACCAGGGGCAAAATTGTCCAACTTGTGAAATAATTGGAATTTTTGAGTGGGGATTTTTGCAACACTTCATAAATGGCATTTGAAACTTGTTGGAATGTTCATAACATGCTAAGGCTTCATGGTTTGGAAATTGGCTTTTGAAATGAACTTGAAAAATGAACAAAGTGCCATGACATAGTGAAATTGAGAAATGTACATTCAATGGACATGGGACCAATTCCATTAGCTCCTAAATGAGATTTGTGACTTGTTCAAGTTGAGAAATCACTGTTACATTGGTCATAGCCATCCAAGGGCAAAAAGGCCAAAATACACACATAAGCTCATTTTGCTAATCACCATTTTTTGCTAATCTTGATTATGAGTTGGGATTAAGCAACCATATATAAGCCTAATTGTAACAGAAACTCACAACACTAATCACAATTCACAGATCCAAAAGCAAAATCTCACCAATTCTCTCATTTTTTCCATTTTTCACCAAGAACTTTTTGCATCAATTCATCAATTTTTACTAATCTTTGTGCGATTTCATGGTTAATTCATCATCTACAGGTCTTGTGTAATTACTGTTTGCAGAGATTGAGAAGAAAATCGAGCAAGAACTCCAACTGTCCAAGTGAAGCTCGATTATGGTGAATCAAGATTTCGTGCATTAGAAGTGGATTCACTCGAACCTGATCATATCATTCAACTTCTTGGAGCTTCTACTGCATCTGTTTCGCATCAAAACGCCTTGAAATCTCCAGTTTCGACACTGCCTACAAATCAAGGTACCCTTAGTTGCTCAGTTCTCCTAAGAACTTGCATTGCTTTGCTTAAATAGCAATTTGCATTGAGGTAGACTCTCTATTCTTCATGTAGTCTGGAGACCCGGCCTGTTATTTGGCCGGGCAAACTGTCTGAAGTCCTCCTTAAGAGGCAATGTTTGTGATTGTTTATATTTGTCCCAAGCAGGAAAAGTCCTCATGTGAGGCAATTGGTGGATATAAGAGATATGTAGCCTATCTCCCACTATTCTGTGTGTCTTCTCCTTGCTCCCATTACATGGTTGTAGCATTGAGATCCAAACCCAAGATCTATAGAGTCTTCAATTGGGGAAAGAGTTCCATCTTTCTGAACTCCCCCACATTCTTATATCTATATGCTCTCTCGGACTTGAGATAGAAGCAATGAGGCACACCCCTCATATCCTTTCATCTGCTTCACCTTAGCCCCTCAATGGCAAGGTTAAGAGCGACACTTACCTCTTACAGTGGACTTTCATAGTCAAACCCTTTGATTGAGCCTCATTGAATGGTTATAGTGTGTGCTACTTGAATTTATGTGATTGATTACTTGATTCATTTATACATGATTACTTGATTGCCATTGTGCGGTTACTATCATTGATTGCCGTTGTGCATTTATCATCTTTGTTTGCCATCAGTGCATGATCAGTTCTTTTGTCCTTGTGACATTGATGTTTTCCCATTGAGGACAATTGTAAGTCCATACTGATTGGCTTTTGTTCCTAGGATATGGAAGAGATAGAGTGTAAGACCTCATTGGTCACTCATATCTTCTTTGCTCTTTGTTTGAGCATTGTTGTTGTATGTGAGGATTCATTGTAAGTCCCTGTGATGTGGCATTTGCATTCCTAGGATCATACTGTGGAGGTTAACATAAGTCCAGATAGATTGGCAGTTGACTTCCCTGTTTTGTTTTTTTGTTTTATTCTGATGGAGATTAGTGTAAGTCCATAGAGTGGCTTCTGATATCCTTACTTGTTTTAGGAGACAGGTATAAGACCATTGAGTGGCATCCAGTATCCGCTTTTATTGACTTTCATCTGTTACCATGTTCATATTATTGCTCATTTGTAGCCTATTCCTAAGGACACACTTGAATCATCTTCTATATGGTTTCAAGAGGTGAACCTTTCTAAGAAGTTTTACACCATTTATCCATTCATCCCATTGTGTCCTACCTTTTCACACATGTTTTAAAACTTGAAATAAATGTTGTGCAAACATTCTCACCCCTTTCCAAATTAGAAACTTGGACCTTAAGTCCATGATTTTTCAAACTCCATTTTGTAAATACTTCTTTGAATTGACTTTAATCATACTTTGACTTTTTGTAAATAATCCAAATAACTTCACCCATTCAAATGATTTTGTGGCTTTGTCCATGCTTGTTAAGATTTCATACATTAGCTATAGGTTTGATTTACCCTAGTTGGTTGATATTAATCTCACCGATTTGTCCTTAGTAGATGAATTGTAAGTCTTCCTTGCCTATTATAGGGTTAACCCCTCTCTGGCAAGTGGAAGCTTTTCTCACATGGTGGACTAGTTGTTATATAAGGTTGAGTTTTCTCCCATGGGTAACGTAAAGCCTTAGTGCTATTGTTTTAAAATTGAATCCACTAACTTTTGGAAATTTTTAGCCGAACTACGGCGTTTTGATCCTTACCTTTGATGGAAGGTACGTAGGCAACGGGTTCATCCGTTCGAACACAAAAATAATTAACTTGTATATTCTTTTCTCATCATCCCAATCATGTTTGCACAATACTTATGTCATGACAAATAATAATTTTCAAACAACAAAGTGTGAAAAGGGCTCCCTAGGAGTACCTAGGACGTGATGGGTGCCTAACACCTTCCCATTGCGTAATTTACCCCTTACCCCGGTCTCTGATCTTTTCATTGGTTTTCTACGTGTAAAACTTCTTAGGCTTTTGTTCGCTTTTTAGCCAGTCCTTAGGATAAATAAAAGTGCGGTGGCGACTCTATGTTCATTGTATACATTGCTTATGATTTAATCAATAGATCATATAGCGACGAATACACCGCTACAGAAAAGTGGCGACTCTGTTGGGGATGTCCTTTGTGGTATTGCCTACTTTTCACCTTTGTGTGATATATTATTATTTGTTATTTGACATATTTTTGTACAATTTGGGATAACTGTATTGATTGTAATGTTTGAATTGCTTGATATACAAATGTTGTTTGCTTTGGTGATCTCTGTGAGATGAGTTCTATACCCGAACTCGAGTGCACTCTAGGATAGGGGAATGGCATAGTCTTGTCGACTGGTGTGGAGTATTCCTTAGCCAGTTGACTTGCGAGTCCATTCACTTGGTGGAGGTCATGTTGGATTAATAATGTCACACAAGTTATTTGTGGTTAGGCATTATTCTTTCAATCATGTGCCTTAGAAGCCAAGGACCTTAGTTTACCAAACCCATCTTGGCCTATTTTTAGGACGTAGTGCGGAGGTCGTTCAGATGTAAGATCTGATGCGATTGTCACGCGATACTACACTCATAAGAGTTTCTCTTGAGAATATTTTTGGAATACGAGTATTCGTTCCTCCGATAATATCCGAAAGATGGGACGATGATTATGGGAACCTCTGGTAGAACATGTCTGGCAGGTTTAAACCCTAGTACACTCCCTTTGGGTGGTTCTTAACCATGACTCCATGCTCGTGACTCTCAGCAAACCCGTGATTCGTGGTTGAGTCGTTCAAACATCGTTAATATCAATGGATCCCGGATCAAGTGTAAAACCTAAAATCCACCAAAGCGGCTGGTTGATATTAAGGATGTTCGAGTCGGTTCATGTACCATTAATATCAATGGAACTTGGGTGTCGATAAGGTGAAAACCTAAATCCACCAAAATGGATGATTGATATTAGGGATACGTTGAGCTTTCCCATGACCTTTGTTTGGTGTGCTTTGCTTGATCCTTGAGTGTGATTGTTGCATTCATACATTCATGCATTCATCCACATTTCATGTCACCGAAAAAAAAGAGAAAATTTTCAAGGAACTTAAAAGGGTTTATTTGCAAAATTTTCAGACATGGAAAGACCAAAGAGGCATACAAAGAAGTACAGTTTCAGACAACCAGATGTGAAAGAGTTAAGGAATCTGACATCTTATGTATTAGATCCCTTGGGTTTCAAAGCTCGATATGGGAAGCTTCTACCGCTGCTGACCACCCAGGTTGATGAGGGTCTGATGAGCACGCTTGCTCAATTCTATGATCCGCTGTATCACTGCTTCTTATTTCCAGACTTCCAGCTGTTGCCTACTTTGGAAGAATACTCTCACCTTATTGGGATTCCTATTCTGGATCAGGTGCCGTTCAGTGGCCTAGAGAGTATTCCATCTGCCCGTGAGATTGCTAGTCTATTGCACATAGATGAAGACCTGATTAGAGCTAATCTGATTACCAAAGGTGGGATTAAGGGTTTTTCTTCCGAGTTCCTTGTCACGCAAGCTACCTTCTATGGAGAGGCCAGGAGTGAGGATGCCTTTGAGGCTCTGTTTGTGTTGCTCATCTACGGATTAGTGTTGTTTCCCAACTTTAACAAGTTTGTGGACATGAATGCTATTAGGATCTTCTCAGTTCTTAATCCAGTTCCGACTTTGTTGGGTGATGCCTATTTCTCTCTGAACCTGAGGAATATGAAGGGTAGTGGAGTTATCGTCTGCTGTCTGCCTTTGCTGTACAAGTGGTTTATTTCGCACTTGCCGCAGACACTTGCCTTCAAGGAGAACAAGAGTTGTCTACGTTGGTCTCAGAGACTCATGTCTCTCACCAATGATGATATCACTTGGTACGATCGTGTATATGATACTGTGCAGATTATTGATTCCTGTGGTGAATTCCCGAATGTGCCTCTTCTTGGTACATGTGGTGGGATCAGCTACAACCCTATACTTGCACGTCGTCAGCTTGGGTTCCCCCTAAAGGACAAACCTAATAACATTCTGTTAGAAGGTGTATTCTTTCAGGAGGATAAAGATCCCCAAGGCTTGAAAGCCAGATTCGTCCGCGCTTGGCGCAGTATCCATAAGAAGAGTAGGAACGAGTTGGGTCCGAAGAATTGCATTGCTTTGGAGCCCTATACTTCTTGGGTCAGACAGAGAGCTGCAACCTACCTGATGCCATACGACTATCCGAGACCTACACCTTCGGATGTGGTTGGGCCTTCAACCCTCCCTATCCAACGTGTAGAGGAGTTGAGAGAAGAAGACCTTTCACGTGCTTGGATCCGTGAAAGAGAGGAGCTACTGCAGCAGCTTAAGGAAAAGGACGCTCTGATTGAATTTCTCGAGCATCGAGTGATTGACGATCCCAATGATACTTGGACTTCTTTGCTTCCTTAGTCTTCCAAATTCTGGAAGAGGAAGTATGATCAGCTTGCTAAGGCAAAGGCAGATATGGAAGCGGCTTATGAGAGAGAGATCAAGAAGCTGTGCACTTCTCGTCTTCCAGCATCCCGAGCTAATAGGGATCCATAGGATTTTGTTTTCCTTTTCTCTTTGTAATAATCAAAACGTTGTACTTCTTTTGTCCAATATATTGAATGAGATATTTTCCATGTGAAATTCAAAACGCTTAAATATTCAAAATACTGCAAATAATACCCTAAAGGTTCCTTGAAAATAAAACAAAGCATCTGCACAAGCATGTCATGCATCATTTTGCATAAACAGGTACCTTGTTTCTGGTCTCCCTGTCCTAACTCTGTGTTCTTCATTCATTTTGAAGACAAGCTGACTCACCGGTATTATACCAGAGCAAATTCTGCCAGAGTAATGGATCAGCTAGAGCAAGAGAACCGTGAACTGAGGGATGAAGTCGCCAGACTTGGCGCTTTGATGGAGCAACTTCTTGCTACTCAGAATCAACCTGCTCAACCGCCTGCAACTCCTGTCCAGAGGACTGTGATCTCAGAGGTTGCTACTTCTGTTGTGCCTGCTGCCAGTATTCCTTATATGCCCAACGCCATGCCAGCCGGATTCCCTTGGGGCATGCCTCCAGGTTTCATGCCTGACATCCCAGCTCCGACTTTTGCTCATATGCCGGCATCTAGCCCGGTCCTTACTGCTGCTCCTCCTGTTGTGCACGCCATGCCAAGGGCAGAGGACCCCATCTATCATTCCGAGCCATCTGAGGGCCCGGATGTTAATGAGAAAATGGATGCTATGAATGACCAGTTCCTCGAGCTGAGGAAGGAATTGAAGACCCTCAGAGGTAAGGATCTATTCGGCAAGTCTGCTGCCGAGCTCTGCCTTGTTCCAGGGGTAAAAATACCTATCAAATTCAAAGTTCCTGACTTTGAGAAGTATAAAGGGAACACCTGTCCTCTGGCACACCTGGTCATGTACGCCAGGAAGATGTCTACACAGACCGACAACGATCAGCTATTGATCCACTACTTCCAAGACAGCTTGTCTGGTGCTGTGCTCCGTTGGTACATGAGTCTGGACAGTGCCAACATCAGATCATTCAATGACCTTGGCGAGGCTTTCGTCAAGCAGTACAAATATAACGTCGATATGGCGCCTGACAGAGATCAACTCAGGTCTATGTCGCAAAAGGATAAGGAGACTTTTAAAGAGTACGCCCAGAGGTGGCGAGAGCTTGCAGCGCAGATCACTCCACCGCTCGAGGAGAAAGAGATGACTAAGATTTTCCTTAAAACTCTTAGCTCATTTTATTATGAGTGAATGGTGGCTAGTGCTCCCTCAGACTTCACCGAGATGGTGAATATGGGGATGAGACTTGAAGAGGGTGTCCGCGAGGGACGACTGGCCAAAGACGAAGGCTCTTCTAGCAAGAGGTACGGCTCATTTGCTAAGAAGAAAGACGGGGAAGCACATGCTGTGCAGTCCCATAAATCAAGGAAACCTCCCGTTCAGAGGAAACCAGCACGCTGTGCTGGTCATCAGCATCAGGTGGCCCATACTGCGCCTGTCTTCAAAGACAATGCTCAGCATCAGCAATATCAACCTCAGCAACAATACCAGCAACCTCAGTATCAGCAACAGCAACGCCCACAGCAACAGGCTTACCAGCCTCGTGGAAGCACAACAAATCAAGCCAATTTGAGTTATGACCGGAAAAAGATCAGCTTCGATCCTATCCCCATGTCATACGCAGAGCTTTATCCCTCCTTGTTGGAGAGAAAATTGGTTACTCCCAGGGATCCTCCTGCTATTCCTGCTAATCCACAGTGGTGGTACAAACCGGATCAACACTGCGTTTATCATTCCGGTGCCCCTGGCCATAACGTCGAAAACTGTTATCCACTCAAGACGAAGGTTCAAGACCTGATGAGATGTGGAATTTTGAGCTTCGAAGATTCGGGCCCAAATGTTACCAAGAACCCATTGCCTTCGCATGGGAAGTCTGTAAATATGGTCCAAGGATGCCCTGGGAAATATAAAGTCAAATATGTGAGCCATATTCGACAATCGTTGGTGGAGCTGCACCGTTTGTTGTGTCAATACAGTTATATGGAACATGACCACGATAAGTGCCGTATCTGTTCAGTGAACCGTCTGGGGTGCAATCAGGTACGAAGAGAATTGCAAGAATTGTTAGACGAAGGGACCATTGAGATTCTCCAGAATCGCAATGTCGATGAGGACGAACCTGAGGTTAATGTTATATCTCCAGTGTTCAAGTTACCAGAGCCTGTTGTTATTCTCTACGATAGCAGCAAGCCGAAGACTTCTCCTTCCCTTGTGATTAAGCCAGCAGGCCCTGTGCCGTATTCCTCTGATAAAGCTGTGCCGTTCAGGTACAATCCAGTTGCTGTGCAAGATGGGGTGGAAGTGCCTTTGCCTTCAACTGCTGTTACCAATATTGCCGATGTGAGCGGCCTGACCCGGAGTGGTCGAGTATTCTCTGCGCCTCCTAAGGCTCCTGTTGCTTCTGAATCTTCTGAGCGTCCAGTTGGGACTGCTGTCAATAGTCAGAATCCGACACTTGATGTCGCCAGACCCTCCTCAACACAAAAAACTCCTACTTCTTCAGCTGGCCCGAGTGGCATTTCGAATGAAGAATCTGATGAGATGCTGAGGCTCATCAAGAAGAGCGAGTATAACGTGGTAGACCAGCTTCTACACACGCCTTCCAAAATCTCCATATTATCCTTACTGTTGCATTCAGAACCCCATAGAGAGGCTCTGCAGAAGGTATTGGATCTGGCATACGTTGATCACGACGTCACTATTGAACAGTTTGACAGTATAGTTGCAAACATCACCGCTTGCAATACTCTGAGTTTCAGTGACGCTGATCTCCCTGAGGAGGGAAGAGACCACAACATGGCCTTACACATATCTCTGAACTGTAAATCTGATGCTATGTCCAACGTGTTGGTGGACACTGGATCATCTCTTAATGTGTTGCCTAAATCCACACTCTCCAGATTGTCATATCAAGGTCCTCCTATGAGGCAGAGTGGGGTTGTTGTGAAGGCTTTTGATGGGTCGCGCAAGACCGTGATAGGGGAAGTTGATCTCCCTATCAAGATAGGCCCAAGTGATTTCCAGGTTACCTTCCAGGTAATGGACATCCACCCATCATATAGCTGTCTCCTTGGCAGACCATGGATTCACGAGGCTGGCGCCGTGACATCCACCCTACACCAGAAGCTGAAGTTTGTTAAGAATAAAAAACTGGTTGTGGTAGGGGGAGAAAAGGCTCTCCTGGTTAGCCATCTGTCTTCTTTCTCATATATTGATGCAGAGGATGAAGTTGGAACTCCATTCCAAGCTTTATCTATTGATGAACCTATCGAGAAGAAGTCTCCTTCATTTGCTTCCTACCGTGATGCAAAGCTGGCCATTGAATGTGGTGCAGTTGCTGGTTTAGGGAAAGTGATTGAGCTAGAAGACAACAAGTCCCGGGCTGGCATTGGCTATTGTTCTGGGGCATATAATGAGCACGGTCTGTTCACGAGTGGAGGATTCATCCATGATGATCAGTCTGTAGAAGAGGAAGCTACAGCTATCATTGAAGAAGATGCGGAGGATATGAGCAATTTTGTTATTCCTGGTGGTGTCTGCCACAATTGGGTCGCTGTAGATGTTCCTACAGTTATCCATAGATCAGAGTAAATATGCTCACTTTGTTTAAAACCCTTCTCCCATGCCAAAAGGAGAAGTGATGACATTGTTTGGCTCATATATACAATGATGTTGTCATTCAATTAATGCATTGTTAAACATTTGTTTTTCCATTTGTTTTCACCTTTCGCTTTGCATGAAATCAGTGATCACAAAAAACCCATAAAAACAAGAATAAAAGCAACCTTTTCATCTGCATAATGGTTTGCTTGTTTAAATGCTAAAAGTTTTTCATTAACCAAAATCATTATGCAGGTTGATTCTAAAACCCATTGAACATAATGATCCAATGCCATCTCCCAACTTTGAATTCCCTGTATTCGAAGCAGAGGAAGATGATGTTGAAGGAATTCCTGATGAGATTACCCGTCTCCTTGAGCACGAGAAGAAGATCATTCAGCCGCACCTCGAAGATTTGGAAACAGTCAACTTGGGGTCTGAGGATTGTGTTCGTATGGTGAAGATTGGGGCACTTCTTGGAGAGTCTGTCAAGAAGGACTTGATCGAATTGCTACGAGAATATTCCGATATCTTTGCTTGGTCATATGAAGACATGCCGGGTCTAGATACAGATATTGTGCAACATTTCCTGCCTTTGAAGCCTGAGTGCGTGCCGGTGAAGCAGAAGCTCAGAAGAACTCATCCAGATATGGCAGTGAAGATCAAAGAGGAAGTTCAGAAGCAAATTGATGCGGGGTTTCTGGTGACTTCTACATATCCTCAATGGGTGGCCAATATTGTGCCTGTTCCTAAGAAGGACGGAAAAGTCCGTATGTGCGTTGATTACAGAGATTTGAATAAAGCTAGTCCGAAAGATGATTTTCCTCTACCACACATTGACATGTTGGTAGACAATACAGCTAAATTCAAAGTCTTTTCCTTTATGGACGGATTTTCCGGATATAATCAAATCAAAATGGCACCAGAGGATATGGAGAAGACAACATTCATCACACCTTGGGGAACATTCTGTTATCGAGTGATGCCCTTCGGTTTGAAGAACGCCGGAGCCACGTATCAACGAGCTATGACTACCTTGTTTCATGATATGATGCACAAGGAAATAGAGGTCTATGTTGATGATATGATTGCTAAGTCCCGAACGGAAGTTGAACATGTTGAGCATTTGTTGAAGCTTTTTCAGCGTTTGAGGAAGTTTAGACTCCGCCTGAATCCGAACAAATGTACCTTTGGAGTCCGTTCCGGAAAGTTATTGGGTTTCATTGTCAGCGAAAGAGGTATTGAGGTTGATCCTGCAAAGGTCAAAGCAATACAGGAGATGCCTGCACCCAAAACTGAAAAGCAAGTCTGAGGTTTTCTTGGCCGCTTGAATTATATTTCCAGATTTATATCCCACATGACTGCCACATGTGCGCCGATATTCAAGCTCCTTCGGAAAGATCAGTCTCATGATTGGACCGAGGATTGCCAGAAAGCTTTCGACAGTATCAAAGAGTATCTGTCTGAACCTCCGATCTTGTCTCCGCCGGTGGAAGGAAGACCTCTGATTATGTATTTGACTGTTCTTGAAGACTCGATGGGTTGTGTACTCGGTCAACAAGATGAATCAGGGAAGAAAGAATTTGCTATATACTACCTCAGTAAGAAATTTACTGATTGTGAGTCTCGGTACTCAATGCTTGAGAAGACGTGCTGTGCTCTGGCTTGGGCTGCTAAGCGGTTGCGCCAGTACATGATAAATCATACAACTTGGTTGATATCCAGAATGGACCCGATCAAGTATATCTTCGAGAAGCCTGCTTTAACTGGGAGGATTGCCCGTCGGCAGATGTTGTCGTCTGAGTATGATATTGAGTATCGAGCTCAAAAAGCTATCAAAGGTAGTATCTTGGCTGACCATTTAGCGCACCAGCCGATTGAAGATCATCAGTCTGTTCAGTATGACTTCCCTGATGAGGAGATTCTGTATTTGAAAATGAAAGATTGTGATGAGCCTACACTTGATGAAGGTCCAGAACCTGCTTCCAGGTGGACGATGGTGTTTGATGGCGCTGTTAATCAGTATGGAAATGGAATTGGGGCAGTGATTGTTAATCCCCAAGGTGCTCATATTCCTTTTACAGCAAGGCTAACTTTCAAATGCACGAATAATATGGCTGAGTATGAAGCCTGTATTATGGGACTTGAAGAATGTATTGATTTGAGAATCAAACATCTTGATGTGTATGGTGATTCGGCCCTAGTTGTTAATCAGATCAAGGGTGAATGGGAGACGAATCAGCCAAGTCTCATCCCGTACAGAGATTATGCAAGAAGGATTTCAACTTTCTTCACAGAAGTTGAATTTCACCATATTCCTCGAGAGGATAATCGGATGGAAGATGCTCTTGCTACGCTTGCTTCCATGATTGTGGTCAGATGGTGGAATGATGTCCCCAATATTACTGTGATGCGCTTGGATAGACCAGCTCACATATTTGCAATCGAAGAAGTCAATGATGACAAGCCTTGGTATTTTGATATCAAGAATTTCCTCCAGAACCAGGTCTACCCGCCTGGGGCATCTGTGAAAGATAGGAAAACTTTGAGAAGGTTGTCAGGCAGTTTCTACCTCAGTGGTGAAGTGTTGTATAAAAGAAATTTTGACATGGTTTTGCTCAGATGCGTGGATAGACACGAAGCAAACCTGTTGATGACTGAGGTCCATGAGGGTTCATTTGGTACTCATTCCAATGGACACGCCATGGCTAAGAAAATGTTAAGAGCAGGCTACTATTGGCTGACAATGGAGTCTGACTGTTGCAAGTATGTGAAGAAATGTCACAAGTGTCAAATTTGTGCGGATAAGATTCATATTCCTCCTACACTTCTGAATGTGATTTCATCACCATGGCCTTTCTCTATGTGGGGAATTGACATAATCGGCATGATTGAGCCAAAAGCATCCAATGGACACAGGTTTATTCTCGTAGCAATCGACTACTTCACCAAATGGGTTGAAGCCGCTTCATATGCGAATGTGACCAGACAGGTGGTTGTGAGGTTTATCAAGAACCAGCTGATTTGCCGTTATGGTGTGCCAGAGAGGATCATTACTGATAATGGATCCAATCTGAATAACAGGATGATGGATGAGTTGTGCGCTGAGTTCAAGATTGCACACCATAATTCCTCTCCCTACAGACCTAAGATGAATGGGGCTGTTGAAGCCGCTAATAAGAATATCAAGAAGATTATCCAAAAGATGACTGTCACGTACAAAGATTGGCATGAGATGCTGCCATTTGCTTTGCATGGATATCGTACGTCTGTACGCACTTCAACAGGGGCAACCCCTTTCTCTCTTGTTTATGGTATGGAAGCTGTTCTCCCAGTAGAGGTGGAGATCCCGTCAATGAGAGTCTTGATGGAAGCCAAGTTGACTGATGCTGAATGGGTTCAGAGTCGTTATGACCAGTTGAATTTGATTGAAGAGAAGCGATTAACTGCCATGTGCCATGGTCAGTTATACCAGCAGAGAATGAAGAAAGCATTCGACAAGAAGGTCAAGCCTCGTGTGTTCAGAGAAGGTGACCTTGTGCTCAAGAAAGTTTTGTCTTTCGTGCCCGATTCCAGGGGCAAGTGGACTCCAAACTACGAGGGTCCATATGTTGTTAAGAGAGCCTTTTCAGGCGGAGCTTTGATGCTTACAACAATGGATGGGGAGGATTTCACTCGTCCTGTGAATTCTGATGCAGTCAAGAGATACTTTGCCTAATAAAAAAAAAGTATATGCAAATGAAAGATAGAATAGCTCGCTAAGCTGAAAACCCGAAAGGGCGGCTCAGGCAAAAATGAGCGTCTCGGTGGAAAACCTGCAAGGGTGATCCAGGCAAAAATTAGAGACATTGAAAAAAATGATATTTGCATCCCGCTAGATTGAGTACCTCACTCTGGGGCAATCTAGGCAAAAAAATTAGGGATTTGGCAAGTAACTGCATCCTGACAAGACCTTCTGGTTACCAGCTGTCTTTTCGTCAGAAGGTTCTCGATTCATCGTCAACTGAAGCTTCGCATACATCGAGATTCAAATTGGTAGAGAAAGGATCATTATGTTCAATGTAGCCCTCTTCCAATATATATCACTGATTTCAAATTTGTACAGATCTATGGAGTCTTGCCATTTGCAGACTACCATTCCATCAAATAAATTTGAGCTTTTATCCAATTATTTGCACTCTTATTTGTTTCAATTCAACAAATGTTTTGCATGTTTTAATTGATAAAAATATCATTGGTTTAAAAATAAATTTTTTCAAAATTATTGTTTTAAACAAAGTGAACATTCACAATGATAAAAGGATACTCAAAGAATTTCCCCAGTGCTCTCCCAAGGGTGGCATGGTTTCCAACAGGTAAGACATTTGTTCATACTCCTGGTTTGGTTTGTATCCTTCTTCTCCAGATTTGGTTGTTGGGGTTGTTCCCCAAGCAGAGATTTCGGTTGTTAGGGTTGTTCCCTAAGCAGAGCTTCTGTGGATTTTGACTCCCCGAAGCAGAGTAGTGTATTGAAGGCTCAGTCTGTTCTCCAGCAGTAGTCTCTCCCCGGCTTGATTGCTCAGTTGTTCAGAAAATTTGTGGTTAGTGGGTTGGTATCCCCGTATCCCGTATTTCTCCCCAAGTGAGTTGCCAGCATAATTGCAAGTCGAGTTGTTGGTGGGGTTGTTCCCCAAGCAGAGTGTTGTTGAAGACTCAGTTTTCTCCAACAGCAGTTTTCCCCAGCATGGATGCTTTCCTTGTGGAAGATTCGGCGGTTGATTGGTTTGTCACCTTGGTGCCTCGCCACTTTCTCCAGTGGATCGCTATCCCCAGACTTTATTTGTCTCCTTGGCACAGTAGAGCAGTTATTGATATCCCCATCGAAGTCGCGAGCAGAGTTGTTGTCACTCATCCCTAGCGCAGTCGAGAGCTGAGTGCTTACTTTCGCTCTATCAGAATGGTTGATCTCCTCATCAGAGCAGGATTTATTTTCCTACTCAGTGGTTGATTGGGTTGATATCCCCGTATTTTCATCCAACTTTCTCCAGCATTTCTCTGCAGAGCGGTTGTTGTGGCAGTATTGCCTGTTGAACCTCTTTCAATCCCCGGTATGGTCGGTTGATAGCTCCGTCATCCAGAGATTGTATTGCTTTCCTGATTACTTTTCGATCCTCAGTAGAGCGGATTTTGTTGCAGAATCTGCTGATGTGATCCATCAGATGTGTGTTCGCCCCGAGTAGAGTGGTTTGGTGCAGAATCTACTTGTTTGGTGCTTTCCTTCCTCGGTGGGTTGTTCCCCAGGAGAGTAGTGGACGATATCCCCAGTAGAGTTGCTTGTGCAACCAAACCCTATCCGGGTGACCTTTGCTCCTTCAGTGGGTTGTTCCCCAATGGAGTTATGTTGGATCCGTTCCCATAGAAGTGTTTGCTAGGATCCCCTGCAGGACTTTGAGATTCTCTTGTTCCCCAACAGATTCGTCTTGGTGGCCGTTTTGCCCGTTGTGACTTTTTGTGCCCTAGTTTGGGCGATCGCTGATCCATTGCTCAGAGATTTGGTATTCTCCAGATATCTCTGATTCTTTTTGCTTCCGCTTCCCAGCAGTACCCGCAGATCTTTGCTTTATAGCATGTAGATCTCCAGCAGAATTGGCCTTCCATTTGGTTTTCCCCTAGAAATGTAATACCGGACGTTTGATTCCTGGACCTTTTGTGTTAGATATGTCTGTTTTGTCAGCATTCATCAAACATAAACCACGCATATTCATGCATATTCATAAAACATTCAAATATTCATGTTGCATTTTTGCCATATATCCCTTGTTTGTTGATCCCTGCTATGGTGATATAGATCTTTATAGATCTCCCTAAGCAGATGTCGGGTGTTAAATCTCTCCATATAGAGTCAGCCCATAAGCAGAAAGTGTCTGTCTTTCCTTCTGCGGTTCCCCACTGAGATATACCCTCGTGGATGACGGTTTCTTCCGTTTCCTCCCAGCATATATATTGGGATGGAGTTTTCCTATTGAGTTATATCCTCATAGGACGTGTCTTGATTCGGTCTGTCTTTTCGGAATATTCCCGAATTGGCGTTTTGTCAACTATATCGTGCTTCCCAGTGGGTTGTTCCCCAGCGGAGTTTTCGGGCCTCTACCCTTATACCGGTAGTTGTAAGTCCTATTGTTCCTTTCCTCTTGGCGGAACTTGTGGTTATATACCTTTCATTCCTCCGCAAGAGTCGATTTTGGCCCCTACCCTTATATCGGTGGTTGTAAGTCCTATTCTCCTGGCTTTCTTGGCAGAACTTGTGGTTATATACCTTTTAGTCCCCAGCCAGAGTTGTTGGTTTTCTACCTGATAGTCGGTAGTCGTAAATCCTAATTCCCTACTCTCCAACAGAGTTTGTGGTCTGTTATAAACCTCATTTTTGGTTTCTCGTGCGGATTCATGATTTATTCTATCCCCACGCAGAGTTTTTGGTTTTCCACCCCGTATTCGGTAGATATAAACCCTAATTTGTGGTTATTCCCACCAGAGTATGGCTTCCACCCCGTATTCGGTAGTTGTGAGTCCTATCTCTTTTCCCCTAGCAGCGGTAACCTGTGTGGTTCGGTCTGGCTGATGGTGGATCTTCTGTTGTTGTGGTTTTATTCCCTAACAGAGTTGGTATCTCCCTGCGGTGATTTGTATCCCCAGTAGAGTTTGTGGTATTCTACCCCGTATTCGGTAGTCGTAAATCCTATGACGCTGTGATTTTTCTCTCCAGCGGAGTGGTATCTTATGATACATGTGGATAATTGCCGGTTGCTAGCAATTTTATCCTCAGCTGAGTCTTTTGGTTTCTTGCCCAGTAGTGGGTATTGTTAAACCCCTTGTTTTCTCAGCCAGATTTTTGGTCTTCTGCCCCGTATTCGGTAGATGTAAGCCCTAATCTCTCCTTTGTGGTTATCTTCATTCAATATTCGATGTTGATATTCCTCCCTGCCTTGGGTAGTTGCTCTTGAGTAAGCACTTGTATTCCCAGCAGTCTTCTGGATCGTTGCCGGATACTCGCAATGTTATCCTTTTGAAGTCACCAGTGGGTCTTTTCACCGTTTGCTAGTGATTTGTTCCCCGGATCATTGGTTGTTTATCAATGTATTCCCAGTTTTGCGGATAATTGTCGGATGCTTGCAATTTATCCCCAGTGAGTCTTTCATTTACCCTTTTTGTTGGTAATGTTGTTACTCCCTTTGATTGGTCATCATTATATGCCTGGTTGGTATCCCGATGCCTCTCTTTTCGGTCGATTTATCCTTTGTTAACCCTTATACCGGTTGTGGATAATCTTCCATGCGAGTATACTATCCACGTTCTGACGGTAATAGATAATATATCTCATGCACTCTTCAGTTGAAGCCTTTTGTGTTTCTCTGGTCGAGTAAGGTTCGTTATTTCCCTTTGCGGAGTCGAATATTCTTGTTGTTGGATAATTGCCGGATGCTTGCAATTTATCCCTTGAGTTGTCTTTCGTTTACTCGGATGCTTGGTATCGATTGTCTCTCTTTTTGGTTAGTCACCTATTATATACTTCGGTATCTCTGGTGTCTTTTCCTTTCGAGTATATTATTCACGGTCTGCCGGTAATGAATAATATGTCTCATGCGCTCTTTAGTTGGAATCCTTTGTTGATTTTCCCCAGCTAAGCGAGATTCGTATTCTTTGTAGAATCGAATATCCATCCTGTAACCAGTTGTGTTTCGGATGTGTGAATTGGCATATATACCAATTCACGTTTGCGGTAGATCACCTATCATATACCTCGGTATCTCTGGTGTTTCTTACCATGCGAGTTTATTGTCTACGTTCTGACGGTAATAGACAATATATCTCATGCGAGTATTCTTATCCACGGTCTGCCGGTAATGGATATTATATTTCATGCACTCTTTGGGTTTGTGTCCCCATTAGAGTAAGATTCGTTTTCCCGTTGTGGATTCGAATGTCCATCCTGTAAGTCGATTTGCTTTTTCAAGCCCTCCTTTCGGATGATGAGTGTCTTGGCATATATACCAATTCACATTTCGGTCGGTCACCTATTATATACCTCGGTATCCCTGGTGTTCCTTCCTTTCTACTCCCTATTATGACCTTGGTCCCTTGTGGAGTCAGATTTTCCTGAGTTTCGTACCCTTTGTCGGTCTGCCTCAGATGTTGGTTGATTGATATCTCTCACCCTTGTACCGATCTTAGATATTCATTCTTCCTGAGTTTGTTACCCTTATACCGGTAACACCTCACTTCTTGTTGCTTTCCCAGGAGAGTCTCTTTGTTAGACAGTCCCCTGCGAAGTTCCTTTGGTGATTTTTACCCTTTGCTATATGGGTGTTTATTCCCCAGTATATGCATTTCCGGCAGGGAAGTTCTATGTGAATCTTTTCCAGGTCCGAGTCCGGATTTTTATCCGAAGTATCCTTTCTGGATAGTTGAGTCAGCTTATGTCGTTCCGATGGATTTATTTTCCTCTGGAATTCTTTATTCCCCGGTGTGAGTCCTTTGCTTCCCCAGCAAGCTCTCCAGTCCGATGTCATTTCCCCACTCCCAGTTGTGTCTTGGTCACGCTGTGTCAGTTTTGTTTTCCCTAATCAGAGTCGTGTCCTGCTCACGCATTCTTTTTCTTACTATCCCCTATAAAAAAAAAAGAGTCCCAATAAGAGTCTTGTTAGAATCTCTGTTCCTGGTGAGTGTATTACTCCGATGGATCGTCTTTTCTTCTGTGCGAATCATATATTCTCCACAGAATTTGTCTTTTGCATGCATACATCTGCATCATGAGGTCTCTTAGGGACCAAAATTTGTCTCATCACTATTATTTAAGCCCATTCTACCGCGTCGAGATGAAGATTTATAAACTTCATTTCTCCGGATAGAATGACCTTAAATAGGGGCATCTGTAAGACCCCAATTTTGGCCCTAAGGTCCCTCATGGCCCATAACATCTCATATCATGGCCTCAAGGATCACTGCATACCCTAGCTGCCCTCCTAGTGGGTGGGATACCTTGTGAGTGTGTTTCTTGATCACCAAGCATGTATTGCATTTGTATATCATTGCTTTTCATATGTCCACTAACCAAAAGTACAAAAATATTGTCATCTAACCTTGTTTCTTGCAGCTGAAGCAATCATCAGTCAATTAGTCAAATCAGGCATTGAGCAATAGATGGTGGCCATTCTTGAAGAATTTGGACACCATGATCATTCATAAAGAGTTCATATAACTTGTGATATCATTTGGAAGCAAGATCTCGAGAAAAAGAGGCTTGGAATTCATCAGAACATGGCCCAATCAAGAAAAGTCAACAAAAGTCAACTGTGGTCGACTGTGCGTTTAATCAGGATTTGGGAGGTGTGAGATGGTTGGAAAGGTCTCATTCATGTCCATATAAGCTTCATTTGGAATTTCAAAGATCAAGGTTGAAGGAATCGAAGTCAGACAAAGAGTTTCCCAAAATGGAAATGACTTGTAATTCTCACCTGCCAAAAATGGAAAGTTTTGCTCCTCAAATTTACTTCATGATACAAGCTTCAAATCAAAATTTGTCCAACATGAAAGTTGAAGATCTTGTCCTCACCATTCCAAAGAGTCCAAGAACTTGAAAATCCCATGTATGGTTGGCAAGTTATGGTCCATTCAATTTCAAAAATGACCCATAATCAGAAGGGCATAACTTCCACATGGAGTGTCCAAATTGGGTGATCTTTTTATGCACAAACTCCATTTGACATGTACTTTCATGGTGCATAATTGGATTTCTTCAAAAATGGTCAATGCAAAAAGTCAAATTTCAACTGTACAGTTAAAAGAACCAGGGGCAAAATTGTCCAACTTGTGAAATAATTGGAATTTTTGAGTGGGGATTTTTGCAACACTTCATAAATGGCATTTGAAACTTGTTGGAATGTTCATAACATGCTAAGGCTTCATGGTTTGGAAATTGGCTTTTGAAATGAACTTGAAAAATGAACAAAGTGCCATGACATAGTGAAATTGAGAAATGTACATTCAATGGACATGGGACCAATTCCATTAGCTCCTAAATGAGATTTGTGACTTGTTCAAGTTGAGAAATCACTGTTACATTGGTCATAGCCATCCAAGGGCAAAAAGGCCAAAATACACACATAAGCTCATTTTGCTAATCACCATTTTTTGCTAATCTTGATTATGAGTTGGGATTAAGCAACCATATATAAGCCTAATTGTAACAGAAACTCACAACACTAATCACAATTCACAGATCCAAAAGCAAAATCTCACCAATTCTCTCATTTTTTCCATTTTTCACCAAGAACTTTTTGCATCAATTCATCAATTTTTACTAATCTTTGTGCGATTTCATGGTTAATTCATCATCTACAGGTCTTGTGTAATTACTGTTTGCAGAGATTGAGAAGAAAATCCAGCAAGAACTCCAACTGTCCAAGTGAAGCTCGATTATGGTGAATCAAGATTCCGTGCATTAGAAGTGGATTCACTCGAACCTGATCATATCATTCAACTTCTTGGAGCTTCTACTGCATATGTTTCGCATCAAAACGCCTTGAAATCTCCAGTTTCGACACTGCCTACAAATCAAGGTACCCTTAGTTGCTCAGTTCTCCTAAGAACTTGCATTGCTTTGCTTAAATAGCAATTTGCATTGAGGTAGACTCTCTATTCTTCATGTAGTCTGGAGACCCGGCCTGTTATTTGGCCGGGCAAACTGTCTGAAGTCCTCCTTAAGAGGCAATGTTTGTGATTGTTTATATTTGTCCCAAGCAGGAAAAGTCCTCATGTGAGGCAATTGGTGGATATAAGAGATATGTAGCCTATCTCCCACTATTCTGTGTGTCTTCTCCTTGCTCCCATTACATGGTTGTAGCATTGAGATCCAAACCCAAGATCTATAGAGTCTTCAATTGGGGAAAGAGTTCCATCTTTCTGAACTCCCCCACATTCTTATATCTATATGCTCTCTCGGACTTGAGATAGAAGCAATGAGGCACACCCCTCATATCCTTTCATCTGCTTCACCTTAGCCCCTCAATGGCAAGGTTAAGAGCGACACTTACCTCTTACAGTGGACTTTCATAGTCAAACCCTTTGATTGAGCCTCATTGAATGGTTATAGTGTGTGCTACTTGAATTTATGTGATTGATTACTTGATTCATTTATACATGATTACTTGATTGCCATTGTGCGGTTACTATCATTGATTGCCGTTGTGCATTTATCATCTTTGTTTGCCATCAGTGCATGATCAGTTCTTTTGTCCTTGTGACATTGATGTTTTCCCATTGAGGACAATTGTAAGTCCATACTGATTGGCTTTTGTTCCTAGGATATGGAAGAGATAGAGTGTAAGACCTCATTGGTCACTCATATCTTCTTTGCTCTTTGTTTGAGCATTGTTGTTGTATGTGAGGATTCATTGTAAGTCCCTGTGATGTGGCATTTGCATTCCTAGGATCATACTGTGGAGGTTAACATAAGTCCAGATAGATTGGCAGTTGACTTCCCTGTTTTGTTTTTTTGTTTTATTCTGATGGAGATTAGTGTAAGTCCATAGAGTGGCTTCTGATATCCTTACTTGTTTTAGGAGACAGGTATAAGACCATTGAGTGGCATCCAGTATCCGCTTTTATTGACTTTCATCTGTTACCATGTTCATATTATTGCTCATTTGTAGCCTATTCCTAAGGACACACTTGAATCATCTTCTATATGGTTTCAAGAGGTGAACCTTTCTAAGAAGTTTTACACCATTTATCCATTCATCCCATTGTGTCCTACCTTTTCACACATGTTTTAAAACTTGAAATAAATGTTGTGCAAACATTCTCACCCCTTTCCAAATTAGAAACTTGGACCTTAAGTCCATGATTTTTCAAACTCCATTTTGTAAATACTTCTTTGAATTGACTTTAATCATACTTTGACTTTTTGTAAATAATCCAAATAACTTCACCCATTCAAATGATTTTGTGGCTTTGTCCATGCTTGTTAAGATTTCATACATTAGCTATAGGTTTGATTTACCCTAGTTGGTTGATATTAATCTCACCGATTTGTCCTTAGTAGATGAATTGTAAGTCTTCCTTGCCTATTATAGGGTTAACCCCTCTCTGGCAAGTGGAAGCTTTTCTCACATGGTGGACTAGTTGTTATATAAGGTTGAGTTTTCTCCCATGGGTAACGTAAAGCCTTAGTGCTATTGTTTTAAAATTGAATCCACTAACTTTTGGAAATTTTTAGCCGAACTACGGCGTTTTGATCCTTACCTTTGATGGAAGGTACGTAGGCAACGGGTTCATCCGTTCGAACACAAAAATAATTAACTTGTATATTCTTTTCTCATCATCCCAATCATGTTTGCACAATACTTATGTCATGACAAATAATAATTTTCAAACAACAAAGTGTGAAAAAGGCTCCCTAGGAGTACCTAGGACGTGATGGGTGCCTAACACCTTCCCATTGCGTAATTTACCCCTTACCCCGATCTCTGATCTTTTCATTGGTTTTCTACGTGTAAAACTTCTTAGGCTTTTGTTCGCTTTTTAGCCAGTCCTTAGGATAAATAAAAGTGCGGTGGCGACTCTATGTTCATTGTATACATTGCTTATGATTTAATCAATAGATCATATAGCAACGAATACACCGCTACAATATGAACCACCTCAAACACCATCTGAACCATAACCAACCCACTCTGAACCACAACAAACCCACTCTGAACCACAACCAACCCAACCACCATCTGAACCAACCCCACAACCTGAACTATCCTTATAGACCTACTCTAACATACCACCACCCATCACTTCCGCTGACCCAATAACTCCCACACTTAATATAAGTGCCCTTATCTCACCCTCCCCATCCTCTGCCACTGAACTAGAAACTACCATTCCTACCCTTGAAGAAGCAATCCAGGTTTTTGCAGAGTCTTCAGTTGAGAAGGTCAAGTCTCTGACCATCAACTCTGGTATCAGTGATGATCCCTCTGCTATGAGTATCCACTGGAATAGAGTGATAAGTTGGATGACCTCTGAAGCCTTCAAGCTGAAAGGCCTCTTTGAACAAGTCCGCAATGACTTCATCAGAGATGCTGGGATTAGACTTCAAGAGCGCCTAGCCAGAGAAGCTCAGGAACAGGCAAGGAAGGAAGCTGAAGAGAAAGTGCGCCAAGAAGAACTTCACAGAATCAAAGAAGCTAAAGCAAAGGCTATTGCTGATGCTGATGCTGCTGAGGCTGAGGCAAAAGCTAAACCCAACGCTAAAGAAGCAGCTCGTGTTGCTAAAAAAGCTGCTGCCAAAGCCAACGCGGATGAACTGACTCAGGGGGAGCACTCTAACTCTGGGTTCGTCCCTCTGGTCTTGAAGACTCTAGAGGAACTGCAGAAAGAACAACAGGTAGTTCGGGCCAGGCTGGATCAATAGGACTCAGTCAACGTCAACATTCAGAACATGTTGTCCCAGCTGCTCCAGAGGATGCCTCCGGCTCCAAACCCTTAGGCACCTAGGCTATTTGCGTGTTGCTTTCTCTGATTTGTGTTTTCTATTTGCTTTCTGCTTTCTGACATATGTGCTTATCTATAAATGCTTCTTTATCAATATCAACCTTTTTTGTTGCTATGTCTTTTTGATTTTGACAAAAAGGGGGAGAACTAAAACAACTCTGATGAAAACATAACTAAATCCTCTCAAACACTGCAAACATTTTCAATAAAATCATTACTAAATCATGACTATAGATATGCAGGAAAGTAGCTAAAGCACTAAACCAAGGAAGGTTCGGTAAGAACATCTGAGTTATCCAAGGATCTAACTCAGGGGGAGCCCACTTACCTATCTGATATAAGATTTTCCTTTATGTTTCACCTTTACTCTGTATTGTTTTGTCATCATTAAAAAGGGGGAGATTGTAAGAACAAAGTTGGTTCTACAATCTATCTCTAAGATATTAATGATAACAAAAGATGAAACAAAATGGTACTCTAATGAGATTTTTTCTTAGTATGTAGGACTCTGATTAAACATCATATAGAAAATTACATCAGATAGAAAATATTCGATTATCAGATGCTACTCAGAAAGAATGTGTCCAGAAGACTCTGATTCTGATCAACGCAGATACCCAACGCAACATAAAGAAGCCAGACTCTGATAAAAGAATACTGAATCCAGACTCTGAATCTGAAGAAGTCTAGAGCTTGAGAAACTTTGATACATTCAGACTTAATCAACCTCTAAAGACAAACTTTGATCTATCAAGACTCTGACGTAGACTCACCAGCTAAGAATGCGTAACCGAAAAGAAATCTGCATTTGGAAAGAAACTATTTCAAGAAGGAAATAATGAGGCTCTCAAAACTGTTTTAGAAAGAAACAAGAAGAGTAATGACATTAAACATTCTTCAATGACCAAGATCCTGTCATCACTTCAACGGTCCTTCACAACGACTATATAAAGGACAAAATACTTCACAAGAGAACACACCTGAGACACACAAGAAATTTCATTCATTCTCTCTCATCTTTCATGAGCTGCTGCTCTAACGTGAAAAGCTATTGTTCTTACAACTCTGTAATTCTTGTTTACTTGTTAGAAGCACTTTACATTACAATTTATATTCTTGCTTGAACTACTTCCTCAAGTGACTCTGCATAGTCCGGATACTTGAGAGGGCTGAGAGATTATTCTCTTAGACAATTGGTTGTGTAATCTTTCAATATTAGTGGATTAAGTCCTTTTTGAAGGCGAAATCACCTTGGACGGGTGGACCGGAGTAACTTTAAATTTCAAGCAAACCAGTATAAAATTCCGTGTCATTTCCTTTTTATTCTGTGTGTGTGTCTGATTTCTGAAAAAGTTTTTATTTCCAAAACAATTCAAACCCCCTTTCTTGTTTTTCTCAACCTTCACTTTCTTATTATTTATCTCATAGTTTTTCTTAACTTGGGGTTTTTGTGTAGCATAATCATGTGTGTGCCTATAAGTGAAATGGGTATATAAATATTTTGGTGTTGTTGCCTTTTATTTAGAATTAGGTTTGACCCTAGAGTATTTGGGTGGCAATAACCAAGACCTCTTTTTCCATTCATTCTTACTACATAGATCGTGGAAGCCATTTTGCTTTTATCTATGTTTCATGCAAGAATTTTTTTTAAAACCATGTCATATTTCTGTATGACACCTTCAGAATCCATATGAGCTTCTAAAAGAATCTCCTTTTCAAGTTCTTTACTCTTGATTATTAAAGTAGAGTTATCTTTTTCAAGAACTAAATTTTTTTCTTTCAGAGTATAATTTTCTTTCTTCAGCTCACTAAGGGCTTCAGAGTCAACTACATAGATTCGTTTCAAATCCTTGTGTCTGTTCTGAAGACTCTAAAACTTTTCAATAATTCCAGTGAGAAAAGACTTAACTTCAAAGCGAGTAAGATTATATAATACCTCATTGGGGTGTGAATCTGATTCTGATCTAGAGTCGGATGCTTCTGCACTTGCCATCAGCACCATGTGAGCCTGCTCTTCTTAAGAATCATCTTCTAAAGCTTCTGAGTCATCCTAGGTTTCCATTAAGACCTTCTTCTTCTCTCTGAAGAATTTCTTTTTAGGCATGAGTTTGGGTCAATCATTTTTTTAATGTCCATGTTACTTGCACTCAAAGTGGGTAACTTCCTTTCCAGCTCCAGATTTCTTATGCCTAGAGGTTAACTCAGACTGTCCACCTATTCTTCTGTGGCCTCTAAAATTCATCTGTATTTTCTTCCAGAGTTGGTTGACCCTTCTACAGAGTAGAGACAACTAATATTCTTCTTTTAGACTTTCTTCAGACTCTTCTTTTTCAGCTTGAAGACCTTTGGCCTTCTCAGGCTTACCTTTGGACTTCAAAGTTACATATTTTACTTTTTTCTAAGTCTCATCCTCCTCAAGTTCAATCTCGTGACTCCTTAGAGAACTTATAAGTTCCTCCAAAGTTATTATGTTCAGATCTTTTTACACCTTCAGTTCTTTCACCATTAGTCTCCATTTCTTAGGAAAACTTCTGATGATTTTCTTTAGATTATATGACATGGTATAACCTTTATTCAGAACTATTAATCTAACTACAAGAGTTTGAAATCTTGAGAACATTTCCTCAATCATTTCATCCTCTTCCATTTTGAAATATTCATAGATTTGGATTTAAGCCAATGCTTTAGTTTATTTGACTTGCTCATTTCCTTCATGATTCATTTTCGAATAATCAAATTTAGACTTAGCATAGTCTTTATTTGTTATCTTTTCATAATCATAGTAGGAAATATCATTCAACAATATAGTTCTGGATCTATGATGATTCTTGTGATCCTTCTTTTGCTGATCGTCCATTTTTCTTCTTTCAAGCTTAGCCTTATCTTCACCTGTAGGATGTGTGTAAATATCTATGACCATATCCCATAAATCAACATCACACCCTATGAAGAAACTTTCGATTCTATCTTTCCAATAGTCAAGATTTTCTCCACCAAAAATAGGAGGTTTTATAGAATAATGATCTTTATCATTGTTTGCGTGAGCCATTCTGTCTTTAAAAAAATGGATCTTTATCTGACACAATTAAGTGTTTGACACAAAGTATTCAAAACTAGAACAGGAGCTCTGATGCCAATTGAAGGTTCAAGAAACACAAGGAAGAGGGGTTTGAATTATGTTTCTAGATTTAAAACTTTTTACACCCAAGAATACAAACAACTACAACAATGATAAATAAAAATAACTCAAGTATTTTTATCCTGGTTTGCTGTTAAAGAAGCTACGTCTAGTCCACCTGCCTGAGTGATTTCACCTTCTCAATAAGGACTTAATTCAATCCTAAAACCGATTACACAAATTCAAAGACAAATTTTTTAAGACTTCTTGAGAAATTATGACTATATTCTAGTCTCTCAAGGAAATACAACTCAAATACTAATTGTATAATACTTCTTGAAAATTATGACTAAACTTAGTCTTTCATGGAAATTAACCAACGATTAAGATAAATGAAGTTCTATTTATAAGATGCTTCAAAAAGTAGATACACAATTTAAAATAAAGATACACTTAAGAAATATTCAAGAAAGTGTTTGAACATGTATGAATGTTTATAGTTTTCTTTTTCTTTTCATGTAGAGCACTTCTGCAACCTTTTGCCGTGTATGTATATATATTCTTAATGTTGTTCTTCCAAGCTTCAAAGACCTCTTTATATAGGAAATAATAGATCTGTTGGAGGGTTAAATTGGAATTATCCTTAATGTAATAGTTGTATGAAGGTCACTTCATTTTTCAAAGTTAGAGTGGTGCTTGCAGCAGAGAGTTAATGAGGATGATGGGACGTGTGAAACTTTGTAGGTACAGTGTACAATACTTTACATAGAAAGTAGATTTAGCTTTTTTACTATTATCACTTCAATTAGTCGTTCACTTTGGGATTTAAACTACTAGTTAGAGGCTTCGTGTACAAGTTGATGAAGCTTAAGTGGAGTTTAGAACCTGTCTTCAGAATTTTGTGAGAGTAAGAGTTCAGAGTCTGTGGAGATCAGAGTTCTGAGACTTCAGAGACTTGTATAATCATAGTCTTTTTCAGGATCTGTCTGGGTAGTTTCTTTTCAGAAATGTTGACTTAACAATTCAGATGCTTGACTTCCTTGTAAACACACTTTTGATTGGTCCTTTGGTTCAGAGTCTAAACATCTTCAGAGTTAGAATATGTTTTCTATTATCTGCACACTTAGCAAAATAGTTAGAGTACAAAATTGTTCTCTAGATTGTGTTATCATAAAAACTTAAGGATAATTGTAGAACCAAACTTGGGTAGTGTTAGGTTCTCATGTTTATGGGGAGCCATAAATAGAAATTCATTAGGTAGTTATAGGAAGAGGCATTGAGCATTATAGTGTTTTTTGTTGCTTGTAAGACTAATTGTACTAAACTACTAATAATGAATTTCCTTTCTTGGGTTATGGATTAAATCCCCCAGGCGTAGGTGTGGTTTCATCGAACTAGGTAAATAACTATCGTGTTATTTATTAATTTTCTACTCTATCATTTGGTAGTTTTTATTATGGTGTTTCTGGTTTAACTTGTCCAACTAGTTGTCTAGGACATTGTGTTTGACATTTTGTCCCTTGAGAAACATAATTTCAACTACTGAGGTAAAAAGGGAAAGGTTGAGAAAATTACCCCATGAGTATGAACTTTTCATAATGAAACCTGAAGGTAGCAAGTCAAATGGAAACATGTTTTACCCATATTGTGAGTCATGTGAGAACTCTGAGGAAAAATTTTCAAATGAGGACTTGATTGTGAATATTCTTAGATGCCTGCACCGTAGTTGGAAAACTAAAGTCACTCTGATTTGTGAATCTAGGCGTTTAGCAACCATGAACATGCATACTCTTTTTGGTAAATTGCAGGAACATTAAATGGAGCTAAAGAAACTTGTTAATGACGAAGAAGGTGACAAGAAGAAGACAAAAAGTATTTCACTAAAAGGTACTAACATCAAAGATATGGAATCAGAAGATGAAAACTGCCAAAGAAAGATTAATAAATACATGAAACTTATGTTTTAAAAATTCAAGGAGTTCATAAGGCACAAAAAATGAATTTCAAGTTTCTAGGACCAAAAAGTGTTCTTGCTAAAAAACACTAAAAGGTTGACTTCCTGGTTCTAAGTCAAGGAGAGCCTAAAATGAATTGTTGGGGTGTCTGTTATGTATAATAGTCTCCCTTTTTTTCCCTCCAAACATCCTCATATTTATAGGCCTCAATCTTCGTCACTTCTCCCTTTTGCTTGACTCTCCATATCCTTCATAAATTCACCTATCAATAACTCTCGCCACTCTTATAATTGCCATATAACATCTGCCTCTTCACTAATTATAACTCCCTACTATAAAGTATCACTGTGTAACTGTTTCCTATGACTCTTCAAATGGCTTCCTGGCCTTGTCATCGGATCCGACTTGTACTAATTGGACCATTCTCAGCTTATGGGAGGTCGGATCCATCTTGTTTACTCAGATATCCTAACTGGATTCCGGTTTGGTGAATGGAAACCCGATAATCCTATTTTCTAACCCTACCATACTCCGTCATTGCGCCAACTCAGCCTCAAAGAACTCACATGTCTAAATAGGCTTCGTCGATCTCATACCTCGGTGGGTCAACTAATTTTTTGGATGTACATAAGCCCCCCCGAGCATGAGATCTAAAAGGTTGAAGTGCTCGAGAAAAAGAAGCCCGAAAAATTTAATTTAAAATTCTCCCTAATCCACTCACAACGTGATGTTTGTTTATGATGACGTGTCTTCAATCATGACAACGCATATTTATCACATTTTATTATTCCTTAGCAATGATGATTTTTATAGGAATTTGCTCCCCCTCAATGACCCGAAGCATTTCATATCATTTAAATCCCTTTGAGAAGAGTTACCCCTAATTAAAACCACCTCTTTGTCTCCAGGTTTATCATTCGTTGGAAAAATCATTTCTCTCTTCTAAGAAATTTTCAGAGTTCTCGTTTTCAAGACCAGGTACATTTTATTTTTGCTTCCATTTTATTTTATTCAATGACTATTGTTAATGCATGTGACGAGAACACCAAAACATTAAGAACCTTGAGCGCCCGCCAAATAAAAGATCTTTGGGATTTTTATTTGGGAGGGTGTAGAGATACTCTAACCCAGGTTGACTTTGATCGTATTGTAAAGGAGGCTTACAGTGATATTTCTGCCTCTTTTAGCAATTCTGATTCTGACTCTTCTTCACCATGTTCATCCGTTGAGGTGCTGGTGCAGATTATAGAGTCATTTGATCATGAAGTAATGAGTTATGATCACAACTCCATAGACGAGGTGAAGATAGACAAACTTCGTTCTTTGAAGAACATATCTTCCATTGGGAATGAAGACGATGTTATTTTGGACCCCTGTATTCCAGGGGAATATGTTTGCATAACTCATCCTAGGGGAGCTAAAGATGAATAATTTCATTTCTATGACGGGGTATTGGAAGATTTTAATATCCACCTTCCCTTTATCAATTTTGAATTCAATATACTAAAAACCCTAAATGTCTCCCTTTCTCAACTTCGTTCTAATAGTTTGGGGTTTATCAAGGATTCTGAAATAGTCCACGAGGCTATAGATATAAATACCACCATACACTTATTTTTCTCCTTTTTTGAAATCAAAGATGTTGAAAAGGGTGGATGGGTGACCCTTAGCGGCCTTCCCGATAAGAGTTTTCTCCAAGCCTACACCACCAACTATAAAGATTTCAAAGACCGATTACTACGAATTAGGCATGGACTGAGATGTCCTCAGTTAATATATGCATTATACATATCTTATCATTTTCCTATTTAATGGACCGAGAATCCTCTTTCAGTATCCGAGTTCGATTTTGATAAATTAAATGACCATGAGGTTAGATCTTTGGCCATCTTAGATTCCTTATGTATGATGAAGGTCTGGGATCTATTTTCTCTACCCGAAGAGGAAATTATTTCTTTCTTGGGTAATGATTATTTATTCTCTTTACATACCACTTTGGGTACCATCCCGTATTCCGTAACTTTTTCTCACTTTGCCTTCAGGAAAAATGATTGACATCTATGTGAAAGAGAAGAAAAGACTGATGCTGGAAGCCCGGGTGATGAGGAGAGTAGGCGACCAAAATGCTGCTAAATCGGACGTGTCCGGTTTAGAGATTGTTGTTTAAGTTCACAGGGTTAAATCAGATTTTTATCTGCGCATTCGACAATCTTATGCCGATATGCCGCCAAATCTCAATACAATAATCGAACATTTCACCAAGTTATAATCTTACGAATGACATTGATCGTGTTATCATTTCGTACAAACCGGTTTTTGAGCACATTGTGACCAATTCAATTCAATCAAGAAAGTCGACGTTATTACCTATTTTCTTTCTCTTTTGATTTAATTAACTATTTAATTAAAAAAAATCTTAATTAGTTTAATTTTGATTAATCAATTTTAATTAACTTGATTATTTGATTTAATTAAATAATTTTGATGATTAATCTTAATTAATTTAATTAATCGATTTAACCAAGTTTTAATAAATTAATTTTGTTAAATGGAAATTGGTCGATTTCTCCCACTATCACAACTTCACATTATTTCAACCCAAAACTACTTCATTTCATTATCAATTCATAATCACTTTCAATTCTATTCCAAACCAATTCATCATCGATTCAAAACCATTTTAAAACCATTAAAACACATAATACTCTATTCAATTTCGAGTCCATTTTCAAATACCTTTGTAAGTCGATCGCTTTTGGCATCGTCATCAACCTCGCATAGCTTACTCTTGGGCTTCCTTACAATGAGACCTATTCGGTTATTAATTAATCGAGTAGATGTTTGATACACCAAAATAATGCAATTTATTCGCAAATACAATTTTAAAACCTCGATCCAATATCAAGTATTGTTATTCAAATTAATTAACATACCTAATCACAATCAAATACTATTTCATTTGGAAATGAAAAAGGGGATGGTTTTGAGTTTTCAACTCCTCTCCTCAATTATTTGAATACGAGTTCTCTTACTCGGTTAGTCAAATGGTTGTCAGTCTTATCCACCTAAACACAATTAAATCAATTTATTCTCATGATAACGAAATGAAAAGGGAGATGGTTTTAAGCCTTTAACTTCTCTCCTCGATTGTTTGAATACGAGTTTTCTTACTCGGTCAGTTAGACACTCGTCATTTCATTATAAACTTCTAAACCCGATTAAATCAAACATTCTTATAATAAGCTAAATGAAAAGGGAGATGACTTTGAGCCTTCAACTTCTCTCCTCAGTTGTTTGAATACGAGTTTTCTTACTCGGTTAGTTGAACAAATGTCATTTTTTCACGAACTTAAATTAATCAAATTGTTTTCATAATAAACTATATGGAAAGGGAGATGGTCTTGAGCCTTCGATTCCTCTCCTCAAATATTTGGATATGAGTTGTTTTACTCAGCCATTTGAGTACTTGTCATTCATTCTAAAAATGCATCAACCATACATAATTCTATTTTCATAATCACTCAGATGAAAAAGAAGGTGGTCTAGAGTCTTCTATTCCCTTTCCCGACTATTAGGATACAAGTTGTCTTACTCGACTATCCGAGTATTCGTCATCCTTTTAAAACACCTTAACTACTATCAAATCCTTTCATAATTAAGGATGAAAAGGGAGATGGTCTAGAGCCTTCGATTCCTCTCCTCGACTATTAGGATACGAGTTGTCTTACTCAACTATCCGAGTAATCGTCATCCAACCAAAAATATCTTAACACATCAAATCTATTTGTCCTCGCCTCGTGCGATTGAAACCAATCCAATAAAACATCAAACCTATTAACACAACTTGTCGCCCCCGTGTGACAAAAACTCTTTTAAAAAAGAACACTATTTAATCCTTTCTAATGCGCACAACAAACTAGTGCTTAAGCCTCCGCCGAGAGTAGACAAGCCAATGTTTAGCCTTTAGAACGCGATCTAAATAACTGTTCGGTAAAAGACACCAACAAACTGTAGTTCCCTGAACTACGAATGCTCTGATTTCCTTATTGCATAATAAGGATACGTAGGCACGAGATTGCTAGATCTTGGCGAGCACACTATTAAAAAAACTCCCTTTTCCCCCTTTCTGAGGTTTCGATTCATCTATATTTTTAATCCTTTATTCACTCGAAGAAAACAAACAACATTCACTAACATTCAAATCGCAAATTAAACTAAAAGGTTCTCGTTGAGTACAACAGACGTGAGGGGTGCTAATACCTTCCCCTTGCGTAATCGACTCCCGAACCCGAATATGGTTGCGACGACCATTATTCTATTTTCAAAGGTTTTATCGATATTTTCCTATTCCTTCATTGGGATAAATAAAGTTCGGTGGCGACTCTATTCGAACATGATTTTTTCCGCGACCATCGTGAGGAATCGTATTTTTCGAGATGCGACACATCGTATAACTGAAGTATTAACGATTTTGATGATGATTTTGTGTGGCCCGGGAAAGTTTTACCGAGGCCCCATGGTGGGCGCTAAATATCCTTGATAAAAAATACGAAAAGGTTAACTTCCTTATTTCAGTCAAGGAGAGCCTAAAACGATTGGTTGATTTCTCTGTTATGTATTTCTTGTCTTTTGTTTGCTTGCCTATTACCCTCAAAGCATTCCCCTATTTATAGGTCCCAACCTCCTTCTCTCATCCTCCATTTTACTTTCCATATTCCTCATAAATACATCTGCCAATAACGTTCGTCATCCCTATAATTGCTACGTAACGCCATATCTTCAATAATTATAACCCCTTATCATAATGCATCATTCTGTAACTGTTTCTTACGATCCTTCAAATGATATGTTAACCTTGTCATCAGATCCGACTTGCACGAACTAGATCATTTCCCGCTTACATGAGGTCGACCCCGTCTTGCTTATTTTTATACCCTAACCGAATTCTAATTAGTAGGTGTAAGCACGACTATCTAACGTGTTAGCCTCACCATACTCGGGTGTCACACTAACTCGGCTTCAGGGAGCTTATGTGCATAATAAGCTTCGTCGATGTAACACCCATATATAATACATGTCTAGAATTACATATTATACATAGTTGTATTATTGGTACTGAAATACATAAGCACCTAGCGACAATATTATACATATTACATGCCCAAAATTAAATACAAACATGGCACAATATATACAAGAGTTCCCAAAAACATAAACTAGGAACTAGATCATTATAGAATGATCTAAAAAAAGATATCTAAACAGCGGAAAAAGCCATCCAAAACATCGAACAAGTAAGGACATCAAGCTATCTTGTCCTTACCCTTCACCTGCTCATAACTACATGAAAATAATCAACAACATGGGGTGAGATAATAATTCCAGTGTGTTCCCTATCTTATGGGTCCACTCGGATTTACAAAGTTCTAATCAACACCTAACTAAAGTCACAAAGGGAAAAAAAACTTGAGTACATACAACTTGCAATGTATGGAACATGTCTCTTGAGTTCATCAACTCAAACAATCACTAACCGGAAACCATCTCAATGTATCTTTCCCCGGTAAGCCCTTCGTCTAGGGTTATCAACACAAGTCACAAATCCATGTATCATAGGTATTTTCCCCGGCAAGCCCTACATCTAGAGTTATCGGCACGGGTTACGGATCCTATCACATACTTTGACATATTCATGGATTTCGGATTCTAAGGGATAACATCCACCTTAAGAGTCGTCGCTTCCTATGGGACTCTAAACCCATTTCAAGCCTTTTACCCATATAAGATTTCCACCCACCATGAGATCCACCGCTTTTGGGATTCAAACCCAGGTCATTCAAGTATCAGTGCGTACATCCCAATTCTTACTCTACATAAGCATTACAACCTGGGACGATACAATCGAGAGGTTGCTTCCGACTACGCGATTAGATAAAACATAACATGATTGTATTTGACAATCACAAGGTGATGACATTCACTATAACAATCACAACAACAACACATGTTTCATACAATGTCTATCGTTCCTAGTTAAACAACTACTTGTTCATGACACACACCTAGGTATCATTTTGTACAAGAACTTCCATCTAAGTCATTCATCATACCCTAATTATCGTTCTAATTCATTCAATTAGTTTGCTCCTAGAGTTTCCTCACCAATCCTTATGAATTTCCAATCATATTATCACCTATACACAAGCAAGCAAATCATAGACAAAATATATGCACAACCAACACAACCACAATTCATAACATATATCATAATGTGGTTCATAAACATGCTTAACCAATTCATGACTAATACCCCAAACAAGAATCATGGCAGGAACATGATTTCTGTAACACCCTTCTACCCAAACGACATATTTAAATAGATTATCAGAGTACAACATGTAGAAGAGTTTACATTTCTTACAACATAACACTTATCGCATCACAACATAAAACATATTATTTATTTTATTAAAACTTCGCAGCGGACAACAACACAAATATTATCATTCATCATATAACAATTCATAATAATGTTTCAACATTATCTCAACAAAGCATCTCAACATATTAGTCATCATAAACAACGTAAATAATAACCAACTATCTATCGAATCCCATAACCCCGGTGTCACATGACCAGAGCATTTGACTCGACTCTGTAGAATAACTCTACACTTATTCTTCAAACCTCAACGATAGCTACTCCTCTTTATCTGCACATTGCTCATCATAGATGAACATAAACACATGCAGAAGGGGTGAGAATTACATTATTAAATAATAATATAACGACAGAAATATAAACATAAATATATTTCACATATGCCAACACAGCTCATCATAATCATCATAATCAACATACTCATGAACATCAACAAAACAACATATCAAATGCAATGCACACACCCATGCATGACTCAACACGACTCGGTATACCCATTTTGTGACCAACTACAGGCTCACCACTCCCAGATTCATCACCATAGAATCCGAGTTCCCCGCAAGGAACCAAGCCTCTCAACAAGCCCGGAGTCAACAACATCATTGGAACTCAGTCCGTTCATCACTAGGCATCGGCCTTTCATGAATGCATGCACACCAAACATGCATCATAATCAACATAGCAACAACAGCATCATATAGTCATGTTATCATCATCATTAATAGCATGACATACAACTCAACAAAAACAACAACAACATTACAACGATATCACATCGTTACATAACACATTTATAACTAAACACGTAAATTCAACATCTCATCATCATAAACACCTCATACACAATCATATAATCACTGTTAATTGTTTATAATACAATTACAGCGACTTACTAAGAGTCTCGCAACTCAACGTACTCAAAAACTCGCCAACATTAGCTTCACAGCACAGTTCGCGCCGCCAACATAGGGACGCGCCGCGAACTCCTCCATTACTCCAGGACGCGCCGCGAACGAAGGATCGCGTCGCGAACAATTAATTCGCTTCAGTACGCGCCGCGCAGCAGGGTTCGCGCCGCGAACGATGCGTTACAAAACTCCTCTAAATCCTGCCCAGTTCGCGCCGCGAACTGGGCTTCGCGCCGCGAATCGCGCGCGAACAGAAGCCATCTGCTACGGAAACCAGCGCAGCTTTGCTTCTCTACTCGCCATAACTCATACCCCACAGCTAACAACCCAATATCAACATTTAACAGTCATATATACACAACATACTTCGATTATAATGCATATAACTCAACAAAACTCACAGATCGGAGAATTTCCATCAAAACCCCAACTTTCCCAATCTCCCTAAAATCCCCAAAATCCATCAACAATCCAACATATATCATGAATTTGCTCGCATATTATCGTTTAATAAGGTTCAGACCCCTTACCTCTTTGGATTGAAGGAAGTTTTGAGCAATCTTTGGCCTTTTCCTCTTCCTTCTCTTTCTCTTCAGCGTTTCTCCCTTTCTCTGACTCTGAGGCAAAAATACGTGAAAACACTCTGAGTTCTCACTTTGGCCTCTTTTATCAAATTCCACTTTTACCCTTCCACTCTTCATATTCCATTTATTTTATTTATTTAATATTATTAAAATAAATAACATCTATAATAATAATAATAATTCCCAATATTATTTAATAATTCATTTTACCTTCAAATAATCATATTAAAATAATATTTAAATTAATCTAACAATATTCGGGGTGTTACAACTCTCCCCCACTTTAGAAGTTTTCGTCCTCGAAAACATACCTCAAGCAAATAGAGCCGGATACGACTCCTTCATCTGATCTTCACGCTCCCAAGTCAAGCTCTCACCAGTTGGACCTCCCCAAACAACTTTCACTAGAGCAATCTTCTTACCTCTCAGGGTCTTCTCTTCTCGGTCATCTATCCGAATTGGCAACACCTCAACGGTCAAATTATCCCTCACCTGGATATCATCCAACTGAACAACATGCGAAGGATCCGCAATATATTTTCTCAACTGAGATACATGAAACACATCATGCAGATTAGAAAGCGACGGCGGTAAAGCTATCCGATACGCCACTTCCCCAACCCTCTTCAAAATCTGATACGGACCCACAAACCTCGGAGTAAGCTTTTTAGACTTTAAAGCTCTACCCACACCTGTCGTCGGAGTAACTCTCAAGAACACATGATCTCCCTCTTGGAACTCAAGTGCCTTTCTCCTCTTATCATGATAACTCTTCTGACGACTCTGAGAAATCTTCATTTTCTCCTGAATCATCTTAACCCTTTCAGTCGTCTGCTGCACAATCTTAGGTCCGAGTACAACACTCTCACCTGATTCATACCAACACAATGGAGTTCTACACCTCCTACCATACAATGCTTCATATGGAGCCATACCGATACTAGCATGAAAACTATTATTATAAGTAAACTCCACCAACGGCAAATAACTATCCCAAGAACCACTCTGCTCCAACACACAAGCTCTCAACAAATCCTCCAAGGATTGGATAGTTCTTTCAGTCTGACCATCAGTCTGAGGATGATAAGCTGAACTCAACCTCAACTTAGTCCCCAACGCTTTCTGCAAACTTTCCCAAAATCTAGAAGTAAATCTGGGATCTCTATCAGACACAATACTGGATGGAATACCATGCAGCCTCACTATCTCCTCAATATACAACTCTGCCAACTTCTCTAAAGAGTGATTAATCTTCATCGGCAAGAAATGCGCCGACTTAGTCAATCGATCCACAATCACCCAAATAGAATCATTACCTTTCACCGCCCTCGGCAATCCCGTCACAAAATCCATGGAAATGCTATCCCACTTCCATTCAGGAATCTTCAAAGGTTGCATCATACCTGCCGGTTTCTGATGTTCAATCTTTGACTTCTGACAAGTCAAACAGGCATACACAAACTTAGCAACATCTCTTTTCATACCAGCCCACCAAAACAACTTCTTCAAATCTTGATACATTTTAGTTGCACCTGGATGGATACTCAATCCACTCCTATGGCCCTCTTCAAGAATACTCTTTTTCAATTCAGACACCTCAGGAACACAAACTCTACCTTTAAATCGCAGGATGCCATTCTCATCAATCTCAAAATTACCACCATTACCCTGGTTAACCATAGTAATATGATCAACTAGAGCGACATCAACTTGCTGACCATTCCGAATATCTTCCAGAATTCCACTAGTCAACTTCAGCATACCCAACTTTACACTATCAGCGGAAACTTCACAACCCAAACTCATATCACGGAACTGTTCAATTAACTCAAGCTCCCGAACCATCATCATAGACATATGTAGAGACTTTCTACTCAGCGCATCTGCAACTACATTAGCCTTACCGGGATGATAACTCAATTCAAAGTCAAAATCCTTCAGTAATTCTAACCACCTTCTCTGCCTCATATTTAACTCTTTCTGATCAAACAGATACTTCAGACTCTTGTGATCACTGAACACTTCGAATCTGGAACCATACAGATAATGCCTCCACATTTTCAACACAAATACAACAGCTGCAAGTTCTAGATCATGCGTAGGATAATTCCTCTCATGAACTTTCAACTGTCTAGAAGCATAAGCTACAACTTTACCATTCTGCATCAAAACACCACCAAGACCCATCAAAGAAGCATCACAATAAACAACGAAGGACTCACCAGGATTAGGCAAGATCAACACTGGAGCACTGGTCAACCGCCTCTTCAACTCAACAAAACTCGCTTCACAAGCTGCATCCCACACATACACTTGACCCTTCTTAGTCAACTGCGTCAACGGCAATGCCAACTTAGAGAAGCCCTCAATAAATCTGCGATAATAACCTGCTAACCCCAGAAAACTGCGTATCTCAGTAGCAGACTTCGGAGTCTCCCACTGTAATACAGCATCAACTTTAGCAGGATCAACAGAAATCCCACCACTCGAAATCACATGGCCAAGGAAACTCACTTCCTTCAACCAGAACTCACATTTAGATAACTTTGCATATAATTTCTTTTCTCTTAACACCTGCAAAACAATTCTCAGATGTCCTGCATGCTCTTCTTCCGTCTTAGAATATATCAATATATCATCTATGAACACCACAACAAAATTATCAAGGTACGGATGAAATATACGATTCATATATTCCATAAACACACCTGGAGCATTAGACACACCGAACGGCATCACAGTGTATTCATAATGACCATACCTCGTACAGAAAGCAGTCTTCGCAATATCATCTGACTTCACTCGGATCTGATGATAACCCGACCGCAAATCAATCTTACTGAAAACATGAGCTCCAACCAACTGGTCCATCAAATCATCAATCCTCGGCAATGGATACCGATTCTTGATAGTCACCTTATTCAACTGCCGATAATCGACACACAACCTCATCGTACCTTCTTTCTTCTTCACTAACAATACTGGTGCACCCCAAGGAGAAACACTTGGACGCACAAACTTCTTCTCAAGCAATTCTTCAAGTTGCTTCTTCAATTCAACTAATTCAGTTGCCGACATTCTATAAGGAGACATCGACACTGGACTCGTACCTGGTACTAAGTCAATGGCAATTTCGACTTCACGTTCTGGAGGTAAATCACTTACATCCTCCGGAAACACATCCTGAAATTCACAGACAACAGGCAAATCTACACTCACCACTTTCTTATCCGCTTGCAGAGACGCAAATAAAGCGAATATTTGAGCTTCATCTTTCACAAAATCCCCCACCTGCCTAGCAGATAGAAATCTTGCCTCATCATTCTCACCAACTTCAGAAAACCGCACCGTCTTCCTATAGCAGTTGATAAACACGCCATAGAATTCTAGCCAATTCATTCCCAGAATAATATCAATTTGGTGCAAGGGTAAGCACACCAAATCAACCACGAACTCTCTCTCAAAGATCGTCAAATGACAACCTCGACAGGCAACAGAAGTCTTCACAGAACCATTAGCAGGAGTATCTATCACCATACTTCCGCCTAGGGACGACATAATCACACCAATCCTGGTCGCACACTCATACGAAATAAACGAATGAGTAGCACCAGTGTCAACAATAGCAAGCAATTCAACATTATTAATCAAGCAAGTACCTTTAATCAGATTATCTTCTTTAGGAGCTTCAGCCCCACTCAGAGCAAACACCCTACCAGTAGTATGAGCTGCAGTAGCCGCCTTCTTCGGTTTCGAGCACTGCGAACTGATATGGCCTTTCTCGCCACAATTAAAACATGTCGGACCAGCATCCTTACATTCAGTAACTCTATGACCAGCCTGACCGCATCGGAAACATCTCAGCACTTTCTTGGTACAGCTATCAGCACGATGGCCTGGCTCGCCACACTTGAAACATTTACCAGCTATGGGAGATCCTCCCCCACTTGGCTTCTTCTCATCTACCACTTTCTGCTTACCTTTACCATTCGGAGATGCATAAGGACTACCACGATCCTTATTCTTCTTCTCACTAAGACTCTTGTAATGAGCAGTCCTAGCCTTGCTATCTTCATCAAATATCCTGCACTTATTAACCAGTGTAGGAAACCTACGAATCTCCTGGTAACCAATGCCTTGTTTGATCTCGGGACGTAACCCGTTCTCAAACTTGACACACTTGGATTCCTCAGCATCAGCATCATTATAATGAGGACAATACTGCACCAGCTCCTCAAACTTCGAAGCGTAATCAGCAACAGACATGTTACCCTGCTTCAGTTCTAGAAATTCCATCTCCTTCTTACATCGCACATCAGCAGGAAAATATTTCTCCAGAAAGACCGTCTTGAACCTTTCCCAAGTCATCTCAGCACCTGGTACTTCAATTCTCTGGCGAGTGTTATCCCACCAGTTTTCAGCCTCTTCAGATAACATATGCGTACCAAACTGCACCTTCTGTGCTTCAGTACACGTCATCACCCGGAAAATCTTCTCAATTTCCCTCAGCCAAATCTGAGCACCATCTGGATCATAGCGCCCTTTGAATGTAGGAGGGTTATTCTTCAGAAACCTTCCCAAATTCTTAAACTCGTCGACCGGCGGATTCTGCTGCGCCTGCATAGCCTGCGCCATAGCAGCCAAAGCCTCAGCAATCGCACGGTCATTTTCTCCAGCCATACTCTGCACAACACAACCACAACCGTTAAATATCGACAGTGTCATTTACACTAATCGACCAACAGGGAAAACATCACATTATGACTCGACTGGACTGACTATGCTCTGATACCACTAATGTAACACCCTTCTACCCAAACGACATATTTAAATAGATTATCAGAGTACAACATGTAGAAGAGTTTACATTTCTTACAACATAACACTTATCGCATCACAACATAAAACATATTATTTATTTTATTAAAACTTCGCAGCGGACAACAACACAAATATTATCATTCATCATATAACAATTCATAATAATGTTTCAACATTATCTCAACAAAGCATCTCAACATATTAGTCATCATAAACAACGTAAATAATAACCAACTATCTATCGAATCCCATAACCCCGGTGTCACATGACCAGAGCATTTGACTCGACTCTGTAGAATAACTCTACACTTATTCTTCAAACCTCAACGATAGCTACTCCTCTTTATCTGCACATTGCTCATCATAGATGAACATAAACACATGCAGAAGGGGTGAGAATTACATTATTAAATAATAATATAACGACAGAAATATAAACATAAATATATTTCACATATGCCAACACAGCTCATCATAATCATCATAATCAACATACTCATGAACATCAATAAAACAACATATCAAATGCAATGCACACACCCATGCATGACTCAACACGACTCGGTATACCCATTTTGTGACCAACTACAGGCTCACCACTCCCAGATTCATCACCATAGAATCCGAGTTCCCCGCAAGGAACCAAGCCTCTCAACAAGCCCGGAGTCAACAACATCATTGGAACTCAGTCCGTTCATCACTAGGCATCGGCCTTTCATGAATGCATGCACACCAAACATGCATCATAATCAACATAGCAACAACAACATCATATAGTCATGTTATCATCATCATTAATAGCCTGACATACAACTCAACAAAAACAACAACAACATTACAACGATATCACATCGTTACATAACACATTTATAACTAAACACGTAAATTCAACATCTCATCATCATAAACACCTCATACACAATCATATAATCACTGTTAATTGTTTATAATACAATTACAGCGACTTACTAAGAGTCTCGCAACTCAACGTACTCAAAAACTCGCCAACATTAGCTTCACAGCACAGTTCGCGCCGCCAACATAGGGACGCGCCGCGAACTCCTCCATTACTCCAGGACGCGCCGCGAACGAAGGATCGCGTCGCGAACAATTAATTCGCTTCAGTACGCGCCGCGCAGCAGGGTTCGCGCCGCGAACGATGCGTTACAAAACTCCTCTAAATCCTGCCCAGTTCGCGCCGCGAACTGGGCTTCGCGCCGCGAATCGCGCGCGAACAGAAGCCATCTGCTACGGAAACCAGCGCAGCTTTGCTTCTCTACTCGCCATAACTCATACCCCACAGCTAACAACCCAATATCAACATTTAACAGTCATATATACACAACATACTTCGATTATAATGCATATAACTCAACAAAACTCACAGATCGGAGAATTTCCATCAAAACCCCAACTTTCCCAATCTCCCTAAAATCCCCAAAATCCATCAACAATCCAACATATATCATGAATTTGCTCGCATATTATCATTTAATAAGGTTCAGACCCCTTACCTCTTTGGATTGAAGGAAGTTCTGAGCAATCTTTGGCCTTTTCCTCTTCCTTCTCTTTCTCTTCAGCGTTTCTCCCTTTCTCTGACTCTGAGGCAAAAATACGTGAAAACACTCTGAGTTCTCACTTTGGCCTCTTTTATCAAATTCCACTTTTACCCTTCCACTCTTCATATTCCATTTATTTTATTTATTTAATTATTATTAAAATAAATAACATCTATAATAATAATAATAATTCCCAATATTATTTAATAATTCATTTTACCTTCAAATAATCATATTAAAATAATATTTAAATTAATCTAACAATATTCGGGGTGTTACAATTTCTCCTTACCCATATAACATACATGATAATATATCACCATTATCCTATCCATGATTGACATATATCCATGTTTCTAATTTAATATTTTATAAAGCATGCTTATGGTAAAAATAAGAATCATGCTCGCCTAGCGAGTTAGGGGTAAGCTCTTAATTCAGTTGCATCTTAATTTAGAGTTCGTGCCAAGTCCTTAGAAGTCTGATTTCCTTGTGCTGGTGCCCTCCTCCTACAGGTTGGATCTGTCTCAACTCAGACAGTGCATGTAGGAATGATTTTTGTGCTAGTTGTGAGGGTCTTTTTCAGGATAGTTGTGATAGGTGGCTTGGTGGTTTCCACAAGTCCTTAGAAATTGTTCTAGCATCTTGGCTGAACTTTGGGGTGTCCTTGTTAGTTTAGAGTTTGTTTGGAAGAATAATTTCAAGAAAATCTTAGTGCAAGTGGATAATAAAAAAGTGGTTGATATTCTGGTAGGAGTTGACCTTAACTACTATCAAGTCTCCTCTATTGCTAGACGAATCTTCTTCTTCACAACTTTGAAGATGTTATGTTCAAGCATGTTTTCAGAGAAATTAACATGTGCGTTGACTTCTTGGTCCAGTTGAATCCTTATAGAGTTGTAAAGGGGATTTAATTGGATGGTTTCTCGACTGAATTTAAGCCGTTCTTAGTTAACGATTTTGATGGTTCTTTTGTTAGGCTTCTAACGCATTTTTTCTTGATTTGGGCTTTTTGCCCTCTTGTATACAATTTTTTTATATAATAAATCATAATTAAATTATTGCTTAAATTATGATTTTTCTAGACAAAATATAAGAAAAAAAGAAAAATTTGTTGGAGAAGCCGCGTAATGCGCGCCACTCATACAAGTACTAACGGGCACCTCATCGGATCGGGTCGAACCCGAGAAATCTGAGTTTCACGCGTGTGGTAAACAAAGAAAGTACGATAAAACAAAAGAACAAAACAGAGAAGATTAGAGAGACATAATAATAGAAACACTTGAGATCCAGCATAACAAAACATAGCTTCAGAATTTCTCAATAGAGAGAGAAAATGAGATATGGCGGTGGTAGAAGGAGGCGAATGTTACTACAACCTTTTCTTGTTTTATGCGCCACCGTGACTGGTGTTGGGTTATTGATGCTAGCTTTGAGGCCGTTAGATCCTCAAATCAGCGTTAAATACGCGAGAGATTACGACTTCATAGATTCCAATACCTCCGCTTTCGATGTCGGCTGGGCCGTCGAAGAGAAACCACCGCCGACAGCTAAACCATGCGCGACGGTGGAAGAGATGGGGAAGGATTTCGAAAGTGGTTTTGTTGTGAAGGAGACACTTCGAGTCAGGAGCATTATCGAGAAACATTTTGTTTTAAACGGTAATTACTTGTTTTTAATATGTTTTGTTTTCGTGACTTTTGATGATCTAAATGAAAACAAAAACATAGGATGCTAATGTTGTTGTCGTGTCGTGTTCTAGGTATTTTTTTTTTCATGAAGATGTGGAATTTTTTCTAGGCTCAGCATAAAAGAATGGTTTCAGTGAAGTTACTAATATGAAAGAAATGTTTTATTGTTTGGAATCATGTGCTCTGAATCTGAACATGACATTGAAATTTTATGTCAGGTGCTTCAAGAGTGAGAGATTTGCCTCCGGATGAGTTCTGTAATCATGGATTTGTTCTAGGAAAGACTGCCGAGGCGGGTTTTGGGAATGAGATGTACAAGATCTTATCGGCTGCGGCGCTCAGTATAATGTTGAACCGGTCCTTGATCATTGGCCAAACCAGGCATATTGGTTCTTTCCCAAGCCTTTCTTTTTCATTTTTAACAACCTGCTTTTGCACCTTTTTTTACAATGCCTGATGTGTCAATGTTTATGTCATGTCTGGTGTCTGTGATAGTGGAAACCTAGAGTAGTATGCCATTGATTGATTTCCAACCTGATTTGAACTTAGCATCTTAGAGTTATCTGCAGATGTTACTATTAGGACATAGAATTATTTATGTTTCCATGATCTCAATGTTGTCTTGGTGGTTCTATATTTCAGAAGCAAGTATCCTTTTGAGGAGTACATTTCTTATCCCAACTTTACTTTCACCATGAAAGAAATAAAGCATCTGTGGAGACAAAATGGTTGTGAAAGCAAATATGGTAGGCGTCTGGTTATGAGGACAGACGACTTCGAAAAGCCATCTCATACTAATGTTCTATGTAGCAATTGGAAGGAGTGGGAACAACCTATCATTTGGTATAGTGACACGGTTTTTTTACGCATCAATTACTCTATCTATTTCTTTTTAGTTGTTGTTTTAGGATTGTTTACAAATACCCAGAAAACCAATAAATTTTGTTATGAAATTATTTGTCCTTTTTAGGTTTCAAGGAACTAATGATGCTGTTGCGTCTCAATTTTTCTTAAAGAATGTACACTCTCAGATGAGGATTGCTGCTTTTGATTTATTTGGTGACCCGCAAGTTCTTGGCTCTCAGCCGAATGTGTTCGGGGAGCTGATGAGAGTTCTTATATCGCCTTCGCCAGATGTTGAGGCAGCTGTCAATTGGGTTATTGATGGCAAGGAGAATCCTGATATCTCGTTGCATATGCGGATGCAAATTAACAGGTGAAATAAGTACTCAATAGTCAACACTTTCATTGAATGAGACTTACAATGCTTGATTGAATCAATTGGTTCATGACCTGAAGGTCTCACCGATACGAACTCCGGTTTGATTTTTGAAGCTTTGATACAAAATATCCATGCAACATCCCGACTTTTTCTGCATATGTACCTTCTCATATGATGTGTTTGACTCATTGATTCAATTTCTGTCTTTCTTTAAGGCCCGTAAGAGCCGTGCAGGCTGCATTGCATTGCCTAAGAAAAGCTGTAGAGAGTCGACACCTAATGTCAAGACCAAAGGTTGTTGTGGTGTCAGACACACCTTCCCTTATTAAAAGTATTGTGCCTAACATAAGTGAATTTGCAGAGGTAATTTTTCAACCCATCCTGGTTGATGATTAGCATGCAATAATGCGGTAAAAAACACATGTCTTTGATTCTTGCGTATCCGTTGAGCAGGTTCTGCATTTTGATTATGAAAAGTATAAAGGAAAAATGTTTGATGGTTTGCCCAAGTCAGATTTCAGAGAGAAGGACTGGGGTCCCGCGCCCAGATGGGTTGCTTTTGTAGATTTTTTTCTAGCATCTCGTGCCAGACATGGCGTTGTTTCCGTAGCTCATCGACGTGTTGGAACTACCTATGCTCAGTTAATTGCTGCACTTGCCGCAGCTCACAATCTAGGTACTTGCTCTACCTGTTTCCCTCTTTCCGTTTCTCCTTTTCGTTATTCATCATAGTTTCATGGAAATTATTTCTTCAGCGGACAACAACAACAACAACAACAACACGACTTCTGGTTCAAGTTTTTCATTTTTCAGCAGTTTCCAAAGCAATCTATTAACAGATGGATTAAAGAATCAAGTTGGTTGGGGACATGTTTGGAACAGATATGCTGGACCATTGAGTTGTTCTAACCAAAGCAATCAATGTGCCTTCACTCCACTTCTTCCACCAGCTTGGTGGGATGGTCTTTGGCAGTCACCAATTCCAAGGGATACTAAACGTCTTGCTTTCTATGGTGTTCAACTATCTGGTTTTGGTAATGTAGACACATATTCACTTCAAAATTATTGTAATTCTAGGAAAACTATTGTGAAAACTCTCACATTCAATTTGTAGCATTTGGAAGTCATGTTTAATTCTAGTTTACTTTTTAGATGATGATACTTAAGGATAAGAACTGATATTTATATACTTAATTGTATTTATATTGAATATAGTATAATGAGAATCCCATAATTAAGGGAGGTAAATCAATAGAGACAGTAAATTCTAATGAATATCAATCATAATAATTATATATAAATTATATCATATCTTAATGCTCTCCTTTAAATTGCAGCATACCGATTGTAAATTTTGTTATATATGTAAGTTATTTTCGGTCTTCAAAAGAGGTTTTGGGAAAATATTGTCAAGTAGACATCAAATTTGTCACTTCAATATATTTAGTATTCTCATGAAAGACTGAATTATATACAATGCATATTTTACAAAAACGCAAGTCTTTGAGTAGATGCTTGGGGAAAATGAGCTGAGACTTAAATTTTGCATATTTTACACGGGCATTATTTTAGAGATGAGATGAGATGAGATGAGTGTGAATACATTGGAAATTCGAGTTTATCCTTTTTAAATTAAGAATACATTGGAAATTCGAGTTTATCCTTTTTAAATTATGACTTAAATTTTGCATATTTTACAACGGCATTACTTTATTCATGAGATGAGTGTGAATACATTGGAAATTCGAGTTTATCCTTTTTAAATTAAGAATACATTGGAAATTCGAGTTTATCCTTTTTAAATTATGACTTAAATTTTGCATATTTTACAACGGCATTACTTTATCCATGAGATGAGATGAGTGTGAATACATTGAAAATTCGAGTTTATCCTTTTTAAATTAAGAGTTGCATCTCCGGACGTACTCATTACATACATAAAAGACGTAATTTTGTTTATGTCAAAAATTAATTTAGAGATGCATTTTTGAAATCACCACTATATGATGTTTTAAGTTGATTAAGCTAGTTTATTAAATCAGTGACAATTTTGAAAATGCATTTTCAGAAATGTCAAATGGGAGATGTTCTTTTTCTACATGATCAAGCACCACTATTCTATCAAAATCCTTAAAAAATCTCATTCCATTCTCAACTAATATTTGCACTCCAAAATAATATTTTTGTGTTTTATCACATCAAAAGAAGAAAAAGAAACTGCAATTTAAAGTGATGAACATGTTTTTCCTTTCATATTGCTTGGTGATGAACATGTTTTTCCTTTCATATTGCTTGCATTAATTCGTTTTTGCTTGTAAAAATGAACGCCGAGTCTGGAGATGCATCTCTAGATAAGGTTGCATGTGTTCCGGATATGCATATTCAAAATTGTTCAAAAATTGAGTTTGAATATTAAATTGTTTTTCTGTTGTATTTGGTTGTAGATATGGTGTATCCTGATACTTTCCCTAAAGCTACTGTGTATGTTGATGTTAAACCGGATAAAGTGAAGGATGATGATAAATCAGACGATGTCGAGGATGATGTTAAAATGGTTGATGTCGAGATGAATGTTAAACCGGATAAAGTGGATTATGATGTTAAACTAGACGATGTCGAAGATGATGTTAAACCGATTGATGTCGAGGTGGATCTTAAATCGATTGTTGCTGAGGTATATGTCAGTGAACAATTTATTACTAAACAGAAGTTTGTTGAGCATGAACATATGATTTAATGGATCAACACGGAGATCGCTAAACTTGGATTCAATGTTGTAATTGGAAAGTTTGATAATGGTTCTGATAGAAGATATGGATTTGTAACAATGGGATACGAAAGAAGTGGCACGTGCTAACAACATATTCGGAAGTTGAAACGGGATGACGCCGAATCGATAAAGTGTGATTGACCTTTTAAGGTTTGTGGATACGGTAAGACAAATAGTATATGGAAATATAATGTGATTTATGGTATACACAATCATTGCTTTTGTCATAAGTTAGTCGGTCATCCCATTGTATGTCGCCTTAATCCTAAGGAGAAAGAACTTGTTTATGACATAACATTGAATATGGTGCCGCCTATAAACATACTTGAAAAGTTGAAATGGAAAAGACCTAAAAATGTCTCAAATATTAAGAAAATATACAATGTTTGTGCCATAAAAAATAAGACAATAAGAGGATCAAAAACTAAAATGCAATAACTGTTTAAGCTTCTAGATTATGAACACTATGTTTCTAGGTACAGAGTGTGTGAGGATGAAGTCATTGTTCGAGATATATTGGTGAGAAAAACAAAAGAGAGGGGGTGAGGGGTTGAATTGTGTTAGTTTTTTCCTTTTAAGCTTTTTAAGCTTTTGCTTCTAATAGCTTTCAAACCGATTCAGAACACTTAGTTTAGAGCCTGACTCAGAAAAGCTTGAATAGCTTCTGAAGGTCCTTATCAGATTCTGAACCAGAATCTGACTTGGAGTATCAAAGTTGATAGCAGCGGAATATAAATGAGCAGAAGAAAGAAAAATAAAAGCAGAGACACAAGCAATTATCATGGTTCCTCTCACACCTTGAGAGTAGTCAAATTCTCTTGTACTTCCAAGAAATTTCCACTATAACCAAACTAATTACAAATGCTCAAGCACCAAGCAAGAGACTTCCAATGCTCAAGCACGCAAGCAAGAGACTTCCTTTGCTTAAACACACAAGTAAGAGACTTACAATGCTCAAGCACACAAGTAATATCCTTCACATGTTCAAGCACTAAAGCAAGATACTTCTAACTTTATAACAAACTGTTAAGAGATTTGGCTAACAACTATGCTTGATATACAATAAGAGGTGTAGACAAAATACAACTTAGAAAGACTCAGACATCAAAGGCGAGATTTTCCTTAAGTCTTCACGTGATCAAAATGTATCTGAGTGTGCTAGAGTTACCTCGATTGAAGAGACTCTGCTTCAGAGGTTGACTTTCTTCAAACTTCACTCTTCAGAGGCTGATCACTTCAGAGTCCTCTTCTTTGCTTCTGAAGCTTCAGTCTGGATCACCAGAGGCTAAATTTCTTCAGAGTTGACTTCTTCAAAGTCTGGATCTTCCATTAGAGCCAAAGTCTTCAGAAGTAATCTTTAGAGCCATAGTCTAATCTTTAGATGCATAATAATTAAGCTTCTCTCCATCTGTTCTTAATCATATAATCATGCATACTTGAACAGATGCCAGAATGCCCAATTGTTCTTTTAATACTTTGTTATCACCAAAATCAAAGGATATGGTATCAAACAATTTTGTTCCAACAATATTTTGGACTAATCCTTATTCCATCAAGTTGTTCAACATATTTCCCACTGTACTTATAATTGATTCAACATACAAAACAGACAAGTATAGACTTCCACTTTAGGAAATTGTTAGTGTTACTTAGAAGGACATGACCTTTTCAGCGGGTTTTGCATTTTTGAAAAGAAAGAAAAAGGACAACATTACATGGACTTTGGAAGTGTTCAAGACTACCTTGAAAGACTAAGAAAATATGCCAAACGTCATTGTAATCAATCACGATACCACACTGATGAATTCGATTGCAAAGTTGTTTCCTACATCCTATGCATTACTTTGCATGTATCTGAAGCTAGCGGAAATATACCCGAATGTATCACACGCTCGAACATACAACAGAGTCACCATCGAACTTTATTTATTCCCGAAGGAAAGGGAAAACATCGATAGAACTCGGGGGAAAGAGATATGTTGCTGGGTAAGGAAGTCGGTTATGCAAGGGAAAGGTATTAGTACCCCAAACATCCATGGTACTCCATGGGAACCGTTTTGATTGTTCTCGCTCGAATAAGTGTTGTATCTAAAGGTTACTCGCAAAAGAATGGGAAAAGGAAAGAAATAAATAAAGTGCTCGATGAGGATTAGGGCCCTCATGCCTACGTATCCTCATAGTGCAATGAGGAATTCAGAGCTCCGTAGTTCAAAGAACTAGTGGTGGGAAGTGAAAAGAAGTGTGATAGAGGTATGGTCTGAACCAAAGAATTATGTGTTTGAACTCCAACAAGAGTGAAAACATGAACCCAAGAGTAAGGTGGCTCTTACCAATACGCGGGCTAGCATGGCTGCCGATATAGGGTAATGCCGAAAAGACGAAGAAATAGGTGTTTGGGCACAGTCCCAAACATCTCTTGGTTCACAAGGTGACGCAAGAATGAGAACAAAGAGGTAGTAGTGTATTTGGCTAAAAGATAACTGATATATCATATGGAATGAAGGAAGGTAGAATATGAGTGCATCATGGAGATGAACGGAATGAAGTGACCAAGGTCACATAAATGAATATTTGGTGACAAGTGACTGAAAAGGTATTGTTTGAAACCGAAAGGTGAAAGTGTATTGGAATCCATAAGAGAAATGGGATTTCTACCATAGAGGGAAACAAGTTTAACCAATACGTGGACTAGCGTGGCTTCCACTATAGGGTATTTAACCAAAAAAGAAGGAATTAAATGTCTGGGTATAAGCCAAACAACTCTATATAGAAATGAGGAATTTTCGCTAGGCGTCCTAAAAGGGTGTATATGGATATCCAAAGGAAGTGCGTTTTTGATCTCAAAGAAGTAGTATGTCACTGGGTGAACGATTTCCGATCAAAGGTAGATAATGAATTATGAGAGATATGAATGATTCCCTAAGGCGGAAGAAGGAATAATTAGGAGTATGCTCGCTAAGGATTCACATCCTTGTGCCTACGTATTCTCACTGTGCAATGAGAAAATCAGAGAAATCATAGTTCGTGGAACTACGAGAATGAAGGAGATATATACAGTGATGAAAAGTATAACTTGTACCAATAGAATGGTATCAAGGGAACCGACAAATGGATGGAACTTGGAATCAAAGAGTAAACAGGCATTTACCAATATGTGGGCTAGCACGGCTGTCGCTATAAGATAAAGCCACAAACAAAGATTGAATTAAATGTTTGGGCACAATCCTAAACAACTATTGATTCACAAAACGGACTCCCGCTATATCGTCCTAAAAGGGTATAGGCAGGGCCCAAGAGAAAGTATTATTGTGTACAAGGGACAATATATCACTGGATGGGGAACAAACAATTTGAGATCAAAGAAGGATAGTATCTTGGGTCCAAGAAAGAGATGGACTCTAAATCAAAAAGCAAGGTAGGCGTTTACCAGTACATGAGCTAGCATGGCTGCCGCTATAGGGTAACGCCAAAAACAAAGACTGAATTAAATGTTTGGGCACAGTCCTATGAAGGAGAAGAGCGATCCAAAATGCAGCGGAATTTAAAAATTTCTCCTTTAGTGATCCTTACGAATGGTCATGAACAGTGATAGAATTGTTAACTCTTGTGGCAATTAAAACCTTTGATGCAGATCTATGGAGCGATCACGAACGTTGAATGGTGACAACGCCTCTACTCAGTCCACACGAATAGATTCTTTTAATCTTAGTGCTAGCTGCTACGAATGAAGGCTTTGAGTGAGTGAGAGAGAGAGAGAGAGAGAGAGAGAGAGAGAGAGAGAGAGAGACACTACGCCAAATAAGGGAAAAGAGGGCGCTTATTTTGGCCTATAACAGCGCTTTTAAGCGCCCTCTAAAGTGGCGCTGGCATAGGTAAAGACAGCGCTTTGTTTTCCTGGAGAAAGCGCTGTCTAAAGGGCCACATTATAGTGCGCTTTATGAAAAAAGCGCCCTCTGGAGTGGTCCATAAAGGGACACCTTAGAGGGCGCTTTCTGGAAAAAGCGCCCTCTAAAGTTGTCAATGTAAAGTGTTCAGAGGGCGCTTATTTTTTTAAAATAACTAACACTTTAGAGGGCGCTTTCTGCAGAAAGCGCCCTCTAAAGTTGTCAATGTAAAGTGTTTAGAGGGCGCTTTCTGGACAAAGCGCCCTCTAAAGTTCTCAATGTAAAGTGTTTAGAGGGCGCTTCCTACAGAAAGCGCCCTCTAAAGTGTTAGTTATTTTAAAAAAATTTGTTTGAAAAACAGTGGATATTTAATTGGTAACCTGTTCGCATGCTGCAAAAGTGTAAAATTCATATTGATTTCATCCTTTAATCCAATGTTATACACCATTAATCCATTGATATATACAACATGAATCCATTTATATACAACATTAATCCTCCATATATACAACATTAATATATGATTCTTTGATCAACAATATACAACAACATATTCATGATTTAGTAAAAGTACAACAACAATATACAACATATATACAACAACAGCATACAACAACAACATTCCATACATATATGTACAACAATATACAACCTAGCTATATGATTCTTTGATCAACAATGAATTGACACAATTCATCCTTCATTTCATCCAAATGAGCTCTTGAGTAAGATTTGTATTCCTCAAAGTACTACAATTAAGAGAATAAAACATATTCATGATTTAGTAACAAATTAGATGAGTTATCTGATAATATTAAAATAAACCCTAAGTTATTATTCCATACCATTTTTGGGATGTCTATACGATTCAACGCAATGATATCTGTAACACCCCGATAATAATAAAATAATTATTTAAATTGAGTTAATAATTTATTTATTAATTTAATTAAATAATTGGAAATTTTATTATTATTATTATTATTATTGGAAAATATATATATGTTGGAAATAAGGAAAAGAGCCCATTTGGAGTAAAAAGGTTTTTACGTGAAAAACAGAGAAGCGATCGTGAAAGAGGAAAAGGGCAAAGAGACAGAGCAAGGGCTGAAGGTTGAAGAGAGAAAAGCTTGGAGCTCAAAGATTCGCCGAATTAATCAGGTAAGGGGGGTTTATCGTCGATTAATGGGTATTATGGGATAATATGTGATGGGTAGTGATAAGCCGTTAATTTGACCCTAATTGGGATTATTGATGCTGGAATTACGTTGGATAAACTGTGTTAAAAACTGAAATTGAATCCGTAGTTTCGTGAGTCGTGTTTTCCGAACGTATAGCTTTTTACGGAATTGGAATCGGAGGTCCGGAAGTCCTCCAACGGCGGAAAATGCGGAGAATTCTGCATTCTGCCTTGAGTTAGCGCAGGAACAGCTTCTGTCTTGCGTTAACCGGTTAACCCAGGGTGTTAACCGGTTAACACTGTGTTGAATTGTGAAAATTTGCTGTTTTGTCTGCGTTAACCGGTTAACCCAGGGTGTTAACCGGTTAACACTGTTGTGATTGCTGAAATATTGCTGTTTGTGCTGCGTTAACCGGTTAACCCAGGGCGTTAACCGGTTAACACTGTTAAGTTTTGGGACAGGAGGCGTGTTGTGCTGCGTTAACCGGTTAACCCAGGGCGTTAACCGGTTAACACTGTTGCAGAGTGGAAAATTGGTGTTTTAAATGTTGTGTGCCTATTTGAGGGTTGGCCTATGTTGGCCTATGATGTAACAGGGATTAATTCCCGCTGTTTTGAGCAGTATAGGTATTAGTAGAGTGTGCTAATACTGTGTTTAATTGATTTACATGATAATGATGTGTTGATACATGTGTTGATGATGTATGATGGTATGCATAATGATGTTAATGTATGTATTATGCATGTATTTGTGAATGGACCGTTGTATGGCTTAGAGTGTGAGCATATGTCCATTGTGAATTGTTGTTGATGCTGCATTGCTAGATGATTAGCATGCATAGCATAGCCTTTGGGGCTGTAGCTAATTCCCATGGTGAGGAATTAGTGAGTGAATCATTGTGGATTTGTTGTTGATGTTTGCATGCTAGATGATTAGTGTGCATAGTCTAGCCTTCGGGGCTGTAGCTAATTCCCATGGTGAGGAATTAGTGAGTGAGTCACTAGGTCTCAAATGAGTGGGACTAGTGAGCTTAGTAGCCGTATCTGGAGGGATCGGTGAGCTTGAACTATATGTTCAAGAATAGTCGGTACCGCATGTGTGGAGTCTCATTGCATAATGTATGTATGGCGTATAATATGAATGGATGTATTCCAATATTATACGTGTGTTTGAGTTGTTGTGGAGTATGATTTGAGATTATACTTGTGCTTTATGTTGATGTTGAGCTGATGTGCTGTTACTGATTGTATGTTGCGATTAGGGTGATTAATGTGTTAAATTACTTAACATGACATTATATTCTATAATGCTTATTATATTGATTGAGGAACTCACCCTTACAACTATTTTTCAGGTAACGAGAAATGAGTTGAGTAGAAGCGAATGCTTGGAGTCTAGTGTAGTCTCCTTAGTGGGTCGTGCTCTGATAGATGTAACATCGGGATGGGATATTTACCTTGTTGAATAATTTACATGTGAATGTTACATGTTTTACATGATTGAGGAGATCTCTATCCGTTGCGTTTTATGCAAATGTTTATGTTTGAATAAATAAAAGAGCATGACCGTAATATTGTTGAATATGGTGTGAATATTATGTGTGACACCCTTGAATGGCATAATTACTCTGAATTGTTATATGTTTATTATTTTTAGTTAAAAATTTGGGGTATTTTAGAAGGGTGTTACATTAGTGGTATCAGAGCATAGTCGGTCGAGTCGAGTCGTAATTATTCTGTTTCCCCTGTACGGTATAGGTGTTGTGTAACCCTATCAGTACTTATTGTTTTAGTTTGTTTGGGTTTCAGAATAGAGATGGCTGGAAGAGGTAGAGATGATGCTGCGATTGCTGAGGCTCTGGGTATGCTAGCTGGAGTACTTGGAGGAAATCCGAATGTTGTGGGAATGGGAGCTGCTCGTCAACTGAGTGAGTTCCAGAAGAACAATCCTCCAATGTTCAAGGGAGCATACGATCCAGATGGCGCTCAGAAGTGGTTGAAGGAGATCGAGAGGATCTTCCGAGTAACTGAGTGTGCCGATAACCAGAAGGTCAGGTTCGGTACGCATATGCTGTCAGAAGAAGCTGATGATTGGTGGGTTGCTACCCGCACTGAGTTGGAAAATGCTGGGAATGCTGAGATCACTTGGGCTGTGTTCAGAGAGAGATTTCTGAGGAAATATTTTCCAGAGGATGTCAGAGGAAAGAAAGAGATAGAATTCTTGGAATTGAAGCAGGGTAACAAGTCTGTTACGGAGTATGCTGCTAAGTTCACAGAGCTGTCAAAGTATTATACTCCCTATAATGAGGCTGCTGGAGAATTTTCGAAATGTGTGAAGTTTGAGAACGGGTTGCGTCCCGAGATCAAACAGGCTATTGGATATCAGCGGATCAGAGTGTTTTCTGACTTGGTTGACTGTTGCAGGATTTTTGAACAGGATTCCAAAGCCAGAGCAGAGAGTTATCAACAGAGAGTTGATAGAAAAGGCAAGAATCAGAATGATCGTGGGAAACCGTATGCAGCTGGCAAAAGTTTCCAGAAGTAGAGTGGGATGAAGAGGCCTAGTGGGGGAGACTCTAGTGCCCCTGCTAAGTGTTATAGATGTGGTCGGGCCGGACATCGTGTCCATGAGTGTACCAGTGCTGAGATGAAGTGTTTCAAGTGTGGCAAAGGTGGTCATTTGGCTGCAGAGTGCCGGTTGAAGACTGTAACTTGTTTCAACTGTGGAGAGGTGGGTCATATTAGCCCACAGTGTCCTAAGCCAAAGAGAGAGAATCAGTCGGGAGGCAAGGTCTTTGCTTTATCAGGTTCTGAGACTTCTGCAGATGATCGTTTGATCCGAGGTACGTGTTATATTAATGGCTTTCCTCTTGTAGCTATTATTGACACCGGTGCTACTCATTCCTTTATATCTTTGGATTGTGCTGTGAAACTTAAGTTAGAGATATCTGAGATGCTTGGAAGTATGGTGATTGATACTCCTGCGAAGGGTTCAGTGACTACTACTTCAGTTTGTTTGAATTGTCCCTTTAGTATTTTTGGTAGAGACTTTGGGATAGACCTTGTGTGTCTTCCACTAGTGCAGATTGATGTTATCTTGGGTATGAACTGGTTGGTGGTTAACCGAGTTTATATTAACTGTTTTGATAAGACTGTGATATTTCCTGAGATTGAAGAAGGAAAGAGTTTGTTTCTATCAGCCAGACAGGTGAATGAGGAAGTCGCAGATGGGGCAGAGTTGTTTATGCTGTTAGCGACTTTGGAGGCTAAAGATAAACTGGTAATTGGCGATCTAGCAGTGGTGTGTGATTTTCCTGATGTGTTTCCGGAAGAGGTGAATGAATTGCCGCCAGAGCGTGAAGTTGAGTTCTCGATTGATTTGGTACCTGGTACTAGACCGATATCGATGGCTCCGTACCGTATGTCTGCTGTTGAGTTAACTGAATTGAAGAGTCATTTGGAAGATCTGTTGGATAAGAAATTTATTCGTCCGAGCGTGTCACCGTGGGGTGCACCAGTGTTATTGGTTAAGAAGAAAGAAGGTACTATGAGGTTGTGTGTGGACTACAGGCAACTGAATAAAGTGACGATCAAGAATCGGTATCCTTTGCCGAGGATTGATGATTTGATGGATCAATTGGTTGGTGCGAGGGTGTTCAGCAAGATAGATTTGAGATCTGGGTATCATCAGATACGTGTGAAAACTGAGGATATTCAGAAGACTGCTTTCAGAACAAGGTATGGACATTATGAGTATTCTGTAATGCCTTTTGGTGTGACTAATGCGCCTGGAGTATTTATGGAGTATATGAATAGGATTTTCCATCCGTACCTAGATCAGTTTGTTGTGGTGTTTATTGATGACATTTTGGTGTATTCGAAATCTGAAGAAGAGCATGCTGAGCATTTGAGAGTGGTTTTAGAAGTTCTACGAGAAAAGAAGTTGTTTGCTAAACTATCCAAGTGTGAATTTTGGTTAGAAGAGGTTAGTTTTCTTGGTCATGTGATTTCAAGAGGTGGTGTTGCTGTTGATCCTTCTAAGATAGAAGCGGTGTCTAAGTGGGAAGCTCCGAAGTCTGTTGCTGAGATTCGAAGTTTTCTGGGATTGGCTGGTTACTATAGGAAATTCATTGAGGGATTTTCTAAGTTGGCGTTACCGCTGACAATGTTGACTAGAAAGGGGCAAGCATTTGTTTGGGACTCAAAATGTGAAGAAGGTTTCCAAGAATTAAAGAGAAGGTTGACTACTGCTCCTATTCTGATATTACCGAGTTCGTCGGAACCATTTGAGGTTTACTGTGATGCTTCATTGTTGGGTTTGGGTGGTGTGTTGATGCAGAATAAGCAGGTTATAGCTTATGCTTCGAGACAGCTGAGGGTTCATGAGAGGAACTATCCGACGCACGATTTAGAGTTGGCAGCTGTGGTATTTGTTCTGAAGTTATGGAGACATTATTTGTACGGGTCAAGATTTGAGGTTTTCAGTGACCATAAAAGTTTAAAGTATTTGTTTGATCAGAAAGAGCTGAATATGAGACAGAGGAGATGGTTAGAATTTCTGAAGGATTATGATTTTGGTTTGAATTACCATCCGGGTAAAGCAAACGTAGTAGCTGATGCATTGAGTCGGAAATCATTGCATATGTCTATGTTAATGGTTAAAGAATTGGATTTAATTGAGCAGTTTAGAGATTTGAGTTTGGTGTGTGAGAGTACTCACAATAGTGTTAAATTGGGAATGTTGAAATTAACGAGTGGTATTCTGGATGAGATTAGAGAGGGTCAGAAATCCGATATGCTTTTGGTTGATAAGTTGACTTTAGCGAATCAAGGTCAAGGTGGTGAATTCAGAGTTGATGAGAATGGTGTTTTGAAATTTGGTAATCGGGTGTGTATTCCGGATGTTACCGAACTTAAGAAGAGTATCCTTGAGGAAGGACATCGTAGTGGCTTGAGTATTCATCCTGGAGCTACAAAGATGTATCATGATTTGAAGAAGTTATTTTGGTGGCCGGGAATGAAAAGAGAAATTGCGAGTTTTGTTTATTCCTGTTTGACTTGTCAGAAGTCGAAAATTGAGCATCAGAAGCCGTCTGGGCTAATGCAACCGTTGGCTATTCCAGAGTGGAAGTGGGATAGTATCAGTATGGATTTTGTTTCTGGTTTGCCGAGGACAAATAAGAATTTTGAAGCTATTTGGGTGATTGTTGACAGATTGACAAAGTCGGCTCATTTCATTCCGATCAGAATGGATTATCCGTTAGAGAGATTAGCCGAGTTGTATATTGAGAAAATTGTAAGTTTGCATGGTATTCCGTCTAGTATTGTTTCGGACAGAGATCCTAGATTTACATCGAAGTTCTGGGAAGGTTTGCAGAGGGCTTTGGGAACTAAGCTGAGATTGAGTTCTGCATATCATCCGCAGACTGATGGTCAGACTGAGAGGACGATTCAGTCACTAGAGGATCTTTTGAGATCTTGTGTTTTGGAAAAAGGAGGTGCTTGGGATTGTTATTTACCTTTGATTGAGTTTACCTACAACAATAGTTTTCATTCGAGCATTGGTATGGCACCGTTTGAAGCTTTGTATGGTAGGAGATGTCGGACACCTTTATGTTGGTATGAGTCCGGTGAGAGTGTTGTGGTTGGACCGGAGATTGTTCAACAGACTACAGAAAAGATTAAGATGATTCAGGAGAAGATGAGAATTGCTCAGAGTCGTCAGAAGAGTTATCACGACAAGAGGAGGAAGTCACTTGAGTTCCAAGAGGGAGATCATGTGTTTCTTCGTGTTACTCCGATAACTGGTGTTGGTCGAGCTTTGAAGTCGAAGAAGTTGACACCTCGATTTATTGGTCCTTATCAGATTTTGGAGAGGATAGGGGAGGTAGCCTATCGTATCGCTTTACCGCCGTCGCTTGCGAATTTGCATGAGGTTTTTCATGTGTCTCAGTTGAGGAGGTACATTCATGATCCGTCGCATGTAGTCCAAGTAGATGATGTACAGGTGAGAGATAACCTGACTGTTGAAACATCACCTATGAGGATTGAGGATCGAGAGTTGAAGCAGTTGCGGGGTAAAGAGATTGCCTTGGTGAAGGTAGCTTGGGGAGGACCAGCAGGTGGCAATGTGACTTGGGAACTGGAGAGTAAGATGAAGGAGTCTTACCCAGAGTTGTTCGCTTGAGGTATGTTTTCGAGGACGAAAACTCTTTTAGTGGGGGAGAGTTGTAACACCCCGATAATAATAAAATAATTATTTAAATTGAGTTAATAATTTATTTATTAATTTAATTAAATAATTGGAAATTTTATTATTATTATTATTATTGGAAAATATATATATGTTGGAAATAAGGAAAAGAGCCCATTTGGAGTAAAAAGGTTTTTACGTGAAAAACAGAGAAGCGATCGTGAAAGAGGAAAAGGGCAAAGAGACAGAGCAAGGGCTGAAGGTTGAAGAGAGAAAAGCTTGGAGCTCAAAGATTCGCCGAATTAATCAGGTAAGGGGGGTTTATCGTCGATTAATGGGTATTATGGGATAATATGTGATGGGTAGTGATAAGCCGTTAATTTGACCCTAATTGGGATTATTGATGCTGGAATTACGTTGGATAAACTGTGTTAAAAACTGAAATTGAATCCGTAGTTTCGTGAGTCGTGTTTTCCCGAACGTATAGCTTTTTACGGAATTGGAATCGGAGGTCCGGAAGTCCTCCAACGGCGGAAAATGCGGAGAATTCTGCATTCTGCCTTGAGTTAGCGCAGGAACAGCTTCTGTCTTGCGTTAACCGGTTAACCCAGGGTGTTAACCGGTTAACACTGTGTTGAATTGTGAAAATTTGCTGTTTTGTCTGCGTTAACCGGTTAACCCAGGGTGTTAACCGGTTAACACTGTTGTGATTGCTGAAATATTGCTGTTTGTGCTGCGTTAACCGGTTAACCCAGGGCGTTAACCGGTTAACACTGTTAAGTTTTGGGACAGGAGGCGTGTTGTGCTGCGTTAACCGGTTAACCCAGGGCGTTAACCGGTTAACACTGTTGCAGAGTGGAAAATTGGTGTTTTAAATGTTGTGTGCCTATTTGAGGGTTGGCCTATGTTGGCCTATGATGTAACAGGGATTAATTCCCGCTGTTTTGAGCAGTATAGGTATTAGTAGAGTGTGCTAATACTGTGTTTAATTGATTTACATGATAATGATGTGTTGATACATGTGTTGATGATGTATGATGGTATGCATAATGATGTTAATGTATGTATTATGCATGTATTTGTGAATGGACCGTTGTATGGCTTAGAGTGTGAGCATATGTCCATTGTGAATTGTTGTTGATGCTGCATTGCTAGATGATTAGCATGCATAGCATAGCCTTTGGGGCTGTAGCTAATTCCCATGGTGAGGAATTAGTGAGTGAATCATTGTGGATTTGTTGTTGATGTTTGCATGCTAGATGATTAGTGTGCATATTCTAGCCTTCGGGGCTGTAGCTAATTCCCATGGTGAGGAATTAGTGAGTGAGTCACTAGGTCTCAAATGAGTGGGACTAGTGAGCTTAGTAGCCGTATCTGGAGGGATCGGTGAGCTTGAACTATATGTTCAAGAATAGTCGGTACCGCATGTGTGGAGTCTAATTGCATAATGTATGTATGGCGTATAATATGAATGGATGTATTCCAATATTATACGTGTGTTTGAGTTGTTGTGGAGTATGATTTGAGATTATACTTGTGCTTTATGTTGATGTTGAGCTGATGTGCTGTTACTGATTGTATGTTGCGATTAGGGTGATTAATGTGTTAAATTACTTAACATGACATTATATTCTATAATGCTTATTATATTGATTGAGGAACTCACCCTTACAACTATTTTTCAGGTAACGAGAAATGAGTTGAGTAGAAGCGAATGCTTGGAGTCTAGTGTAGTCTCCTTAGTGGGTCGTGCTCTGATAGATGTAACATCGGGATGGGATATTTACCTTGTTGAATAATTTACATGTGAATGTTACATGTTTTACATGATTGAGGAGATCTCTATCCGTTGCGTTTTATGCAAATGTTTATGTTTGAATAAATAAAAGAGCATGACCGTAATATTGTTGAATATGGTGTGAATATTATGTGTGACACCCTTGAATGGCATAATTACTCTGAATTGTTATATGTTTATTATTTTTAGTTAAAAATTTGGGGTATTTTAGAAGGGTGTTACAATATCTCTCATAAATCTCAATACAAAAAATCCGCAATCGACCGAATTATTTTGCTGAGGACACTACACAGAAAAACAAACAATATATATATAGTTAATTTCTTACAAACACTATTATAAGCAAAAAAACAAACACTATTATAAGCAAAAATAAGATACTTACTATATACCTGAACTCTGACCCAGGTAATGTCCTTCCTAATGCGGTAATTCTTTTTCGATCTAAATTTTATTATTGCCCTAACAAAATAAAAACGTATATTGAGATCAATCTGACAGACATAATTAAATATAGAAATACACACGAATATTTAGGGGAATTTCACTTACGTGTCAACCATCTTCTTCAAACCCGGATATTTACTCCAATCACCCGATAACGAATCGAGATAATACACTATTAGTCTCGAAAGATCCATAGCAACCAACATCCAGTGACCACTGTAAAATAAAACAAAAATTTAGATGAATGAAAATTTTCTACGTAAAAGATATACATAGATTAGAATGAAATTATTAGAAAGAAAATCTAATCCGTTGCCAGAATTAAACGGTAAAAAATACAAACTGCGTGTAGTATTATCGCTGGCCGCCATGAATCTATCGACTAGATCATTCTTTACGGATGTTGGATTTTTCGATATTAACGTTGCGTTGACACGGGAAGCAGCAATAAAATTGAAACGGTTACACAATTCAGTTCCCCGCATCAATTTGTCATACATATACCTTAAATAAAAACATAATAAATATTAGACTACTCATTGAAATGTGTAAATAAATTGTTCAACTAAGTAAATTATAGATTGATCGGAGTACCATATGTATGTATGAATGATAGCGATGCCCAATTCGTCGTGCTCAAAAAGTTGTTGCATGTCCTCCTTTCCAATTATTTCGAAATGAGCTTTTCCGAAAACACCTTCATCAAAATCTATACTACGAATGGACCCGTCCATAATATCGGACTCTTCCACCATTTTCTCAAGACGCATCATAATTTGAGATTTTGTCCCGGCCGTCGTTGGAATATCCTTCGTTGGAATATCCTTACCATCGCTTTTCAACTTTCGACCGGGAACCTAAAAATTCATATAAAATAAATCATTACTTTTTGTGATGCAAAAGAATCGTTGTGTATATAATTCAATGGGTATATATATTTGTACCTCTTTTTGAGATGCAACCGACTCGATGCGTCTTGAAATCCCTTTACCAGCTTTAGGGGTGGGTCTTGTAGGAGTCTAACATTACCATGTAATAAGGATTGATTAAATATCATAATTGTAGCTGAATTGAAATGTGAATACTAAATATTCATAATCATTTAGAACATATATACCTCGGCATCAGGGAAAATTAGATCTGACGGCCAACCAACAAAGGATCCGACTGCATCTCGCATCAACGTTGTCTCTGAAACAACGTCGGGTAATGGTAGACGGGCGTCCGTATCTAATACGAGGTCAACCGAAACTTTCATAAATCCCACCGGGAGGGGATTATGGTGAAGTAATTCACCCGAAGTATTGTGCACTTTTCCCTTGCCAACCATGCGATAAGTTGGTGACGATAGATACAGCTGACAAGGTGAAATGCCCTAAACCAATAATAAATGTTATTGTTAACTTGTATATGTGTCAAGTAAAAAAGTGCTATTTTAATTTCATAATAACATATATAATTACCTCGGGAAATTTCGGTTGATGATTGATACTAGCTCGGTCACTAGTATCTTTTGCCTCGGAAGCGCACCTTTCCTCTCTATACCTTGCATTCTCGTTTTGCAGTTGGAGTACTTGTGCCCTTAACTCCGCCAAGGTCTCCATCACCTCTTTGTTGGTAGGATTTTTTGTTTTTGTTTTTTTATAAAATGACGACGGAGTCACACCAAAACCCTTACCCCTCACACGACCGGAATACTCAGGAACATTTAGTACTCGACTAAGTACGCTCCTGCAATCCTGGACCTCGGTTGAAGGTACGGTTTGGGATAAAGTCTCCTGAAATATTATTAGAGGAGATTAAAAATGAATTATATGTCTAACAAAATTTTCGATATAATTAAAGAAATAATGTTACATATACTTACACATTCGTCATAAACATTTTGGACCGCTTCAACGACAGTCCCATCCTTCCCAACCCGAGCAGCCTTCCATAATACGTGATCCGGAAGAGATGTTGCGTCACTTTTCTCCTCGGCTAGCTACACATTGAATTAGATTATAAGATCATCAATTATAACATATTGTGACAATGTATAAGCTCATAGCATTTGAATATACTCACAATTCTTTGTTGTAACCGTGCATAACCCGTACGCCCTTTTTTGTACGGATACGCGGGTTTTGATGCCCTTTTCCTATTTATGTCGCTTACTTCCTGGATAAAAAAGTTTAAGGCATATTAGAACCAAGTAACTTAACAATTGTATAATACCATAATTAATAGACATTACATGGAATTTTTCGTTTCTTCGTTTGGCGACAAAGTTATCCCATTCATCGGCTGAAATAATCTCGACATACTTCATTGGCCGTTCTCCTTCAACAAATTTTCCTTCCTCATCCTTGAGAAATTTGTTGCACAAAAAGGATCGAAATCCTCAGAGTCTTTTTCCGGCCAATTGAATACAATATTTTTGCCGGCTTTCATCGATGTGAAAGGATCTCTAAAAAACATACAAATGGAGTGTGTTATTATAAAGTAATATTATAACAATATATGGCTAACAAATAGTCAACAAAAAAACATATAACAATATATGGTAAGTACCTGTATCTCCGACCATATTTTTTCCTTGCCAACCTTCAAGTCCGGACTTCTCCAATTATCACATGTAATCGGAATATGTTGGCGAACAAGGAAACCAATGTAACTTGCCAACATTGAACCGTTAGGCTCAATTAGTTGGTCTTCAGCACTCCAATGTACTTCAAATTTTACACCCTTGTCTCTTGCACGAATGATTGACTTCATAACAGTCAATCCTCGTTTGATTTCTTTTTCAACATTATTACGTGATTCATTCGCGGCATGGGTATCGTCTTGGTTAGCCATTTTATCTGTAATATAGAAATGATTCAATAAGACCCAAGTAAGACAATGATTCAATACGTGAACACATTCATATACCTTCCATTTCTCTCATGTTACAACAATCTAAACTCTTTTTTTTTTATCATTATTGAATACAAACTCACACACACCTACTGCATGCAAAAGACCAATGCAAACTTATGGTGTTTGGAACATGAACAAACTTGCATCCATAATCATCAAACTTCCAAGCACAAGCTCAAACACACTTCAAATATATCAGTTTTCAATCAGAAATAAAAAACTCAGTTTGCCCTAAACAACATTAATCAACATAATGCACAAAATGAAAAACTAAGTTTAGAAAATGCCCTAATCAAACACATGAAGAAAGTGAACGGTAACGATGGAGAAGAGAAATACCTTAAAGGTGACAGTAACGACGGAGAAGAAAGTGAACAGTGACGGTGGAAGAGGTTAACGCAGTGAACGTGAACGGTGAGGGAGGGAGAACGAACGGTGACGATGACGGTGAGGGAGGGAGAACGAACGGAGGACGAGAGTAATCGCAGTTGAGAGAAAACCCAGTTACGTAAACGAAATAGCTTATAGAGAGGGAAAATAAAGAGACATGCAGTATATGTTATAATTTTAATGTTTACTAAAGGGGACCTTAGAGGGCGTTTTTTTAAAAAAAGCGCCATCTAAAGGGGGCCTAAGAGGGCGCTTCTGAAAGCGCTCTCTAAGGCTTTCCAAAAGCGCCTTCTAAACTGGAAATGTACATGGACTTAGAGAGCGCTTTTTCAAAAGCGCCCTCTAAGGGTAACCTTAGAGGGCGCTTTCACAAAAGCGCCCTCTATTGTTGTCCCTCCATTTTTTTTTGGCTTCACTTTAGAGGGCGCTTTGTTACAAAAGCGCCCTCTAAAGGGGGCCTAAGAGGGCGCTTCTAAAAGCGCTCTCTAAGGCTTTCCAGAAGCGCCTTATAAACTGGAAATGTACATGGACATAGAGAGCGCTTTTTTAGAAGCGCCCTCTAAGGTTACCCTTAGAGGGCGCTTTCAATAAAGCGTCCTCTATTGGTGTCCCTCCATTTCCTCATTATTTTTTCGCTTCACTTTATAGTGCGCTTTGTTACAAAAGCGCCCTCTAAAGTGCGCTGTCTATTCCAATAGTATGCTCCTTATTTTTTCTCTTCACTTTAGAGTGCGCTTTTGTAATAAAGCGCCTCTAAGGGGCGCTGTCTATTCCAGTTTTTGGCGTAGTGAGAGAGAGAGAGAGAGAGAGAGAGAGAGAGAGAGAGAGAGAGAGAGAGAGAGAGAAACGAAATTACAACTACGTAAATGCTTCTGCACAAGGGTTCTATTTATAGAACCACTTGTGTGGGCTGCAAGCTAAAAAGCCCACTTAAGTGTATGTGGCCCATATCTTATAATTGACCAAAGTCACTTAAGCGCATGGTACCTTACCATATTTCGTATTCTACTTAAGTACACCGTACCTTACGATGTTCTACAATTCACTTAAGTGCATTGTACCTTACGATGTTCCTTAGTTACTCTATCTCTCATCAATCCGTCCTTTTGTGTGTGACCCTGTAGGTTTTCGCGGCATTGGCAATTATATTAGATCACGTATTTAACATAATAAACAGTGAGCGGTATCTAGTAACACATTACTGCTACCCAAGATACGAAAATGTCATGTGATCTGACAAATCCTTTTGTGATAATACTTATGCGTACAATTACCTTTTTGCCCTTATGTCTATATTGAACACAAGGCATAGATTGTGTCATCCTTGTCTAGTTCAATATTAGGCCTGTAGACATTTATCTTGTTACGCAGGATGGCCAAATTCCATCTAGGTCACTCATGTCCCTCAACATGCTTCGTGGAGTACTCATCAACTGTCTTTATGGTCATCCAGTTACGGATAACGTTTGATCAACAATAAGGCACTCGACTCTACATCTAGGGTCCATAGTGGTTTCAGGTCGAAGGGTGGTATACACCATTATCACCATGAGAATAACTTATGACACTTTGCATAACATTCTATATAGTATTTTCATAGCGGGTCAATCCAGTATAAATATTACTCTTAATATTCATACCCATGTTTAAGAATTGATAACTTCTTATCCATGATCCATGAGATGTGATCATCAGTCTATATACATAATAGTCTTAATGCTTTAATGTTATCCCACTTCACAATAAATCTCGACTACAGATACTTTAAGAATAGTGTCCTTATGTTTAATGGGATCTCATGATTAAGTCACACTTGATACATTAAACGGACTAGCTATTCTAGGGACTTTATTAAACAAACATAATAAAGAAAAAGCCTTTTATTATTAATAAATAATTCGATACAAGTACCAAAAGTATTGTCCTCTAGGGCTTACACCAATAATCTCCCACTAGCACTAGAGCCAATCAGGCATACCCCTAATGCCCATAGATCTAGTATGGCCATCATGCTTCTACTGCGCAAGAGGCTTTATCAGTGGGTCAGCAATATTGTCAAGTGTAGGTACTCTGCATATTTTCACATCTCCTCTATCTATTATCTCTCGAATGAGGTGATAACGCCTAAGTATGTGTTTGGATCGCTTGTGAGATCTAGGCTCCTTAGCTTGTGCGATAGCACCATGGTTATCACAATAGAGATCAATGGGATCCACAATGCTAGGAACTATGCCAAGTTCACTAATGAACTTTTTGATACAAACAACTTCCTTTGCTGCACTTGAGGCAACAATATACTCGGCCTCGGTTGTAGAATCAACAACTGTGTCTTGCTTTGAACTTTTCCAGCTCACAGTGCCACCGTTTAAGCAAAACACATAACCAGATTGCGATCTAAAGTCATCCTTATCTGTCTGGAAGGTAGCATCGGTGTATCCAATTACAACAAGCTCTTCATGACCTTCATATAGCAAGAATGAGTCCTTAGTCCTTCTCAAATACTTAAGGATATTCTTGACAGCTACCCAATGAGCATCACCGGGATCAAATTGGTACCTACTTGTTGCATTTAAAGCATACGAGACATCTGGTCGAGTACATAACATGGCATACATGATAAATCCTATTATAGATGCATATGGAATCTTATTCATGCGATCCCTTTCTTCCTTAGTTGAAGGGGATTGTGTTTATGATAGACATAAGCCATGTTGCATAGGTATGAATCCTTTCTTGGAATCATGCATACTAAAGCGTCTCAGCACTTTGTCTATGTACGTACTCTGACTTAGGCCAAGCAGTTTTTATGATCTATCTCTATAGATCCTGATTCCTAATATATAGGCTGCTTCACCCAGGTCCTTCATAGAAAAGCATTTCCCCAACCAAGAATTTACTTGTTGTGGGGTAGGGACATCGTTTCCAATGAGTAATATGTCATATACATATAATACCAGGAAGACGATCATGCTCTCACTAACCTTCTTGTAGACACAAGGCTCATCTTCATTCTTGATGAATCCATATTATTTTACTGTTTCATCAAAATGAAGATTCCAGCTTTTGGAAGCTTGCTTCAATCCATAGATTGATTTTTTAACTTACATATCTTTTGGGCTTCTTCTGGTATGTCAAATCCTTCAGCCTGTGTCATTTACACATCCTCAAGAAGATTCCCATTAAGGAAAGCAGTTTTGACATCCATCTGCCATATTTCATAATCATGATATGCATCGATAGCAAGTAAAATCCGAACAGATTTAAGCATTGCAACTCGTGAAAAGGTTTCATCATAGTCAACCCCATGAATTTGTTTATATCCTTTTGCAACCAGTCTTGCCTTATAGGTATGTACCTTACCATCCATGTCAGTCTTCTTTTTGAAGATCCACTTGCATCCTATAGGGTTAACTCCTACAGGAGGCTCTACCAAGGTCCAAACCTAGTTTGTGTACATGGAATCCATTTCAGATTTCATTGCTTCTAGCCACTTCTCAGACTCGGGACCAGTTATGGCCTCTTGGTAGGTCACAGGCTCATCTTGATCCATGAGTAATACATCACCTTGATCAATTATGAGATATCCATATCTCCCAGGTAGGTAACATATCATGTTTGACCTACAATGGTCTTGTTCTACTTGAGCAGGTTGCTCTTCCACAACTACTTGTGTTTCCTGCTCTAATTCCTCCATAGGTGTATCAATGCTTTGTGATTCTTGAATTTCTTCAAGCTCTACTTTCCTCTCACTGATTCCTTTGGAAATAAAATCCTTTACTAGGAAAACTCCAGTTCGAGCGACAAACACTTTGCCCTCAGAAGGATTGTAGAAGTAATACCCTCTTGTTTCTTTAGGATACCCCATAAATAAGCATTTGTCAGATTTTGGCTCAAGCTTAGTTGAAATTTATCGTTTCACATAAACTTCGCAACCCCAAATCTTCATGCAAGACATATGTGGTTTCTTACCACTCCATATCTCATATGGTGTCTTATTAACCTTTTTGGATGGAACACAGTTAAGTGTGTAAGCTGCTGTCAATAGTGCATGTCCCCAAAAGGAGTGGAAGATCAGCGTGTCTCATCATGGATCGAACCATGTCTAACAAGGCTCATTTTCTTCTCTCAGATACACTGTTCCATTGGGGTGTTCCAGGAGGAGTAAGTTGGGATAGGATCCCACACTTTTTCAGATGGTCATCAAACTCTAGGCTTAAATACTCACCACCTCGATATGATCGAAGAGTTTTAATATTCTTACCTAGTTGGTTTTGTACTTCATTCTTGAATTCCTTGAACTTTTCAAAGGGCTTTGATTTGTGTTTCATTAAATACACATAACCATATTTATTGAAATCATCAGTAAATGTGATGAAGTACTGAAAACCTCCTCTAGATGGTATGTTCAGTGGTCCACATACATCAGTATGTATGAGGGCCAAAAGATCATTATCTCTTTCACCTTTTCATGTGAATGGAGACTTTGTCATCTTTCTAATTAAACAAGATTTGCATGTCTCATATGATTCATAATCAAAAGAGTCTAAGAGTCTATCTTTATGGAGTTTGGAAATGCGTTTCTCATTTATGTGGTCTAATCGACAATGCCAAAGGTAAGTTGGATTTAACTCATTAGGTTTCATCCTTTTAGTATTAATGTTATAAATATGCATTTCAAGATCAAGGACATATAGTCCATTGTTCATTTGTGCAGTAGCATAAAATATATCATTCAAATAAATTGAGCAACAATTGTTCTTTATTATAAATGAAAAACCAAACTTGTCCAAACAAGAAGCAGAAATAATATTCCTACTAATTGCAGGTACATAATAACAGTTCTCTAACTGAATTATTAAACCATTAGGTAAAGTCAATACATAAGTTCCTACGGCTAAAGCAGCAACCTTTGCTCCATTGCCAACTCGTAGGTCAACTTCACCTTTTGCCAAATCTATACTTCTTTTTAGCCCCTGTACATTGGTACAAATGTGAGATCCGCATCCAGTATCTAATACCCATGATGCATAATTAGATAAATTAATTTCAATAACAAAAATACCTGAAGTTGAAGTCTCTACTCCATTCTTCTTATCTTCCAGGTACTTTGGGCAGATTCTCTTCCAGTGTCCGGTCTTACCGCAATGGAAGCAGGTGCCTTACTTTGCTATGCCTCCACTAGGCTCCAATTTATATAAATAAAAAGAGATTTTTGGTCATATCAAATTGTTACAATTTCCATTTATATATATATATATATATATATATATATATATATATATATATATATATATATATATATATATATATATATATATATATATATATATATATATATATATATATATATGGGGCCCATAAGAAAGTATTGTTTGGGTACAAGGAACGGTATATCACCGTAGGAAACAAACAATTTGAGATCGGAGAAGAGTGGTATATCGGATCCATGAAGGAATAAACTTTGAACCAAAGAGTAAAGGCATATTGTCAAAAAAAGAAGAAGGAATAAAGTGTTTGATATCAAGGCAAACCTCTCTTGGTTCACTAGGTGGACTTTGATTAGGTCGTCCTAACAGGATGTGCATGGAATCCAAGAAATAATATATTGTTTGATCTCAAAAAGATGGTATTAATTGAATGGATAGTGAAGTATTAATAAATAGGGTAGAAATAAATAAGGCATCTCGCGGAGAATCTGAATCCTCCTGCCTACGTATTCTCATCGTGCAATGAAAAAGTCAGGGCTTTCGTAGTTCAGTCTACTAGGGCTGACAGCAAGATGATTGAGGCAAAATAAGTGATTGATTAATAATGGAATATGAAGAGTGCTTGACAATTGTTTGATAAGTATCATACTAAAGTATATGAATGAGGGCGATTGGTTTGAATAGCTAGGGCATACGCCTCGTACGCAAAGTCACTCTAGACAAGGGTAAGAGAAACTCTGTCTCATTATTCCTCATTACTTTAGGTGCATGTCGTATGTTTTTATCATAACTAACAAGTTGTTAGAGAAGAATCATCATTGCTTCTCCTTGAGTTGATATTGCTTTATGAAGAAGATTTGGAAATTTATTTGATTCGTATTGTATTAAAGTCTATAAATGAAGACAAATGCTTTAAATAGATGGGACCTACACCCCGTATGCAAAGTCACTCTAGATGAGGGTAGGAGAAACTCCGTCTCATCATTCCTCATTACTTAAGGCATGTGGTATACAATTTGAATCGTAGTTACCAAGTGTTGACCTTTGATGTATCTTGTATAATTTGCTGCCTGATTTGACTAAGATGCCTTGCATGAAAGTCTGGACTTGGAGCTTAGAGATCCACAGTGTTAGAAATAGTCATATCAAGTGATCAAGGGACTTTTGATCACTTGAATGGACTGTGGGATTATACATGATCAAAATATTTAGCTAATCAAAATTGCTTTTGATCAACTTGGATCGAAGGGTTTGAATTGATTTGAAAATTGTGATTAACATAATATAAGGGTTAAGATTATTCACAAGCTATTCTTAAGGGAGCATGCCACAATTAAAGTCATACTAATCAAATATTCCATAAAAAAACTTGATTAAACTAGCAAATATTCTAAGTCAAAATTTAGTCCTAAAGGAACATGCATTCTTATGGCTAAAATGACAAAAATAACCCTAAGCGTAAAATGGTATTTTCACATGAAATGTCAATTATGAAAAAAAAATTAAATTCTAATTAAAACTCTAACTAGAATCTAAAAATTAATCAAGCTCTAAAATCTATTTTAATCAAATCAAATAACCTAATTTTTTAGAAATTAAGCTAAATTCTAAAACATCAATTAAAAATCTAATTAGTCCTAATTTTAGTCTAATTAAAATTCTATGCTAATTAATCCTAAATTCTATTTAATCTCTAACTTCTAATTAAATCCTAAAAACTAGATTAACCTAAGGTAAATGATTACCAAGAATTAATCACGATTAGATCTAATTAAGCTACAATTTAGAATTAAATGTAATTAAACTAAAGAAATATTGGGGGTGCAGAACTGGAACTGGTGTGTGATCAGCGAATGGGCCTTAGGCCCAAGAATTTCTGCTGCAAAAACAAAAACGATCCACAACACTACAGCTAGGGGGTATGTGGATCAGTTGGGGATGATGATGTTTGAAGGATGGTTAGACCCAAAATGTTATAAGCCCATCATAATCACATGTCATTGCTTGAAACAAAAAAAACTCCAATATGCGCCCCCAAAATTGAATTTGAATGGAGCACAGACGCGCACTCTCTTTGCCCACCCTATCAAATCAATGGCTGTCGCGGGCCACCACACTGAAAATCGCTTCTCGCGGTTGTGGCCACCAGAAACACAAACCAGATATTCTGTTGGAATCATCTTCACCTCCCCAATTCGAATCCATCCTCAATTTCAACCAATTTCTGATCCATTTCCAAAAATTGGATTAAAGAGCTCAAGAACCCTAGAGGTTCAAATACAAATTACATATTGGAGAGACAGATTCAGATCCACAAATGTTAGGGCTTTTAATTGCCCTGATGCAAGCTACAAAATGACAACATGATTGTAGTGAAAGGGTGAGGATGAACCTACCTCTGAAGCTGAGGATCGCTCCGGAGAAATGTTGAATCAAAGAAGACAAACTGGAGATGGAAAATCACTTGATTAACAGGTATGCTCTTGGCTCTCTCTTGATGTATGCTTCTTCTTCTGCTTTCACTTCTTCTCACAAACTTCTTTTTGTGATACGATTAAATTGAGATTGATGAAAGGTTAAGCTCACTCTTCTTGAAGCTTCAAGGTGAAGCTTCAATGGAGTTCTGAATAGAGCTTTGAGTGAGAGAGGGAGAGAATTTGGATTGATAAAAAACAGAGTGAGAGTAAAATTCTGAGATTTGTGATCGTGATCTAATGATTGGCAATGACGAGGCTTTTATAGAGCTCACAGCTTGTAACAGAATTGGGCAGGTAGTTAGGTAAGTTTTTTTAGGGCAACTTAGGGGTTAGTGAAATTCAGCTATGGAATTGGAATTCGAGGCAAAATGGTTAGTTATGGAAGTTAGATGATTTCTGTTATGAATTAGTTAACATGACAGCTTGCATTTTCTGCTATTGAAGTTAAATTAGGTTAGCTACAAAACTATTAACTTGAATGGAGTGATGTTAGTAGACTGCTATGAAAATAACTTGTTAGCAAAACCAAACTATTGGTACAAAGTAGTAGTTAGCTATGTCAATAATGGTTTGATTAATAATTTAAACCACTTGTTTATTAAGCCTGTTTTGAACATGATGGTAGCTGATTTGAATATGATGCCATTAGCTGTAATACAATGCTTAGTAAATGGGATATGCTATAATGGAATTTTGAGTTAATACTGAAGGGATGTGTTAATTGTATTTTGAATTTGAAAATGAATGCACATTTAAATGACAATGTATCTCCAATGAGCTGTTAAAGGAAAACTTTCTAGGAGCTATGACCATGCTATGATTGTTATGTTATGAGTTAACTTGTGTTGAAAATGATGTGGATTGAAAATGCTAATGGAAAGTGTATGTTATGGATTTTCAATTAAGCTTGAATCACCTAGAGCCAATATGCGAAATAGCAGTTCAATTAGCATGCTAGGCATAGTCATGGAATGATTGGTTATGAATGATTTTGTGAATTGTCACATGCTTAATGTTATTGACCTATGTTGTAATGTGATGCTTGTTATACATGTATGTATGCTGCCAATTAGTGTTAGGATGTGTTGTAAGTTAGCTATGTTGCAGCCCAATTACTGATGTTGATTGCTCGATTAACTAAAGCCATCACCATGGTCATGGTGGTCATGGATTTATGATGATTGGTTTGTGCACTGCAAGGAACTTGTTGTAGGACTTGATTTGTTCATTTGATATGCTACTAAATGATGATGCTTATGTATGGAACTATTGCTGTAATGATCCTGTGTTAATGTAGTTTGGTTTTTGTTTCATGACATGTTCTTGTTTGGAATTTCTAGCTTAGCGTATTGCTTGGTTTGATGTTTGCTTTTGCATTGCATTCTTCATCTTGGTTTAAAAAACATGTGTGTATGGAAAGCTTGACATGTTCTGACCTCATTCATACATTGTTAGGCTTCTTGGTCATGAGCACATGAAGGGTGGTTTTGGAACAAAAGGTTTGCAACATGACATTGAAAATGGAAGCAACATATACCAATGGAAAATCAAAGGATCAAGTTGGATCTTGAAGGTCAGGAAAAGGGTTTAGAATGGGAAAAGAGGTTAAGTTGACTTTGGTCAAAGTTGACCAAAAAGTCAACTTTTGACCAAAGTCAACACTTAGTAAAAGTTGCCAAATTTGGTAATTTTATGTAATGATCATTATAATGGATTGTAGTGACCATTTGAATGAAATTGATTGGTTTTGAAATTGAATCTTGTACATGTATGATCTTGAATGAACTTGAACATATCATGAACCATTGTTTGAACATGTATGAAAAGGAATAAAAATGAGTTGAACATGACTTGTAATGATTGGAATGGATAACATAGATTAAAATGACAATGATTTGATTAACATGAATGATGATCAAGATTATGACTTGAATGAAATTCATCATAAATCAAAGGACATGTATATGGCTTGAATGAACTATGCCAAGCATGAAACAAACTTTACAAAGGCCTAAGATGTCTAATGAACTAAGTCACAAATAAAGCCACAGAGGGACATATGGGGCCTTGAAATGAACTTGATCTAATCAATGAAACTTCATAATGAGCCAAAAATAAATAGTCTTAAATGAAGCTTGACCAAACAAGGGAATCAAGCCACAAAGGGATGGTCATATGAAATTAGGTTTGGGAGGTCACACAAAGGGCATTAGGACCACATCTCCCCTGATTAGGATTTCCATGAGGCATACCCTTCAACTAAGGTCTTTGAATCAATCAATATGCTTCACAAGCAAATCTCCAATATATGAGTCCTCAACTAGGGTTTAGAAGCCAAGACAAGACCCAGAGAACAATCATGAAGCCTCACCGGTAAATTATCAGAAAATTAGGGTTTGAGACCCTTAAGAGTACCATGATGGAACTTTGTTGAACTCATGTCCCAAATATCAAGTCATTAGGGTTTTTCATCCCCTACGATCAAATGAACACCCAAGTCATGCCTTTAGGTTTTCATCCATACACAAACCCTAGCTTTGCAAGCCAAGAACCTTGGATCCACAATGATCAACTACTAAGTATGGATGAGTGCTTAATGCATATGAATGAAACATGAATGTATGCAAATGATTCTCAAGTTAAAGGTTGAATGAAAAGATAAAAAAGGAGGGCAAATTTTGGGGTACAATAGTGGTATAATAATGATGTTGATAATATAGTAGAATGGTTAGTGATAGTGATGCTGATAAGTTATATCAATATGCCATGGTAATGAAATGTGCAGTTCAAATATATGTTGAACATAAAGGTAAAGGCAATGCAGAAGAAGTTGATGTAGGTGATTTTCAAGAATATGGTGCTGGTGGTTTTGAAAAGGTTGAAGAAGCTAATGTTGATGGTGTTGAATAGGTTGAAGAAGCTAATGTTGGTGTTGTTTAACAAGTTGAAGACACAGAGGACAGTGAGAACAATTATGATAATGACTTTGAAGCTGATGGTTTATCATTTGATGATAGTGAGGATGAGAGGGCTCTTGGATTGGAAGATTGCTTTGATGTTATTGAAAACCAAGTTGAAGAAAAGGGACATAAATTAAATTTTTTAAACATTCTGATTCATTCAATAATTAATCCTTATAGGGACGAAATTCAACAACTACCTTTCTTCTAGGGTCTAAAACCAAAAAAAAAATTACAAACACCATGAACATGAAAATCACTACCATTTTTGGTAAGCAAAGAACAAACACCATGAAAGAGTCAACAAAAGCTTAAACACTTTGGTCTTCTCCCTTTCATTTTCCAACTTCAATTTCATCTTCTCCTTTTCCCTAGCTTCAAGATATTTAATGGTGCAACCTAACTCCTGAACTACCTCCGAGCAATTGCATCTGATTGACTTTTTGTATTCAGTTGATGTGTTGCGTTCAACTTCATCATCCCATATGAAAAGCGAGCAACCTAATCCTGAATGAGTACACTTCCAGAATCTTCTTTTAGGGTTTTTAGTTAAATATTATATGAACATCCTCATTGCTTTATTGCAACTACAAACTGGGATTTCAGACTCAGAGAAATTACCTATAGATGATGTTGCCATGGTTGAATATGCATTAGGTTTGAAGTTTTGAACAAAGAAAAAAGAGAAGAAGAAGCGACGAAGATTTGAAGAGAAGAAGAAGAGATGTAAAATGGTGTCATTTTTTTTGGATTTAGTCCTCTTTTTCAATTCCCTTCCACTAGGTTTTCCATGTATTATACCCAGAAAATTAAAAAACAATTCCACGTGTGCACTGTTTGCCAAGTCACCTTTTTTAAACGAAAATCTAACTCCAGGGACTAACACGAACATAAAAGTGAGATATAAGGACTCAGACCCAATAAAAAGATATAGGGACCAATAGACTATTTAAGCCTTTGAATTATAATAGAAAATTAATATGTTATTGAAAATATTTCATGATATTATATACCTGATCTCACGAATCAACAATGCTGACAGAGACGATGTTCACATGTGTTTCATTACATAGTATCTACACTTGTATCCCTCTACTTATTTCATAGTCTAAAAATTTAAACATTTCATGAATATATATATATATATATATATATATATATATATATATATATATATATATATATATATATATATATATATATATATATATATATATATATATATATATATATATATATATATATATAAAGATGAAATGACTTTGCAAAGATGAAATGAAAATGACAAAGAAATATTCAAAGACCAATAATTATTACCGTCAGTAGTGTGATGCTGGCTATGACCTGTTTCCTCTTCCATATACAACCATCGCTCAGCTTCGAATACAGGTAGATCAAATAAGCCTCCCCCGTTTGTACTCATGGATCCGCTCGAAATCCATAAAGTAATATAGGTAGACGACATATGTATAGGTGGCACTCTTGTCTATTAAAATCGCAATGCCAACCAAATAAACTAGGTATACTCTTAATGCATGCGATTTGTGGAGCGCAACCTACTCATCATCACCATCAACATATTGTGCACTCAGGAGCGCATCCTCATATACCTTCTTCAGGTATACAAATCTAGCATGAGCACCCCTGGTCTTATCCAACTCATCCATCGCCTCCCCTAGATTCACCCCCAGATACTCTACCATTATCTCGAGTGCCTCGACTTTGGTCATCCTCCCATGATCTAGGAATCTCCTTCTGATCGAAAGATGTAGCGAACACGAGACATCATCGAGTGTGATAGACATCTCACAATGTCAGAGATGAAACGAAGAGGTCTCTGAGTGTCATCTCTCCATGAATGAATTATGCATCATGTGGTTAACTGTAATATAATTGGTCATGCACAAGTCCTTTAGGCCAGATAAGGACAAAACCGACTGAAACCATTCCTCATTCGGCTGAGGCAATGCATCAATCTTTCTCCCGTGGTTAAGAAACTTATACGGATCACGCTCCTGAAATTTGTCAAAAATAATCAATGTTAGAAATTAAAATTAATGTAAAAATAAATAAAGAATCCAACTAATGCTACCTCTTCGTCCCATATATGTCTGGAAGTATGGTCTGGATACATAGGTAGTAAGGAAAAATCAACTAGTCCATCTTCAAAAGCCACTGGCTCAACATCTACAACAACCCCACCCTCCAGAGGTAACACTGAATCAACAACATCATCAGTAAGAGGTGGGACAGGAGGTGGGACTAGATCAGCAGCATCATCGGTAGGAGGTGACACTGGTGAATCCTGACACCCGCGGGAGGATGAGGGAGTGATGCGTCAGATAGTGAATCATGTCTCCTATGGGAAGAAGAAAATGGAATGGCATGAGGAAAAGCATGATCCCCAGAAGTAGATGACTCTGCCTGACCAGAGGGAACATGAGCCTCTAGAAACTGCTGACTCTTCTCCTGCCGAATGAATGTGTGGTGAGCAACCCTGCCATGCCTCAATCTATCATGTCTATCAGCCATTATGCCTGTAAGTTAAAGTAAGACTGACCATTAGTGCAGGCAAACAACACAAGTAAGAAAATAAAAAAAAACAAAGAAATTTCTATAGATGCGTCTCCAGTTACTAGGCATTAAACCGCTGAAAAATTCCAAAGATGCATATCCAGAATTTTCTACAACTCAGAAGTCGCGTCAATGGCGTAATCTACCACATGCAAACTCAAAAAACATGTTTTGATCATCAATTTCATCCAGCAACCAACAAATACACTATACCTAAACTATCTTAAATGTGATTTCTACTCATTTGTAACCCTAATCATTGATTTCTATTTATTTACACAAAAACTCAAACTTTTATCGAAAACTCGAAAAACTTACAAGAAATTGATATTTTTGATGAAGATGGATGATGTTACAGATGAAGATTGATGTTCCTTTGAGTTCCCTTGAGCCTTGTTGAATGAAATTTGACTTGGTATAGAGAAGAAATTTGAGAGAGATTGAAGTTGAATTGAGTTTGAGTAATGTGAAATGAGGAAGGAGAAGAGTCTGACGCAACTTAACCTCCACCGGAGATGTATCTTTGGAATATTTTAACGTTAACTGACATTTTGATGCGTCATAGATGCATCTACAGAAACTGGGAACATTTTTAAAATTTCACGTGGTGCATAAGAAACATATCGGATGCATTAAGAAATCCTCGAACCAAAAGGTAAGTACCATATGCAACATAGTTATGAAAATTAAAAAAAAAGTTGTTGTTGAGGATTAAATCTATGAACATTTCAAATATCCTCTCAATTATTTAAAAACCGATGATTAAAGTGGTAAATTCTCATATCGTCCTTCGTTATCTTGTTTGACTAATTGAGGCAAAATCTTCTTCATTCATGAGATAAAATAAATATATTTATAATAATGATACGTTCATGACTTTCACTTTAAATTAACATTATAATTTTAAGTTTCGTATTTGAGTCTATCTTGTATAAATTAATTGCAATAATCGTCACCATCACAACCATTTGAAATTTAAGATCATTTCAAATCTGAAAGAATTTAAAAACTGTATTGAAAGTGAGTTTGAAGATTTAACCAAAATTTTAAAATCTAATGTGTGGCTAACATTAAAAATATGTTATAAATAAGTATTCATTTATTACTACTTTTTACAAAAATACTCTTTTAAAAAATGTAGAGATTTGTCTATTTTGTTTTTTTACTCCACTCTTTCCAAAGTTCTCAATTTCTCACTCCTCAAAATTCACAAATAGAACTAAAATAAAGTTCTTCTGGTTACTCACATAAGTTTCTCTAAAAGTGACGTTCAAACTATTTTGGGTACTATAGTTGACTGACAGTGTTTGTGAATACTCGTACAAACTTGGATCAACAGTATTTAAAGAACTTTACCTAAGTAGTTTCCTATATTAAATGGCTCACAACTCTCAAATGGTCATTGTATTGTTTTGCTCAGTAACAAAAACAAGAGTGGAGATGACATTGTAAAACATTTTATATAAACAAGGATAAATTGTAACAGATACATCATCTTGATTGTTGTTCGATTAACTGTTTTCAGCAAACTCAAAACAAAGTACTAACTGTAATATTTAAATTATCCTAACTAAAAAAGAATCTTAATATCTGTCTGATAAAAAGCACATTCTAACTGATTGAAAAATTACACTCATATTCAGTCTCACCCCTCTATATATCTCTTGCCTTAGTATCCACGTGTCCATATTCCATATAATATGATAAAATAAAAATTGATATTGCATTAGATGGCAAACAACTCATTTATGAAGAAAAACACACACAAGATGATGAAGTAAACAATGAACAAGACACTGTTGTATAGTATTTATTCATGAAAGAACGGTACATCATTAAAATTATAGAAGCTTGTAGCTAATAATAAGTCGAAACATGAAAAATGTGGAAGAGAAACTCACTTTTAACGAGTTGAAACCAAACTTTCAGTGAAATACTTGCTCTGCGACCACAATATATTGTCACTAATTTCAATTTTCTCTACTCTATTGTCTTTGCAGTTATAGATAAATGCTTCGTCATACCTATCGTTTGCCAATATCAATGTATCGCCATTCTCAGAAAGATACATCGGCAACAAATCCAACCATTTAAAGAAATTCGTATAACTAATTTTAAATAACTGAATCCAAGACTCCTGAAACCCAAAATTCTTCATCTGCCATATAACAAAATGGGTTTCCTCCAAATCATGACATAAACAAAGACAATCCCTCAAAACCACAAGCGCCGGCGGAAAACGTGGCACCTTATCAAAACCCTGAGGTAGCAACAATTTAGTATATGTCTCGGTGGAGAGATCAAGTGAAACAATCAGAAATTGCTCAAGATCAATACTACCCTCATTCGAACATAACAAATAATTGAAACAAAAGTAATCGCGAAGCGCCAACCAGTTCATAGTACCACTCAAATACACACCATTGTTGATACTATTATTATTAAATCTATAAAGCGGAAGCGCGGGAAAAGATTCAATATTTCTCCAAGAATCATCCCCCATGCTGAAAACTTTCACCATGGTTCTTGCATCGCAAAACTTCACCATACTTGTTTTACGACGTTTCACATCCAACTCTACATGAAACGCTACCACCTTATAGATTTCATTTAAAGTATCGTAACCAAAAGCGAACTGAAAGGAAATATTCGAAGATGGTAAAAAGTATTCAGTTTTTGCCCTAGTGGCTGGATTCTTGAAACAGATGCGCGAATCGCGATTAAGAGGTGGAATATTGGTATCAATTAAAGTGAGCAATCCATTGCATGAACCAACAATCCACCAACTAGAGTTATTCTCGTTCAATTGATAGTAAGGATAGAATTCAACAATGGTTGACGAATTATCAAGTAAGTGAGATATTGGAAAGGTTATGACACTGCAATCGGTAAAAGGAGTCTCGTAATTTTGTTGCGAAATTAGTGTGAGGTTAGGGTTTCGTTGTGATTTGTTGAGATGCATGTGAACGAAGTAAGGATCGGAGATGAGAGAATTGAAGGATTTGTTAACGCATTTGAATCGCATAAGAGATTTTACACCGAGTAGGGAAAATATTTCTGCCAGAAGCTCATTGGGGAGAGCCGTCGATGACGAATGATGCCGCTTCATAGTTTCTATTGTTGTTAAAGTTGAACCCTAGTAGTCACTGATAATGATCCCAAGCACACAATTTGAATTTTGCTACACCACTGAATAATTGAATCAAATCTATCTATTATATATATAAAAAAATTAATTAATAGATTGATGTTGAATATTTAAATTAACTTTGGGTTGATTAGTTTTGGACTTTAGGAATTTTAAATTCAAATTTGTGGACCCAATTATAATTGAGACTCCTCAAATATAAACATAATAAAACTCCTCAAATATAAACATAATAAAATGATTATATTAACCTTGTAAAATTTCCAATCATTTTTAAAGTTTATTTAAAACTTGTTCAAATTTTAAAAACTCCATAGCAATTTCAGAAATTCTGTAGTCTCCAGCAGAAAATTTGAAAACAATTATTTTTTTTTGAAAATTTTAAAAAATTGTGAGAATTTTTGAATTTGTAACCGGAATTTCTAAAATTTCGATATTTTTTTATGTATTTTTTTCCAGAAATTTTAGAATTTCCGGTAATTTTTTATAACATTGTATCGGAATTTTATGAATTTTCAAGAGTTAAAAAAATTTGAATTTTCCCCAAAAATTTCAGAAATTTCAATGATATATGAGAAATTTCAAAATTTCCAGAAGTTAACTGATATTTTGCTTTTTTTTCGTTTTTGTAGTGAAATACAGGAGAATGGACGACACCATTGTAGACAGGACTAGAGATAAAGCATCGGTCCAGGCTAGGGCTTGTTGAGGCTGAGTCTTCACATCTACAGATTGAACGAGTAGTTCCAACCGATTCACACCGGAAACGGTTGGCTGAACAAGGGCAGTTCCGTGTACCCCGTAGCACCTGATGCTGAGCGGTTAGATCAGGGGAGCAACCCAGAGATGACGTTGAGGTTGTTCGTGCGCAGGAGGTGCAAGGTCAGGTTGCTCATGACCCAACGGTCGGGACAAATGCGCTACATGTTGCTGATGAGGTGGCTTATGAGGTTGCAACTGAGGTGGCTGAGACAGATATCCATGTTGCTAATGAGTTGGTCGAGCTAGATGCCCATATTATTGATGAGGTGGTTGCCACAAATTTGGTCTCTTCTGCTACCGCTAATACAAAGGTTACATCTCATGGTTCTACAAAGTCGTCTGTACATAGATGAAGAGTTCTCCGGAGGAGGCATTGATCGATCGATGCTTATCGATCATGTGGCATATCGATTATGGCAGGGAAAGGTGTATATTTTATGTTTAACTTTAATTTATTTATTATTGTTCTATGATGTATTGAAATCTAACTTAGATTTTTTTTTAACTTTCTTTTTTACAGGACCGTCCCCCGTAGAAGGTGACATCCCAGAGGTCAAAGATGAAGAACTTCTCTAAAACTATGATGCCTGAGCAGGTCAGGTGAATTTTGCATGATTTTGGTCTCCTCTCATTTGCATACTGCTCACTCACCATGTTCGATATTTCACTTCTTACTGTTTTTGTTAAGAGATGGCACAAGGAAACATCTTCCTTTCATCTTCCATTTTGGAAGATGACTATCACTATAGATGACGTATCCTCCTTGTTCCATCTCCCTATCGGTGGTAGATTCTTCACCATTCATGTTATTAGTCAATCGCTTGCATGTATGGTAGTTGTAAGAGATTTGGGAGTTAATGGGGAGGTCGTGCTAGAGGAGTTTGATTTTAACAAAGGAGTTCACCTTCGTATGTCTTGACTTCGTGATAGGTACGACGAGTTTGTGAAGGCACAAATGTATGAGGTTGCCGCTAGGGTGCATAGATGTAACCTCTGTATCAGCAGTAACAGAAACGACGGATCTATGACAACCACCTCATCAGCAACATGGGCATCTAGCTCGACCACCTCATCAGCAATAAGGGCATTTGTCTCGGCCACCTCATCAACCACCTCACCAACAACAAGTAATGTATATGTCTCTACCGATGGATCATGAACAACTCAGGCATGCACCTCTTGAGCATGAACAACCTCAACATCATCTATGGGTTACTCCTCTGATCTCACCATTCGGTGTCGGGTGCTACGGAGTACGCGGAATTGACCCTGCTCAACCAACTATTTCTGGTGTGAACCCGTTAGAACTACTCGTTCAGCCCGTAGTTGGGAAAATTCAGTCTCAACAGTCTTAGCCTGGGCTGCCGCTCTATTTGTGGCCCTTCCTGCAATTGTGTCGTTCTTTCCTGTGTATTTCACATAAAAAACAAAATATCAGTTAACTTCTGAAATTTTTGAAAATTTTCCTAAATCATCAGAAATTCTGAAATTTCCGGAAAAAAATCCAAAAAATTTGAACGACCGGAAATTCAGAAATTTTCGATACAATGTTATAAAAAATATCGGGAAGTTTGAAATTTCTGGAAAAAAATACATATAAAAATATTAGAATTTTAGAAATTCCTGATAAAAATTCAAAAGATTTTCACATGAATGTTGAAATTTCCAAGAAAAAAATTATTGTTTTCAAAATTTTCGAGATTTGGGAATTTCCGATATTACTCGTGAGTTTTTAAATTTTACACAAATTTGAATGATTTTGAAAATGATTAAAAGTTTTGCAAAATAATACGGTAAATTCATTAAATTTGGGAGATAAAAGAGACAAATGGAGTTAGAAAGTTAAATGCTCCATAAATTTGGAATTAAAATTCCTAAAGACCAAAAACTAATGTACCCAAAGTTAATTTAAATATTCAAGATCAATCTATTAATTAATTTTTTTATATAATAGATAGATCAATTCAATTATTCAGTGGGTGTACCAAAACTCACTTTCGACTCGTTAAAAATGAGTTTCTCTTCCACATTTTGAAGTTGTTTGATTATACATCTAAGACAACTTTGATGGATTTCTTTGCCAGTCTTCTCAAAGCATCATTGTGCAAAAGGATGAGATTTACATTTTGAATTTAAGTTATTAAGTATCTTTTTCCGCTCTCAATGTTTCATGGCTAGGTAGGTTCTTACTAAGTGAACTTTTGAAGATAATATTACTTCTTGTATGGAGTATGAACATGTGTATGACGCAATGAGGAGAAATATAGAGGGGGTGGGGAGACTGCAATTGAAGGTGTGAAAGCAACATGGGAGTAATTTTTCAATCAGTTAGAATGTGCTTTTTTGTCAGACAGATATTAAGATTCTTTTTTAGTTAGGATAATTTAAATATTAGTTAGTACTTTGTTTTGCAAGAGAAATGCCGGTTTAATCTTTTCAGTAGTGCAACCTCCGATAAAGATCTGACTTTGTAATATATAAACGTTTGAACGTCTTAATAGGATCTTCAACTGTTGGTTAGATGGAGAAATTTACTGAGGGTGAAAGGATCAAGAGAATTCAATGGTTTGATTCCACGTTCAATCAAAATGGAGAAGTTCGTTTATGGGTGGATATTAAGATTGACAGATACGTTCACATGATGATGTATACTATGTATAAAATTGTTTTGATGGTTGTAATCACATAATTATGTTGTTGTAATCGCATATTATGTTGTTTATGTGTTGTATTTGGTAGTCATGAGATTTTATTTGTTGTAGTTTGTTGCATTGTTGTTTATGTGTTGCTTATGTGTTGTATTTGTTTGTGATGGTATTTCCTCACAAAGTTATCATATGAAATGAATGTTATTTTTAATATAAAGCAAAAGAGTTATAATTAAAATTATCTTGTTGTGCTTGTTCCAACACTGGGACAATTAGTACGATTATGATCGGGCTGACGACATGAACTACATAATCTAACCATTTTATTCACCGTATCCATTTTGGTTCAAATACGGGTGCTCTTTGAGCGACCCTTTTTCTTTATTCATATTATGTTAGTGTGCCAGAGAATGCCCCCTTGATATGCAGGTCAGTAATCCTCTTTTGCAACCACTGAAAAGTTAATTTTTATAAAAATTGCAAAGGCTTATGACTTTGTAAGCGTCAGATAGTAAGTAGGGTGGATCTCATCGAACCTTTGAACATGACGCTATGACATGGGAGCAGGGCATACAAAAGGCTTGGATCTTTCCGCAGTCGCACTAACCTCTATCTAGTTCCACTCGATAGTGTCCCCTCGACATGCCTTCATTGTTATCCATGGACTCAACAACATTGTACCGACCTTTAGTACGGTCAAACATCGTGACCACATGTGTGTTAGCTTTAGAAGCTTCCTCTATAATGAATTTCATTGAAGCATCACTAAACAACTGCCTAGATTGTAACACTGAACTCCATTTGGAACATCTGGTCTCAAACAGCGCCCCTAGCATGAAATAGGTTGCTTGCACTAAAATGGTTATATGTAGGTTTCAGATGCCTTTGAAGACAAAGTTCATTGATTCCACAAGATTTGTTGTCATGTGGCCCCAACTTTGACTATTTTCGTATGCCTTAGTCCATTTCTCCAATGGAATATTGTCTATCCACCTTACTGCATATGTATTTGACAATCTAATGTCTTCGTGGTAGTGTTTGAAAGAAGGTTCTGTTAATGCATACCCTGCGTTGACAACCTTCTTCCGCAATGTTTTGTCTTTGATCTCCTACATGAAATTTTGAGCGATATGTCTAATGTAGTAGTCATGCATCGACGGAGGATCCTGCCAGCCACTATTAATGTTTTTATAGGCACTCACTATTGAAGTGTGTCAATCTGAGATCAAACATAAGTTAGGCTGAGGAGCAACGTGCAATCAGAGATTTTTTAGGAAAAAACCCCACCCCCCAGCAGTCTCCCCTTCAACTAGGACAAAGGCGATTGGAAAAATGTTGTTATTTCCATCTTGTACCACTACCATCTGTAGCGTTTCTTTATATTTCTCGTACAACCATGTACCATCAATTTGTATAATAGGTTTACAGAAAGTAAAACCTTTGATTCATGGTTGATACATCAAGAAGAGTCTGTGGAATATTACATTACCAATTGCACAAGTCCCGTCTGGGGTATACGCCGACAATGTTTCCAAATTGAGAATAGTCCCTGAAGCATAATGTTTAAGAGCCACCAAGTATTTTGGAAGTCGTTTGTATGACTCCTCCCAATTTCCAAACACTTTTTCAACTGCCTTAGTCCTAGTTATCCATGCCTTCCTGTATGAGGGAGTATAGTTGTATTGTATAACAATATGCGAGATTATTGTACTCACCTTTAACGACGGGTTATCGCTAATGACAAGCAAAATTTCATCTCATATTAACTGAGAGTTGAGTTTGCGATGGTCTTGCATTGGGTTCGTGATTAAGCATGTGTGAATTGGACCCATAAAACCAATCTCCCCAGAATCACTCCTCTTCCGGTAAGATGCTGACAACTGGAACAGGTAGAGGTCATTTTGAAAATAAATCTTATACCTTGTTGCATTAGTTAGATCAACCTTATAATGAACTGATAATTCCATGTGGTACTTTTTAATGGCTCTGAAATAATCTTCTTTTGTGCGAAATTTGTCTCCTTCTTTCAATGATCCTTGAATTTACAGATAAGGATTGTAAAATACATCTGACGAAGGTTCATCTGCACCTAAATTCAAGATCTTCATGTGTTGAGGCAGACAATATACATGACTAGATGGTAATGGCTCTTCTTCTTCTTCATCATCATTCACCATTTCATCACCAATAACTCGACTTCTTCTTCTTCCTCGTCAACATCATCGACTTCAGCTTGTTCGTCGTCATCAGTTTCACAAAACACTTGTGACAGATCAACGAACTGAGACACTTAATTTTGTTGTATTAATATATATAACTCTATATCATTGTACCCAGATTGTTCATGACTGAGAAATATATGGTGAACATCGTTATCATCTCAAATCTTCAACTGATAAAACTTTACTTGGTTGTCTGCAAAGAACACCAGATTTTTGTAAATGATTTTTCCCACCGACTACACTGCAATTTTTTTTCTATTCTTTGTTTAAAATATGAAAAATTTGATCATATATTTATTTTAAACCTAGTTACTTCTATGTTGCAAAAATAAAAACCGAATAAGTGACACTCAAATATTTCACCATCGGTATGGGCACTGATCATGTAATATGATGACGAAAACATCTTTTTAAGATTTAAGTTTAGTGTTTGATGGTGAGTTCATTGATCACATATTAACATGCAATTAAATATGGTAGATGGTGAAGGCAACACATGAAGAAGACAAGGCAAGTGTACTGATCACATATCAACTTTTTTAAGAATCTGTAGGATTCCATGCAGAGACAAGACAAGGAAAACGTCCTTACCAATGGCGCCTGCAAGATTCTTCTGCCCTAATAAGCCAAGGCATGCACCTGCATGATTCTCTGTAAAGATGCTTCTGCCATAACAAGACAAGGCATGCTCCCTTATCAATGGCGCGTCATGACATGCATAAAGTAACTCATGTGCCCTTTTCAATGGCGCCTACTCACATGCATGCATAAACACAAGGCATGCGCCCTTACCACTGACGCATCCTCACATGCATGCAAAAATAGAAGGCATGCTCCCTTAGAAATGACGTCTTCACATATACATCACATGCTTCAACTTACCATCAAACTTACTTTCTCATTTATAAATATTACAACACTCAACCTATCTCTACAACACTCAACATCTCTGCAACACTCAACCTCTCTACAACACCCAACCTATCTGCAACACTCAATCTCTCTACAACACTCAACCTATCTGCAACACTCAACCTCTCTGCAACAATATGTCTCTATTAACTATGGCTGATAAACATCGAGGAACAATCGATAAGATTGCGACATTTGTATGTTATTACTTAATCTATATTGTTTATTACTTATTCTTATTCTTATTCTTATTCTTATTTTGTAACAAAATGTATCTATTGCTTATTACTCCGTCTTACTTATTTCTTACTTATGTTTTATTAGGACCCAAAGAGATTTAGATGTCATGTACATGAATATGTACCACACAATCCTTTGATAGAACCATATATTCGAGGATGCGGTTTTGGTAATCTACTCAACATAGTCTCATACTCACTTGACTACAAATTTATTCTTTCTTTGTTAGAGAGATGGAGACCCGAGACCCACACATTTCACCTTCCTTTCGGTGAGTGTACCGTCACACTTGAGGACGTCTACATGTTGTTAGGTCTACGTATCGATGGTAAGGTCGTAAATGGTAGAGTTAAAGAAGATAACTCTATATGCAATGAATTGTTGGATGCCCCTTTGTGTGAACACACAACTACGAGAGAGACTTCTGGTCAACCTAGGGGTCAAGGTATTAATTTAAAATATCTTAAACAATATTATTCAAGTATGACATTAAACGAAGAATCTACCGAGTATGAAAATATAATTAAAGCTCGGTGTTATATTATAATTCTATTTGATAATTTTTTATTTCCTGAAAGTATTGGTAATGCGGTGAATATTATGTATTTGCCGTTGTTATGAAACATAAATAAGGTAAGCACATATAGTTGAAGTTTATAAGACCCCAATTTTGGCCCTAAGATCCCATATGACATCTCATCATATGCATTGACTTTGGGATCACACCTTGGCATCCTCCTTACCCCCCCAATTCATTGGGTTTGCATTGGGAGAGGTCACCAATCACATATGATTGTATCATACTTTTTTTTCATTATTTACTAACCAAAATACCAAAAATATGTCAATGTATAGTTTGTTGCTTTTATAGGTAGTGTGTGTGTTCATCCATGCCTCATCAAGCTCATATCTAGGGTTTAAGACCTTCAATGCAAGGAGAATAATTAAGAGATGGTTCAAATTGACTCTAGACATCATATATTTATCCCCATGGACTTCACATATCATTTTGATCAAGAATTCATCAAGAGTTTGAAGCTTGTTTGCCTTGGAAGCCCTAATTCATCTGGGTATCTTGTGTGACTTCCTCAACAAGTTTCTTCATCATTTGATCAAATATATCAAGGGATACTTCATATTACATCATATTATGCATATATTATCCTCCATGAGTCCCAAACATCAAGAGAATGTCAAGTTTGCAAGATGGTTCATGGTGGTTGACCAGAGAAAGTCAACTGGTCAAAATTGGGGTTCCCTAGACCCTATCTCCTACAATGTTTGTCATATGAAAATGATTCCAAGAGAAACGTTACTCCTTATGACATTACAAACAACTTTCATGTTGAAGTCAAGAGCTAGTTTTTCTTTTAAAGTCATTTTTAATGGTGAAAGATTATAGGTCATTTTGTTTGAACCCTAGTTAGGAGGTCAACTTCTAAGGACCATAACTTGCTCAATTGTTATTATATGAAATCCATTCAAGTTTCATGATAAAATTAAATATGTCATATCAAACTTTTATGTTTGTAATAATTTCAAATTCAACTCTAAAATGCATGTGCCAAGAGGAAACATTATAGGTCATTTTGGGCATTTACCATTGAATAAGTGATTTTCCTCAACTTCTAAAATGCATAACTCCTTCATGAAAAATCCAAATTAGGTCAAATTTGTTACCAAATTGAATAGGTTTAAAGATATACAACTTTGATGAAGGAACTTTTTCCATTTGAAGTCGATAGCTGAAGTTATTCAAGGTGGAAGAAGTGAACATTTGACTTAGTACTTAGAAACTTTTCAAATATGTTTGATTTTCCGAATTCCACCGCAAATTTCATCATGATCCAAGCTTCAAAAGGAAAAGTGTTCAAGACGAACGTTACTCCCCTTGATCTCACCTTTCCAAAAAGTCCAATATCATCTCATTTGGATCAAAACTGAGGGACTTGCACATGGCTTTTTGTTGGGTTTTTTTGGCAAGATTTGGATTCAAATGATCATTCTTCTTTGCATGATTCCAAGTGATGACCTTAGTACACTTTGTGCACAAATTGGAGATGGATGAAATCATTCTTTAGGCCTAAACCATTTCCTATGCATCCATGCAAATTGGTTTCCAATTTTGACAAAATTTCAAGTGGTGCAAAGATCAATTCCCTTGCCTATTTAAACAAACTCATGGCCTAAGAAATCACATCAACACCTTGCTCATGCTTTGCCAAGAGAACTCAGACCCTCACACCATAGAACTCAGATTCTGTGAGCTATGAGTGCAGGAGATGCTGCTGATCAGGCGATTCGGCAAGTAGACAAAATGATTAAAAGCGGTGATCGCTTTGCCCGTGATGCTCGAGTTGGCAAGAATAACCAACCATCAACTCAGTTGCCAGCTTCTGGGGAATTATCTAGGAAAAGACCAGTTCCTCATGATAATGAACAATTGGCCAATGGTCACGAGGCTATTGCTAAGCGAATTCGTTCAGGTCCAAGCTGGAACGACATGTATGTTGATGGAATTGTGTCATACAACAATGGACTTGAGAGTTTCACGTGTGGCTGCAACTTGTTCTCGTTTTTACCATCGTTTTGGGTTCGTTGGCAGTTGGAGGTTGCTGCAATTGATGATGGTTCTGCTGCAGGACTTCGGGTCATAATACAGTTGTGCCGCTGCCGAAGTTTTCCAGGATTACGGATATCATGTTGTACATGGCCTGAATGTTAAGCATATCATGGATTTAGTATCGATCTTGAATCATGTGGATCGTAGTAAGATCTGCTAATGGACTGGAATCACAATGTTTAACTATGGCTACTGCGATAATTGTGATTTGCTCCCAGTATTGGAAGAGGGAGTTATCTGATGTCCAGGGGATCGTTTACTGATTTAAGTACTTGACGATTCTGATGACGAAAGCATACAATGGTTAATTAAGGCCGAGGTGTCTAAGTGGAACCAAAAGGGAATCAACATAATCTATCGGCATTGCCTAATCAGGACTGGATACAAAGCTGGAAGTCTTAATTCTGCAATGAGCTGTGGCTATGTGAAAGACTATGAATATGTTGCAATATTTGATGCAGACTTTCAACCAAATCCTGATTTTCTTAAGAAAACTGTGCCACATTTCAAGGACAACCCTGAACTAGGTTTGGTCCAAGCTAGATGGTCTTATGTGAACAAGAATGAGAATTTGTTGACTCGTCTTCTCTTATGAGTGGATTGTCACAAAGAAAACTGGATGGCCATCTTTTGGTGGAGCAAATAAACCTGATGCTACTGCAGAAAATGCTGAGACCTACAACAATTGAATGATTCCGGTCCACCTAGTCAGCTGGACATACGGATCAATACATACATATATGAATTCAATGCAATGGTATGATGTCCTTACAACAGCAGAAGCAACAATGTTGGAACTCCTCAACAGACCAACATCAATTCATTATCGTCACAAGGTGGGGTGAATGTGATCCAACCAAATCCACATCGAAGTTGCTGCGACATAAATACATAAAAATCAGTTTAACAAAAAAAATGCAAACTTTTCAGCTAAGTGAGTTACAGTGGTGAATTGTTTCTTACCAACAGTGAAGTTTTGGAAATAAAGAGAATTGAGAAGGGGACCATAAGTTGAATATGGACAAAATTCAAAATGTCTTCCGTACAGACATTTCCCACTACTCTGAGGAAACACAGCAACACAACAGAGAAGAGATTAGCCATATAAAAAGAGGGGCAATTACTATTCAGAAAAAAACCCTAAGTTTGGAGAGGAGCCGCTACTGTTCACTAAGAAAAAAAAGGAGTCGACGACAAGGAGAAAAGAAAACCATAGTTTTTCTTGGTGGTGAAGAACGGACAAGAAGATCGAAGACCGATTCAGACGAAACCTTACCTACATCCGTCGGTCAATCTCGCCGCAACCGGTTAGTTTCCTTTTCGAGTTTCTATTTCCATTTCTCCATTTTAGCTTCCTTAAAGCTTCCATTTTTACTACTATTGTTATATTTGTTATTTAATTATATTCAGCGCTTGTTTATTATATTTATAGTAATGCAGACGATATTTGGATAACAAAATAGTTCTAACCTAGTGGCAGAAACATTGTTTGGTAAACCCCTGGTTCTGCGTTCGATCCCTGGGTTCTAGCATTTCTTATTTTTTAATATAGTTTCCATTTCCTACTAGTTTTTATTATTATTACCATTTTTTATTATTTTAAACCTTTTATGATTTTTTTTCTCTTTTTTTAAACACTTGTTGATTTTAATGTTTGTCCTTGATTTATTGTTTAAACATCGATTTTTAATCTATGGATTTGGCAATTTTCTTGTTATTTATCCATGATTATTTTTATCGATATATTGATAGTATTTCACCACATTTTGATTAATCGCATATGACATTTCAATTATTGTCAACATGCGTAAACCGACTTTGAGCATATTATTTAGGTTTTGTGTGTCCCTCAATTTCCATCCGTGCAAATCCCGATTTTACCTTTTTTCGATTTAATTTTTAAGTGTGTTGTAAATATAACTTGTTGTGTTATTTTCTTCACATGGCTTACTCTCGGGCCTTCTTACAATGAGACAGTTCTCTTGCACTTACACTCATACATCGCATTGTTTGTTGTTTGGGCCCGATTTAATTATTTCATTACTTTGAATCCCCATTCGACAAAATTGTACCCCCACTCCCATGGCATGTCGCTTTTTATTTCTTTGTTTGCTTGACTGTTTAGTTAGCTACTAACACAAGAATAAAATCAACCATTTCCAAAAGATCAAAAATAATGACTCGATCCAACGTCGAGTATTTTCTCAATAAACAAATCAATCCATTTCTCCCTCCCATTCTATTCCATTTCTTTCAAACCTTCATCAAACGCTTGATCCAACATCAAGCCATTTTTCATAATAAAAACTCAAAAAATATTAATTCATATTTAAGACCTTTTCAATAAAGATGGAAATGGAACATGGTGGATACCACGCACTCCTGAGACTAGGGTTCGAGATGGATGCCTCGCCTATCTTAGCTCTCGCCATCATCCAAATCTATCTACTCTATTTCTCTCAAACATTCATTCAAAAATTTCTCTTAAACGTACATCAATGCTTGATCCAATGTCAAGTCATTTTCACAACAAAACTCAAAATACTTATTTCCTATCTAAACACCTTTCAATAAAGATGGAAATGGAACATGGTGGATACCGTGCACTCCTGAGATTAAGATTCGAGGTGGATGCCTCGCCTATCTTAGCTCTCGCCGTCATTTAAAATTGTCAATGCGGTTTCTTCAAACCATTTCTCAATCAAACGTCAAAAACATTTCATTCTTATTAAACACTTTTACAAATAAGATGGAAATGAACGGGGTGGATACCACGCACTCCTGAAACTAGGATTCGAGATGGATATCTTGCCCATCCAAGTTCTCGCCATTATTCAAAACACATCAAACCAATCAATTTCTTTTCTCGCCGCCGTGCGATTGACTCTTAAACCTTTTCACAAACGAAAGGTACTTTGTTTCAAAGCAATGCAAGGCAATGTTTTTCCACCTGTTTTGGGTAGTCCAACAATGTTTTCGTCGATTTGACACAAAGTAGCTTTCGCTAAAATCGACCAAGAAACAAACATTTTTCTACCCAGAACTACGTAAGCCTTGATTTCTCTGTTGAGATACGTAGGAGCAGGATTTGTAAATCTTGTCAGGCCCACTAATAAAAAACTTAGGTTTAGTCCTTCGTTAAAAATCCAAAAATATTCTCCTCTCATCCTTTCTTTCTTTCTTTCCCACTTAAATAACTTAAAGCATAACATTTGAAACTAACACGAACGCACACAACTAACCTAATGGTTCCCGTTGAGTTCAACGGACGTGAGGGGTGCTAATACCTTCCCCTTGCGTAATCGACTCCCGAACCCTGATTTGGTTGCGACGACCAATATCATTGTCGTTCTTTCTTGGGTTTTATCAATATTTCCCCTTTCCTTTTTTAGGAATAATTAAAGTTCGGTGGAGACTCTGTTCAGTCCATCATTGCGAGCGTGTGATTGCGCTTCGCTTAGGTCGTGTCTCTCATTTCTTGAGGTACGACAGATGGCGACTCTGCTGGGGACTGTCGTTCCCTAAGCGAGTCAAGCCTAGTTAGGACGTTTGTGTGCCTTTGTTTGTTTAATTGTGTGGCTTTTCCTTATTTATTGCTTTTCACTATCTTTATTATTATATTGATATATTTGTTTTATATTGGTTCCACTGTGTTGGGTACTTGGATATTTGATTGCAAACCATGTGGGAAAGACTCTACACCCGAGTCTAGAGTGAAAAAACATAAGATAGGACGATGGTTGAGTAGTACAGACTGCCGAGGTGAATAATTCGTAAGAGTCGGTACGAGAATCTCACTTAGAGTAGATCCTTTTGCAAATATTGTCGCCCGAGGTGTATACCTTGTAAGCTTCAATGTTTCAAAGGGGTCCATGACTCTAAGAACCTTTTAGAACATTGAACCTTTGGCCAACTAGAAATCATGGTTGCGTAGTATGGATTCCCGAGGTGAATACTTCGTAAGAATCGATACGAGAACCTCGCCTAGAATAGATTCTCTAGATGGAGTTGACGATCGGAAAGTATTTTCCGTAAGCGTCAAACATTCTTTTGAATCCATGACTCTGAGTACCCTGTCTAGAACCGAGTCGATGGTTGCGTAGTGCGGACTCTCGAGGTGAATACTTCGTAAGAGTCGGTACAAGAACCTCACCCAGAATAGATTCCCTTGATGGAGTTGACGACCGGAAAATATTTTTCGTAAGCGTCAAACAATCTCGTGAATCAATGACTTGGGGATCCTTTGTAACAAAGCCCCAGATCATACCCGGTGAGAACCCCGTTTTGGAAAGCAATCAGATTTATCCATACCTCGGACCGTTGAACCTGTACCAAAAAAAACATTGCATCCATCCATTCATTGCATACGCATAAAAAGAAAAACTCTTAGGTTGTTTCACATTATTTCAGGAATCCAAGACTTGTTAGCAAAATGAATCTTGAGAGAAGAAGCACTTTTCAATTCAAATACAAGAATGTGGACCTTACCAGCCTGCAGAAGTTAAGTGCCAAAGTAACACCAATCAAACTCAACAGCTTTGTGCAAGACTATGGGAGAATTCTGGACATCTTAAATGAGAAGATGGACATGACGACCGCAGTGACTATTGCTCAATTCTATGATCCACCTCTACGTTGTTTCACGTTTTCTGACTTCCAATTGGCTCCTACCTTGGAGGAGTTTGAGAGGATTGTAGGCCGAAATCTGAAGGATCATAATCCATTTCCTAAGTTCGATGAAGGTATTCCTCCCAAGAGGATAGCTTTAGCTTTGGGTCTGAAAGTTTCTGAAGTCGTGGACAATTGGGATATAAAGGGAGCTTTCAATGGTTTTTCTAGGAAGTTCTTGGAAGATCAAGCTAGAAAGATGGAAAAAGAAGGGAATTGAGAAGTCTTCTATGCTGTGTTAGCCATGTTGGTATATGGGATAGTTCTCTTCCCAAATATTGATCATTTTGTGGACCACCTGGCGGTGAGAATCTTCCTCTCTGGTAACCCTGTACCGTTCCTCCTGGCAGACCTCCACTACGCTCTCCACGATCGTCATGAGAAAAAGGGAGGAACCATCTTATATTGTGCGTAGCTTTTGCATGCATGGTTTAAATCCCATATGCACGAAGAAGGCCCTTTTGTCTTAAAGGAACTCAAGCCTTCCCAGAAGTTAGCTTCCCTCACCTCCAATCATGTTAAGTGGTATATCAGGGATTGGGAAACCGAGGATGTTATTGTCAGCATTGGAGACTTCCCCAATGTGCCTTTGAAAGGAACCAAGGGTTGCATCAACTATAACCCCGTGTTATCTCTGAGGCAGCATGGTTACCCTATGAATGGGCCTCCAAAAGCTGAAGCTTTAGAGCCTTTCATCTTACACAGTGCTGAAACAGATCATCCCATTGTGAAAAAGATCAAGAGGTCTTGGCAAGCAGTTATCAGAAAGGGTAAGGAGTTGGGTAAGAGAAATGTCATTGCTCAAGAGCCTTATACTTGTTGGGTGAGAGAGAGGGTTCAAATGGTTAAACTCCCTTTTCCATTTGATCCTTCTATCTATCCATTGGTTCCTGAGCCAGAACCCATATTACCTGAAGATGTGGAGAAACTCAATGCCCGTATCAAGGAGTTGGAGTTGGAGAATGCTGACTTGAGAATTAAGCTCGACCGAGTCTCGATAGAGAATGGGAACTTGAAAGACGGTCAACAAAAGAAGGACAAAGAGCTTGAAATCTCCAACAAAAGAGCCAGGGAGTCTGAAGCAAGGAGAGAAAAGTTCGGACAAGCGCTCTACAACACTAAATCTGTGTTCAAGTCAAAGGAGGAGGAGTTGGATATAAATTTACTCAGAATTCAAAAACTCAACAAGACTTTGGAATTGACCCTTGAAATGAAAAGGGAAGCACGACTGATTTCTGAGATTCGTACTCGTGAACTGGAGAATACCATTCAAAAATACAAAGATACTCTGGAACGCGAGAAGCTGAAGATGGAAGAGTCAGAAAGAGTTTGTACACGACTGAAATATCATTTGGAACGAGCCGATGCTAGAATCCAGGCACTTGAAGGTAGGGATCAGGATGCTGCCTATATGATGTTGCTAGGTGAATGCAGAAATTGGAGAAACCTCTATAGGGACATAGAGGTGACCAAGGCTGAAGACTTGCGCATCATTCAAGACCTCCAAGGGATTTACATTGAGTGGAAGGGCAAATTTATGAGGCTGTCCAGATTTGCGAATTCCGTCATGCGAGAGCTACCTGAGAAACTACAAGAAGTTGATTGGTGCATGTGTCCAGAGAACACCCCGCATCAAGTCTTTAATTTCATTAAATTTTGTAAAGCGATGCTAGAAGGGCTGACTACCAACCTTGCTACGGTTCGGAAAGCCCATAAGCCATAAGCACGTTGTTTGTATTTGAACTTTGCTATGAGATTAATGAAAAATCGCTTTTTGGATTCATTTTATTGTGCTTCCTTTCCTTATTACTTTAAATATTTGCGAACAAGTATTGTGGTATTTCTGAAATGAATGACTGAAACTAACCAAGAGTTTTGCAAACAAGATGCATCCATACATGCATTCATACATTTTCAAAATAGAGTCTCACCCCGCCCTTTCTTCCTCCAGTTTCACGCTGAATTTTCAACACCAGTATAATACTCGCGCCAGAGTAAGACAAAGAATGGCTGAGCAAGAACAAGAGAGCGCCCAAGTTAGAGCGGAACTAGACGAAATCAAGGGAGGCATGTCCCAGATGAGAGAGATGCTGCAAGCTTTAACCTTCAGGTTTGAGATTCCGCAAGCGACTGTGATTTCAGAGACCACGGGCCCAGCAGTGGAAGTCCAACCTCAGAGGACGTTACCCTCAACCCTTCCTCCATATGGGCTACCTTATGACTTTGTTCCCCGAGCGGAAGTAATGCATGACATGGGGCAATCTGTCTAACAAGCCGTGCCATTACCGGTTTACACCGACGCACGTCCGGTAATCCATATTGTGGTTCCACCAGCTGCCTATGCTAGGCATATTCCTCACAATGAAGATCACAATCACATGTATCAGACTGCCGACTCAACAATTGCTGGTGACAAAGTAAGGTTTGAGGATTTCAGAGAAGTAAAGGAGAACATGCAGCTCCTCGAGAAGAAGTTCCGAGATTTAGAAGGAGACCACGTCTTTGGATCTGCTGCCAAAGAAATGTGCCTTGTATTCGGGTTGGTGATTCTAGCCAAATTCAAAACGCCAGACTTCGACAAATACAAGGGGCATACTTGTCCAAAGAGCCATCTCATCATGTATTATCGAAAACGGCTGCACACGTGGAGGACGACAAGCTGATGATCCACTGCTTTCAAGACAGCTTAAGTGGGGCTCCTTCCAAATGATATCTAAGTCTGGATCAGAACAGGATCAGGTGTTTCTAAGACCTGTCAGACGCGTTCATAAAACACTACAAGTATAACATGGATATGGCGCCTGACAGAAGACAATTGCAAAGCATGTTCCAGCACGACAAGGAGTCTTTCAAAGAATATGCTCAGAGATAGAGGGAACTGGCTTCTCAGGTTGAACCACCTCTAGCTGAAAAGGAATTGGCCGAACTATTTATCGACACTGTCCAACCCCAATTTTATGAGAAGATGGTTGGAAGTGCTTCCTTGGGATTCTCCGAGCTTGTGGCTATAGGAGCTCGCGTTGAATATGGTGTGAGAAATGGAAAACTGGCGGTTGTAGCTGGAACTTCAAACATTAATCAAAAGAAGTTCTCTGGAGAGTTTCCCAGAAAGAAGGAAGGGGAAACAAATGTTGTGACTGTTGGTCAAGGAAGAGCTCCTCCAAGAAGGAGACCACAATAATATCCACCTCAGTAGTATGTTCAACAACCATTTCCCTATCAACAACCCATGTATCCCGTCCAGTACGCTCCTCAGCCGTACGTAGCCGCTGTGACTCCCGCATTCAATCAACAGCCTGCTCAGGCTTATCAAGCGCCTCCAGTCTATTGACCAGCTCCAGTTCAACAACGTGCTACGGCTCCGCCAGCTTATCAACAAGTACCAGCAACTCCTGTTTATCAACCGCCGAGAGCTCAAGCGCCAAGGCAAAATGCTCAAAACCAGAATAAGAGGCAAGGGGATATGGTGACCTTCAACCCAATCCCAATGTCGTACACGGAACTTTATCCCTCCTTGTTGCAAAAGGGTTTGATGGTTCCCAGGCCTATGGGACCTCCACCTGATCGTCTTCCCCCATGGTACAACCCTAATACACACTGTCCTTTTCATGAAGGTGCCCCCGGGCATGACCTAGAGGGTTGCTACGCTCTGAAGCATAGGGTTCGTGAACTGATTGAGAGCAAGATCTTGTCTTTTAAGGACATGGGACCGAATGTGAAGAACAATCCTCATCCTCCCCATGGAAATCCTGCGGTAAATGCCATTGAAGACGCCTTTGTTGGTGTTACGATTGATAAGGTGGATGATGTTAAGACTCCTTTGGCAGCGTTCCATGCCCGATTGGTGGAAGTTGGCCTGATTAATGTTAATCATGACAACTGTGAAGAGTGTGCCACACATCCAAGAGGGTGTCAGATGGTACGAGACAATATCCAAAACTTGATGGATAAAGGAGTGTTTCAAGTCTCTAGTGTTGCAAAGAACGAAGACGTGTTGGTAATTGAACCTTGCTTCAATTTACCCGAACCAGTGGAAATCCCTTACTATAGCAGAAGGGTGGCGCCTGAGAATAGTCATATGTCGTCTGTTGAAATATGTATGCCCGCACCTTTTTCGTATGAGAGCACCAAGGTCGTGCCTTGGAAATATGAGATTACTGTTGTGGATAAGGTTGTTGAAGGAAGTGCAGACGCTGAAGTGATAGAAACTGTAAGTGAAGATGTCACCAATATTGCAGGGATGAGCAGAATGACCCGTAGTGGTCGAATCTATATGCCTGAACTCAATGTGACTCCTCAAGGGCCAAACAAGGAATCAACAGTTGCAGCTCCCACTAAAGAACCTGAAGTGGTCCAATCCGAAGATGCTGTTGAATTCTTGAAGTTAATCAAGAGAAGTGACTACAAGGTTGTGGACTAGTTGCATCAAACACCATCTAAGATCTTTATCCTGTCTCTGTTTTTGAGCTCCCAAGCCCATAGGGAGGCTTTGTTGAAGGTGCTTGCCCAAGCTCATGTCACGCAAAGCATAACAGTTGACCAATTTGATGGAGTAGTTGCAAATATCACAGCTTGCAATACTTTGAGCTTCAGTGGAGAGGAGTTACATGAGGATGGACAAAATCACAATCGTGCTCTTCATATCTCGGTAAAATGCAAAGATGATGCTTTGGTGAGAGTTTTGGTTGATATCGGATCTTCTCTGAATGTGATGCCAAAAAGAACACTCGCCAAGTTATCTTATCAAGGACCAGCTATGAAGCCTAGTGCCCTGATAGTGAAAGCTTTCGATGGTTCCAGGAGAGCCGTGATTGGAGAGGTTGAATTACCTATATTGATTGGTCCTCATGTATTCCCCATTAATTTCCAAGTCATGGATATTAATCCAGCGTATAGCTGCTTACTGGTGTAGCGGTGTATTCGTCGCTATATGATTTATTGATTAAACCATAAGCAAAGCATACAAAGAAATCGAGTCGCCACCGCACTTTTATTTATCCTAAGGAATGGCTAAAAAGCGAACAAAAGCCTAAGAAGTTTTACACATAGAAAACTAATGAAAAGATCAGAGAGTCTGGGTAAGGGGTAAATTACGCAATGGGAAGGTGTTAGGCACCCAAAACGTCCTAGGTACTCCTAGGGAGCCCTTTTCACACTTGTTGAATGAAAATGTTTATTTGTTTATGACATATTGTGCAAACATGATTGGGAAGATGAGAAAAGAATGTACAATTTATTATTTTTGTGTTTGAACGGATGAACCCGTTGCCTACGTACCTTTCCATAAAAAGGTAAAGGATCAAAACGCCGTAGTTCGGCTAAAAGATTTCCAAAATATTAGTGAATTCATTTTAAAACAAGAGCACTAAGGCTTTTCATTACCAATGGGAGAAAACTCAACCTGAATCAACAATCCACCATGCGAGGACGACTTCAACATACTAGTGAGGGGTTAACCCTATAATAAGTATGGAAGACTTACAATCAACTCACTAAGGATAAGGTAAGATTTACATCAACCACTATGGTAATTGAAACCTATGGCTAATGTATGAAAACATATCAACAATGGACAAAGCCACAAAACAATTGAATAGGTGAAGTTAATTGATTATGAATATTCACAAAATATGGTCAAAGTATGATTAAGATTCGATTCAAAGAAGTGTTATGAAATGGATTTTGAAAAGTCAAGGACTTAAGGTCCAGGTTTATAATTTGAAAAGGCATGAAGATGTTTGCACAACATGTATTTACAAGTTTTAAAAGTCAACAAGTGAAAAGGGATTTTGAAACAAAAGGGTGTGGATGAAGGAGTGTAAAACTTCCTAGAAGTTCACCTCTTGAAATCATATAGAAGATGATTCAAGTGTGTCCTTTGGAATGAGGCAACAAAACAAGCAAGCAAATAAAAAGCAAGGTGATACCGGATGCCAATCAATGTACTTACACCAATCTCACAAACAAAGGCGGATACCGGATACCAATCAATGGATTTACACCAATCTCCTAAAAACCGGATGCCAATAAATGGACTTATACCAATCTCACAAAACAAAGGCTGATACCGGATACCAATAAATGGATTTACACCAATCTCCTAAAACAAAACAATGATACCGGATGCCAATAAATGGACTTATACCAATCTCACAAAGCAAAACAAAACATGGATATCAGATGCCAATCTATCTGGACTTATTCCAATCTCCACAGGATGATCATAGGAATACAAATGCCAACAACATGGACTTACAATTGCATCCTCACATACAACAAACAAACAAAAGCACTAAGCAAAGAGGACATAAGTGGCCAATGAAATAGTCTTACACTCAATCCCTTCCAAATCATAGGAACAATGGCCAATGAATGGACTTATAGTTGATTCCTCAATGGGCAAACTCAAACAAGTCACAAAGATATGAAATGATGATCATGCAATAATGAACAATTAATGATGATAAATGCACAAAGGTATGCAAGCAACACGTACATATGAATCAAGCAATCACAAACAAAGTCATTTAGCACACACTATATACAAGCAATTAGGCTCAAACAAGGGTTAGACTTTAAAGTCAACTGGAATGGGGTAAGTGTTGCTCTTAACCTTAACATTGAGAGTTAAGGTGAAGCAGATGAAAAAGATATGAGGGGTGTGCCTCATTGCTCTTATCCCTGGTCAGGGAGAGCATTGAATATCAGAAGGTGTGGGAGTTCAGAAAGTTGGAACTCTCTCCACAAGTTAATGACTCTATAGATCTTGGGTTAAGATCCACAATGCTACAACATGTAATGTGAGTAAAGGGATGACACACAGAATAGTAGGAGATGGGCTACACACCTCTTTTATCTACCAATTGCCTTATCAAAAGGACTTTTCCTGCTTAGGGACAAAGATAAACAATCACAAACATCGCCTCTTAAGGAGGACTTCAGACAGGTGCCTGGCCAAGTAACAGGCCAGGTCTTCCAGACTACATGAAGAAGAGATGTTATACCTCAGTGCTTAAGCTATCAAGCAAAGCAAAAGCAAGTTCACAATGAACTATAGCAACTAAGGTACCTCAATGAAGATGCATAAGCTAATTTGCTGGATTCAAAGCTTGGAATGTAAAAACAGATGTTCTCCTAAGCTCAGATGAATGAATGGATGATGAAGTGTAGCTCAGTTGTGCTTGATTCGTCCAAAAATTCCAGTTGCCATGGATGATGCAATGTTCAACAGTCCACGAATTCTGCAGAATTCTTCAAGATCCAGCTTCAATTCACTTCTACTATGCCTGTAGATGATGAACAGATCGAAAGCAAAGCAAAAGAGATGAAGAAAATTGATGAAAAAAGTTGAGAGAATTTGAGATGAAAATTTTAGATCTGAGTTTGTGAAGTTCTTCCTTTGATTTTCTGTTATGATTAGCACTTTATACCCTCTGCTAATGATGCTGATTAAACATGTTTAGCCAAAAAAACCCAAAGATTAGTGAAATGGAATGATTTATGCAATTTGGCCAAAGTACCCTCATGCACATGCTAGACAATGGAACAGTGCGAATTGCACTTGAAACAAGTCTTAAAATCTGTTTTGAGGCAAATGGAATTGGTTTGAAATGAAAATAATGCACATTTTTCAAATTCACATTTTCCCACCAAAATTCAAAATGAAATCAAGTGAAAAATGCACTTTTTTTGTGATGAGTTTTAATTAAATGTGATGCATGATTATGATAGTAGAGATCAAGAGAAAATTGCTCCAAAAAGAACCACATGAATTGGCCATTTGGTGTGAAAGTTATGCCTTATTGAAGTTCAAATTCCATGGACAATGATTTGATCATAACTTGCCAACCACAAACGAGAAATGGATGTTCTTGGACTTTTTGGAAAGGTGAGAGCAAGATCTTCAACTTTCATGTTGGGAAAAATTTGATTTGAAGCTTTCTTGGACATGTAAATTTGAGGAGAAGATCTTTCCATTTTTGGCAGTTTGAAATTACAGGTCACTTACTATTTTTGGAAACTTTTCATCTGACCTCAAATTCTTCCATGTTGATGTTTGACATGTTAAATGAGACTTGTATGGACATGAATAAGGTCTCTCAAACCATCTCCCACCTTCAAATCCCTGATTAAATGCACAATTGACTTGTGTTGACCATTCTAGGGTTTCAGCTGACCTAGCTATGCCCTGATGAAATCCAAGCCTCTACCACTTGAGATCTTGATTCAAAATGATACCATGGTAATTCTTCAGAATGGCCACCATCTATGGCTCAATGAATGCCTTTGAATGGCTTGACCTAATGTTGCTTCATCTGCAAGTAAGAAGGTTAGATGACAATATTTTTGTACTTTTGGTTAGTAAACAAATAAAAAGCAATGACATACAAATGCTAAACATGCTTGGTGATCAAGAACCACACTCAAAAGAGAACCCACCCATAGGAAAGGAAGCAAAGTGCACAATGATCCTTGAGGCAATGATATGATGTGATATGATGCCATGAGGGATCTTAGGGCCAAAATTGGGGTCTTACAACTGGGACGTCCTTGGATTCATGCTGCAGGGGCAGTCACCTCCACTTTACACCAGAAGATGAAGTTTGTAATGGACAATCAATTAATCATCATTTCTGGAGAAGAGGACTTTATGGTCAGTCATCTTTCATCCTTCAGATATATCGAGGCTGATGAAGACGCTTTAGAAACTTCTTTCCAAGCTCTTGAAATAGCCAATGCCACTTTTGTGGAGATGAAGGACCCTGTTGGGAAAGTTTATTCATCTTTCGCGTCTCTGAAAAGCACAAAGTCTAGTATTGAAGGAGGAAACCCTGAAGGTTAGGGTCAACTTATTGATATTCGTGAGAAGCATGATCACTTTGGTCTGGGATATGTGCCTTCCGCTGCGAAAGGAGCCTGAGTCCCTACAAAGGACAACACTCGAAGCATCCAAGAAGTATTCCTTAGCACATGATTCATTCATGGAGATCAGGTCAACACAGTTGAAGATAGCACCAAAAATGAAGATGAGCGATGTTTGGTTTACCGGTGTGAGACAACTTTGAACAACTGGAAGGCGGTTGAGATCCCCGAAATTTTTCCTTTGTCAAAGTAATAATTGTTGTATTTTTCCTTTCAAATCCTTAGCTCTGCCCAAGGCTAATGGATCATGTTGTAGGGCCCCTTTTCATTTTCAAATAATCATTATCAATGAATGAAAGGCATTTTGTTAAATTCTTTTTATTCATTTACTTGGCTTTCTCTTAAGAAAATGGCAATCTTTTCAAAAACAAAAAACTTTTCATTTATGCATCTTTTACTTTTACTTTTCTAAAAGAAATCAATCATTCAAACATGCAGAATAAATGATAACCCCGTTGAATCCAATGACTTTACTACCTCTCATAACTTTGACTCCCCTATCTACCAAGCGGAAGAAGAGGGTGAAGAAGATTGTTACATCCCCGACGAATTAGCAAGGCTGCTCGAGCACGAGTCCAAAGCCCTTCAGCCACATGAAGAACCGGTGGAAACAATCAACCTTGGCACAGAGGAAGAAAAGAAAGAAGTCAAAATCGGCTCCACGCTTGAAGCAAGTATTAAAGAGAGATTGGTTAAGCTGCTACAAGAATATGTGGATGTATTTGCATGGTCATACTAGGATATGCCAGGTCTAGACACTGACATCATTGAGCACAAGCTGCCGCTTCAGCCAGACTGCCCGCCGGTAAAACAGAAACTCCGAAGAACAAGACCAGATATGGATCTGAAGATTCTTGAAGAAGTCAAACGACAATTTGACGCTGGTTTTCTCGCAGTGGCGAAGTACCCACAATGGGTAGCTAATATTATACCTGTGCCTAAAAAGGATGGAAAGGTGAGGATGTGTGTTGACTATAGGGATCTGAACAAAGCGAGTCCAAAAGATGATTTCCCTCTACCATACATTGATACTCTGGTAGACAACACTGCGAGTTTTGTTGTATTCTCCTTTATGGATGGTTTTTCAGGATACAATCAAATCAAGATGGCTCCAGATGACATGGAGAAGACCACTTTTATTACCCCTTGGGGCACTTTTTACTACAAGGTAATGCCTTTCGGTCTCAAAAATGCCGGGGCAACTTACCAAAATGCTATGGTCACTCTTTTCCATGATATGATGCACAAGGAGATAAAGGTCTATGTTGACGACATGATCGCTAAATCTCAGAATGAAGAAGATCATATGAACCATCTAAAGAAGCTGTTTGAACGCCTCAGGAAGTTTAGATTACGGTTAAACCCTGCAAAATGCACCTTCGGTGTCCGTTCAGGGAAGTTGCTTGGTTTCACCGTTAGTCAACGAGGAATTGAGGTGGACCCTGATAAGGTACGAACTATACAAGAAATGCCTGCTCCACGCACCAAGCGAGAAGTTAGAGGTTTCCTTGGACGTTTGAATTACATTTCAAGGTTTATCTCACATATGACGGCCACGTGTGAGCCTATCTTCAAATTGCTTCGAAAAGATCAAGCTGTTGAATGGAATTCTGATTGTCAAAATGCTTTTGAGAAGATTCGTCAATACTTGCAAGAGCCTCCTATTTTAATTCCACCTGTCCCAGGAAAGCCATTAATCATGTATATGATTGTACTTGAAGGGTCAATGGGATGCGTGATGGGGCAACATAACGAAACTGGTCGGAAAGAACATGCTATTTACTATCTGAGTAAAAAGTTTACCGATTGTGAAAGTCGATATTCACTTTTGGAGAAAACTTGTTGCGTGCTAGCATGGGCCGCTCGTCGTTTGAGGCAGTACATGATTTGCCATACTACTTTGTTGATCTCGAAGATGGATCCAATAAAGTACATCTTTGAGAAGCCTGCCTTGACTGGAAGACTTGCCCGTTGGCAGATGCTCTTGTCAGAGTACGATATCCAGTACGTAACCCAGAAGGCAATCAAGAGAAGTATGTTAGCAGAGTATCTTGCTCACCAACCAGTTGAAGACTATCAGCCATTGAAGTTTGATTTCCCCGATGAGGAGATAATGGTGATAAAAGATTGTGAGACCCCAGGCCCAGATGAAGAACCAGAACCAGGATCTCGATGGAAGCTCGCATTCGATGGTTCCTCCAATTACAGTGGTCATGGTATGGGAGCCGTTTTGATGAATCCAAATGGTGGCTTTACCCCTTTCACAGCAAGGTTGTGCTTTGATTGTACGAATAATGTCGCCGAATATGAAGCTTGTATCCTTGGTCTTGAAGCCGCAATTGATCTCCGAATCAAGATCCTTGAGGTGTATGGAAATTCAACCTTGGTGATCTATCAGGTCAAAGGTGAATGGGAGACCCGTGATACGAAGTTAATCCCATATCGCACTCATGTTGTGAAGATGATAGAATACTTTGATGGAGAATCAAGTGGCTGACGCTTTGGCAACATTAGCATCAATGTACCAAGTCAGATTCCATAATGAAGCTCCACTTATTCGAATCGAGCGAAGAGATGAGCCTGCTTACTGTCAGCTGATTGAAGAAGAAATTGATGGTAAACCTTGGTTTCATGATATCAAGCGATATCTTTTAAGTCAAGAGTATCCAGAAGATGCTACATTGTTAGATAAGAAAACTCTAAGGAGGTTATCGTCCAAATTGTTTTTGAGTAATGATGTGCTTTACAAAAGAAACCATGACATGGTTCTGCTCAGATGCGTGGATAGACACGAAGCAGACATGTTAATCAAGGAGATTCATGAAGGATACTTTGAGACCCATGCCAATGGACATGCCATGGCCAAGAAAATTTTGAGAGCTGGCTATTATTGGTTGATTTCATGGAGTCCGATTGTTTCAGCTATGCCAGAAGATGTCATAAATGCCAAATTTATGCTGATAAGGTGCATGTACCGCCAACACTGTTGAATGTTTTGACATCACCTTGGCCTTTCTCAATGTGGGGCATCGACATGATTGGTGCTATAGAGCCTAAGGCTTCCAATGGTCATCACTTCATCCTGGTTGCCATCGATTACTTTACTAAATGGGTAGAGGCTACTTCCTACACCAATGTGACGAGACAAGTGGTTGCTCGCTTTATCAAGAAGGAGATTATCTGCCGATATGGAATCCCTAGCAAGATCATTACAGACAACGGTTCAAACTTGAACAACAAGACAATGACAGAATTATGTGAGAGTTTCAAGATTGACCACCATAATTCTTCTCCATATCGTCCAAAGATGAACAGTGTTGTTGAAGCTGCCAATAAAAATATCAAGAAGATCCTGCAAAAGATGGTGAAAACTTATAAGGATTGGCACGAGATGCTACCCTTTGCTTTTCATGGATACCGGACCTCAGTCTGCACTTCAACAGGGGCAACCCCATTCTCCTTAGTGTATGGGATGGACGCAGTTCTCCCAGTCGAAGTGGAGATACCTTGAATGAGAATATTGATGGAGGCCAAGCTAGATTAAGCTGAATGGATCCAGAATAACTATGATCAACTTAACCTCATTGATGAGAAGCGTATGACCGCTCTGTGCCATGGACAATTGTACCAGCAACGAATCAAGAAAGCATTTGACAAAAAGGTCCGTCCTCGAGAGTTCAAGGAAGGAGATCTCGTGCTCAAGAAGATCTTGCCAGTATACAAAGATTCACGTGGGAAGTGGACTCCCAACTATGAAGGCCCATACATTGTAAATAGAGCATACTCTGGAGGTGCTCTATTTCTCACAACTATGGATGGCGAAGAGCTCATTCACCCTGTGAACTCTGATGCAGTCAAAAGATACTATGCCTAACAAATCCCGGTGGACTGAAAACCTGAAAGGGCGGTCCAGGCAAAAGTTAGGGATGAAAAAAATGATAGCTCGCTAAGTTGAAAACCTGAAAAGGCGGCTTAGGCAAAAAAGAGCGTCCCGGTGGATTGAAAACCCGAAAGGGCGATCCAGCAAAAATTAGGGACAAGAGGCATAGACTGCATCAGTTTGTCACTGATCAACATAGAAGAGCTGAAAATGGAAGATCAACCCAGTTACTCCCTTCAGAAGCAAGGTTTTGTAGAGTCATTGTTATTAGGGATAGTTAGTCATTGCGATTCGATGTAAACCTTTCCCTATTGCCATTTTCAAATGTGTGACATTCCATGGAGCTACACCGTTTGTGTGCTACCATTCTTGAATAAATACAAGTTTGCCTATCAAATTCTATCATTTGTTGTTCTTCTTTGATTTTCTTTGTTATGCAAAATGTCATTTATTTGTTAATAATGAAATTTTGAACTCAAAAAGAATTTTTCAGCATATTGAGAAACACAATTTTGCTTTGACATGTGGAAATATTAAAAAGGAAACCTTTCGTCTTTCCCCGTAAGTCTAAAGTTGCAAGACTTCTCTTGGATGATCTACATACATCTCCGGAGAGCTTAGAGTTATCATTCTCTGAAAGGATTACTGGGCCAGTTGTAACTGCTCAGCTTGATGGATCCTCCTTTAATACATTTTACTCACTCCTTCGGTTGAGTTTATTGGTGTTAAGGATTCAGTACCTCCACAAATCTCTCCCTAATTTCCAGTCTGCATATTGTCAGCATTTGCATATCATGATCATTCATATATCATGCATATAAGCAAAATCCAAATCATGCATAGCCCGAAGTGCTTCGCGCTCATTTGCATGATCTCAGGTCTCGTTGTTGATTTTTATCCCTTGACCTCTAAGACCAGTTGTTACTGGCATCATCTGTTAAGTCTGGTTGTCACCAGTGTCTTTGTTGAAATCCAGTTGTAACTGGTATCCTTTAAAGTCTGGTTGTAATAAGCATTTGTTTTAAGCCCAATTTTTATTAACATCGTCTGTTCAAATCCAGTTGTAATTGGTATCCCTTTAAATCTGGTTGTCACCAGCATTTTCTGTCAAAACCAATTGTTATTGGCATCACCTGTTAAGTCCAGTTGTAACTGGCGTTCGAATGACAAAAATCCAGTTGTAACTGGTATCTTTTAAAAGTCTGGTTGTCACCAGCACCTTGTCTCAAATCCAATCGTAATTGGTACCTTAGGCACAATTGTAACTGGCACTTTGATAAAATCCATTTGTGAATGGTACGATAAATCTGGTTATAACCAACATTGTCTGCAAGTTCAATTGTTATTGGCATTATCTGTTAAAATCCAGTTGTAACTGGTATCTCTTTAAAGCCTGGTTGTCACCAGCATCTTATCTTAAATCCAATTGTAATTGGTATCCCCAACCAGAGTTGTAACCAACACTGTCTTAAATCCATTTGTAAATGGTATGATAAGTCTGGTTATCAACATTCTTGTTTGCAAGTCCAATTGTCATTGGCATTATCCGTTAAGTCCAGTTATAACTGGCGCACATTTTGAATTCCAGTTGTAGCTGGTGTCTTTTTAAATTCTGGTTGTCACCAGCACCTGCCAAATCCATTTGTAAATGGTATCTTTATGTCTGGTCGTCACCAGCGCCCTTGAAGTCCAAGTGAAACTAGAACTTCCTGGAAAGAGGTCTTTTTGACTCTTTCATTGACAGTAATTTCCAGAATTTTTGATCGGATGATTTTCTTGTAAGAAAGCTCTGGATTTGTCAAGAATGTTCAAGTTGTCACCAGGTCATGTATGAACTTATGGATATACTCTCTTTTGAATCTTTCTGTTTGCTGTCAAGTCATGTTTGAACTTGCTGTCAGTACTATTCTTGATACTCCCCAGTATTGTCAGGTCATGTATGAACTTGTCGCTGAACCTTTTCATTCCAACATTACCAGGTCATGTCTGAACCTATGTTTGAAGAACCTTTTTCTTAGATTATTCCAGTGTCGTCAAGTCATGTATGAACTTGTTGTGGAAATTTTCTCAAAATATTTGAGTTTGTTAGTAAATCATGTGTGAACTTACCGTCGAAATCTCTTGTATTCGAAGTGTCGTTCATCGAATTTCACTTTGAGTACTCTCCAATGTGTGTCTGACTCTCCAGCAAGATTGTTATCTCCAGCGAGTTTGTTTTACCCTATTTGTCTGTCTCCCTGTGGACCATCAGTATTCCCCACAGATTGGTCTGTCCAATAGCACCTCCTGTTGAGGATTCACTGTGTCCCTAACAGATAAATTCAAAAAAATAAATAATCCTGCATCCATGCATATCATATCATAACATTTTCATTTTTCAGGTTCAAAATCTGGGTCTCCATGGTATTTAACCATCCCCCACTGCGATCAGATGAAAAGTACCGTTTCATTTTCCTCTGGTGGAGGATGTTTAAATAGGGGCAACTGTCATACCCCGATTTTGGCCCTGAAAAACTTTTCCCAAACTCACTCTTCAAATCCTTCTGTGCGGCTGAATTGCCATTGCCACAATGATTAGGGTTCTCTCACCTTCAGGGATCAAAGGAATCAAAGTCAATATTAAACATTCCAATTTTTTTGAAAGATAGCAAAGATGATTTGATTTTTGTTTATGGTAAAGGGAACCTCCATGATATTTCTAGCATAGGCGGTGAAATTCTTTGGAGGAAAGATCTTGCCAGCATTGAAGTTAACTATATTGTTCAGTCTCTTGAAGTGATTTTTTGTAGCTGCCTTTGTTGGCTCTTTAACGTTTTACATGTATGAATTGAATGCTAAGAATGAAGAGTTATTAATCGCATAGCACTTCCATTTGGAACTTTTGGGGAATCATTATCGGTCTCAGGTGATAAGTTTGCGGTATAAACAAATTCCAGACCACGATAAAGATTTGTCTGGACAGGCAGTAATACTACCATCAAGGCTTCTAGAACTGTTCATGTTAAAATCAATTCCAATGTTTCTTTTAACTAAAATTACAAATGAAGGTGAGTTGGCGCTGGTGGACAAAATTGATAATGCGACAGTTTTAGCAATGCCTTGTCAATTTCAGAGAGTCAACATGTTTTTGCATTTGTTCAAAACGAAGACAATAAAATTCACCCATCTGTAAAGGATGTTAACGATTGGAATGGTGGCTTGCTAAAGGAAGACTTGGTAGTGGACCATCAAAGAGGAAATATTGAGAAGATTCTCACAAACAATCATGTGAAGGACACCACTGCATGGACTCTTGGGCGAATGTTTGAATTTTTGCATGGGTCAGCTTTGGATACTCCCATCATCAATAAGGGAAACTGCCAACAAATTATTACTGTCCTCCTTCACGGCATGAAAGATGTTCCAAATGTTGTTGAGAAGGCCTGTGGTGCTCCAATGGTCGCCCAACTAGTTACTGTCATCATGATGGAGCTTCACCAGACTCTTAAGAATTAGAAGGTCTCATCTGATGATAGGCAGAATGAATTACAAGGCCTTCTATGTGGTTGTTTGCAAGTAATCATACAGAAGTTAGGTGCCTCTGATCCAACAAAGCATCATTTAAGGCAGTATGCTGACCAAATTATGGGTTTGTTCTTGAGAGTATTTGCTTCTCGTAGTGCAACGGCACATGAAGAGGCAATGCTTACCATTGGTGCTTTGGCTTATGCAACCGGAACTGAGTTTGTTAAATACATGCAAGAATTTTACAGGTATTTGGAGTTGGGTCTTTAAAATTTTAAGGACTACCAGGTTTGTGCCATCACAGTGGGTGTGGTAGGTGATGTAAACAGGGCTTTGAAGGAGAAGATACTGCCTTATTGTGATGGGATAATGACCCAACTTCTCAAGGATTTGTCCAGTAATCAGTTGCATAGGTCTGTAAAGCCTCCAATGTTTTCGTGTTTTGGTGACATTGCTTTGGCAATTGGTGAAAACTTTGAAAAATAATTGTTATATGCTATGCCTATGCTCTAGAGTGCTACTGAGCTCTCTACTCATACCGCTAGGGCAGATGATGATATTGTAGGAGAATAGTCATCCAAGGCGCAGCGGAATTTTAAAATTTCTCCATTTAGTGATCCTAACAAATGGTCATGATCAGTGATAGAATCGTTACCTCTTGTGGCGATCACGAACGTTGAACGATGACAACGCCTCTACTCAGTCCACACGAACGGATTCCTTCAATCTCAGTGCTAGCTGGTACGAATGAAGGCTTTGAGTGAGAGAGAGAGGGAAACAAAATTCCAATTAGAGTGACAATGCTTCTACCCAAGGGTTCTATTTATAGAACCACTTGTGTGGGCTTCAAGCTAAAAAGCCCACTTAAGTATATTTTGGCCCATATCTTATAATATGCCCAAAATCACTTAAGCATGTGGTACCTTACCATATTTCATATTCCATTTAAGTGCATCGTACCTTACGGTGTTCCTTAGTTACTCAATCTCTCATCAATCCGTCCTTTGTGTGTGACCCTGTAGGTTTTCGCGACGTTGGCAATTATATTAAATCACGCATTTAACATAATAAACAGTGAGCGGTATCTAGCAACACATCACTGCTACCCAAGTCACGAAAATGTCATGTGATCTGAAAAATCCTTCTGTGATAATAATTATGTGTATAATTACCCCTTTGCCCTTATGTCTATATTGAACACAAGGCATAGACCGTGTCATCCTTGTCCAGTTCAATATTGGACCCATAGACATTTATCCTGTTATGCAGGATGGGCAAATTCCATCTAGGTCACTCATGCCCCTCAACATGCTTTGTGGAGTACCCATCAACTGTCTTTATGGTTATCCAGTTACGGACAATGTTGGATCAGCAATAAAGCACTCGACTCTACATCTAGGGTCCATAGTGGTTTCAGGTCGAAGAGTGGTATACACCATTATCACCATGAGAATAACTTATGACACTTTGCATAACATTCTATATAGTATTCTCATAGCGGGTCAATCCAGTATAAATATTACTCTTAATATTCATACCTATGTTTAAGACTTGATAACTCCTTATCTATGATCCATGAGATGTGATCATCAGTCTATAAACATAATAGTCTTCATGCTCTAATGTTATCCCACTTCATAATAAAGCTTGACTACGGATACTTTAAGAATAGTGTCGTTATGTTTAATGTGCTCTCATGATTAAGTCACACTTGATACATTAAACAGACTATCTATTCCAGGGACTTTATTAAACAAGCATAATAAAGAAAGAGCCTTTTATTATTAATAAATAATTCGATACAAGTACCAAAAGTATTGGCCTCTAGGGCGTACACCAACAATCTCCCACTAGCACTAGAGCCTATCAGGCATACCCCTAATGCCCATTGATCTAATATGGCCATCATGCTTCTGCTGCACAAGAGGCTTTGTCAGTGGGTCAGCAATATTGTCAAGTGTTGGTACTCTACATATTTTCACATCTCCTCTATTATCTCTCGTATGAGGTGATAATGCCTAAGTATCTGTTTGGATCATTGGTGAGATCTAGGCTCCTTAGCTTGTGCGATAGCACCATTATTCTCATAATAGAGACCAATGGGATCCACAATGCCAGGAACTATGCCAAGTTCACTAAGGAACTTTTGATCCAAACAACTTCCTTTGCTGCACTTGAGGCAGCAATATACTCGGCCTCGGTTGTAGAATCAACAACTGTATCTTGCTTTGAACTTTTCTAGCTCACAGCGCCACCATTTAAGCAAAACACATAACCATTGGAATCATTCATATTAAAGCGTCTCAGCACTTTGTCTATGTACTCTGACTTAGGCCAAGCAGTTTTGTGATCTATCTCTATAGATTCTGATTCCTAATATATAGGCTGCTTCACCTAGGTCCTTCATAGAAAAGCATTTCCCAACCAAGACTTTACTTGTTGCAGGGTAGGGATATCATTTCCAATGAGTAATATGTCATCTACATATAATACCAGGAAAACGATCATGCTCCCACTAACCTTCTTGTAGACACAGGGCTCATGTTCGTACTTGATCCATGAGTAATACATCACCTTGATGAGTTATGAGATATCAATATCTCTCAGGTAGGTAACGTATCCTGCCTGACCTACGCTGGTCTTGTTCTACTTGAGTTCTACTTGAGCAGGTTGCTCTTACACAAGTATTTGTGTTTCCTGCTCTAATTCCTCCATAGGTGTATCAATGCTTTGTGATTCTTGAATTTCTTCAAGCTCTACTTTCCTCCCACTGATTCCTTTGGAATTAAAATCCTTTTTTAGGAAAACTCCAGTTCGAGCGACAAACACTTTGCCCTCAGAAGGATTGTAGAAGTAATGCCCTCTTGTTTCTTTAGGATACCCCACAAATAAGCATTTGTCAGATTTGGGCTCAAGCTTAGTTGAAATTTGTCGTTTCATATAAACTTTGCAACCCCAAATCTCCATGTAAGACATATGTGGTTTCTTACCACTCCATATCTCATATGGTGTCTTCTCAACCTTTTTGGATGGAACACGGTTAAGTGTATAAGTTGATGTCAATAGTGCATGTCCCCAAAAGGAGTTTGGAAGATCGGCGTGACTCATCATGGATCGGACCATGTCCAACAGGGTTCGATTTCTTCTCACAGATACACCATTCCATTGGGGGTGTTCCAGGAGGATTAAGTTGGGATAGGATCCCATACTCTTTCATATGGTCATCAAACTCTAGGTTTAAATACTCACCACCTCGATCTGATCGAAGAGTTTTAATATTCTTACCTAGTTGGTTTTGTACTTCATTCTTGAATTCCTTGAACTTTTCAAAGGACTCTGATTTGTGTTTCATTAAATACACATAACCATATCTACTGAAATCATCAGTGAATGTGATGAAGTACTGAAAACCTCCTCTGCTTGGTGGGCCTTTTGTTCTGTCTCTTTCCATTTCCAATCATCAGAATGGACTTCCCTTTCGACTTCAGATTCTGTTCAGCAGTTCTTAACATGGCTAGCAGTTCAGGAAGAGATTTGTCCATATCATTCATATTGAAATTTAGGACAAATTGACTGAATCCATCTGGCAACGATTGCAAGATCAAATCAGTCGCAAGTTCCTTTCCGAGGGGAAAACCCAATCTCTCAAGGTTTTCCACATACCCAATCATCTTGAGCACATGGGAACCTACAGGGGCTCCCTCAGCTAACTTGCCTTGAAAAAGGGCTTTTGAAACTTCAAACCTCTCATGCCTTGCTTGCTCTTGATAGAGCATCTTCAGGTGTTCGATCATATCGAACGTTGCCATGTTCTCATGTTGCTTTTGCAATTCTGAGTTCATGGTAGCTAGCATGAGACAAGCAGTTTCATTGGCATCATCGACATGCTTCTTATAAGCATCTCTTTCTGCCTTAGGTGCAGAACTAGGAGGTTCCTCTTCAGGAACAGGCTTCTCCAAGACATACAGCTTTTTATCATGTTTGAGGACAATCCTCAGGTTTCAGTGCCAATCCAGAAAATTTGTCCCAGACAATTTTTCTTTGTCAATGATTGATCGCAAGATGTTATTAGAGGTGTTTGCTGTCATGATAATCTACATAAGGATTAATGAAAATATAAGTATCATTGACATATTTAATTAGGCCTTTAATTAAATATGCTCCCACTATTTAACTCAAAACAAATGACCCTCATCATTTGATTCGGAAAATCCCGTTGGAAGATTTTCTAGTGGGTCGAGATCCATATTTCACTTCGTTCTAAGTCCGGGTAGGTGGATTACACAAAACTAGGTTATTTAGGTAGGAACTCCTTCCAATTGTATCTCATACAACTCTCGAAAATTTCAGTTGGGTGAATAACTCCTTATTCCAATCTATCATATGGATCATTCCCAACTCTTGCTTCTAAACATATATAATATTATTATAATTAAGTTTGACCCATCGTTTTAGCAGTTAGATATTACAATTATCCCATCGCACCTTACTAATACAGAACACGCACCTCGCGTAGGCAAAACCTACATTATCCGATACTAGTCTTGATGAGTGCTAAAACTTGGAAAGCAAACATATATAATATTATCATAATTTGTTTAGTTAAGTTTGACCCATTGTTTTAACAATTGGATATTACAATTATCCCATCGCACCTTACTAATATAGAACATGCACCTCACGTAGGCGAAACCTACATTATCTGATACTAGTCTTGATGAGTGTTAAAACTTGGAAAGCATAAACTTAATATTTAATTTGAGGGAATTTGCAATTATCCTGATCTCATCGGCTTATTTATCATATAAATCGTCTCTCACATGCATCAACATACATTCACATGCATCAACATACATACATACATAATGAAATAGTTATGGCCCCTAGCGCAATTGTTCTCCCAAGCCAATGGGAGAACCTAAGCTAACCTAATAACGATCTAAGCTTCTCCAAGCAAGATCTTCAAGGTTGTCCTTCTTTGGCATTGACTTCTTTGCTTTCTTCATGTCATTACATTACATAAAAGAAACTCGTTTTACATACGAGGGAGTGAGATGAGAAAAGAAGTTACATAACTGATCATCACAAGACAATAATAAACACATTATTATTTTTATCAATTTTAATTCTTTTAATCAATTAAAACCAAATTAAATCTCGACGACCGATCACATTACGCAGAGTTAGCCGAACGGGTGAATTTTGCCTTGCGTTAACCGGTTAACCAAATGCGTTAACCGGTTAACCAAATGCGTTAACCGGTTAACACTGTTTGAAATCTGTTCAAAAATTGTTTTCTGCCTTACGTTAACCGGTTAACCAAATGCGTTAACCGGTTAACACTGTTTGAAAATCTCTTAGAAAGCTGTATTCCTTCTTGCGTTAACCGGTTAACCAAATGCGTTAACCGGTTAACACTGTTTGAAAATCTCTTAAAAGGCAGTATTTTGTCTTGCGTTAACCGGTTAACCAAATGTGTTAACCGGTTAACACTGTTTGAAAAACAGTTAGAAAGCAGTATTCCGTTTCGTGTTAACCGGTTAACCATATGCGTTAACCGGTTAACACTGTTCAAAAAAGTGTTTAGAAAGCACAACTCTTGTGCAGTCACAACCCCAATCGCATAACTCTCTGACAACACAACCCTTGTACCGTCACTAACCCTGATGCACCAATTTCAGACCGTCAAACACATCTCGATTGTTGATTCAGTATGATTGATCAATACGTCATTACTTCACCATACTAATGTCGGATCAAGAAGCAAACGACCATTGATCGCTCAAAGGAAAACAACCATTGAGTGTTTGAATGAACGAAACAAGAACACTATATCATATATAATGTATTTTGCATCAGGATTACTTATATCATATATATAACTTGATCGATCTCAATTTAATCTTTGATTCATTCTGTCTTTAATCGTATTAATAGAGAAAAAAAACAGTTATCAGATTCATGGTTTCGTAAGTGGCTCTGATACCACTGTAGGAGAATTTCCATCCAAGGCGCAGCGGAATTTAAAAATTTCTCCATTTAGTGATCCTTACGAATGGGCATGATCAGTGATAGAATCGTTACCTCTTGTGGCGATCACGAACGTTGAACGATGACAACGCCTCTACTCAGTCCACACGAACGGAATCCTTCAATCTCAGTGCTAGCTGGTACGAATGAAGGCTTTGAGTGAGAGAGCGAGGGAAACGAAATTCCAATTAGAGTGACAATGCTTCTACCCAAGGGTTCTATTTATAGAACCACTTGTGTGGGCTTCAAGCTAAAAAACCCACTTAAGTGTATTTTGGCCCATATCTTATAATATGCCCAAAATCACTTAAGCGTGTGGTACCTTACCATATTTCGTATTCCATTTAAGTGCACCGTGCCTTACGGTGTTCCTTAGTTACTCTATCTCTCATCAATCCGTCCTTTGTGTGTGACCCTGTAGGTTTTCGCGACGTTGGCAATTATATTGAATCACGCATTTAACATAATAAACAGTGAGCGGTATCTAGCAACACATCACTGCTACCCAAGTAACGAAAATGTCATGTGATCTGACAAATCCTTCTGTGATAATAATTATGTGTATAATTACCCCTTTGCCCTTATGTGTATATTGAACACAAGGCATAGACCGTGTCATCCTTGTCCAGTTCAATATTGGGCCCATAGGTATTTATCCTGTTATGCAGGATGGGCAAATTCCATCTAGGTCACTCATGCCCCTCAGCATGCTTTGTGGAGTACCCATCAACTGTTCTTATGGTTATCCAGTTACGGACAACATTGGATCAACAATAAAGCAACTGACTCTACATCTAGGGTCCATAGTGGTTTCAGGTCGAAGAGTGGTATACACCATTATCACCATGAGAATAACTTATGACACTTTGCATAACATTCTATAGAATATTCTCATAGCAGGTCAATCCAGTATAAATATTACTCTTAATATTCATTATATGTTTAAGACTTGATAACTCCTTATCTATGATCCATGAGATGTGATCATCAGTCTATAAACATAATAGTCTTCATGCTCTAATGTTATCCCACTTCACAATAAAGCTTGACTACGGATACTTTAAGAATAATGTCCTTATGTTTAATGTGCTCTCATGATTAAGTCACACTTGATACATTAAACGGACTATCTATTCCAGGGACTTTATTAAACAAACATAATAAAGAAAAAGCCTTTTATTATTAATAAATAATTTGATACAAGTACCAAAAGTATTGGCCTATAGGGCTTACACCAACAGATATGACTGAGTACCAAACACTTTAAGAAATGGAATTCTTGAGGCATACTCTAGGATCTTCCAAGGATTCAAAGGTTCCCCGAAGACACAGCTTCTGAAGCCTTATGCTCCTCATGTATTGCAATTCCTGGGCAGTTTGTACTTGGAGAAGGACATGGATGATGATGTGACCAAGACAACAATTGGTGTGCTTGGAGATTTAGCTGATACTTTAGGTGGAGCTGCTGGTCCTTTGATTCAGCAATCTGTATCTAGCAAAGACTTTCTGAAAGAGTGCTTATCATCTGATGATCACTTAATCAAGGAATCTGCGGAATGGGCCAAGTTGACACTCAGCCGAGCAATATCGTTACCATCATATTGAGGCTTCTGTTGCTGTTTCATGGGTCCTACTTCTTCCATACATGTTCATCATTGCGTTGGGGTCTCAATTGCATACCATGAGTCGGGTCATCACCATTTTTGGGGATAGGTGTTTCGGTCAGTTGGCTGTCTGCATTTTGTCAGAACATGGAGTCTACCTTTTTTCATTTTATTTTTTTGAATTTATTATTATGCATTGCTATGGAGGAAGTCGGTGGGTGATGATCCATCTTTCTGCTGACTTGGCAGAAAAGACGTGGTTTTTTGCATACAGAAAGAGAAACTGGGTGGAAAGGAGGGCGAGAAGAAAATGATATATCCCCATGAAATGCCAATACAGACATCAGTATTGAGCTTGCATGTGTTATTATTTGAAATGTTTGGAGTCTATGCTGGCCATGAACACATGCAAGATATCGTTGTGTTGTTGTTCAAGTACATTAAACTTCTACAACAGTCTGGTGTTTGCAAATGGATATTTGAAGAGCTTTCAGCGGTTTGTGAGACTAAGTTTCACTATCAGGATAAAATTCCTCCTAGTGATTATGTCGTTAATATTGCATCAAATATGCAGTACTATCCTCCAAAAGATTGGTTGGTTGGATCATCACTGCCTTCTAAGTTTAGCCCTAGTGTTATCCAAATGGTTCTAGATCAGCTTTCTCCAAACAATGTTCAAATCTTTTGGGAATCAAAAAAACTTCAAGGACATACTGATAAGGTGGAACCATGGTATGGAACTGAATATTCCATTGAAAAAATCACTGCCTCAACAATTCAGGGGTGAGTGCTTTCTGCTCCTAACGAAAATGTGCATCTTCTAGCTCCTAACAAATTCATTCCAACTGACTTGTCTCTTAAAGTTGCACCAGTGAAAGTGAAATTTCCAGATTTGTTAAGCAGGTCTTCTTATTCAGCATTATGGTACAAGCCAGATACATTGTTTTCCACACCAAAGGCTTATGTTAAGATTAATTTCATTTGCCCATATGCTGGAAACTCTCCTGAGGCTGAAATTTTGACGCACATTTTCACTCAGCTATTGATGGACTACTTGAATGATAATGCTTATTATGCTCAGGTTGCTGGTTTGTATTATAGCATAAGCCATACAAATGCCGGTTTCCAGGTGAATCTCCTTGGTTATAATCACAAATTAAGGATTCTACTTGAAACTATTGTTGAAGAGATAGCAACATAGTTTTGTGTGTAGACCAACCTCAAACCACACCAATTCTGCGGTAATTGGACAACAGTGTAACAACACGCCTGGTTTTAGTTTTGGCACGAACGTGTCTATGACTTCTTCCGTCCGCCGAAGCCCAGTTTTAGTTTTGGCACGAACGTGTCTATGACTTCTACTTGAAACTATTGTTGAAGAGATAGCAACATAGTTTTGTGTGTAGACCAACCTCAAACCACACCAATTCTGCGGTAATTGGACAACAGTGTAACAACACGCCTGGTTTTAGTTTTGGCACGAACGTGTCTATGACTTCTTCCGTCCGCCGAAGCCCAGTTTCAGTTTTTGAAAGTAGTAGTTATTCCTCAGTTGAGAACTCCAACTTTGAGTTACCATTGATCCCGGCAAAGCGTCCTCGCAGTAAACACCGACGTCTCTCAAGCTTCAACAAGCTCTTCTTAATTCAATTCATACCTCCTTTTCAAAAACATCAATCAAAAACACAGTGTGCTGGTAAGCCAAGAAAAAGGATATCTCGTAGCGGAGAGTCCAAAGAAAGCCAACTCATTGTTAAAAGTGTAGGTCAAATCTTGAATCCAATTTGGTCTAAGAGAAACAGAAATATTCCAAGTGAAACCAAGGAAGATAATATGAATCTCCAAGGAAATGTATGCTCAGATGATCATAGACTTGCAATTTTCAAGGAGATAAAAATGCATTCTCATTATAGATTTGGTACTAGTCAACAAGAAGAAAGTGAAAATTTTGATTTAACTAAAAAAGTTGTGTGATTTTATTCCAAAAACTGCACGAAAAGCCTGCAGGAAATAATCCAAGGTAGCTCCATTACATTCACTCAACTTGCTGCAGAATGGCTTTTGCAATCTAGTACTGTTCTTCAGAATGTTTTTTCTTTTACTGATGCATCTGTTATCGCGCTATGGAAAGTTGAACAGTTTCAGTATCATAAGCTTCTTCATGCGAGATCCCGTCCGCTATAGAGTTTATTTGATGATTCTGGTTCCGGGGAAGATACTATGATATGGAAGTTATACCTCATTCTCCACAACTGCAGAAACAGTTACAGAAATGTCTTGGAAACAATTTGTAGTTTTTTTTCATGAAGAGCTCTTGGCATTTTTATGCATTGGTAATGATAACTTTCAAGTCCTTCCAACAACACTATGGTACTATCCTCTCAGCTCTGCTTGATTTTGATCCAAATGTTCAAACAGTAAAAGGATGTCATCTTGTCAGTATCAGTACTCTTTAAGAGCCATTTTTTTTTGGGTTTTCTAAGATGCATTTATTCTCCAAAAGTAGAGTCAAGAGAAAGACTGATAAGGAGCCTGTGAGCTATGACTGCAGGAGATGCTACTGATCAGGTGATTCGGCAAGTAGACAAAATGATTAAAAGCGGTGATCGCTTTGCCCGTGATGCTCGAGTTGGAAAGGATAACCAACCATCAACTCAGTTTCCAGCTTCTGGGGAATTATCTAGGAAAAGACCAGTTCCTCATGATAATGAACAATTGGCCAATGGTCACGAGGCTATTGCTAAGCGGATTCGTTCAGGTCCAAGCTGGAACGACATGTATGTTGATTGAATTATGTTAACCATGGACTTGAGAGTTTCACGTGTGGTTGCAACTTGTTCTCGTTTTTACCATCATTTTAGGTTCGTTGGCAGTTGGAGGTTGCTGCAATTGATGATGGTTCTGCTGCAGGACTTCAGGTCATAATACAGTTGTGCCGCTGCTGAAGTTTTGCAGGATTACGGATATTATCTTGTACATGGCCTGAATGTTAAGCATAACATGGATTCGGTATCGATCTTGAATCATGTGGATCGTAGTAAGATCTGCTAATGGACTGGAATCACAATGTTTTACTGTGGCTACTGCGATAATTGTGATTTGCTCACAGTATTGGAAAAGGGAGTTATCTGATGGCCAGGGGATCGTTTACTGATTCAAGTACTTGACGATTCTGATGACGAAAGCATACAATGGTTAATTAAGGCCGAGGTGTCTAAGTGGAACCAAAAGGGAATCAACATAATCTATCGGCATCGCCTAATCAGGACTGGATACAAAGCTGGAAGTCTTAATTCTACAATGAGTTGTGGCTATGTGAAAGACTGAATATGTTGCAATATTTGATGCAGACTTTCAACCAAATCCTGATTTTCTTAAGAAAATTGTGCCACATTTCAAGGACAACCCTGAACTAGGTTTGGTCCAAGCTAGATGGTCTTATGTGAACAAGGATGAGAATTTGTTGACTCGTCTTCTCTTATGAATGGATTGTCACAAAGAAAACTGGATGGCCATCTTTTGGTGGAGCAAATAAACCTGATGCTACTGCAGAAAATGCTGAGACCTACAGCAATTGAATGATTCTGGTCCACCTGGTCAGCCGGAAATACGGATTAATACATACATATATGAATTCAATGCAATGGTATGATGTCCTTACAACAGCAGCAACGACAATGTTGGCACTCCTCAACAGACCAACATCAATTCGTTATCGTCACAAGGTGGGGTGAATGTGATCCAACCAAATCCACATCGAGAAAAAAACCCTAAGTTTGGAGAGGAGCCGCTACTGTTCACTAAGAAAAAAAAGGAGTCGACGACAAGGAGAAAAGAAAACCATAATTTTTCTTGGTGGTGAAGAACGGATAAGAAGATCAAAGACCGGTTCAGACGAAACCTTTCCTACATCCGTCGGTCAATCTCGCCGCAACCGGTTAGTTTCATTTTCGAGTTTCTATTTCCATTTCTCTGTTTTAACTTCCTTAAAGCTTCCATTTCTACTGCTACTGTTATATTTGTTATTTAATTATATTCAGCACCTGTTTATTATATTTATAGTAATGCAGACGATATTTGGATAACAAAATAGTTCTAGCCTAGTGGCAGAAACGTTGTTTGGTGAACCCTAGGTTTTGGGTTTGATCCCTGGGTTCTAGAATTTCTTATTTTTTAATATACTTTCCATTTCCTACTAGTTTTTATTATTATTACCATTTTTTTATTATTTAAAACCTTTTATGATTTTTTTTCTCTTTTTTTAAACACTTGTTGATTTTAATGTTTGTCCTTGATTTATTGTTTAAACATCGATTTTTAATTTATGGATTTGGCAATTTTCTTGTTATTTATCCATGATTATTTTTATCGATATATTGATAGTATTTCGTCGCGTTTTGATTAATCGCATATGACATTTCAATTATTGTCAACATGCGCAAACCGGCTTTGAGCACACTATTTAGGTTTTGTGTGTCCCTCAATTTCCATCCGTGCAAATCCCGATTTTACCTTTTTTCGATTTAATTTTTGAGTGTGTTGTAAATATAACTTGTTGTGTTATTTTCTTCACATGGCTTACTCTTGGGCTTTCTTACAATGAGACAGTTCTCTTGCACTTACACTCATACATCGCATTGTTTGTTGTTTGGGCCCGATTTAATTATTTCATTACTTTGAATCCCCATTCGACCAAATGTACCACCACTCCCATGGCATGTAATAATTTTATCGCTTTTTATTTCTTTGTTTGCTTGACCGTTAAGTTAACTACTAACACAAGAATAAAATCAACCATTTCCAAAAGATCAAAAATAATGACTCGATCCAACATCGAGTATTTTCTCAATAAACAAATCAATCCATTTCTCCCTCCCATTCTATTCCATTTCTTTCAAACCTTCATCAAACGCTTGATCCAACGTCAAGCCATTTTTCATAATAAAAACTCAAAAAATATTAATTCATATTTAAGACCTTTTCAATAAAGATGGAAATGGAACGTGGTGCATACCACGCACTCCTGAGACTAGGGTTCGAGATGGATGCCTCTCCTATCTTAGCTCTCGCCATCATCCAAATCTATCTACTCTGTTTCTCTCAAACATTCATTCAAAAATTTCTCTTAAACGTCCATCAATGCTTGATCCAATGTCAAGTCATTTTCACAACAAAACTCAAAATACTTAATTCCTATCTAAACACTTTTCAATAAAGATGGAAATGGAACATGGTGGATACCGTGCACTCCTGAGATTAAGATTCGAGGTGGATGCCTCGCCTATCTTAGCTCTCGCCGTCATTTAAAATTGTCAATGCGGTTTCTTCAAACCATTTCTCAATCAAACCTAAAAAACATTTAATTCTTATTAAAAACTTTTACAAATAAGATGGAAATGGAACGTGGTGGATACCACACACTCCTGAAACTAGGATTCGAGATGGATATCTTGCCCATCCAAGTTCTCGCCATTATTCAAAACACATCAAACCAATCAATTTCTTTTCTCGCCGCCGTGCGATTGACTCTTAAACCTTTTCACAAATGAAAGGTACTTTGTTTCAAAACAATGCAAGGCAGTGTTTTTCCACCTGTTTTGGGTAGTCCAACAATGTTTTCGTCGATTTGACACAAAGTAGCTTTCGCTAAAATCGACCAACAAACAAACATTTTTCTACCCAGAACTACGTAAGCCTTGATTTCTCTGTTGAGATACGTAGGAGCAGGATTTGTAAATCTTGTCAGGCCCACTAATAAAAAACTTAGGTTTAGTCCTTCGTTAAAAATCCAAAAATATTCTCCTCTCATCCTTTATTTCTTTCTTTCCCACTTAAATAACTTAAAGCCTAACATTTGAAACTAACACTGACGCACACAACTAACCTAATGGTTCCCGTTGAGTACAACGGACGTGAGGGGTGCTAATACATTCCCCTTGTGTAATCGACTCCCGAACCCTGATTTGGTTGCGACGACCAATATCATTGTCGTTCTTTCTTGGGTTTTATCGATATTTCCCCTTTCCTTTTTTAGGAATAAATAAAGTTTGGTGGAGACTTTGTTCAGTCCATCATTGCGAGCGTGCGATTGCGCTTCGCTTAGGTCGTGTCTCTCATTTCCCCGAGGTACGACATACACGATACTACACTCAGACGAATTTTTGTTGAGAATATTATGGGTTGATGAGCCAATCATCCTAACCTGTAATATCCGATAGATGGGATTAAGACTCTGAGAACTTTTTAGAACATGATCTACAAGTTTTGATCCTTAGTACACTCCTTGAGGATGGTCCTTAATCTGACTCCATGCTCGTGACTCACAACAAACCCTTTGATTCTCAATTGATCCGACCAAAATGGATGATTAATCTTGATGATGACTTGATCCATCCCTTGACCTTTGTTTGTGTTCGCCTTGTGTGTGATGCCTTATTTATGATTGTTGCATTCATGCATACATGCGGATCATAACATTCATCACGGAAAATTAAATTTCAAGGAACTGAGGCCTTATTTGCAAATATTTTCAGACCATGGATTATGGACGAAGGAACACTAAGAAGTATGGTTTCAGATGTCCTGATTTGAAAGAGCTAAGGAAGTTGTCATCTTTTGTATTAGATCCCTTGGACTTCAAGCAACGTCATGGGAAGCTCTTGTATGTGTTATCTGTTGATGTGGTTGAAGGACTTCTGAGTGATTTGGATCAGTACTATGATCTTCTCTACCAGTGCTTCACTTTTCCTGATTATCACCATGTACCTACGTTTGGAAGAGTATGCACATCTATTGGGAATACCCGTATCTGACAAGGTACCCTTTAGTGGATTGGAAGAGATTCCCATATCTCATATCATAGCTGAGGCTCTTCATTTGAAGAAATCTGAGATTGATGCTCATTTGGTGAAGAAAGGAGGAATTATGGGGTTGACTTCTGAGTTCCTCATTGGTAAAGCTACTGTCTTTGCTCAAGCCGGTAGTGTGGATGCTTTTGAAGCCATCTTTGTATTACTCATCCATGGTCTAGCTTTGTTCCCTAACATTGACAATTTTATGGATGTTAACGCCATTAGAATATTCTTGATTGGAATTCCTATTCCTAATCTGTTAGGTGACATGTATTTCTCTTTGCATTTAAGGAATTCTAAACGTGGTGGGACTATTGTGTGTTGTGTTCCTCATAGGTACAAGTGGTTTATTTCACATTTGCCTCAGACACCTGCTTTCTTAGAGAACAAATAATGTCTAAGGTGGTCTCAGAGACTCATGTCTCTCACTAATGATGATATTGTTTGGTATGACCCTGCATTGAGTAGTCTGGATATTATTGATAGTTGTGGTGAATTCTCTAATCTGCCCCTCATTGGTACACAAGGAGGAATCAACTACAACCCTGCTTTGGCTCATCGTCAACTTGGGTTCCCCTTGAGAGACAAACCTAATAACACTAAGTTAGAAGGTCTTTTCTATCAAGAGGGTAAAGATCCCCAACATTTGAAGCAGAAGATGATGCATGCTTGGCATAATGTGCATAGGAAGGGAAGATCCGAGCTTGGTCCGTGCAACTGTGTAGCTTTGGAAGCTTACACTATTTGGGTGAAGAAAAGAGCTTTGGAGTTAAAGATGTCGTATGCTTGTGAAAGACCTATGTCTTTGGTTGTGGCCGAGCCATCAACTCTCGCTAACCAAGATATAGAGGAGTTGGAAGACGCACTCGCCAAGATGAAGCAAGAAAAAGATATATAGGAAGAGTGGTTCCATGCTTTAAGACGAAAGCATGAGGAGTTGCAGCTTGAGTCGAAGAACAAGGATTCACTTATTGAACTTCTTGAAGACCGAGTAGTAAAAAGACAGAGAGAGCCAGATGGTCTACCTTCCTCTAGTATGCCTCAGCTTTCCAGTGCTTGGAAGAAGATTGTTAATTAGCTTATCCTTGAGAAAACTCAGATGAGACATATTTTGAGTCCGAGATTCGACACATCTGAAGGAACTACGCACTCATAACCAGATCATCTGGTACCGTTTCTAAGGGATCCTTAGGATGGTTAGTTTCCTTTTCTCTTGTAATTTTACTTTGGTTTCTGAAATTGTACTCAGTGTAATCCTTCCAAGTTTTATGAATAAAAAGAGATTTTATGGTCAATCAAATTGTTGTTATTACTATTATATATTTGCAAATAGAACTTCACATGTTCCTTGGAATTTAAATAAACAAAAACATTTCATTGCATGCATCATTTGCATAGCAGGTTTTCTTCCGCCAGATGTCTTATCGGTTTTTCTTCTGTGATTCAGCCAAGTTGACTCAATGATACGACACTCGCGCTAATCAACCAAATTTCATGGAACACTTAGAGCAAGAGAGCAGAGAGCTGAAGGATGAGATTTCCCAGTTAACAGCATTGATGGAATCCATCATTGCTGCGCAGAATCAGTCTTCACCAACTCCTGCAACTCCTCCCCAGAGGACTGTCATTTCTGAGGTTGCTACCTTGATTGTTCCTATTGCTACCAATTAATCCGGTCCTTCCATGCCCGCTGGATTCCCTTGGGGAATTCCATCCAACTTTATGCCAGAAGGGTATGCACCCACCTTTGTTTCTCTTCCGACATCTAGCCCGGTCATGTCAGTGCCACCTCCAGTTGTTCATGTTCTACCTCGTGTTGAGGACACCATCTAACATTCTGAGCCATCCGAGGGCCCAAATGTGTATGAGAAAATGGACAAAATGAAGGATTAGTTCCTCGAGCTGCGTAAAGAGTTGAAGACTTTAAGAGGAAAGGACTTGTTTGAGAAGAGTGTTGTTGAGCTCTTCCTAGTGCCTAATGTGAAAATCCCGATGAAGTTCAAGATCCCTAACATTGAAAAGTATAAGGGAACACTTGTCTGCTAAGCCACCTTGTGATGTACACCATAAAGATGTTAACTCAAACTGATAATGATCATTTGCTGATTCACTACTTCCAAGATAGTTTGACTAGTGCCGCTTTGAGATGGTATATGGGGTTAGACAGTGCAAGTATTCATACTTTCAATGACTGGGTGAAGCCTTTGTTAAGCAATACAAGTACAACATTGATATGGCACCTGATAGAGACTAGATGAGGTCTATGTCCAGAAAGATAAGGAGACATTCAAAGAGTATGCTCAGAGATGGAGAGAACTTGTTGCCCAAATTAGTCCACCATTGGAAGAGAAAGAGATTACGAAGATCTTCCTAAAAACGCTGAGTTCGTTTTATTACGAACGTATGATTGCTAGGGCCCCCAATGACTTTACCGAAATGGTAAATATGTGGATGAGGTTAGAAGAAGGAGTCTGTGAAGGATGTCTGTCTAAAGAAGAAGCACTGTCTAGCAAGAAGTATGGCGGTAGTTTCTCCAAGAGGAATGAGGGAGAAACTAATTCAGTGATTGTGGGGAGGAAGAGGAGGCCTTATGTCAGAAAGAGTTCTCAACCTCGACAACATCAGCATCAAGTTTCTTCAGTGATTCCAGTTTTTTCCAACAATTCCAACAATTAATCAGCTCTGATTCAACAACAACAACATCGACAACAACCGCAACAAAGAACCAACTACAACAACAACAATAATCAACAAAGCTTTGAGAGGAAGAAGGTATCTTTTGACCCTATTCGTATGTTGTACGCAAAATTATATCCATCATTGATTCTCAAGAACCTCATTCAACCCAGAAATCCTCCACAGATTCCTGAGCCAATTCTATGGTGGTTCAAACCTGAACTTCGCTGTGCTTTTCACCAGGGAGCCCCTGGCCACGACATCGATAACTGATATCCATTCAAGTATGAAGTACAAAATCTTGTGAAAAGTGGGATGGTGTCCTTTAAGGACAGAGCGCCTAATATGAAAGCTAATCTGTTGCCAGCTCATGGTAATGCTTCAGTCAACATGGTGGATGGCTGTCTAGAAACTTTCTGAGTATTCGATGTATGACATATTCGTAGGTCGTTGGTGGAAATGCATAGAACCTTGTGTTTGATCCGTGATTGTGAGCACAACCATGATGTTTATGCAATATGTAGTGTGAACCCCCCGTGGGTGTATGATTGTCAAGAGAGATATCCAGAAGTTGATGGATGAGAATGTAATCCAGATTCAACAGTCGAGGGATATAGATGATGTGAATGTGATCGTGCTAGTATTCAAGACCCCCGAGTGGGTAGTTATCCAGTTCGATAGTGTAAGACCCCAATTTTGACCCTAAGATCCCTCATGTAATGTCATCATATGCATTAGCATTGGGATCATACCTTGGCATCCTCCTTACCCCTCTTTCATTGGGTTTGTTTTGGGAGAGATCACCAAGCACCATGTGATTATATAATACTTGTATATTATCATTTTACTAACCAAAATACCGAAATATGTCTTTGTATTTGCCTAACTCTTTTGTAGGTACGGCATGATCACCATTGATCTATCAAATTCACATCTAGGGCTTAAGACCCTCATTGCTAAGAGCACAATAAAGGATTGATCCACAATGTCTCTAAGCATCATATATGAGTCCCAATGATCTTTACATGTTATTTTGATCAAATATTCTTCAAGAGTTTGGAATTGGTTTGCCTTAGAAACCCTAGTTTTCCTAGGTATCTTGAGTAACTTGTTCTACAAGCTTCCTTATCAATTGATCAAATTTCTCAAGGGAAACTTCACAATTAATCATCTTATGCATATATGATCCATCATGAGCCTAAAAAAGTTAAGATAATTGCAAGTTAGCAAGTTGGTTGATGGTGGTTGGCCAGATGAATTCATCTGATCAAAATTGGGTCTCCCTAGACCCTATCTCCTACAATTTTCATCATATGAAAATTATTCCAAGATAAACGTTACTCTAAATGACATTCCAAACAACTTCCATGTTGAGGTCTAGGGCTAATTTTGCTTGTAAAGTCATTTTCTATGTTGAAACATTATAGGTCATTTTGTCTAAACCCTAATTTGAAAGTCAACTTCCCAAGACCACAACTTGCTCAATTTTGATGAGATGAAAGATTTTTAAGTTGCAAAATCAAATTCAAGATGTCTACTTCAACTTTGATGTTTGGAGTGAGAGCTAAATCAACTTTTATGAGCATGTGATATGAGGATACATTATAGGTCATTTTGGACCAATACCATTGAACAAGTGATTTTCCTCAACTTCAAAAATGCATAACTCTCTCATTATAAATCCAAATGATGTAAAATTTGTGACAAGTTTTAAGGTATTTGAAATATCTACAACTTTGATGAAGGCATGTTTCTCATTTGGGGCTCACAAAAAAAGTTTAGTAAGGTGGAACATTGAAATATATGACTTGACACTTAGAAAAGTTTTCAACATGTTGAAATTTCCAAACTTCTACTTCAAAATTCACCATGATCCAAGTTCCAAATGGAAAAGTGTTCAACATAAGAGTTGTTCCTCTTGATCTAAGATTTCCAAAGAGTCCTAATTCATTCATTTTGGATGAGGTTTGCTAGGGTTTCATATGGTGTTAACAGGCCTGCATCAATTGGTAAAATGAAAACTTAAAATGACCATTTCACTTTGCCTTGTCAATCAAGCTTCATTCGTACTCCAACACAGTTGAATTTGGACCTTAGTGCATTGCTTCATGGGCCTGTACACGCCCATGCAAGCTTGAACATGACATTGCCAAATTTGGAAGAACTTTCAAGTGTGCAAATAACACTTCAATTTGCTATAAATATAAACCCTCTGAGCTCATTTGAGAGGACCCTTGCGCGCCGTATTTGCCTCCACTCTTCAAACCCTCACAATTCAAAGGAAAATCTGATAATTTTCACTTGAAAATTGAGTTTGAATCTCACTGTTTTGAGATTCAAAAACTCCAAGATCCAAAGCTTTGTACCAATCCTAATCCACTTCTGCAAGCTATTGGAGCAAGATCAAACAAGAATTGAAGCAAAAGAGATCAAGTTCTGCACAACATTGAAGGTATTTTCCAGATTTTTTCTTCTCTTTGATTCTCACTCAATTCTCTTGGATCTTTGGTTGTCTGAAGTCCTACCAATGTAGGCAAGAAGATTGAGTTGCTTTCAGGTCAAATCGAAGCAACTCAATTGATACACCTCAAAATTCAACTCCTCATATTTTTCTATATATTTGGAGTTAGTTAAAATTGAGGTCAGATTCGTGCTCTACGCCATTTTTTATTTCAGATCATGTCCTCCTTTTTCATTTTAATCATGGTGATGATTGAACCAGTCCGGCGAGGTTCGCCTGAGAAGGTGATCGACCTTTGGCTCAGGCAATGATGTGGCATGGTTCAGAGCCATTGATTTCATTTGAAATGTTTTAGTCACAAGTGTTGGTTTTGATTACCACTTATGTGGCACGCTGACTAAGTTCCATCATGGAACGCGCGTTTGTGTCTACTTGATCTGCCACCTCAATTAAGGAGGGAGATCAAGTGGTCCATGTTTTTTTTGTATTTTCTGATTTTCATTTTATTCCTTTGATTTTCATTAATTCATATTAGATTTAATATTGATCCAAAAGAAATGAGAGTTTCACCAATTTTTTTTTAAAAAAAATCCTCTTTCATATGTTGAATTAAAACTATTTTTTGGACCATTACTAATATTTTTCATGATTTAATTGATTTTGTGATTATTTTTAATTGTTTAAAAATACTTTTAAGTTTCCAAAAATTCTGAATTTTTTTCTCCAAGGTCCTTTGACCTTGTTTGACATATGATAAATCTCATGGCCATTTCTTTGGTGTTTTGATGAGGTTTTAGGAATTTGACCAACCATATTTAATTTAATGCATTATTTTTAGTATTTTTAATTGAATGAATGCCAAATAATTGTGTTGAGCCATTTTGATGGACTTTGTAAGTTTGACTTGTGTTGTTGGGCCTTGGTCAAGGTTGACTTGACTTTGTTAGATTAAGATCATTGGATTTAGGGGATTGATGGAATGTACATTCCATCTCCCAAAATGAATGAATGATCTTAATTTGGTAAAAGTCCTCCTTTATCCAATTTGAGTTTGATCTATCTCCCATCCCTCTTCATCTTATTCCCATTCTTTATGCATTCATGTCATGGACCTATGATATCTCTACATCGTAAGGCTAGTTGGTTGCAAAATTAACATAAGTATGGATGAGATTAGGCCACCACTTTTGCATATTCTTTTTGTGTGTGGTATGTTTCATGAGCATAGTCCATTATAATATGTCTCTAACATGCATTAACACCAAAATTCTATTGCCCGACCTCAAATAATTGTGACTTCTACATAAGTTCAATTACGATTGCTTAATATAGTGCTAAATTTTGACTCAAAAGGCATAACATTCTAGTTAGTGAGATTTTAAGTCTCCCCTCTTTCATGGTATTATGTGGAAACTTGACCTTTTTTCCTTCCTTTGGAAGATGTCTTGGTTCAAGGATCCATGCTTATGATAAGTGGGTTGAGTGTTCTCCAAAGAATGACTTAAAACAAAAGCAAAAGCAAAAGCAATACTAACTTCTAACTCATTAACAACTAACATTTAATTTCAAGTCATTTACTTTAATGCACTTTATTTTTAAGTCTTATTCATTTGCCATTATTCATATCATTCTAATTGTTTATATTAATGTCATTTTCACTTTGTCCACTTGGACCATATTTTGTGATATATTTTGTTTGTGTATATTATGTTTGATTGTGTGGTCTTTGACCATTAATGTACATAATAAGAACAAAAACCCTAAAAAATATCTTGTGTGGACTGTTGGTTGATCTAAGGCTATTGGACTTAGAATTTAGGCAACATTCCCTATGCAAAGGACTTGGCCAATGCCAACTTTAATGAAACCAAGTACTTGAGAATTGAAACTTCATATGATACATCATTAAAGATCCATTTGAGTTCATCTGCAACATGATCATTGTGAAGCTGTTATTTTGAACCTGTGACTTGTGGCATTGTGGAATTCATCTGCTACATGGGCAAATTTGAAGAAGATCATGGAGTTGCTAAGCTTAGATGTGACTATATTTATTTGATCCCTTGATATTTAAGTTGTTTTTTTGTGCATTATTTGTTGCTTGATTCTAATGTCCAAGTGAATTTGGGTTTCTATATGACATTCTTGTCTATTGAATTGCAGCCCATTGGTCAGATTTTTTCAACTCTTAACTTTTAAATTTATGCTTAGGATTAGTCTATTCATCTCTTCCCAATTTCTTTAATTTTAGAATCTTTCCCTCCTTTTAAAAAAAAATCTTTTCTTGTGCTTGTTTTCGAAACTTATACCATTTTGCAAATTAGAAACTTTGGCCTCATGCCATTGCATTTTTAAACTCATTTTTCTTAATCAAACTTGTAAATATACTTAATTATACTTGACTTAAAATTTTCAAAAGACAAAAAGAACTAACTCATTCAAACCATTTTTAGGTCTTTGTGCGTTTCAAACTTAATTTTTTTTGTTAAAAAGCAATGCATCCACTTTGAAATTTATACCACGAACTACAAAGTTTTGATCCCTCATTTTTATGTTGGCACATAGGCACAAGTCCGAAGGTCTTGTCAAACACGAATATATAACTAATGAATTCTTTTCTCATCCCCCCATTCTATTTGCTTGCAAACATCATTTTATACAAAATACATATGCACACAAAAAAGGGCTCCCTAGGAGTACCTAGGACATTTTGGGTGCTAACACCTTCCCTTTATGTAACCAACCCCCTTACCTGTAATCTCTGGCATTTTATTAGTTTTGATTTGAAAACTTCTTACTCTTGGGTTTTGTTTGCACTTTTCCCTTTTCCCTTGAAAACAATAAAAGCGCGGTGGCGACTCTTGTTATTTGATGTCAAGCTTGTTCATAGCTTGATGATCATGAATTTACCGCTACAGAAATTAAGTGCCGACTCTGCTGGGGAGTAGTCTCCAGTGGGTTTTGCCTACTTTTTTGTGTGAATATAATTGTATAATCGATGTATGTATATTTGTTTGTATGATATAATCTGCTTGTTGTGCTTGGTGATCTCTGAGTGGTGAGATAAGTTCTAACCTGAACTTGAGTGCAATTAAGATAGGAGGATGGTATAGTCATGTTCGACTTGTGTGGAGTAGTCCTTAACAAGTTGGCTTGAGACCCATCAACTAAGTGGAAACCCTTTTGGATTTGGAAATGTCACACAACTATTTATGGTTAGGCATTGCTATCTCTAATTTGGGGTCCGAGAAGTTGAGGACTGTAGAACACTTACTCCCTCTTGGCCTATTTAGGACGTAGTGCGAAAACTGTCCAAGTGTAGACTTGATAACAGTTGTTACGCGATACTACACTCAGACGAGTTTCTCTTGAGAATATTATGGGTTGATGAGTGAGTCATCTTAACCTGTAATATCCGATAGATGGAATTATGATTATGGGAAGTTTTTTTAAAACATGATCTACAGGTTTTTATCCTTAGTTCACTCCTTTGGGATGGTTCTTACCCATACTCCATTCTCGTGACTTATAACAAACCCTTGATTCTTGGTTGATCAAATCAAGTCTTGTCAATATCAATGGAACTTGGGTGTTGAGGAGGTGTAAACCATAATCCACCAAAATGGATGATTAATCTTGACAATGACTTGATTCATCCCTGGACCTTTGTTTGTTTGCCTTGTGTGTCATCCCTTATGTATGATTGTTGCATTCATGCATTCATGCGCATCATAAGATTCATCACACGAAAATTTCAAGGAACTGAGGTGTTATTTGCAAATATTTTCAGACCATGGATTGTGGACGAAGGAACACTAAGAAATACAGTTTCAGACGTCCCGACTCTAAAGATTTAAGGAAGCTATCATCCTTTGTATTAGATCCTTTGGACTTCAAACAACGCCATGGGAAGCTTCTATACATCTTGTCTGCTGATGTGGTTGAAGGACTTTTGAGTGTATTGGTGCAGTTCTATGATCCTCTCTATCGTTGCTTCACTTTTCCGGATTATCAGCTTGTGCATATGTTAGAGGAGTATGCCTATGTTAGAGGAGTATGCCCATCTCTTGGGAATACTTGTTTCTAGCAAAGTGCCTTTTAGTGGATTGGAAGAGATTCCCAGATCTCATCTTATTACTGAAGCTCTTCACTTGAAGAAGTCTGAGATTGAGGCTCATTGGGTGAAGAAAGGAGGATTGTTTGGGTTGCCATCTGATTTCCTCATCAAGGAAGCTACTGCCTTTCCTCAAGCCGGTAGCGTGGACGCTTTTGAAGCTATATTTGTGTTGCTCATCTATGGACTAGCTTTGTCCCTTAACATCGACGGTTTTGTTGATGTTAATGCCATTAGAATTTTCTTGATTGGGAATCATGTGCCTACTCTATTAGGTGATATGTACTTCTCTTTGCATCTGAGGAATTCTAAAGGTGGTGGAACGATTGTCTGTTGTATTCCTCTTCTGTACAAGTGGTTTATTTTGCACTTGCTTCAGACACCTGCTTTGGTGGAGAACAAACAATGTCTACGGTGGTCTCAATGACTTATATCTCTCACTAACGATGATATAGTTTGGTATGATCCTTTTTTGAGCAGTTTGGAGATTATTGATTATTGTGGTGAATTCTCTAATGTGCCTCTCATTGGTACACACGAAGGAATTAACTACAACCCTGCTTTGGCTCGTCGTCAACTTGGGTTCCCCTTGAGAGACAAACCTAATAACACCTTGTTAGAAGGTCTTTTCTATCAAGAGGGTAAAGATCCCCAACATTTGAAGCAGAAGATTGTGCATGCTTGGCATAATGTGCATAGGAAAGGAAGATCCGAGGTTGGTCCGTGCAATTGTGTAGCTTTGGAGGCTTACACTCTTTGGGTGAAGAAGAGAGCTTTGGAGTTGAAGATGTCGTATCCTTGTGAAAGACCTATGTCTATGGTTGTGGTTGAGCCTTTACCTCTCCCTAACCAAGATGTAGAGGAGTTGGAAGACGCACTCGCCAAGATGAAGCGAGAGAAGGATATGTGGGAAGAAAGGTTCCAAGCTTTAAGCAAAAAGCATGAAGAGTTGCAACTTGATTCTAAGGACAAAGATGCACTTATTAAGCTACTTGAGGAACGAGGGACGAAGAGACAGAGAGAGCCAGGGGTTTCATCTTCTAGCATGCCTCAGCCTTTTGTTGCTTGGAAGAAGATTATTGATCAGCTTGTCCTCGAGAATGTAAGACCCCAATTTTGGGCCCTAAGATCCCTCATGGCCCATATCATATCATATCATAACCTCAAGGATCATTGCATACCCTAGCTGTCCCTCCTAGTGGGTTGGTTGCCTTGTAGGTTTGTTTCTTGATCACCAAGCATACTTTGCATTTGTATATCTTTGCTTTCATATGTTTATTATTCAAAAAGTACAAAAATATTGTCAGTCTAACCTTGTTGCTTGCAGTTGAAGCAATCATCAGCAATTAGGTCAAAGTCAGTCATTGATCAGTCAAAGCAATGGATGGTGGCCATTCTTGCAGAATTTGGGCACCATGATCAATAATCAAGAGTTCATACATCTTGGGACATCATTTGAAATCAAGTCCTCAAGGAATTAGGGTTTGGAATTCATCAGAAGTGCATCAATCATCCAAAACCCTAGAAAAGTCAACAGACAGTCAAACTTGGTCAACTGTTGATTTAATCAGAGATTTGATGGATAGAATTGATCTGAAGGAGTTCATTCATGCTTGTATAAGCCTCGTATATCATGTCAAACCTCATCATGGAAGAAAATCAAGTCAAATCAGAAATTTTCCAGAAATAGAAAGTGGACCTGTAATTTCAACTGCCAAAAATGGAAACTTCTTGATCTCAAACTTACATCATGATACAAGCTTCAAATGAATTTTTGCCCAACATGAAAGTTGAAGATCTTGTTCTCCCATTTTCAAAAAATCCAAGAACTCCCAAATCCCATGTGTGGTTGTCAAGATATGATCAATTCATTTTCATCAATTTTTGAACTTCAACAAGCCATATCTCTCAAACCATAAGGCCAAATTTGGTGGGGTTTTTCCTACAAACCACATTTTTCATCCTCTTTCCAAAAATATAAATTTCATGACCTAAAACCCTACCATTCAAAATGGCATTTTTGGACCTTTTTCATTTAAAATCAAAGTTTGACTCAAAGTTGACTTTTTGATCCTTTGACTTTTTCTCATTTTTGCCAATTGGGAAATGTTTTAAATCACATTTGAAACTTGTTCCAAGCCTAAAAACATCATCATACCACCATTATGCTATCACTTTGAACCAAAATGCAAAACTTGAAAATTAGGCAAATGGTTTCATAAAAGGCAAAGCAAGTACAGCATTCTAGTACAAAATAAAAACAGCATTTTGAATGGTCTGCTAGCAGCTCATTCCAAGCCCAAATCGTGCCAATTCACACCCTCCACTTCATTTGTACAAGTTTGGCCAAATATGCAAATGGCTTCATGAGTGAGAGTACAAGTTAGTAATTCATGTGCAGAGGCAAAACAACATTTTTGCATAGTCTGTACAGCCTGTCCAAGCCCACTCAAGCAGCAAACACACCCTCCATATCCACTTTGGTACATACTTAGCAAAATACAAATCATGTCATAAAAGTTAATCAAACTTAGCATTCCTTAAACCAGCTCTAAACAGGCATATAAAAGCAATTTTGCTGACAGAATAAACCCTAGAGACAAAAAGCTACAGCCTCCATTGCACAGAAAAACTTCTTTCCTCTCATCTGTCATTCTGGCTCGATTTCCTTTTTTGCCAAAAAAACTCCAAAATACTCGAGCAGCTTTTGAGTGTTCCATGACCTAGACAATATCCTGAAGCTTTTCCAAGCACAATTCATCACCTGCAGCCATCTTCTTGCTCTTTTCTCTTCATAGACATGAAATGGTGGATCTAGATTTACAAGGTTCTGAGCATCACTGAGCTGGTCTTCTTCAAGTATTCAACTTTGCCAAGCATTATCTTCTTCTGTTTCAGCTCATATCATTCCAAACAACACTGTTTCCTCCATTACTTAAAAATCAAGTAAGTAACCGACCCTCACCATTTCCTAAATCATGAGATGTTTTAGATAGGTTTTGGTATGCTTGTTTCAATGCACTTTATTTCATTTAAAATGGTGCTCTCATGAGGGAGAAATCTGAGTTTTCATTTTTGCATCCAAACCTATTTCCCATCGATTTGCTCACATGGTTGTGATTTCATGAAAACCATTGCTATATGATGCTTGTATTTAGTTTGATGAAGCTATTGATATGCTTATGGTTGATTTCTGAGCATGTTGATTCTTGGTGATTTTGCATGATGTTGATGAATGTTGCTGTTTTGAAACCCTACTCTGCCCAGTACATGAACTCATGATTATGTGTGTTTTGTTGTTAGTTGATGTACATGTTAATGGTGTTTCATAGGTCATGATTATTGTTGATTCTGTTTATGTTTTGGTTGTTCATAATTTTTGGTTGATATTAATGATGAACATGAGCTGCCATGCTAATTAAACCCTGCTTGTTTGAAACTCTATGAACATGTCCAGAAATCCACCTTGATTCATGTTATGTTTGTTGGTGTTGAATGCTGTTGTTTATTTCGTTTGGTTACATGATGATGAATGTTACTACCATGCTGTTGTCTGTTTTGTTTGGATGTTGATGAACACACGATACCATTGCTGACAAAACCTTGCTGCAGTTTTGAAACTCCTTGAAAACCTTACTTGCTGTTGGTTATGATGAGTACATGATGATGAATACCATTGCTGCATTTGCCCTGCTGATTGAAAACTTTAAACTTGTTCATAAAATCCATACGCTGTTGTTTGTTTTAATTGCATTGAACCATTACCACTTGCTATGCTTTTGTTCTTGGTCGAATTTTGTTCAAAGATGATGTTTACCCCTGCTGTTTTGCTGCCTTAAGCTGCCAAGAAAATCTCATGAATATGCTTATGCTGTTGTTGGTTGATAATGCATGAGGTTGTATGTTTGGTTGAGACATGTTGTTTGATGTTGTTGATGATTGCTTGAAGACACCATGAAATTGATGCATAAACCTTGCTGCTGTTGTTTAAACCAAATACTTTGTCCATATTTATGCTATGATGTTGTTGCTGGTCGAATTTTGGTGTTGCTGTTGCTGCCTGAAATGCCTTTGCCATGATTAAACCTTAGGGTTTTGAAAACCAGAAAATTTGAAATGGATTGGCTGGTTACTGTTTTATTGGCTGAGAACCAATGAAAACATTTCATTCTGCTTGCCCAAAACACACCGTTTTGATTAATGAAGGGATATTTGCAAAAATGCCATCCGTTGACCTTGGTTTGACCACTAGTTCATGCTATTTTGCTCATGTTTCATCCAAATATCATCCAACTTCCATAATTCATTTCTAATTCATTTTAACTCCAAAAATTGTGGGATTTTTTGCATTAAACTCATGAATGTGTCCTCTATTTTATGGTGAATTTTAATTAATTTTCCATGTTCTGGATTTTAAATGATAAATGATTTTTCAACATGTATGCCAAAATGATACATTGTGCCATTTCAATTGTGAAATTCTCATATTGTATCCAATGCCTTTGAAATTTTTTGTGGTGAAACTAGACACATTGACCTTCATTTCCATATAAAGTTTGTGCATTTATCATTTGTGGATTGAGAGTTATGATTTTCTGAAGTTATGTGTTACATTTGGTGCTATATGAATGACATGCATTTTCCCAATTTTTGTTCACATGCTTCCCTACATCCAAATGATCCCAAATTTTGCATGAATCATCCTTCATATGTCTAGTTTGTATATGAATTTTCCTGGAATTAATCTTGCTGTTTTCCATTTATTTGAGAATTTTCTTCCATGCTTAGTCATTTGTTGACTTTATGTGATACACATTGCCAAATCTTTTGTGAAATTCTCAAATCTTATTGTATGATCATGAAATTTCATATGTGATAACTAGACATCTCAAGCTTTGCATTGGTGTTAATCTCATTCATTTCTCTTCTGTTTTCAAATTGATATGATTTTTTGAAGTTGACCCATGCTTGTTGACTTTCACCATGCTTACTTGAATTTGGTTTGACTTCATGATTTTACTTGACTGCCTTCCTCTCATCCAAATGCCATGAAATTTTACATGCCTACCATGTTAGATGTTAGGATTGAGTGTGATTTATTTCATGATTTTTGAGATTGTTTGAGTTGACTTTTGAATGAAGTCTTTGCTGTTGACTTTTGTATGCTTCTCTTGCCATGCTTTGCATCCTTTTGCATATGAAATGACCATGATGCATGATTTGATTATGAATCTAATTGAGAATGCTTCTTGAATGTTTAGACTTGGTTTGGGTTGACTTTTCCTTGCTACCTTGACTTTTTCTTTCATCTTTGACCCTAGGCTAGTCCTAGTGGTCTTCTAAGCTTATGTTGAGTTCATCTGTTTCAGGTTAAGCACCAATGCCTTGAGGATCATTCAAATGTGTTTTAGTTTGATTGTTTAATGTGCTAACCTTTGTTTTGTAGGTGTGACTCACATACTTGAGTCTTTGTGCCTTGCACAATTGGTCCCTCTGTGGTTGACTATTGGTTCATTTTCTTTTGATTTTGATTGTTGACTTGTTTACTAATGAGTTTGACTTTTTAGGTACTTTAGTTGCCTAAGTTCTTTGAACTTGCTTGCTTTGCTATTTAGCATTTGCTTTGAGGTATAAACCTTTCTTCTTCATGTAGTCTGGAGACCCGGTCTGTTATTTGACCGGGCAAACTGTCTGAAGTCCTCCTTAAGAGGCAATGCCTGTGTGTGTTTAAAATTGTCCCAAGCAGGAAAAGTCCTTCAAATAAGGCAATTGGTGGAAGGTAGGGATAAGTAATCTATCCCCCACTATTCAGTGTGTCCTCTCTTTGCTCCCATTACATGGTCGAAGCAATGAGATAAATACCCAAGATCTAATCGAGTCGATAATGTGGAGAGAGTTCCTACTTTCTGAACTCCCACACTTTCTTTGATGCTCTCTCTGATCTGAGATAGAAGCAATGAGGCACACCCCTCATCTCCTTTTCATCTGCTTCACCTGAGCCCCTCAATGGCCAGGTTAAGAGCGACCTTCACCTATTACAGTGGACTTTCAAAGTCAAACCCTCTTGTGTGAGCCTCCATTGTTTGGCTATAGAGTGTGCTGTTTGATATTCATTGATTGTTTGATTGCTTCATATGCACTTGCTTGCCTATATGTTATGCATCTATCATCATCATCAATTGCCATTAATGCATGATCATCTCATTTGCTTTTGTGATGCTTTTATTGTTGTTTGCCCATTGAGGTCAATTGTAAGTCCATTGCTTTGGCATTTGCTCCTGTGATATGGAAGGATAGAGTGTAAGACCTCATTGGTTACTCATATCTTTTGTTTTATCTGTTTGTATGTGAGGATACAGTCATAAGTCCCTGTAAGTTGGCATCTGTTATCCTGTGATCATAATTTGATCTGTTTGATTTGTATGAGAGGTCGCAGTTATAAGTCCCTGTAAGTTGGCATCTGCTTTCCTGTGATCATAGTTTGTTCATCTGTTTGTGTGAGAGGTTGCAATTATAAGTCCCTGTAAGTTGGCATTTGCATTCCTGTGATCATATTGTTGCTTTTGTTCTTGTATGTGAGGATCTATTGTAAGTCCCTGTAATGTGGCATTGGATTTCCTAGGACCATACTGCGGAGTTAACCTAAGTCCAGACAGATTGGCAGTTAACTTCCATTTTTCATCTTTGTTTTTCTTTTGAGGAGATTAGTGTAAGTCCATTGAGTGGCATCTGATATCCTGTTCTGTTTTAGGAGACTGGTGTAAATCCATCTATTGGTATCCGGTATCCGCTTGTTATTTCTTTGCTTGTGGAGATTAGTGTAAGACCATTGAGTGGCTTCTGACATCCCATTCTGTTTTAGGAGATTGGTATAAGACCAGTGATTGGCATCCGATATCCGCCTTCTTTCTTGTTTGTTTATTATTATCCATTCCTATTCCAAAGGCCACACTTGAATCATCTCCCATATGATTTCAAGAAGTGAACCTCCTAAGAAGTTTTACTTTCCATCCTCATCCATTCATCATTCATTATGTCCTAAACCTTTTCACACTTTACCTTTTAAACTTGACATAAGTGTTGTGCAAACATCTTCATGTTTTCTAACTAAAAAACCTGGACTCAAGTCCTTGACTTTTCTTCAAACTCATTTTCATAATACTCTTCTGAATCAATCTTAATCATACTTTGACTTCATTTTCATAATCACAATCAATTAACTTCACTCATTCACTTGTTTTGGCTTTGTCCATTAATCTTTTCATGCATTAGCCATAAGCTTCAATTATCTTTGTGGTTGATGTAAATCTTGCCTATCCTTAGTGAGTCGACAGTAAGACTTCCGTACTTCAAACAGGGCTAACCCCTCTAGTACGTCGAAGCTATCCTCGCGTGGTGAATGTTGTTTTTGGTCGAGTGTTCTCCCATTGATAATGAAAAGCCTCAGTGCTTGTGTTTAAAACTGAATCCACCAACTTTTGGAAATCTTTTAGCCGAACTACGGCGTTCTGATCCTTACCTTTGATGGAAGGTACGTAGGCAACAGGTTCATCCGTTCGAACCCAATAACCCAATAACCCAATAATAAAAATTGTATATTCTTTTCTCATCATCCCAATCATGTTTGCACAATATTTATGTCATAACAAATAACAATTTTATACAACAAGTGTGAAAAGGGCTCCCTAGGAGTACCTAGGACGTAGTGGGTGCCTAACACCTTCCCATTGCGTAATTTACCCCTTACCCAGAATCTCTGATCTTTTTATTAGTTTTCTACGTGTAAAACTTCTTAGGCTTTTGTTCGCTTTTTAGCCAATCCTTTGGATAAATAAAAGTGCGGTGGCGACTCGAAATTTCAATGTATCTCCTAGCTTATGATTTAATCGATAGATCATATAGCGACGAATACACCGTCACAGAAAAGTGGCGACTCCACTGGGGAACTCACCAGAATCCTTGGTGGTATTGCCTACTTTTCACCCTTGTTGTACTATATTGTTATCTATTATTTGTGACATATTTTTGTACAATTTGGGATCACTGTATTGATTGTAATGTGTGAATTGCTTGATATACATTTGCTGTTTGCTTTGGTGATCTGTGAGATGAGTTCTATACCCGAACTCGAGTGCACTCTAGGATAGGAGAATGGCATAGTCTTGTTGACTGGTGTGGAGTATTCCTTAGCCAGTTGACTTGCGAGTCCATTCACTTGGTGGAGGTCATGTTGAACTAATAATGTCACACAAGTTATTTGTGGTTAGGCATTATTCTTTCAATCATGTGCCGCAGAAGCCAAGGACCGTAGTTTACCAAACCCATCTTGGCCTATTTTTAGGACCGTAGTGCGGAGGTCGTTCAGATGTCAGTTCTGATACGATTGTTACGCGATACTACACTCATAAGAGTTTCTCTTGAGAATATTCTTGGAATACGAGTATTCGTTCCTCCGATAATATTCGAAAGATGGAACGATGATTATGGGAACCTCTGATAGAACATGTCTGGCAGGTTTAAACCCTAGTACACTCCCTTTGGGTGGTTCTTAACCGAGACTCCATGCTCGTGACTCTCAACAAACCCGTGATTCGTGGTTGAGTCGTTCAAACATTGTTAATATCAATGGATCCCGGATCAGGTGTAAAACCTAAATCCATCAAAGCGGCTGGTTGATATTAGGAATGTTTGAACCGGTTCATGTACCGTTAATATCAATGGAACTTGGGTGTTGATAAGGTGAAAACCTAAATCCACCAAAATGGATGATTGATATTAGGGATACATAGAGCTTTCCCACGACCTTTGTTTGGTGTGCTTTGTTTGATCCTTGAGTGTGTTTGTTGCATTCATGCATTCACGCATTCATCCGCATTCATGTCATCAAAAGAGAAAATTTTCAAGGAACTTAAAGGGTTATTTGCAAAATTTTCAGACATGGAAAGACCGAAAAGGCATACAAAGAAGTACAGCTTTAAGCAGCCTGATGTAAAAGAGTTAAGGAATCTGACATCGTATGTACTAGATCCCTTGGGTTTCAAGGCTCGCTATGGGAAGCTTCTGCCGTTGTTGACTACTCAAGTGGATGAGGGATTGATGAGCACTCTTGCTCAGTTCTATGATCCGCTCTATCATTGCTTCTTATTTCCGGATTTCCAGTTGTTGCCAACCTTAGAAGAGTATTCTCACCTTATTGGGATTCCGATTCTGGATCAAGTGCCGTTCAGTGGCTTAGAGGATATTCCATCTGCTCGAGAGATTTCCAGCTTGTTGCACATAGATGAAGATCTGATTAGAGCTAATCTGACTACCAAAGGCGGAATTCAGGGTTTTCCTTCCGAGTTCCTCATTGCCCAAGCTACCTTTTATGGGAAGGCCATGAGTGAGGATGCCTTTGAGGCTCTATTTGTGTTGCTCATCTATGGATTGATGCTGTTTCCCAACTTCGACAAGTTCGTGGACATGAACGCCATTAGGATCTTCTCAGTCCTTAATCCGGTTCCGACCTTGTTGGGTGATGCATATGTCTCCATGCATCTGAGGAATATGAAGAATGGAGGAGTCATTGTCTGCTGTCTACCTCTGCTGTACAAGTGGTTTATTTCGCACTTGCCGCAGACAGTTGCTTTCAAGGAGAACAAGGGATGTCTACGGTGGTCTCAGAGACTCATGTCTCTCACCAATGATGATATCACCTGGTATGATCGCGTGTATGATACTGTTCAGATCATCGATTCTTGTGGTGAATTCCCCAATGTGCCTCTTCTTGGTACATGTGGCGGGATTACCTACAATCCTACGCTTGCACGTCGTCAGCTTGGGTTCCCCCTAAAGGATAAACCCCATAACATTCTGTTAGAAGGTGTATTCTTTCAGGAGGGTAAAGATCCCCAAGGCCTGAAAGCCAGATTTGTCCACGCTTGGCGCAATATCCGTATGAAGGGTAAGAATGAATTGGGTCCGAAGAATTGCATTGCTTTGGAGCCATACACCTCTTGGGTCAGACAGAGGGCTGCTACCTACCTGATGCCGTATGACCATCCGAGACCTACACAGTTGGATGTGGCTGGGCCTTCAACCCTCCCTACCCAACGTGTAGAGGAGTTGAGAGAAGAAGACCTTTCGCGTGCCTGGATCCGTGAGAGAGAGGAATTGCTGCAGCAGCTCAAGGAGAAGGATGATATGATCGAATTTCTCGAGCACCGAGTGATCGACGATCCGAACGACACTTGGACTTCTATGCTTCCTCAGTCATCCAAATTCTGGAAAAGGAAGTATGATCAACTTGCAAAAGAGAAAGCTGATATGGAGGCTGCCTATGAGAGAGAGATCAAGAAGTTGTGCACTTCTCGTCTTCCAGCATCCCGAGCCAATAGGGATCCATAGGATGTCATTTACCTTTTCTCTTTGTAATAATCAAAAATGCTGTACTTCTTTATCTTGATATATTTGAATGAAATATTTTCCATGAACAGTTAAAATGTTTAAAAATTCAAAATATTGCAAACAAAGCCCTAAGGGTTCCTTGAAAAACCAAGCATTTGCACAAGCATTTCATGCATCATTCTTGCATAAACAGGTACTCATTTTTCTGGTCTTCCGGTTCTAACGTCTGCTCTTCATTTATTTTGAAGACAAGCTGACTCACCGGTATTATACGAGAGTCAACTCTGCAAGGATCATGGAGCAGTTGGAACAAGAGAACCAGAGTTTAAGGGATGAAGTCGCCAGACTTGGCGCATTGATGGAGCAACTTCTTGCTGCCCAGAATCAGCCTGCTCCCCAGCCAGCAACTCCGGTTCAGCGGACTGTTATTTCAGAGATAGCTACCTCAACGGTGCCTGTCAGTGCCCGGCAGCCAAACGCCATGCCTCCCGGTTTTCCTTGGGGGATGCCTCCCGGCTTCATGCCTGATCTGCCAGCTCCTACGTTTGCTCAAATGCCGGCATCTAGCCCGGTCCCTATTCCCGTTCCTCCTGTCGTGCATACCATGCCGAGGGTAGACGACACCATTTATCATTCTGAGGCATCTGAGGGCTCAGATGTTCATGAGAAAATGGATGCAATGAACGACCAATTCCTCGAGCTGAGAAAGGAATTGAGAACTCTTAGAGGCAAAGATCTCTTCGGCAAGTCAGCAGCCGAACTTTGTCTAGTTCCCGGTGTTAAAATACCAGTTAAATTCAAGGTCCCAGACTTTGAAAAGTATAAAGGGAACACTTGTCCTTTGGCACACTTAGTCATGTATGCCAGGAAGATGTCCACGCAGACCGACAACGATCAACTCTTGATCCACTACTTCCAAGACAGTTTGTCTGGTGCTGCTCTCCGTTGGTATATGAGTCTGGACAGTGCCAACATCCGCTCTTTCAACGACCTTGGCGAAGCTTTCGTCAAGCAATACAAATACAACGTTGACATGGCGCCTGACAGAGATCAACTCAGGTCTATGTCACAAAAGGACAAGGAATCGTTCAAGGAGTACGCCCAGAGATGGCGTGAGCTGGCAGCTCAAATCACTCCACCATTAGAAGAGAAAGAGATGACCAAGATCTTTCTGAAGACTCTTGGGTCATTTTACTATGAGAGAATGGTGGCCAGCGCTCCCTCTGATTTCACCGAGATGGTGAACATGGGGATGCGTCTTGAAGAAGGTGTCCGCGAGGGACGGTTAGCCAAAGATGATGGTTCTTCCTCTAAGCGATATGGAGCATTTAAGAGGAAAGAAGGCGAAGCGCATGCTGTGCAGTCTCAGCCAAAGCATCGAAGACCCTCTGTTCAGAGGAAGCCTGCACATCGTGCCGGACATCAGCACCAGGTGGCTCATGTAGCGCCTGTATTCAAGGATAATGCTCAACAGTATCAGCATCAACAGCAATATCCACAACCGCAGTATCAACAGCAACAGCAGCGTCCACAGCAACAGGCTTACCAGCCTCGTGGAAGTACAACCAATCAGGCTAACATGAACTATGATAGGAAGAAGGTCAGCTTCGACCCTATTCCGATGACATATACAGAGCTTTATCCCTCCTTGTTGGAGAGGAAGTTGGTTTCTCCCAGGGATCCTCCTGCTATTCCTGCAAACCCGCAATGGTGGTACAAACCAGACCAGCATTGTGTCTACCATTCCGGTGCTCCGGGCCACAACGTTGAGAACTGTTTCCCGCTGAAGAATAAGGTTCAAGACCTCATGAGAAGCGGAATTCTGAGTTTTGAAGACTCTAACCCTAATGTCACCAGGAACCCATTGCCTTCGCATGGGAAATCTGTGAATATGATTCAAGAGGACCTTGGGAAATACAAGGTGAAGTATGTCAGTCATATCCGGCAATCGTTGGTTGATTTACATAAGATGCTGTGTCAGCACAGTTATTTGGAGCATAACCACGATAAGTGCCGTGTCTGTTCTGTTAACCGCTTGGGCTGTGATCAGGTTCGCAAGGAATTGCAAATGATGTTGAACGAAGGTACCATTGAGATTCTCCAGAATCGCAATGTGGATGTAGTTGAGCCCGAGGTGAGTGTCATCTCCCCGGTGTTCAAGTTGCCTGAGCCTGTTGTTATTCGCTACAATAGCAACAAGCCGAAGGCTTCACCTGCTTTGATTATTAAGCCAGCTGGCCCTGTGCCTTATTCATCTGATCGAGCTGTACCTTTCAGATATAGTCCTGTTGCTGTCCAGGATGGGGTCGAAGTACCTCTGCCGTCTACTTCCGTGACCACTATCGCTGATGTTAGTGGGTTGACCCGCAGCGGTCGTGTGTTTTCTGCGCCCGCTAAAGCTACCGCTTCTGACACTGTTGTGCACCCCGTAGGGAATGCTGTGAATGTTCAGAATCCGGCACCTGCTGTTGCCCAGCCTTCCTCCTCTGTACAAAAGACTCCCATTTCTTCAGTTGTTGGCCCGAGTGGCATTGTTGATGAAGAGTCTGATGAGATGCTGAGGCTCATCAGAAAGAGTGAGTACAATATTGTAGACCAGCTTCTACACACGCCCTCCAAGATTTCTATTCTTTCTCTATTGCTAAATTCAGAGCCTCATAGGGAGTCTCTGCAGAAAGTCTTGGACCTGGCATATGTCGATCACGACGTCACCTTGGAACAATTTGATAGCATTGTTGCAAACATCACCGCTTGCAACACTCTGAGCTTTTGTGACGCTGATCTCCCTGAGGAGGGAAGAGACCACAACATGGCTTTACATATCTCTATGAATTGCAAATCTGATGCAATGTCCAATGTGTTGGTGGACACTGGATCATCTCTGAATGTATTGCCAAAATCCACACTCTCTCGTCTGTCATATCAAGGTCCTCCTATGAGGCAGAGTGGGGTTGTTGTAAAAGCTTTTGATGGGTCGCGCAAGACCGTGATTGGGGAAGTGGACCTCCCAATCAAGATTGGACCAAGTGATTTCCAGATCACTTTTCAAGTAATGGATATTCACCCATCATACAGCTGTCTCTTAGGCAGACCATGGATTCACGAGGCTGGCGCCGTGACATCCACCCTACACCAGAAGCTGAAATTTGTCAAAAACAAGAAATTGGTTGTAGTAGGGGGAGAAAAGGCTCTCCTGGTCAGTAATCTATCTTCTTTCTCGTACATTGACGCAGAGGATGAAGTTGGAACCCAGTTTCAAGCTTTATCTATTGATAAACCAATCGAGAAGAAGTCTCCTTCATTCACTTCCTACCGTGATGCGAAGCTGGCCATAGAATGTGGTGCAGTCGCTGGATTAGGGAAAGTGCTTGAACTTGAAGATAACCGATCCCGGGCTGGCATTGGCTATGGTTCTGGGGCATGCAACGAGCAAGGTCTGTTCACGAGTGGAGGATTCATCCATGCTGATCAACCTGCAAAAGAGGAAGCTGCTGCTATCATTGAAGAAGAAGATGCAGAAGATTTGAACAATTTTGTTATTCCTGGTGGTGTCTGCCACAATTGGGTCGCTGTGGATGTTCCTACAGTTATCCATAGATCAGAGTAATTGTTCATTTCGTTTAAAACCCTTCTCCCATGCCAAAAGGAGAAGTGATGACATTGTTGGCAAAGCATATATACAATGATATTTTCATTCAATTTTTGCATTGTCAAAACATTTGTTTTTCCTTTGTTTTCACTTTTTGCTTTTCTTTATGAAATCAGTGATCACAAAAAACCATAAAAACAAAAATAAAAGCTATAAAAGCGACATTTTTCATCTGCATAATGATTGGCTTGTTTAAAATGCTGAATTTTTCTTAACCAAAATCATTATGCAGGTTGATCCTAAAACCCATTGAACATAATGATCCAACGCCATCTCCCAATTTTGAATTCCCTGTATTTGAGGCAGAGGAAGATGACGTTGAAGAGATCCCTGATGAGATCACCCGTCTCCTTGAGCACGAAGAGAAGATCATTCAGCCGCATCTCGAAGACTTGGAAACAGTCAACTTGGGGTCTGAGGATTGTGTTCGTCTAGTGAAGATTGGGGCACTTCTTGAAGAGTCTGTTAAAGAAGATTTGATCAGCTTGCTACGACAATATTCAGATATCTTTGCTTGGTCCTATGAAGACATGCCGGGTTTAGATACAGATATTGTGCAACATTTCCTGCCTTTGAAGCCTGAGTGCGTGCCTGTGAAGCAGAAGCTCAGAAGAACTCATCCAGATATGGCAGTGAAGATCAAAGAGGAAGTTCAGAAGCAAATTGATGCGGGGTTTCTGGTGACTTCGACATATCCTCAATGGGTGGCCAACATTGTGCCTGTTCCTAAGAAGGACGGAAAAGTCCGTATGTGCGTTGATTATAGAGATTTGAATAAAGCTAGCCCAAAAGATGATTTTCCTCTACCACACATTGACATGTTGGTAGACAATACAGCTAAATTCAAAGTCTTTTCCTTTATGGACGGATTTTCCGGATATAATCAAATCAAGATGGCACCAGAGGATATGGAGAAGACAACATTCATCACACCTTGGGGAACATTCTGTTATCGAGTGATGCCCTTCGGTTTGAAGAACGCCGGAGCCACGTATCAACGAGCTATGACTACCTTGTTTCACGACATGATGCACAAGGAGATAGAAGTCTATGTTGATGATATGATTGCCAAGTCCCGAACGGAAATTGAGCATATTGAGCATTTGCTGAAGCTTTTTCAGCGTTTGAGGAAATTCCAGCTTCGTCTGAATCCGAACAAATGTACTTTTGGAGTCCGTTCCGGCAAGTTGTTGGGTTTTGTGGTAAGCGAAAGAGGTATTGAGGTTGATCCTGCAAAGGTCAAAGCAATACAAGAGATGCCCGCACCCAAAACTGAGAAGCAAGTCCGAGGTTTTCTTGGCCGCTTGAACTACATTTCCAGATTTATATCCCACATGACTGCCACATGTGCGCCGATATTCAAGCTCCTCCGGAAAGATCAGTCTCATGATTGGACCGAGGATTGCCAGAAAGCTTTCGACAGTATCAAAGATTATCTGTCTGAACCTCCGATTTTGTCTCCGCCTGTAGAAGGAAGACCTCTGATTATGTACTTAACAGTTCTTGAAGACTCGATGGGTTGTGTACTCGGTCAACAAGATGAATCAGGGAAGAAGGAGTTTGCTATCTACTACCTCAGTAAGAAGTTTACTGATTGTGAGTCTCGGTACTCTATGCTTGAGAAGACGTGCTGTGCTTTGGCTTGGGCAGCTAAGCGTTTGCGCCAGTACATGATAAATCATACAACTTGGTTGATATCCAGAATGGATCCAATTAAGTATATTTTCGAGAAGCCTGCTTTAACTGGGAGGATTGCCCGTTGGCAGATGCTGTTGTCTGAGTATGATATTGAGTATCGAGCTTAGAAAGCTATCAAAGGTAGTATCTTGGCTGACCATCTAGCGCACCAGCCAATTGAAGATCATCAGTCTGTTCAGTATGACTTCCCTGACGAGGAAATTCTGTATTTGAAGATGAAAGATTGCGATGAGCCTACACTCGATGAAGGTCCAGAACCTGGTTCCAGATGGACGATGGTGTTTGATGGCGCTGTTAATCAATATGGAAATGGAATTGGGGCAGTAATTGTTAATCCCCAGGGATCGCACATTCCGTTTACAGCAAGGCTAACTTTCAAATGCACGAATAACATGGCGGAGTACGAAGCCTGTATAATGGGACTTGAAGAATGCATTGATTTAAGAATCAAATATCTTGATGTCTATGGTGATTCAGCTTTGGTTGTCAATCAGATCAAAGGTGAATGGGAGACGAATCAACCAGGTCTCATCCCATACAGAGATTATGCAAGGAGAATTTCAACTTTCTTCACAGAAGTTGAATTTTATCATATTCCTCGAGAGGATAATCGGATGGCAGATGCCCTTGCAACGCTTGCTTCTATGATAGTAGTCAGATGGTGGAATGATGTTCCCAACATTACTGTGATGCGCTTGGACAGACCCGCTCACATATTTGCAATCGAAGAAGTGAAAGATGACAAGCCTTGGTACTTTGATATCAAGAATTTCCTCCAGAACCAGGTCTACCCGCCTGGGGCATCTGTGAAAGATAGGAAAACTTTGAGAAGGTTGTCAGGCAGTTTCTACCTCAGTGGTGAAGTGCTGTATAAGAGAAATTTTGATATGGTTTTGCTCAGATGCGTGGATAGACACGAAGCAAACCTGTTGATGACTGAGGTCCATGAGGGTTCATTTGGTACTCATTCCAATGGACACGCCATGGCTAAGAAAATGTTGAGAGCAGGCTACTATTGGCTGACAATGGAGTCTGACTGTTGCAAGTATGTGAAGAAATGTCACAAGTGTCAAATTTATGCGGATAAGATTCATATTCCTCCGACACTCCTGAATGTGATTTCATCACCATGGCCTTTCTCTATGTGGGGGATCGACATGATCGGTATGATTGAGCCGAAAGCGTCCAACGGACATCGGTTTATTCTCGTAGCAATTGATTACTTCACCAAATGGGTTGAAGCCGCGTCGTACGCGAATGTAACCAGACAGGTGGTTGTGAAGTTTATCAAGAACCAGTTGATTTGCCGTTATGGTGTGCCAGAGAGGATCATTACTGATAATGGATCCAATCTGAACAACAAGATGATGGATGAGTTGTGCGCTGAATTCAAGATTGCACACCATAATTCCTCTCCCTACAGACCTAAGATGAATGGGGCTGTTGAAGCTGCTAACAAAAATATCAAGAGGATCATCCAGAAGATGACTGTCACCTACAAAGATTGGCATGAGATGCTGCCATTTGCTTTACATGGATACCGTACGTCTGTACGCACTTCAACAGGGGCAACCCCTTTCTCTCTTGTTTATGGTATGGAAGCCGTTCTCCCAGTAGAGGTGGAGATCCCATCAATGCGAGTCTTGATGGAAGCCAAGTTGACTGATGCTGAATGGATTCAGAGTCGTTATGACCAGTTGAATCTGATTGAAGAGAAGAGATTGACTGCCATGTGCCATGGTCAGTTATATCAGCAGAGAATGAAGAAAGCATTCGACAAGAAGGTCAAGCCTCGTGTGTTCCGAGAAGGTGACCTTGTGCTCAAGAAAGTTTTGTCTTTCGCGCCCGATTCCAGGGGCAAGTGGACTCCAAACTACGAGGGTCCATATGTTGTTAAGAGAGCCTTTTCAGGCGGAGCTTTGATGCTTACAACAATGGATGGGGAGGATTTCACTCGTCCTGTGAATTCAGATGCAGTTAAGAGATACTTTGCCTAAAAAAAAGTATATGCAAATGAAAAAATAATGAAAAAACAGAATAGCTCGCTAAGTTGAAAACCCGAAAGGGCGGCTTAGGCAAAAATGAGCGTCTCGGTGGAGAACCCGCAAGGGTAATCCAGGCAAAAATTAGAGACTTGAAAAAAAAAAGATATATATTTGCATACCCGCTAGATTGAGTACCTCACTCTGGGGCAATCTAGGCAAAAGTTAGGGATTTTTGGCAAGTAACTGCATCCTGACAAGACTTTCTGTTCATCAGTCGTCATTTCGTCAGAAAGATTCTCGATTCGTCGTCAACTGAAGCTTCGGATACATCGAGATTCAAATTGGTAGAGAAAGGATCATTATGTTCAATGTAGCCCTCTTCCAATATATATCACTGATTTCAAATTTGTACAGATCTATGGAGTCTTGCCATTTGCAGGCTACCATTCCATCAAATCGATTTGAGCTTTTTATCCAATTATTTGCACTCTTATTTGTTTCAATTCAACAAATGTTTTGCATGCTTTAAATTGATAAAATGTCATTGTTTTAAACAAATCAAATTTTTCAAAATTATTGTTTAAACAAAGTGAACATTCACAAGATTGAAAGGGTACTCAAGAATATCTCAGTGCTCTCCCGAGGGTGGCATGATTTCCAACAGGTAAGACATTCGTTCATACTCCTGGTTTGGTGGTATTTTCTTTCTTCAGATCTTTGTTGAGGTTGTTCCTCAGACAAAGTTGTTGTTGGGGTTGTTCCCCAGTACAGTCGCAAGTGATGTGTTGTTGAAGACTTCGTACTCTCCAGCAGCAGTTTCCCCAGCATGGGTGTTTTCTTGAGAAGTATCGGTGGTTGATGATTTATCATCTTGGTGCCCCGTCACTTTCTCCAGTGGGTCAATACCCCCAGACTTTATTTGTCTCCTCAGCGCAGTCATGAGTATAACTAATTGTTGATACTCCCCTCGGAGTCGCGAGTAGAGTTGTTATTAATATCCCCACCAGAGTTGCAAGTGGAGTTATTACCTCTTTTCCCCAGGCAGTGTGCCAGCAGGATTTGTCTGTTTCCTCAGCACGTTTGTTTTCTTTTGAAGACTCGGTAAGTCAGTGGTTTGATACCCGGTGCTTTACCTTCTCCCCGGCGAAGTCGTCTGCGGAATTGTTGCTATCTCTTCATCAGAGTTTTTCTCTTCAGCAGAGCAGGATTTATTTTCCTACTCAGTGGTTGATTGGGTTGGTATCCCAGTATTTCAATCATCTTTTCCTCAGCTTAGTCTGCAGATTGTTTGTCGTGGCAGTTTCGCCTGTTGAATACTCTTTCAATCTCCGGTATGGTCGGATGATGGCTCTAGCCTCCAGTGAACGGATTTGATTTCCTGACTGTTTGTGATCCCCAGTAGAGTGGCTTGCATTGCAGAATCTACTTGTTGTGATCAGTTTGCTGTGTATTCTCCCCAAGTGGAGTGGTTTATTGCAAAATCTATTTGTTTGATCTGTCCTCCCTCAGTGGCTTGTTCCCAAGAGAGTAGCCGACAGTTTTCCCCAGTAGAGTTGCTTATGCAGTTATATTCTATTTGGATGATATCATTCTCCCTCAGTGGGTTGTTCCCCAGCGGAGTTGTGTGGATTTGCTTCTACAGCAGTTCGTGCTTATGCACTTTTGTTTCTCAGTTGACACTGGGATCCCCTGCAGATACTTTGGGACTTCTCTTGTTCCCCTACAGATTTGTCTTGGTGGCCATATCGCCCGTTGTGACTTTCTGTACCCTGATTGGGTTGTTTCCTGATGTCTCTGATTCTCTGCTTCTTCAGCAGTACCTGCAGATCTTTGCTTTACAGCATGTAGATCTCCGCAGATTGGCTCTCCAGCTGGTTTTTCCCCTGGAAGTATAATACCGGATGTTTGGTTCCTGAACCTGTTTGTGTTAGAACTGTCTGTTTTGTCAGCATTCATCAAACATAAATCACGCATATTCATGCATATTCATAAACATTCAGATATTCATGTTGCATTTCTCGCCATATATCTTTTGTTTGCCGTGTCTCCTGCTATGGTGATATAGATCTCTTTACAGATCTCCTTAAGCAGATGTTGGGTGTTTAAAATCTCTCCATATAGAGTCAGCCCATAAGCAGAAAATGTTGTTTTTCCTTCTGCAGTTCCCCACTGAGATATATCCTCGTGGATGACGGTTTCTTCCGTTTCCTCCCAACACATATATTGGGATGGATTTTCCTATTTGAGTTACATCCTCATTAGGACGTGTCTTTATTCAGTCTGTCTTTTCGGATCATTCCCGAATTGGCTATTTGTCAAATATCTTGTGATTCCCAGTGGGTTGTTCCCCAGCGGAATGTTTTTGGGCCTCTACTCTCATAACCAGCAGTTGTAAGTCCTATCTTTCCTGGCTTTCTTGACAGAATTTGTGGTTATACACCTTTTATTCTCCAGCCAGAGTTTTGGTTTTCTACCTACTACTCGGTAGTTGTAAATCCTATTTTCCTGCTCTCCAGCAGTTTGTGGTTTGTTATAAACCCTATTTTTGGTTTCCCGTGCGGACTGGTGATTTGTTCTATCCCCACGCGGAGTTTTTGGTCTTCTACCCCGTATTCGGTAGATATAAACCCTAATTTTGTGGTTATCTTCATCTAGTCTTTGATGTGGATTTTCCTTTGCTTGGATAAGTTGCTCAGATCAACACTTATATCCTTAGCAAGTCTTTTGTGGATAATTGCCGTATGCTAGCAATTTTATCCCCAGTGGGTCTTTTCACCGTATGCTAGTGATTTGTTCCCTGGATCATTGGTTATTTACCAATGCATCCCCAGCTAGTCTTCTTTGGATAATTGCCGGATGCTTGCAAATTATCCTCAGCAGTTCGCCTTTCATTTACCCTTCTGTCGGTAATGTCTGTTGCTCCTTTTGATTGGTCATCATTATATACCTATTCTGGTATCCCGATGCCTTTCTTTTTGGATTTTTATCCTTAAACAACCCAGTAACCGGTTCAGGATAATCTTCCATGCGAGTATATTATTCACGGTCTGCCGGTAATGAATAATATGTCTCATGCGCTCTTTAGTTGGAATCCTTTGTTGATTTTCCCCAGCTGAGCAAGATTCGTATTCTTTGTAAAATCGAATATCCATCCTTTAAACAAGACTGCTGTTCTAGCTTTCTTTCGGATGATGAGTGTTTTGGAACACACACCAATTCACGTTTTTTCAGCCATCCTTTAAACAAGTCTGCTGTTCTAGCTTTCTTTCGGATGATGAGTGTTTTGGAACACACACCAATTCACGCTTTTTGCCCATCCTTTAACCAGTTTGCGTTTTGGATGATGAGTGTCTTGGAACACACACCAATTCACGCTTTTTGCCCATCCTTTAACCAGTTTGCGTTTTGGATGATGAGTGTTTTGGAACACACACCAATTCACGTTTTTTCAGCCATCCTTTAAACAAGTCTGCTGTTCTAGCTTTCTTTCGGATGATGAGTGTTTTGGAACACACACCAATTCACGTTTTTTTGACCATCCTTTAAACAAGTCTGCTGTTCTAGCTTTCTTTCGGGTGATGAGTGTTTTGGAACACACACCAATTCACGCTTTTTTGCCCATCCTTTAACCAGTTTGTGTTCAGGATGATGAGTGTTTTGGAACACAAACCAATTCACGTCTTCGGATTTTATCCTTAAACAACCCAGTAACCGGTTCAGGATAATTTTCCTTTCGAGTATATTATTCACGGTCTGCCGGTAATGAATAATATGTCTCGTTCACTCTTGGGTCAATCCTTTGTTGTTTTTCCCCTCAGAGTAAGATTTGCATTCTTTACAGAATCAAATATCCATCCTTATAAACAAGTTTGCTTTCGCTCACTTCAGGATGATGAGTGTTTTGGAACACACACCAATTCACGCTTTGGTCGGTCACCTATTATATACCCAGTAACCGGTATCCTTGGTGTTTCCTTCCTATTTTTTTTGTTACCCTTATGCCTGGTAACATCTCATTTCTTTGTTACTTTCCCTCAGTGGAACTTTTTGTTGCTTCTCCCCAGGAGTCAGCTTGTGTCTCTCCAATGGATTTATTTTCCTTTGGAATTCTTTTCCCCAGTGTGAGTCCTTCACTCCCCAGTAAGTTCTCCAGTCTGTTTTTCTGTTTTCCTTAATCAGAGTCGTGTTTTGATCACGTTATGTCAGTTTTATCTTCCCCAGTTTGGAGTCGTGTATTGTTCACACATTTCTCTTTCTTTTATTATCCCCATAGAGTCTTATTAGAGTCTCTGTTCCTGGTGAGTGTACTACTCCGATGGATCGTCTTTTCTTCTGTGTGAATCATATTCCCCACAGAGTTTGTGTCTTTTGCATGCATACATCTGCATCATGAGGTCTCTTAGGGACCAAAATTTGTCTCATTACTGTTATTTAAGTCCATTCTACCGCGTCGAGATGAAGATTTCTAAACTTCACTTCTCCGGCTAGAATGACCTTAAATAGGGGCATCTGTAAGACCCCAATTTTGGGCCCTAAGATCCCTCATGGCCCATATCATATCATATCATAACCTCAAGGATCATTGCATACCCTAGCTGTCCCTCCTAGTGGGTTGGTTGCCTTGTAGGTTTGTTTCTTGATCACCAAGCATACTTTGCATTTGTATATCTTTGCTTTCATATGTTTATTATTCAAAAAGTACAAAAATATTGTCAGTCTAACCTTGTTGCTTGCAGTTGAAGCAATCATCAGCAATTAGGTCAAAGTCAGTCATTGATCAGTCAAAGCAATGGATGGTGGCCATTCTTGCAGAATTTGGGCACCATGATCAATAATCAAGAGTTCATACATCTTGGGACATCATTTGAAATCAAGTCCTCAAGGAATTAGGGTTTGGAATTCATCAGAAGTGCATCAATCATCCAAAACCCTAGAAAAGTCAACAGACAGTCAAACTTGGTCAACTGTTGATTTAATCAGAGATTTGATGGATAGAATTGATCTGAAGGAGTTCATTCATGCTTGTATAAGCCTCGTATATCATGTCAAACCTCATCATGGAAGAAAATCAAGTCAAATCAGAAAATTTTCCAGAAATAGAAAGTGGACCTGTAATTTCAACTGCCAAAAATGGAAACTTCTTGATCTCAAACTTACATCATGATACAAGCTTCAAATGAATTTTTGCCCAACATGAAAGTTGAAGATCTTGTTCTCCCATTTTCAAAAAATCCAAGAACTCCCAAATCCCATGTGTGGTTGTCAAGATATGATCAATTCATTTTCATCAATTTTTGAACTTCAACAAGCCATATCTCTCAAACCATAAGGCCAAATTTGGTGGGGTTTTTTCCTACAAACCACATTTTTCATCCTCTTTCCAAAAATATAAATTTCATGACCTAAAACCCTACCATTCAAAATGGCATTTTTGGACCTTTTTCATTTAAAATCAAAGTTTGACTCAAAGTTGACTTTTTGATCCTTTGACTTTTTCTCATTTTTGCCAATTGGGAAATGTTTTAAATCACATTTGAAACTTGTTCCAAGCCTAAAAACATCATCATACCACCATTATGCTATCACTTTGAACCAAAATGCAAAACTTGAAAATTAGGCAAATGGTTTCATAAAAGGCAAAGCAAGTACAGCATTCTAGTACAAAATAAAAACAGCATTTTGAATGGTCTGCTAGCAGCTCATTCCAAGCCCAAATCGTGCCAATTCACACCCTCCACTTCATTTGTACAAGTTTGGCCAAATATGCAAATGGCTTCATGAGTGAGAGTACAAGTTAGTAATTCATGTGCAGAGGCAAAACAACATTTTTGCATAGTCTGTACAGCCTGTCCAAGCCCACTCAAGCAGCAAACACACCCTCCATATCCACTTTGGTACATACTTAGCAAAATACAAATCATGTCATAAAAGTTAATCAAACTTAGCATTCCTTAAACCAGCTCTAAACAGGCATATAAAAGCAATTTTGCTGACAGAATAAACCCTAGAGACAAAAAGCTACAGCCTCCATTGCACAGAAAAACTTCTTTCCTCTCATCTGTCATTCTGGCTCGATTTCCTTTTTTGCCAAAAAAACTCCAAAATACTCGAGCAGCTTTTGAGTGTTCCATGACCTAGACAATATCCTGAAGCTTTTCCAAGCACAATTCATCACCTGCAGCCATCTTCTTGCTCTTTTCTCTTCATAGACATGAAATGGTGGATCTAGATTTACAAGGTTCTGAGCATCACTGAGCTGGTCTTCTTCAAGTATTCAACTTTGCCAAGCATTATCTTCTTCTGTTTCAGCTCATATCATTCCAAACAACACTGTTTCCTCCATTACTTAAAAATCAAGTAAGTAACCGACCCTCACCATTTCCTAAATCATGAGATGTTTTAGATAGGTTTTGGTATGCTTGTTTCAATGCACTTTATTTCATTTAAAATGGTGCTCTCATGAGGGAGAAATCTGAGTTTTCATTTTTGCATCCAAACCTATTTCCCATCGATTTGCTCACATGGTTGTGATTTCATGAAAACCATTGCTATATGATGCTTGTATTTAGTTTGATGAAGCTATTGATATGCATATGGTTGATTTCTGAGCATGTTGATTCTTGGTGATTTTGCATGATGTTGATGAATGTTGCTGTTTTGAAACCCTACTCTGCCCAGTACATGAACTCATGATTATGTGTGTTTTGTTGTTAGTTGATGTACATGTTAATGGTGTTTCATAGGTCATGATTATTGTTGATTCTGTTTATGTTTTGGTTGTTCATAATTTTTGGTTGATATTAATGATGAACATGAGCTGCCATGCTAATTAAACCCTGCTTGTTTGAAACTCTATGAACATGTCCAGAAATCCACCTTGATTCATGTTATGTTTGTTGGTGTTGAATGCTGTTGTTTATTTCGTTTGGTTACATGATGATGAATGTTACTACCATGCTGTTGTCTGTTTTGTTTGGATGTTGATGAACACACGATACCATTGCTGACAAAACCTTGCTGCAGTTTTGAAACTCCTTGAAAACCTTACTTGCTGTTGGTTATGATGAGTACATGATGATGAATACCATTGCTGCATTTGCCCTGCTGATTGAAAACTTTAAACTTGTTCATAAAATCCATATGCTGTTGTTTGTTTTAATTGCATTGAACCATTACCACTTGCTATGCTTTTGTTCTTGGTCGAATTTTGTTCAAAGATGATGTTTACCCCTGCTGTTTTGCTGCCTTAAGCTGCCAAGAAAATCTCATGAATATGCTTATGCTGTTGTTGGTTGATAATGCATGAGGTTGTATGTTTGGTTGAGACATGTTGTTTGATGTTGTTGATGATTGCTTGAAGACACCATGAAATTGATGCATAAACCTTGCTGCTGTTGTTTAAACCAAATACTTTGTCCATATTTATGCTATGATGTTGTTGCTGGTCGAATTTTGGTGTTGCTGTTGCTGCCTGAAATGCCTTTGCCATGATTAAACCTTAGGGTTTTGAAAACCAGAAAATTTGAAATGGATTGGCTGGTTACTGTTTTATTGGCTGAGAACCAATGAAAACATTTCATTCTGCTTGCCCAAAACACACCGTTTTGATTAATGAAGGGATATTTGCAAAAATGCCATCCGTTGACCTTGGTTTGACCACTAGTTCATGCTATTTTGCTCATGTTTCATCCAAATATCATCCAACTTCCATAATTCATTTCTAATTCATTTTAACTCCAAAAATTGTGGGATTTTTTGAATTAAACTCATGAATGTGTCCTCTATTTTATGGTGAATTTTAATTAATTTTCCATGTTCTGGATTTTAAATGATAAATGATTTTTCAACATGTATGCCAAAATGATACATTGTGCCATTTCAATTGTGAAATTCTCATATTGTATCCAATGCCTTTGAAATTTTTTGTGGTGAAACTAGACACATTGACCTTCATTTCCATATAAAGTTTGTGCATTTATCATTTGTGGATTGAGAGTTATGATTTTCTGAAGTTATGTGTTACATTTGGTGCTATATGAATGACATGCATTTTCCCAATTTTTGTTCACATGCTTCCCTACATCCAAATGATCCCAAATTTTGCATGAATCATCCTTCATATGTCTAGTTTGTATATGAATTTTCCTGGAATTAATCTTGCTGTTTTCCATTTATTTGAGAATTTTCTTCCATGCTTAGTCATTTGTTGACTTTATGTGATACACATTGCCAAATCTTTTGTGAAATTCTCAAATCTTATTGTATGATCATGAAATTTCATATGTGATAACTAGACATCTCAAGCTTTGCATTGGTGTTAATCTCATTCATTTCTCTTCTGTTTTCAAATTGATATGATTTTTTGAAGTTGACCCATGCTTGTTGACTTTCACCATGCTTACTTGAATTTGGTTTGACTTCATGATTTTACTTGACTGCCTTCCTCTCATCCAAATGCCATGAAATTTTACATGCCTACGATGTTAGATGTTAGGATTGAGTGTGATTTATTTCATGATTTTTGAGATTGTTTGAGTTGACTTTTGAATGAAGTCTTTGCTGTTGACTTTTGTATGCTTCTCTTGCCATGCTTTGCATCCTTTTGCATATGAAATGACCATGATGCATGATTTGATTATGAATCTAATTGAGAATGCTTCTTGAATGTTTAGACTTGGTTTGGGTTGACTTTTCCTTGCTACCTTGACTTTTTCTTTCATCTTTGACCCTAGGCTAGTCCTAGTGGTCTTCTAAGCTTATGTTGAGTTCATCTGTTTCAGGTTAAGCACCAATGCCTTGAGGATCATTCAAATGTGTTTTAGTTTGATTGTTTAATGTGCTAACCTTTGTTTTGTAGGTGTGACTCACATACTTGAGTCTTTGTGCCTTGCACAATTGGTCCCTCTGTGGTTGACTATTGGTTCATTTTCTTTTGATTTTGATTGTTGACTTGTTTACTAATGAGTTTGACTTTTTCAGGTACTTTAGTTGCCTAAGTTCTTTGAACTTGCTTGCTTTGCTATTTAGCATTTGCTTTGAGGTATAAACCTTTCTTCTTCATGTAGTCTGGAGACCCGGTCTGTTATTTGACCGGGCAAACTGTCTGAAGTCCTCCTTAAGAGGCAATGCCTGTGTGTGTTTAAAATTGTCCCAAGCAGGAAAAGTCCTTCAAATAAGGCAATTGGTGGAAGGTAGGGATAAGTAATCTATCCCCCACTATTCAGTGTGTCCTCTCTTTGCTCCCATTACATGGTCGAAGCAATGAGATAAATACCCAAGATCTAATCGAGTCGATAATGTGGAGAGAGTTCCTACTTTCTGAACTCCCACACTTTCTTTGATGCTCTCTCTGATCTGAGATAGAAGCAATGAGGCACACCCCTCATCTCCTTTTCATCTGCTTCACCTGAGCCCCTCAATGGCCAGGTTAAGAGCGACCTTCACCTATTACAGTGGACTTTCAAAGTCAAACCCTCTTGTGTGAGCCTCCATTGTTTGGCTATAGAGTGTGCTGTTTGATATTCATTGATTGTTTGATTGCTTCATATGCACTTGCTTGCCTATATGTTATGCATCTATCATCATCATCAATTGCCATTAATGCATGATCATCTCATTTGCTTTTGTGATGCTTTTATTGTTGTTTGCCCATTGAGGTCAATTGTAAGTCCATTGCTTTGGCATTTGCTCCTGTGATATGGAAGGATAGAGTGTAAGACCTCATTGGTTACTCATATCTTTTGTTTTATCTGTTTGTATGTGAGGATACAGTCATAAGTCCCTGTAAGTTGGCATCTGTTATCCTGTGATCATAATTTGATCTGTTTGATTTGTATGAGAGGTCGCAGTTATAAGTCCCTGTAAGTTGGCATCTGCTTTCCTGTGATCATAGTTTGTTCATCTGTTTGTGTGAGAGGTTGCAATTATAAGTCCCTGTAAGTTGGCATTTGCATTCCTGTGATCATATTGTTGCTTTTGTTCTTGTATGTGAGGATCTATTGTAAGTCCCTGTAATGTGGCATTGGATTTCCTAGGACCATACTGCGGAGTTAACCTAAGTCCAGACAGATTGGCAGTTAACTTCCATTTTTCATCTTTGTTTTTCTTTTGAGGAGATTAGTGTAAGTCCATTGAGTGGCATCTGATATCCTGTTCTGTTTTAGGAGACTGGTGTAAATCCATCTATTGGTATCCGGTATCCGCTTGTTATTTCTTTGCTTGTGGAGATTAGTGTAAGACCATTGAGTGGCTTCTGACATCCCATTCTGTTTTAGGAGATTGGTATAAGACCAGTGATTGGCATCCGATATCCGCCTTCTTTCTTGTTTGTTTATTATTATCCATTCCTATTCCAAAGGCCACACTTGAATCATCTCCCATATGATTTCAAGAAGTGAACCTCCTAAGAAGTTTTACTTTCCATCCTCATCCATTCATCATTCATTATGTCCTAAACCTTTTCACACTTTACCTTTTAAACTTGACATAAGTGTTGTGCAAACATCTTCATGTTTTCTAACTAAAAAACCTGGACTCAAGTCCTTGACTTTTCTTCAAACTCATTTTCATAATACTCTTCTGAATCAATCTTAATCATACTTTGACTTCATTTTCATAATCACAATCAATTAACTTCACTCATTCACTTGTTTTGGCTTTGTCCATTAATCTTTTCATGCATTAGCCATAAGCTTCAATTATCTTTGTGGTTGATGTAAATCTTGCCTATCCTTAGTGAGTCGACAGTAAGACTTCCGTACTTCAAACAGGGCTAACCCCTCTAGTACGTCGAAGCTATCCTCGCGTGGTGGATGTTGTTTTTGGTCGAGTGTTCTCCCATTGATAATGAAAAGCCTCAGTGCTTGTGTTTAAAACTGAATCCACCAACTTTTGGAAATCTTTTAGCCGAACTACGGCGTTCTGATCCTTACCTTTGATGGAAGGTACGTAGGCAACGGGTTCATCCGTTCGAACCCAATAACCCAATAACCCAATAATAAAAATTGTATATTCTTTTCTCATCATCCCAATCATGTTTGCACAATATTTATGTCATAACAAATAACAATTTTATACAACAAGTGTGAAAAGGGCTCCCTAGGAGTACCTAGGACGTAGTGGGTGCCTAACACCTTCCCATTGCGTAATTTACCCCTTACCCAGAATCTCTGATCTTTTTATTAGTTTTCTACGTGTAAAACTTCTTAGGCTTTTGTTCGCTTTTTAGCCAATCCTTTGGATAAATAAAAGTGCGGTGGCGACTCGAAATTTCAATGTATCTCCTAGCTTATGATTTAATCGATAGATCATATAGCGACGAATACACCGTCACAGAGAAGACTCAGATGAAGGCTTCTTTTGAGACCGAGATCCGACGCATTCGAAGGAAGTACGCGCCTACAACCAGATCTTCTGACATTGTTGTTAGGGATCCTTAGGATGACTAGACTCCTTTTCTCTTGTATTTTTATTTGGTTTCTAAAAATTGTACTCAGTGTAATCATTCTAATTATAAATAAAAGCGATTCTTATGGTCATATCAAGTTGTTGCAATTATTGTTATATCTATATATATATATATATATATTATATATATATATATATATATATATTATATATATATATATATATATATTTTGCAAATAATATAGTAAGTTCCTTGAAAATAAAAACAATCAAGCATTGCATTTCATGCATCATTTGCATAAACAGGTTTCTCTTTCGCCAGATGTCTCATTGGTGTTTCTTCTGTGCTTCAGCCAAGCTGACTCATCGGTACAATACTCGTGCCAATCACTCCAGAATTATGGAACATATTGAGCAAGAGAATAGAGATTTCAAAGAGGAGATCACCCGCCTGACTGCCATGATGGAGTCAGTTCTAGCTGCACAGAGCCAGTCTTCTCCAACACCTGCAACTCCTTCCTCTCAGAGGACTGTTATTTCAGATGTAGCTACCTCTACTGTTCCCGCAACTGCTGCTCATTTCGCGCTTGTCATGCCTGTCGGATTCCAATGGGGAATGCCTCCAAACTTTGTGCCTGAGGGCTTTGCGCCTACATTTGCTTCTATGTCGGCATCTAGCCCGGTCATGCCTGTGCCACCACCTGTCGTGCATACCTTGTGAAATTCTAGTTAACAAACTATCGATGTCACACAGGATGTTATGACATCCGATTCTGTGCAGACAGGAATGTAAACAGCAGGTAAATGTAAGTGCAGTAAATAACATAAGGAATTGTTTACCCAGTTCGGTGTCACACACACCTACGTCTGGGGGCTACCAAGCCAGGAAGGAAATCCATTATTAGCAGTATTAATTCAGGCCTTAAACCACCTGTTTAATCCTATCACTTAATACCTACCCAATGCAATTTCAATCTTAAACTAAGACCAGAGTTCCTACTCACTCCCCCTCAATCACCTCTGTGATTACAACCTTTAATTAGATTAAAGTTAATGGTGAAGTTATACTTCAAACAACTCTTGATTGTGCTTAACAACTTTAATCAGATACACAACACTCACGCTTAAAAGCTTAGAGTGACACAACACTTACAACTCAATGAACACCCTAGTCCAATGCAATCATCTAGGTGATAATTGCTTGGCTCACAAGATAAACCTAATACAAGACACAAACAAAAATACAGCAGTGAAGTATGATGGAACAATAAAATCTTCACGCCTAAAACCCCTGAGTTCTGAAAGAAGGATTGCCATCCTTTTATATTGCAACACTTGGGCCTTGTACTTGTATTTCCTAAAATTAAGGTTAAGCAAGTTAACCTAATTTCCACATATTAGGGTGCTAACAAATAGGCTATTTGTTAGGTTCATTAATTGTAGCTCAGTTGTTAGTTTCCTAGATTTTAGCTCAGCTGTTGGATTCCTGAAAAATAGCCTGAGAAAAATACTGAAACAGAAAAACTGACCATCCTACAATTTAGCATATGCTGTCAGGAATGAATGTCACAACATTCCGTTTGACGTCCAGAACATAGGCCATATGCTAAGTCTATTATTTTCCTGAAAGCAGACTCTACTAAATGCTGTACTGTAAAAGACCAACCAGTCTATACTGCAGTATCAACTGACAGAGATAAATGTCATAACATCCAGTTTGACATTTTAACAATGAGCCTTATGCCAGGTCTATTATCCTCTAGAAGAACAGACTGAAATAAATATTGAACTGTAGCAGAAAAATCAACCTGCCTATTATTCAGTATATGCTGTCACTGATGAATGTCATAACATCCAGTTTGAAATTCAGACAGTAGGCCTTATGCCAGGTCTGTTATTCCCTTGATAAACAGACTGAATTAAATACTAAGTTATAACAGACAACCAACTATTCTGTACCTCAGTATCTGCTGTCAGGGATGAATGTCATAACATCTAGTTTGACATTCAGTAAATCCTGTATTAGCTAAACCTGTAGCATACTACTCAAGTATGTCATGACATCAGTCAAGACATCAGAGTACAGTTAGTGTTTTAACACAACATGCAGCCAATCAAACATCTCCAAGGCATGTCATGACATCAGTTAAGACATTAGAGTCCAGTTAGGGTTTTAACATAAAATGCAGCCAATCAAACATCTACAAACTCCACCTTTGGCAAATTTTTGGCTAAAACAACTTGGTATCACAATAGAGTTCACAGCAGCGGAAAACACACATCTAGCAGGGAAATTAACCTAGCTAATACACTCAGAGCAGCAACACATTCAACTCACATAGAAGTTAAATAAAAACTTCAACCAGCAGCACACATACAACATGCACACAACAACACACTCACACTCATCACACATAGGAGTTGAACATCAAGCTGCAACACAACCTCTAGATTAGAGGATCTTCAATATCTGTTCAAGCACATAGCACATCTGTTGTCCTGGGGCACCACAGGTGTTACTCCCCCTTTTTGTCAAAAATGTTGCCAAAGCAACACTTAAAATTACAGACCAAAGTAAAACAGAATTACACACAAACTTGTCAGAAACCCAATCTTGATCTTGCTTCTCAGCCTTGATCAAGACAACATCCACTTGATCTTGCTTCACAGCTTTGATCAAGTAGACACACACTCTGTCTTCACAGCAGGTATATCAGATGCCATGACTTTGTGTATGACATCTTGAACCACTCCTGCATGAACTTCAGCAGGTACATAGGCTGTCTCATGTTAGGACATCCCCTTAACATCTTGTTAACACACTTGCAGCAAGTGAAATAGCTATGATTTATTGACCAATCAGAGCACACTTTCAATTGTTTAATAGTTAGAATTATTAAACAATACATTCCAAACATCCTTGGTTGCCATAAATCCTCAGAAAGGCATATTCCCAATTTTCCCCTTAAATTTTCAAACTGAGTAGCATCCAAAGCCTTTGTGAATATGTCAGCAAGTTGTAGTTCAGTAGCTACATGTTCTAAGGTAATCACTTTGTCTTCCACCATATCTCTGATGAAGTGATGTCTAATGTCAATATGTTTGGTCCTGCTGTGTTGGATGGGATTCTTTGAAATATTGATGGCACTGAGATTATCACAGAACAATGTCATGACATTTTGAGAGACATTGTACTCAGTCAGCATCTATTTCATCCACACCAGTTGGGAACAACTACTTCCAGCTGCTATGTACTCAGCCTCTGCAGTGGACAGTGATACACAGTTCTGTTTCTTGCTGAACCATGATATGAGATTGTTTCCCAAGAAGAAACATCCTCCTGATGTGATTTTTCTGTCATCAGCACTCCCAGCCCAATCAGTATCACAATACCCAGATAAGACAGGCTCATAGCCATGAGAGTATAGCATACCATAGTCACAAGTCCCATTGACATACTTGAGAATCCTCTTGACTTGATTTAAGTGGCTCACTTTGGGTTCTGCTTGGTATCTAGCGCACACACCAACTGCATATGCAATATCCGGTCTACTGGCAGTTAGATATAGTAGACTACCTATCATGCTTCTATACAAGCATTGATCAACACTAGAACCTCCTTCATCTTTAGTTAATTTTAAATGAGTAGGTGCAAGAGTTTTTTTGTGACTAGCATTATCCATACCAAACTTCTTGACTATGTTCTTGGCATATTTTCTTTGGGAGAGAAACATAGAATCCTCCATTTGGTTAACTTGCAGTCCAAGAAAATAATTCAATTCCCCAACCAAACTCATTTCAAACTCAGATTGCATTTGGTGAACAAAATGTTTCACCATTTGCTCTGACATTCCACCAAAGACAATATCATCCACATAAATTTGGGCAATCATGATTTTTCCATCTTCATCCTTCACAAACAAGGTATTATCTATCCCTCCTTTTCTGTACCATTAGAGGTTAGAAATTCAGTCAACCTTTCATACCAAGCTCTAGGAGCTTGCTTCAACCCATACAAAGCTTTCCTCAACTTGTACACATGTTTTGGCAGGTTAGGATCACAGAACCCTTTAGGTTGTTCCACATAGACTTCTTCATGCAAGTAGCCATTTAAAAAGGCACTCTTCACATCCATTTGGAACAATTTGAACTTCAGAATGCAGGCAACACCTAACAGCAATCTTATTGACTCAAGCCTTGCAACTGGTGCAAAAGTCTCATCAAAATCAACCCCTTCAACTTGAGTATATCCTTGTGCCACTAGTCTTGCTTTATTTCTAGTGATTACTGCTTTCTCATCAGACTTGTTCTTGTAGATCCACTTGGTACCAATGATGTTAGTCCCTTCAGGTCGTGGAACTAACTCCCACACTTTATTCCTTTTAAACTGCTCCAGTTCATCTTGCATGGCATTGATCCAATATTCATCAGTCAGGGCTTCTTTCACATTTTTTGGTTCAACCTTGGATACAAAACAAGAATTTGAGCTATTCTCCCTTGATCTGGTAGTCACACCACTATTGGGATCCCCTATGATAAGATCCTTAGGGTGGTCTTTCTGAATTCTGATAGAAGGCACCTTATTGGATGCATCTACATCACATTCAGGAGGAGTTTCCTGTACCTCTTCAGTCTTGACTGGTATGTCTGTTGAAGTATCAAGAAATGTTCCAACATCCTCTATGACATTGGCTCCTTCCTCTTTATCATCCACAATAACATTTATGGATTCCATCAGGACATTGGTCCTGGAGTTGAACACTCTGTAGGCTCTACTGTTAGTTGATTATCCTAGGAATATACCCTCATCACTTTTGGGGTCCATTTTCCTTCTCTGTTCACGATCTGTAAGAATGTAACATTTGCTTCCAAAGATATAAAAGTACTTCACAGTGGGTTTTCTGCCTTTCCATATTTCATACAGAGTGGAAGAGGTTCCTTTTCTCAAGGTAACTCTATTGTGAACATAGCAAGCTGTATTCATAGCTTCGGCCCAAAAATGCATAGGAAGCTTCTTTGCATGAATCATAGCCCTGGCAGATTCTTGAATAGTTCTGTTTTTCCTTTCAACTATTCCATTTTGCTGAGGAGTTATAGGAGAGGAAAACTCATGACTTATCCCTTCAGACGAGCAGAACTCATCAAACTTGGAATTTTTAAACTCCGTTCCATGGTCACTCCTAATTCGGACAACACAACTATCCTTTTCCCTTTGAAGTCTGATGCACAGATCTTTGAAGACATTAAATGCATCTGGTTTTTCTCTGATGAAGCTTATCCATGTGTATCTGGAATGATCATCAACAACCCCATAGGCATATCTCTTTCCACCCAGACTTTCAACCTGCATAGGTCCCATTAAGTCCATGTGCAAAAGTTCCAGAGTTTTGGATGTTGTAGGATGTCCTAGCTTAGGATGTGACATCTTGGTTTGCTTGCCAACCTGGCATTCTCCACAGACTCTTCCTTCATCAATAAGCAGCTTTGGGATTCCTCTAACTGCTTCCTTGGATATGATCTTTTTCATTCCCCTTAAATGAAGATGACCAAGACGTCTATGTCACAGCTTCACCTCCTGTTCTTCCTTGGCTGAGGAGCAAATTGTGGAGTAGTTTGAGACTTTAGGTTCCCATAGATAGCAGTTGTCTTTGGATCTGGATCCTCTCATAACTTCCTGATTATCTCCATTCGTCACAACACATAGCTCCTTAGTGAACTGAACATAGAACCCTTGATCACACAGCTGGCTTATGCTGATGAGATTAGCAGTTAGTCCTTTTACTAACAGCATATTATTCAGTTCTGGAACTCCAGAATTGTCCAGCTTACCCACACCTTTGATTCTTCCTTTAGCACCATCACCAAAGGTCATATAACTGGTAGTGTGAGGTTGTATATCCACCAATAAATTCTCTATACCAGTCATATGTCTTGAGCAGCCACTATCAAAGTACCAGTCTTCTCTGGTAGATGCCCTTAGAGCTGTGTGAGCTAACCTAGCAACCCATTGTCGTTTCTTGATGGGGGCATTATGCTTATATGCCTTATGCTTAGGTCTGACATGAGGGGTTTGGTTAGGATAACCATGCAACCTGTAGCAGAAGGCTTTTATATGACCAAATCTACCACAGTAGTTACATCTCCATCTCTGAAATTTCTTCTTCTGATGGTTACTCATCCTGGTTCCCTGATGTTGAGACATTGGTTGTGACTTCTGCTTGAATTTCTGAACTTCAGCCTTTGAGCGTTTGAGTTCAGCAGAGGATTTCTTCACAAAGCCTAAACCAGACATGGTTCCTGACTTCTGTTCCACCTTTAGGATCTCTTCCAACGTGTCAGTTCCTTTATTTAGCATTCTGATGGATTTTGTCATTTGATCTAGCTTGGAGGTCAGCAAGTTTATCTCACCATTTAGACCATTTATGACTGTCAGATGCTTCTTTTTCTCATCCTCCAACTCCTTGGTGAGTTTCTTCTGCTTTTCTCCTTGTACACACACTTCTGCACTTTTGACACATAGCTCTTTATATGAATCAGCAAGTTCATCAAAAGTCAGTTCATCTCCACTTGAGTCATCATCAGAGGCACAGACACTGGTTAGTGCAGTGACATGTTTAGCAGATTCTCCTTCAGATTCACTCTCAGAATCTCCTTCAGACCAGGTGACAGATAGCCCCTTCTTTTGCATCTTGAGGTAAGTAGGACATTCAGCTCTAACATGTCCAAAACCTTCACATCCATGACACTGGATTCCCTTGCCTTGGTTGAACTTTTCTTCAAATGTTGATCTTTTCCTGATGTCAGACGAAATGTTCTTGACATTAGGTCTACCTTTTTGATCAATCTTCTTTATGAACTTGTTGAACTGTCTCCCAAGCATGGCTATGGCTTCTGATATGCTTTCATCACCTCCAGTACTCCCCTCTTCTAAATCCTCTTCAGTATTTGATACAAAAGCTATGCTTTTGTTCTTCTTTTCAACATTCTCACACAAGCCCATTTCAAAAGTTTGGAGAGAACCAATAAGCTCATCAACCTTCATATTGCAGATATCTTGAGCCTCTTCTATAGCGGTGACCTTCATGGAAAATCTCTTTGGCAATGATCTGAGAATCTTTCTTACAAGTTTTTCTTCAGCCATTTTCTCTCCTAAGCCACCAGAAGTGTTGGCAATTTCAAGAATATTCATGTGGAAGTCATGAATAGTCTCTTCCTCTTTCATCTTCAGATTTTCAAACTTGGTGGTCAGCATCTGAAGTTTAGACATCCTCACCTTGGACGTACCTTCATGAGTTGTTTTGAGAGTATCCCAAACTTCTTTAGCCAGTTCATAGTGATGCACCAGTCTGAAGATGTTCTTATTTATTCCATTGAACAGTGCATTCAAGGCCTTAGAGTTTCCAAGGGCTAGTGCCTCTTGCTCCTTGTCCCACTCTTCTTCAGGAGTTTGCAAAATAATTCCATCTTTACCTGTCTTCGTTGGATGTTCACATCCTTTGTTGACAGCTCTCCAGACCTTGCTATCTAGAGACCTCAAGAAGGCTATCATACGAGGTTTCCAGTCATCATAGTTAGAACCATCCAGCATGGGTGGTCTATTTGAGTATCCTACATCCTTGTCCATGGTACTAGAAAGTAACGTCCCTAGATCTCACCCAGAAATTAACAGGCAGGGTGCCTGCTCTGATGCCAATTGAAATTCTAGTTAACAGACTATCAATGTCACACAGGATGTTATGACATCCGATTCTATGTAGACAGGAATGTAAACAGCAGGTAAATGTAAGTGCAGTAAATAACACAAGGATCTGTATACCCAGTTCGGTGTCACACACACCTATGTCTGGGGGCTACCAAGCCAGGGAGGAAATCCACTATTAGCAGTATTAATTCAGGCCTTAAACCACCTGTTTAATCCTATCACTTAATACCTACCCAATGCAATTTCAATCTTAAACTAAGACCAGAGTTCCTACTCACTCCCCCTCAATCACCTCAGTGATTACAACCTTTAATTAGATTAAAGTTAATGGTGAAGTTATACTTCAAACAACTCTTGATTGTGCTTAACAGCTTTAATCAAGATACACAGCACTCACGCTTAAAAGCTTAGAGTGACACAACACTTACAACTCAATGAACACCCTAGTCCAATGCAGTCATCTAGGTGATAATTGCTTGGCTCACAAGATAAACCTAATACAAGACACAAACAAAAATACAGCAGTGAAGTATGATGGAACAATAAAATCTTCACGCCTAAAACCCCTGAGTTCTGAAAGAAGGATTGCCATCCTTTTATATTGCAGCACTTGGGCCTTGTACTTGTATTTCCTAAAATTAAGGTTAAACAAGTTAACCTAATTTCCACATATTAGGGTGCTAACAAATAGGCTATTTGTTAGGTTCATTAATTGTAGCTCAGTTGTTAGTTTCTTGGATTTTGGCTCAGCTGTTGGATTCCTGAAAAATAGCCTGAGAAAAATACTAAAACAGAAAAGCTGACCATCCTACAATTTAGCATATGCTGTCAGGAATGAATGTCACAACATTCCGTTTGACGTCCAGAACTTAGGCCATATGCTAAGTCTATTATTTTCCTGAAAACAGACTGTACTAAATGTTGTACTGTAAAAGACCAACCAGGCTATACTGCAGTATCAGCTGACAGAGATAAATGTCATAACATCCAGTTTGACATTTTAACAATGAGCCTTATGCCAGGTCTGTTATCCTCTAGAAGAACAGACTGAAATAAATACTGAACTGTAGCAGAAAAATCAACCTGCCTATCATTCAGTATATGCTGTCACTGATGAATGTCATAACATCCAGTTTGACATTTAGACAGTGGGCCTTATGCCAGGTCTGTTATTCCCTTGATAAACAGACTGAATTAAATACTGAGTTATAACAAACAACCAACTATTTTGTACCTCAGTATCTGCTGTCAGGGATGAATGTCATAACATCTAGTTTGACATTCAGTAAATCCTGTATTAGCTAAACCTGCAGCATACTACTCAAGTATGTCATGACATCAGTCAAGACATCAGAGTACAATTAGTGTTTTAACACAACATGCAGCCAATCAAACATCTCCAAGGCATGTCATGACATCAGTCAAGACATTAGAGTCCAGTTAGGGTTTTAACATAAAATGCAGCCAATCAAACATCTACACCTTGCCTCGTGTGGAAGACACCATTTATCATCCTGAGCCGTCTGAGGGCCCGGATGTGTATGAGAAAATGGATGAAATAAAGGATCAATTTCTTGAGCTACGCAAGGAGTTGAAGACTTTGAGAGGAAAGGACCTGTTTGGAAAGAGTGCTGCTGAATTGTGTCTAGTGCCGAATGTGAAGATTCTAGTGAAATTCAAAGTGCATGACTTTGAAAAATACAAGGGGAACACATGTTTGCTCAGTCATTTGGTGATGTATGTCCGCAAAATATTTACCCAAACAGACAACGAACAGCTGTTGATCTACTACTTTCAAGACAGTCTGACCGGCGCTGCACTAAGATGGTATATGGGGTTGGATAGTGCGAGCATCCGCACTTTCAATGACTTGGGGGAATCATTTGTAAAGCAGTGCAAGTACAATGTTGATATGGCTCCCGACCGAGATCGGTTGAGATCACTGTCTCAGAAGGACAAGGAAACGTTTAAGGAATATGCATAGAGGTGGAGGGAACTCGCTGCTCAGATCAACCCTCCTTTAGAGGAAAAGGAGTTGACCAAAATTTTCTCGAAGACCCTTAGCTCATTTTACTATGAGAAGATGACTGCTAGTGCCCCCAATGATTTTACCGAAATGGTAAATATGGGGATGAGGCTAGAAGAAGGTGTCAGAGAAGGACAGTTGTCTAAGGAGGAAGTATCGTCCAGCAAGAGATATGACAACAATTTTGGTAAGAAGAAAGATAATGAAACTAATTCCATTTCTAGTAGGAGGCATAGGAGGCCTCAAATCAAAAAAAGTCAACCACCCCGTCAACATCATCATCAAGTATCTTCAGTTATTCCCGTGTTTTCAGCAAATCAGTCAACACCAGTTCAACAACAACAACGTCAACAACAATAACCACAACAACGTATAAACGCCTACAATAACAATACCAACAATCATCAACAACAGAATTTTGAGAGGAAGAAACTTTGGCCTTATGCCATTGTATTTTTAAACTTCTTTTCTTAAATCAAACTTGTAACTAAACTTAACTATACTTGACTTAAACTTTCAAAAAGCCAAAATAGAACTAACTCATTCAAACCACTTTTTAGGCCTTTGTGCCTTTCAAACATAATTTTTGTTAAAAGCAATGCATCCATTTTGAAATTTGAATCACGAACTACGAGGTATTGATCCCTCATTTTTATGTTGGTACGTAGGCACAAGACCGAAAGTCTTGCCAAACACAAAAACATAACTAATGAATTATTTTCTCATCCCCCCATTGTATTTGTTTGTAAACATCATTTTGTACCAAATACATATGCACACAAAAATGGCTCCCTAGGAGTACCTAGGGTACTTTGGGTGCTAACACCTTCCCTCTGTGTAACCAACCCCCTTACCTGTAATCTCTGACATTTTATTAGTTTTGATTTGAAAACTTCTTGCTTTTGGGTTTTGTTCGTACTTTTCCCCTTTTCCCTTGGAAATAATAAAAGCGCGGTGGCGACTCTTGCTATTTGATCTCTAGATTCTCCATAGCTTGACGATCATGAATTTAACGCTATAGAAATAAAGTGGAGACTCTGCTGGGGAGTAGTCTCCAATGGGTTTAGCCTACTTTTTGTGTGTATATATTTGTATATATTTGTATATATGTGATGTTTGTATATATGTATGTGTGATATAATCTGCTTGTTGTGCTTGGTGATCTCTGAGTGGTGAGATAAGTTCTACCCCGAACTTGAGTGCAATTAAGATATGAGGATGGTATAGTCATGTTCGACTTATGTGGAGTAGTCCTTAACAAGTTGGCTTGAGATCCATCTGCTCAGTGGAGACTCTTTTGGATTTGGAAATGTCACACAAGTATTTGTGGTTAGGCATTACTATCTCTAATTCGGGTCTGAGAATCTGAGGACCGTAGAACATTTACCCCCTCTTGGCCTATTTAGGACGTAGTGCAGAAACTGTTCAAGTGTAGACTTGATAACAGTTGTTATACGATACTACACTCAGACGAGTTTCTCTTGAGAATATTATGGGTCGATGAGTCAGTCATCTTAACCTGTAATATCTGATTGACGGAATTAAGACTTTGGGAACTTTTTAGAACATGATCTACAGGTTTTATCCTTATTTCAGTCCTTTGGGATGGTTCTTACCCAGACTCCATGCTCATGACTTACAACAAACCCTTGATTCTTGGTTGATCCAATCAAATCTTGTCAATATCAATGTAACTTAGGTGTTGATAAGGTGTAATCCATAATCCACCAAAATGGATGATTGATCTTGACAATGACTTGATTCATCCCTTGACCTTTTTTTTCCTTGTGTGTGATCCCTTATTTGTGATTGTTGCATTCATGCATTAATGTGTATCATAACATTCATCACATGAAATTTTCAAGAAACTGAGGTATTATTTGCAAATATTTTTCAGACCATGGATTGTGGACGAAGGAACACTAAGAAGTACAGTTTTAGATGTCCCAACTTGAAAGAGTTAAGGAAGCTAGAATATTTTGTATTAGATCTCTTGGACTTCAAACAATGTCATGGGAAGCTTCTGTCTATCTTGTCTACTGATGTGGTTGAAGGACTTCTGAGTGTGCTAGTGCAGTTCTATGATCCTCTCTACCATTGTTTCACTTTCCCAGATTTTTAGCTTGTGCTTAACTTGGAGGAGTATTCTCATCTTTTGGGGATACCTGTTTCTAGTAGAGTACCTTTTAGTGGATTGTAGGAGATTCCCCGGTCTAGTATTATTGCTGAAGCTCTTCACTTGAAGAAGTCTGAGATAGAGGCCCATTGGGTGAAGAAAGAAGGGTTATTTGGGTTGCCACCTGATTTCCTCATCAAGGAAGCTACTGCTTTTGCTCAAGCCGGTAGTGTGGATGCTTTTGAAGCTATCTTTATGTTGCTCATCTATGGATTAGTTTTGTTCCCTAACATTGACGGTTTTGTTGGTGTTAACGCCATTAGACTTTTCTTGACTGGGAATCCCATGCCTACTTTGTTGGATGATGTGTATTTCTCTTTGCATCTAAGGAATTCTAAGGGTGGTGGAATTATTGTCTGTTGTATTCCTCTTCTATACAAGTGGTTTATTTCGCACTTGCCTCAGACACCTGCCTTTGTGGAGAACAAACAATGTCTACGGTGGTCTCAGAAACTTATGTCTCTCACTAATGATGATATAGTTTGGTATGATCCGTCTTTAAGCAGTCTAGAGACTATTGATAGTTGTGGTGAATTCTCTAATGTGCCTCTCATTGGTACACAAGGAGGAATTAACTACAACCCTGCTTTGGCTCGTCGTCAACTTGGGTTCCCCTTGAGAGACAAGCCTAATAACACTTTGTTAGAAGGTCTTTTCTATCAAGAGGGTAAAGATCCCCAACATTTGAAGTAGAAGATTGTGCATGCTTGGCATAATGTGCATAGGAAAGGAAGATCCGAGCTTGGTTTGCATAATTGTGTAGCTTTGGAAGCTTACACTCTTTGGGTGAAGAAGAGAGCTTTGGAATTGAAGATGCCTTGTCCTTGTGAAAGAGCTACGTCTATGGTTGTGGTTGAGCTATTAACTCTTCCTAACCAAGATGTAGAGGAGTTGGAAGATGTGCTCGTCAAGATGAAGCAAGAGAAGGACATGTGGGAAGAGCGTTTCCGTGATTTGATCAAGAAGCATGAAGAGTTGCAGTTGGAGTCTAAGGACAAAGATGCGCTTATTGAGCTACTTGAAGACCGAGTGACGAATAGACAGAGAGAGCCAGAGGTTTCATCTTCTAGCATGCCTCAGCCTTCCTTTGCTTGGAAGAAGATTGTTGATCAGCTTGTCCTCGAGAAGACTCAGATGAAGGCTTCTTTTGAGACCTAGATCTGTCGCATTCTAAGGAAGTACGCACCTACAGCCAGATCTTATGACATTGTTGTTAGGGATCCTTAGGATGACTAGTCTCCTTTTTCTCTTGTATTTTTATTTTGGTTTCTGAAATTGTACTCAGTGTAATCCTTCCAATTATAAATGAAAAGAGATTTTTGGTCATATAAAAATTATTGCAATTGTTTATATATATATATATATATATATATATATATATATATATATATATATATATATATATATATATATATATATATATATATATATATATATATATATATATATATATATATATATTTGCAAATGATATAATAAGTTCCTTGAAAATAAAAATAAACAATCAAGCATTGCATTTAACGCATCATTTGCATAAGCAGGTTTTCGCCAGATGTCTTCTTGGTGTTTCTTCTGTGCTTCAGCCAAACTGACTCACCGGTACAATACCCGAGCCAATCATCTGAAAATCATGGAGCATCTAGAGCAAGAGAACAGAGAATTAAAGGACGAGATCACCCGCCTAACTGCCATGATGGAGTCAGTTCTTGCTGCTCATAGTCAATCTTCTCCAACGCCTACAACTCCTCCTGTGAGGACAATTATTTCAGAGCTGACTACCTCTACTATGCCTGCTGTTGCCGCCTATTTCACGTCGACTATGCCTGCCGGATTCCCGTGGGGAATGCCGTCCAACTTTGTGCCCGAAGGCTTTGCGCCTACCTTTGCTTCCATGCCGGCATCTAGCCCGATCATGTCCGTGCCATCTCCCGTTGTGCACACCCTGCCTTATATGGAGGACACCATTTATCACTCCGAGCCGGCTAAGGGTCCGAATGTCTACGAGAAAATGGATGAAATGAAGGATCAATTTCTTGAGTTGCGCAAGGAATTGAAGACGCTGAGAGGTAAGGATTTGTTTGGGAAGAGTGATACTGAGTTGTGTTTAGTGCCCAACGTCAAGATCCCGGTGAAGTTCAAAGTGTCTGACTTAGAAAAATATAAGGGGAACTCTTGTCCGCTTAGTCATCTTATGATGTATGCTCGTAAGATGTCTACTCAGACCGACAATGATCAATTGCTTATTCACTACTTCCAAGATAGTCTGACCGGTGCTGCGCTCTGTTGGTACATGGGGCTGGATAGTGCAAGCATTCACACTTTCAATGACTTGGGGGAGGCTTTTATCAAGCAGTATAAGTACAATATAGACATGGCGCCTGATAGAGACCAACTGAGGTCTATGTCTCAGAAGGACAAAGAGACATTTAAAGAGTATGCGTAGAGATGGAGGGAATTGGCTACCCAGATCACTCCTCCTTTGGAGGAAAAAGAGATGACAAAGATCTTCTTGAAAATTCTGAGTTCATTTTACTATGAATGAATAATTGCTAGTGCCCCCAGTGACTTTACTAAAATGGTAAACATGGGGATGAGGCTCGAGGAAGGGGTCCGAGTAGGACGTTTGTCAAGAGATGAGGCATCAACAAGCAAGAGGTATGACAGTGATTTCGGTAAGAAGAAGGATAGTGAAGCGAATGCAATAAGCAGTGGGAGGCAGAGGAGGCCTCATATTAGAAGAAATCCACCATCCCGTCAACATCATCATCAAGTATCTTCCGTTATCCCGGTATTTTCTAATCAACAAACAACACCAGTTCAACAACCACAACATCAACAACAACAACCGCAACAACGAACGAACACCTACAACAACAACAATACCAACTACAATCATCATCAACAAAAATTTGAGAGGGAGAAGGTCTCTTTCGACCCGATTCCTATGTCTTACGCAAAACTCTATCCATCCTTGGTTCTCAAGAATCTGATCCAACCAAGAAACCCGCCACAAATTCCAGAGCCACTTCCTTGGTGGTATAAACCTGAACTCCGTTGTGCTTTTCATCAAGGAGCACCCGGACATGATATTGAAATTTTTTATCCGCTCAAGTATGAGGTTCAGAAATTGATGAAGAGTGGTATGATGTCCTTCGAGGACCGTGTGCCGAATGTAAAAGCGAACCCTTTGCCCGCTCATGGGAACTCTTCTGTGAATATGGTGGATGGTTGTCCTGGAGAGTTTAAAGTTTTTGATGTGCGGTTTATCCGAAGATCCTTGGTGCAGATGCATAAGGATGTTTGTTTGGTAAGTGAATGTGAGCACGACCATGATGGTTGTGCTGTTTGTAGTGTTAACCTGAGGGGTTGTGAAGTTGTGAAAAGGGACATCCAACGACTGATGGATGAAGGCATGATTCAAATTGTTCAATCTCGTCATGTAGATGACGATGCTAATGTCATAATGCCTATTTTCAAGCAGCCTGAGAAGTTGGTAATCCAGTATGACTCCAGTAGCAGCAACAGTCAAAGATCAGTATCGCCGTTGGTAATACGGTTAGCGGGCCTAGTCCCGTATTCTTCTGATAAAGTTGTGCCGTATCAGTATAATGCTACAATGATGAAGGATGGTCAAGAGGAACCGTTACCTACGACTAGTTCAGTAGTGAGCATTGCTGATGTTACTAAGGTGACCCGTAGTGGTCGAGTGTTTGGGCAGGTGTTCCCAAAGGATAAGGAAGAATCAGTTGTGAGTAAGAAGGTAGAAGTGCCCGTTGAAGACTTAGTTAGCTTTTCAAAAGGTAAGTCTGGTGAATCCAGCAATTTGAAACCCAATGATGATGATGAGGTACTCCGGTTAATTTAAAGAAGCGAGTTTAATATGGTGGAGCAGTTGCTCCAAACCCCCTCGAAGATCTCAGTGTTGTCTCTGCTCATGAATTCTGAAGCGCACAGAGAAGCACTACAGAAAGTTCTAGAGAAAACGTTTGTAGAACATGATGTTACAGTGGATCAATTCGATCATATTGTGGCTAACATCACTTCTTGCAATAATCTTAGCTTCTGTGATGAAGAGCTCCCTAAGGAGGGCAAAATTCATAATTTGGCTTTGCACATTTCTATGAATTTCAATAAGGATACTTTGTCAAATGTGCTTGTTGACACCGGTTCGTCGCTAAATTTTCTTCCGAAGTCAACTTTGTCAAAGTTATCTTACCAAGGAGCGCCTATGAGGTATAACGGTGTAATCGTCAAAGCTTTTGATGGTTCGCGCAAAACGGTTATTGGTGAAGTGGACCTTCCAATTAAGATAGGTCCGAGTGATTTTCAAATTACTTTCCAATTAATGGATATCCACCCGGCCTACAGTTGCTTGTTGGGAAGGCCATGGATCCATAAGGCAAGAGCTGTTACTTCAACTTTGCACCAGAAGCTCAAATTTGTGAAGAATGGCAAGCTAGTGATTGTTGGTGGAGAGAAAGCATTGTTGGTTAGCATGGTAGAGGTCTCCGACAACAAAGGCAGAACCGGTTTGGGGTTCCAGAAAGGTTCAACAACTGCAAGGTATAAAGATATGCAACTTAGCTTCCGTAGCGGAGGGTTCATTCATGGTAATGAACAACACTTAGCTGCTGTGCTAGAGGATGACGAAGGGGAAGACTGCACCAATTTTGTGACGCATGGGAAGGCTTGCAACAATTGGACTGTTGTTGATATTCCTGTTATTTTGCATCAATCTAAGTAATTGCTTTTATATGTTTTCAAAATCCTTCTCCTATGCCTAAGGGAGAAGAGAACATTGTTTGGGCATTTTCAAATTGATCGTTAATAAAATTAATTCTATTCATCAACATCTATGATGTTTGTTTTTACTTTTTGCTTTATTCTGAAAATGGTAATCACAAAAAACATAAATAAATAATATAATTGTCCATCTACATAATATTTGGTCACAAATTCACTTCTCTAAAATCAAAATATCAAATCATCATGCAAGTTGGTTCCTAACCCCATTGAATACAATGATCCTTCTCCTTCTCCAAATTTTGAATTCCCTGTGTTTGAAGCCGAGGAGGAAAGTGATGTGGAAGTGAGTGATGAATTATCTAGTCTTCTTGAGCAACATAAAAAGACCATTGAGCCATTCGAAGAGAAGGTCGAGTTAGTTAATTTGGGTTCCGAGGATGATGTGAAGGAAGTCAAGATCGGGTCTCGCCTGTGTCCAGAAGTCAAGAAGGCGTTGATTGATCTTCTTCGAGAGTATTCAGATGTGTTTGCTTGGTCCTATCAAGACATGCCTGGTTTGGATTATGAGATTGTGGAGCATAGATTGTCGTTGAAGCCAGAATGCCCGCCAGTCAAGTAGAAGTTGAGAAGAACGCATCCTGATATGGCTGTGAAGATCAAAGAGGAAGTGCAGAAGCAGATTGATACCGATTTCCTTGTAACTGCTGAGTATCCGCAATGGGTGGCCAATATTGTGCCAGTGCCGAAGAAAGATGGAAAAGTCCGCATGTGTGTTGACTATAGAGATTTGAATAAAGCCAGTCCGAAATATGATTTCCCTCTGCCACACATTGATATGTTGGTAGACAATACTGCTAAATTCAAAGTCTTTTCGTTTATGGATGAATTTTCCGGGTATAATCAGATCAAGATGGCACCCGAAGATATGGAAAAGACCATATTCATTACACCTTGGGGAACATTCTGTTATAGAGTGATGCCTTTTAGTCTAAAGAATGCCGGTGCAACTTACCAAAGAGCAATGACTACTCTCTTTCATGACATGATGCATAAAGAGATTGAAGTTTATGTCGATGGCATGATCGCTAAATCAATTGATGAAGAGGAACATGTTGAGCATTTGTTGAAGCTATTCCAGCGTTTGAGGAAATATAAACTCCGTTTGAATCCCAATAAGTGTACTTTTGGTGTTCGTTCTGGTAAGTTGTTAGGCTTTATTGTCAGCGAGAAGGGTATTCAGGTTGATCCTGCCAAGGTCAAAGCAATACAAGAAATGCCTGCGCCTAAAACTGAGAATCAAGTAAGAGGTTTTCTCGGCCGTTTGAATTATATTTCCATATTCATTTCCCACATGACTGCCACATGTGCCCCTATATTCAAGCTTCTTCAGAAAGATCAGTCTTGCGATTGGACCTAAGACTGCCAAAAAGCTTTTGACAGTATCAAGCAATATCTGCTTGAGCCTCCAATTTTGTCTCCGCCTGTTGAAGGAAGACCGTTGATCATGTATTTGACTGTGCTCGAAGATAGTATGGGTGTCGCGTCGCGCGAAAAATCGGCGGGAAAAGAAGAAACAACAGAGCCGCCACCGTGCGTTATTTATCCCAAAAGAGGGAAAGGAAACGCTCAGAGTAAACCTGGGAAAGACATGGTCTCGCGACCAAAGAGAATGGGTTCGGGAGTCGGTTATGCGAAGGGAAGGTATTAGCACCCCTACACATCCGTCGTACTCGACGGGATCCACGCACAAAAGGAAGGAAAATTGGTTGCTAAACACTGCTCAAACATTCACACACACACTGGCTGAAAGAGACAAAAGAAACTGACGGAAACTGAACTCGGCAGGATGTCGCATCCTGGGCCTACTTAGTCTATCAGGCATAGACATCAGAGTCCAAGTAGTTCGGACTAGGGAAATGACACATGCTCGCTAGGATGTCGCACCCTATGCATACGTATCTTCTCGGACGAGAGAAAAATCAGAGCATTCGTAGCTCGACTGACACGCACACAAACAAACACAGGCAAAGGCAAACGTGGAGCCCGACTGCCAATCACTGGACTTACATCAGCATCCGAACCTAAACACACGCACACTGGAACCTAACTGCCACTTGATGGACTTACATCAGCTTCCAAGCACACAACAACACAACAAGTTGATAGGGAGTCGGGGACTCGAGCCTATAACTGTCAAACACACACTCAAACAGACAAACAACAAATTGCTAAGGAGTCAGGCACTCGAGCCTAGCAAATGTTAAACAACACACACAAAAAAGAAAAGGGCGCCCGGAGAGATCAGCTCAATCTCCTGCCTACATACTTCATCTGGTATGAAGATCAGGGCGATGTAGTTCCCCTACGCAGGGATAAAGGTTCTAGCCTAACCAGATAACAGAGGGAGACACAACTCTAGGGAGACTACGACTCGAGCCTAGATGTTATCATGCAAATCATCCCTAAGTTAAGGTTTCTAGCTAAATGGCACAAGGGCCAACCTATCCTAAGTATACACAGGAGAAGCAAGGTCTCAATTGCAACTAGGGCAAGAGAAAGGGGATATCTCAATCACAACAGGGGTGAGAGAAAAGAAATAGATGTTAGTGGTTAGTCAAACTCGGCAAGACATCGCGTCTCGTGCCTACGTATCTCATCTGAACATGAGAATCAGAGTTGCCGTAGTTCGGCCAAACAACTCTAAACATGGCTCACACAGGAAGCAAGCCACACAGACTTGACTTTGCACAAGGGCAAGTCAAGCTCAACCTATCTTGCACACGGGCAAGTCTAAGCTAAACCTAAAGAGGCAAAGCAAACAGGCAATCACAATCACAAGAAGCACACTCTATATGCATACAAGAGGCTCAAGCAAAAGGTTAGGCACTAGGGCCAACTGGAATAGGGTAAAAGGTGCTCTTAACCTTGCCATTGAGGGGCTAAGGTGAAGCGGATGAAAGGTGAGTGAAGGTAAGACTTCACAGCTCTTATCCCTGGCCAGGGAGAGCTCAAGACAAGAATGTGTGGGTTCAGAAAGTGGGAACCCTTCTACACATTTAGGACTGACTCAACTGTACAATTGCACAAGATCTTGGGTTTGTATCTGCAATGCATCAACACAGTGGTGTGAACAAAGCAGATGACACACTGAATAGTGGGGGATAGATTGCATATCCCTACCTTCCACCAATTGCCTCTTCACTTAGGAGGACTTTGACTCTATGCAAGGACAAAGTTAAACATCCACAAACATTGCCTCTTAAGGAGGACTTCAGACAGTTGCCTGGCCAAGTAACAGGCCAGGTCTTCCAGACTACATGAAGATTGAGAGACGTACCTCAATGCAAATTGCTTATACAAGCAAAGCAAAAGCAACAGTTCACAAGGAACTAAAAGCAACTAAAGCACCTGAAACAGTCAAGCAGATGTTAGTATGCAACTTCAAACAAAACAAACAGAAACAGACACCAGCAGTTAATTGGAGGCACATGGATGTGAAAGGCACAAGGCTTAAGGCATATGAGCCAAGCCACCTACAAAACAAAGAGATTAGACAACAATATTCAAGCGAGCTCAGTCAAAAGAATTGGTCTCAATGGCCATTTGTTGGTCAACCTGAAATCACAAACTCAAAGGTGAGTAACAGGACCACTAGGGCAAGCCTAGGGTCAAAAGTGAATGAGAAAGTCAAGACAGCAAGGGTAAAGTATTCAAAGTCATGTTCAAACCATTAGGAAACAAAACCAATTGGGTTCACACTCATATCAATCACTATCATCATTTCATGAACCATTTAGGTCAAAGCATGGCAAACAGAAGCTCACAGAAGTCAACAGAAAGACTTAACTCAAAAGCAACCTAAACATTTTCCAAAAATCACCAAATAAATCATGATCAAACCTAACACATAGCATGGTAAGCATGTCAAATTTCATCCCATTTGGAAAAGTGGAAGGCAGTCAATGAAAATCAGAAAGTCAAAGCCATTTTGAACATGCTCAATGAAGTCAACCAAACATGCATCAACTTAGAAAAATCATAAGTCAAGAATGGTGTATGATAAATGAATGGGACTAAAACCAAGGCAAAGATGAGGATGTCTAGTTATCACATGTCAAATTTCATGTCCATCCAATAAAGTATGAGAATTTCACAAATGAAATAGGAACAAGTGTCACACAAGGTCAACATTTGACTAGGCAGGGAAGAAAAATCTCAAACAAATGGAAAATAGTTCAATTAAATCCAAGAAAATTCACAAATCAACTAGACATACAAGAGTAAGCTCATGCAAAAAATCAAGTCATTTGGAGGTCAAGAAGCATGGCAATGAAAATCATGAAGTTGGTCATCAATGGTGTGACACAAATTGTCACACCCTAATTCAAAAAATCATATCTCACAAACCACAAATGATAAATTCACAAACTTTATACCAAAATCACCATGAATGTGTCTAGTTTGAGCACAAAAAATTTGGGAGCCATTGGATACATTCTCATCATTTCACAATTGATTTGGCAAAGTGTACAAAATTTGGTCACATGTCACAAACCCTAAGGCCATTTAAAAACCACCCATCCAAAAATTCTGGAAAAATAATGATAAAAAAGTAGAGATCATGATGAGCACAACACAAAAAATCCCATTGAATTTGGATTAAAATTGAAGCTTTTATGATTTTTGCAAGATTGGTGATTTGAATGTGAAATTAATTGAATTAATAAAGCAAGAATGGCATAAATGTAATATTTGACTTCACTAATTGAAACGACACCGTTTTTGGCCCAGAATTGAAATTTTTCATTGGCTGGTGAAATGTAAACCATGCATGCACGTGGGAATGAAGCAAAATTCTGGAAAAATGGATTTGGGAACTAGGGTTCGTGCTCAAAAATCATGATTTCACGATCTTGTCCAAAAATCAAAATTGAATATATGGAAATGATCAACAAGCAATGGCAAACAAGAATCTATCACCCTTTTTCATTAAAACCTCGTGTGTATCATGAATCGAGCACAAACACATTTCCACACTAAACTCGTTTTCAAAATAGCTTCATGAACACACAACCATTTCAAAAAATAAACACATCATGATAACCAGCATAGAAAGACCTTTTAAAATCATACATCAATTTGACAAAAGGGGAGGGTCGAATCCATACCTATTTTTGAAGGGCAATTGTGCACAGATGCTTTTGGATGTTATTGAAGTGCCACAGCTGCACCTTAGGGTCCCAGATGATGATTGATGAAGTTGGCTTTGGCTTGTGTAGATTGAAATGGTCTCAGACTTGGATTGCCATGGAAGTCACTTCTTTAACACAGTGCAAGAAAAGGTACTTGTAGATGGGGGAAGGTGGTTGGAATGGACTCAAGAAGTTGTTTGATTGATGACTTAGCCAAAACAAGGTCAGGGCATTTGGAGTTTTTGGACTGAGTTTAGAAAATGCAAGAAGAGGTTTGAGAGCACAATGTTTTTAGGCTATGTTGGATGATGCTAGGGTTGGTTTTTTGTTGGTCTGCTACTGCAGGGTTTGACAGGAAATGCAGTTGTTTGATGTCCTTGATTAAAGCAGGGCCAGAGTTAGGTTACCTTGGAAGCCTGGGCAGAAAAGTGGAAAATGCAAAGCAAGGCCAAAATGCAGTTTTTGGATCAGTGCTTTTTTCTACAATATGTTTGATTGTGTTTGATGCTGCTAGTTTGGGGGCAGAAAATGGTGAGGAAATGTTGGGTTGAGCAGGGCTAGGCTAGGTCTTTTGTGTTTCATGAGGTTGCTATGATGGTTTGGTCATTTTGTGCTTGGACAAAAAAATTGCAAATAGCAAGGTGAGTTATTGGTCTTGGTTGGTCTGTTTTGTTTTTTGACAGCAAAATTGCAAGGTGTCTGGTGTGTTGGTTGCAGCTAGCAAGGTTTCATCTGACAGGAGAAATGATGGAGGGCACCGTTGGTTTGATGATGGCTTTTGGTTTTGGGCTTTGACAGTTTTTCCTTGAAATGCAACCAGTGAAGTGTGTGTGAATGTGAAGTTGGTTAGTCCTTAATTCCTCATGACAGGAAAATTATGGACCATTCTGCTTCTTCATATTCCTTTTGGCAAGGCAGGGTTTAATTCCTTTTTGAAGTTTTTGGCAGCAAAACAGAAATGCATAGCAAGGGTGAGGTTTGAGAGGAGTGTGGACAATGGCCTTTTTGCTGTTGTGTTATGTGCTAGTAGTTTAACATGATGAAAAATGATGGTCCCGAACTGTGCAAGGCTTGGCAAGGTTTTTTGACAGAGTTTTCTTAGAGAATGCAAGGCAAAGGGTGAGTGCAGTTAGGATGAGTCATGAATGGTTCTATGACAGGAAAATATGATGGAGAGTATGGTTAAGCTACCTTAGTTTGTTGTGTTTTTGACAGAAAAATAGCCAAGTGAGGGCAAGGTCAATCCAGGATTTTTCTGCTGCAGTGTGGCTTGTTCTCCTGGTTTTTGATGATAGGAAATGAGGAGAATGGTCTTTTGCCAAGCCAGTTTTGTTCCTTTTGTCAATTTACAGCAAAGTTGGAATATCCAAGATGTATGGTGTGATGACAGAAAAAAAAAAATAGGAATGCAAGTAAGGTGAGTTCTTTTGAAAATGAGGATGCATCCTCTTGATTTGTCTTGGCCAAAATGGCTTTGTCCTGCTGCCCCTGCTGCTACTGTCCTCCAAAGGACAGAAAATACATCATCCAAAAAATAAGCTGCTATTGAGTCCTGCTTTTGGTGGCAAGGCAATGTCCTTCAATTGTGGTTTTTTCATGCTGCCATTGCTGCTATCAGTGACAGAGAATTATGGGCAATCCTGCTGCCTTCTGGTTCTAGGCATGGCTGTATGATGAATTCCATGAAAACATGTACTTTTTCCAATTTTTAAGCAATTAGGACATGGCTTCTTGTTGGTGCTGGTTAGGCTGCGTTATGTTGGTTACTAGCAGGTCTCAGGTTTGGTTCTATTGCTGTTGCTGCAGTTGGACAGAAAATGTGTTTGGTCATTGTCACCAGCCAGGCCAGGTTCATAGAGACTTTTGGACAGGAAATTGGGAAGTGTGGTTTTTTAGAGGAATGAATGATGTGTGCAGTTGGTCATGTGGCTGTGTTATGTGTGTGTCCAAAACAGAAAATGATGGCCAAAAATTCTGCTATGTGAGAGTGGTACAAGTATGGTTCATGAATTGGATTTGTTGTAAACATGTCCTTTTGCCAATGTTCAAGTAAGCTGGTAAGGCCATATGTACTTGTTGGTTATTTGGCTGCATAATGAGGCTCACCATGACAGAAAAATTGCTGCATAATGCTGCTGCTCTTTTGAGGTACAAGGCATGGTTGTGGAAGCATGGACAAGTATGGTGAAATTGTACCTTTCTTACAATTCAAGCAACCAAGCAATGGCCTTATGTACTGCATATTTTGACTTTGCAAACACATTCTAAATGACATTTCTGAGCTTTCCCAATTGGCCAAATGTTGAAAAAATGTTTATATCAAAAAGTCAACTCTTGGTCAAACTTACATTTAAATGAGAAAAGTCAAAATATGCCATTTTGATTGGTGAAGTTTTGGCTCATGAAATTTATATTTTTGGAAAGAGGGGATCAAATGTGACTTGTAGGAAAAAACCCCACCAAAATTGGCCAAACGGTTTGAGAGATATGGCCCTTTGAAGTTCAAGATTTTCTGAAATCGATTCGATCATAACTTGCCAACCACACATGGGAATTGAGAGTTCTAGGACTTTTTGGAAATGGGAGAACAAGATCTTCAACTTTCATGTTGGGCAAAAATTCATTAGAGGCTTGTATCAAAATGTAAGTTTGAGGATCAAGACTTTCCATTTATGGCAGGTTTCAGTTACAGGCCCAGTTTCCATTTTGGGAAATTCATGATCTGGCTTCAAATTCTTCCATGATGGTGTTTGGCATGATATATGATGACTATTTGACCATGAATAAGCCCTGACAAACCAATTCCAATCATCAAATCACTGATTAAATAGACAGTTGACCAACAATTGACTTTTAGGGTTTCTGACTGATTATGCATTGACTGATGGATTCCAAACCCTAATTCCTTGAGAACTTGACTTCAAATGATGTTCCAAGTTGTTTGAACTCTTGATTATTGATCATGGTGCCCAAATTCCACAAGAATGGCCACCATCCACTGCTTTGACTGACTGTTGACTGTCTTTGACTTTCTAGGGTTTTTGACTGTCTGTGTATGAACTGATGACCTCTGAGCCTTCAACCCTTGACTTGAACACTTCAAATGAACCCTCTAGTCATGTGAACTTGTTGGACCAACCCTAAGGCCTTGGCTCCTTGAGAATTGTGCTTGCTTGCTTGGTTGACTGATCTCCTGATCAGTTTGACCTAATTTCTTGATTGGCTTGCACTTGAGGCAAAAGAGGCAATGCAATGCTATGCAATGGACCATGATATGCTATGACCTAATATGAAAATGTATGTACAATGATAGGTGCAAATTTGAGGTGCTACAGCTGCCCCTATTCAATCAGCTGGGAACCCGAATGGATGATAGCAACGGCTGTCAGACTTTCAGGGTAAACAGGGATTGAATACCAAAGAACCGTAGAATTTGCACCGACTGGATATGATACAAAAGGAACCATGTCATTTACCGATGACGCCTGCAATTGACAACTTCAGAAAGGCGAAACCATTTACCGATGGTTAGAAACTGTAACTTGATATTTACCGATATCAACTTCAGCGAGACCATTTACCGATGGCTGCTGGGAAAACATCTTGAGAAAAACAGAACCATTTACCGATGGTTAAAACTTGATATTTACCGATATCAACTTCAGCCAGACCATTTACCGATGGCTGCTGGGAAACAGATTTTGATGTAGAAAGGAAGCAAGACCATTTACCGATGGTGGCTTCAAAGAAACTTGGCATTTACCGATGTCAACTTAGCAAGACCATTTACCGATGGCTGCTGCAACTGGGAATTCGATATTTACCGATATCGAAGAAAACTGGGCCATTTACCGATGGCATCTCCACTTGGGGAGGAACAGAATCTTTGTGGTGTAATCAGACAAGACGTTTACCGACGACTTCTGGGGATCTTGATTTCACGACCAGACATTTACCGATGACTGGGATGAGACTCGATGTTTACCGACATCGAAAGATGATGTTTACCGACATCAAAAGAAATGACCAGACATTTACCGATGACTGGGATGAGACTCGATGTTTACCGACATCGAAAGATGATGTTTACCGACATCAAAAGAAATGACCAGACATTTACCGATGACTGGGATGAGACTCGATGTTTACCGACATCGAAAGATGATGTTTACCGACATCCAAAGAATGACCAGACATTTACCGATGACTGGGGATGAGACTCGATGTTTACCGACATCGAAAGATGATGTTTACCGACATCAAAAGAATGACCAGACATTTACCGATGACTGGGAGTGAGAAATTTATTGGGGAGATACAAATATTTGCAACTGGAAACCAGATAGGACATTTACAGATGACTCTACTGGGGATTTCTAGCTGGGGGTTATCAGACATTTACCGATGAATGGGAGGGCTCGACCAGACATCGACGGATGAATGGGAGAAAACTCGACGTTTACAGACATCGAAAGATGATGTTTACAGACATCAAAGAAAACCAGACACTTACGCAGGACTGGAAATCACCGAAAGATGGTGTTTACCGACACCAAAGAAGACCAGACACTTACGCATGACTGGAAATCACCGAAAGATGGTGTTTACCGACACCAAAGAAGACAACACACGCGGGTGCTGACAAGATACCGACATTTACAAGATGACAGGGCAAAGCTGAACACTTGCAGGGGGTCTCACTGGGGAGAGACAGGCTTTTCTTTCACCAACGGATGAGGAAATAAACCTCTGTGGGGATTGTCAACACCAAAAATTGACTGGAGCAACTGTAGCAAACATGCTGTACAGGTTGAGCAAAAAATCCGTCTCTGCAGGGGATACGGTTTGATGGGGTTTCGAACACATGAATGCATATGTTTGAATTTTTCTATGGCGTAATGCTCCATTTTAGGAATGGAAATGCTACGCGGTTTTGAGGATGCAATGATTACTACATGCAAAATGCAAAATGATGAAAAACTCCGGCTGGGGAGCCACAACTGATTGGGTACTCCAACTCTGTGGGGAGACTCTGACTGAGGAAATACTCTGCGGAGAACTCTGCTTGGGGAATGGTACAGCGACTTCACTGGGAGAAAGACTCAACCCACCTTCAGATAGGATAAACCCTGCTTGGGAGAATGTCTGTTACTCTGCTAGGGATAACCCACGCGATCCATAGGTAGAATCAACTCAGCTGGGGATGCAGATATCAGTCTACTACAAAAATCCGTCCAATCCACTGGTAGGACGAACTCTGCTGGAGAAATAAATACTACTCCACTAGGGACGACCCAACCAATCCATATGTAGGAGAATCACTGCTTGGAGATGTATTTCATGAGACCCGCTCCACTCGGGGAACTTGCTGAGGAAAAACCAACACCATTCTGCTGAGGAGAACGATCCTGGTGGAGAGAACAACCATAGTGGTGAGAGTAACAACTCTGTTGAGGATGATAACATGTTATATCATACTGGAGATGAATTCCCACAAACCTTGCTAGGGATAAGCACTCACGGCCATACTAGAGATAACAGCATCACAAACCCAATTGTTGGGGGAGAGAGGAAGACTACTCTGCTGGAGAGGCGAAAGTTGCAGTCTTCAATAAACACTCTGCTAGGGGAGCTGCCCCACAATAATGTCCGAAACAACAAACTTGCTGGGGATGCCCCACGATAGGGCTCAAACAGCACTCTACTGGGGATGCCCCACAATAAGTGCTAACGGGGATTTGGAGGAAGAATCTGTAATGCCGGGAACATGAAGATGAACAACTTCAAACAACACTGCGTCGTGCAAATTCACTGAGGAGAGACCATACGAGGTTCTGCAGGACAAAGATACAGTCATGCTCGAGATACGAACAATTGTCTTACCTGTTGGTAATCATACCACCCCCGGGAGAGCACTGTGGGTCTCCTAAGTATCCTTCCATCATTGTGAACGTTCACTTTGTTTAAGAACAATTTTTTTTGAAAAATTTGTTTACTTTGAAAACAATGATACTTTATCAATTAAAAACATGCAAAACATTTGTTGAGTTGAAACAAATAAGAGTGCAAATAATTGGATGAAAAGCTCAAATTGATGTGATGGAATGGTAGTCTGCAAAGGGCGAGACTCCATAGATCTGTACAAGTTTGAAATCGGTGATATATATTGGAGAGGGCTACATCGAACATAATGACCTTTCCTCTACCATTCTGAATTTTCGATGTATTCAGAGCTTCAGTCGACGACGAATCGAGAATTCCTGACGGATGACATATATAGAGCACAGTCTTGTCAAGGTGCAGTTACTTGCCAAATCCCTAATTTTTGCCTAGATTGCCCCAGTGTGAGGTGTTCAATCTAGCGGGATGCAAATTCTTTTTTTTTTCAATGTCTCTAACTTTTGCCTGGATCGCCCTTTCGGGTTTTCAATCCACCGAGACGCTCCTTTTTGCCTAAGTCGCCCTTTGGGGTGTTCAACTTAGCGAGCTGTTTGATTTTTTTTCTTTTTGTTTAAGCGAAGTATTTCTTGACTGCACCAGGATTCACAGGACGAGTGAACTTCTTCATCCATTGTAGTAAGTGTCAGAACACTGCCTGAAGAGGCTCTCTTGACAACATATGGACATTCATAGCTTGGGGGTTCACTTGCCCCTGGAATCGGGCACGAAAGACAGGACTTTCTTGAGCATGAGGTCACCTTCTCGGAACACACGAAGCTTGACCTTCTTGTTAAATGCTTTTTCACTCTCTGCTGATGTGACCGACCGTGACACATGGCGGTTGATCTCTTCTTTTCGATCGAATTCAGCATCAGTCAACTTGGGACTTTGAGGGTGCTTTTTCTCTTTTGTTTTTTTTTTCTTTCTTTTTCTTTCTTTTGATTTCTTTTGATTTCTTTTGATTTTGATTGATTTCTTTTTTTTTGATTTTGCACCCTCCTCTTTCTCTTTTTTCTCTTTTTTTTTTATAATGCCCCAGTTGGCTGTTCTGCTGATTCTCGAGGTGCAGCTGAGTGATCTTCTTTTCTTGCTCAAGAAGTCGGGAAATACCGTCAGGAATCCCTTCAACATCATCTTCTTCTGCTTCGAATACAGGGAATTCAAAATTGGGAGATGACGTCTGATCATTACGTTCAATGGGTTTGAGAAACAACCTGCATAATGATTTAGAGATGAAAAGCTCTTTGAAAATCAAACAAGACAATCGTTATGCAGATGAAAAGATTGCTTTTATTCTTGTTTTTTAGGGTTTTTTTGTGATCACCAATTTCATGCAAAAAAGCAAAAAGGAAAAACAAATGGAAAAACAAATGTTTAACATGAATTTATTTGAATGAAAATATCATTGCACAAAATGCTGCCAACAATGCCATCACTTCTCCTTTTGGCATGGGAGAAGGGTTTTTAAACAAAGTGATTATTACTCTGACTTATGAATAACTTGTAGGAAAGCCCACAGTGACCCAATTGTGATAGATCCCACCGGGGATGACAACTGTCAATATCTATTTGCATCAGCAGCTTCTGATTTTGAACAACCCTCTTGAAGAAAAAGTCGGCGCCAGCCCAGGACTTGTTATCTTCAAGCTTGATTATCACGGGGACCCAAGTCTCCACAGTTCGGAATACCTGACTTCACGAGGTCTTGAACCTTCATCTTCAGCTGGAAACAACTATCCACATCATGACCAAGAGCACCCGAATGATACACACAATGTCGTTCAGGCCTATACCACCACCGAGGGTTGACGGGTATGGGTGGCGGGTCTCTGGGAGTAATCAAGTTCCGCTCTATCAACGAGGGATACAGCTCGGCGTAGGACATGGGGATTGGATCAAAAATGATCTTCTTCCTCTCATTACTCGTACTGGCTTGCTGGGAAGCCTGCTGCTGAGGACGATGTTGTTGATGCTGATATTGCTGAGTTGACCTTCTCTACTGTTGTTGAGGTTGAGTTGCTGGAATAGTCACACCAACAGCCTGACGATACTGTCCTCTGTTTGCACTCCTCCGACGGTGCACAGCATTTGTTTCACTTTCTCCCCTTTTGGGTGCCCCAGAGGATGGCTGATTAGAACCGGAAGAACTTGAAGAGCCAGGATGGCGAACCGGAGTGCGGGTTGCTCTGACATTAATAGTCTCTGCAGCAAGAGGTTGTTCACTGATTCTGATCCCCCTCAATCCATCACCCGCGGCATAATTATTGACGAGAATAGTGACAGCAGCAATCTCATGAACGGGTACATCCACCGGTGGAGCACGGTGGACTGGTGGAATCACGGCTTCCAGTCTCTGGGCTAAAGCACGCAGCTCCTCTTGCCCCTGAACAACTCTTTGCATCATTGTCATGAACTGGGCCATGTTTGCCCTCATCTCAGCCATCTCTGTCTGAACCTGGTCCATAATCATCTGATGATTGAGTCTGGTTGAGTAGCGGTGTGAATGACAATCAGCAATCTTCTCTCAGTCAGGAACCAAAGTGAGGAGTCTTTCCAAACATGTCTGTAATGCAAGGATGTGCATGATATGCATGATGTGCATGATATGGGTACTATTTTGTCATGAATGATCCTGATAAAGGATATGCGTATGCGAGTTAACTTTTTTCATGCATTACTATTTTTTGGAAAATAAACATGCTATGATGCAAATGATGGGAACATGACTGGTCAGGCTGTGCATCTCAAGGCACAGGGTCAAAGCTTCGGCTTGAATCCGGAGTCACAATCCATCTGAAACCCAAAGTCATCTGAGGAACTGTCATCTGAACCCATTCTTAGAAACCAAATCATCATCTGAACGAATACCCTCAAATTCAGCCCAGGGATCCGAAATAAACGGAACCCTCTGATCAATATCAGGGTCAAACCTCCGGCGTCCAGAAACATATGTCCAGAATTCATAGTCACCATCAGTACTGGGAGTCACCAACTGTACCTGTGATAAATAACCCTTCCCCACTCACGGGTGTAGTCTAGGCCAGGGTAAAGTCGAGAGAAACGCAGCATAAATAACCTTTCGCAGAATATCATCCTGTGCACACCCGATGTATGCACCGATAATATCCCACCAGGGTCTGAACTGCTCGTGATGTCAATGTTCCGCTAAGTGGCGTACACCACCCGCTTCCCATGAATCACTCTATTCCTAGGTTTCCTAGATTTCACTCATAGCCTGGGTATTGGGCCTTTTACCTCGAGTGACTCCCACCCCAAACAGAGAAACACAGACAGCACAGCAGATGAATAATGAATGTGAATGAATGCAAACATAAGTGCAAACATAAATGCAAACAATAAATAAATGAATGCAATAAATAACAGCAAAAGCAACCAAACCCTAACCTAGAGAGCGCTAGGAGAGACTCGCTCAGGGAAGATGGACCAGCACAGGTCAACTTCTCTTATATCCCCAGCAGAGTCGCCAGCTGTCGCGTCGCGCGAAAAACCGACGGGAAAAGAAGAAACAACAGAGCCGCCACCGTGCGTTATTTATCCCAAAAGAGGGAAAGGAAACGCTCAGAGTAAACCTGGGAAAGACATGGTCTCGCGACCAAAGAGAATGGGTTCGGGAGTCGGTTATGCGAAGGGAAGGTATTAGCACCCCTACACATCCGTCGTACTCGACGGGATCCACGCACAAAAGGAAGGAAAATTGGTTGCTAAACACTGCTCAAACATTCACACACACACTGGCTGAAAGAGACAAAAGAAACTGACGGAAACTGAACTCGGCAGGATGTCGCATCCTGGGCCTACTTAGTCTATCAGGCATAGACATCAGAGTCCAAGTAGTTCGGACTGGGGAAATGACACATGCTCGCTAGGATGTCGCACCCTATGCATACGTATCTTCTCGGACGAGAGAAAAATCAGAGCATTCGTAGCTCGACTGACACGCACACAAACAAACACAGGCAAAGGCAAACGTGGAGCCCGACTGCCAATCACTGGACTTACATCAGCATCCGAACCTAAACACACGCACACTGGAACCTAACTGCCACTTGATGGACTTACATCAGCTTCCAAGCACACAACAACACAACAAGTTGATAGGGAGTCGGGGACTCGAGCCTATAACTGTCAAACACACACTCAAACAGACAAACAACAAATTGCTAAGGAGTCAGGCACTCGAGCCTAGCAAATGTTAAACAACACACACAAAAAAGAAAAAGGGCGCCCGGAGAGATCAGCTCAATCTCCTGCCTACATACTTCATCTGGTATGAAGATCAGGGCGATGTAGTTCCCCTACGCAGGGATAAAGGTTCTAGCCTAACCAGATAACAGAGGGAGACACAACTCTAGGGAGACTACGACTCGAGCCTAGATGTTATCATGCAAATCATCCCTAAGTTAAGGTTTCTAGCTAAATGGCACAAGGGCCAACCTATCCTAAGTATACACAGGAGAAGCAAGGTCTCAATTGCAACTAGGGCAAGAGAAAGGGGATATCTCAATCACAACAGGGGTGAGAGAAAAGAAATAGATGTTAGTGGTTAGTCAAACTCGGCAAGACATCGCGTCTCGTGCCTACGTATCTCATCTGAACATGAGAATCAGAGTTGCCGTAGTTCGGCCAAACAACTCTAAACATGGCTCACACAGGAAGCAAGCCACACAGACTTGACTTTGCACAAGGGCAAGTCAAGCTCAACCTATCTTGCACACGGGCAAGTCTAAGCTAAACCTAAAGAGGCAAAGCAAACAGGCAATCACAATCACAAGAAGCACACTCTATATGCATACAAGAGGCTCAAGCAAAAGGTTAGGCACTAGGGCCAACTGGAATAGGGTAAAAGGTGCTCTTAACCTTGCCATTGAGGGGCTAAGGTGAAGCGGATGAAAGGTGAGTGAAGGTAAGACTTCACAGCTCTTATCCCTGGCCAGGGAGAGCTCAAGACAAGAATGTGTGGGTTCAGAAAGTGGGAACCCTTCTACACATTTAGGACTGACTCAACTGTACAATTGCACAAGATCTTGGGTTTGTATCTGCAATGCATCAACACAGTGGTGTGAACAAAGCAGATGACACACTGAATAGTGGGGGATAGATTGCATATCCCTACCTTCCACCAATTGCCTCTTCACTTAGGAGGACTTTGACTCTATGCAAGGACAAAGTTAAACATCCACAAACATTGCCTCTTAAGGAGGACTTCAGACAGTTGCCTGGCCAAGTAACAGGCCAGGTCTTCCAGACTACATGAAGATTGAGAGACGTACCTCAATGCAAATTGCTTATACAAGCAAAGCAAAAGCAACAGTTCACAAGGAACTAAAAGCAACTAAAGCACCTGAAACAGTCAAGCAGATGTTAGTATGCAACTTCAAACAAAACAAACAGAAACAGACACCAGCAGTTAATTGGAGGCACATGGATGTGAAAGGCACAAGGCTTAAGGCATATGAGCCAAGCCACCTACAAAACAAAGAGATTAGACAACAATATTCAAGCGAGCTCAGTCAAAAGAATTGGTCTCAATGGCCATTTGTTGGTCAACCTGAAATCACAAACTCAAAGGTGAGTAACAGGACCACTAGGGCAAGCCTAGGGTCAAAAGTGAATGAGAATGTCAAGACAGCAAGGGTAAAGTATTCAAAGTCATGTTCAAACCATTAGGAAACAAAACCAATTGGGTTCACACTCATATCAATCACTATCATCATTTCATGAACCATTTAGGTCAAAGCATGGCAAACAGAAGCTCACAGAAGTCAACAGAAAGACTTAACTCAAAAGCAACCTAAACATTTTCCAAAAATCACCAAATAAATCATGATCAAACCTAACACATAGCATGGTAAGCATGTCAAATTTCATCCCATTTGGAAAAGTGGAAGGCAGTCAATGAAAATCAGAAAGTCAAAGCCATTTTGAACATGCTCAATGAAGTCAACCAAACATGCATCAACTTAGAAAAATCATAAGTCAAGAATGGTGTATGATAAATGAATGGGACTAAAACCAAGGCAAAGATGAGGATGTCTAGTTATCACATGTCAAATTTCATGTCCATCCAATAAAGTATGAGAATTTCACAAATGAAATGGGAACAAGTGTCACACAAGGTCAACATTTGACTAGGCAGGGAAGAAAAATCTCAAACAAATGGAAAATAGTTCAATTAAATCCAAGAAAATTCACAAATCAACTAGACATACAAGAGTAAGCTCATGCAAAAAATCAAGTCATTTGGAGGTCAAGAAGCATGGAAATGAAAATCATGAAGTTGGTCATCAATGGTGTGACACAAATTGTCACACCCTAATTCAAAAAATCATATCTCACAAACCACAAATGATAAATTCACAAACTTTATACCAAAATCACCATGAATGTGTCTAGTTTGAGCACAAAATATTTGGGAGCCATTGGATACATTCTCATCATTTCACAATTGATTTGGCAAAGTGTACAAAATTTGGTCACATGTCACAAACCCTAAGGCCATTTAAAAACCACCCATCCAAAAATTCTGGAAAAATAATGATAAAAAAGTAGAGATCATGATGAGCACAACACAAAACATCCCATTGAATTTGGATTAAAATTGAAGCTTTTATGATTTTTGCAAGATTGGTGATTTGAATGTGAAATTAATTGAATTAATAAAGCAAGAATGGCATAAATGTAATATTTGACTTCACTAATTGAAACGACACCGTTTTTGGCCCAGAATTGAAATTTTTCATTGGCTGGTGAAATGTAAACCATGCATGCACGTGGGAATGAAGCAAAATTCTGGAAAAATGGATTTGGGAACTAGGGTTCGTGCTCAAAAATCATGATTTCACGATCTTGTCCAAAAATCAAAATTGAATATATGGAAATGATCAACAAGCAATGGCAAACAAGAATCTATCACCCTTTTTCATTAAAACCTCGTGTGTATCATGAATCGAGCACAAACACATTTCCACACTAAACTCGTTTTCAAAATAGCTTCATGAACACACAACCATTTCAAAAAATAAACACATCATGATAACCAGCATAGAAAGACCTTTTAAAATCATACATCAATTTGACAAAAGGGGAGGGTCGAATCCATACCTATTTTTGAAGGGCAATTGTGCACAAATGCTTTTGGATGTTATTGAAGTGCCACAGCTGCACCTTAGGGTCCCAGATGATGATTGATGAAGTTGGCTTTGGCTTGTGTAGATTGAAATGGTCTCAGACTTGGATTGCCATGGAAGTCACTTCTTTAAAACAGTGCAAGAAAAGGTACTTGTAGATGGGGGAAGGTGGTTGGAATGGACTCAAGAAGTTGTTTGATTGATGACTTAGCCAAAACAAGGTCAGGGCATTTGGAGTTTTTGGACTGAGTTTAGAAAATGCAAGAAGAGGTTTGAGAGCACAATGTTTTTAGGCTATGTTGGATGATGCTAGGGTTGGTTTTTTGTTGGTCTGCTACTGCAGGGTTTGACAGGAAATGCAGTTGTTTGATGTCCTTGATTAAAGCAGGGCCAGAGTTAGGTTACCTTGGAAGCCTGGGCAGAAAAGTGGAAAATGCAAAGCAAGGCCAAAATGCAGTTTTTGGATCAGTGCTTTTTTCTGCAATATGTTTGATTGTGTTTGATGCTGCTAGTTTGGGGGCAGAAAATGGTGAGGAAATGTTGGGTTGAGCAGGGCTAGGCTAGGTCTTTTGTGTTTCATGAGGTTGCTATGATGGTTTGGTCATTTTGTGCTTGGACAAAAAAATTGCAAATAGCAAGGTGAGTTATTGGTCTTGGTTGGTCTGTTTTGTTTTTTGACAGCAAAATTGCAAGGTGTCTGGTGTGTTGGTTGCAGCTAGCAAGGTTTCATCTGACAGGAGAAATGATGGAGGGCACCGTTGGTTTGATGATGGCTTTTGGTTTTGGGCTTTGACAGTTTTTCCTTGAAATGCAACCAGTGAAGTGTGTGTGAATGTGAAGTTGGTTAGTCCTTAATTCCTCATGACAGGAAAATTATGGACCATTCTGCTTCTTCATATTCCTTTTGGCAAGGCAGGGTTTAATTCCTTTTTGAAGTTTTTGGCAGCAAAACAGAAATGCATAGCAAGGGTGAGGTTTGAGAGGAGTGTGGACAATGGCCTTTTTGCTGTTGTGTTATGTGCTAGTAGTTTAACATGATGAAAAATGATGGTCCAGAACTATGCAAGGCTTGGCAAGGTTTTTTGACAGAGTTTTCTTAGAGAATGCAAGGCAAAGGGTGAGTGCAGTTAGGATGAGTCATGAATGGTTCTATGACAGGAAAATATGATGGAGAGTATGGTCAAGCTACCTTAGTTTGTTGTGTTTTTGACAGAAAAATAGCCAAGTGAGGGCAAGGTCAATCCAGGATTTTTCTGCTGCAGTGTGGCTTGTTCTCCTGGTTTTTGATGACAGGAAATGAGGAGAATGGTCTTTTGCCAAGCCAGTTTTGTTCCTTTTGTCAATTTACAGCAAAGTTGGAATATCCAAGATGTATGGTGTGATGACAGAAAAAAAAAATAGGAATGCAAGTAAGGTGAGTTCTTTTGAAAATGAGGATGCATCCTCTTGATTTGTCTTGGCCAAAATGGCTTTGTCCTGCTGCCCCTGCTGCTACTGTCCTCCAAAGGACAGAAAATACATCATCCAAAAAATAAGCTGCTATTGAGTCCTGCTTTTGGTGGCAAGGCAATGTCCTTCAATTGTGGTTTTTTCATGCTGCCATTGCTGCTATCAGTGACAGAGAATTATGGGCAATCCTGCTGCCTTCTGGTTCTAGGCATGGCTGTATGATGAATTCCATGAAAACATGTACTTTTTCCAATTTTTAAGCAATTAGGACATGGCTTCTTGTTGGTGCTGGTTAGGCTGCGTTATGTTGGTTACTAGCAGGTCTCAGGTTTGGTTCTATTGCTGTTGCTGCAGTTGGACAGAAAATGTGTTTGGTCATTGTCACCAGCCAGGCCAGGTTCATAGAGACTTTTGGACAGGAAATTGGGAAGTGTGGTTTTTTAGAGGAATGAATGATGTGTGCAGTTGGTCATGTGGCTGTGTTATGTGTGTGTCCAAAACAGAAAATGATGGCCAAAAATTCTGCTATGTGAGAGTGGTACAAGTATGGTTCATGAATTGGATTTGTTGTAAACATGTCCTTTTGCCAATGTTCAAGTAAGCTGGTAAGGCCATATGTACTTGTTGGTTATTTGGCTGCATAATGAGGCTCACCATGACAGAAAAATTGCTGCATAATGCTGCTGCTCTTTTGAGGTACAAGGCATGGTTGTGGAAGCATGGACAAGTATGGTGAAATTGTACCTTTCTTACAATTCAAGCAACCAAGCAATGGCCTTATGTACTGCATATTTTGACTTTGCAAACACATTCTAAATGACATTTCTGAGCTTTCCCAATTGGCCAAATGTTGAAAAAATGTTTATATCAAAAAGTCAACTCTTGGTCAAACTTACATTTAAATGAGAAAAGTCAAAATATGCCATTTTGATTGGTGAAGTTTTGGCTCATGAAATTTATATTTTTGGAAAGAGGGGATCAAATGTGACTTGTAGGAAAAAACCCCACCAAAATTGGCCAAACGGTTTGAGAGATATGGCCCTTTGAAGTTCAAGATTTTCTGAAATCGATTCGATCATAACTTGCCAACCACACATGGGAATTGAGAGTTCTAGGACTTTTTGGAAATGGGAGAACAAGATCTTCAACTTTCATGTTGGGCAAAAATTCATTAGAGGCTTGTATCAAAATGTAAGTTTGAGGATCAAGACTTTCCATTTATGGCAGGTTTCAGTTACAGGCCCAGTTTCCATTTTGGGAAATTCATGATCTGGCTTCAAATTCTTCCATGATGGTGTTTGGCATGATATATGATGACTATTTGACCATGAATAAGCCCTGACAAACCAATTCCAATCATCAAATCACTGATTAAATAGACAGTTGACCAACAGTTGACTTTTAGGGTTTCTGACTGATTATGCATTGACTGATGGATTCCAAACCCTAATTCCTTGAGAACTTGACTTCAAATGATGTTCCAAGTTGTTTGAACTCTTGATTATTGATCATGGTGCCCAAATTCCACAAGAATGGCCACCATCCACTGCTTTGACTGACTGTTGACTGTCTTTGACTTTCTAGGGTTTTTGACTGTCTGTGTATGAACTGATGACCTCTGAGCCTTCAATTCTTGACTTGAACACTTCAAATGAACCCTCTAGTCATGTGAACTTGTTGGACCAACCCTAAGGACTTGGCTCCTTGAGAATTGTGCTTGCTTGCTTGGTTGACTGATCTCCTGATCAGTTTGACCTAATTTCTTGATTGGCTTGCACTTGAGGCAAAAGAGGCAATGCAATGCTATGCAATGGACCATGATATGCTATGACCTAATATGAAAATGTATGTACAATGATAGGTGCAAATTTGAGGTGCTACAATGGGTTGTGTCCTTGGTCAGCAAGACGAGACTGGAAAGAAAGAATTTGCAATTTACTACCTCAGAACGAAGTTCACTGACTGTGAGACTCGGTATTCTATGCTTGAGAAGACTTGTTGCGCATCGGCTAGGGCTGCTAAGCGTCTGCGTCAGTATATGTTGAATCATACCACTTGGTTGATATCCAAAATGGATCCGATCAAGTATATATTTGAGAAGCCTGCTTTAACTGGGAGGATTGCCCATTGGTATGATATCGAATACCGATCTCAGAAAGCGATCAAAGTTAGTATCTTGGCTGACCATTTGGCTCACCAACCAATTGAAGATTATCAGTAAGTTCAATATGATTTTCCTGATGAAGAGATCTTATACTTGAAAATGAAAGATTGTGATGAACCATTGCTTGAAGAAGGGCTAGAACCTGGTTCCCGTTGTGGCATAGTATTTGATGGAGTTGTTAATTAATATGGAAATGGCATCGGGGCAATGATTATTACTCCTCAAGTCACGTATCTACCATTTACAGCTAGATTGACTTTCAAGTGTACAAACAATATGGCAGAATATGAAGCTTGCATTATGGGGCTTGAAGAGGCCATGAATCTCAGAATCAAGTATTTGGATGTCTTCGGTGATTCGACTTTGATTGTGAATCAAATCAAAGGAGAATGGGAGACAAATCAACTCGGCTTGGTGCCGTATAGAGATTATGCAAGGAGGATTTCAACTTTCTTTACAAAGGTTGAGTTTCATCATATCCCTCGAGATGAGAACCAGATGGCAGATGCTCTTGCAACATTGGCATCAATGATTATGGTAAAGTATTGGAATGAAGTTCCTAATTTAACTGTGATGCGTCTTGATAGGCCAACTCATGTTTTTGTTGTTGAGGAGATCAAAGACGAGAAGCCGTGGTATTATGACATCAAATGTTTCCTTCAAAGTCAGATTTACCCGCCTGGGGCATCTTTGAAAGATAAGAAGACTTTGAGAAGATTAATCGGAAATTTCTACTTGAATGGTGATACTGTACAAGAGAAACTTCGACATGGTTTTGCTCAGATGCGTGGATAGACACGAAGCAGACTTGTTGATGACCTAAGTGCACGAAGGTTCCTTTGGTACTCATTCCAATGGACATGCAATGGCAAAGAAGATGTTGCGAGCAGGTTACTATTGGCTGACAATGGAATATGACTGTTGCAAATTTGTGAAAAAGTGCCACAAGTGTCAAATATATGCTGATAAGATTCATGTTCCTCCGACAATATTGAATGTTATCTCTTCCCCATGGCCCTTCTCCATGTGGGGAATCGATATGATTGGGATGATTAAACCCAAAGCTTTGAATGGACGTCGTTTCATTTTGGTGGCAATTGACTATTTCACAAAATGGGTTGAAGCGGCATCGTATGCGAATGTAACCAAGCAAGTTGTTGTAAGGTTTATCAAAATTCAAATTATATGCCGTTATGGTGTGCCAAGAAATATCATTACCGATAATGGATTGAACTTGAATAACAATATGGTGGAAGCTCTTTGTAAAGACATCAAGATTGCACATCATAATTCTTCTCCTTACATATCCAAGATGAATGGGGCTGTTGAAGCTGCAAACAAGAACATCAAGAAGATTATTCATAAGATGCTTGTCACATACAAGGATTGGCATGAGATGCTCGCATTTGCTTTGCACGGGTATCGTACATCCATCTGCACTTCAACAGGGGAAACCCCTTTCTCTCTTGTGTATGGTATGGAAGCAGTGCTCCACATAGAGGTTGAGATTCCTTCATTGCGTGTGCTCATGGAAGAAAAGTTAATTGAGGTTTAATGGTGTCAAACTAGGTTTGATTAGTTGAATTTGATTGAAGATATGAGATTAACTGGCATGTGTCATGGTCAGTTGTATCAGCAAAGGATGAAGAGAGCTTTTGATAAGAAGGTCAGACCTCGTTTGTTCAGAGAAGGTGACCTTGTGCTCAAAAATATTTTGACGTACAAACCAGATTCTAGAGGGAAATGGACTTCTAATTATGAAGGCTCATATGTTGTTAAGAGGGCCTTTTCAGGTGGAGCATTGATTCTTACAACTATGGATGGTGAAGAGTTCACTCGTCTCGTGAACGCAGATGCAGTCAAGAAATACTTCGCCTAAAAGGAAAAAGAACATCTCGCTAAGTTGAAAACCCAAAAGGGCGGCTTAGGCAAAAATGAGTGTCTCGGTGGATTGAAAACCCAAAAGGGTGATCTACGAAAAAATTAGAGACATAAAAACAGAAAGGATTTCCCGATACGTTGAGTACCCCACCTTGGGGCAACTTATGCAAAAACTAGGTATTATGGCAAGTAACTGAATTCTGCTGATCTTCAGTGTTTTGAAGACTTGATTGAGCATAAGGGTTGGCATCAATTCATTACCCCGACAGCGGTCAAGAGCACAGCGGATATCAAGAGTTGATAGAAGGATTAAGGATCATTTGTATTCAATGTAACCCTTTTCCATGTAAATTACCATTTTTAGCTTTGTAAAAATCTATGGAGTCGTGTCATTTACAGACTACCATTCTATCAAATAAAGTTGAGCTTTATCCAATTGTTTCTACTCTTATTCAGTTCAGCCAATAGTTTTAAATTTTATTATGATCATTTTTGAAAATTTAATTTTTTTAATCAAAATCTCTTTTTCTTAAAACATATAAAAGAAAGAATTTTCCAAAGCAACTGAAAAGAAATATCAACGACATTTCAATGGATAACAAGTCCTTGACTGCGAAACATCAGAGGTTCCCTAAGCAATTAACCCTTCGGGTATCCCTAGACGTTTATGTTAATTCAGTTCCTCAGCGGAGTTTTTGATTCCTCAGTGGAGTTTTGTTCCTTTTCACTAGATGAGTTGGTTGATTCAGGTACCCTGCGGCTTGTCTCCCCTGACAGAGTTTCTGCCCTCCTCAGTGGAGTTTACGTTCCTTCAGCAGAAGCCATTGATCTCCCCAGTAGATCGCATTGGTTTCCCCGCCAATCGCCATTCGATTTGCTCCCCAGTCAGAGTTTCCTCCTGGTTTCTGAGCCGTTTATTCCCACGTAGGGTTGTCTCCCATTTTTATGGTGTTGACCTAAAATTCCCCACAGGTTCGATGATATTTCTCTTTCCTCAGCAGATCTCCTCCTTCCCCGGTTAGGGTTGAGCTTTTTGGATTGTTGATCTCTCTGTTCTCCAGTAGTTGTCTCCATATTTTATGGATTGACCGAGGATTATACCGATGATTCAATTTCTTTGCGACACCTTTGTATCCTTTGTGTTCATTCTTGTCAGCATAATCATCATATATACATTCATATAATTTCATAATTGCATATTTGCATATCTGATTAACTTGTTGGTTTGAGATTCTCATGCCTTGTATGGCTGTACTTTATCCCCATACAAACTGTGGTGTTTGTCCTCCCTCAATTGTAGAGCGTCAGCCCCTTAGGCAGAAAGACTTTAACCTTTCTCCTCTTCCCCACTGAGTTGTTTCCTCATGGATGATTATTATTTCAGTTTCCTCCCCGGTTGTTCATCTGGATGGAACCACTCCCCTTGAGTTATGTCCTCATTGGGTTGAGTCTTGTTTGACTGTTTCTTTCTAGCTCCTACCTAGATAGATGCTTTGAGTCTCCTAAGAGTTATTACCCAGTAACTGGTAATATTCTTCTTAGTTTGCAGTTTGTTACTTCTTTCCCAATACCCGACAAAAGTATCCCTATTTTTCTTCTCAGTAGAGTCCCCAATGGATCTATTCCTCGGAAAGTATATCCTTGATATGTTCATCCTAACCAGTGACAAATATCTTTTTCTGCCCTGCCTGAGTTTATCCTTAATATGTTCATCCTAACTGATGAAGGATATTCTCACCTTTGGTATTCTACATAGTAAAAGGGTAGTTGCAATCCCTATTCTTGTTTCCCAGAGAGTTAATCCTAGATGTGTTCATCATAACCGATGATGGGTTTCCTTCTCTTTGCGGTCTTCTACCCAGTAACCGGTAGTTGTAAATCTTATTTTTGTCCCCTCCGCAGAGTTAATCCTTGATATGTTCACTTTAACCAGTGATAAATTCTCTCTCTTGGTATTCTATCCAGTAACTGATAGATGTAATCCCTATTTTCTCCTCTCTCAGAGTCTATCCTTGATATGTTCATCTTAACCGGTGACAGATTTTTTCTTTGATGGTCTTCTATCCAGCATTCGATAGATGTAATTCCTACTTTTTGTTCACTTAGTTTATCCTTGATATGTTCATCTTAACCGATGACGGATATCCTCCTTGACATTTCCCAGGAAAGTCTATCCTTGATATGTTCATCCTAACTGATGACGAATTTTCTTCCCTGTTGAGTTTATCCTTGATATGTTCATCCTAACCGATGACGGATACTCTCACCCTTGGTCTTCTACCCAGTAACTGGTAGTTGTAAATCCTATTTTTTGTAGTTTTCCCCAACAAGGCTATTCTTACCCAGTAACCGGTAATGAATACTCCCTTCTGTTGGTTCCCAGCGAGTCATCCTTGATATGTTCATCCTAACCGATGAAGGATTCTCTCTCTGTCAGATCTTTATTATCTCCTCACCCAGTAACAGGTAGTAGATAATAAATTTCTTCTCCTCCTGTGTTGAAGTTTATTTCTTCCCCAGTTGAGTTGAGTGCGCATTTCCTTAGCAAAATCGCTTTTCCCTGCATGATTCAAGTATTTCAGCTTTATCCTGACTTACTCGTATCCCCTGAAGATGTTGTTGTTTCCCTGGCTAAGTTCTTTCCATGTTTGTATGGAATTCCTCGAGTCCCCCAGTAGTTTTAAGTCGTAGCATGGCATACGCATAAGTCGTCTTTCCCCTAGAGTCTCTGTCTCCCCAGTGAGTTTTCCTTACGGAATACATTATACTCCTGCGGACTTTCGGTCTCTCTATTTTCTTTTCCTTTATATCCATATTTCCCCATAGAGCATTAACTTTTACATTCATGTCATATGCATCATGAGGTATCTTAGGGACCAAAATTTGTTTCTATATGTTGTTATTTAAGCCCATTCTACTGAGTCGACGTGAAGATTTTAACCTTCGCCTCCTCAGTTAGAATGTCCTTAAATAGGGGCAGTTGTAAGACCCCAATTTTGACCATAAGATCCCTCATGCAATTTCATCATAAGCATTAACATTCGGATCATACCTTGGCATCCTCCTTGCCCATCTTTCATTGGGGTTTGTTTTGGGAGAGATCACCAAGCACTTTGTGATTGTATCATACTTGTATATTATTATTTTACTAACTAAATTACAAAAAATATGTCTTTGCATTTGCCTATCTCTTTTGTAGGTAGGGCATGATCATCATTGATTCATCAAGTTCATGTCTAGGGTTTGAGACCCTCATGACAAAGAGCACAACCATGAATTGATCCAAGAATGGTTATTAGCATCATATATTAGTTCCATTGATTCCTACATGTTGTTTTGATCAAGTTTTCTTCAAGAGTTTGAGGGTGATTTGCCTTGGAAACCCTAGTTTGACTGGGTATCTTGAGGAACTTCTCCAATAAGCTATCTCACCAATTGATCAAATTTCTCAAGGGACACTTCAAAAATCATAACCTTATGCATATATGATATACCATGAGCCTATAAAGTCAAAAGAATTAAAGGTTGGCAAGTTGGTTGATGGTGGTTGGCCAGATGAATTCATCTGATCAAAACTAGGTCTCCATAGACCCTATCTCCTACAATGTTCACCATATCAAAATTATTCAAAGAGAAAAGTTACTCTAAATGACATTCCAAACAACTTTAATGTTGAGACCTATATCTAGTTTTTCTTGGAAAATCATTTTCTATGTTGAAACATTATAGGTCATTTTGTCTAAACCTTAATTTGAAAGTCAACTTCCCAAGGCCATAACTTGCTCAATTTTTATGAGATGAAATATTTACAAGTTGCACAATCAAATTCAAGATGTCTAATTAAACTTTTTATGTTTGGAGTGATAGCTAATTCAACTTTTATGAGCATGTGATATGAGGCTACATTATAGGTCACTTTTGACCTATACCATTGAACAAGTGATTTTTCCAAACTTCAAAAACACATAACTCTATCATTCCAAATCCAAATGACATGAAATTGGTGACCATTTTGAAGGTATTTGAAAGAGATACAACTTTGGTGAAGACACGTTTCTCATTTGAAGCTCACATGAAAAGTTAAGCAAGGTGGAATATTGAGATATATGGCTTGACACAGAAAAAATTTCAATATGTTGAAATTTCCAAACTTCCACCTCAAAATTCATCATGATACAAGCTTCAAATGGAAAAGTGTTGAACATGAAAGTAGTTCCTCTTGATCTCACCTTTCCAAAAAGTCCAAGTTCATCTATTTTGTACAAGAATTGAATAGGCTGCGCATGGCTTGAACATTGCATCATCATTTGGCAAAGATCAAACTTCAAGTTTCCATGTACACTTGCCTTCCAATCTAAGTTGATTTCAGACTCTCTCACACTCAATTGTAGACCTAAATCAATGATCTCATAGGCCTGTACACTCCCATGCACCCATGCATCATCCATTGCCAATTTTGGAAAGTCATTTGGAAGGTGCAATTATCACATGATCCAGCTATAAATAGAGCTCCATATGTTTAGAATTCAACACACATTCGCGCCAGGTTTGATCCTAGACCCCTAACCCTTCCATTTGAGAGGATAATCCTGAGAATTTCATCTTGAAATTGAGTTTGAATCTCAGTGTTTTGAGATTCAAAACTCCAGGGATCCAAGACCTTTTGTGCATTTCATTCTACTTATGCAAGCATTCTGAGTGAGATCAAGCACGAGCCAAGGAAAGAACAGTTGAATTCAAACCTGCATTGAAGGTATTTTCCAAAAAATTTCATCTCTTCGATTCTCTCTCAATCTTGCTCAATTCTCTTGATTCTTTGGTTGTCTGAAGTCCTACCAATGTAGGCAAGAAGATTGAGTTGCTTAGAGGTCAAATCGAAGCAACTCAATTGACACACCTCAAAATTCAACTCCTCATATCTTTCTATATATGAGGAGTTAGTTAAAATTGAGGTCAGATTCGTGCTATACACCATTTTTTCTTTCAGATCATGTCCTCCTTTTTCATTTTTTTGATGGTGATGAGTGAACCAGTCCGGCCAAAGTCACCGGAGAAGATGATCGGTCTTTGGACGTCGGTGATGTATTGGCATGGTTCAGATCCATTGATCCCTTTTAAATTGTTTTAATCTCGTGCGTTGTTTTTAATTGCCATGCCTGTGCCGCGTTGACTCAAGTCTACCATGAAACGCACACAGGTGGCCACTTGATCTGCCACCTCAATTAATATGGGAGATCAAGTGGTCCACGTTTTTTCTGATCATTTGAATTTCATTTTAATTGCTTTATTTTCATTAATTCATATTAATTTTAATATTGATCCAAAAAATATGAGAGTTTCACCCAAAATTTTCAAATAATTTCCTCTTTCATATTCTGAATTTAAATTATTTTTTGGATCATTATTAATATTTTTCATTATTTAATTGATTTTTCATTTGTTTTTAATTGTTTAAAAATACTTTTAAGTCTTTAAAAATTCTGAAATTTTTTCTCCTAGGTCCTTTGACCTTGTTTGACCTATGATAAATCTCATGGCCATTTATTTGGTGTTTTGATGAGGTTTTAGGATTTTGACAAACCATATTTAATTTAAATGTATTATTTTAGTATTTTTAATTTGAATAAATGCCAAATAATTTTGTTGACCAATTGTGATGACTTGTTTGTGTTTGACTCTTGTTGTTGGGCCTTGGTCAAGGTTGATTTGACTTTGTCAATTTAATATCATTGGATTTAGGGGATAGATGGAATGTACATTCCATCTCCCAAAATGAATGGATGATATTAATTGGTAAAAGTCCTCCTTTGATCAATTTGAGTTTTCATCTATTCCCATATCACTTCATCTCATTCCCTTTCTTTATGCATTCATCTCATTTGGCCTATGATATCTCAAAGTCCTAAAGCTAGTTGATTAAAAAATTAACATGAGTATGGATGAGATTAGGCCACACCTTTTGCATATTCTTTTTATGTGTGGTATGTTTCATGAGCATAGTCCATAATACTATGTCTCTAACATGCATTAACACCAAAATCCTATTGCCCGACCTCAAATAGTTGTGACTTCTATATAAGTCCAATTACGATTGCTTAACATAGCGCTAAATTTGTGACTTAAAAGGCATAGCATTCTAGTTAGTGAGATTGTAAGTCTCCCCTCTTTCATGGTATTGTGTGGAAACTTGGCCTTTTTTCCTTCCTTTGGAAGATGTCTTGGTTCAAGGATCCATGCTTGTGATAAGTGGGTTGAGTGTTCTCCAAAGAATGTCTAAAATTGAAAAGCAAAAGCAAAACAATACTAACTTCTAACCTATTAACAACTAACTTTTAATTTCAAGCCATTTACTTTAATGTCATTTAATTCTAGCTTTTATACATTTTCCATTGTTCATATCATTCTAATTGTTTATGTTAATGCAATTTTTTACTTTGTCCACTTGGACCATATTGTGTGATATTCCTTGCTTGTGTATACTTTGCTTGTTTGTGTGGTCTTTGATAATTATTGTACATAATAATAACAAAAACCCTAAAAAACTTTTGTGTGGACTGTTAGCTTGATCCTGGACAAATGGACTTAGAATTTAGGCAACATTCATATGCTAAAGGATTTGGCCAATGCCAACTTGTTGAGAAACCAAGTGCTTGCAATTTGAAACTTCATCTGATACATCATTCAAGATCCCTCTGAGTTCATCTGCAACATGATCATTGTGAAGCTGTTATTTTGAACCTGTGACTTGTGAAATTCATCTGTTACATGGGCTATTTTGAAGAAGATCATGGAATGGATAAGCTTGGATGTGGCTATCTTTATTTGATGCCTTTCACTTCAAGATTAATATTGTGCATTTGTGTGTTGCTTAATTCTAAAACAGTCCAAGGGAATTCTAGGTTTCTATTGACATTCTTGTCTATTGGATTACTACCAATTTGGTAAGATCTTTTCAACTCTTAACTTTTAATTTTGTGCATAGGATTAGTCTCTTCATCTTCTCCCCATTTCTTTAATTTCAAAATCTCTCCCTCCCTTTTCAAAAATCTTCTTTGATTGAACTTATTTTGTTCTAAACTTTGATCACTTTGCAAAAAGATAGAAACTTTGGCCTTATGCCATTGTATTTTCAAACTTCTTTTCATCCTGATATGGTAGTGAAGATCAAAGAAGAAGTGAAAAAGCAGTTTGACATCGATTTCCTTGTAACCGCTGAGTATCCGCAATGGGTGGCCAATATTGTGCCTGTGCTAAAGAAGGATGGAAAAGTCCGCATGTGTGTTGGTTATAGAGATTTGAATAAAGTCAGTCTGAAAGATGATTTCCCCCTGCCACACATTGATATGTTGGTAGACAATACAGCTAAATTCAAAGTCTTTTCGTTTATGGATGGATTTTCTGGATATAATCAGATCAAGATGGCACCCGAAGATATGGAGAAGACCATATTCATTACACATTACAGAATATTCTGTTATAAAGTGATGCCTTTCGGTTTGAAGAATGCTGATGCAACTTACCAGAGAGCAATGACTACTCTTTTTCATGATATGATGCATAAAGAGATTGAAGTTATTCCAGCGATTGAGGAATTATAAACTCCGCTTGAATCCCAATAAGTGTATTTTTGGTATTCGATCTGGTAAGATGTTTGGCTTTATTGTCAGTGAGAAGGGTATTGAAGTTTATCCTGCCAAGCTCAAAGCAATACAAGAGATGCCTGCGCCCAAAACTGAGAAGCAAGTTAGAGGTTTTCTCAGCCACTTGAATTATATCTCAAGATTCATTTCACACATGACTGCCACGTGTGCGCCTATATTCAAGCTTCTTCGGAAAGGTCAGTCTTGTGATTGGACCGAAGATTGCCATAAAGCTTTTGACAGTATCAAAGAATATCTGCTTGAGCCTCCGATTTTGTCTCTGCCTATTGAAGGAAGATCGTTGATCATGTATTTGACTATGCTTGATGAAAGTATAGGTTGTGTTCTTGGTCAGTAGGATGAGACTGGATAGAAAGAGTTTGTAATTTACTACCTCAGTAAGAAGTTCACCGACTATGAGACTCGGTATTTTATGCTAGAGAAAACTTGTTGTGCACTGGCTTGGGTTACTAAGCGTCTGCGTCAGTAGATGTTGAATCATACCACTTGGTTTATATCCAAAATGGATCCAATCAAGTATATATTTGAGAAGCATGTTTAACTGGGAGGATTTCCCGTTGGCAGATGTTGTTATCAGAGTATGATATTGAATACCGATCTCAGAAAGCAATCAAAGGTAGTATCTTGGCTGACCATTTGGCTCACCAACCGATTGAAGATTACCAGTCAATGTAATATGATTTTCCTGATGAAGAGATCTTGTACTTAAAAATGAAAGATTGTGATGAACCATTGCTTGAAGAAGGGCCAGAACTTGGTTCCCATTGGGGCATGGTATTTGATGGAGCTGTTAATCAATATGGTAATGGCATTGGGACAATGATCATTACTCCTTAAGGCACGCACTTTCCTTTCACAACTAGATTGACTTTCAAGTGTACAAATAATATGGCAGAATATGAAGCTTGCATTATGGGGCTTTAAGAGGCCATTGATCTCGGAATCAAGCATTTAGATGTCTTTGGAGATTCAGCCTTGGTTGTGAATCAGATCAAAGGTGAATGGGAGACGAATCATCCCGGTTTAATACCGTATAGAGATTATGCGAAGAGGATTTCAACTTTCTTTACCAAAGTTGAATTTTATCATATCCCTCGAGATGAAAACCGGATGACAGATGCTCTTGCAACGTTGACATCAATGATTGTAGTGAAGGATTGGAACGAGGTTTCCAATTTGACTATAATGCGTCTTGATAGGCCAACTCATGTGTTTGCTGTTGAAGAGGTCAAACACGAGAAGCTGTGGTATTACAACATCAAATGTTTCCTCCAAAGTCAAATTTACCCGTCTAGGGCATCTTTGAAAGATAAGAAGACTTTGAGATGATTAACCGACAATTTCTACCTGAATGGTGATGTGTTGTATAAGAGAAACTTCGATATGGTTTTGCTCAGATGCGTGGATAGACACCAAGTAGACCTTTTGATGACTGAAGTCCATGAAGGTTCCTTTGGTACTCAATCCAATGGACATGCAATGGCAACGAAGATGTTGCGAGCATGTTACTATTGGCTGACAATGGAATCTTACTGTTGCAAGTTTGTGAAGAAATGCCACAAGTGACAAATATATGCAGATAAGATTCATGTTCCTCCGACACTATTGAACCTCATTTCCTCCCTATTACCTTTCTCCATGTGGGGAATTGATATGATTGGCATGATTGAGCCCAAAGCGTCGAATGGACATCGTTTCATTTTGGTGGCTATTGACTACTTCACAAAATGGGTTGAAGCGACATCGTATGCGAATGTAACCAAGCAAGTTGTTGTAAGGTTTATCAAGAATCAGATCATATGTCATTATGGTGTGCCAAGAAAGATCATTACTGATAATGGATCAAACTTGAATAATAATATGGTGGAAGCTCTTTGTAAAGACTTCAAGATTGCGCATCATAATTCTTCTCCCTACAAACCCAAGATGAATGGGGCTGTTGAAGCTGCAAACAAGAACATCAAGAAGATTATTCAGAAGATGGTTGTAACGTATAAGGATTGGCATGAGATGCTCCCATTTACTTTGCACGGGTATCGTACATCCATCCGCACTTCAACAGAGGAAACCCCTTTCTCTCTTGTATATGTCATGGAAGCAGTGCTCCCCGTAGAGGTTGAGATTCCATCATTATGTGTGCTCATGGAAGCCAAGTTGACTGAGGTTGAATGGTGCCAGACCAGGTATGATCAGCTGAATTTGATCAAAGAGAAGAGATGAACTGCCATGTCTCATGGTCAGTTATATCAGCAGAGGATGAAGAAAGCTTTTGACAAGAAGGTCAAACCTCGCGTGTTCAAAGAAGGTGACCTTGTGCTCAAGAAGATTTTGTCTTTCAAACCAGATTCTAGGGGAAAATGGACTCCTAATTATGAAGGCCCATATATTGTCAAGTGGGTCTTTCCAGGCGGTGCTTTGAATCTTGCAACTATGGTTTGTGAAGAGTTCACTCGTTCTGCGAATGCAGATGCAATCAAGAAATACTTCGCCTAAAAAAGAAAAGAGCAACTCACTAAGTTAAAGACCCGAAAGGGCGGCTTAGGCAAAAATGAGCGTCTTGGTGGATTGAAAACCTGAAAGGGCGATCCAGGCAAAAGTTGGAGACATAAAACAGAAAAGAATTATCCCAATAAATTTAGTACCCCATCTTGGGGCAATTTATGCAAAAATTAGAGATTCATCATCCCCTGTAGCAACCAAGAGCACAATCGACATCAAGAGTTGATAGAAGGATTAGTGGTCCTTTGTATTCAATGTACCCTTTTTCCATGTAAATTACCATTTTCAAATTTGTAAAAATCTATGGAGTCCTATCATTTACAGACTACCCTTCTATTAAATAAAGTTCAACTTTTATCCAATTGTTTCTACTCTCATTAAATTCAGCCAAATAGATTTGAATTTTATTAAGATCATTTTTGAAATTAAATTTTAATCAAAACCATTTTTCTTAAACATATAAAAGCATGGATTTTAAGCAATCAGTTTCATTTAAAAAAGAATATCAACAGTGGTTTGAAAGCAGTAAGCCCTAAGTGTGGAGCGTTAACGGTTCTCCCCAAGTAGTAGGCGCAATTTTTATTTCATCCCCGTCTGCATGATCAGCACCCGGTGTCTAGACAAGTGATTATCCGTTATCCCTAGCCGAATTTATTCCCAGCTGAGTGTGGACGACAGTTTGCGTGATTTCGACAGAACGTTGGTTTCCCCGTCAGTCGCCATCAGATTTGCTCCCAGTCCGAGTTTTCTCCTCATTTCTGAGCAGTTGTTTGTGTTTATCCTCTGTATGGTTGTCTCCCATTCGATATGGTGTTGACCTACAATTCCCCGCAGACTCGATAACGGTTTTTCCTCGGCAGATCTCCTCTTTCCCCGGCTAGGGTTGAGCCTTTGGGATGCTGATCTCTCTTTTCTCCAGCAGTTGTCTCCCTCTTTTGTGGATTGACCGAGAATAGTATCGATGATTCAAACTCTGCGACACCCTTGTATCTTATGCAATCGTTTTGTCAACATAATCATCATATATACATATGCATATACATATACATATACACTCATATAATTTCATGGTTGCATCATCATATTTGTTGACTCATTCTTATGATTCTTATTCTCTGTTATGACGGTAATTTATCCCCATACGAGTTTGGTGTATGTCCTCCCTCAAAAATAGAGTGTTAGCCCCCTAAGTAGAAAGATTTTAACCTTTCTCCTTTCCCCACTGAGTTATTTCCTCGTGGATGATTAGGATTTCAGTTTCCTCCCCAGTTGATTATCTGGATGGAACCACTCCCCTTGAGTTATATCCTCATTGGGTCGAGTCTTGATTGACCGTTTTTTTCTAGATCCTACTTAGATAGATATTTTGGGTCCCCTAAGAGTTTATTACCCAGTAACTGGTAATATTCCTCAGTTTGCAGTTTTTTACTTCTTGCCTAATACCCGACAAAAGTACCCCTATTTTCTCCCCAGTGGAGTCCTCAGCGGATTCATTTTTATGTTTCCCCAGGAAGTATATCCTTGATATGTTCATCACAACCGATGACAAATATTTTCTTCCCCTGTTTGAGTTTATCCTTGATATGTTCATCTTAACCGATGACGGATACTCTCATCTTGGGTATTCTACCCAGTAAAAAGGTAGTTGTAATCCCTATTTCGTTCCCCAGAGAGTTAATCCTTGATATGCTCATCCTAATCGATAACGGGTTTTCTGCTCTTTGCGGTCTCCTGCCCAGTAACCGGTAGTTGTAAATCCTACTTTTCTTTCCATTTGCAGAGTTTATCCTTTATATGTTCACTTCAACCAGTGACAAATATTCTCTCCTTTGGTATTCTATCCATCATTCGATAGATGTAATTCCTACTTTTCGTTCAGTTGATTTATCCTTGATATGTTCATCTTAACCGATGACGGATTTTCTTTCCTTTGAGTCTATCCTTGATATGTTCACCCTAACCGGTGACGGATATTATCATCTTTGGTTTTCTACCCAGTAACTAGTAGTTGTAAATCCTATTTCTACAGTTTTCCCCAACAAGGCTATTCTTACCCAGTAACCGGTAATGAATACACCCTCCTGGTAGCCCTCAGCGAGCCATCCTTGATATGTTCATCATAACCGATGACGGATGTCCTCTCTGTCATATCTTTATTATCTCCTTATCCAGTAACAAGTAGTGAATAATAAATTTCTGCTCCTCCTGTGTTGAAGTTTACTTCTTCCCTAGTTGAGTTGAGTGCGTAGAGAAATCATTTTTCCCTCATGATTCAAGTACTTCAATTTTATCCTGATCTACTCGTTTCCCCTACAGATGTTTTTGTTTCCCCGACCGAGTCTTTCCATTTTCATGGAATTTCTCTAGTCATCCAACAATTTTTAAGTCGTAGCCTGACCTATGCATAACCCGTTTATCTCCTCAGAATTTTTGTCTCCCCAGTGAGTTTTCCTTACGGAATGCATTATGTCCCTGCGGACCTTCGATCTCTCAGATTTCTTTTCCCTTGTGGTAACATTTCCCCACAGAGAATTTGTTTTTACATTCATATCATATGCATCATGAGGTCTCTTAGGGACCAAAATTTGTTTCTATATGTTGTTATGTAAGTCCATTCTACTGAGTCGATATGATGAGTTTAACCTTCACCTCCTCAGTTAGAATGTCCTTAAATAGGGGCATCTGTAAGACCCCAATTTTGACCCTAAGATCCCTCATGTAATGTCATCATATGCATTAACATTGGGATCATACCTTGGCATCCTCCTTACCCCTCTTTCATTGGGTTTGTTTTGGGAGAGATCACCAAGCACCATATGATTATATCATACTTGTATATTATCATTTTACTAACCAAAATACCAAAAATATGTCTTTGTATTTGCCTAACTCTTTTGTAGGTAGGGCATGATCACCATTGATCTATCAAGTTCACATCTAGGGTTTAAGACCGTCATTGCTAAGAGCACACCCAAGGATTGATCCACAATGTCTCTAAGCATCATATATGAGTCCCAATGATCTTTGAATGTTATTTTGATCAAATATTCTTCAAGAGTTTGGAATTGGTTTGCCTTAGAAACCCTAGTTTGCCCGGGTATCTTGAGTAACTTCTTCAACAAGCTTCCTCATCAATTGATAAAATTTCTCAAGGGACACTTCAAAATTCATCATCTTATGCATATATGATCCATCATGAGCCTAAAAAAGTCAAGAGAATTGCAAGTTATCAAGTTGGTTGATGGTGGTTGGCCAGAGGAATTCATCAGATCAAAACTGGGTCTCCCTAGACCCTATCTCCTACAATTTGCATCATATGAAAATTATTTCAAGAGAAAAATTACTCTAAATTAAATTCCAAACAACTTTCATGTTGAGGTATAGAGCTCTTTTTGCTTGGAAAGTCATTTTCTATGTTGAAACTTTATAGGTCATTTTGTCTAAACCCTAATTTGAAAGTCAACTTCCCAAGACCATAACTTGCTCAATTTTTATGAGATAAAATATTTTTCAAGTTTCACAATTAAATTAAAGATGTCTACTCTAACTTTTATGTTTGGAGTGGGAGATAAATAAACTTTTATGAGCATGTGATATGAGGATACATTATAGGTCATTTTTTACCAATACCATTGAACAAGTGATTTTCCTCAACTTCAAAAATGCATAACTCTCTCATTCTAAATCCAAATGATGTCAAATTTGTGACCATTTTTAAGTTCTTTGAAAGATATACAACTTTGATGAAGGCACCTTCCTCATTTGGGGCTCACATAAAAAGTTTAGTAAGGTGGAACATTGAAATATATGACTTGACACTTAGAAAAATTTTCAACATGTTGAAATTTCCAAACTTCCACCTCAAAATTCACCATGATCCAAGTTTCAAATGGAAAAGTGTTCAACATAAGAGTTGTTCCTCTTGATCTAAGCTTTCCAAAGAGTCCTAATTTATTCATTTTGGATAAGGTATGCTAGGGCTGCGTATGGTGTTAACAGACCTGCATCAATTGGTAAAATCAAAACTTCAAATGACCATTTCACTTTTCCTTTCCAATCAAGCTTCATTCAGACTCCAGCACAGTTGAATTTGGACCTTAGTGCATTGCTTCATGGGCCTGTACACGCCCATGCAAGCTTGAACATGACATTGCCAAATTTGGAAGAAATTTCAAGTGTGCAAATAAAACTTCAATTTGCTATAAATATAGACCTTCTGAGCTCATTTGAGAGGACCCTTACGCGCCAGCTTGCCTCCACTCTTCAAACCCTCACAATTCAAAGGAAAACCTAATAATTTTCACTTGAAAATTGAGTTTGAATCTCACTGTTTTGAGATTCAAAAACTCCAGGATCCAAAGCTTTGTACCAATCCTAGTCCACTTCTGCAAGCTATTGGAGCAAGATCAAACAAGAATTAAAGCAAAAGAGATCAAGTTTTGCACAACATTAAAGGTATTTTCCAGATTTTTTCTTCTCTTCGATTCTCACTCAATTCTCATCAATTCTCTTGGATCTTTGGTTGTCTGAAGTCCTACCAATGTAGGCAAGAAGATTGAGTTGCTTTGAGGTTAAATTGAAGCAACTCAATTGACACACCTCAAAATTAAACTCCTCATATCTTTCGATATATTTGGAGTTAGTTAAAATTGAGGTCAGATTCGTGCTCTACGCCATTTTTTCTTTCAGATCATGTCCTCCTTTTTCATTTTAATCATGGTGATGATTTAACCAGTCTAGCAAGGTTCTCCTAAGAAGGTGGCCGACCTTTGGCTCCGGCAATGATGTGGCATGGTTCAGAGCTAGTGATTTCATTTAAAAAAATTTAATCACAGGCGTTGGTTTTGATTATCACTTGTGTGCCGCACTGACTAAGTTCCATCATGGAACGCATGTTTGTGTCCAATTGATCTGCCACCTCAATTAATGAGGGAGATCAAGTGGTCCACGTTTTTTTGTATTTTCTGATTTTCATTTTATTCCTTTGATTTTCATTAATTTATATTAATTTTAATATTAGTCCAAAAAATATTGATTTTCATATGATACATCATTAAAGATCCATTTGAGTTTATCTGCAACATGATCATTGTGAAGCTGTTATTTTGAACCTGTGACTTGTGGCATTGTGGAATTCATATTCTACATGGGCAAATTTGAAGAAGATAATGGAGTTGTTAAGCTTAGATGTGGATATCTTTATTTGATGCCTTGCTCTACAAGTTGATATTTTGTGCATTGTTTGTTTCTTGATTCTAATGTCCAAGGGAATTTGGGTTTCTATATGACATTCTTGTCTATTGGATTGCAGTCCATCGGTCAGATCTTTTCAACTCTTAACTTTTAAATTTATGCTTAGGATTAGTCTCTTCATATCTTTCCCATTTCTTTAATTTCAAAATCTCTCCCTCCTTTTAAAAAAAAACTTCTTTGCTTGTGCTTGTTTTCGAAACTTAGACCATTTTGCAAATTAGAAACTTTGGCCTCATGCCATTGCATTTTGAAACTCATTTTTCTTAATCAAACTTGTAAATATACTTAATTATACTTGACTTAAAATTTTTAAAAGCCAAAAAGAACTAACTCATTCAAACCATTTTTAGGTCTTTGTGCCTTTCAAACTTAAATTTTTTGTTAAAAGCAATGCATCCACTTTGAAATTTGTACCACGAACTACGAGGTTTTGATCCCTCATTTTTATGTTGGTACGTAGGCACAAGTCCGAAGGTCTTGTCAAACACAAAAATATAACTAATGAATTCTTTTCTCATCCCCCCATTCTATTTGCTTGCAAACATCATTTTGTACAAAATACATATGCACACAAAAAAGGGCTCTCTAGGAGTACCTAAGACACTTTGGGTGCTAACACCTTCTTCTGTGTAACCAACCCCCTTACCTGTAATCTCTGGCATTTTATTAGTTTTGATTTGAAAGCTTCTTACTCTTGGGTTTTGTTCGCACTTTTCCCTTTTCCCTTGGAAACAATAAAAGCGCAGTGGCGACTCTTGTTATTTGATGTCTAGCTTATCCATAGCTTGATGATCATGAATTTACTGCCACAGATAGCAGTAACAACAATTAAGTTAATAGATCGATAACGTCGTTGGTTATACGGTTAGAGGGCCTCATCCTGTATGTATCCGATAAAGTTGTGGCTTATCAATACAACGCCACAATGATAGAAAATGGTCAAGAGGTTCCTTTACCAGTTGCAGACTTTGTGGTAAATATTCGTGATATTACGAAGGTGACCCATATCGGTCGTGTGTTTGGTCCGGTTTTCCTGAGAGAGGTAGAAGATGCTGTAACTAGTAAGAAGACAGAGCTTCTAGTGGTGAATCCGGTTAGTACTTCAGTGTGGTAGTCTGGTGAATCCAGCAAACTGAAGGCTAATGATGACGATGAGGTATTAAAGTTGATAAAGAGAAGTGAGTTTAATGTGGTGGAGCATCTACTCCAAACTCCGTCAAAGATCTTCGTGCTATCCTTATTAATGAATTCTGAGGCGCATAGGGAGGCATTGCAGAAGGTGCTCGAGCAGGCTTATGTTGAGCATGATGTTATTCTGGATCAGTTTGACCACATTGTTGCCAATATTACTTCTTGCAATAGTTTGAGTTCTTGTGATGAAGAGCTTCCTAAGGAAGGCATAAATCACAATTTGGTGCTACATATTTCTATGAACTGCAAAGAGGACGTTATGTCCAATGTGTTGGTTGATACTGGGTCATATTTGAACGTGCTTCCAAAGTCAACTTTGTCCAGACTTTCTTATCAAGGTTCCCCAATGAGATACAATGGCGTGATTGTCAAGGCGTTTGATGGTTCTCGTAAAACCGTCATTGGTGAAGTGGACCTTCCAGTGAAGATAGGTCCGAGTGATTTCCAAATTACTTTCCAGGTAATGGATATCCATCCAGCCTACAACTGTCTATTGGGAAGGACATGGATTCATGAAGCTGGAGAAGTAACGTCTACTATACACCAAAAGCTAAAATTTGTGAAGAACGACAACCTTGTCGTTGTTGGTGGAGAGAAGGCGCTATTAGTGAGCCATTTGGCATCCTTTTCATATGTTGAAGCTGAGGAGGAGGTTGGAACATCGTTCCAAGCCTTGTCTATTGCTGAAGTAAAGAAAACTGGGGCACCCATGTCTTCTTTAAAGGATGCACAAAAGGCTATTGAGGTTGGCAATATTGATTAGTGGGGCCGAATGATAGAGATTGTTGAGAACAAGAATAGGGTTGGATTGGGATTTCAACCAGGGCCGTTCAACGTCAGAGCTGAAGATGTGCAACCGAGTTTCCATAGTGGAGGGTCATTCATGGGAATGATCAACACTCAACTGTTGTGATTGAAGACAATAATTTTGAAGACGAAGCTTGTGCCAACTTTGTGACGCATGGCCAGACTTGCAACAATTGGATTGCTATTGATGTTCCTACTGTTATTCATCGCTCTAAGTAATTTACTTTTCATTTTAAGAAAAATCCTTCTCCTATGCCTAAGGGAGAAGTGACTATTGTAGGGCATTTTTATTATTATCATCAATAAAAGACAATTTTATTCATTCACATCTATGATGTTTTATTTTTACTTTTTGTTTTTCTGAAAATGGTAATCACAAAAAACATAAATAAATAATAATCTTCCATCTGCATAATATTTGGTCACAATTCACTTCTCTAAAATCAAAATATCAAATCATTATGCATGTTCATTCTCAAACCCATTAAATACAATGATCCTACTCCTTCTTCAAACTTTAATTTCCATGTGTTTGAATATGAGGAAGAGGCTGATGATGAAGAAGTATCTGATGAATTATCTCGTTTACGCGAGCATGAGGAAAAAGCCATCCAGTCGTTTGAAGAGCATATTGAACTACTCAATTTGGGTTCTGAAGATGATGTGAAGAAGGTCAAGATTGGGTCTCAACTGTGCCAGAGGCTAAGAAGGGGTTGATTGATCTTCTTCGAGAATATTCAGATGTGTTTGCTTGGTCCTATCAAGACATGCCTAGTTTGGATTCTGAGATTATGGAGCTTAGATTTCCGTTGAAGCCAGAAGTTAAGGAGGACGCATCTTGATATGGCAGTAAAGATCAAAGAGGAAGTGCAGAAGCAGATTGATGTTGGTTTCCTTTGTTACCCTCGAGTATCCGCAGTGGCTGGCCAATATTGCGCCTATTTCGAAGAAATATGGAAAAGTACGTATGTGTGTTGATTATAGAGATTTGAACAAAGCTAGTCCGAAAGATGATTTTCCTCTACCACACATTGACATGTTGGTAGACAATATAACTAAATTCAAATTATTTTCATTTATGGATGGATTTTCCGGTTATAATCAAACCAAGATAGCACCTGAAGATATGGAGAAGACCACATTCATTACACACTGGGGAACATTCTGTTATAGAGTGATGCCTTTCGGTTTGAAGAATGTTGGTGCAACATACCAGAGAGCTATCGTCACTCTTTTTCATGATATGATGCATAAAGAGATTGAATTTTATGTTGATGATATGATTTCCCAATCAAGTCATAAAGAAGAACATGTTGAGCATTTGTTGAAGTTATTCCAACGTTTGAGGAAGTACAAACTCCGCTAGAATCCCAATAAGTATACTTTTGGTTTTCGTTCTAGTAAGTTGTTGGGCTTTATTGTTAGTGAGAAGGGTATTGAAGTTGATCCTGCCAAGGTCAAAGCAATACAAGAAATGTCTGTGCCCAAAACTGAGAAGCAAGTCAGAGGTTCTCCGCTGCTTGAACTATATCTCAAGATTTATATCGCATATGACTGCCACATATGCGCCTATTTTCAAGCTTCTTCGGAAAGATTAATCTTGTGATTGGACCGAAGATTTCTAGAAAGCTTTTGATAGTATCAAAGAGTATTTGCTTGAGCCTCCGATTCTGTCTCCGCCTGTTGAAGGAAGACCGTTGATCATGTATTTGATTGTGCTTGATGAGAGTACAGGTTGTGTTCTTGGTCAGCAAGATGAATCTAGAAAGAAAGAATATGCAATTTACTACCTTAGTAAGAAATTCATCGACTGTGAGACTCTGTATTCTATGCTTGAAAAGACATGTTATGCATTGGCTTGGGCTGCTAAGCTTCTGCGCCAGTATATGTTAAATCATACTAATTGGTTGATATCCAAAATGGCTCAAACCAAGTACATTTTCGAGAAGCCTGCTTTAACTGGGAGGATTTCCTGTTGGCAAATGTTGTTATCTGAGTATGATATTGAATACCGATCTCAAAAAGCTATTAAAGGTAGTGTCTTGGCTGACCATTTGGCTCACCAACCGATTGAAGATTACCAGTCAGTGCAGTATGATTTTCCTGACGAAGAGATTTTTTACTTAAAGGTGAAAGATCATGATGAACCATTGCTTGAAGAAGGGCCAGATCCTGGTTCCTGTTGGGGCATGGTATTTGATGGAGTTGTTAATTCATATGGTAATGACATTGGGGCAATGATTATTACACCTCAAGGCACTCATTTTCCATTTACATCTAGATTGACCTTCAAGTGTACAAACAATATGGATGAGTATGAAGCTTGCATTATGGGGCTTGAAGAGGCCATTGATCTCAGAATAAAATATGTTGACGTCTATGGAGATTCAACTTTGGTTGTGAATCAAATCAAAGGTGAATGGGAGACAAATTAACTCGGTTTAATACCATATAGAGATTATGCGAGGAGGATTTCAAATTTCTTTACAAAAATTGAGTTTCATCATATCCCTCGAGATGAAAACCGGATGGCAGATGCTCTAGCAACATTGGCTTCCATAATTGTTATGAAATTTTGGAATGAAGTTCCCAATTTGACTGTGATGCGTTTTGATAGGCCAACTCATGTGTTTGTTGTTGAAGAAGTTAAAGATGAAAATCCGTGGTATTTTGATATCAAGTGTTTCCTCCAAAGTCAAATTTACCCGCCTGGGGCATCTTTTAAAGATAAGAAGACTTTGAGGAGATTAGCTGGCAACTTCTACCTGAATGGTGATGTGTTTTACAAGAGAAATTTTGATATGGTCTTGCTCAGATGCGTGGATAGACACAAAGCAGACTTATTGATGACTGAAGTCCATGAAGGTTCCTTTGGTACTCATTCCAATGGACATGTTATGGCAAAGAAGATGTTGAGAACATGTTACTATTGGCTGACAATGGAATCTGATTATTGCAAGTTTGTGAAGAAATGCCACAAGTGTCAAATTTATGCAGATAAGATTCATGTTCCTCCGACACTGTTGAACACCATTTCCTCTCCATGGTCCTTCTCCATGTGGGGAATTGATATGATTGGTATGATTGAGCCCAAAGCTTCGAACGGACATTGTTTTATTCTGGTGGTTATTTACTACTTTACAAAATCGATTGAAGCGGCATCGCATGTGAATGTAACCAAACAAGTTGTTGTAAGGTTTATCAAGAATTAGATTATATACCGTTATGATGTGCCAAGTACGATCATTACTGATAATGGATCTAACTTCAATAATATGATGGAAGCTCTTTGCAAAGACTTCAAGATTGCACACCATAATTCTTCGCCCTACAGACCAAAGATGAATGGGGTTGTTGAAGCTGAAAATAAGAACATCAATAAGATCATTCAAAAGATGGTTGTAACATATATAGATTGGCATGAGATGCTCCCATTTTCTCTACATGGGTACCGTACATCTGTCTACACTTCAATAGGGGAAATCCCTTTCTCTCTCATTTATGGTATGGAAGTTGTGCTCCCCGTGGAGGTTGAGATCCCATCATTGCGTGTCTTGATGGAAGCTGTAAGACCCCAATTTTGTCCCTAAGATCCCTCATGGCATCATAACATTGCATTTGCATTGCCTCAAGGATCATAAACATCTTGGTTCCCTTTGCCTTTGGGTGGGACCTCTTGTGAGTGGTTTGAGATCACCAAGCATGCTTGAATTGTATATCATTGTTTTTCTCCTTTTTGTTTATTAACCAAAAGCACAAAAATATGTCATTAACATCTTTTGTTTGTAGCTTGAGCAATCACGGGGTCAAGAGCTTCAAGGAGATCCTTTGTGCAGAGATATGGCCAAGAGAAGATGATAGCAAGCATGGTAATGGTTCCCAAAGCTCTCATCCATCAAATATGCCTCCCTAGCATCTCAACTCATCATTTTGACCAAAGCAAGTCAAAGGGTTTGAGGTTTGTTCCCCAAAGAAACCCTAATTCATCTGTGCACCACAATGCGTTGCTCTTGAAGCAACCTCAGCCCATGGTCAAATACAATCAAGGGAAGTTCTTTAATTCATCATTTCATGCATATTTTAACTTATTTGAGTATCCTCAATCATCAATTCATCAAGATATGAGTCATGGACTTGAGAAGTTGATCAGTCAATTCATCTGACTATTTTGAAATGAACTGAGACCTAACTTTTTATGTGTTGGTCAAATGGAGATGATCCTAAAAGAACAAATGTTCTTAAGGACAATATTAACAACTTTGATGTTCATCAAAAATTGATTTGAAGCTTGGAAGGTCATCTCCCATTCCAAGACATTATAGGTCATTTTGACTGAAACCCTAATTTTGGGTCAACTTCACAAAGACATAACTCATTAATTTTTTATGATTTTGAGGTGGGATCAAATGAATTGGAAATCTTACGATGTCTACTTAAAATGTTATGTTGAATTAAATTTCAAAATCTCAAAGAAAATACATGTGATAATGCAAGACATTATAGGTCCTTTTGGACCAAATGCATTAAAAGTCAAAAAAGGCCAACTTCAAGTGCCCATAACTCTTTCATCAAAAATCCAAATGATGCAAAATTTAAGGCCATTTTGATTTTCTTGAAGAGATATACAACTTTGATGTTGGAGGTGTTTCCATTTGAGGCTTGCATCATCAAAACAGAAGGGCTTGAACATTGGCCAAATTTAGAAACTTTGCCTTTACATGTTTTGTACCTTGCACTTTAAACTCCAATTTCACCAATGCCCACATTTCAAATGGATTTTTTCCCAACATAACAATTGTTCCTTACATCAAAATCTTTCCAACCATTACTCACATGCTCATGTTTGGATTTGGCAAATGGCATTTTCGAAGAGGAGAAATTTTTGGTTCAATTATACATAACATATCAAAACTCCATGCACAAGCCAATTCACTCCAAGCTACGCGTCCAAATCATCTCACATTCACTTCAGATTGCATTTGGCATTGAATTTGGGCCTTTTGCATGATCATGCAAGCCCATGCAATGGATATCCAATTCCATGCACACGGATTGAATCACACTTGCCTTGCCATTCCATCTATAAATAAGAGCCCTATTCCATTCAAATTTCATCCATCAATCAACCTGAAATGCTGCTGAACTGAAAACCTAACCTCTAACCAGATGAGCTATTTCACTTTTCTTCATTTTTTTTCAGATCTAAAATTCAACTACATCTGGTTGAATCTTTGGATCTAAAGCTCTTAAACCTCTCTCTCATACTCCATTGATCTTCTGTTTAGCCTAAGGAAGCAAGGAAGCAAGCTCAAATCTCCAGAATCCGAGGTTGTTCTTCAACTGGTTTTTTCTTCGAAACTCACCAATTATTGATATATTTGCTTGGATTTTGTGTTGGCTGAAGTCCTCTTCATAGAGGCAATTGTTTTGTATGCTCAATTATTGAAATCCATGAAGTTCACTTGAACATCACAGAATTTCCATCTCTGATTTCTCTCAATATAGAGATCTAGAGTGGAATTGAGTGGTACAGGGATGATGTACATCATCCCAGCTTTCCAACGATGTATGGATCGTGTGTTTTGGTTAAGCTTTTGAAACCTGCAGATGTCACCGGAATCTTCATGCTCACCGGAGAAGAAGGTGGCTCCGGTGGCCGTCCTTTTTCCAGATGCATTGTGGACCATTGGATTTGATTTCCAGTTTATATCATAGCCGTTTGATCTTAGGACTTTTAATAATGCCATGTGTAATGCTGTTAACTCAAGCACACCATGCGCGCGCGTCTCCTTGCCTTCAGATGTGCCACGTCAATTAATGAATCCAAATCTGACGCCTCTGGATTTTTGGCTTTTTCTATTTTCTGATTTTATTTCTTTTATTTCCATTATTTTCAAAAATTCATAACTTCTTCATTTTAAATCCAAAAAATATGGGACCAATTGCATTCTTCTCCAAATAAATTCTAGTTTCTAATTTTGATTTTTAATATTTTTTATTTTGTCATTTGATATTTTTTGTGAATTTTCTCTTTTCTGGTTATTTTTAATTCATTTTAAATAGTCTTTGATATTCAAAAAATACAAAAATATTTTCCTAACCTATTTGAATGATGATGGATCTATGAAAAATATTCTCATCAATTTTTTAATTGATTTGAGATTTATTTGAGATTTTAGTTCAATTAGGTTATTTTTGTTCATTTTTAATTGATTAAAAATAGTTTCTGACTTTTAAAAATGCTGAAATTTTTTGTCAAACTTTGTTTGACCTTGTTGAACTTGGGATAAATCACTTGGACCTCTCAAGGTTGATTTGAAGTGATTTTGAAGTTTGAACTTTCTTTTATTTTAATTCAAGTTTATTTTAATATTAAAAAATGCCAAAAATATTTTGCTTATTGTTTGACCTCCAATCTTTATCTCATTTCTGATTTCTCATTGTTTGACTTTGACTTTCAATGTCATTTGGTCAACACATATGGATTGGTACATTTTATTTCACCTTATGCACTTTATTCTTTCTGTTTCCTTTTCCATTATTCATCTCTTTCTTCCTCTTCTTCTTCTTTTCTTTTTGATTAATGAGTTGAAGGTTGATAAGTTAGCATTGATTAGGGAGGCTTAATCTTCCTTGATACAAATCTAATTCACCTTGATCAATTGATCAAGTGAATGGCTTTGCATTAAGGATAGGTTGTTTCCTAAATCATGCAAAGGACTTAAACCAATACAAGATCAATTCTCTTCTTCTTTTTGGCATGGCAAGTTGTTGGAACTTGGTTCACTAATCAAGACTTCTAACTTGTGTTGTTGCCTACATTATTATTGACCGGCCTCAGATAGTTGTGACTTCTACATAAGTCCAATTATGATTGGTTAACATAGCGCTAAATTTGCCTTATGGCACATTAACTACTAACACTAACTATTAACAATTAACATTTACTTTATGCACTTTACTTTTATGCAATTTACCATTCTTGTACATATTATCCATTTGCTTTTTCCCTTTGCTCACTTGAGCACATGTTTATGTTAATGCCATTTGCCTTTTGCTAACTTGAGCACATAATTGTGTATATACTATTGTGCTTGTGTTTTGTTTTGATTGTTGTGAACCAAATGCAAAGAATTGGACAAAATGGACTTAGATTTTAGGACCTTACCCAAGCAAATGGAGTTTGAAGAGCAACTAGGCCTCATGCCTTTAGAGTGCTTAAATGTCAAAGAGCAACTAGGCCTCATGCCTTTAGAATGCTTAAAGCTTAAGGATGAACATTGAAAGGACCATATTCTAAACTCCCTCTTGTCAATTCTTTGATTGTGTTATAGAACCTTTTGATGTGTGTTTTCTTGGTGCTAGGAGTTCCAACTTGAGCTTAATTGAGGAACCATTACCATGAGCTTCTAAGAGAGAGAGATCCAAGATACATTGAGGATTCTTTCCAAGACTTCTTTTGACTATTGATTGCTTGAGTTTATGCTTGTGATTGCTTATTCCAAAGGATGGGAGCTACTTGGATCATCAATGTGATCTCAAGAGAGGAACTCCTTGTGTGGTTTTATTCTCTTCTCCCTTACCTCTTGCATGCTTAGGACTTTAGCCCTTCTTCTTCTTCTCTCCACTCTAACCCAAGCCAAAACTTTTGTGCAAACATCTAACATTTGTTTTCAACATTAGAAACCTAAGCCTTATGCTTTTGATTTTCAAACTTTCTTTTCATAACACTTATTTTGAATTGAATCTTTAGGCCAACTTTGACCATTTTTGTATATACTTCTAATTGGTAAATATAACCCATTCAAATGTCTTTTTGTGGTTTCAATGGCCAATTTCAAATCAAATTTTTTATAACCTTTAGCTATTAGGTTTGAGTTATCTTTGTGGTAGATGTAATACTCACCTATATCCTTAGTGATGGACAATGAGTCTTCCATGCTTATTATAGGGTTAACCCCTCACTAGCATGTTGAAGCTATCCTCACATGGTGGATTTGTGGTTTTTAGGTTGAGTTTTCTCCCTTAGATAATAAAAGACCTTAAGGCTTATGGACCAATCAATCCACTCATTTGTTTTGAGATTTTTACCCCGAACTACGAGGTTTTGATCCTAATCTTTTTTAAGATGGTACGTAGGCAATGGGTTTATCCATTCAAACACAAAATGTAAACAACTTGTATATTCTCTTCTCATCTCTTCAATCATGTTTGCACAAACAAATTTTCACAAAAATAACAACCTTACAACAAGTGTGAAAATGCCTCCCTAGGAGTACCTTGGATGTTTTGGGTGCCTAACACCTTCCCATTGCATAACCAACCCCCTTACCCAGATCTCTGTTTCTCTTTTACTTGTTTTTGATTTGATAAAACTTTTAGGTGTTTGTTCGCTTTCTAACCATTCCTTTGGATAAATAGAAGTGTGGTGGCGACTCGACTTGTATGATTTAACTTGGATTTAGTCAATATCTCTAATGGTAACGAATACCCCGCTACAGAAGCCAAGTTGACTGAAGCTGAATGGTGTCAGACTAGATATGATCAGCTGAATTTCATTGAAGAAAAGAGGTTGAATGCCATGTGTCATGGTCAGTTATATCAATAGAGAATGAAGAAGGCATTTGATAAGAAGGTCAGGCCTCATGTGTTTAGAAAAGGTGACCTTGTGCTAAAGAAGATCTTATATTTCAAATCCGATGCTAGGGGAAAATTGACTTCTAATTATGAAGGCACATATTTTGCTAAGAGAGCCTTTTAAGGCGGTGCTTTGATTCTTACAACTATGGATGGTGAAGAGTTCACCCGTCCTATGAACGCCGATGCAGTCAAGAAATACTTCTCCTAAAAAGAAAAGAACAACTCGTTAATTTGAAAACCCGAAAGGGCGGCTTAGGTAAAATTGAGCATCTCGGTAGATTGAAAACCCGAAAGGTCGATCCCGGCAAAAAATAGAGACATAAAACATAAATTTTTCCCAGTAGATTGAGTACCCCGCCTTGGGGCAATCTAGGAAAAACTTAGGGATTATGGCAAGTAACTGCATTCGGTTGGTCCTGATCAATGGAGCAGTTTTGAGCAAGTCATTCGGTTCTGATTCGTCATTCTCAACCAAAGCCAAGAGCAAAGTGGATATTGAAGTGGGTAGGGAGAGTAGTGATCATTGTATTCAATGTAACCATTTTCCATGTAAATTACCATTTTTAACTTTTGTAAAGATCTACGGAGTCTTGTCATTTATAGACTACCATCCCACTAAATAAAGTTGAGCTTTTTATCCAATTGTTTCTACTCTTACTTATTTCAGCTAAATAAAATTGAATTTTTATGATGATAATTTTGAAAGGAATTAATAATTTAAAACCATTTTTTTCTTAAGAATATAAAAGAAATCACTTTAAAATAAATCAATTTCAGTAAGGAATATCAACAGCAGTTCAAGAACAGGTAAGTCTTGACAATGTGAAACTTTGTTGGTCTTCCCCAAGCAGTTAGTTTGTCGATTTTTCCCAAATAATTCATCATTTACCCCCAGTAGAGTTGAGTTGGTGATCGGTCCCTTTTGCAAAACTTTCTCCCCAGCTGAGTTGTAGGCTCACCTCCTTAGCAGTTTGTTTAAGTCCTCCGGGAAAAGTTTTATCTCTTGTCCCCCCCGGCGGAGTTCATCTTCAAATATCAAAGACCTCTCGTTCCCAATAGTGTTTGGTTCCCTGCAGGGTTGTCTCCCATTTGATATGGTTTTGACCTAAAAATCCCCACAGAGTTGAATCCTCAAGAGATCTATTCTCTCTTTCCCCAGCCAGGATGTCATACGGTGAACTGGACTTTTTGTGTTTTTTATCGCAATGTCGCGGTTAGCAAGAGTCGCCACCGACTTTTCTTTTATCCAATAAGGAAAGGTGGAAAAGAACAGGAAAAACCTTAATTTAGATTTTGGGTTCGGGAGGTACATTATACAAAGGGAAGGTGTTAGCACCCTTTGTATCCATGGTTATCCATGGGCTCTTAATTGCTCGATCACTTATATTATTTTTGTCTAAAAAAAAAAAAAAAAAGTGTTTGTGAATTGTTTAGAAAAAATTGTTTTGAAAAGAGAATTTAACTTTGTAATGATTCTTGTATGAATGTATACAAAGTGATTATCTCGTTTAGTTTTGAAAATTGTTTAGAAAAATATAACTCGGTAATGATTCTAGTATGAATGTATACCAAGTGGTGATTTTCTGAAGGTATTTTGAAAGGTGTGAGGTGTGAAAAAATGTTTTAGGTTGTGAGCCAGCAATTAAGAGTTATACCGACCCAAGGTCTTTATGAGTATTTCCTATCCTTATGAGGGTAAAACTGTCCTTATTATTGAGAAATAAGTAGTTTTATCCTTTGGATGTTTAAGGGTCATCGTAGGGTCATCGATAGGTCATTGAAGGCAACAGTTACGAGGATATCTTAGCATTCGAAGGGACTATCATCTTTTAACCGTAGGCAACATCGGAGGGTCATCGAGGGACAAAGTTGTATTCGAAGGCAACATCCGAGGGACTATAATTTATTTTATGATGATTTAACCGAAGGGTCTTTGCTAAGGGTATCCCCACGTTCGCGGGACATGACCGTAATATCGTAATCGTAAGGCAACAAAGAGAGGTCCAAGATCACTTATTCAAAGGCAAAGTTTTACAATTAATTATATAATTAGGATGAAACTCCACATTAAAATTATTAAAAATAATATATTAAAAAATTAATACATTAAAAATTAATTTAGGGTGAAACTCCACAAGGGTATCCCACAAATAAAGTGGAATACCTAGCCAATAACCTTTTCCTGGGATATGTGAACCTTTACGAAACTCAAAAAAAGAAACATGTCAGAACACCAAATCAGGGTGCAATCGAAGATTACACCGGAGAAATATCACAACAATAAATAGGATAGGATGAATAATGCATGGCTATGATAAAACATAAAAAAAACAGAATAGAAAAGTCAGCTACTGTCTCGTTCGCCTCTGCCTCGCCTAGCGAAGGCCACGGATTTTGAATTTGAAAACAGCCCCATGTTAGGAACTTTGAATTTTATGGCATTTTATCACAGGAATAACATGGTCAAACATTCAGGGTATTCAGGCATATTTAAATTCCCATACGAAAGCAAATTATATATCAACATTTAATCATGATGCATTATATATGTAGATATGGCCAATTGAAAGTATAAACAATAGAGATACGCAAAACCTGTTTGCCAATTCAAGGTTGAAGGGATTGACCGCTTGTAGTATCGGAATAAGTTAGGCAGCGGGAATTGGACGGCGATGGCTTCGGTGCAGATGGGCTGCCTTCAGGGTTTCTTTACTCTGAATTCTCCGGGTAGGCAGGGTTCCTATGCCAAAGTTTCTATCCGTCCTTCTCTGTTCTCTTTCTTTCTTTTTCCTCAAGGTTTTGTTCCAAGGAAACCTCAGAGTGTTTTGCTTCTCTTCCTTCTTTCTCCAGTGAATCTCCCAGTGTAAACTCCAAGTCTTTCTCCCCTACTGAAACTTCAGTATTTATAGACTAATTTCGTGGGTAATGGGCTTGGAATGAGGGAGACCCAAGTCCAAAATAATTTGTTATATTTTATTTATTTATTTATTTTAATTATTTAATTAATTAATTAATTAAATTAATTAATTAAAAAAAATTTTCTCTTTTTTTTTTTTTTTTTTTTTTTTTTTGGGCTCAGAATGAAGCCCGAAATTTTTGTTGTCTGTCAGCTTCGCTAGGCGAGCGCGTAGCGAACATGCCAGTTTGGGCCATTTTCTGGATTGGGCCATCCGTGAGCTGGGCCTTTGTTTCTTCAAGATCAGTGTTATATATGAGTCGGAATGCCTTGCAAAATGTCTTGAAATATTAATGGGCAAATTTTGGGGTATGACAGCTGCCCCTGTTCAATATTCTTGGACCGAGAGAGTTAGAATGGTGTATACGCCATTCGTGGTCTGGAGGTGGAAGATTATTGAACACTAGAATGCCCCAAAAGTTTGCACTTGAGAATCGACAGTTGGTCTTGATGGAGATGGGCTTAAAGATGCCATCCGGGAGGTTTGATGACGAAAGCTTCAGATCGCGCCGTATATTAGGCCAATTTGAAGACATGGGTGCCACACTGGGTAGTACGTTAGACCGTATAATGAGTCATCCATTAGACTGCCGACTTCGCTGGGGAGTCGGAGTGTGTCATATGCTGTTGGGGATAAAGGATCAGAATGGACCATACGCTAGATCGTATCTGAGTTGCAGAATGAGCCGTATGTTAGGCTGAATCTGATGACGAAAGGGGTAGTCGTACGTTAGACTACACTTCAGAAATGTACCGTATGTTAGGTAGGATCTGATGATGAAAGGGGTAGTCGTACGTTAGACTACACTTCAGAAATGTACCGTACGTTAGGTAGCATCTAAGGGTTGTAAGATCCAAACGGGTCGTACGTTAGACCGCGTTGGGGTTGTTGAAGTTCAGAATGGATCGTACGTTAGATCGTATCCGAGTTGTAGAATGAGCCGTCCGTTAGGCTGCATCTGAAAAAGAAAGTAGTCGTACGCTAGACTACACCCCTGAATGTACCGTACGCTAGGCAGCATCTGAGGATTTGAAGGTCCAAATGGGTCTTACGTTAGACCGCATTGGAGTTGCTGAAGAAGTCATATGTTGGGCTGAATCAGAATGAACCGTACGTTAGGCTGTATCTGATAACCTGTATATGTTGTACTTGCAATAAATGTCTGGGATGGGCTTAGAGATGCCATCGTTAGGAGGATATCGAAGTGTTGTCAGAATGAATGTTCCCATGAACTGTATTTGAAATATGTATCTGAATCTTGAATGTGATTGATAAAGGTGTCTGTCTGAATGAACCTTCTACTTTGACTATATCAGGAGGATAATTAACCTGCAAAGAAAAAGTTAGCTTCATGCTATGTCATGATGCATGAGATGTTTCGTGTTATGCTAAAATAAATGTGAATGTTGTATGCATGCGTATGCTGTGAAAGGATGTAATGAATGAGTTATGCGTATGAGAAGTTCTGCTTGGGGACTCTACTGGGGAAAATAAATCCCCATCTACTGATTTGAGACATTTGTGTCGATGACCCTTTCTCGGCTGGGGATGCTTGATTTCTGTCTGATGGTGGAAATATTCAACAGAGCCTGGCTGGGGATGGATGGGATGATCAATCTGTCTGGTGACGCCGACCTCTGTTGGGGAGTAACTGGCTGTGCCTGGGGATACTGCCATTTTCTGAGGAAAAAAAAACAGGCTTGCTGGGGAAGAGAATTGGTAGCGGATTCATTGGAAGCATGATTAGACCTTTTCCTTGATCCTGAAGTCGGGTAGTAATTGCTATTGCTATTCTATGCATGTATTTTTGGTAAACATCAGTCATATTCAAATGCACATATTAATTCAAATTAAATCAATGGACATTTACGCAACCAAAACAGAAAAGTAAAAACAAAAGCATCTTTTTTTTGAAAGAGGGTTGTATTGATTTTGAAAGGAGGCCTATAAACAGGCAATTTGTGTACAAGGAGACAGAAATCCTAGTAAGAGGAAATTGTCGAAAACAAAGAGAAAGCTATGTGGAAGAAGTCCTATTGATTTTAAGCCTACTACTGTCATTATGTCTTCGAGCATCTCATCCCTTGCTGTCGGATAGAAGTGATTGGCTTGGTCAGTCCCTCGAACTTGGATGAAAGTTGACTGAGAATGGGACATAGTCATACGCTTTAATCCCTAATTTTTGCCTGGACCGCCTTTTCAGGTTTTCAGTCCACCAGGATACCCTTTTTTGCCCAAGCCGCCTTTTCAGGTTTTCGACTTGCCGGGTGTACATTTTTTTTTATATATCCCTAATTTTTGCCCGAACCCTTTTGGTTCGCCGGGATGCCCTTACTTTTGCCTAGATACGTCGATCTAGCGGGTCTCTTTTATGCGTAGTATTTTTTAACTATGTCCGCGTTCACGGGATGTGGGAAGTCTTCACCATCCATTGTAGCGAGTATCATGGCTCCACCTGAGAATACCTTCTTAACTACAAATGGCCCTTCGTATGTGGGAGTCCATTTGCCTCTGGGGTCAGTTTGTGGTAGGATGATGCGTTTGATTACCAAGTCGCCAATTTGATACACTTGTCTCTTGACCTTTTTGTTGAATGCCCTGGTCATGCGCTTCTGATATATATGCCCGTGACATACAGCCGCAAGTCTCTTCTCATCCACCAAATTTATCTGATCGAGTCGAGTCTGAATCCATTCGTCCTCGTCTAAGCCCGCCTCTTTCATGATCCTTAGAGAGGGAATCTGAACTTCCACTGGTAAAACGGCTTCCATTCCGTAGACTAAAGAGAAAGGAGTTGCCCCTGTCGAAGTTCGCACGGAAGTACGATAACCATGAAGAGCAAATGGTAACATCTCATGCCAGTCTTTGTATGTTACCGTCATCTTTTGTATAATCTTCTTAATATTCTTATTAGCCGCTTCTATAGCGCCGTTCATCTTTGGCCGGTACGGAGAAGAGTTATGGTGTTTTATTTTGAACTGCGTGCAGAGTTCAGTAATCATCTTGTTGTTCAAATTAGTGCCATTGTCAGTGATAATTCTCTCAGGGACGCCGTATCGGCAGATGAGGCTGTTCTTGATGAATCGTGCCACCACATTCTTAGTAACAGAAGCAAATGAGGCTGCCTCCACCCACTTTGTGAAGTAATCAATAGCAACAAGGATGAAACGATGTCCATTAGAGGCGGTAGGTTTAATCTCGCCAATCATATCAATGCCCCCATATTGCAAAGGGCCACGGCGCGGTCAACATGTTTAATGGAGCAGGAGGCACATGTACTTTATCCGCATAGATCTGGCACTTATGACAAGTTCTGGAGTGATGGTGGCAATCAGTTTCCATGGTAGACCAATAATACCCTGACCTCAGAATCTTCTTGGCCATTGTATGTCCACTAGAATGAGTCCCAAAGATACCGTCGTGCATGTCTTCCATAATCTTCTCTGATTCCTTTCTATCCACACAGCGAAGCAAAGTCGAATCATGGTTACGTTTGTACAATATTCCATTACTCAAAAAGAATTTAGCGGAGAACTTCCTCAGAAATTTCCTGTCATTGATGGATGTCCCTTCAGGGTATTCCTGAGCTTCTAAATATCTTTTTATCTCGTGGAACCAAGGCTTCTCTTCTACTTCATCAGCGTTAAGTTCATAACAATATGCTGGTTCGTCTAGTCGTTCAATGGTAATCCGGGGAGCTTCATTGTCCCATCTGACTCTGAACATAGATGACATGGTAGCCAATGCGTCTGCCAACTGGTTCTCCTCTCGGGGAATATGTTCGAATGTGATCTCTTCAAAGTATGGGATTAATGTCAACACCTGCTCTCGATAGGGGATGAGGTTCGGATGTTTAGTGTCCCATTCTCCTTTGACCTGACTGATTACTAAGGCTGAGTCTCCATACACCCTCAAAAACTTGATTCTCAGGTCTATAGCAGCTCTGAGTCCCAAAATACATGCTTCATACTCAGCCATATTGTTGGTACACTCAAAACATAGTCTAGCGGTGAAAGGCGTATGGCCACCCTTGGGGGAAATGATCACGACGCCAATACCGTTGCCCAATGCGTTAGACGATCCATCAAAAACCATAGTCCATCGGGATCCCACTTCGGGTCCTTCATTCGGTCCAGGTTCTTCATAATCAGTAACAAGCATGACATCCTCATCTGGGAACTCAAAATTCATAGACTGATAATCATTCACGGCCTGATGAGCCAAATGATCAGCTAGCACGCTTCCTTTGATTGCTTTTTGGGTGGTATACTGGATATCATACTCTGTTAAAATCATCTGCCATCTTGCTATTCTTCCGGAGAGGGCGGGTTTCTCAAATATGTATTTGATAGGATCCATCTTAGAAATCAACAAAGTGGTGTGATTCAACATATACTGTCTTAGTCGGCGAGCAGCCCAGGCCAAAGCACAGCAAGTTTTCTCGAGCAGTGAGTATCTTGTTTCACAGTCGGTAAACTTTTTGCTAAGGTAGTATATGGCATACTCTTTTCGACCGGACTCGTCATGTTGTCCCAACACGCACCCCATTGAGTTTTCTAAAACGGTTAAATACATGATTAGAGGTCTTCCCTCAACTGGTGGCACCAGAATTGGAGGTTCTTGGAGGTACTTCTTGATTTTGTCGAAAGCTTCTTGACATTCATCATTCCATATCATCTCTTGATTTTTTCTCAGTAACTTGAAGATGGGTTTGCAAGTAGCGGTCAAATGGGAAATAAATCGGGCAATGTAATTCAAACGTCCCAAGAAACCTCTGACTTCTTTATCCGTACGGGGAACTGGCATCTCTTGAATAGCTCTCACCTTGGCTGGGTCGACCTCAATACCTTTACCACTGACAATAAAGCCCAAGAGTTTACCAGATCTTACTCCAAAGGTGCATTTGTTCGGGTTCAATCTCAACTTGTATTTCTTCAGCCTCTCAAACAGTTTGTATAAATGATCGAGATGTTCTTCTTCAGTATGAGACCTGGCTATGATATCGTCCACATATACTTCTATTTCATGATGGATCATGTCATGGAACAAAACCACCATAGCACGCTGGTACGTTGCTCCTGCGTTCTTTAAACCAAACGGCATTACTTTATAACAGATGGTGCCCCATTGCGTCACAAACGTAGTCTTCTCCATGTCCTCAGGTGCCATTTTAATCTGGTTATAACCCGAGAATCCATCCATGAAGGAGAATACCTTGTGTTGAGCGGTGTTGTCTACCAGAACATCAATGTGTGGCAGTGGGAAATCATCCTTGGGACTCGCTCTATTCAAATCTCTGTAATCCACACACATTCGCACCTTACCATCCTTCTTTGGCACTGGTACCACATTAGCAACCCATTGAGGATAAGAAGTAACCGCCAGAAAACCAGCATCGAATTGTTTCATGACTTCGGCCTTGATTTTCTCGGACATTTCAGGACGCATGCGACGAACCTTTTGCTTAACAGGACGACAATCTTCCTTCGTCGGCAAACGATGCACTACTATATCGGTATCCAGCCCTGGCATGTCTTCGTAAGACCAAGCAAAAATCTCCACATAGTCATGTAGCATTTGAATCAATCTTCTTTTGACACTGATTTCCAAGCCTGCTCCTATTTTGACTTCTCTCTTGTCCACCTCGGTACCCAGATTTACAGTCTCAACTGACTCCTCATGCGGCTGTATAGTCCTTTCTTCTTGTAGTAACATTCTGGCAAGTTCTTCAGGTACTTCACAATCTTCCTCACTTCCATCTTCGGCTCGGTAGATCGGATTTTCAAAGTCATAATGAACAGTAGTAGAACTATTATCAACAGGATCCAGAGTGGATAGGGATCTGCAATTCGTTACGTGCGTGTGTGTAAGAAAACATAGCTTGTTTGAAAGATGATAGGAAAGACAAAGAGCGCAATATTTGAATGCAAAACGTCCATTGATTTATTGAATATAAATATGCTTATGAAAATGACAAAAACCCTTAACAAATTAGCTATCGTGCCCCGGGCATAGACACGATGCCTTAAGAAGTTTGATTGTAAAAGAAAATTAAAATTTGCAATTCTAGAATAAACAATAACAATTACTCCTGACTAAAGGAAATCGGGATAATGTCTTCAGTCTTCCAATTGTTGAGTCCGTCACCAATTGTTGGGAAAATCCAGCTATCCAAGTCGCAATCACTATCAGCATCTTCCATAGCATTAATCTGATTTTTGACTATCTTTCCAGAGTTAAACCCTAGGCCAGCTTTATCAGACTTGTACGGTACATTGATCAGTTGACCCCAACCAGCACGATCACCATTTTCAATCGCGGCTTGAGCATCTTTCAGAGAGATCATGACAGGGGGAGCACGAACAACCTTGGGCACAAGGGGAGTTGGCTTAAGGAAAGGACTGGGTGGAGGAACCACTTCAAATGACTGAGAAGGAGTCTCAAAGAATTCACCATCCATCTCGACGTATTTGAAGGCTTGCACACTACTGACAATATACTCTTCTTCTCCACATACAGTGACAACCATGCCTGCTATTGGATACTTCAGCTTTTGATGAAGCGACGAAGCTACCGCACCCGCCCCATGGATCCAAGGGCGCCCCAACAAGCAGGAGTAGGCGGGACGAATGTCCATCACGTGAAAGGTAGTGTTGAAGACTTGAGGTCCTATCTTGATAGGGAGAACCACTTCACCATAGACAACACTCTTCGCACCATCGTAAGCACGCACCACAACATCACTAGGTTTCAGTTCAATGCCTTTGTAGTCAAATTTATCGAGTACAGCTTTCGGGAGCACATTCAAGGAAGAGCCGTTGTCGATCAACACGTGAGCCAGGGTGATCCCCTCACACTCGATGGAGATATGCAGAGCTTTATTGTGATTCTTTCCTGCTGGCGTCAGGTCAGCATCGGAAAAGCCTAGGCCATTGTCAACAGGCAAATTAGCAACATAATGTTCGAATTGATCGACGGATGTTTCTTGAGGCACATGAGCGGTCTTCAAGAATTTCATCAATGCATTGGCATGGGATTCAGAGGATAATAACAAGGACAACATTGAGATTTTAGACGGAGTATGCCCCAATTGTTCCACTACATCAAAATCGCTCTTACGGATGATTTTCAGCATCTCTTCCATTTCCTGTTTGGCAACATCTTCAGAAGTAACTTCGACCGATGTCTCTGACTGAGGAGGATTGACTGGTCTTTTTCCTCGAATTTCGGGAGCGGGAGGTGAGATTTCTGGGGAGTAGATCCTTCCACTTCGAGTAACTTTACTAGTCCCCACAATATCATTAGGATTAGCAGAACTACCAACTTGCTTTATGCCATGGATGTAAACGTCGCCTCCATAGTTCCACGGAATAGCTTTGCTGGAGGAATATGGCACGGGGCCAGGTGCGGTAATAATCAGGGGAGCCACTTTGGGCTCAGCGGTAATCTTCACAGGCACTCTAGTAGCGGTAATCTTCACTGGAGCTTTGGACCTAGCAATCACAGATACCTCTTCAATAGAGTTGTCCACCTTAGGAACCCTTTCAAATAGAATTGTACGATCATCCATCAGCCGTTGAATGCCGTTCTTCAACTTCAAACAATCATTGGGTCGGAGTACACAGAGATCGCAATCTTCAGCACAACCTGGAAATAAACCAGCTTGCAATAAATTCTTCTTAACGATCAGGAGAGGAGATGCTAAATCAGCAACGTCAGTAACGTGAGAATTGTCGTCCACAACATTAACATTCTGGTCATGATTAGGCATAGGTGCTGTGATGACATTGGGGGTCGCCGGAGGATCAAATTCAATTTCTCCAGCGTCGATCATATCCTGAATCTTGTTCTTCAACAACCAGCAATCATTCGTATCATGCCCGGGGCTATCGGAGTGATAGGCACACCTGGCGTTGGGATTATAACGAGGAGAAGTAGTGTTGGGATTTGCAGGAGGGCCTCTAAGGGTAATCAAATTGGCCTTTAACATACTCTGCAGTGCTTGGGTTAAAGTCATATTGATCTTGGTAAACTGTCTTCTCGACCTGTCTTGTCTGTGTTGGAAGTTCTGAGATGGCGGTGCGGCAATTGTAACTGCCCCAATAGTATGGTCACGATTCTTCTTGTTATGCTTCCTCTCACTGTACACAACATTTGATTCATTCTTTCCCTGATAGGACTTTTTGGTGCTTGCAGAAGTAGCTGCCTGTATCTTTCCACTTCGAATGCCGCTTTCAACCCGTTCACCTGTCAAGATAAGTTCAGTGAAACCTGACGAGGAACTTCCCAGTAGATGGTTGTAGAATGGGCCAGTCAGTGTACCCATGAACATGTCCACTAACTCTCGATCAGTCATAGGGGGTTTGACTCTGCCAGCCAAATCTCTCCACTTTTGAGCATATTCTTTGAAACTTTCTTTAGAGCCCATAGTCATATTTTGTAGCTGTAGCCGAGTAGGCGCTAACTCAGAATTATACTGGTAGTGCTTGTAGAAAGCTGTTGCTAAATCAGTCCATGTGCGGATGTTAGAGCTCTCAAGCTGATAATACCACTCTAACTGTGTGCCAGACAGACTCTCTTGGAAGAAATGGATCCACAGTTTCTTATCAGTAGTGTGCGGCTGAATCTTTCTCACATAAGCCCTTAGATGCATCTGAGGACAAGAGGCACCATCATACTTAGTGAAAATGGGAACCTTGAATTTGCGGGGAATGGCCACATCAGAGACTAGACCCAAGTTTTCGAAATCCAGACCGGGCACTTTCTGCCCCTCCATAGCTAGCATACGTTCTTCCAGCAACTTGTACTTATCATCCTTCGGAGAGTACTGTTCATGTTCATAATCTTCATCGTCGTCCTCAGAATTGACGAGATTAGGATTCTCATCTTCCGAATCATTCTCGGTCTCTTCTTCTGAATCCTTCGGAATTCTAATCTTGACTCCTGTAACCTGTCCCTTAAGCCTTCTCCCCGGGTTGATGTAACCCACAGGTTTCTGGTCCTTCTTCTTCTCCATCAAAAGAGCTTTCAGTTCTTCCTGCCCCTTAGATAAGCTCAGCATCATTTCCTGGAATTGAGCATTCTGGGCCTGGAGATCTTTGACAGTTTGTTCGAGAGCCATTGTTCAATCTGTTTGAATCTGCTGGAATCTGTTTGATAGGAAAATCGTGAGAACACTGATCCTTTAGAATACCTGTTATGCGATGCAATGCAATGTATGAAATGTTTTCAAGGACTTTCGGGATTTAACTTTGCATAAACTAACAAAAAGAGCTTTTTTTTTCTTTTCTCTTTTGTTTTTGCTTTTGTTTTTGTTTTTTTTAGCAGAGTTAAATCCCTAAATCCTTGAAATGGTTAGTACAATGCCATGATGTTATGATGTTATGATGTTATGTTGTTAGATAAATAACAAGCACAAGCAAGTCACACAACAATCATTCCTAGGTTTTAAGGCTTGCGTGAGTTCCATAGGTAAATACCCTCCCCACTGAAGTTTGGTTGGTTCAACCTGTCTTAGAATAGTAACCGGGTTCTAGAAGGATCTCAAATCATTGACCTTTCCTTAAGTCCACTTCAGTGCAACACCAAGTGGTTGACCGAAGCTTCCCTAAAGTCCAATCTCAAAGAGTGTAGTATCGAGTCTCAACCAACTCCAGTCGGAACCGAAGCCAGTTATCTCACTACTTTCTAATGGCCAGGATGAGTCAATTAGGGTTCTAAAGGTCTGGTTAATGCTTTTATGACACCACGCGAATGCCAAATATTTCCTCAACTAACATGAGGAACATCAGGACATCCAAAGTGCCACATTAACCGTAGCCATCATTTTGACCATTCCAGTATACGCCGGACAGTCGCGATGATCTCTTGCTACTTACCTAAGGTACACTAGATCCGGGTGTAGGATCTTTCACTCAAGCATAACATACCCAAGCAATCCCTTAAAAATAAATCAGACAAATTGAATAAGTGATCTTGTTTTTAAGGTAACCTCTCTTTTTAAATATTTAGGCTCCCCAGCAGAGTCGCCAGTTCTGTCATACGGTGAACTGGACTTTTTGTGTTTTTTATCGCAATGTCGCGGTTAGCAAGAGTCGCCACCGACTTTTCTTTTATCCAATAAGGAAAGGTGGAAAAGAACAGGAAAAACCTTAATTTAGATTTTGGGTTCGGGAGGTACATTATACAAAGGGAAGGTGTTAGCACCCTTTGTATCCATGGTTATCCATGGGCTCTTAATTGCTCGATCACTTATATTATTTTTGTCTAAAAAAAAAAAAAAGTGTTTGTGAATTGTTTAGAAAAAATTGTTTTGAAAAGAGAATTTAACTTTGTAATGATTCTTGTATGAATGTATACAAAGTGATTATCTCGTTTAGTTTTGAAAATTGTTTAGAAAAATATAACTCGGTAATGATTCTAGTATGAATGTATACCAAGTGGTGATTTTCTGAAGGTATTTTGAAAGGTGTGAGGTGTGAAAAAATGTTTTAGGTTGTGAGCCAGCAATTAAGAGTTATACCGACCCAAGGTCTTTATGAGTATTTCCTATCCTTATGAGGGTAAAACTGTCCTTATTATTGAGAAATAAGTAGTTTTATCCTTTGGATGTTTAAGGGTCATCGTAGGGTCATCGATAGGTCATTGAAGGCAACAGTTACGAGGATATCTTAGCATTCGAAGGGACTATCATCTTTTAACCGTAGGCAACATCGGAGGGTCATCGAGGGACAAAGTTGTATATTCGAAGGCAACATCCGAGGGACTATAATTTATTTTATGATGATTTAACCGAAGGATCTTTGCTAAGGGTATCCCCACGTTCGCGGGACATGACCGTAATATCGTAATCGTAAGGCAACAAAGAGAGGTCCAAGATCACTTATTCAAAGGCAAAGTTTTACAATTAATTATATAATTAGGATGAAACTCCACATTAAAATTATTAAAAATAATATATTAAAAAATTAATACATTAGAAATTAATACATTAAAAATTAATTTAGGGTGAAACTCCACAAGGGTATCCCACAAATAAAGTGGAATACCTAGCCAATAACCTTTTCCTGGGATATGTGAACCTTTACGAAACTCAAAAAAAGAAACATGTCAGAACACCAAATCAGGGTGCAATCGAAGATTACACCGGAGAAATATCACAACAATAAATAGGATAGGATGAATAATGCATGGCTATGATAAAACATAAAAAAAACAGAATAGAAAAGTCAGCTATTGTCTCGTTCGCCTCTGCCTCGCCTAGCGAAGGCCACGGATTTTGAATTTGAAAACAGCCCCATGTTAGGAACTTTGAATTTTATGGCATTTTATCACAGGAATAACATGGTCAAACATTCAGGGTATTCAGGCATATTTAAATTCCCATACGAAAGCAAATTATATATCAACATTTAATCATGATGCATTATATATGTAGATATGGCCAATTGAAAGTATAAACAATAGAGATACGCAAAACCTGTTTGCCAATTCAAGGTTGAAGGGATTGACCGCTTGTAGTATCGGAATAAGTTAGGCAGCGGGAATTGGACGGCGATGGCTTCGGTGCAGATGGGCTGCCTTCAGGGTTTCTTTACTCTGAATTCTCCGGGTAGGCAGGGTTCCTATGCCAAAGTTTCTATCCGTCCTTCTCTGTTCTCTTTCTTTCTTTTTCCTCAAGGTTTTGTTCCAAGGAAACCTCAGAGTGTTTTGCTTCTCTTCCTTCTTTCTCCAGTGAATCTCCCAGTGTAAACTCCAAGTCTTTCTCCCCTACTGAAACTTCAGTATTTATAGACTAATTTCGTGGGTAATGGGCTTGGAATGAGGGAGACCCAAGTCCAAAATAATTTGTTATATTTTATTTATTTATTTATTTTAATTATTTAATTAATTAATTAATTAATTAAAAAAAAATTTCTCTCTTTTTTTTTTTTTTTTTTTCGTTTCTCGTTTTTTTTTTTTTTTTTTTTTTTTTGGGCTCAGAATGAAGCCCGAAATTTTTGTTGTCTGTCAGCTTCGCTAGGCGAGCGCGTAGCGAACAGGCCAGTTTGGGCCATTTTCTGGATTGGGCCATCCGTGAGCTAGGCCTTTGTTTCTTCAAGATCAGTGTTATATATGAGTCGGAATGCCTTGCAAAATGTCTTGAAATATTAATGGGCAAATTTTGGGGTATGACACAGGATCGAGTTATTCAGAGCCAGATTATTTGTGTTCATCCCCAACATTTTTCTCCAGTTGGTATTTCCATCCTGTTGAGATTAGCCGGGTGTTGTAGTGGTGATTCAAATTTGTGATATTTGTATCCTTTGTGATGGTTTTGTCAGCATAATCATCAAACATATACATACATATTCATACATCAAATATTTCATTATGCATTCTATTGCATTTGATCCCTTAATTCTGATCCTCTGCTACGGTGATATTATTTCCCCATGCAAATTGGGTGTCTCTGTCCTCCTTCAATTGTAGAGTGTCATCCCTTAAGCAGAAAGAATTTAACCTTTCTCATTCCCCACTAAGTTATTTCCCCGTGGATGATCAATATTTCAGTTTCCTCCCCAGTTAATTATCTGGATGGAACCACACCACTTGAGTTATATCCTTATTTGGGTTGAGTTCTTATTTGACCGTTTCTTTCTAGCTCTTACCTAGATAGATACTTTTGGTCCCTTAAGAGTCTATTATTCAGTAACTAGTAATATTATTCTTGATTTTTGAGTAATTTACTTTTTCCCAATACCCGATAAAAGTAATCTACTTCCTTTACTTTCTCTAGCGGATTCGTTTTCACGTATCCCCAGGCAGTCTATCATTGATATGTTCATCCTAACCGATGACGGATATTCTTCTCTTGTGGTTTTATACCCAGTAAAAAGGTAGTTGTAATCCCTATTTCATTCCCTAGAAAGTTAATCCTTGATATGTTCATCTTAACCGATGACCGATTTTCTCCTACTTGCGGTCTTCTGCCCAGTAACCGGTAGCTGTAAATCCTGCTTCCCCTCGCTGAGTCTATCCTTGATATGTTCATCCTAACCGGTGACAAATATTCTCTTTTCGGTATTCTATCCAGTAACTGATAGATATAATTCCTATTTTTCCCCGGCAGTCTATCCTTGATGTGTTCATCCTAACCGATGACGAATATTCTTCCTCTGAGTCTATCCTTGATATGTTCACTGTAACTGGTGACATATATTCTCTCTTTGGTCTTCTGCCTAGTAATCGGTAGTTGTAAATCCTATTTGACCTATTTTCCCCAGCAGGTTGTTCTTACCCAGTAACCGGTAATGAATACACCTCCTGTTTCTCAACGAGTCATCCTTGATATGTTTACCCTAATCGGTAACGAATATCCCTCTGTCAGAGTACATTATCATCCTACCCATGAACCAGTAACAAATGATATACTTCTGGTACTACTGTGTTAAAGTTCGTTCTTCCCCAGTTGAGTTTGAGTGGGTATTTCCTCAGTGAAATTGCCAATCCCCTGTTTTGGTACGAGTATTTCAGTTTTGTTCTGATTTACCCGTTTCCCTTGCATATTTTCCCTTATCCTCAACCGAGTCCTTCCATTGATTTATTTTCATGGAATTCCTCTCGTGTCTCCAGAGGTTTTCAAGTCAAGGCCTGGCCTACGCATAACCTCATATCCCCCAGAGTCTTTGTCTCCCTAGTGAGTGTTCCTTACGAAATGCATTTTGCTCCTGTGGACTTTCAGCCTCTCCGGATTCTTTTCCTTTATGGCAATATTTTCCCCACATAGATTATTTTTCACATTTCAAATCATATGCATCATGAGGTCTCTTAGGGACCAAATTTGTTTATATATGTTGTTATTTAAGTCCATTCTACTGAGTTGATACAAAGATTTTATCCTTCACATCCTCAGTTAGAATGTCCTTAAATAGGGGCAGCTGTAAGACCCCAATTTTGGCCCTAAGATCCCTTGTGACATCTCATCATATGAAATGACTTTGGGATCTGTAAGACCCCAATTTTGACCCTAAGATCCCTCATGTTATCTCATCATGTGCATTAGCTTTGGGATCACACCTTGACATCCTTCTTACCCCTCATTCATTGGGTTTGCATTGGGAGAGGTCACAAAGCACATTTGATTGTATCATAATTGTTTTTTCATTATTTTACTAACCAAAACACCTAAAATATGTCAATGTATAGTTTAACTCTTTTGTAGGTAGTGTGTGTGCTCACCAATGCATCATCAAGTTCATATATAGGGTTTAAGACCCTTAATGCAAGGAGATCAATCAATATATGGTTCATATATGGATCCCCATGGTCTTCACATATCATTTTGATCAAGAATTCATCAAGAGTTTGAAGCTTGATTGCCTTGGAAACCCTAATTTATCTGGGTATCTTGTGTGACTTCTTTAACACGTTTCTTCAACATTTTATCAAATATTTCAAGGGATACTTCATATTACATCATATTGCACATATATGATCCTCCATGAGTCCCAAAAATCAAGAGAATATCAAGCTATCAAGATGGTTCATGGTGGTTGACCAGAGATAGTCAACTAGTTAAAACTGGGATTCCCTAGATCCTATCGCCTACAATTTTTGTCATATGAAAATGATTCCAAGATAAAAGTTACTCAAAATGACATTAAAAATAACTGTCATGTTGAAGTCTAGAGCTAGTTTTGCTTGGAAAGTCATTTTTTATGGTGACAGATTATAGGTCATTTTGTCTGAATCCTAGTTAGGAGGTCAACTTCCTAAGATCATAACTTGCTCACTTTTTATAATATGAAATCCATTAAAATTCCATGATTAAATTAAATATGTCTAATTCAACTTTTATGTTTGGAGGAAGTTCAAATTCAACTTGAAAATACTTGTGGCAAGAGGAAACATTATATGTCATTTTGGGACATTACCATTGAACAAGTGATTTTCCTCAACTTCTAAAATGCATAACTCTTTCATTTGAAAACCCGAAAGGGCGGCTTAGGTAAAATTGAGCATCTCGGTAGATTGAAAACCCGAAAGGTCGATCCCGGCAAAAAATAGAGACATAAAACATAAATTTTCCCAGTAGATTGAGTACCCCGCCTTGGGGCAATCTAGGAAAAACTTAGGGATTATGGCAAGTAACTGCATTCGGTTGGTCCTGATCAATGGAGCAGTTTTGAGCAAGTCATTCGGTTCTGATTCGTCATTCTCAACCAAAGCCAAGAGCAAAGTGGATATTGAAGTGGGTAGGGAGAGTAGTGATCATTGTATTCAATGTAACCATTTTCCATGTAAATTACCATTTTTAACTTTTGTAAAGATCTACGGAGTCTTGTCATTTATAGACTACCATCCCACTAAATAAAGTTGAGCTTTTTATCCAATTGTTTCTACTCTTACTTATTTCAGCTAAATAAAATTGAATTTTTATGATGATAATTTTGAAAGGAATTAATAATTTAAAACCATTTTTTCTTAAGAATATAAAAGAAATCACTTTAAAATAAATCAATTTCAGTAAGGAATATCAACAGCAGTTCAAGAACAGGTAAGTCTTGACAATGTGAAACTTTGTTGGTCTTCCCCAAGCAGTTAGTTTGTCGATTTTTCCCAAATAATTCATCATTTACCCCCAGTAGAGTTGAGTTGGTGATCGGTCCCTTTTGCAAAACTTTCTCTCCAGCTGAGTTGTAGGCTCACCTCCTTAGCAGTTTGTTTAAGTCCTCCGGGAAAAGTTTTATCTCTTGTCCCCCCCGGCGGAGTTCATCTTCAAATATCAAAGACCTCTCGTTCCCAATAGTGTTTGGTTCCCTGCAGGGTTGTCTCCCATTTGATATGGTTTTGACCTAAAAATCCCCACAGAGTTGAATCCTCAAGAGATCTATTCTCTCTTTCCCCAGCCAGGATCGAGTTATTCAGAGCCAGATTATTTGTGTTCATCCCCAACATTTTTCTCCAGTTGGTATTTCCATCCTGTTGAGATTAGCCGGGTGTTGTAGTGGTGATTCAAATTTGTGATATTTGTATCCTTTGTGATGGTTTTGTCAGCATAATCATCAAACATATACATACATATTCATACATCAAATATTTCATTATGCATTCTATTGCATTTGATCCCTTAATTCTGATCCTCTGCTACGGTGATATTATTTCCCCATGCAAATTGGGTGTCTCTGTCCTCCTTCAATTGTAGAGTGTCATCCCTTAAGCAGAAAGAATTTAACCTTTCTCATTCCCCACTAAGTTATTTCCTCGTGGATGATCAATATTTCAGTTTCCTCCCCAGTTAATTATCTGGATGGAACCACACCACTTGAGTTATATCCTTATTTGGGTTGAGTTCTTATTTGACCGTTTCTTTTTAGCTCTTACCTAGATAGATACTTTTGGTCCCTTAAGAGTCTATTATTCAGTAACTAGTAATATTATTCTTGATTTTTGAGTAATTTACTTTTTCCCAATACCCGATAAAAGTAATCTACTTCCTTTACTTTCTCTAGCGGATTCGTTTTCACGTATCCCCAGGCAGTCTATCATTGATATGTTCATCCTAACCGATGACGGATATTCTTCTCTTGTGGTTTTATACCCAGTAAAAAGGTAGTTGTAATCCCTATTTCATTCCCTAGAAAGTTAATCCTTGATATGTTCATCTTAACCGATGACCGATTTTCTCCTACTTGCGGTCTTCTGCCCAGTAACCGGTAGCTGTAAATCCTGCTTCCCCTCGCTGAGTCTATCCTTGATATGTTCATCCTAACCGGTGACAAATATTCTCTTTTCGGTATTCTATCCAGTAACTGATAGATATAATTCCTATTTTTCCCCGGCAGTCTATCCTTGATGTGTTCATCCTAACCGATGACGAATATTCTTCCTCTGAGTCTATCCTTGATATGTTCACTGTAACTGGTGACATATATTCTCTCTTTGGTCTTCTGCCTAGTAATCGGTAGTTGTAAATCCTATTTGACCTATTTTCCCCAGCAGGTTGTTCTTACCCAGTAACCGGTAATGAATACACCTCCTGTTTCTCAACGAGTCATCCTTGATATGTTTACCCTAATCGGTAACGAATATCCCTTTGTCAGAGTACATTATCATCCTACCCATGAACCAGTAACAAATGATATACTTCTGGTACTACTGTGTTAAAGTTCGTTCTTCCCCAGTTGAGTTTGAGTGGGTATTTCCTCAATGAAATTGCCAATCCCCTGTTTTGGTACGAGTATTTCAGTTTTGTTCTGATTTACCCGTTTCCCTTGCATATTTTCCCTTATCCTCAACCGAGTCCTTCCATTGATTTATTTTCATGGAATTCCTCTCGTGTCTCCAGAGGTTTTCAAGTCAAGGCCTGGCCTACGCATAACCTCATATCCCCCAGAGTCTCTGTCTCCCTAGTGAGTGTTCCTTACGAAATGCATTTTGCTCCTGTGGACTTTCAGCCTCTCCGGATTCTTTTCCTTTATGGCAATATTTTCCCCACATAGATTATTTTTAACATTTCAAATCATATGCATCATGAGGTCTCTTAGGGACCAAATTTGTTTATATATGTTGTTATTTAAGTCCATTCTACTGAGTTGATACAAAGATTTTATCCTTCACATCCTCAGTTAGAATGTCCTTAAATAGGGGCAGCTGTAAGACCCCAATTTTGGCCCTAAGATCCCTTGTGACATCTCATCATATGAAATGACTTTGGGATCTGTAAGACCCCAATTTTGACCCTAAGATCCCTCATGTTATCTCATCATGTGCATTAGCTTTGGGATCACACCTTGACATCCTTCTTACCCCTCATTCATTGGGTTTGCATTGGGAGAGGTCACAAAGCACATTTGATTGTATCATAATTGTTTTTTCATTATTTTACTAACCAAAACACCTAAAATATGTCAATGTATAGTTTAACTCTTTTGTAGGTAGTGTGTGTGCTCACCAATGCATCATCAAGTTCATATATAGGGTTTAAGACCCTTAATGCAAGGAGATCAATCAATATATGGTTCATATATGGATCCCCATGGTCTTCACATATCATTTTGATCAAGAATTCATCAAGAGTTTGAAGTTTGATTGCCTTGGAAACCCTAATTTATCTGGGTATCTTGTGTGACTTCTTTAACACGTTTCTTCAACATTTTATCAAATATTTCAAGGGATACTTCATATTACATCATATTGCACATATATGATCCTCCATGAGTCCCAAAAATCAAGAGAATATCAAGCTATCAAGATGGTTCATGGTGGTTGACCAGAGATAATCAACTAGTTAAAACTGGGATTCCCTAGATCCTATCGCCTACAATTTTTGTCATATGAAAATGATTCCAAGATAAAAGTTACTCAAAATGACATTAAAAATAACTGTCATGTTGAAGTCTAGAGCTAGTTTTGCTTGGAAAGTCATTTTTTATGGTGACAGATTATAGGTCATTTTGTCTGAATCCTAGTTAGGAGGTCAACTTCCTAAGATCATAACTTGCTCACTTTTTATAATATGAAATCCATTAAAATTCCATGATTAAATTAAATATGTCTAATTCAACTTTTATGTTTGGAGGAAGTTCAAATTCAACTTGAAAATACTTGTGGCAAGAGGAAACATTATATGTCATTTTGGGCCATTACCATTGAACAAGTGATTTTCCTCAACTTCTAAAATGCATAACTCTTTCATTTGAAAACCCGAAAGGGCGGCTTAGGTAAAATTGAGCATCTCGGTAGATTGAAAACCCGAAAGGTCGATCCCGGCAAAAAATAGAGACATAAAACATAAATTTTTCCCAGTAGATTGAGTACCCCGCCTTGGGGCAATCTAGGAAAAACTTAGGGATTATGGCAAGTAACTGCATTCGGTTGGTCCTGATCAATGGAGCAGTTTTGAGCAAGTCATTCGGTTCTGATTCGTCATTCTCAACCAAAGCCAAGAGCAAAGTGGATATTGAAGTGGGTAGGGAGAGTAGTGATCATTGTATTCAATGTAACCATTTTCCATGTAAATTACCATTTTTAACTTTTGTAAAGATCTACGGAGTCTTGTCATTTATAGACTACCATCCCACTAAATAAAGTTGAGCTTTTTATCCAATTGTTTCTACTCTTACTTATTTCAGCTAAATAAAATTGAATTTTTATGATGATAATTTTGAAAGGAATTAATAATTTAAAACCATTTTTTTCTTAAGAATATAAAAGAAATCACTTTAAAATAAATCAATTTCAGTAAGGAATATCAACAGCAGTTCAAGAACAGGTAAGTCTTGACAATGTGAAACTTTGTTGGTCTTCCCCAAGCAGTTAGTTTGTCGATTTTTCCCAAATAATTCATCATTTACCCCAGTAGAGTTGAGTTGGTGATCGGTCCCTTTTGCAAAACTTTCTCTCCAGCTGAGTTGTAGGCTCACCTCCTTAGCAGTTTGTTTAAGTCCTCCGGGAAAAGTTTTATCTCTTGTCCCCCCCGGCGGAGTTCATCTTCAAATATCAAAGACCTCTCGTTCCCAATAGTGTTTGGTTCCCTGCAGGGTTGTCTCCCATTTGATATGGTTTTGACCTAAAAATCCCCACAGAGTTGAATCCTCAAGAGATCTATTCTCTCTTTCCCCAGCCAGGATCGAGTTATTCAGAGCCAGATTATTTGTGTTCATCCCCAACATTTTCTCCAGTTGGTATTTCCATCCTGTTGAGATTAGCCGGGTGTTGTAGTGGTGATTCAAATTTGTGATATTTGTATCCTTTGTGATGGTTTTGTCAGCATAATCATCAAACATATACATACATATTCATACATCAAATATTTCATTATGCATTCTATTGCATTTGATCCCTTAATTCTGATCCTCTGCTACGGTGATATTATTTCCCCATGCAAATTGGGTGTCTCTGTCCTCCTTCAATTGTAGAGTGTCATCCCTTAAGCAGAAAGAATTTAACCTTTCTCATTCCCCACTAAGTTATTTCCTCGTGGATGATCAATATTTCAGCTTCCTCCCCAGTTAATTATCTGGATGGAACCACACCACTTGAGTTATATCCTTATTTGGGTTGAGTTCTTATTTGACCGTTTCTTTCTAGCTCTTACCTAGATAGATACTTTTGGTCCCTTAAGAGTCTATTATTCAGTAACTAGTAATATTATTCTTGATTTTTGAGTAATTTACTTTTTCCCAATACCCGATAAAAGTAATCTACTTCCTTTACTTTCTCTAGCGGATTCGTTTTCACGTATCCCCAGGCAGTCTATCATTGATATGTTCATCCTAACCGATGACGGATATTCTTCTCTTGTGGTTTTATACCCAGTAAAAAGGTAGTTGTAATCCCTATTTCATTCCCTAGAAAGTTAATCCTTGATATGTTCATCTTAACCGATGACCGATTTTCTCCTACTTGCGGTCTTCTGCCCAGTAACCGGTAGCTGTAAATCCTGCTTCCCCTCGCTGAGTCTATCCTTGATATGTTCATCCTAACCGGTGACAAATATTCTCTTTTCGGTATTCTATCCAGTAACTGATAGATATAATTCCTATTTTTCCCCGGCAGTCTATCCTTGATGTGTTCATCCTAACCGATGACGAATATTCTTCCTCTGAGTCTATCCTTGATATGTTCACTGTAACTGGTGACATATATTCTCTCTTTGGTCTTCTGCCTAGTAATCGGTAGTTGTAAATCCTATTTGACCTATTTTCCCCAGCAGGTTGTTCTTACCCAGTAACCGGTAATGAATACACCTCCTGTTTCTCAACGAGTCATCCTTGATATGTTTACCCTAATCGGTAACGAATATCCCTCTGTCAGAGTACATTATCATCCTACCCATGAACCAGTAACAAATGATATACTTCTGGTACTACTGTGTTAAAGTTCGTTCTTCCCCAGTTGAGTTTGAGTGGGTATTTCCTCAGTGAAATTGCCAATCCCCTGTTTTGGTACGAGTATTTCAGTTTTGTTCTGATTTACCCGTTTCCCTTGCATATTTTCCCTTATCCTCAACCGAGTCCTTCCATTGATTTATTTTCATGGAATTCCTCTCGTGTCTCCAGAGGTTTTCAAGTCAAGGCCTGGCCTACGCATAACCTCATATCCCCCAGAGTCTCTGTCTCCCTAGTGAGTGTTCCTTACGAAATGCATTTTGCTCCTGTGGACTTTCAGCCTCTCCGGATTCTTTTCCTTTATGGCAATATTTTCCCCACATAGATTATTTTTAACATTTCAAATCATATGCATCATGAGGTCACTTAGGGACCAAATTTGTTTATATATGTTGTTATTTAAGTCCATTCTACTGAGTTGATACAAAGATTTTAACCTTCACATCCTCAGTTAGAATGTCCTTAAATAGGGGCAGCTGTAAGACCCCAATTTTGGCCCTAAGATCCCTTGTGACATCTCATCATATGAAATGACTTTGGGATCTGTAAGACCCCAATTTTGACCCTAAGATCCCTCATGCTATCTCATCATGTGCATTAGCTTTGGGATCACACCTTGACATCCTTCTTACCCCTCATTCATTGGGTTTGCATTGGGAGAGGTCACAAAGCACATTTGATTGTATCATAATTGTTTTTTCATTATTTTACTAACCAAAACACCTAAAATATGTCAATGTATAGTTTAACTCTTTTGTAGGTAGTGTGTGTGCTCACCAATGCATCATCAAGTTCATATATAGGGTTTAAGACCCTCAATGCAAGGAGATCAATCAATATATGGTTCATATATGGATCCCCATGGTCTTCACATATCATTTTGATCAAGAATTCATCAAGAGTTTGAAGCTTGATTGCCTTGGAAACCCTAATTTATCTGGGTATCTTGTGTGACTTCTTTAACACGTTTCTTCAACATTTTATCAAATATTTCAAGGGATACTTCATATTACATCATATTGCACATATATGATCCTCCATGAGTCCCAAAAATCAAGAGAATATCAAGCTATCAAGATGGTTCATGGTGGTTGACCAGAGATAGTCAACTAGTTAAAACTGGGATTCCCTAGATCCTATCGCCTACAATTTTTGTCATATGAAAATGATTCCAAGATAAAAGTTACTCAAAATGACATTAAAAATAACTGTCATGTTGAAGTCTAGAGCTAGTTTTGCTTGGAAAGTCATTTTTTATGGTGACAGATTATAGGTCATTTTGTCTGAATCCTAGTTAGGAGGTCAACTTCCTAAGATCATAACTTGCTCACTTTTTATAATATGAAATCCATTAAAATTCCATGATTAAATTAAATATGTCTAATTCAACTTTTATGTTTGGAGGAAGTTCAAATTCAACTTGAAAATACTTGTGGCAAGAGGAAACATTATATGTCATTTTGGGCCATTACCATTGAACAAGTGATTTTGGGCCAAATCTAAATGAGGTCAAATTTGTGACCAACTTTTAAGAGTTTTGAAAGAGATACAACTTTGATGAAGGAACTTTTTCCATTTGAAGTCCATAGAAAAAGTTATTCAAGGTGGAAGAAGTGATCATTTGACTTGGTACTTAGAAAATTTTCACACATGTCTGATTTTAAAAACTTCACCTTAAAATTCATCATGATACAAGCTTAAAATTGAAATGTGTTCAACCGTAAAGTTGTTCCCCTTGATCTCACCTTTCCAAAAAGTCAAAGATCGCCTCATTTGGCCAAAGAATGAAGGACTTACACATGGGTTCTTTTCAAAGGACCAATTGGATGATTTTCACCTTCACATTTCAAACTCAAATGCATGGCCACATGACATGATTTCAGCATGATTCTCAAGCATTTTTAGACTTGATAGCATCACTTGATGGGCCTATCACACGCCCATGCAAGCATGCAATGAAAATTGCTAAAAATGGAAAAATTTGGAAGTGTGTCGAAATGAATCTCATAGCCTATAAATACAACCCCTCATGCTCAGAATTGAGGACCTCATGCCCAAGCTTTGAACCTACAACCCAAACCCTCACCATTAGAGGATAATCTTGAAGGTTTTCATTTGAAAATCAAGCTTCAAATCTCATTCTGTTTTGAGATTGAAACTCCAAGAGTCCAAGCCATTTTCTGATCTTAATCACTTCATACAAGCTTCTGAGACAAAGCCAAACACAATTGGGATCAAGATCAAGCAAGGTTGAAGCTCCCTTGAAGGTAATTTTTCAGAATTTCCATCTCTTCAATTTTCCCTCAATTATTCACTACTCTTTGTGATTTTTGGTTGGCTGAAGTTCTACCAATGTAGGCAAGAAGATTGAGTTGCTTTGAGGTCAAATCAAAGCAACTCAGTTCATGATCCTCAAAATTCAAATCCATGTATATTTTTATATACTTGGAATTGGAGAAAATTAAGGCCAGATTCGAGCTCCTGAGCATTTTTCTTTGAATCCATGTCCTTGTTTTTCATTTTTTTGATGGTTAGTGGTAGACCAGTCCAGTGAGGTCCACCGGAGAAGAAGACCGGAGCCCTAGCTCCGATGGTGTGTTGTCACGCCTCACAACCATCAAATCTTTTTAAAATGTTCTAATCATGGCCACTCCTTGTGATTACCATCCCTATGACGCATTGATTGAGGTGTATGGTGTGTAGCGCGCGCTTGGCCATCAGATCTGCCACCTCAATTAATGAGGGAGATCTGATGACCCTTGTTTTTTGAATTTCTTTTTATTTTCTGATTTTTCATTTAATCCATTTATTTTGTTTAATTCATATTATTTTCATTTTACTCCGAAAAATATGGGACTTTCACCAAAAATCTTTAAATATTTTCCTCTTTCATTTTCTGAACTAAAATTATTTTTTGGATTAATTTTGATATTTTTCATGAATTAAACGTTTTTTGGGCATATTTTAATTGTTTAAAAATACTTCTGACTTTTTAAAAATCATGAATTTTTTTGTCTAAGGTCTTTTGACCTTGTTTGACCAAGGATAAATCTCTTGGCCATTTATTTGGTGTTTTGGAGAGATTTTAGGTTTTGACCAAACTAATTTGTATTTTTATGCATTTTTAATTTGATTTTTTTTTAATCTATTAATTGGGTAAAAATTGTGTTGAGCCATTCTTATGGTATTGTGATTTTTGACTATTTATTTGGGCCTTAGTCAAGATTGATTTGAACTTTGTTGGATTAAAATCATTGGATTTAGGGGATTGATGAAATGTATATTTCATCTCCCAAAATGAATGAATAATTTTAATTTGATAAAATTCCTCCCATGACCAATTTGTGTTTTCTCTTATTTCCCCTCCCCTTGCATCTTCATTCCCATTCTTTCCCATCCCTTTCATTGATCAATGAAATCTCAAGATTCTAAGGCTAATTAGTTCATCAACGACCTTGTGTCAGATGAACCAATACAAGTATGGATGAGATATGTCCATCCATTTTGATCTTTTCTTTTAGTGTGTGGTATATTTTAGGAGTTTGGTTCATTATACCAAATCTCTAACATGCATTAACACCTAAATTTTTACTTCCCGACCTCAGATAGTTGTGACTTCTACATAAGTCTAATTACGATTGCTTAACATAGAGCTAAATTTGATCCTAAAGGCATAGAATTATAGTAAGTGAGATTGTAAGTCTCCCATCTTTCATAGTATGGTGTGGAAACTTGGCCTTTTTTCCTTCCTTTAGAAGATGTCTTGGTTCAAGGATTCATGCTTGTGAATAGATGGTTAAGTGTTATCCAAAGAATGACTTAATCAATTGAAAAGAAAAACACCACTAACATTTAATTAACCTTGACTAACATTTGACTAACTCTTATTAACTTTGCTTTAGTTTAAAGTCGTTTACTTTATGCAATTTAACTTCTAGTCATTTACCATTCATCATCATTTACATATCATTTAACTTGTTTATGTTTATGCCACTTTTACTTTGCTCATTTGAGCCATATATTGTGATTCTATATATTTGTTTGTGCTTGTGGTCTTAGGACCTTAAAATACTTAATAAACAACAAAAACGCTAAAAAATGTTTGGTGGTCTATTGGGCATGATCTGAACTTTTGGACTTAGGATTAGGAAACATTCCATATGCAAAAGGACTTGGTCAATACCAACATTTTGAGACCAAGTTATTGTGATCTGAGCTTTCATATGATGCAAGTATTGGGATCCACTTGAACTTATCTACTACATGGTCTTGATGCAACTATTATTTTGACCTCATGTCTAATGCCTTATTTTGAGTTAATCAATGAGTATTTCATCTGATACATGAGAAGACAAAGAAGAATGCTAGCTATGGGATTTGCTTGCTTGGATGTGGCCATATTTATTTGATGCCTTGATCTTCATGATGTCTAATATTGCTAATTGCTTGTTGATAATTGCTTGATTCAAAGTCCAAAGGAAAAATGGGTTTTCTATATGACATTCTTGTCTGTTGGATTGCATCCCATTGATCAGATCTTTTCAACTCTTAACTTTTAATTTTATGCTTAGGATTAATCTCTTCATCTTCTCCCACTTCTTAAATTTCAAAATCTCTATCCCCTTTCAAAAAACTTCTTTGCTTGTGATTTCAAACTTAGACCTTATCTTCAAATTAGAAACTTTGGCCTTATGCCGTTGAATTTTCAAACTCTTTTTCTTAAATCAAACTTCTAAATAAATCTAATCTTATTGACTTAAAATTTCAAAAGACAAAAAGAACTAATACTGATTCAAACTTTTGGGCCTTTTGTGCCTCTTTTCACTTAACTTTGGATTAAAAGCAATTCACTCACTTTGAAATTGATACCACGAACTACAAGGTTTTGATCCCTCATTTTTATGTTGGTACGTAGGCACAAGTCCGAAGGACTTGTCAAACATAAAAGTATAATCAATGAATTCTTTTCTCATCCCCACACTCTATCTTTTATCAAACATCATTTTATACCAAAAACACATACACACATAAAAAAGGGCTCCCTAGGAGTACTTGGGACACTTTGGGTGTTAACACCCTCCCTCTGTGTAACCAACCCCCTTACCTGTAATCTCTGGCATTTTATTAGTTTTGATTTGAAAACTTCTTATCTTTGGGTTTTGTTCGTACTTTTCCCTTTCCCTTTGGAAACAATAAAAGCGCGGTGACGACTCTGGTGTTATTGATGCTAAGTTTATCCATAGCTTGATGGTCATGAATTTACCGCTACATAAATTAAGTGGCGACTCTGCTGGGGAGTAGTCCTCGATGGGTTTAGCCTACTTTTTTATGTGTATATAATTTTATATTTGATGTTTGTATACTTGTGTGGGTGATATAATTTGTCTATTGTGCTTGGTGATCTCTGAGTGGTGAGATAAGTTCTAGCCTGAACTTGAGTGCAGTTAAGATATGAGGATGGTATTGTCATGTTTAACTTGTGTGGAGTAGTCCTTAAAAAGTTGGCTTGAGATTCATCCACTCAGTGGAGACCCTCTTGCAGTTACTAATGTCACATAAGTTATTTGTGGTTAGACATTACTCTCTCTGATTTGGGGTCCGAGAAGCTGAGAACCGTAGAACATTTAACCCAACTTGACCTATTTAGGACGTAGTGCGGAGACTGTTCAGATGTAGACCTGACAACAGTTGTTACGCGATACTACACTCAGACGAGTTTCTCTTGATAATATCATGGGTTGATGATCCAGTCATCCTAACCTATAATATCCGATAGATGGAATTAAGACTTTGGGAAAATTTTAGAACATTATCTACATGTTTTTATCCTTAGTACACTCCTTTGGGACGACTCTTAACCTGACTCCATGCTCGTGACTCGCAACAAACCCATTGATTCTTGGTTGATCCGATCAAGTCTTATCAATATCAATGGAACTTGGGTGTTGATAAGGTGAAAACCGTAATCCATCAAAATGGATGATTGACCTTGATAATGACTTGATCTATCCCTTGACCTTTGTTTGTGTTTGCCTTGTGTATGATCCCTTGTTTGTGATTGTTGCATTCATGCATCCATGTGCATCATAACATTCATCACAGAAAAATAAATTTCAAGGAACTGAGGTCTTATTTGCAAATATTTTCATACCATGGATTATGGACGAAGGAACACTAAGAAGTATAGTTTCAGGTGTCCTGATTTGAAAGAGCTAAGGAAGTTATCATCCTTTGTATTAGATCTTTTGGACTTCAAGTAACGACATGGGAAGCTTTTGTCTATATTATCTGCTGATGTGGTTGAAGGACTCTTGATTGTTTTGGTTCAGTTCTACGACCCTCTCTACCGTTGCTTCACTTTTCCCGATTATCAACTTATGCCTACGTTAGAGGAGTATGCCCATCTCTTGGGAATATCCATTTCTGACAATGTACCTTTTAGTGGATTGGAGGAGATTCCTAGATCACATATCATAGCTGAGGCTCTTCATTTGAAGAAGTCTGAGATTGAGACTCATTGGGTGAAGAAAGGAGGAACATTTGGGTTGACTTCTGAGTTTCTCATTGGAAAAGCTATTGTCTTTGCTCAAGCCGGTAGTGTGGATGCTTTTGAATCCATCTTTGTGTTGCTCATCTATGGTTTGGCTTTGTTCCCTAACATTGACAGTTTTATTGATGTTAATGCCATTAGAATCTTCTTGATTGGGAATCTTGTACCTACTCTGTTGGGTGATATGTACTTCTCTTTGCATTTGAAGAATTCTAAGGGTGGTGGGACTACTGTGTGATGTGTTTCTCTTTTGTACAAGTGGTTTATTTTGCACTTGCCTCAGACGCCTGCTTTTATGGAGAACAAACAATGTCTACGGTGGTCCCAGAGACTTATGTCTCTCACTAATGATGATATTATTTTGTATGCTTCTGCATCGAGTAGTGTGGATATTATAAGATAGTTGTGGTGAATTCTCTAATGTTCCTCTCATTGGTACACAAGGAGGAATAAATTACAACTCTGCTTTGGCTCGTCGTCAACTTGGGTTATCCTTGAGAGACAAACCTAATAACACTAAGTTAGAAGGTCTTTTCTATCAGGAGGGTAAAGATCCCTAACATTCGATGCAGAAGATGATACATGCTTGGCATAACGTGCATAGGAAAGGGAGATCCGAGCTTGGTTCGTGCAATTGTGTAGCTTTAAAAGCTTACACTATTTGGATGAAGAAAAGAGATTTGGAGTTGAAGATGTCGTATGCTTGTGAGAGACCTATGTATTTGGATGTTCCTGAGCCATCAACTCTCCCTAACCAATATGTATAGGAGTTGGAAGACGCACTCGCCAAGATGAAGCAAGAGAAGGATATATGGGAAGAACGGTTCCATGCTTTGAGCCGAAAGCATGAAGAGTTACAGGTTGAGTCAAAGGACAAAGACGCGCTTATTGAACTTCTTGAAGACCGGGCAGTGAAGAGACAAAGAGAGCCAGAGGGTCCATCTTCCTCTAGTATGCCTCTGTCTTCCGGTGCTTGGAAAAAGATTGTTGATCAGCTAGTTATTGAGAAGGCTCAGATGAAGACATCTTTTGAGTCTGAGATTCAACGCATCCGAAGGAAGTACACTCCAGCAGACAGATCATCTGACATTGTTGCTAGAGGATCCTTAGGATGATTAGTTTCCTTTCCTCTCGTATTTGTACTTTGGTTTCTGAAAATGTACTCAGTGTTATCCTTCCAAATTTTATGAATAAAAGAGATTTTATGGTCAATCAAATTTTTATTATTTTTATTATTTAAATATATATATATATATATATATATATATATATATATATATATATATAAATATATATATATATATTTAAATATATATATATATATATATATATATATATATATTTATATAAATATATATATATTTAAATATATATATATATATATATATATATATATATATATATTTATATAAATATATATATATTTAAATATATATATATATATATATATATATATATATATATATATATATATATATATATATTATATATATTTATATATATATATATATAATATATAAATATATATATATATATATATATATATATATATATATATATATATTGCAAATAGCACTTCATATGTTCCTTGAAATTGAAAACAAACAAAAATATTGCATTACATGCATCATTTGCATAACAGGTTTTCTTTCACCAGATGTCTTATCGGTTATTCTTCTGTGCTTCAGCCAAGCTGACTCACCGATACAACACTCGTGCCAATCAACCCAAGATCATCGAACATTTGGAACAAGGGAATATAGAGCTAAAGGATGAGATTCCACGGTTGAATTCTGTGATGGAGTATGTTCTTGCTGCACAAAATCAGTCTTCACCAACTCCCGCAACGCCTCCCCAGAGGACTGTTATTTCTGAGGTTGCTACCTAATTGTTGTCGTTGCTGCTAGCCAATTCGGTCCTTCCATGCCTGCTGGATTTCCGTGGGGAATGCCACTAAACTTTATGCCTGAAGGGTTTGCACCCACCTTTGTCTCTATGCCAACATCTAGCCCGATCATGTTTATGCCTCCTCTAGTTGTTCATACGTTTCCTCGTGTTGAGGACACCATCTACCATTCTGAGGACCCAGATGTATATGAGAAGATGGATGAAATGAAGGATCAGTTCCTTGAGCTGCGAAAGAAGTTGAAAACATTGAGAGGAAATGACCTGTTTGGTAAGAGTGTTGTTGAACTCTGCCTGGTAGCAAATATGAAGATCCCGATGAAGTTCAAAGTCCCTGACTTTGAAAAGTATAAGGGAATTACTTGTCCACTAAGTCACCTTGTTATGTACGCTAGGAAGATGTCAACCCAAATTGATAATGATCAGTTACTGATTCACTACTTTCAAGATAGTTTGACAGGTGCTGCTCTGAGATGGTATATGGGGTTGGACAGTGCAAGTATTTGTACTATCAACGATTTGGGTGAAGCTTTTGTTAAGCAGTACAAATACAACGTTGATATGGCGCCTGATATAGACCAACTGAGGTCTATGTCTCAAAAGAGAAGGATACATTTAAAGAGTATGCTCAAAGGTGGAGGGAACTTGTTGCCCAGATTAATCCTCCCTTGGAAGAGAAAGAGATGACGAAAATTTTCCTGAAGACCCTGAGTTTGTTTTATTATGAATGTATGATTTCCAGTTCCCCCAGTGACTTTACCGAAATGGTAAACATGGGGATGAGGCTAGAGGAGGGAGTCCGTGAAGGACATTTGTCTAAGGAAGAAGCATCGTCTAGTAAGAAGTATGGGAGTGGTTTCTCCAAGAGAAAGGAATGGGAAACTAATTCAGTATCTGTGGGGAGGAAGAGGAGTCCTCATGTCATAAGGAGTTCTCAACCTCGTCAACATCAACATCAAGTTTCTTCAATGATTCCTGTGTTTTCCAACAATTCTAACAATCAATTTGTTTGATTCAACAACCACAACATTAACAACAACCGCAATAAAGAACAACCTACTGTAAGAACAAGATTCCGTGTCTACCATTCATATCTAAGACTTTGATGATAACAAAGGATGAAACAATTTGTGTACCCTAACAAATTTATCTAAGTGTACAAGACTCTAATAAAAAATAGGTCAGATAGACATATATCAGATACACACGCAAGTCCAAAATGACCACTTATAAGGTATTCAAGCAGAAGCTTTGACTCTGAACAAAGGAAGCGTACAAAGCTTAACGAAGAAAGAGAAATCAGACGCTCTAATTCTGAAGAACACACTATAGGGTCTGAAGATCCCTCACTCTGATGCAATCACTATCAGGAAGACACCAAGAAACTCTAAAGTCAATCAAATCTGAGCATTGTCTGAAGATACACACGCTGAACAGAAACTTTGATCTCCGCACACTATGAATCAAAAATGATTAATATAACTTAGCTATGAAATCTTCCACTTATGGAAAGAATCTAATTAGGGAAGAAATTTAAAGCGCCCCAAACTGCTTTGGAAATGACAAAGAGATTAATTACATTAAAAATCCATCATTGCCAAGATCCTTTCATCCAATGGTCTCTCCATCAAACCCCTATATATAAGATGGATCATTGTCATCAAATGATACACACGAGAATACTTAAACCAATCTCAAATCTCTTATTCATTCTCCTTTCACACGAGTTGTTGCTCTAAAGAGTGAACCTTCCTTCTGTTATTATATTGTGTAACTCCTGCTTACCTAGAAGCACTAAGCACATAACTGTATTTTTTTCTTAACTGCTGAATATTCCTCAAGTGACTTGTGAAGTCTGTAAACTTGAGAGGGCTAAGAGATCTTTATCCTCTTAGACTCTTATATTGTAATCTTTCAAGATTAGTATATTAAGTCCTTGTTGTAGGCGAAATCACCTTGATCGGGTGGACTGGAGTAGATTTGAATTTCAAGCGAACCAGGATAAATTTTTTGTGTTGATAGCCTTAATTTTCGTGTGTGTTTTATTTTCAAAAGTTTTTATTATCAGTTAAAACAATTCAAACCCCCCTTTCTTTTTTTTCTCAACCTTCAATTGGTATCAGAGCTACGACTCTGTTATTGATTTTCTAATCAAACACTTAATAGTATAGAGAGATCTAGCGTGAGAAAAACATTATGGCCAACACCAACTGAAGAGACAATTACAATGCCAAACCACCGGTTTTTGATGGAGAAAAATTTGATTACTGGAAAGACAGAATCGAAAGTTTCTTTCTGGGTTATGATGCTGACCTATGGGACATAGTTACTATTGGCTACGTACCTCCTATATCTGATGCTGGTATTGTTATTGCCAGAAACAAGATGACGGATGACCAGAAGCGTGACTTCAAAAATAATCACAAAGCCAGAATAATATTGCTAAATGCTATTTCCTACAATGAATATGAAAAGATCACCAACAGGGAAAATGCTAAAGAAATAATTTACTCCCTAAGGATGACTCGCGAAGGCAACTCACAATTCAAAGAGACAAAGGCTTTGTCTCTAATTCAAAAGTATGAAGCTTTGAAGATGGAGGACGACGAAGCTATAGAGGTAATGTTTTCTAGATTTCAAAATTTAATTGCAGGATTCCAGGTTCTGGACAAAGGCTACACAACTGTTGATCATGTCAAAAAGATTGTCAGAAGCCTGCGAAATAAGTGGAGACCTATGGTCACTGCATTAAAACTATCAAAGGATCTGAACAACATAAGCCTGGAAGAACTCGTCAGCTCCCTCAAAAGTCACAAGATAGAACTTAAGGAAGATGATCCCGAAAAGAAGAACAAATCTGTAGCCCTGAAATCCAGATCTGAGAGACGTAAACCAGAAAGGAACAAAGCCCTCCAAGATGAAGAAGAAGACAATGACGACTCTGAAAAGGAAGATTTTGATGATGAGGAAGAATTATCCCTTCTGACCAAAAGAGTGAAACAACTCTGGAGAAAAAGGAATAACAACTTCAGAAGATCAAGACCCAAGGGAGATCGCTCATAATCAACCTCCAGAGGCAAATCAAACAAAGAGGTAACATGCTATGAATGTAAAGAAACAGGTCATTACAGAAACAAATGTCCAAAGCTCAAGAAAGAAAGCTCCAGAAGAGAAGGATTCAAGAAAAATTCCTTCAAAACTAAGAATGGACTCATGGCCACCTGGGACGACTTAGATTCTGATGCCTCAGAATCAGACTCTGAAGAAGAACAGGCAAATGTGACACTTATGGCTACCACATCTGGAAACTCATCAGAAAGAGAATCTGATCCTAAAGAGATATTTTCTGATCTTTCTCGCTCTGACCTTGAATCTTGCCTTTCTGAATCTCTAAACTCATATAAGAAACTCAAATAGAAATTTAAAGCATTAAAAAGGGTCCTTTAGGGAACCATTGAAGAATGTGATAAGCTTGAGATAACAGTTTCTGAATTAAAGGATGATACTCTGATTTTGACAAGAGAAAAAGAATCTACAAATAAACAATGTTTAAAACTTTAAGAAGCTTTATCTCAATCCCCACAAACTTCTAACATAACTATATATGAATATGAAAAGGCTTTGCAAAAGTTTCTGAAAAATGAGATAGAAAGATGCAGAATGGCCTCTGTGATTTATGGAGTCAGTCATAATAAGAAAAGAGGAATAAGTTATGATTCTAATAAAGACAAACACATATATTCTGCAGATGACAAACCTAAATCCCCATTTTCTTATCACTACACACATGCACAAACACAAAGTTTTACTAATGCTAGAAAACCCAAGGTTTTAAGAAACACTAGAAGAACTAATCATAAAGGACCCAAAAGATTCTGGGTACCAAAGTATAAGATAGTTTAGGTTGCAGATATCCTATGCAATAGAGTTTAGACACCAATCATGGTACCTGGACTCTGGGTGCTCGCGACACACGACGGGAAGAAAGCATATGTTCCAAAGTCTGGAACTTAAGGATGTTGGCTTCGTAGGTTTCAGAGGAAATCAAAAAGGAAGAATCAGAAGCTCCGAAACTATTGGTTCTAATGAAAAGAATAAAGAATTTGAGGAAGCTGAAAAGTAAAATCCAGAAACAACTGAAAACTCAACTATCCAGAAAAGATCAAGAAATTGTCCAAACATCTTTGAAGAATTAATGATGGGAAACAAGGATGAACCTGTCAAAACAAGGTCTACATTCAAAGTATCTGAAGAAACTCCTTTGGGACTAGTGTCTCTTATTGAGCCTACTTCCTTTGATGAGGCACTTCAAGACAATGACTGGATTCTGGCAATGAAAGAAGAACTTGATCAATTCACAAAGAATGATGTCTACGATCTTGTTCCGAAGCCAAAAGGAACACATATTATTGGAACAAGATGGGTATTCTGAAACTAACTAAACAAAAAGGGAGAAGTAGTCAGAAACAAAGCACGACTAGTGGCACAAGGTTACAGTCAACAAGAAGGCATTGAGTACAACGAAACCTTTTCTCCAGTCGCCAGGTTAGAGTCCATTCACTTACTTGTATAATTTTTTTAATCACTTTATCAAATTATATCAGATGGACATTAAGAGCGCATTTCTTAATGGTTGTATCTCTGAAGAAGTGTAGGTTCATCAACCTCCAGGTTTTGAAAAGTCTAAATGTCCAGAACATGTTTTTAAATTGAAAAAATTCATACATGGTCTGAAACAAGCTCCTAGAGCTTGGTATGACAGACTAAGCAACTTTCTGCTGGAACATGATTTTATTAGAGGAAAGGTTAACTCTACACTTTTCTGTAAAAACATTAGAAATGATCTCACGATATGTCAGATATATGTTAATGATATAATTTTTGGTTTAGCTAACCCCTTTGTGTGTCAAGAATTCTCTAAGTTAATGCAGGAAAAATTTGAAATGAGTTTGATGCAAGAACTAAAATTATTTCTGGGAGTTCAAATTAATCAAGCTTCGGAAGCTACATATGTATATCAAAGTATATACATAAAAGATATTTCGAATAAATTTGAAATGTCAGAATGCAAACCAGCAAAGACACCCATGCACCCAACCTGCATCCTGGAGAAAGAAGAAGTAAGTCAAAAGGTTTGTCAGAAGCTCTATCGTGGTATGATAGATCTCTTCTCTATCTGACAGCTACTCGACCTGACATTCTTTTTTGTGTATGTCTTTGTGCCAGACTCCAATCCGATCCAAGGGAATCTCATTTAATAGCAGTTAAAAGAATCCTAAGGTATCTGAAAGGAACACCTAACCTTGGCCTGATGTATGAGAAAACATCAGAGTATAGGCTCTCTGGATATTGTGATGCAGATTATGTAGGGGACAGAATGGAACGTAAAAGTACATTTGGAAATTGTCAGTTCTTGGGAAACAAACTTATATCTTGGGCCAGCAGAAGACAGTCAATCATTTCTCTTTCTACTACAGAAGCATAATATATATCAGCTTCACTATGCACTACTCAGATGCTCTAGATGAAAAATCAACTAGAAGATCTTCAGATATATGAGAGTAACATTCCTATCTTCTGTGATAATACTACTGCCATTTGTTTAAGTAAGAATCATATTCTGCATTCCAGAGCGAAGCACATAGAAATAAAACATCACTTTATCAGAGACTATGTTCAGAAAGGGGTAATCTCTTTAAAATTTATAGATACACACCATCAATGGGATGATATTTTCATAAAACCCCTCGCTGAAGATAGATTCTCATTCATTCTTAAACACTTAAAAATTGAAATTTTCCCAGAATGAATCAAACGTGTTTCTCTGAAATGGAAAAATAAGGCTCTGAATGTAACATCTGGTATTTGGATCTAACTCTGATACTTCTACTAGTTAGGAGTCATCTAAATCAGATATTCTCAGGATCCAATCCCTTGGTATTCCTGAAGATCAGATAGATCAACACGTGAGTTCTCTTGCGTCTGACTTTGGATCTTCTAGACACTTGTCTGGCAGAAATCAAGAGACAGACCCTTGAGATCTCCTCGAGCAGCGCGCTGATTTGTGGATTAGACATCCATCATTAGCTATAATCAATGTCTCCCCCAGCGTGTCAACTCTTTTTCTGTTCCATCATTAATTTTAACTATTCGCCTTCTATCTAACGATGTCGTTTTACAGGCCTTATGTTTGTACTTATGGTTTTCACGCTTCACACTTTCACACTTTTCACTCACATCCTACACAAATCTCTCTCTCTCTCTCAAGCATTCTCAAAGTTCTTCAACAAATTCATCTTCTTCATGGATTACCAACAATAATCCGTGTACAATTACTCACAACAGACGGAATCAACAGAATAACCTCCAAGTTCTTCTCAACAAACCATTGCAACAAATGGCATTGTCTCCATTCCCATTTACAAAGAACCCCATATCTTGGATCGTGAACCCCACTTCAACCTTGCTACTCCGTTTGACAAGCTTGAAGTCTTATGTAAATCCCTGGTTGACTTCGAAAACATGAAAAGAAATGGAATAGATCTTACTGAAGAACTCAGAAATCAAGGGTGGGAAACCTACTTTCAAAGGATCTATGATCTCGTCTATACATATATGGTCAAGGAATTCTGGTGCTTTGCAGATTCAGATAATCACTACATCGTGTCCTATATTCTGGGGGTGAAGATCGTCATCACAGAGAAGTCTATTGCATCCCTTCCGAACATGGAGAAGACAAGGGGAAGACAGATTTAAAACATAAACCCTAGGGTAAAATATATGTCCCAGGAAATTTCCCCAACTATCTTCAAGCAGAACGCTGAAGGTAACTCTTCTAAGAACAAGGAACTTCACCAGAACCTCAGAGTTTGGATGAAGATCATTCTGGGAACCATTCATCACCGCCCACCATCCAACTCCTCAGACTACATCGACACTAATCAGAAGTGCATACTCTACTGCCTCCACAAAGGGCTCAAGCTGAATTTGCCAGCGATGTTGTTCAAGTACCTGAGGGACTCTGTAAGAGACACCAGGAACAACATGAAGCCCAAAACCTACACCCCTCTGGGAAGGCTGATTTCTGACGTTCTGATAGAGAGTGGGTTGGTGGATCACCTGATTCACCACAATCTGATGGAGGATGTCACTGTCGACACTGGGAGGCCTCTGAACGCACGAAATCTGAAGAGCATGGGGGTGATTGAGCAGATTCGGGTGAAGCCTTCGTTGGACACCTCCTGGGAAACACTAAAAGATTAAAGGAAAGTTCCCAACAACCTCTACCTCTTGTCAAAAATTGATCCTCCAGAGGTTGTTGCACACTATCTGCAGGATCTGGCCAGCCAAGGAGTGGACATCTCAGAATTCTCTATGGATTGGCTGCCTGAGCATCCACTAAATTTCATGAAAAGACAATGGGAGCCCTATGAGAAGTCAAAGAATGCCAAGAAAGCAAAGATGGGGGAACCTTTTGTATCAAGACCTCTTGTCCCTCTGATCAAATCTCCAAGTAAGTCTCTGCCTTCTAACTCTCCCTCTGTTCATTTAAAGCAACGTGTTGCTTCCCTTCCTCAAACGTCACCCATCTACACACACTCTGAACCTTCACCCTCCATTACCAAACCCTTTGAAACACCTACCTCTAACCCCTCATCTCCCCCTCTTTAAAAATTTAACCTCACCACTACAACCTTACCCATCTCTGAAGCAGAAATGTTCAATGAACCAATATCACCACCCTCTTCAACACCCTCATCCCCACCTTACTACACCATCTCCTCTGACTCAGAGCCCCATGACCCCCAATCTCCCATCTTGGCTCAACTTCAGGCTCGTGTCCTTTCCACACACCAACGATCTGAATTAGAAGCCAACATTCCTCCACCATCTAAACAACCAACAACAACACCATTTGTACAACCAACAACACCACCAGCTGAAACTCCCATCGAAACACCCTCTAAAAACCATATCATCCTTAACTTTGAACCTCCCGCTGAAACTACCCACACACCACCGGTATCTCCATCTCCTACTCCTGAACCAGAACCTACCTTCCCCACCCTGGAAGAAGCAATTACTTTATTTGTTGCGTCTTCAGTGGAGAAGATCAGATCAATATCTGAGAATTCAGGCATCAGTGACGATCCCTCTGTAGTGAGGATTTACTGGAACAAAGTGATTAGATGGATGACCTTTGAGGCCTTTAAGCTGAAAGGCCTCTTTGAACAAGTCCGAAACGACTTCATCAGAGAAGCTGGAGAAAGGCTGCAGACGCGTCTGGTCAGATAGGCAGTAGAGAAGGCCAAAAGAGAAGCAGAAGAGAAGGCTCATCTAGAAGAAGAGAAAAGGTTTAGAGAAGTTGCAGAGAAGGTTGTTGCTAAAGTTGCCGCTGCTGTTGAAGCTGAAGCAAAAGCTAAAGCTGATGCTGAAGAAGCAGCACGCATAGCTGCAGAAGAAGCTGCAAAGGCAAGTAATGATCCTCTGACTCATGGGGAGCAATCTCACTCTGATTTCGCTCCTTTTGTCCTGAATACTCTGGAAGAGCTACATAAGGAGCAACAAATAGTGAGAGCAAGACTGGATCAACATGACTCTGTCAACAACAACATTCAGAACCTGCTAACTCAGCTGCTCCAAAGGATGCCTCCGCCTCCGAACCCTTAGGCACTTAGGCCTGGCTTGTTATTTTTCTTCTTACTTATCTATTATGTCTTTTGTGTTCTTCTCTCTGTTTTGAATTACTGCTTATCTGTAACCCTCTTTCACATATATGAATCCTTTTTGACTGTTTTGTTGTGCTAAGTCTTTTTGAGTCTGACAAAAATGGGGAGAATAAAAATAGGTCTGATGAAAATATATCTAAGCCTCTAGCTGCACTACGCACATTTATCTCTTATGAAAATTCTAAGTTATGCAGGATAACATCCAAAGGTAAAAACTAGCTGCTACACAAGGAAAATTCTGGTAAGAACATCTAAAAACATGTTATGATCTATCACAGGGGGAGTCATCACTCATCTGACTCTGAGATAATTTTTAAAAAATCTTATTGCTAGTATCATGGTTTCATCATAACTCTGAGGTTTTTGTCATCATCATAAAGGGGCAGATTGTAAGAACAAGATTTTGTGTCTATAATTCATCTCTAAGATTTTGATGATAACAAAGGATGAAACAATTTGGTACCCTAACAAATTTATTTAAATGTACACGACTCTAATCAAAAAGAGGTCAGATAGACATATATCAGATACACACGCAAGTCCAGAATGACCATTTAAAAGGTATTCAAGCAGAAGCTCTGACTCTGAACAAAGGAAGCGTGCAAAGCTCAACGAAGACAGAGATATCAGATGCTCTGATTCTGAAGAGTGCAAAGCTGAACAGAAACTTTGATCTCCGCACACTCTGAATCAGAAATGATCAATATAACTTAGCTATTAAATCTTCCACTTATTTCAAGAATCTAATTTTGGAAGAAATTTAAAGCGCCCCAAACTGCTTTGGAAAGAGCAAAGAGATTAATTACATTAAACTTCCATCATTGCGAAGATCCTTTCACCCAACGGTCTCTCCATCAAACCCCTATATATAGGATGGATCATTGTCATCAAATAATACACACGAGAATACTGAAACCAATCTCAAATCTCTTATTCATTCTCCTTTCACACGAGTTGTTGCTCTAAAGTGTGAACCTTCCTTCTGTTCTTATATTGTGTAACTCCTGCTTACCAAGAAGCACTAAGCACGTAACTGTAATTTTTTCTTAACTGCTGAATATTCCTCAAGTGACTTGTGAAGTCTGTAAACTTGAGAGGGATAAGATATCTTTATCCTCTTAGATGCTCATATTGTAATCTTTCAAGATTAGTGGATTAAGTCCTTGTTGAAGGCGAAATCACTTTGGTCGGGTGGACTGTGTAACACCCCGATAAAAATAAGATAATTATTTAATTTAAGTTAATATTATATTTATTAATTTAATTAAATAATTGGAATTATTGGATTATTATTATTATTATTATTATTGGAATAATAATTATTGGAAAACATATAAGTTGGAAATAAGGAAAAAGAGTTCCATTTTTTTGGTAAAAAGAGTTTTCACGTGAAAACAGAGAAGCGGCTCAAAAAGAGGAAAAGGGCAAAGAGGCAGAGCAAGAGGAAGAAGGTTGGAGAAGAGAAGAGCTTGAGGCTAAAGGATTGCCGGATTAACTCAGGTAAGGGGGGTTTATCGTCGTTTAATGGGTATTATGGATTAACATGTAATGGGTAGTGATAAACCGTTGAATTGACCCTAATTGGGATATTGAATGCTGAAAAATTGTGTTGGATAAGTTGTGTTAAAGCTGTAATTGAATCTGTATTTGTGTGAGTTGTGATTTCCCGAACGTATAGCTTTTTACGGAATCGGAATCGGAGGTCCGGAAGTCCTCCAACGGCGGAAAATGCGGAGAATTCTGCATTCTGCTTCGTGTTAGCGCAGGAACAGCTTTCTGTCTTGCGTTAACCGGTTAACCCAGGGTGTTAACCGGTTAACACTGTTAGGAATTGTGAAGTATTGCTGTTTTGCTTGCGTTAACCGGTTAACCCAGGGCGTTAACCGGTTAACACTGTTGTGAGTTGTGAAAATATTGCTGTTCTGTCTGCGTTAATCGGTTAACCCAGGGCGTTAACCGGTTAACACTGTTGAGTTTTGCCAGAAAGCGTGTTCTGTGTTGCGTTAACTGGTTAACCCAGGGCGTTAACCGGTTAACACTGTTGAGTTTTTCCAGAAAGCGTGTTCTGTGTTGCGTTAACCGGTTAACCCAGGGCGTTAACCGGTTAACACTGTTGGAAATTGGAAAAATTAATATTTGAATAATGTGTGCATAATTGGTGTTTGGCCTATATTGGCGTATGATGTAATAGGGATTAATTCCCGCTGTTTTGAGCAGTATAGGTATTAGTGGAGTGTGCTAATACTGTGATTAATTATTTGACATGATATGACGTTTGATACATGTGCTGATGATGTGTGAAAATATGCATAATGTTGTGAATGTATATATTATGCATGTGTTGGTGAATGGACTGTTTTATGGCTTAGAGTGTGAGCATATGTCCATTGTGGATTGTTGTTAATGATGTTGCATTGCTAGGTGAATTAGCATGCATATTGTGGCCTTTATGGTGGTAGCTAATTCCCATGGTGAGGAATTAGTGAGTAAATCATTATGGATTATTGTTGATGATTTTGCATTGCTAGGTGATTTAGCATGCATATTGTAGTCTGTATGGTGGTAGCTAATTCCCATAGTGAGGAATTAGTGAGTTGGTGGTAGCTAATTTCCGTGGTGAGGAATTAGTGAGTGAGTCACTAGGTCTCAAATGAGTGGGACTAGTGGGCTTGGTAGCCGTATCTGGATTTGATCGGTGAGGTGAACTATATGTTCACAAATAGTCGGTACCGCATGCATGGAGTCTCATTGCATAATGTATGTCTTGTGTATAATATGAATGGATGTGTTCCAATATTATACGTGTGTTTTGATGTTTATGTTGAGCATGATTATGATGTTTGAGTGTAGGTTGCCGTTACCGAATGTGTGATATGGTTAGGGTGATTAATGTGTTATTTACTTAGCATTACATGATATTTTATAATGCTTATTATATCGATTGAGGAACTCACCCTTACAACTATTTTTCAGGTAACGAGCAGTGATTGAGTAGAAGCTAATGCTTGGAGTCTAGTGTAATCTCCTTAGTGGGTCATGCTCTGATAGATGTAACATCGGGACGGGATGTTTTACCTTGTTGAATAATTTTACATGTAATGTGTTACATGTTTTGCATGATTGATTTGATTTCTATCCGCTGCGTATTGTGCAAATGCTTTATGTTTTGAGTTAATAAAAGAGCATGACAGTTATTATGGTGAATGGTGTGAAACGATTGTGTGACACCCTTAATTGCATAATTACTCTGATTGATATATTGCTATTTTTAATTAAATATTTGGGGTATTTTAGAAGGGTGTTACAGACTGGAGTAGCTTTGAATTTCAAGCGAACTAGGATAAAAAATTTGTGTTTATAGCCTTAATTTTCGCGTGTGTTTTATTTTCAAAAGTTTTTATTATCAGTTAAAACAATTCCAACCCCCTTTTCTTGTGTTTATCAACCTTTAACTACAAGAACAACAATAATCAACAACAAAATTTTAAGAGGAAGAGGGTCTCTTTTGACCCTATTCCTATGTATTACGCAGAATTATATCCATCTTTGGTCCTTAAAAACTTACTTCAACCCAGAAATCCACCTTAAATTCCCGAGCCACTTCCGTGGTGGTTCAAACCTGAACTCTGTTGTGCCTTTCACTAGGGAGCCCCTGGCCATGACATTGAGAATTGCTACCCGTTGAACTAAGAAGTACAAAAGCTTGTGAAGAGTAGGATGGTGTCCTTTGAAGACCGTGCACATAATGTGAAAGCTAATCCATTTCCTGCTCATGGTAATGCTTTAGTCAACATGGTAGATGGTTGTCATGGGGAGTTCAAGATCTACGACGTTCTCTATATCAGGAGGTCCTTAGTGACAATGCATAAGGATATTTGTATTGTTAGTGAATGTGAGCATGACCATGATGGTTGTGCAATCTGCAATGTGAACCCTCGAGGATGTGTTATTGTCAAGAGGGATATTCAAAGGTTAATGGATGAAGGTCTTATTCAAATTTTCCAATTCTGTCACTTGGGAGATGATGTTAATGTGATCGTGCCTGTGTTCAAGACCCCTGAGCGGGTAGTTATCCAGTTTGATAGTAGCAGCAACAACAATGTTAATAGATCGGTATCGCCGTTGGTAATACGGTTAGCGGACTCTGTGGTGAATACTGCTAATATTGCAAATGTGACCCGTATTGGTCGTGTCTTCAGTACGGTCTTTCGAAAGGAGGTAGAAGATGTTTCAAAGAAGGTGGGCGTGCCCGTGGTAAATCCAGTTAGTGCTCTAGTGTGCTAGTCTGGTGAATCTAGGAAGCTAAATACTAATGATGATGATGAAGTTTTGAGGTTAATAAAGAGGAGTGAGTTCAATGTGGTGGAGCAGCTGCTCCAAACCCCGTCAAAGATTTAGGTGTTGTCTCTGTCAATGAATTCTGAGGCACATAGAGAGGCATTGCAAAAAGTACTCGAATAAGCATATGTTGAGAACGATGTTATGGTGGATCAATTTGACCACATTGGTTCTAACATTACTTCCTGCAATAATTTGAGTTTTTATGATGAAGAGCTTCCTGAAGAAGGTAGAAATCACAACCTAGCACTCCATATTTCGATGAATTTCAAGGAGGACGCTCTGTCCAATATGTTGGTGGACACTGGGCCATCTCTGAATGTGCTCCCGAAATCAACTTTATCCATACTTTCTTATTAAGGCACCCCAATAGGTACATTGGTGTGATTGTCAAAGCGTTCAACGGTTCTCGTAAAACTGTCATTGGTGAAGTGGACCTTCCAGTGAAGATAGGTCCAAGTGATTTCCATATTACTTTCCAGGTAATGGATATCCACCCGGCCTATAGCTGTTTATTGGGAAGGCCATGGATTCATGAGGCAGGAGTTGTGACATCTACTCTACATCAAAAGCTTAAATTTGTGAAGAACGGCAAGCTTGTCGTTGTTGGTGGAGAGAAGGCGCTTTTAGTGAGCCATCTTTCATCCTTTTCTTATCTTGAAGCTGATGAGGAGGTTGTAACTCTGTTCCAAGCCTTGTCTATTGTTGAAGTGAAGAAAACTGGGGCACCCATGTCTTCTTTGAAGGATGCTCAGAAAGCTATTGAGACTGGTAGCACTGATCAGTGGGGTCATGTGATAGAGATTGCCGAAAACAAGAATATGAGTGGATTGGGATTTCAACTAGGGTCGTTCAACGTCAAAGTTGATGATGTGAAACTGACTTTCCGCAGTGGAGGGTTCATTCATGGTAATGATCAACACTCAGCTTCAGTGGTTGAGGTTAAGGACGATGAAGACGAAGCTTGCGCCAACTTTGTAACGCATGGCCAAACTTGCAACAATTGGGTTGTTGTTGATGTTCCTATTATTGTTCATCGATCTAAGTAATTCATTGTTCATTATTTTTTTAAAGAAAAATACTTCTCCTATGCCTAAGGGAGAAGTGAACATTGTTGGGCATTTCAATTATCATCAATAAAATGAAATTCTATTCATCCACATCTATGATGTTTTATTTTTACTTTTTGCTTTTCTGAAAATGGTAATCACAAAAAACATAAATAAATAATTATTGTCCATCTGCATAATATTTGGTCACAATTCACTTTTCTAAAATCAAAATATCAAATAATTATGCAGGTTGGTTCTCAAACCCATTGAACACAATGATCCTACTCCATCTCCAAACTTTGATTTCCCTGTGTTTCAGGCTGAGGAAGGAACTGATGATGAAGAAGTATCTGATGAATTATCTCATTTACTTGAGCATGAGGAAAAAGCCATTTAGTCGTTTGAAGAGTGGATTGAATTAATCAACTTGGTTCCGAAGATGATGTGAAGGAAGTCAAGATTGGGTGTCAATTGTGTCCAGAGGCTAAGAATGGGTTGATTGATCTTCTTCGAGAATATTCAAATGTTTTTGCTTGGTCCTATCAAGACATGCCTGGCTTGGATTCTGAAATTGTGGAGCATAAATTGCCATTGAAGCCAGAATGCCCGTCGGTCAAGCAGGAGTTAAGGAAGACTCATCCTGATATGGTAGTAAAAATTAAAGAAGAAGTGCAGAAGCAGATTAATGCTGGTTTTCTTGTAACCTTCGAATATCCGCAGTGGGTGGTCAATATAGTTCTTGTTCTGAAGAAGGATGGAAAAGTCCGTATATATGTTGATTACAGAGATTTGAACAAAGCTAGTCCAAAAGATGATTTCTCTCTGCCACACATTTATATGTTGGTAGACAATACAGCTAAATTCAAAGTCTTTTCGTTTATGGACGGATTTTCCGATTATAATCAAATCAAGATGGCACCTGAACATATGGATAAGACCATATTCATTACACCCTGGGGAACATTCTATTATAGAGTGATGCCTTTCGGTTTAAAGAATGCTGGTGCAACGTACCAGAGAGCTATGACCACTCTTTTGCATGATATGATGCATAAAGAGATTGAAGTCTATGTTGATGATATGATTTCTAAATCAGGTGATGAAGAAGAACATGTTGAGCATTTGTTAAAGTTATTCCAGCGTTTTAGGAAGTACAAACTCCGCTTGAATCCTAATAAGTGTACTTTTGATGTACGTTCTGGTAAGTTGTTGGGCTTTAGAGTTAGTGAGAAGGGTATTGAAGTTGATCCTGCCAAGGTCAAAGAAATATAAGAAATGCATGTGCCCAACCTGAAAAGCAAGTCAAAGGTTTTCTCGGCCGTTTGAATTATATATCAAGATTCATATCGCATATGGCTTCCACGTGTGCGCCTATATTCAAGCTTCTTCAGAAAGATCAGTCTTGTGATTGGACTGAAGATTTCCAGAAAGATTTTAATAGTATCAAAGAGTATTTGCTTGAGCCTCTGATTCTGTCTCTGCCTGTTGAAGATAGACCCTCGATCGTGTTTTTGATTGTGCTTGATGAAAGTATGGGTTATGTTCTTGGTCAGCAAGATGAATATGGAAAGAAAGAATATGCAATTTACTACCTCAGTAAGAAGTTCACCGATTGTGAGACTCGGTATTCTATGCTAGAAAAGATTTGTTACGCATTGGCTTGAGCTGCTAAGTGTCTGCGCCAGTATATGTTAAATCATACTACTTGGTTGATATCTAAAATGGATCCAATCAAGTATATTTTTGAGTAGCCTGCTTTAATTGGGAGGATTTCCCATTGGCAGATGTTGTTATCTGAGTATGATATTGAATACCGATCTCAAAAAGCGACCAAATATAGTATCTTGGCTGACCATTTGGCTCACCAACCTATTGAAGACTATCAGTGAGTGCAGTATGATTTTCCTGATGAAGAGATTTTGTACCTGAAAATGAAAGATTATGATGAACCATTGCTTGAAGAAGGGTCAGGCCCTGGTTCTCGTTGGGGCATGGTATTTGATGGAGCTGTTAATCAATATGGTAATGGCATTGGGGCAGTGATTATTACTTCTCAAGGCACGCATTTTCCGTTTACAGCTAGATTGACTTACAAATGTACAAACAATATGGCTGAGTATGAAGCTTACATTATGGGACTTGAAGAGGCCATTGATCTCAGAATTAAATATTTGGATGTCTATGGAGATTCAACTTTGGTTGTGAATCAGATCAAAGGTGAATGGGAGACGAATCAACCGGACTTGATACCATATAGAGATTATGCGAGGAGGATTTCGACTTTCTTTACAAAGGTTAAATTTCATCATATCCCTCGAGATTAAAATCGGATGGCAGATGCTCTTGCAACGTTGGCTTCTATGATCGTGGTGAAATTCTGGAATGAAGTTCCTAATCTGATTGTGATGCGTCTTGATATGCCAGTTCATGTATTTGTTGTTGAAGAAGTCAAGGATGAGAAGCCGTGGTATTTCAATATCAAATGTTTCCTCCAAAGTCAGATTTACCCACCTGGGGCATCTTTGAAAGATAAAAATACTTTGAGGAGATTAGCTGGCAACTTCTACTTGAATGGTGATGTACTTTACAAGAGAAACTTCGATATAGTTTTGCTCAGATGCATGGATGGACACGAACCAGACCTATGGATGATTGAAGTCCATGAAGGTTCCTTTGGTACTCATTCCAATGGACATGCTACGACTAAAAAGATGTTAAGAGCAGGCTACTATTGGATGACAATGGAATCTGACTGTTGCAAGTTTGTGAAGAAATGCCACAAGTGTCAAATTTATGCAGATAAGATTCATGTTCCTCCGACACTGTTAAATGTCATTTCCTCTCCATGGCCCTTCTCCATGTGGGGAACTGATATGATTGGCATGATTTATCCTAAAGCTTCGAACGAACATCGTGTCATTCTGGTGGCTATTGATTACTTCACAAAATGGGTTGAAGCGACATCGTATGCGAATATAACCAAGCAAGTTATTGTGAGGTTTATCAAGAACTAGATTATATGTCGTTATGGTGTGCTGAGTAAGATCATTACTGATAATGGATAACACTTGAACAATAATATGGTGGAATCTCTTTGCAAAGACTTCAAAATTTCACATCATAATTCTTCTCCCTACAGACCCAAGATGAATGGGGCTGTTGAAGCTGCAAATAAGAATATCAAGAAGATCATTCAAAAAATGGTTGTGACGTATAAAGATTGGCATGAGATGCTCCCATTTTCTTTGCATGGGTACCGTACATCCATTCGCACTTCAACAGGGGAAACCCCTTTCTTACTTGTTTATGGTATGGAAGTTGTGCTCCCAGTAGAGGTTGAGATCCCATCACTATATGTCTTGATGGAAGCCAAGTTTACAGAAGTTGAATGGTGCCAGACCAGATATGACCAGCTGAATTTAATTGAAGAGAAGAGGTTGAATCCCATGTGCCATGGTCAGTTGTACCAATAGAGAATGAAGAAAGCTTTTGATAAGAAGGTCAGGCTTCAAGTGTTTAGACAAGGTGACCTTGTGCTCAAGAAGATTCTATCTTTCAAACTAGATGCTAGGGGGAAATGGACTCCTAGTTATGAAGGCCCATATGTTGTTAAGAGAGCCTTTTCAGGTGGTGCTTTAATTATTACAACTATGGATGGTGAAGAGTTCACTCATCCTGTGAATGTCGATGCAGTCAAGAAATCCTTCGCCTAAAAAGAAAAGAACAACTCGCTAAGTTGAAAACCCGAAAGGGAGGCTTAGGCAAAAATGAGCGTCTCGGTGGATTGAAAACCCGAAAGGGCGATCCAGGAAAAAGTTAGAGACATAAAACAGAAAATTCATCTCGATAGATTGAGTACCCCACCCTTGGGAATTCTATGCAAAAAATCAGGGATTATGGTAAGTAATGCATTCGGTTGATCCTAGTCATTGAAGCAGTTCTGAGCAAGTCATTTGGTTCTGATTTGTCATTCTCAACCGAAGCCAAGAGCACCGTGGATATTAAAGTTGGTAGAAGGATTAGTGATCATTGTATTCAATGTAGTCCTTTTCCATGTAAATTACCATTTTTCAACTTTTGTAAAGATCTATGGAGTCTCATCATTTACAGACTACCATTCTATTAAATAAAGTTGAGCTTTTTATCCAATTGTTTCTACTCTTAGTTATTTTTTCAGATAAATAGAATTGAATTTTAGCATGATAATTTTGAAATTGAATTAATAAGTAAAATTCATTTTTCTTAAATAATAATGAAAGCAATTACTTTAAAGCGGTCAATTTTAGTAAAGAATATCGACAACAATCTGAGAGCAGGTGAGTCCTAAAGTGTGAAGCATTATTGGTCTTCCCCAAACAGTTGGTTTGGTAACCTTTTCCTCCCCAACAGCAAGTTAGTTTTCTCCAGTTGAGTTTGTAATCACCTCCCCAACTGAGTTGTAGGCTCACATCCTCAACAGTTTGCATGGACCCCGTGCAGAGTTCTATCTCCTATAGTCCAGGGTAGAGTTTATTCCTGATTCCCGAAGGTGTTGATTCTTGAGCAGTATTTGATTTGGTCCCCTGCGAGGTTGTCTCATTTGATATGATGTTGACCTAAAATTCCCAACAGAGTTGACAGTTCAGCTCCTCGGCAGATCTTCTCTCGTTACCCAGCCAGGTTTGAGATGTTCAGAGTCAGTTGACTTACATCATCCCTAACACGTTTCTCTAGTTGGTGTCTCCATCTTGTCGAGATTAGCTGAATGTTGTAGCGATGATTCAAATCAGTGACATCTGTATCCTTTGCGATAGTTTTGTCAGCATAATCATCAATCATGTACATACATACTCATACATCAGATATTTCATTATGCATTTTGATATTGCTTTTGATTTCATTACTTTGATCCCCTGTTATGGTGATATTATTTCCCCATGCAGGTTTGGTGTGTCCGTCCTCCTTCAATTGTAGAGTGTCGGTCCCTTTAAGTAGAAAAGAGTGTAACTTTTGTCATTCCCCACTGAGTTATTTCCTCGTGGATGATTATTATTTCAGTTTCCTCCCCAGTTAATTATCTGGATGGAAGCCCCCCCTTGAGTTATATCCTCATGGGGTCGAGTCTTTGTTTGACTATTTCTTTCTAGCCCTTACCTAGATAAATACTTTTGGTCCCCCGAGAGTCTATTACCCAGTAACTGGTAATATTGTTCTCGATTTCTGAGTATATTAGTTTTCCCCAATACCTGGTAGAAGTAATTTACTTCCTTTATTTTCCCCAGCGGATTCGCTCTCACGTTTCTCCAGGCAGTCTATCCTTGATATGTTCATCTTAATTGATGACGGATATTCTCCATTTGTGGTTTTCTACCTAGTAAAAAGGTAGTTGTAATCTCTATTTCATTCCCCATAGATTTAATCGTTGATATGTTCATCCTAACCGATGACATATTTTTCTCCCTTTTGGTATTCTATCCAGTAACCAGTAAATATAAATCCTATTTCTCCCCTCAGAATTAATCCTTGATATGTTCATCTTAACCGATGACAGATTTTCTCCCCTTTGCGGTCTTCTGCCCAATAATAGGTAGTTGTAAATCCTGCTTCCCTCTGTTGAGTCTATCCTTGATATGTTCATCCTAACCGATGACAGATATTCTCTCCCTTTGGTATTATATCCAGTAACTGATAGATATAATTCCTACTTCTTCCCCAGGCAGTCTATCCTTGATATGTTCATCCTGACCGATGACATATATTCTTCCTCTGAGTTTATCCTTGATATATTCACTTTAACCAGTGACAGATATTCTCTCCCTTTGGTCTTCTGCCCAGTAACCAGTAGTTGTAAATCCTATTTGATATTTCCCCAGTAGGCTATTCTTACCCAGTAACTGGTAATGAATACACCTCCTTTTTCCTCAGTGGGTCATCCTTGATGTGTTTACCCTAATCGGTAACGGATGCCTCTCTGTCAGAGTATATTATCTTCCTACCCAGTCACCGATAATAGATAATGTACTTCTGGTACTCCTGTATTGAAGTTCATTCTTCCCTAGTTGAGTTTGAGTGTGTATTTCCCTAGTGAAGTCGCCAATCCCCTATTTGGTTCAGGTATTTCATCTTTTTTTTTATTTACCCGACCGAATCCTTCCATTGATTTATTTTCATGGAAATTCCCCTCGTGTCTCCAGCAGTTTCTTTTTTAGTTGTAGCATGGCCTATGCACAACTTTTATTCCCCAGAGTCTTTGTCTCCCAGTGAATTTCCCTTACGGAATGCGTTATGCTCCCGTGGACTTTCAGTCTCCCCGGATTTCTTTTCCTTTGTGGCAATATTTTCCCCACAAATATTATTTTTAGCATTTTCATATCATATGCCAAATGAGGTCTCTTAGGGACCAAAATTTGTTTCTATATGTTGTTATTTAAGTCCATTCTACTGAGTCGATACAAAGATTTTAACCTTCACCTCCTCAGTTAGAATTTCCTTAAATAGGGGCAGCTGTAAGACCCCAATTTTGACCCTAAGATCCCTCATGCTATCTCATCATGTGCATTAACTTTGGGATCACACCTTGGTATCCTCCTTACCCCTCATTCATTGGGTTTGTATTGGGTGAGGTCACCAAGCATATTTGATTGTATCATACTTTGTTTTTCATTATTTTACTAACAAAAATACTAAAAATATGTCAATGTATAGTTAAACTCTTTTGTAGGTAATGTGTGTGCTCACCAATGCATCATCAAGTTCATATCTAAGGTTTAAGACCCTCAATGCAAGGAGATCAATCAATAGATGGTTCACATTGACTTTAGACATCATATTGGATCCTCATGGTGTTCACATATCATTTTATCAAGAATTCATCAAGAGTTTGAAGCTTGTTTGCCTTGGAAACCCAAATTCATCTAGGTATCTCGTGTGACTTCTTCAACAAGTTTCTTCAAAATTTGATCAAATATTTCAAGGGATACTTCATATTACATCATCTATCACATATACTATCCTCCATGAGTATCAAAAATCAAGATAATATCAAGCTAGCAAGATGGTTCATGGTAGTTGACTAGAGAAAGTCAACTGGTCAAAACTAGGGTTCCCTAGACCCTATCTCTTACAACTTTTGTCATATTAAAATCATTCCAAGCATAACATTACTTAAAATGACATTCCAGACAACTTTCATGTTGAAGTCTATAGCTAGTTTTGCTTGGAAAGCCATTTTTTATAGTGAAAGATTATATGTCATTTTGTTTGAACCCTAGTTAGGAGGTCAACTTCCCAAGACCATAACTTGCTCAATTTTAATGATCTGAAATCTATTCAAATTCCATGATCAAATTAAATATGTCTACTTCAACTTTTATGTTTGGAGGAAGTTCAAATTCAACTTGAAAGTATATGTTCCAAGAGGAAACATTATAGGTCATTTTGGGCCATTACCATTGAACAAGTGATTTTCCTCAACTTCTAAAATGCATAACTCCTTCATGCCAAATCCAAATGAGGTCAAATTTGTGACAAAATTTAAGAGGTTTGAAATAGATACAACTTTTATGAAGGAATGTTTTCCATTTGAAGTCCATGGCAAAAGTTATTCAAGGTGGAAGAAATGATCATTTGACTTGGTACTTAGAAAATTTTCAAACATGTTTGATTTTCCAGACTTCCACCTCAAAATTTATCATGATCCAAGCTTCAAATGGAAACATTTTCAACATGAAATTTGTTCCCCTTGATCTCACCTTTCAAAAAAGTCCAATATCACCTCATTTGGCCAAAGAATGAATGACTTGCCCATGGGTTCTTTTCAAAGGACCAATTGGATGATTTTCACCTTCACATTTCAAACTCAAATGCATGGCCACATGACATGATTCTATCATGATTCTCAAGCATTTTTGGACCTGATAGCATCACTTGATGGGCCTATCACATGCCCATGCAAGCATGCAATGAAAATTGCTAAAAATGGCAAAATTTGGAAGTTTGTGGAAATGAATCTCATAGCCTATAAGTACAAACCCTCATGCTCAGAATTGAGGGCCTCATGCCCAAGCTTTGAACCTGCAATCCAAACCCTCACCATTAAAGGATAATCTTGAAGGTTTTCATTTGAAAATCAAGCTTCAAATCTCATTTTGTTTTGAGATTGAAACTTCAAGAGTCCAAGCCATTTTCTGATCTTAATCACTTCCTACAAGCTTTTGAAACAAAGCCAAGCACAATTGGGATCAAGATCAAGCAAGGTTGAAGCTCCCTCGAAAATAATTTTTCAGAATTTTCATCTCTTCGATTTTCCCTCAATTCTTCACTATTCTTTGTGATTTTTGGTTGGCTGAAGTCCTACCAATATAGGCAAGAAGATTGAGTCTCTTTGAGGTCAAATCAAAGTAAATCAGTTCATGGTCCTCAAAATTCAAATCCCTGTATCTTTTTATATACTTGGAATTGGAGAAAATTGAGGCTAGATTCGAGCTCTTGAGCATTTTTTCTTTGAATCCATGTCCTTGTTTTTCATTTTTGTGATGGTTGGTAGTGAACCAGTCTGGTGAGGTCCATCGGAGAAGAAGACCGGATCCCTAGCTCCGGTGGTGTGTTGTCACGCCTCAACCATCAGATCTTTTTAAAATGTTCTAATCCTGGCCACTCCTTGTGATTACCATCCCTATGACGCATTGACTGAGGTGTATGGTGTGAAGCGCGCGCTTGGCCATCAGATTTTTCCACCTCAATTAATGACGGAGATCTGATGGCCCTTGTTTTTTTGAATTTCTTTTTATTTTCTTATTTTTCATTTAATCCATTTATTTTGTTTAATTCATATTAATTTCATTTTAATCCAAAAAATATGGGACTTTCACCAAAAATCTTTAAATATTTTCCTCTTTCATTTTCTAAATTAAAATTATTTTTTGGATTAATTTTGATATTTTTCATGAATTAAATGTTTTTGTGCATATTTTAACTGTTTAAAAATACTTCGGACTTTTTAAAAATCATGAATTTTTTTGTCAAAGGTCTTTTGACCTTGTTTGACCTAGGACAAATCTCTTGGCCATTTATTTGGTGTTTTGAAGAGATTTTAGGTTTTGACCAAACTAATTTGTATTTTTATCCATTTTTAATTTGATTTTTTTTTAATTGATTAATTGTGTAAAAATTGTGTTGAGCCATTTTTATGGTCTTGTGATGTTTGACAATTTGTTTGGACCTTGGTCAAGGTTGATTTGAACTTTGTTGGATTTAAATCATTGGATTTAGGGGATTGATGAAATGTATATTTCATCTCCCAAAATGAATGAATGATTTTAATTTGATAAAATTCTTCTCATGACCAATTTGTGTTTTCTCTTATTTCCCCTCCCCTTTCATATTCATTCCCATTCTTTCCCATCCCTTTCATTGACCAATGAAATCTCAAGATCCTAAGGCTAATTAGTTCATCAATGACCTTGTGTCAGATGAACCAATACAAGTATGGATGAGACAGGTCCATCCATTTTGATCTTTTCTTTTAGTGTGTGGTATGTTTTAGGAGTTTAGTTCGTTATACCAAATCTCTAACATGCATTAGCATCTAAATTTTTATTGCCCGACCTCAGATAGTTGTGACTTTTACATAAGTCCAATTACGATTGCTTAATATAGAGCTCTATTTGACCCTAAAGGCATAGCATTCTAGTAAGTGAGATTGTAAGTCTCCCATCTTTCATGGTATTATGTGGAAACTTGGCCTTTTTTCCTTCCTTTAGAAGATGTCTTGGTTCAAGGATTCATGCTTGTGAATAGATGGTTGAGTGTTCTCCAAAGAATGACTTAATCAATTGAAAAGCAAAACACCACAAACATTTAATTAACTTTGACTAACTCTTATTAACTTTGCTTTACTTTCACGTAATTTACTTTATGCAATTTAATTTCTAGTCATGTACCATTCATTGTCATTTACATATCATTTAACTTGTTTATGTTTATGCCATTTTTAATTTTCTCATTTGAGCCATATATTGTGATTGTAAATATTTGTTTGTGTATTTTGTTTGTGCTTATGGTCTTAGGACCTTGAAATACTTAATAAACAACAAAAACCCTAAAAATATATTTGGTGGACTGCTGGGCTTGATCTGAACTTTTGGACTTAGGATTAGGCAACATTCCATATGCAAAAGGACTTAGCCAATGCCAACATTTTGAGACCAAGTTATTGTGATCTGAGCTTTCATCTAATGCAAGTATTGGGATCCACTTGAACTTATCTACTACATGGTCTTGATGCAACTGTTATTTTGACCTCATGTCTAATGCCTTATTCTGAGTTAATCAAGGTGTATTTCATCTGATACACGAGAAGACAAAGAAGACTGCTAGCTATGGGATTTACTTGCCCAAGCTTTTCCAAAGAACTCATATCCTCACACCATAGAATTTCTTAAGGATTTCTTTGAAATCGAGTTTGAATTTCACTTTCTGTTTTGAAGTTCAAACTCCAAGAATTCATTACCTTTTCCATCTCAATTGATTACTGAAAGCAAGAGGAGGAAGAATCAAGCAAATCCAGATCAAGATCAAGTTGAATTGAAGTTATTCAAAGGTGAAATTTTAGAAACTTCTCTTCTTCGATTCTCCCTCACTTCTCAATTATTTTGATTGATTTTTTGTTGGCGGAAGTCCTACCAACGTAGGCAACAAGATTGAGTTGCTTTGAGGTCAAATCGAAGTAACTCAGTTCATGATCCTCAAAATTCAAATCCCTGTATCTTTTTATATACTTGGAATTGGAGAAAATTGAGGCCAAATTCGAGCTCCTGGGCATTTTCTCTTTAAAATAGTGTCCTTGTTTTTCATTTTTCATGAGGTTGAGGTTGGACCAGTCCGGTGGTGATCATCAGAGAAGATGACCGGAGCTAGGGCTCCAGTGGTGCGTTGGCAAAGCCCAAGCCATCTGATCTGGTTTAAATATTTTAATCTTGAGCATTCATTTTGATTACCACGCGTACATTGCATTGACCAAGGAGCATGATGGAACGTGTGTGTCTGGCCATCAGATCTGCCACCTTAATTAATAAGGGGGATCTGATGGCCCTTGTTTTTTTGAATTTCTTTTTAATTTCTGAATTTATGTTTATTCCATTTATTTTGTTTAATTCATAATAATTTCATTTTTAATCCAAAAAATATGGGACTTTCACCAAAAATCTTTAAATATTTTTCTCTTTCATTTTCTGAATTAAAATTATTTTTTGGATTAATTTTGATATTTTTCATGAATTAAATGTTTTTGTACATATTTTTATTTGTTTAAAAATACTTCTGACTTTTCGAAAATCATTAAAAAATTTGTCTAAGGTCCTTTGACCTTGTTTGACCTATGATAAATCTCTTGGCCATTTATTAGGTGTTTTGAAGAGGTTTTAGGTTTTGACCAAAATAATTTACATTTTAATGCATTTTTAATTTGATTTTTAATTGATTAATTGTGTAAAAATTATGTTGAGCCATTTTTATGGTCTTGTGATGTTGGACTATTTGTTTGGTCCTTGGTCAAGGTCGATTTGACTTTTGTTGGATTAAAATCATTAGATTTAAGGGATTGATGAAAGGTACATTTCATCTCCCAAAATGAATTAATGATTTTAATTTGATAAAATTCCTCCCATGACCAATTTGTGTTTCTCTCATTTTTCCTCCTTTTTCATCTTCATCCCTATTCTTTCCCATTCCTTTCATTGACCAATGAAATCTCAAATGTCCTAAGATTAATTGGTTCATCAATGATCTTGTATCAGATGAACCAATACAAGTATGGATGAGATAGGTCTATCCCCCTTGATCTTTTCTTTTAGTGTGTGGTATATTTTAGGAGTTTGGTTCATTATACCAAATCCTTAACATGCATTAACACCTAAATCTTTATTCTCCGGTTTCAGATAGTTGTGACTTTCACGTAAGTCCAATTATGATTGCTTAACATATAGCTAAATTTGACCCTAAAGGCATAAAATTCTAGTAAGTGAGATTATAAGTCTCCCATCCTTCATGGTATTGTATGGAAAATTGGCATTTTTTACTTCCTTTGGAAGATGTCTTGGTTCAAGGATACATGCTTGTGAATGGATGGTTGAGTGTTCTCCAAAGAATGACTTAGTCAATTAAAAAGTAAAACACCACTAACACTTAACTAACATTTAACTAACTCTTATTAATATTGCTTTACTTTCAAGTAATTTACTTTATGCCATTTACTTTTCAGTCATTTATCATTCATTGCCATTTACATTTCATTTAACTTGTTTATGTTTATGCCATATTCACTTTGCTCATTTGAGCTATATCTTGTGATTGTATATATTTGTTTGTGCATTTTGATTTTGTTTGTGGTCTAAGGACCTTAAAATACTTAATAAACAACAAAAATCATAAAAAATGTTTGGTTGACTGTTGATCCTGATCTAATATTTTGGACTTAGGATTAGGCAATATTCCCTATGCAAAAAGGACTTGGCCAATGCCAACATTTTGAAACCAAGTTATTGTGAACTGAGCCTTCATCTGATGTAAGTCTTGGGGATTTATTTGAACTCATCTACTACATTGTCTTGGTGCTAATTGTTATTTTGATCTTATGTCTAATACTTTATTTTGAGTTGATCAAGGAATATGCCTTCTGGTACATGAGAAGACAAAAAATACTGCTAGCTATGGGATTTGCTTGCTTGGATGTGGCTATCTTTATTTGATGTCTTGATCTTCATGATGTCTGATATTGCTAATTGTTGGATTGATTATTGCTTGATTTATAGTCCAAGGGAAAATGGGTTTTCTATATGACATTCTTGTCTGATTGGATTGCCTCCCATTGGTCAGATCTTTTCAACCCTTAACTTTTAATTTTATGCTTAAGATTAGTCACTTGGTCTTCTCCCACTTCTTAAATTTCAAAATCTCTCCACCTTTTCAAAAACTTTCTTTGCTTGTGATTTTAAGCTTAGACCTTATTTCAAATAGAAACTTTGGCCTTATGCCATTGAATTTTTGAACTCCTTTTTCTTAAATCAAACTTGTAAATAAATCTAATCATATTGACTTAAAATTTCAAAAGAAAAAAAGAACTAACAACTTCATTCAAATTTTTTTGGCCCTTTGTGCCCTTATCAATTAAATTTTTTGATTAAAAGCAATTCACTCATTTTGAAATTGTTACCACGAATTACAAGGTTTTGATCCCTCATTTTTATGTTGGTACATAGGCCCAAGTCCGAAGGTCTTGTAAAACACAAAAATATAATCAATAAGTTCTTCTCTCATCCTCACACTCTATTTTTCTCGAACATCTTTTATACCAAACACATATGCACACATAAAAAAGGGCTCCCTAGGAGTACCTAGAACACTTTGGGTGATAACACCTTCCCTCTGTGTAACCAACCCCCTTACCTGTAATCTCTGATATTTTATTAGTTTTGATTTGAAAACTTCTTATCTTTTGGTTTTGTTCATACTTTTCCCTTTTCCTTTGGAAATAATAAAAGGGCGGTGGAGACTCTGGTTTTATTGACATTAAGTTTATCCATAACTTGATGGTCATGAATTTACCGCTACAGGGTTCAACTATTTTGTCCCATCTATATAGTTAGTTGTGAAAAAATGCCAAAAAAAATATTTATACATTTTATTCTTGCACCTATTTGCTACAAGCATGAGGTTGGTCAAAACTGTCGTCACTCGCCCCGGTCAACGAGAAGCCATTCACATTCCCATATGCAACAAAGTAAGTTTATAATTAATCTTCTAATTTATTACACTTTATACTACAACTAACCATAACTAATATATTTTCGATCTTTTTGATCTAGTAGGTCAGTTAAAAGGTGATCTGCAACATGTGTCTCAAACACGTTGTAGTAGTCCATCACAATCTTCTAGACCACATTGGACCAGACGATGTAATACTACTATACAACTCTACATTTGATTTAAAAAAATTATCCAATTACATATCCTCTAATCATGTAATATTCTTGTAAAAACACCAATTATTCGGTTCACTAATATGGAGATGCACCAGAGTGACTATGTAAAACTGCAGTTCAACATGCAACAACAAATTCCAGAACCTCTGACGTGTTTAGGAGATTGGCATCAACAAAGAGTTGATGGCCAATAAGATTATTCTGATTGGAGAGACTTCACAAAAGAGATGTGTCATCATTGGAGGAATCGACGATAATACATCTTAAACAAACCAGTCATACATGGTGTTAGACCAACTCAACATTATATGGCACGGTTTAGGTCGGTTACAACTCCATAGTTTGTGTCTGAGCCAAGGTATTTGATTGATCCAAACCAACGAGCTTCGTCATCAAACGCCCAACAAGAAATCCCCACCGAAGAGCAATGTCAACCCACTAAAACCCAACGACCAACCTCACACTATTACCCTACCATATACACCCAAGCACCAAAGACCCAACCTCGCAACCAATTCATGCCACAAACTCAAACTCAAAATCAAGAATCAAACTCTAACCACCAACAACCATACGCAGTAACCACAATAGTCTATAACCTAAATGATCCATACGATTCAGTGTCATGCCATCGTAGCCCCCCACCAATGAACACCCAAACATCCCATCCCCACAACACCCAACCATTGTTTGACTTTAGTACACCACAGGAACCATTGCTTCGTTTCTAAAACAATTCATGTCCCAATTCGGGCAACCATACAGTCCACAATCTACCCAACTACAACGACCTAACTACGATAACATGGACACCGAACTCAATTACAAAAGCACTCTGGCGACAATCCCCCTAGCTATTGGGGAGAAATGATGGCAAGTTTATCAAATATCATTGGACCTTCCACCGAACCTTCACACCAGCCACCATTGCATCATGTCATCACTCAAAGACCCCAAACACCTCATGGAAATTATGGGAGACCTCGAAGACAGGCTAACGCACCTAGATGTGGAACATGGGGGCGTTTCAATCGGGCATTGATTTTATTGTCAATTTTATGTATTTTAACTTTATATTATAATATTGTTTTTCATTTAATTTAATTTAATTATTTATAAATATAAAATTAAAAATATATATATATATATATATATATATATATATATGCATTATACATGCGCTAATGCATGTGGCTTTAAGGCATGCATGCGCCCAATCAAATGGCGCCTATGCTCATTTGCAATGCATGCATGCATCCTACCAAGTGGTGCCTCTGTTCATTGGAAATAAGATTCGTCAGTTCAACTGCCGCCTACGTAATGAAATGTGGTTATTTCCGTAATTATTTTGAAAAATAGGATATTTTAGAATTTAAATTGAACAAAGATGGTTATTTAAAAAAAACTCTAATTATCTATAGTGCAATTGTGATTGATTTTGTAGTATATTTTATTCTATTCTAGCCATTTAATTTCGAATAGTCATATCACTTAGTTTCCAGGCCAACACATTTTTAACTCATGTTAATTTTTTTAGTCATAACAACATACCTCATGACTTGTTGTTTATTAGTAATCTATGAATTATGTCGTTGTTTATGTCATGTAATTGGAGCTAACCGGTTGGATGCAAATAAACTAATGGTGTATTTGTGAGTTAGGAGGAGCGGTGAATAGAGGACTTCAGATGAACGAGCTTTTAAGAAAAAATTGACAAAATTTTAACAATCTAAAAAAATTAATTTTATATAGAATGATAAAGGAATGTGTATCATTAATTAATATATTACAATATGAATTATAATTGAAGAATTAAATTAAATTTTTAATGTTGTCTGTGACCCTCGAATAAGGTTGTTATATTTTAGGGAGACTTGCCTCACTCGTTTCAAGATTCTCGTGGAGTTATAAATATATAAGTACAATGATATTGAAAGAGATCAAATCTCTAACACATAGAAACTATCTATACATAACACATAGAAACTACCTATACATAGATTCCCACTTCATCATGTAGGCTAGCTCTAATATATATTTAACAAACCCTAAAGCCTTTGATAGCCCTTACTCAATAGGGATTGTCATGCTCATTGTATTTTTATCTAGTATAATTGAAGCCTACTATGGGTACCCCAATAAAACTAACTTGGATTATCCTCACTATATTTAACAAGAGTATTGTCTTTGCACCCACCCCACATCACGGTGAACAAGAAGAAAGTTACTTCGGTCAGCGAAGACCTTAATGACGAGGAAAGTGTCATAGTAAATATGTGTGCTTCTATGGACGACCTTCGGCGTCAAAACCAAACTTCTAAAGACAAAGTTCACTATATTCAATAATGTCAACAAGGGGCTGATAGGTGGACGAATTGGACGCACTAGATCCCTAAATTCTATCGGGAAAAATATCGGAGGCGTCTTCCCTGGAGGACTTCAAGCTGCCATTGTTGGCTAAGTTCCATGGACACAACGACCCGTATGAGCATGTGGCCTCCATCAACACTCAGATGGACATCATTGTTTGAAGAAGATATGTTCATCCTTCTTAGTTTTGATTTGATGAAGACAAAATTTTATCTTAGAAGAAAGTTCAAAGAAGAAAAAGATTGCAATTAAGTAATCAAGTTTGCATAAGTTTTGGATTTCAATTATATTAGATCATAGACCAAGGTAAAATATGCAATTAAATTGTTACAAGGTTTATGTGTTTAAAAATTAATCATAAACTTTGATGTATGCATGAGTTTCAAAATTGAATTTTAACTTAGATTTTTCATATTTTTATTAAGGTACGTTGATTAAACTTATTAAATAAATCGATTTACATTGCTTCAATTAAAATGAAAATTTGGTTTTTCAAAGTGGTCAATCAATTAACATATCAAGTAAATCAATTTACCATTCCATTTTGAATTAAGTAAATCGATTTCTCTACTATCATACCTTAGATTTTACCCTAAATTTTTTCATCTACACCAACATTGGATGATCATTCTATTTGATCATACATTTCATCATTCATTTCATTGCATTATTCAGTGATCTAGATGGATGAATAGTCAAGAATATTTAATTTCATTTTTGTCTTTGAAAGACATCATTATCACTATGTTTGAGTACTACATACAAATGGTCCAAGAGTTGATTGTTTAATGCATCATTGTCATTCATTAGCATATTTTGAAATAAAACTCAAAAGTCAAAATTTAACTCTGTTGACTTTTGTTGCTAGTTCATTTACATTATTACATCTTACATTTTTATTTTCCTTGCCATTTTCTATACAAAAAGAACTTCCATCTTTAATATTTGAATTTTTGTTCCAAATATTAAATTTGCATTATTTTAATTAATGTTTAGTATAAGAAAATAAAATAAAATAAATTTCATTTTATTAATTAATTCAAATAATTGTTGTCTACATACACATACTGGAATTTTTTACCCATATACCCCTGATTTAAAAAAAATCCAAAATAACCCTGATTTCAAAACAAATTTCAATCTACCCAACTTTTTAGAGGAGGCGCCATACTGTCGCATCCGCGGAAAACAACCGGTGGGCAAAACAAAACAAACAGAGCCGCCACCGTGCATTATTTATCCCAAAAGAGGGAAACGAAAGGCTCGAAGTAAACCTGGAAAAGACATGGTCTCGTGACCAGAAGGAGATGGGATCGGGAGTCGGTTATGCGAAGGGAAGGTATTATCACTCCTACGCATCCGTCGTACTCGACGGGATCCACGCTCAGAAGAATAGAAGAAAGGTTGCTAAACACTGCTCACAAACTGCACACACACACTGGAAGGAAACACAGATGGAAGAAAGGGGGAACGGGCTCGCTAGGATATCGCATCCTATGCCTACGTATCTCATCTGGAATGAGAATCAGAGCTACCGTAGTTCGGCTCACGCACGCCGAAACAAAACCAACACAGGAAATCGACTGCCAATCGCTGGACTTATGCCAGACTCCACACAAACAGGCAAACATGGAAACCGAATGCCAATCGTTGGACTTACATCGGACTCCGAACCAACAAACACACACACAGAAAACCGATTGCCAATTGCTGGACTTACGTCAGACTCCAACAAGCACACAAGACACAGGAAACCAACTGCCAATCGCTGGACTTACGTCAGACTCCAAGCAAACAAGAGGTTAACCGGACGCTGAGTCGTCAAAAGCAACAAAAAGTTGAACAAACAAACTAACAGGGAGTCTGGTACTCGAGCCTGCTAGCTGTCAAGCAAACACGTACAAAAAGGAAAAGGGTGCCCGGAGAGATCTCGCACGATCTCCTGCCTACGTACCTCATCTGGTATGAGGATCAGGGTGACGTAGTTCCCCTGAACAGGGAAAAAGCTTCTAACCTAACCAGAGACTAGGAAATGACAAACTAGAAGGGAGCCTGACTCGAGCCTAATAGTTATCATGTAATCCACAATGGTCCTAGGTTGAGGTTTTTATCTAACTTGCACAGGGAGTAAGCTATCCTAAACAGCACAGGCAAAGACACACAAGCACAATAAACAAGCACACACACTATATGCAATCAATTGGGCTCATACAAGGCTAGGCTGCAAAAGCAAGCCAACTGGAATGGGGTGTGGTTAGCTCTTAACCCTAACATTGAGAGTTAGGGTGAAGCAGATGAAATAGGAAGTGAGGGTAAGACCTCACAGCTCTTATCCCTGGCCTGGGAGAGCTTGACTCAAATAGAATGTGTGGGAGTTCAGAATGTAGGAACTCTTCTCCACAAGTGACTGACACAACATGATCTTGGGTTATTATCCACAATGCATCAACACAAGGTGTGTGAGCAAAGTGAATGACACACTGAGTAGCAGGAGATGGATTACACATCTCTTTTATCTGCCAATTGCCTCCTAAGAGGTCTTTACCTGCTTGGCACAAATTTAAACATTCACAAGCATTGCCTCTTAAGGAGGACTTCAGACAGGTGCCTGCCCCCATAACAGGACAGGTCTTCCAGACTACATGAAGTCAAAGGAATTATACCTCAGTGGTTAAGCAACCAAGCAAAGCAAAAGCAAGTTCAAAAGAACTCAAAGCAACTTAGGTACCTGTGAAAAATCTAAACCAATCAGTTCAACTGTACAGACAAACAATCAACAAGCAATAACAAATAGACAGACAATGTTCACAATGTGCAAGCCACAAGGCAAACTCAAATGAGCTAACATCAACCTACAAAACACACAAATGTTAGTAATCAAGAGCAAACATCAATGCTCAAATGTGGAAGCATCATCAACTATGGACTTGGATGTTTAAACCTGAAATCAAAGCCCACATGTAAGCCACAAACCACTAGGTCAAACCATAGGGTCAAAGATGGATCAAAAATTCAAAACAGAACATGAAATTTACCATGAATCAACTTTAATCTCATCTTGACACATTCCAAAAGGTCTCGTATCAATATTATTAACCAAAAGCATTTCATGATCAATTGAAGTTCAAGGCAATTTTAGAGCTCAAATGTGACCAACCAGAATGAAAAATCTCAATTAAATCAGAAATGATTCAAATAATTCCAACAAAATTCATGATCAATCTCAACATTCATAACATGCATCACACAAAAAATCAGGGCAATTAGAGATCATTTGGCATGGCAAACACATCATTCAAGTTGAACATCACAAGGTGTGACACAAATTGTCACACCAACTTAGCACATTCATAAAACAGAATTGACAGTTGATAAAAATACCAAATCAACACCAAAATGTCAAGCAATATGTCTAGTTATAGCATGCAAAATTCACATTCATTGGATCAAAGACCAGCATTTCACAACATGATAACCAAGGCAAGGTCAAACATACATACATGTGCAAACTCCCTAGGGCAAATCAATTTTTATCCAGGCACAACTTTCCAATTGATGGTCATAAAAAAATAGACAACATGAGGAACATAATGCAAAAAATTGGAGGTCATTTGGTGCATTTTTCAATTTATGGTGAATTTTGGAAGTTTGAGAAAAATTGAAAATGAAAATGTGAAGCAAGCATGAAATACGAAGGAAATAGGAAAAATGTAAGGCAATTTGGAACTGTCCCCAGCCAGGTTCGAACCGTGTGCAAATTTGAAATCACCAGCGTGCCTAATCAAAACGCTGACGTTTTGAACTTAACCCTAGCCTGGCGCGCTATCAACATTTCGTAGCAAAATTCAAAATGTGCATGCGAAATTCGTAGCTAAATGGCAGCGAAGTTGTAGCAAAACCTGGAGATGAAGAACACCATGCATGAACGATGAAGATCATGAAGATCTTCATCTAGAAATTTCCAGATTCAAAAAAAATGTTCCAGAAATTGGTAAAACTTATATCAATCAACTCGCCATGCCACATACAACAAGGATCAAGCAAGGATTCATGCAAAAACACCATAACACGCTTGGATCGAAGGAATCAAAGATTAGCATCAAAAACTTTAATCACATGTAACTAACTCAAAACAGCACCAAATCACTCCAAATTTTCATCAGAATTACCACCATTCAATGATCTATACAACTAGCATAATGAATTTGAGAATTAATGAGGTCGAAAAACCAACCTCTTGATGAACAGAGTTGAAACCACGTGCTTCCAAGCCTTGCCACACTTCAAATCTTCTCCTATGATGCTTGTGAGATGAATGATGATGAACTGGAAGCTCGATGATGCCAGAAACAAGCTCAATCTTCAACTGCCATGGATGCTTCAATCTTTGCACATAGCTCAAACAGCCACGATTTCCTCTGCTTCCACGTCCAATTCTACTCAATTATGCTTCATGATGATGAAAGGATCAATGAAAAGTGTTCTTGTTTGAAGAATTTTGGAAAAAAATGTGAGAGAATTTTTTTGAGAATTTGGTGATTCTAGATCTAGAGTTGATGATTCTGATCAAAACAGTTATGATTAAGCATATATACTCCATGCTAATCATGTTTAAGAAAGGTTTAGGCCAAATGCAAGTGAGATTAGTGAGCTTTGTGGTTTAAATGCAAAAATGTAATTTCCTACTTCATGCACCTCATGCACGTGAACAGTGCATACTCTGGCCCAAAATCCACTTAAAAACATCCCATGCAAGGTTTGAAATTGATTTGGTATGCTCATGATCATGCAACATGAAGTTATGCAATTTTCTTCCAAAAATTTCATGAATGAACCAATGCCTATGCAAATGAAATTCATGCCATGTGATGATATGCTTGGAAAATACATGTTACAAGGATCAATATGCAAAAAGAACCACTCAATTTGGAGTTTTGGTTTGAAAGTTATGTCCATTTGAAGTTTGAACCACACTTTGCCATGATTGGACCATATCTCCTCAACCACACATGCGAAATTCATGATCTTGGACTTTTTGGAAGTGGGAGAGAAAGATCTACAACTTTCATGTTCAACAAAATTTCATTTGAAGCTTTCTTGATGATGTAATCTTGAGTTGAAGTTGGTCCAAAATCTTTCCATTTTTGGAAAGTTCAAATTACAGGTCACTTGCTATTTTTGGAAAGTCTTGATCTGACTTCAAATTCTTCAATGTTGATGTTTGAAAGATCAAATGAGACTTGTTTGAACATGAATAGAGGTATCTCTGACCACTTCCACCTCCAAATCCACAATTGACTTTGCAATTGACTTGATCATGCACAGATGATTTTGAGCCTCAACCACTTGATGAAATGGCTCCACCATGAAACCCTAGCTTATACAAGCTTAATAAAATCATATGAAGATCTCCATCTCAATAAAGACCTTACCTCCTTGAAAAACCCTGACTGTTAGAATGCAACTGATTAGGGTTGACCAGAGGTCAAAACCCTAATCCTAAGGAACATGATCAGGCACAAAGAACCTCTTGGTGATGATAAAACCATGATGATGGTGATATACTCTGGCAAATAATATAACACTCATCCTCCTTGAGGAATCAATAAACCCTAATTGAAGCACAAACCCTCAGATGGCTAGTGATCAATTCATGAGACTCTCTAGCTAGAATCTTTTAACCTCTCTATCTTCTGAGCAAGACTTAGGAGGATGACTTCTTATTATCAGATGATATGCAATATGCAATGCCTAATGTCCTAAAACATGGAATGCAATGTGCTAAGCTAGTCCCAAGAGAGGAGGGCAAATTTTGAGGTGTTACAGCTGCCCCTATTCAATCCGCTGTGAACCTATCGATATGAATAGCCTCGGCTTTCAGATGATCAGGGTGAAGAGTGATTGAATACCAAGAACAGACGAACAATTTGCGCTTCGCTGGGAAAATAAATAACAATGCCTGTCAGAATCAGCAAAGAAGCGATCTCGAAAGAAGAATCCGTCTGGTACAGAGACAGTCGGCCTGAATACCGAAAAGAAACGTTGACCTGGATACCAAAATAAATGGTAACACAGGAACCACCATGGCCTGAACGCCGCTTGTCAGTCTGAATTGAGCATCGGAACATGAGAGTATTGATGTCGGTCTGATCGCCAAGAAATTGGCCTGAATGCCACTTCGGTCTGAATACCGGAAAACTGGCCTGAGTGCCACAAGTAGTTCAACCTGATCGTCGGAAACTCCTTCGATCTGAAGATCGGAAACTGGTCTGAATACCCACCTCGGCCTGAATACCGGAAACCTGGCCTGAATGCCACAAGTGCGTCGACCTGATCGTCGAAAACTTCTTCGATCTGAAAATTGAAAACTGGCCTGAGTGCCACAAGTTCTTCGACCTGAACGTCGGAAACTTCTTCGATCTGAAAATCGGAAACTGGCCTGAGTGCCACAATGGTCTGAATACCCGAAAAACTTGTCATGCCTATCAGCATCGGCAGAGATAAGGAACAGTGATAAACGAGGAGGCACGCATGCCAATGACCCAAGCTGGGGATAACAATCCATGAGCCTGCTATCCTCTATTCAACCCTAGCAAACGAACAATTTGCGCTCCGCTGGGGATTATCCTCTTTTTGGTTTTCCTGAAACCCCAAAACCTCTTAAATTATCATCTCCATCTCCGCCCGACAGAAACTTCTCCTCCAATATCGCACTACTGGGGAATACTGTTGATTCAAAATCACGATGCCAAACTCCTTGGAGTAACATGCTCACCTTCTGGCGAAACCACCTCTCAAACAATAACCACGGTTTGAGACTAGCTTATGCTTGCAATGCTGATGAATGCTGATGATTTTTTAGCGTAATGCTCCGTAATTATGGAAATGCTCCGCAATTAGCTATGCAATATGCTATGCTTATCTACATGATGAATGCATAAAAAGTATCCCCCTCAAGGGACTCTTCTGAGGAGCTCGAGGCATTCCGCTGAGGAACTCGACAACACTCCAATCTCCACCCTGCTGGGGAATAGCACTGTTGCTGGGAAATAGGCCACCCTTACCAGGGATGACCTCCACTGAACCCGATCCACTCAAGGATTTCGCTGGTGAAGAAACCATCAACGCTCTCTGTGGGGGAAACAACAATCTTCGGCTTGCTGGGGAACTTAACAAGCTCCGCCATGTTTAGGAAAAACAACTACCAACAGGCACCTCCGCTGGGAAATAGCAACTTTCAGGCCTGGCTTCTGAGGAAACATCGATCTAAAACCTGCTAGGGAGATAACCATCCCGACCCTGCTAGGGAAGACTCAGACCTTGAACCTGCTGGGGAGATAACAATTCCGCCTCTGCTTGGGGAAACCAGGAAAGTCTGGCACAGAACACCCGTCGACTCGCCGAACCCCGATATTCAACATCTAAATCCAGTATCAGCTTTCCACTTTTGAGAGCTCTCAGACTCGTCTGGACTTTTCTGATTCATCACCTTGTATTCTCAACTTCTCCATACTCCACGGAGATCGAACCCTCTGGATTCATACAAACTTTCCAGTCCTCAGACTTTGAAGAGTCTTCTTGATTAATTCTCAAGGATCGCCGCACGTCTTTCGTTGTCTTTTCACCATTCCTTAGTCCCTTGTCCCTAATTGGACTCCACGGGGATCTCTTGTCAAAAAGGCTTCACATCACAACCTGCAAGTGAGTGAAAATATCTAACAGCACCTGCAAAAGAGATCGTTAGACAAAACGTGCCCCAAGCGTGCCAAAATTTCAACACTTGGGTCACTCAACCTTCCGAATAAGATTTCAAGCTTTCAATCTTATAAACATGCATTGGAAGGGACCTGTATGTCTTAAAATGCAAAGATTCTTTATCACAAGCAATGGGATGTTTTTGCAATCAAAGCGGTAATGAAAACAAAAACAAAATTATTTGACTGAATATGCATTTTATTAATTGAAAAGGTGTGGCTCATGAATGAGCAATACAAAGGAAGCAATTCCTGAAAAGAGGTAATCGCGCACAAAAGGAAAAATCTATCCTAATGGCAATGTGAACCCGTGACCTCATCGAGTTCCATCTAGGTTACACCCCATATGTCCTTAGACTCTCCGCGCTTTCTGCCTTCTGAACAAGACGTTTCCGACTGCTCCCGGCCAGGGATCATCCATGATGTATCCAAAGTACAAACGATCATACTAGACGCAGTTGTTCGTTTCAATCCCTCTTTTGCCTGGACCGCACTTTCGGGTTTTCAGTCCACCGGGATACCCTTTTTTGCCCAAGCCACCTTTTCAGGTTTTCGACTTGCCGGGTGTACATTTTTTCCTTTTTAACCCTAATTTATGCCCGAACCTTTTTCTCTTTTTTTTTCTTTGCTTCGCCGGGATGCCCCTTTTTGCCTGGACTCTTTTGTTCTTTTCGTCCAGCGGGTCTCTTTATACGAAGTATTTTTTAACTGCGTCCGCATTCACAGGGGATGGAAAATCCTCACCATCCATGGTCGTTAACAACAAGGCTCCTCCAGAGAAAACCTTCTTGACCACGAATGGACCTTCATAATTGGGTGTCCATTTGCCCCTACGATCGTTTTGAGGAGGAAGAATCCTTTTCAGCACCAGATCTCCTACGTGATACACACGAGGTCGCACCTTTCGGTCAAAAGCACGCTTCATCCGCTGTTGGTACAATTGCCCATGACAGATGGCCGCCAGCCTCTTTTCCTCAATCAGGCTCAACTCTTCATACCGAGTCCTTACCCATTCAGCCTCTTGCAACTTCACGTCCATCAGGACTCTCAGCGAAGGAATCTGAACCTCAACTGATAGCACCGCTTCCATTCCATATACCAACGAGAAAGGTGTTGCCCCAGTAGATGTACGCACTGAAGTTCGATACCCATGCAATGCAAATGGCAACATCTCATGCCAATCTTTATATGTCACGACCATCTTCTGCACAATCTTCTTTATATTCTTATTAGCTGCCTCAACCGCCCCATTCATCTTCGGACGATAAGGGGAAGAATTGTGATGCTCGATCTTGAACTCCCGGCACAGTTCTGCCATCGTCTTGTTATTGAGATTAGAACCATTATCAGTAATGATTCTTTCGGGAACCCCATATCTGCAAATGATGTCTCTTTTCAGGAACCTGGCAACGACCTGCTTCGTCACGTTTGCATAAGACGCCGCTTCCACCCATTTGGTGAAGTAGTCAATAGCCACCAATATGAACCGGTGCCCATTCGAAGCCGTAGGCTCAATCTTTCCGATCATATCAATGCCCCACATAGCAAACGGCCATGGGTACGACATCAAACTCAACGGGTTTGGAGGCACGTGCACCTTGTCAGCATAAATCTGGCATTTATGACACTTCTGCACGAAATTGAAACATTGGGCCTCCATTGTCATCCAATAATAACCTGCCCTCGGCAACTTCTTCACCATTGCATTTCCACTGGCATGGGTACCGAACGACCCTTCGTGAACCTCTTTCATCAATTGGCTTGCTTCTTTGTCGTCAACACATCTGAGCAAGACCCAATCGAAATTTCTCTTGTACAAAACCCCATCCTTATTCAGATAGAACACCATGGCCAACCTCCTCAGAGTCTTTCGGTCCTTCTTGGATGCTCCCTCAGGATACTCTTGGGTTTCCAGATAGCGCTTGATATCGTAATACCACGGCTTCTCATCGTCAGGCGCTGTGTCAACAACAAACACATGAGCCGGTCTATCCAGACGTCCCACCTCAACACTTGGGAACTGATTCCACCACTGCGCCTTAATCAAGGCGGCCAGAGTAGCCAAAGCATCTGCCAAAGGATTCTCTTCTCTAGGCACATGATGCAATACCACCTTGGTGAAAAACGTCAACAATCTCCTCGTATAATCGCGGTATGGAATTAAATGAGATTGATGCGTATACCACTTTCCGTTAACCTGATTCACAACCAAAGCTGAATCTCCATATATAACAAGGTTCTTGATCCTCAAATCAATCGCCTCTTCAATCCCTAAGATACAAGCTTCGTATTCAGCCACGTTGTTGGTGCACTCAAATGTCAGCCGGGCAGCAAAAGGAATGTGGGATCCCTTCGGCGTAACCAAAACAGCACCAACACCGCTACCATTCACATTAACGGCCCCATCAAACATCAAAATCCATTCGGATTCAGGGTCAGGCCCCTCCTCCGGGATTGGTTCCTCGTAATCTTTCGATTTGAGAAACATGATGTCCTCATCAGGGAATTCACCTTCATCGGTTGATAATCCTCAATGGGTTGCTGGGCGAGGTAATCAGACAATACACTCCCCTTGATCGCCTTCTGAGAGGTATACTGGATATCATATTCGGTCAAAATCATTTGCCACCTCGCAACCCGTCCGGTCAATGCTGGCTTCTTAAAAATATACTTGATTGGATCCATCTTGGAAATCAATAAAGTGGTATGAACCAGCATATACTGCCTCAGTCGGCGAGCAACCCATACCAAAGCACAGCAAGTTTTCTCAAGCAGTGAATATCTTGTTTCACAGTCGGTAAACTTTTTGCTAAGGTAGTATATGGCATGCTCTTTTCAACCAGACTCGTCATGCTGCCCCAGTACGCACCCCATAGACCCCTCGAGGACCGTCAAGTACAGAATTAACGGTCGTCCCTCCACAGGAGGCATCAGAATCGGAGGCTCCTGCAAATACTCTTTTATCTTTTCAAATGCCGCTTGGCAATCATTATTCCACCTGACCGTTTGATCTTTTCTCAACAACTTGAATATAGGTTCGCACGTGGCTGTTAGATGAGATATGAACCGTGAAATGTAGTTCAATCTATCTAAGAAACCACGAACCTCCTTCCCCGTTCTCGGTTCAGGCATTTCTCTTATTTTTTTTACTTTAGCAGGATCAACCTCGATTCCTCTTTCACTTACAATGAACCCCAGCAATTTACCGGACCGCACCCCGAAAGTGCACTTGTTCGGATTCAACCTCAGTCTGAACTGTCTCAGCCGGTCAAACAACTTGGCCAGATCTACCAAATGTCCTTCTTCTGTCTGGGACTTTGCTATCATGTCATCAACATAGCATTCGATTTCATGATGAATCATATCATGAAACAAAGTCACCATGGCCCTCTGATAAGTGGCACCGGCGTTCTTGAGACCGAATGGCATCACCTTATAACAGAAAGTGCCCCACGGTGTGATGAACGTCGTTTTCTCCATATCATCTGGAGACATTTTGATTTGATTATAGCCAGAGAAGCCATCCATGAAGGAAAACACCGAGAATTGAGCTGTATTATCTACCAACACATCAATGTGAGGTAATGGGAAATCATCCTTCGGGCTAGCTCTGTTCAGATCCCGGTAGTCCACACACATCCTCACCTTCCCATTCTTCTTCGGGACCGGCACAATATTTGCGACCCAAGGCGGATAATTAGTGACAGCTAGGAAACCAGCATCCAACTGCTTCTGCACCTCTTCTTTAATTTTCATTGCCATCTCAGGTCGAGTTCTGCGCAACTTCTGCTTCACTGGAGGACAATCTGCTCTCAACGGTAACTTATGCATAATAATATCGGTATCCAATCCTGGCATATCTTGATAAGACCAGGCAAAGATATCAACATATTCTTTCAACAATGCTACCATTCTGCTCTTGACACTCGCCTCCAAAGCAGCCCCGATTTTCACTTCTTTTCTGACCTCGTCGGTACCCATATTTAACAATCTCGACTTGTTCCTCGTGCGGTTGAATCACCTTCTCCTCTTGTTTCAACAACTTGGCTAATTCCTCTGGCAGTTCACAATCTTCATCGCCTTCTTCTTCGGCATGATAGATCGGATTGTCGAAATCATATGAGGGTGTAACAGGATTGTTATCAATGAGATCCGGCGAATGATCGCATCTGCATGAATGTTGATTCATGCATTGCTTTAGAACCGGAGCGAGACAAATTGAAAAAGAAAATGAAAACATTGCCATTTTTATTTTTGTTTTTATTATACTGCAAAAATAAATGAAAAACAGGGAACACCGCTTTTAATGAAAAACATCCATTTATTACTGATGCAAATTTTGCAAAATGAAACATGAGGTGGCCCTTACAATGAACCATTACGTTTCGGGAAAAACGTATGGCTTCCATGCAAATAAAATTCAAGACAGAAAATATTACTCTTCAAGTAGAGCGACAGTGATGATCTTTTCGGCCTTCCAGTTCTGGACTTCCATCCCTGGGACGCACGGTTTTATCCATTGATCAATCTCACAGTCACTGTCAACTTCTTCACCCACCATACAGATGTGATCTGGATCCAGCATTCCAGCACTGGTGAACGTGACTGACGGACGACATCCTCTACCTTGTCCAGACGAGCCTGGGCCCGACTGATAACCCACTCCGAATCTATCCTTCTTGGCGGTGATGTCCATCATCTTTCCCCAACCAGGAGCTTCCCCACTCTTCACCACCTCAACAGCCTGCTTATACGAAGAAAAGGACGGCTTCTCCTCCTCTTTCGCAAAAAGAGCATTCTCCACCTTGACGGTTTCGAATGCTTGGCTTGGCGTTTCCCATATCTCACCATCCATTTCAACATACTTGAACGATGATAGGTGGCTGACGAAGATATCCTCATCTCTGCAGACTGTGACGACCTGCCCGTCCCAGATATACTTCAATTTCTGGTGCAAAGTTGAAGTCACTGCCCCAGCAGCATGAATCCATGGTCTACCCAACAAACAACTATATGCCGGCTGAATATCCATGACATAAAATACCGACTTGAACACCTCGGGCCTAATCTTCACCGGGAGCTCCACTTCCCCAAACACTGCCCTCTTCGAACCGTCGAAAGCTCTCACTATCAGGTCAGTGGGCGTCAAGATCAACCCTTCACAGTTCAACTTCGCCAAGGCTTTCTTTGGCAACACATTTAAAGATGAGCCAGTATCAACCAACACGTGCGAGAGCACGGCTCATTTACATTCCATAGCAATGTGTAATGCCCTATTATGATTCCTCCCATCCACAGTTAGATCTAAATCAGTGAAACCCAACCCATGATTGGCATTGACATTTGACACCACCGTCTCTAACTGATTGATTGTGATCTCTTGGGGAACATAGGCTCTCTTTAGTATCTTCAATAAAGCCTCCCTATGCCCTCGGAGCTTAGCAACAACGACAAGATTGAGATCTTGGATGGAGTCTGCTGCAAATGGTCAACAAGCTTGTACTCTGACTTCTTAATGATTCTCAGAAATTCTTCAGCTTCATCATCAAGTTCTTTCTCCGACCTACCAGGCGCCGGTGTCACCACAGGAGTACCCTCATTTACCGCTTGTTTCCCTCTTGCCCTGGCTAAAGCCTCGGCCTTATCTTTCTTTTCTCTCTCTCCATCCCCATTCCTCAAGGCGTCCGGTGCAAACAACCTTCCACTGCGAGTGAACCCACTAGGTCCGGCATTATCCACCTTTGAAATAGTGGTTTCACTTGCAGTTTGATCCTCCAACTTCTCCCTATTACAGTAGATTTCTCCACCATAATGCCACGGCACGGCGTCATCTTTGTCATAAGGAATAGGCCCAGGTACCGTGATAGTAACTGGAGCCGCATCGGCCAGCGTTGACAAATCAACCGGGTCGAAGTAAATGGTTATGGTGGAGACATCTTCCTTCCCCGAATCAATCTTTTCAAATCTGAGGCTTCCTTCATCCATCAGCCTCTGGACAGCCTCCCTCAGCAACACACACCCATCAGGAGTAACAGTGCACGCAGCACAACAGTTATCACAGCCCGGAAAGACCCCATTCTTCAACAGTTGTCTTTTGACCTCAGCCAACGGAGTCTTCAACTGATTCACACTTATCAGCCCGATTTTGCCCTCTTCAGAGATTGCATTCACCCCCATTTGACCATGCGCAGGAATGGGATTAGCATTCACATTTGGAGATGGTGCAAAGTTGATTGCCTTAGAATCCACCAAGTCCTGGACCACATGCTTAAAAGCTTTACAATTTTCCACGTTATGTCCAGGGGCACCTGAGTGGAATTCGCACTTGGCGTTCTCATCAAAACTGGTCGGCCTCTGATCAGGTCTCAATGGCGCCAACGTCCTTAGCTGAACCAGCCCCAAGTCTTTCAACTTTTTCAACAAGAACGAGTAGGTTAAAGGTGGCCTATCAAATTGACGATCATTCATTCGTCCTTTTACTTGATATCCGGCCCTCTGCGGTCTCTGTTGAAATGGTTGTCGTTGTTATTGCGGTTGTTGTTGTTGCTGTTGTTGATTATCAGCAGGAATGGTTACCGCAGCAGTGTGCTGGTAATAACGATCCCTACTCTGTCCCCTCTGAGCATACATAGCGCTGGTGTCACCCTCCTTCTTCCTCTGACCATTTGTAAAGGGCTTCTTTGATCCAGACGACGAAGCATTACCCTGTATCTTTCCCAGCTTCAACCAACTTTCAATTCTTTCTCCAGCCACCACTATATCAGCAAAGTTGGTAACCGGGCATCCAACCATTCTTTCAGCAAAGGTCCCCTGCAAGGTACCCATAAACAGATCTGACATTTCTCGGTCTACCAACGGAGGTTGAACTCGGGCAGCCAGCTCCCTCCACCTCTGGGCATATTCTTTAAACCCCTCATTAGGCTTCTGAGACATACCCTGCAATTGGGTACGGCTAGGAGCCATATCAGCGTTGAATTGGTACTGTTTAAAGAATGCATCACCAAGATCCTGCCAGCTCTTGATGTTAGAAGATTTCAATTTGGTGTACCATTCCAAAGACCCTCCAGACAAACTGTCTTGGAAGAAGTACATCCACAGCTTCTGGTCCATTGTATAAGCAGAAATATGACACCTGTCCGCACAACAATATGTCAGCATATTGCTTCAATGATTCCTATAACAATCAAGCACGTTAGAAAATGACACCTGCAAAATAGAAGACAAGTTATTATGATTATGCATGAATGCAATGTCTATCCATATGAGGAACACTCTGTCTTTCGATCCTGGCTTCATCGAGACAGATAATAATCCGGCAGTAATATGCTGACATTCATCGAATGATTTCATCATACAGATCAGAGAATTATGATTTAGCAAAGATATCACCCAACCATGTGTGTGCTATGTGAGTGCATACAGGAAAGCAAATAAAGCTTGAAGATCGATCACTGAATGAAAATAACCATGGCATATCAAAAGTGCACAATAAGTGCGAGAGTCATACATCGAGTCTGATACAAATCAAATACAATTCTCCAGAATCAGAAAGAAAATATAAGCAAGTGAATTCCGTCAACAGGCCTGACGGTAATCCAACACAAATGATAACAAAAGGCCCCACAGAAGGCTCCGCATCATCTACCATCTTGATAGACTTCACAGCAAATCTGAGTTCGGTGTTCTCCTGCTGCAATCTTCCTATCTCCTTTTGGTGAATCTTTATCTGTCTGAAATAATGATCTCTCTCAGCAATGTAGTGATCTCTCTCGGTAATGATCTTCGCGTTTTCCGCTTCCTTAATCTTCAGCTTTGCCTCCCACTCAGCGATAAGGGTTATGACTCTGTTGTCCCTCTGATCCCTCACAAGGATTTGTCTCCTCTTCTCATCTTCGATGACCTTCGAAGCTCTAGCCAACCTCTCCTTGGTGACGTCATGCTCCTTCGTGGATGACTCCAAAGCTTGGCTGACCTTGCGGTAATAAGCGGTGTCTATCTCAAAGCGCTTCACCACAAGAGCATGCCTCTTATCCTGATCTTCTATTCTCCCTTTGATCTCCTGACTAGCCATCTGAATCCTAGCAACACTCATCTCCAACTCAGTCTTTTCTGCCTGCAGCTGATCTCTGGCTTTCTTCATCTCAAGGAACTCTTCCATGCTAACAGAAGAACGTGGCCCCTCAATCACTGGACACCAAGGATCACCTCCAGGAAATGGTAGATGTGTGAGCTCAATCCTCTTCCTAAGCCAATCATCAAACGGAGGAAAAGACCTGCTATTAACCTTGCCAAAAGGAACCTTGCCCTTTCTCTGAATGTCACGCCACTCATCAGACACTTGCCTCAACTTTGTCTGATTGCCCTCAATTGGGAAGTAGAAAGACTCCTGAATCTCTCGTCCAAGAGGAGGACCCTCCACAGCAAATCCCATCTGTCTCCTAAGAAGCACTGAGTTGTAATTAATGCAACCTTGAACTCCAATAAGAGGCACATTGGGAAGACTCCCACAACTGTAAATGAAATCCCGTCCAGCCATACCATTGTGAGTCCAAGCTATGTCATTGACTCGCAAACCCATCAACCTAACTGACCACTTGACAGTAGGGTCAAGAAAAGCAAAGGCACCTCTGGAAGGCAAATACCCCATGAACCATTTGTACAACAACTGAGCACAACATCTGATCAATCCCCCACGCCGCTTCTCGTTCCGATTATGGACCGAGTAATAAACATCCCTAACCAGAGTAGGAATAGGATTCCTCTGCATAAACAACCGGACGACATTAATGTCCACAAAGTTCTTCAGATTAGGGAACATGATGATCCCATAGATGCTCACAGTAATCAAAGCACAGACGGTCCTCCAATTACCCACAACAGCATGCTCCTTGGCTCTAGCCTCCAAGAAACTCAGATGAAAACCAGGTAACTTTCCCTTCTCCTTCAAACCCCCCTTAGTCATCTCTGGGCTCAAATAAAGAGCACGAGAAATCTCCACAATATCAGGTTCCCCCTTGGTGACATAGAAAGGAATCTGATCTCTGATCTGAATACCCAGGATACTAGCATAGTCCTCCATCAAAGGCCCCAATTGGTAATCTGGGAACACGAAGCATCTCAAACCCGGGTCATAAAACTGGAGAAGAGTATGGATGGCGCTCCTATCACTGTCTGTGAGCCTGAAAACTAACTTCAGAATACCACCGTAAGTCTCACGGAACAACCCCACATGGTCAGGTGTAATCAATGCTATCATATCTCTCAGCACACCAATTTCTGGGTCGAAGAAGTTGTAGACAACGTCGTCTTTCAAACCGGTCCTCATGTCTGGAACAAAGAAATCTCTCAGCCAGGATCTCGATCAAGAATGTCCCTTGCATATGGATAAACATGTGTTAGATGCAGATAAATGCAAAATGTGAATGATGCTGATGTATGAATGCAATGCACTGTGCCATCCTCCGAGTCATCTGAACATCTACTGCACTGAGTTACAGCCTCTGAATTGATCACAACCATCTGAGGGAATATGTAACCACAAATCTGACTTAGGGTTCCGAAATAAACGGAACCTGAGGATATATCACCATCACCATAAAGAAGACACTGAACTGATAGCCTCAAAATCATCTGTATCAACCCAGGGAATCCTGAAATAAACGGATCCCCATTGATAAATACCACGGACAAAACTCCGGCATCTCGGAAGTACATCCATAAATCCGACTTATAAATAGAACTCTGATCAATAACTGAACCATTAATCACCATCAGAACATGCATCTGTAAGAATCAACCCTCCCCTCACAGGTGAATTCTAATCAGGTCATCCTAAGGCGGATAATGGTCTCGACAATCGGGCAAAGATACTCAACGGGTTTGCCCTTTCGGGTGTGCCGCTGCAGCTCTCTTAAGATTGTCTAAACCAAAGATCCAGGAAAGATCGGTCACCGAAGTCACCAGCTCAGATGAAGTGACTCAACCAAAGTGGATACTCCACAAAGGAAGAGCTCCTTCAAAAGAACCTCGTCCGGCTTGTGGTATATCACGTCGCCCAAAACATGTTGACCTAACATGAGAGGCAACATGAGACCACGCTAATCCTAGGTGTATACTCGGGCCTGGGTTTTAGCCCCACTCAGAACACCCACCCCAAATCAGAGGAACCAAACCTGTACAGAATCCAGCATAATGATAATATGATGCATGCAAACATATATGCAAATATATACATAACATAATAATCATAAATGCAATAAATAGAGCAACACAAGCAACCTAAACTATCCTAGAGAACGCTAGGAGTGACTCGCTTAGGGAAGATGGACCAGCAAGAGGTCAACTTCTTATTCCCCAGCAGAGTCGCCAGTTGTCGCATCCGCGAAAAACAACCGGCGGGCAAAACAAAACAAACAGAGTCTCCACCGTGCGTTATTTATCCCAAAAGAGGGAAAGGAAACGCTCGAAGTAAACCTGGAAAAGACATGGTCTCGCGACCAGAGAGAGATGGGATCAGGAGTCGGTTATGCGAAGGGAAGGTATTAGCACCCCTACGCATCCGTCGTACTCGACGGGATCCACGCTCAGAAGAATAGAAGAAAGGTTGCTAAACACTGCTCACAAACTGCACACACACACTGGAAGGAAACACACATGGAAGAAAGGGGGAACGGGCTCGCTAGGATATCGCATCCTATGCCTACGTATCTCATCTAGAATGAGAATCAGAGCTACCGTAGTTCGGCTCTCGCACGCCGAAACAAAACCAACACAAGAAACCGACTGCCAATCGCCGGACTTACGTCAGACTCCACACAAATAGGCAAACATGGAAACCGAATGCCAATCGCTGGACTTACATCGGACTCCGAACCAACAAACACACACACAGGAAACCGACTGCCAATCGCTGGACTTACGTCAGACTCTAACAAGCACATAAGACACAGGAAACCAACTGCCAATCGCTGGACTTACGTCAGACTCCAAGCAAACAAGAGGTTAACCGGACGCTGAGTCGTCAAAAGCAACAAAAAGTTGAACAAACAAACTAACAGGGAGTCTGGTACTCGAGCCTGCTAGCTGTCAAGCAAACACACACAAAAAGGAAAAGGGTGCCCGGAGAGATCTCGCACGATCTCCTGCCTACGTACCTCATCTGGTATGAGGATCAGGGTGACGTAGTTCCCCTGAACAGGGAAAAAGCTTCTAACCTAACCAGAGACTGGGAAATGACAAACTAGAAGGGAGCCTGACTCGAGCCTAATAGTTATCATGTAATCCATAATGGTCCTAGGTTGAGGTTTCTATCTAACTTGCACAGGGAGTAAGCTATCCTAAACAGCACAGGCAAAGACACACAAGCACAATAAACAAGCACACACACTATATGCAATCAATTGGGCTCATACAAGGCTAGGCTGCAAAAGCAAGCCAACTGGAATGGGGTGTGGTTAGCTCTTAACCCTAACATTGAGAGTTAGGGTGAAGCAGATGAAATAGGAAGTGAGGGTAAGACCTCACAGCTCTTATCCCTGGCCTGGGAGAGCTTGACTCAAATAGAATGTGTGGGAGTTCAGAATGTAGGAACTCTTCTCCACAAGTGACTGACACAACATGATCTTGGGTTATTATCCACAATGCATCAACACAAGGTGTGTGAGCAAAGTGAATGACACACTGAGTAGCAGGAGATGGATTACACATCTCTTTTATCTGCCAATTGCCTCCTAAGAGGTCTTTACCTGCTTGGCACAAATTTAAACATTCACAAGCATTGCCTCTTAAGGAGGACTTCAAACAGGTGCCTGCCCCCATAACAGGACAGGTCTTCCAGACTACATGAAGTCAAAGGAATTATAACTTAGTGGTTAAGCAACCAAGCAAAGCAAAAGCAAGTTCAAAAGAACTCAAAGCAACTTAGGTACCTGTGGAAAATCTAAACCAATCAGTTCAACTGTACAGACAAACAATCAACAAGCAATAACAAATAGACAGATAATGTTCACAATGTGCAAGCCACAAGGCAAACTCAAATGATCTAACATCAACCTACAAAACACACAAATGTTAGTAATCAAGAGCAAACATCAATGCTCAAATGTGGAAGCATCATCAACTATGGACTTGGATGTTTAAACCTGAAATCAAAGCCCACATGTAAGCCACAAACCACTAGGTCAAACCATAGGGTCAAAGATGGATCAAAAATTCAAAACAGAACATGAAATTTAACATGAATCAACTTCAATCTCATCTTGACACATTCCAAAAGGTCTCGTATCAATATCATTAACCAAAAGCATTTCATGATCAATTGAAGTTCAAGGCAATTTTAGAGCTCAAATGTGACCAACCAGAATGAAAAATCTCAATTAAATCAGAAATGATTCAAATAATTCCAACAAAATTCATGATCAATCTCAACATTCATAACATGCATCACACAAAAAATCAGGGCAATTAGAGATCATTTGGCATGGCAAACACATCATTCAAGTTGAACATCACAAGGTGTGATACAAATTGTCACACCAACTTAGCACATTCATAAAACAGAATTGACAATTGATAAAAATACTAAATCAACACCAAAATGTCAAGCAATATGTCTAGTTATAGCATGCAAAATTTCACATTCATTGGATCAAAGACCAGCATTTCACAACATGATAACCAAGGCAAGGTCAAACATACATACATGTGCAAACTCCCTAGGGCAAATCAATTTTTATCCAGGCACAGTTTTCCAATTGATGATCATAAAAAAATAGACAACATGAGGAACATAATGCAAAAAATTGGAGGTCATTTGGTGCATTTTTCAATTTATGGTGAATTTTGGAAGTTTGAGAAAAATTGAAAATGAAAATGTGAAGCTAGCATGAAATATGAAGGAAATAGGAAAAATGCAAGGCAATTTGGAACTGTCCCCAGCCAGGTTCGAACCGTGTGCAAATTTGAAATCACCAGTGCGCCTAATCAAAATGCTGACGTTTTGAACTTAACCCTAGCCTGGCGCGCTATCAACGTTTCGTAGCAAAATTCAAAATGTGCATGCGAAATTCGTAGCTAAATGGCAGCGAAGTCGTAGCAAAACCTGGAGATGAAGAACACCATGCATGAACGATGAAGATCATGAAGATCTTCATCTGGAAATTTCCAGATTCAAAAAAAATGTTCCAGAAATTGGTAAAACTTATATCAATCAACTCGCCATGCCACATACAACAAGGATCAAGCAAGGATTCATGCAAAAACACCATAACACGCTTGGATCGAAGGAATCAAAGATTAGCATCAAAAACTTTAATCACATGTAACTAACTCAAAACAGCACCAAATCACTCCAAATTTTCATCAGAATTACCACCATTCAATGATCTATACAACTAGCATAATGAATTTGAGAATTAATGAGGTTGAAAAACCAACCTCTTGATGAACAGAGTTGAAACCATGTGCTTCCAAGCCTTGCCACACTTCAAATCTTCTCCTATGATGCTTGTGAGATGAATGATGATGAACTGGAAGCTCGATGATGCCAGAAACAAGCTCAATCTTCAACTGCCATGGATGCTTCAATCTTTGCACATAGCTCAAACAGCCACGATTTCCTCTGCTTCCACGTCCAATTCTACTCAATTATGCTTCATGATGATGAAAGGATCAATGAAAAGTGTTCTTGTTTGAAGAATTTTGGAAAAAAATGTGAGAGAAATTTTTTGAGAATTTGGTGATTCTAGATCTAGAGTTGATGATTCTGATCAAAACAGTTATGATTAAGCATATATACTCCATGCTAATCATGTTTAAGAAAGGTTTAGGCCAAATGCAAGTGAGATTAGTGAGCTTTGTGGTGTAAGTGCAAAAATGCAATTTCCTACTTCATGCACCTCATGCACGTGAACAGTGCATACTCTGGCCCAAAATCCACTTAAAAACATCCCATGCAAGGTTTGAAATTGATTTGGTATGCTCATGATCATGCAACATGAAGTTATGCAATTTTCTTCCAAAAATTTCATGAATGAACCAATGCCTATGCAAATGAAATTCATGCCATGTGATGATATGCTTGGAAAATACATGTTACAAGGATCAATATGCAAAAAGAACCACTCAATTTGGAGTTTTGGTTTGAAAGTTATGTCCATTTGAAGTTTGAACCACACTTTGCCATGATTGGACCATATCTCCTCAACCACATATGAGAAATTCATGATCTTGGACTTTTAGGAAATGGGAGAGAAATATCTACAACTTTCATGTTCAACAAAATTTAATTTTAAGCTTTCTTGATACTGTAATCTTGAGTTGAAGTTGGTCCAAAATCTTTCCATTTTTGGAAAGTTCAAATTACAGGTCACTTGCTATTTTTGGAAAGTCTTGATCTGACTTCAAATTCTTCAATGTTGATGTTTGAAATATCAAATGAGACTTGTTTGAACATGAATAGAGGTATCTCTGACCACTTCCACCTCCAAATCCACAGTTGACTTTGCAATTGACTTGATCATGCACAGATGATTTTGAGCCTCAACCACTTGATGAAATGGCTCCACCATGAAACCCTAGCTTATACAAGCTCAATAAAATCATATGAAGATCTCCATCTCAATAAATACCTTATCTCCTTGAAAAACCCTGACTGTTAGAATGCAACTGATTAGGGTTGACTAGAGGTCAAAACCCTAATCCTAAGGAACATGATCAGGCACAAAGAACCTCTTGGTGATGATAAAACCATGATGATGGTGATATACTCTGGCAAATAAGATAACACTCATCCTCCTTGAGGAATCAATAAACCCTAATTGAAGCACAAACCCTCATATGGCTAGTGATTAATTCATGAGACTCTCAAGCTAGAATCTTTTAACCTCTCTATCTTTTGAGCAAGACTTAGGAGGATGACTTCTTATTATCAGATGATATGCAATATGCAATGCCTAATGTCCTAAAACATGAAATGTAATGTGCTAAGCTAGTCCCAAGAGAGGAGGGCAAATTTTGAGGTGTTACACATACCAATTGGTGTTTGCTCTTAAACTTAGAGAGGAGACGCCAATTGGATTGGCTAGTGTTAATTGGCGCGTATTTGTTAAGCTTTAAGGGAGACGCCAATTCGTCTGACACTTGTGTGTGTTTTGTAATTTTTTTTAAAAACATTCTACATGATAGATAAAGTCGAAATTGGACCAATTCATATTAATATCAATACCCATTTACACATAAAAAAAGACTAATGTTAATGACCAGGATCACCTAACTGACCTCCGATCCCACATCCTCTAGCTACCCAAACTTGTGGCCCTAACCCACGTTGATGATTCACCGCAGGTGTTTGAGTATCTGAGGGACCAAAAACATCACCACCAATTGCATGAGATTGCCTCAGATAGTCAGACAAATCAGCGTAGTCTTGTGTATGCATCAAAGGGGTACCACCATAGCTGATTTCATGACCCATGCCAGAGTAGTTGGGTTGTATTTGAGTTGTTGAAAGGCGACCGGGACGACTGAAGGGAGACATTAGTGTGAATGATACATCGAGGAAAGGTTGAAATGATTGTTGTGGTGTTTGGTAGACATATGGTTGTTGAAGGTTTTGGTTTTGAGATGTTTGGGCTTCTTGGCTATGGTAGGAAGAGGGAAGGTTGATGTTAAATGATCGTTGAGTGTTTTAGCTATGGCGGCTATGGTAGGGTGATGTGTTCGGTGCATAGCGATTCTGGTGAAGGAGAAGAGCGATCCAAAATGCAGCGGAATTTAGAATTTCTCCTTTAGTGATCCTTACGAATGGACATGATCAATGATAGAATCGTTACCTCTTGTGGCGATTGTAACCTTTGATGCAGATCTACGGAGCGATCACGAACGTTGAACAATGACAACGCCTCTACTCAGTCCACACGAACAGATTCCTTCAATCTCAATGCTAGCTATTACGAATGAAGGCTTTGTGTGTGTGTGTGTGTGTGTGAGAGAGAGAGAGAGAGAAACGAAATTGCAACTGCACAAATGCTTCTACACAAGGGTTCTATTTATAGAACCACTTGTGTGGGCTGCAAGCTAAAAAGCCCACTCAAGTGTATGTGGCCCATATCTTATAATATGCCAAAATCACTTAAATGCGTGGTACCTTACCATATTTCGTATTCTACTTAAGTACATTGTACCTTACGATGTTCTACAATTCAGTTAAGTGCACCGTACATTACGGTATTCCTTATTTACTTTATCTCTCATCAATCCGTCCTTTTGTGTGTGACCCTGTAGTTTTTCATGGCATTGGCAATTATATTAAATCACGTATTTAACATAATAAACAGTGAGTGGTATCTAGCAACATATCACTACTACCGAAGACACGAAAATGTCATATGATCTGACAAATCCTTTTGTGATAATACTTATGTGTACAATTACCCTTTTTCCCTTATGTCTATATTGAACACAAGGCATACACTATGTCATCCTTGTCCAGTTCAATATTGGGCCCATATACATTTATCCTGTTACACAGGATGGGAAAATTCCATCTAGGTCACTCATGTCCCTTAGCATGCTACGTGGAGTACCCATCAACTGTCTTTATGGTTATCCAGTTACGTACAATGTTTGATTAGCAATAAGGCACTCGACTCTACATCTAGGGTCCATAGTGGTTTCAGGTCGAAAGGTGGTATACACCATTATCACCATGAGAATAACTTATGACACTTTGCATAAGATTCTATATAGTATTCTCATAGCGGGTGAATCTAGTATAAATATTACTCTTAATATTCATACCTATGTTTAAGACTTGATAACTCCTTATCCATGATCCATGAGATGTGATCATCAGTCTATATAAATAATAGTCCTAATGCTTAAATGTTTTCCCAGTTCACAATAAAGCTCGACTATGGATACTTTAAGAATAGTGTCCTTATGTTTAATGTGATCTCATGATTAAGTCACACTTGATACATTAAACGGACTATCTATTCTAGGGACTTTATTAGACAAACATAATAAAGAAAAGGCCTTTTATTATTAATAAATAATTCGATACAAGTACCAAAAGTATTGGCCTCTAGGGCTTACACCAACAATCTCCCACTAGCACTAGAGCCAATCAGGCATACCCGTAATGCCCATAGATCTAGTATGGCCATCATGCTTCTGCTGCGCAAGAGGCTTTGTCAGTGGGTCAGCAATATTGTCAAGTGTAGGTACTCTGCATATTTTCACATCTCCTCTATCTATTATCTCTCGAATGAGGTGATAACTCCTAAGTATGTGTTTGAATCATTGGTGAGATCTAGGCTCCTTGGCTTGTGCGATAGCACCATTGTTATCACAATAGAGACCAATGGGATCCACAACGCTAGGAACTATGCCAAGTTCACTAATGAACTTTTTGATCCAAACAGCCTCCTTTGCTACACTTGAGGCAGCAATATACTCGGCCTCGGTTGTAGAATCAGCAACTGTATCTTTCTTTGAACTCTTCCAACTCACAGCGCCACCGTTTAAGCAAAACACATAACCAGATTGCAATCTAAAGTCATCCTTATCTGTCTGGAAGCTAGCATCGGTGTATCCAATTACAGCCAACTCTTCCTGACCTCCATATATCAATAATGAGTCTTTAGTCCTTCTCAAATACTTAAGGATATTCTTGACAGCTACCTAATGAGCATCACCAGGATCAGATTGGTACCTACTCGTTGCACTTAAAGCATACGATACATCTGGTCGAGTACATAACATGGCATACATGATAGATCCTATTGCATATGCATATGGAATCTTATTCATGTGATCCCTTTCTTCCCTAGTTGAAGGGGATTGTGTTTTTGATAGACACAGACCATGTTGCATATGTATGAATCCTTTCTTGGAATCATGCATATTAAAGCGTCTCATCACTTTGTCTATGTACGTACTCTGACTTAGGCCAAATAGTTTTTATGATCTATCTCTATAAATTCTGATTCCTAATATATAGGCTGCTTCACCTACGTCCTTCATAGAAAAGCATTTCCTCAACCAATACTTTACTTGTTGTAGGGTAGGGACATCATTTCCAATGAGTAATATTTCATCTAGATATAATACCAGGAAAACGATCATGCTCCCACTAACCTTCTTGTAGACACAAGGCTCATCTTCGTTCTTGATGAATCCATATTGTTTTACTGTTTCAGCAAAACGAAGATTCCAGCTTCTGGAAGCTTGCTTCAATCCATAGATTGATCTTTGTAACTTACATATCTTTTGGGCTTCTTCCGGTATGTCAAATCCTTCAGGCTATGTCATGTACACATCCTCAAGAAGATTCCCATTAAGGAAAGCAATTTTGACATCCATCTGCCATATTTCATAATCATGATATGCAGCGATAGCAAGTAAAATCCGAACAGATTTAAGCATTGCAACTGGTGAAAAGGTTTCATCATAGTCAACCCCATGAATTTGTTTATATCCTTTTGCAACTAGTCTTGCCTTATAGGTATGTACCTTACCATCCATGTCAGTCTTCTTTTTGAAGACCCACTTGCATCCTATAGGGTTAACTCCTCTAAGAGGCTCTACCAAGGTCCAAACTTGGTTTGTGTAAATGGAATCCATTTCAGATTTCATGGCTTCTAGCCACTTCTCAGACTCGGGACCAGTTATGGCCTCTTGGTATGTCACAGGCTCATCTTGATCCATGAGTAATACATCACCTTGATCAGTTATGAGATATCCATATCTCTCAAGTAGGTGATGTATCCTGCTTGACCTATCCTGGTCTTGTTCTACTTGAGCAGGTTGCTCTTCCACAACTACTTGTGTTTCCTGCTCTAATTCCTCCATAGGTGTATCAATGCTTTGTGATTCTTGAATTTCTTCAAGCTCTACTTTCCTCCCAATGATTCCTTTGGAAATAAAATCCTTTTCTAGGAAAACTCCAGTTCGAGTGACAAACACTTTGCCCTCAGAAGGATTGTAGAAGTAATACCCTCTTGTTTCTTTAGGATACCCCACAAATAAGCATTTGTCAGATTTGGGCTCAAGCTTTGTTGAAATTTGTCGTTTCACATAAACTTCGCAACCCCAAATCTTCATGTAAGACATATGAGGTTTCTTACCACTCCATATCTTATATGGTGTCTTCTCAACCTTTTTGGATGGAACACGGTTAAGTGTGTAAGCTGTTGCCAATAATGCATGTCCCCAAAAGGAGTTTAGAAGATTGGCATGACTCATCATGGATCGGACCATGTCTAACAAGGTTCGATTTCTTCTCTCAGATACACCATTCCATTAGAGTGTTCCAGGAGGAGTAAGTTGGGATAGGATCCCACACTCTTTCAGATGGTCATCAAATTCTAGGCTTAAATACTCACCACCTCGATCTGATCAAAGATTTTTAATATTCTTACCTAGTTAGTTTTGTAATTCATTCTTGAATTCCTTGAACTTTTCAAAGGACTCTAATTTTTGTTTCATTAAATACACATAACCATATCTACTGAAATCATCAGTAAATGTGATGAAGTACTGAAAACCTCCTCTGACTGGTATGTTCAGTGGTCTATATACATCAGTATGTATGAGGGCCAAAAGATCATTAGCTCTTTCACCTTTTCCTATGAATGGAGACTTTGTCATCTTTCCAATTAAACAAGATCTGCATGTCTCATATGATTCATAATCAAAAGAGTCCAAGAGTCAATCTTTATGGAGTTTGGAAATGCATTTCTCATTTATGTGGCCTAATCGACAATGCCAAAGGTAAGTTGGATTTAACTCATTAGGTTTCATCCTTTTAGTATTAATGTTATAAATAGGCATTTCAAGATTAAGGACATATAGTCCATTGTTCATTTGTGCAGTAGCATAGAATATATCATTCAAATAAATTGAGCAACAATTGTTCTTTATTATAAATGAAAAACCAAACTTGTCCAAACAAGAAACGGAAATAATATTCCTGCTAATTGCAGGTACATAATAACAGTTCTCTAACTGAATTATTAAACCACTAGGTAAAGTCAATACATAAGTTCATATGGCTAAAGCAGCAACCTTTGCTCCATTGCCAACTCGTAGGTCAACTTTACCTTTTTCCAAATCTCTACTCCTTTTTAGCCCCTGCACATTGGTACAAATGTGAGAACCACATCCAGTATTTAATACCCCATGATGCAGAAGTAGATAAATTAATTTCAATAACAAAAATACCTGAAGTTGAAGTCTCTACTCCATTCTTCTTATCTTCTAGGTACTTTGGGAAGTTTCTCTTCCAGTGTCCGGTCTTACCACAATAGAAGCAGGTGTCTTCCTTTGCTATGCCTCCACTAGGCTTCAAAGCAGCAACAGTGGGTTTCGGTTTGGCAACTTCCTTGCCTTTCCCTTTATCACCCTGCTTGGTGGGTCTTTTGTTCTATCTCTTTCCATTTCCGATTATCAGAATGGACTTCCCTTTTGACATCAGATTCTGCTCAGCAGTTCTTAACATGGCTAGTAGTTCAGGAAGAGATTTGTCCATATCATTCATATTGAAATTTAGGACAAATTAACTGAATCTATTTGGCAACGATTGCAAGATCAAATCAGTCGCAAGTTCCTTTCCGAGGGGAAAACCCAACCTCTCAAGGTCTTCCACCTACCCAATCATCTTGAGCATATGTGGACCTACAGGGGATCCCTAAGCTAACTTTCCTTGAAAAAGGGATTTTGAAACTTCAAACCTTTCATGCCTTGCTTGCTCTTGATAGAGCATCTTCAGGTGTTCGATCATATCGAGCGCTGCCATGTTCTCATGTTGCTTTTACAACTCTGAGTTCATGGTAGTTAGCATGAGACAAGCAGTTTCATTGGCATCATCGACATGCTTCTTATAAGCATCTCTTTTTGCCTTAGGTGCAAAACTAGGAGGTTCCCCTTCAGGAACAGGTTTCTCCAAGACATACAGCTTTCTATCATGTTTGAGGACAATCCTCAGATTTTGGTGCCAATCCAGAAAGTTTGTCCCAGAAAATTTTTCCTTGTCAAGGATTGATCGCAAAATATTGTTAGAGGTGTTTGTTGTCATGGTAATCTACATGAAAATAATGAAAATATAAGTATCAATAACATATTTAATCAGGCCTTTAATTAAATATGTTCCCACTATTTTACTCAAAATGAATGACCCTCACCATTTCATTCGGAAAATCCCGTTGGAAGATTTTCTAGTGGGTCGAGATCCACATTTCACATTGTTTTAAGTCCGCGTAGGCGAATTACATAAAACTAGGTTATTTAGGTAGGAACTCCTTCCAGTTGTATATAATACAACTCTCGAATATTTTAGTTGGGTGAATAACTCCTTATTCCAATCCATCACATGGATCATTTCCAACTCTTGCTTCTAAACATATATAATCTTATTATAATTTGTTTAGTTAAGTTTGACCCATTGTTTTAGTAATTGGATATTACAATTATCTCATCGCACCTTACTAATATAGAACATGCACCTCGCGTAGGCGAAACCTGCATTATCCGATACTGGTCTTGATGAGTGCTAAAACTTAGAAAGCATAAACTTAATATTTAATTTGAGGGAATTTGCAATTATTCTGATCTCACCGGCTTATTTATCATATAAATCGTCTCTCACATGCATCAACATACATTCACATGCATCAACATACATAATGAAACAGTTATGGCCCCTAGCGCAATTGTTCTCCCAAGCCAATGAGTGAACCTAAGCTAACATAATAATGATCTAAGCTTCTCCAAGCAAGATCTTCAAGGTTGTCCTCCTTTGATATTGAATTCTTCTTTTTCTTCATAACATTACATTACATAAAAGAAACTCGTTTTACATACGAGGGAGTGAGATGAGAAAAGAAGTTACATTAAGAGATTAAAAGAGAGGCACGACACGCAGGTCGTATTTAAAAAACCCAAAACAAAATAAAGGAAAACTAAGGTCATAACCGATCACCACAAGACAATAATAATAAACACATTATTATTATTAATTTTAATTATTTTAATTAATTTAAACCAAATTAAATTTCGGCGATCGATCACCCTACGCAGAGTTAGCCGGGGGTCCGCTGCCCGGTCAGCGGGACGGGGGTTCCGCTGCCTGGTCAGTGGACGGTGGTTCCGCTGACTGATTAGCGGACGGGGATCAAGGGGGCAGCGCCCCTGACTGAAATTTTAATGAATAATTCATTTGAAATCGACGTTGTTTTTCGCATCAACACTTGATACTTTAAAGCACAACTCTTGCGCAGTCACAACCCTAATCGCATAACTCTTTGACAACAAAACCCTTGTGTCATCATTAACCCTAATGCACCAATTTCAGACCGTCAAACACACCTCAATTGTTGATTTAGTATGATTGATCAACACGTCATTGCTTCACCATACTAATGTCAGATCAAGAAGCAAACGACCATTGATCTCTCAAAGCAAAACTACCATTAAGTGTGTGAATGAACGAAACAGAAACAATATATCATATATATCGTATTTTGCATCAGGATTACTTATATCATATATATATAACTTGATTGATATCAATTACATAACCTATGGATGATCGATGTATCGCTGCTTCACCATACTAATGTCGGATTCCAAAGCATAGTCAACATCAATCATCCAAATCGTACACACATGATGCCAACTTTAATTACTCGTTTAGTCTTTGATTCATTCTATATTTTAATCATGTTAATACAGAAAATATAGAAAATAAACAGCTATCAGATGAATGGCTTCATAAGTGGCTCTGATACCACTGAAGGAGAAGAGCGATCCAAAACGCAGCGGAATTTAAAATTTCTCCTTTAGTGATCCTTAAGAATGGGCATGATCAGTGATAGAATCGTTACCTCTTGTGGCGATTGTAACCTTTGATGCAGATCTATGGAGCGATCATGATACTTGAACGATAACAACGCCTCTACTCAGTCCACACGAACGGATTCCTTCAATCTCAGTGCTAGTTGTTACGAATGAAGGCTTTAAGTGAGAGAAAGACAGAGAAACGAAATTGCAACTACAACAATGCTTCTACACAAGGGTTTTATTTATAGAACCACTTGTGTGGGCTGCAAGCTAAAAAGCCCACTCAAGTGTACGTGGCCCATATCTTATAATATGCCAAAATCACTTAAGCACGTGGTACCTTACCATACTTTGTATTCTACTTAAGTACACCGTACCTTACGATGTTCTACAATTCACTTAAGTGCACCGTACATTACGGTATTCCTTAGTTATTCTATCTCTCATCAATCCGTCCTTTTGTGTTTGACCCCGTAGGTTTTCATGGCATTGGCAATTATATTAAATCATGTATTTAACATAATAAAGAGTGAGCGGTATCTAGCAACACATCACTACTACCCAAGACACGAAAATGTCATGTGATCTGACAAATCCTTTTGTGATAATACTTATGTGTACAATTACCCTTTTACCCTTATGTCTATATTGAACACAAGGCATAGACCGTGTCATCCTTGTCCAGTTCAATATTGGGCCCATAGACATTTATCCTGTTACGCAAGATGGGAAAATTCCATCTAGGTCACTCATGTCCCTTAACATGCTTCATGGAGTACCCATCAACTGTCTTTATGGTCATCCAGCTACGAACAATGTTTGATCAGCAATAAGGCACTCGACTCTACATCTAGGCTCCATAGTGGTTTCAGGTCGAAGGGTGGTATACACCATTATCACCATGAGAATAACTTATGACACTTTGCATAACATTCTATATAGTATTCTCATAGCGGGTCAATCCAGTATAAATATTACTCTTAATATTCATACCTATGTTTAAGACTTGATAACTCCTTATCCATGATCCATGAGATGTGATCATCATTCTATATACATAATAGTATTAATGCTTTAATGTTATCCCACTTCACAATAAAGCTCAACTATGGATACTTTAAGAATAGTGTCCTTATGTTTAATGTGATCTCATGATTAAGTCACACTTGATACATTAAACGGACTATCTATTCTAGGGACTTTATTAGACAAATATAATAAAGAAAAAGCCTTTTATTATTAATAAATAATTCGATACAAGTACCAAAAGTATTGGCCTCTAGGGCTTACACCAACAGTTGGGTCTCTTGATGATGATTTAGTTGTTGGTGGTGGTACGGGGTCTGCTCTTGGTATTGTGGTTGGGTGTATGGCATGTTAGGGTTGTTTGTTTGTGTATTTGTGGATCGGTAAGTTTGACGGATAAGGGGTTGTGAGTAGTCGGCCTGACAATGTTGTTAGGGGTTAGATGTTGAGCCTTCTGGTGTCTAATTATCCTCGGAGATGAACTCAAATCCAACCGATTTGTACCAAGCCATATAATTACAACTTGGTTTTTCTTCAGTTGGCATCACAGCTCAGTTAAGACATGGTCATGGCGATGCTTCCATTTGCGACACTCAGATCTAGCGAAGCTTTTCCATGGGTTAAAGTTCCATTGGTCGTTAACTTTGCGTAGATGCCATTCTCCTAGGTTTGCTGGGGGATCTGAGATGTGTTAAAGCATACCGAACTACAATTTAACATGATCACTATTGTTCACCTTCACAGTGGTGAATCTTATGATCGGTGTGCATGAAATCCAAACGGATGCGTCTTGTTCGTTGATTTCATGGTCATGATCCAAATTTAGATATGGACGCCAAATGAACTGAAATATGAACATATATTAGATTATAAATTTAGTAGAAGCAATTAACAAATTATTATGAAATAATTAGGTTAATGGCCATACATCTGTCGGTCGAATGTGATCCAAGAGATTGTGATACTGGGTAATACAATGTCTAAGATATCTGTTATAACTCATACCACGTGCCAACCATCTGCACCATAAAGGTAAAAATATTATTTAGAGATAATAATCGGTAAAGTAAGTAAATATAGTCCATTTTTAAGAACTTACTTTTGTGCATACGGGAATGTGAAAGGGTTGTTGTTGATGGGCGCTAGAGACGATAGTCTGGACCAACCCCATGCTTGTAGTAAAACAGCACATCCAGAAAAGGTAGATGTGTCTTTGTGTGGATTGTGAGGACAAATGTTGTTGAACAGGATATAATTATACTCCATCTAATAAGAAAACATGGATTACGAGGACAAAGGTCGTTGAATAGGTATTCGGCAACTAGGAGGATTCATACAAAGAATTGCCACGGTTTTTATGGGCCCTAAAAACATACGTACCAGGAACTGGTGCAATTATCGAGACATTGTAAGCATTTATGCCAGACGGAACCTGTGTTGTTGGAAATAGAATCTTTCACCGCCTCTTTTGTGCATTTGAACCGTGCATCAAAGGTTTTGCATTCTACAAACCTATTATTCAAATTGATGGAACAAGGTTATACGGAAAATACAAGGGTACTTTGCTTATGGTTGTTGCACAAGATGGAAACAACAATGTCTTTCCCATTGCCTTTGCTCTGGTTGAAGGTGAAACCGCTGGTGGTTGGGGTTTCTTTCTTTGACATCTCAGAACACATGTCGCTCCACAAGCCAATCTCTGTTTGATTTCAGATAGACATGCTGCCATTAAGAATGCTTATAATAACCATGATAACGGATGGCATGATCCTCCTTCTACCCATGTCTATTACATTAGACATATCCCACAAAACTTCATGCGTGCAATAAAAGATAAGAACCTTCGCAAAAAAGTGGTGATGATTGGTATGCTCTAACTCAGCCGTCATTTCAATATTATCGTGATGAAATTAGATTGCCTAATGCAGATGCAGGATGATGGGTGGATAACATACCAGTAGAGCAGTGGACAAGAGCATTTGACGGAGGCTTTCAATGGGGCCACATGACAACAAACATTGTGGAATGCATGAATGGCGTATTCAAAGGCATTAGAAATCTACCAATAACCACTTTGGTCAGAATAACCTATTATAGGTTGGCTTCTACCTTCGAAACCAGAGGTGAAAGATGGAGTGCAGGATTAATGTCGGGTCAAATATTCAGTGAATGTTGTATGAAAGTGATGAAAGAGGAAAGTATCAAAGCTAGCACACCCATAATTACAATCTTTGACCGTCATAGGCAAAATTTTTGTGTACAAGAAATAATGGACCACAATAAGGGGAGGAAAAATTTATTCTCTGCTGTCAAACTAAACAGAAGTTGGTGCGATTGTGGAAAGTTTCAGTCCTTCCATATTCCTTGCTCCCATGTCATTGCGGCATGCGCACATACTCGCCAAGATGCTTACATCCATCTATCTGATGTTTACAAGGCCATTACTGTCATGAATGTGTATAACAAAAGCTTCTCAGTGCTACCAATGGAGGAATACTGGCCTCCATATGAAGGTGACGTAGTTTAGCACAACGATGAGATGCGAAAAAAGAAAAAATGATGGCCAAACAGCATGCGTATTAGAACAGAAATGGATACGACTGATAAAATGATAAGACTATGTAGTATATATCGTCAACCAGGACACAATAAGAACAACTGTCACAATCTAGGAGCAACATTTGCATCATAATATAGTATCTCCTTTTAATTTTTGTAACCTTGGACTTTTATATATCATTAACTTTTTGTTACAACAAGGTTAACAACAAACATCACTACAACATAAGAAAACTTAAAACAGAACATTTCTAACTTATTACAACAATCAAACTGATGTCATTTCGTCCAAACATCATTTCCCTAGCATCCTTATCAGTTTTTACTCGCACCCAACCAAATATACTATCGAGTCTCTCAATACTTATAATTTTTTTCCCTTATGGTATTTTTCCATCTAACTAATGAATCAGCTCCCTCTTCAGTTGATCGAAACTACAAATGTTCCAGAAGAGCATCAACGTTGAAGGTTTGTCTCTCGAATAAATCACTTTTTCATAGCGGCGACGAACACCAAACATGTTTGCAAAATGATGAAATGAGATGTGGAAAAATGATTCACACAACACCTCTATTTATAACACAAAAAATTGCACATTACACTAAGGCGCCAGACCAATTGGCGCCTCCTCTACCAAATAACACATGGGCGCCAATTGGGTTGGCAGCACCATTTACAGTAGTCAATCCAATTGGAACCTCGTCTATAAGTTTAAGAGTGGGCGCCAATTGGTCTGGTGCCTTCTCTAAAAAGTGGGGTAGATTGGGAATTTTTTTGAAATCAGGGTTATTTTGGGATTTTTTTTTAAAAAATAGAGGTATTTGGGTAAAATATTCCACATACTGTATATATACCCATACTATATACGTATCGTGTCCATACACCATTTCACCTTATCCAAACTTAAATTAGTTACAAGTTCTAAGTCATTTGAATTCACCACTCTTAATCTCTCTTACAATATGAAGAATTTCTTGTTTTCTCTACACTTCTTATTTCCTATCATTTTTACAATTATTCTCATGCTACTCACTCCAATTCCAAGTGTACAATTAACCACAATCTAAACCAACAATCTTATTCAAATTCAAACACTTCTTGAATATCCTCAACTTCTTCACAAATGGAAGAAGAATCTCACAAACTTCTGCAACATCTCTCCATCACCTTCCTTCATCATTATCTGCTCAAAGAACCATGTAACCGAATTAACAATCATTGGAGAAAAATGATATGCTAAAGTGGCAACATAGAATAGAGATTATCATCGGCATTTCAAGAGGAATTGAATTCTTACACACTAGAGTAACTCCTGGCATATTTGAAAATAACCATAATAAACCATCCAATTAATCCCAACTTAACGGCTATGTTTGGATTGATGGAACATAATGGAGCAAAATGGAACTTAACAGAGCGGAACGGGGAAGAGCGGAATAGAATATAGATCTCACTCTATTGTTTGGTTATTTTATTAAAAATATCTCATTCCATCACATACAACCCAAATTGGATGAACGAAAAATAGAGATTTGGATGGAATAGGATGGAATGGATTCTATCAGGTTCCATTCTATTCCATCAATTATTTGCAAATTCAAATCATGGAATGTCATTAGTTACCAATCAACTCCATTCCATTCCATCATATACCACCAATCCAAACATACCCTAATTGTCATAACTAATCATCAAAACAATTCAGCTAAACTTCAAGCTAACTGACACAAACACAAAACCAAGTGAAATTCACCACATATTTCATTTCAAAGTTCATTTCAACAAACACAAATTTCAACCGAATTACATTTCAACTAACACAATCTCAAACTAACTTGGGGATTCAATCTGGACCTCTCTTAAAGAAAGTTAAAGAAAAGGAGAAGAAGAGAGCAACAACATAGAAGAAGAAATTTGAAGATTACTCATGCGTTGCCGGAGGTGGAGGTGTCGAACTAGCTCCGATGAGGTTGGTTTAATCTTTCTTTTTAGTATTTTTCTTTTTACCAGTATGATCCTTGTGCATTGCTGATAAATATAACCCCATGTCAATTGTACGCAATTTTGCTCGTAGCCATTTAATTTAACTTTGAAGGTTTAGGATTCATACTTTAATTTGAAAATTAAACAATGAGGGTTTGTGGTATGAGAGTTTGGAAGTCATTTTCGTGCTTAGGAAAGGGAGGTAGCTGGACCGGTGACATCATTTTTGGGTTCGGCCATACTTTACTGGAGTTGGCGGCGGCCGGTAATAGAGAGTGAAAATAGGGAAGACAGAGAGAGAGGGAGAGTTGGAAGTCACGTGTTCTTCCTCTCTTTTGTTCTTTATCTTTCTTTCTTTAATTTATTTTTTCATTCACTTATCCACGTGCCAGCGCCACCACCCTTGATTCCTTTGGCTCTGGGCCATCATTCAAAGGATCTAAAGTGCGCCACATGACCAACCCAAAGTCAGGCTTTGACTTACATTTGGGCTATCCTTGTTATAGTTTATTTTCTATTTATAGTATCTATTTAAATCCACACCTCTATTCTAGTTTATTTATTTATTTATTTATTTATTTTTTTCATTTTGTTATAGTTTAAATAATTAATTATTTTAATCAATATTAATTAATTTGATGGATTATAATTTGATTGATTAGTTAAGTTGATATTTAATTAATTCTTTGTTAATTGTTTTTTATTAATTTGATTAATTAACTAAATTATTTTTATTTAATTGTCATACCTTAGATATTTGTTCTTATTTATTGTGTGATTTTATTTTTGTCACTTATTTCATTCTATTTTTCATTTGACAAAATGTATCTCATACTCTCGAGTTGTATTGTATGTGATCGGAAAAATAGCAAGTATACTATTTTACCTATTATAGTAATAAAGGGGAAATTCCCCGAAAGTCGATCTCAAGGACTGGAGGTTAATATTGAGTTTAATTCATCGTTCAATTAAACAAAAATTATAATTGGGGTTTTTAAATTCAAAATTATAAAAATAAAGGCAAAGGAAAATAAATAATGAAAAATAAGGGTTTGCAAGGTAAGAGGAACAATGTCAGGGAAGGTGTATGATTTATCCCTGTAACAATTCTGAGTCACTATTGTAACAATTCCGAAGTTAAGCTTTATTATATCAAGAATGCTCTGATTCAGACAGGGTATCCCTAGTCCTAAGTGATATCTACTGCAAAGTAATCTAATGAAAACCTTATCAATGGTAGTCCAACCTTATTGATAACCATACAACAACCTCGGTTGGTCCGAAAGAGAAAGCATTAAACACATCAAAAGATTACCGTAAAAACAATATTATAAATGCAATTGTAAACTCATAGTCATTACAATTCTAAATCAAGGACACCCCCTAGCATTGTGGGGTTTAGCTACTCATATTGTTCAAAACAAATTCAGGATAAAAAATAAACATTACAAGTAATTGGATTACTTGGATCTTCAATCGCTTCCGCTCATGAAAACCTTCCGCTCTCCAAATTCCTTGATCTCTGTAATCCTTGTTCCTCTGATAATTTTGTGTTCGCCTCGTTCCAAAATAATCTGTTCTTTGGTAGAAAGTCTCCTAATATAGTGAAAAATCCCTAGGTAAAAAGTGGAAATCTCTAAAACATCCATGCAACTCAAGCCCGATAAAAAGCCCAAAAACGGGAAAAATTTACGCCTGGGCTAACACAACCCGTGTCAGTTGACACGGGTGGCCGTTTCAGCTTAGTTCCCAACCTGACACACCCATGGTGTTGTAACATGGCTTGCTGTTGGCCTGACACGGGCCGTGTCAGCTGACACGGCCGACTATGTCAGGCTTCTGCCTTTAGTCTTGGTTTGCTTTCTACCCGTGTCAAGTGACACGGGTGGCCGTGTCAGGCCTCCTGTATTGAGTGTTTTTCCCTCCTTTACTTACCGGAACTCCTCACGGTCTTGCCTGGAATCCCTCGGTTCTTCTACCTGGACCTGTAGGACAAAAACACAGACAACCCACACATAAAATCGTGAAAACAAACAATCAAAATGACAATTAATAGAAATACTAAAATATCTTACGGGAATTAAAATTGACTTTAAAGGTAGCATAATGCCTGCACAGTCTCTCATAATCCTTAGTTTCTTGTCGAATAAGTGACGAAAACACAATGAAAATGCTGACTTATCACAACCCCAAACTTAGCTCATTGCTTACCCTCAAGTAATGTTTTAGACGACACAGCGTGTCACTTCCCAAAATTTTCATTCTCATCCTAATACTGTTGAGATCATTCGCTAACCCCTTCACTCTCCCTTTTATAGTTCCTGCTTTTCCTCGTGAGTTTTCTGTCGCACTTCCACATTGAGGTACCGGTTCACCTATTAGCTTATATCACACTTTCACAAAGTCTCTCGGGGTTAACGTTTTTTCACTCACAATTCAATATATGCAATACCAACTCATAAGTTTGAATAGTTTCTCCTTTCATATCGCCTACATACAACACACATTTTTTGATGTCTTTCGGGTTGTAACGAACGAGGCTTAGGTTATGGCGTGGTAAATACAAACAAAACGAAAAATAAGTGGTTTTGCGTTCAGAGCCAATGTCAATATTATTTTCACTTTTTTTGTTCATTTTCCTTATTTTCTTTGTATTTTCTCAATCGCTCTGGTTTTTTTTTCTTTATTATTCTCTTTTTTTTTTCAACCGATTTCTCTTCCTTCGATGAGTGCTTCTTTAGAACCATTGAGTACATGTTGTTTTCTCTTCTTTTTTTCAATGATCCCCTTTTTCTTTCTTTATTCTATTTTTTTCCGCACGCACCTAGGTTTTCAAAATTTATGGGGTTTACCCCAAACTTAGAATTTTAGCACAGCTTAATAATACCACCTTGACACCGAACAGGGTGAGGAAGTGTTTGGGTTGTGGGTTACATTTATATGGTTAAACAAACAATGGGTACAGGCTCAAATGGGGTTAACAATGGATAAAATTATCGGGATGGCTAGAAAGGCTCAAGGACTATATTCAAACAACGTGCCTCAGTATGTGTATATATGTAGTGATAATCCCAAAGAACCTACGCAAATTCATAGTGATAAAGACATGCCTGAATATCGCTCATGATGATCAATGTGTTTGGCTCTTTATGCACTCACCATGTTAGGTAAAGCTTGACAGCCTCCATAATACCTCTAGTATGGTGCGACTTCTTCCTTACTTTGGAATGCACATGGACCTTATGCTAGTTAAGCTCTACATGTTTCGTCCGATCTTTCCTTCATCAGTATCGACTTCCTGGGAAGATCCTTCATAACAAGCAATGGTAAGTGGAGTGATCATTTCATCCACTCCCACTCGTGGTCATCACCTAATTCCCCAATAATACCACGGACCTGAAATACCTACAGCATAACATATCCTACAAACAAAACAAACCAAATGTAAAACAGTAATAATGGTAAAATAACAAAATACTTAGAAAAACTAACAAAATACTAGAAAAATTAACATAAAACTTCCCCCCACACTTGAACTAAACATTGGATCTAATGTTTGCGAACAAGGACGACGAAGGTAACTCACATCACTCTACTGAGGAGGCGGGGGTGGAAAATGCAACATCAATTGCCGCATCATGATGCTAATTTCATCCAATATTGCCCCTTGTCGGGCCTGCTTGATGCCCTGCCGTGTTTGCTCGGATCTCAGGTCGCCGTACCTAGGCCCATTGGTCGGGAGGCCAGGAAGAGGATCCTGCTTCCTGCTGGACAGGTTCCGGAGGTGGGGGTACAAATTGCTCTTGAGGCTCCTCCTCTTCTACTTTTGTTACATCCGCATGGTCACCTGTAAACTGCTCACCTGTAGCAAAGTGCTCAGCGTCGTAGCCTTCCTTAGTGTCAGGGCCAACACTCACATATAGAAAGTTTGCACAGTCAGTAATACTAACTCTCTCCGGATCCAGAAGATCCATAATAAACAATTTATGAATTAGAACAGAATAGTAAGTGGGTGCAACGAAAATCATACCTTGTTGTATCAGAGCTGCCATGTCAATTTTGGCATTACCTGCCACCGAAGTGTCTTCAAGTAAAACCGCATGATACCCGAAATGTTCTGTAATCTGGGTGATCATGCCTCCAACGGAGATGCCCCCAGAGTCCGTCCGGCCAACTCTACCTAGATAATCAGCTGCAAAGGCATCAACGTTGATGGCCTTGTTTTACGCCATTGAGTACATAAAAAATAACTCCTGCTAAGTTACCACACCCGTGTTGTCAGCCCGTTCAAACAGGGTGTATGCCAAGCCCTTATGGGCATAGCGAAAACACGGGTTCTGGATGCCGAAGGCTTTAGCATCCTTGGATGTGTAATCCATCCTCCCCATGATGGCAATCCAGAAATCTTTTGGCGAAAACCCATCTGGGACCGCCCCCGGTCCGTACAACGGGAGTCGTAGGATCCCTGCCAATTATTCCACAGACAATTCATGATAATTATTGAACAAACAGAAACGTAAAGTGCCAAAATAATACCTAGTTGTGTCAATCCATCTCTTTTCGAGTTGGAATTTCAGCGTGCTTAAAAATTCGAGCGTGATGCGCTCATACGTCGGTGCTTCAAGGCTCATAAATTCCAGCATCCCCAATACGTGGAACATCCTGTCCACTTCAATTTTTAGCCCTAACACATTCAAGGTTTGCTCACACATATACCTGGTAGGTGTGAGCTTTCGTTTTCGGTGAGCTTGATACCGCTTTTCCTGCTCTAGATTGTCGAATAGAATGTTGTGCGGATTCGAGTTCCGGATGGATCTCTTTCGTGACCTCGATATTTCGACCAGTTGCTGCTTTCCTGTCAAAATCCTCCTCGGGGGCATTTTGGACCTACAAAAAAATGAACTTTTGGATTTTGGGAATTAGAAAATTTTGAAACCGTGGTTAGGACGATGGCGGAAAATGAAGTAAGAGTTATGAAGGGGTTTTTTGGGATAGGGTAGTGGAGGTGGTACGGATGGAAGCTTTTAGAGGGAAGGTTTAATGGAGGTTGAAGAAGATTTAAGAGAAAAAGTGTGAGGAAGATGAGAGAGAACGATAAATGAGTGGTGAAAATCTGATTATGGGGAAGGGAGATAAGTGGGTAATGAGTTGTTAGTGGTTAATTAAGTTGGTGGGGCCCATAAAAATTCAATTTTTTTAAAAAAAATTGAATTCCGTCTGCCTGACACGGCCGCCCGTGTCAGACCACTGTCCAAAGTGACCATTGCAGGCTTCCTGACACGGGTTGTATCAAATCACACGGGCGACCGTGTCTGGCCACTGTCACAAGCCAAAAAAATTCACCCTTCAGTGCTTCTGACACGGGTCGTGTCAGCTGACACGAGCGGTCGTGTCAGGCCGCTGTTTTACTTTGTTTTGCCAGTCGTTTCCATGGTTCTGACACGGGTGCCCGTGTAAGACTGCAATTTTGCCCGATTTTCAGATTTTTCATTCCTTATATCCTCAGGTATCGTCCTTCCGTTCAACACGACTTATGTATTTATTGAAGTACTTTTCCCCTCCTTTGTAGAGCACTGTGTAAACCTACAAAACATATACATACTTATTAAATTTAAAATTGCTTGGCTTGCCTCCCACAAAGCGCTTCGTTTAACGTCGCATGGCTCGACGATCCTCCCTCTTTTTAGGTAAGACAAACTTTCTCTTTCTGACCACCCTCATGTATCCGTTTGCCGGGTTTCTAAGCTTAATTCCTCCATGCGGAAATACCTTGTGTATCACAAAAGGTCCCGACCATCTTGACCTTTGTCTTCAAGGGAACAACTTCAACCTAGAATTAAATAATAACACCAGTTGTCCTTCCTGACGTTCTTTCTTCTGAACGCGTCGGTCATGCCATGTTTTCATTTGTTCTTTGTATATCTTTGGATTCTCATATGCTCGATTTCTAAATTCTTCTAGCTCTTGTAGTTGAAGAATCCGGGATTTCCCCGCTTTCGAAAGATCATAGTTTAGAAATTTGGTCACCCAGAAGGCCATATGCTCGAGTTCGAGCGGAAAATGACAAGCTTTATTGTAGACCAGTTGGTAAGGGGACATACCTATGGGGGTTTTGAATGTTGTTCTGTATGCCCATAGTGCGTCTTCCAACTTGATCGACCAATCCTTTCGCGATGTGCTAACTGTCTTTTCTAGAATCTGCTTTATCTTCCAATTCGATACATTAACCTGTCCACTTGTCTGAGGATGGTATGGTGTGGAAATTGTATGCTTGACATTGTATTTCCTTAACAAGTTCTCCATCAGCTTGTTCAGAAAATGGGTACCTTCGTCACTAATTAGTGCCCTTGGTACCCCAAACCGAGCGAATATGTAATTTTTTAGGAAATCGATCACCACTTTAGCATCATTCGTGGGTAATGCTACAACTTCTACCCATTTTGACACATAGTCAACCGCGACAAGAATGTAATGCTTTCCAAAGGACGGTGGAAAGGGTCCCATAAAGTCTATTCCCCACACATCGAACAGTTCTACCTCTAACATGGCATTCTGAGGCATCTGCTTTCTCTTCGATATGTTACCTGTCCTCTAACATTTGTCGCATTCTTCCACTATCCCTTGTGCATCTTTGAACAATGTAGGCCAGTATAGTCCAGACTGGAGGACTTTTGTTGTTGTTCTATCTCCGCTAAAGTATCCTCCATATTCTGAGTTATGACAAGCTCTGAGGATGTCCCTTTGTTCTTCCTTCGGGACACATCTCCGCACCAACCCATTTATTCTCTTTTTGCACAGAACGGATCGTCCCACATATAAAACCTGCAATCATGCAAAAAAAAATCTTTTGTTAGAATCAAAATCATGAAGTACTAGTCCACCTACCAAAAAATTCACGTAATTAGCGAACCAAGGGATACTTGTAATGGCTAGGATACGTTCGTCGGTGAACTCATCTCTGATGGGGTGTTTTTCTTCTATTTCCTGGATCGGAGTCATCCGAGACAAGTGATCAACAACGGTGTTTTCACTCCCCTTTTTGTCACTGATTTCTAGGTCAAACTCTTGCAGAAGTAGAATCCATCGCAGCGACCGTGGTTTTGATTCATGTTTATCAAAAAGATATTTTAAAGTTGCATGGTCAGTATACACAATTATCTTTGATCCTATCAAAAAACACCTGAATTTATCAAAAGCATAAACAACTTCAAGGAGCTGTTTCTCAGTGGTTGCATATTTCATTTAAGCGGGGTTCAACACGTGGCTTGCATAGTAGATCGCATGCAAGAGCTCCATCTTTCATTGTCCTAATATTGCCTCCACTACATTATCACTTGCATCACACATGATCTCAAAAGGGAGAGAGAAATCAGGGGCAATAACTATGGGAGTAGACACAAGTTCCTTCTTTAGGGTCTCGAAGGCTTCGTTGCATTGCTTGTCAAAAAGGAAAGGTGTGTCCTTCACCAGTAGGCAAGTTAATGGTTTTGCAATCTTAGAGAAATATGTTATGAACCTGCGGTAGAACCCCGCATGTCCCAAGAAGCTTCAGATTCATTTTTTATTCACCGGTGGTGGTAAGTTAGCTATTACCTCCTCTTTTGCTACGTCCACTTTGATGCCTAGGTTGGAAATCTTGTGTCCCAACATTATCCCTTCGCGCACCATAAAATGGAACTTCTCCCAATTTAGGATTAAATTTGTTTGCTGACATCTTTCTAACACAAGGTACAAGTTAGTTAAACATTTATCGAAAGAAGAACTGAATACCGAAAAGTCATCCATAAATACTTCCATATGCTTTCCGAGCATGTGAGCAAATATTGATGTCATACACCTCTGAAAAGTGGCAGGTGCGTTGCACAACCCAAATGACATTCTTCTGTAAGCGAAAACACCATAGGGGCATGTGAATGTGGTCTTCTCTTGATCTTCAGGAGCCACATCAGTCTGATTGTATCCCGAGTACCCATCGAGGAAATAATAGTAGTCATGACCGACTAACCTTTCCAACATTTGATCAATGAATGGTAAAGGGAAGTGGTCTTTTCATGTTGCCATATTCAGTCTCTTGTAATCGATGCAAACTCTCCAACCTATAACAGTTTTGGTTGGAATTAACTCATTCTTCTCATTTTTAATCACCGTGGTTCCCCCTTCTTTTAGTACCACATGTACCAGGCTAACCCATGATATTTCAGAAATAGAGTAAATTAATCCCGCATCCAACAGATTTACCACCTCTTTGCATACCACCTCTTTCATGGATGGGTTAAGTCTTCGTTGTGGTTACGCCACCGACTTGTAATCATCTTCCATTAAGATCTTATGCATGCAAACTGTCGGGCTTATACCTCTCAAATCCTCGATTGCCCATCCAATTGCACCCTTGTATTTTTTTAGCACTTGAATGAGTTCTGCTTCTTGGACACTTTGTAAACTGGCGTTGATAATAGTTGGACTTTTTTTTTCAGCATCCAGAAATACATATTTCAAATTTGCTGGAAATTGTTTCATATCTGCCCCTGTTTTGGGCTCTTGAGTAACTTCTGATGGTGGGGTGGTCTTAAATCTTCCCATCGGTGTGGTTTAGATCTAATCCATTCAGTTTGCTTCTCCATCATAGCGAACACTTCTGAATCCCCCTCATCTTCATCACTTTTGAAAATCGATAAACTCAAAACACATTCTAATAGTGATTGGGTTTTCGTTACCTTTAGGTTTATGACTAAACCAAAAGTCAACATACAATTCGAGTCGCCACCGCACTTTTATTTGTCCAAAGGAAAGGCTAAAAAGCGAACAAAAGCCAAGTAAGAAGTTTTTCAAATCAAAAACTAATAAAAATGTCAGAGATCTAGGTAAGGGGTTTGGTTATGAAATGGGAAGGTTTTAAGCACCAAAAACATCCTTAGTACTCTAAGGGAGCCCTTTCTGCAAATATGTGTTGTAGGTTGATATTTGTGAAAAGATTTGTGTAAAAGATTGGAGGGATGAGAATAGAATAGATTATTTTTACAAATTTTTTTGTTTGAATGGATGAACCCATTACCTATGTACCATCACAAAGGAGGATCAAAACCTCGTAGTTCGGGGTAAAAATCTCAAAGATTGGTGAATTGATTTTAATCAAAAGCCTTAAGGTTTTTTGTTATCAAAGGGAGAAAACTCAACCTAAACCAACAATCCACCATGTGAGGAAGGCTTCAACATGCTAGTGAGGGGTTAACCCTATAATAAGCATGGAAGACTTATAATCCAACACTAAGGATGAGGTGAGATTTACATCAACCACTATCAAACCTATGACTAATGTTTTTGAAAAGGATTTAGCAAGTAGCCATTGGAACCACAAAAAACAACTTGAAATGAGTTATATTTACAAGTTAAATTTATTTACAAAATGAGGTCAAAGTTGGATTAAAGTTTATTTACAATGAGTATTTATGAAAAGAGTTTTGGAAATTCAAAGGCTTAAGGCCTAGGTTTCTAATTTCAAACAAAGTCAAAGTTTTTGAAAATGATTTTTTGGCTTGGCTAGAGTGGGGAGAAGAGAGAAGGGTTGTTCCTAAAGCATATAGAGATGACTCAAGATGCTCCTTTCCTTTGGACTTATCACACAAACAAGCAATCAATAATTTGAAATCAAGCTCCTAGGATCTCCATTTGGCTTGGCTCTTAACTTGGCTACTCATGACAATGGTCCTCTTTTCACAATCTTAAGATGAGGTTCCTATCACACAAAATCACACATCAAAAAGCTCACAACATAATAAAGGGAATGGACAAAGAATAAGTTTGGAGAAGAAGTCCTTTGAGGTCAACTTTGAATTTTAGCATTCTAAAGGCATGAGGCCTAGTTGCTCTTCAACAAATTTTGCATTCTAAAGGCATGAGGCCTAGTTGCTCTTGAACTTCTTTAAGCATGGGTAAGTCCTAATTCTAAGTCCTTTCTCCTTTTTCATTTTGGTTCACATCAAAACAAACACAAACAACACAAAATAGCAATATATTTATATACAATAATGGGCTCAAATGAGCAAAAGAAAAATGACATAAACATAAAATATGTGCTCAAGTGAGCAAAGATGAAAATAAAGATGAATAATGAGCAAGAAATAAATGACATTAAAAGTAAATGACAAGAATTTAAAAGCTCAAATTAAAGTTAGTAGTTAGTAAGGTTATGTTAGCTTGTCATGAGATAATGTAGAGCTATGTTAAGCAATCGTAAGTGGACTAATATAGTAGTCACACCTATCTGAGGTCGGTCAGTAAAAATATAGGCAAAGAATAGAAGTTAGAGGTCCTGACTAGTAAGCCAAGCTCCATAAACTTGCCATGCCAAACAAAAAGGGGAAGGGCCTTGTATTGACTTTTGGTTATTTGCTTGACCAAGAAGTAATCTATCTTTGACACAAAATAACTCACTTGATCATGGATCAAGTTGAGTTTGGTTTGGATCAAAGAAGGTTAAACTCCTATTTGTCAAGACCAACCTCAAGACTTTAACTCATTGGCCGTTGAGGAAAAGAAAGGGATGAAGATGAAATGGAGGGGGTAAGAAGTCAACAACCAATCCCAATTGATCAAGGGATAACTCATCCCTGATCAAATTCATTCATCTTTCTAGGTGATGATCCTTAAGGATTTCAAACCATAAGATTCAATGAATTTGATTAAAGTTGAATCAATTCAACCTTAATCAATACCAAATAGAAGAAGAATCAATATAACAAGTCAAGAAGTCAATGATATTTTTTTGGTATTTTTTGAATTAAAAGAAAATACAAATAAAAAATAAACAAATAAAGTTGAACCTCAAATTCAATTCAAAACAACTTCAATGAGTCCAATTAAATTCTCATAGGTCCGATATAGTCAAACAAACTTTGACTAATTTTCTCACAAATTTTTAAAGTCAGAAAGTATTTAAAATCAATCAAAAACAACCAAAAAATAACATAATATGAATTAAAATATCAAATAATCTCAAAACAAACAAGAAATTGTTGGGACTATTTTTCATTGACTTGTCATGAGCCGTAGGTGCTATGAAATTTTTTTTGTATTTTTTAAAAGTCAGAAAGTATTTTAAAATGAATTAAAATCATTAAAAACCAAGTACTTCATAAAAAATATCAAATGAAGTCACAAAAATAAATAAAAATCATAATATGAAACTAGATTTTTCAAGAAAATTTTTGGAGTTGGTCTCATATTTTTCTGACTTCAAATGAATTTTTAATGAATTTTTGAAAATGAAATGAATTAACAGAAAATAAAAAGAAAAATGAAATAAGCGAAAAAGCCTGAGCCACATGATGCACTTCACTAATTGACGTGGCACTTGTGTATGGTCCAGATCTGAGGACACACGGTACACTCAAGTCAAACGCGCCACAAAACGAATTAAATGAAGTAATTAAAATGAACGCACACGATTAGATCATGGAAGCAAGATCCAAGGGCCAGGGAGCAACACATGTGGTGGTGGCGGTGGAAACCACCATCTTCTCAGGCGAAGCAACAGATTCCAGCCAAATTTTCATAGAAATGAAGCTCAATGAAAATGAAAAACTAGGCCATGGAAATAAAGCTCTTGTCATGTAGATCATCATTGTACCAATGGATTTCTTTCAATCTTCCTATATTGAGAGAAAGATAAAGGACAAAATCATGGTGTCCACACGGATTGTTCATGAAATGAAAAATTGAATGCATTAAAAGCTTGCCTCAAGTATGAGGACTTCAGAGAACCACAGAAACACAAGCAAACTACATTGAATTAGGAGTTTCAGATCCAAAAAGTTTGAGATTATACCTTTGAATTGATGAACTTCTGGCCACGAATTTTCCAAGATCTTTGCTCCTCTTTGATCCTTGAATGTAGTGGAAGTGATTGGCTAAGGAATCTGGCTTTAAAACTCAGCTAATGATGCTGAATTTCAAGCTCGAAAATATTGAAGAAAGTAATTCATTCCTTTAGTGAGGCCTATGGTTTCAGTGCAGCAGCATATGGGATCTCCCAAAAGGTTCTGAAATGAAGCTCATGAGGTGTTTATTTATAGCTGAATGTGGCTGATCACACACTTTGTTCATGTGCATGGGATTTGAATTTTGGATTTCATGGGACTTTGTGGACGTGTGAGAGGCCCAATGATGGTTGAAGAAGCTTGCTTATATCATGTGAAAGCCATTTGGTCGTGCACATTGAATGGGAAATGCTTGCATACCAAGTTTCAATATAAAATATCCAAAATGCACATAAAGGAAAAGAATTTCGAAACTCAAAAATAGTGTATCTAAAAGACTATTGTGAGTAATGGTTGGAAAGGTATTGAAATAAGGAACAAAATTCATGTTGGGCAAAAAATCATTTGGCATGTGCAAATTAACCAAAACTGGTTGCGAAAATTCAAGTACAGAACATGTTAAAATCATTTTGAAAAAGTTAGCCAAAAGCAAGCTTAATCAAACCCATCTGTCCTCATGATACAAGCTTCAAAAGAAATAATCTTCAAGATCAAAGTTGTATATATTTTCAAGATGGTCAATCTAGACTCAGAGTTTACATCATTTGGATATTCTATGACAAAGTTTTGGGCATTTGAAGTTGGGTAATTTTTCAAACTCAATTAATTAAGTCCAAAATCACCTATAATATTTTGCATTATCACATGTATTTATTTTAGGATTATGAAATTTTGTACAACATAACATTTGAAGTATACATCTCAATATTTACAATTCATTTGGTCTCACCTCAAAATAATAAAAATTAAGGAAGTTATGCCCTTGGCAATTTGACCCAAAATTAGGGTTTCAGTCAAAATGACCTATAATGTTTTGAAATGAATGATAACCTTCCAAGCTTCAAATGGATTTTTGATGAACATGAAAGTTGTTCATATGGTTCTTAGGAACCTTTTTGCATTTTGGGGTCATCGTCATTTGAAAAACACATCAAAAATTATATCTCGTTGATCCTCAGCTTAGTCAGATGACTTGACTGGTCAACTTTTCAAGGCTAAACTTCCAATCTTGATGAATAAATGATTGAGGGGCCTAAAATAGACTCATATATGCATAAATTGAAAAAATTAAAGAACTTACCTTGATTAAATTTGATCAGAGGTTGAGATTGCTTCATGGGCAAGGCATAGTCAAAGCATAGTGAAATTGGGGTTTCCTTGGGAAACAATCCTCAAGTCCTTTGGGTTATCTTGATCAAATTGGCAAATTGAGATAATTGGGAGACCTATATGATGATTAGGAACTTTTTGGACCATTGTCATGCTTTTTATCATCTTCATCTAGCCATTGCATTGGGCTTAGGAGCCTCCTAGGAGCATTATGGAGCACATGATCACTTGAGCTTCAAAACAAAAAGAATTAGTGACATATTTTTGTGCTTTTGGTTACTAATAAAATAAGAAAAGCAATAATATACAATACAAGCATTGTTGGTGGTCTCAAAACACTCAATCAAGTCCCAACCCTAGGGTTAAGGAGCCCAACATGCTATGATCCTTGAGGCAATGCACTTGTGCAATAACATGATGCCATGAGGGATCTTTGGGTCAAAAATAGGGTCTTACAGATGCCCCTATTTAAGGTTGTTCTAGCCGGATATATGAAGGTTAAAATCTTCGTCTCGACGAGATATAATGAGCTTAAATAATAGCAAAGAGACGATTTTTGGTCCCTAAGAGACCTCATGATGTGAATGTATGCATGCAAAATAAAATCTTCATGGTGAATAATTGCCACAAAGGAAAAGAAATCGGGAGAAACTGAAAATCCATAGGAGTAACACACACACTAGGGAGACAGAGACTCTGGGGGAAATAAGGTAAAAATCCGTGAGCAGGTCACGACATGAAAACTTGTTGGGAGACACTAAGGGATTCCACGAAAATAAATCGATGGAAAGACTCGAGTTGACGCAAAGATGCATGTATTGGGGGATATGCCAATACAGCAAAACTATCCATAAAGGATACATCGGATAAAACATCCGGACTCAAACGAGGATGTCCACAAAGGACTCAGCTGAGGAAGAAACAACGAGATATTACCGGTTACTGGGTAATAAACTCAAAGAGAGACATGTTATTGAAACACCGATTACAGGGTGAGAGAACAACACGCTCAGGGAGAAAGAATATCTAAGACCGATATAAGGGTGAAAGATATCAATCGTCCGAAACATCTGAGAAGGACCCAAAAGGCACATCTTAACTCAGGAAAATCTGACTCCACTAGGGACAAAAAGCCATAATAGGGAGCAGAAGGAAGGAACACCAGGAATACCGGTTACTGGGTATATAATAGGTGACCAACCAGGCGTGAATTAGGAACATATCCAAGACACTCATCATCTGAAAGGAGGGCTGAAAAAGCAAACTCGACTTACAGGATGGACATTCGATTCCACAGGGAAATACGAATCTTACTCGATTGGGGAAGAAAAAGACTTCGACTGAAGAACGCATGAGATAAATTATCTACTACCGTTATATGGGTAAAAACATAGATCACATACTCGCATGGAAGATTATCCACAACCAGTTACTGGGTGAATAAAGGATAAATTGACTGAAAAGAAAGGACATTGGGATACCGGTTACTGGGTATAAAATGATGACCAATCAGAAGGAGAAACAATCATTACCAAACAAGGGTAAATGAAAGATGACTCGCTAGGGATAAATTACCTGACAAAAGCAATTATCCAAGAGATATATCACCAGTTACTGGGTGGTATACTCAAAACGAAGGAATATCAATACTGATTACTAGGTAAAGATAACCAACAAAGAGGGGATTACATCTACCGGTTACTGGGCATAAAACCATAGAAATTGGACTTACAACTACCGGTTACTGGGTAAAAGGCCACAAAAATCCACTGGGGAAAGGATGAACAATTACTGGTTACTGAGCAATTCAACAACTGAACTACATGGAACTGCAGGGGATAATAAGAAAGGAATCAATCTAGGAACAAACTAGAAAGACACAATCAAGTAGGACTCAACCCGATGAGGATATAACTCAGGGGAGTAATTCAATCCCGATACACAACTTGGGAGGAAACTGAAACAATAATTATCCACGAGGACATAACTCAGTGGGGAAGAAAGAAGAAAAGATAGAGACTTTCTGCCTATAGGGATTACTCTATATGGAGAGATCAGACACAAACATCTGCTTGGGGAGGAACATTTCACCAATAGCAGGAGATAACAAGCAAAGATATATGGCAAAGAATGCAATCATGAATATCTGAATGTTGTGATTATGCATGTATATGCATGATTTGTGTATGATTAATGCTGACAAACAAACATATCTAACACCAACAAGTCGAAGAATCACGAATAGACAATCGGAACAACGTCTCGACAAGAAGGGCGAAGCCTACTAGAGAACAACTTGGGAATAACCCGAGAAGGATGAAAATAAATCATCGGGGATATCAAACCCTATCCCAAAGCTACACTCGCTGAGGATATAAAGAAGATGTATTCAGGAGCAGCGAAAGAAGATGATCGAACAGAGAACTCAACTCTGATGGGGATTATCTCTGAAATAAGAATAAACAAGGGAAGACTTTAACCACGGTTGGGACTAGTCAAAGTCAAGGCTTCCAATTGTAGGAGTTAATACTCTGCATAGGAGAAATCTTCCAGGAGCAAAAAATCCTGACATATGGAAGATGCAGAAAATCTGTCGGGGAGTTTCCATCAACTCTCTTGGGGAAAGGTGGTTAAAAAACAATAAGATCCGCCGGAGAAGAATCTCTACCGGGGAAGCTCATCAAGGAATGATGTGAAACCCCGCGGAGAACAACCACCACTCAAATGTACATCGATCAAAACACTCATTTCTATCTGCCGGAGAGGAAACTGTGCAAAAGGGAAACAATAGCATTTTGCTCTACTGGGGAAGGAAATAAACATCTTCACCACCAACTCTGAGTGCTAGAAGAAATCTTCAGACTCGGAGGAGATACAAACATCAAACTCTGATCTGGCAACCCCACTGGGGACGAGCTGCAAATGCTCTTGAGGAAACTACCATTGCTGGAGAAATTGGAAATGAATCCTTCATCCACAAGCGACATACCTGGGATACCTCTGTTCAAAATAAATGAAATGGAAAATAAGCCCTTCATCAACTGCACTAGACAACTTCCTGCTGAGGAGACAACTCTCTGGAAAGGTAGCTCTGCAGGGAGCACATGCTTACTCCGCTGGAGATTCTTACTCAGGTTGGGGAAAGACAAACTTCCTCGTGAGTAGATAGCCCGGATAGCGAGTCAAGGAGTATTCTCAACTAAAAGCATAACAACTTTTATCAATCTATAAGGGATTTTAGGTCATCCCACACAAGGAACGACAACCATACAAATGATACAACACAAATGCTAGTGCCTGATATAGAGGAATACACATCTCTAACAGATCGAGGCAAAAATTGGAACAGAAGGGATCATCCACAGATCAACCACATACCAATCATGGATTGTTAAAACTCTGCGGGAGAGACAAGTATGTATACACAAACAAACTACCGGGAATTCATGGGATGAACATCCAAAAATCCTGCTAGGGGAAGGCAATCCAATAAGACAGATCAATCCACTACCATCAAGGAGAACTTCTCATACCAGACTCTCTAGGAAGTTGATGATGTATTATTCTTTCTGTGCTCGCTGGGGAGACAACTTGAAAGCTGATGTAGAGGATATAAGAATTCCAGAATATGACAAAGTTATGGGCATTTGAAGTTGGGTACTTTTTCAAATTCAATGAATTAAGTCCAAAATGACCTATAATGTTTTGCATTATCACATGTATTTCGTTTAGGATTATGAAATTTTGTCCAACATAACATTTGAAGTAGACATCTCAATATTTCCAATGCCTTTGGTCTCACCTCAAAATCATACAAATTTAGGAAGTTATGCCCTTGGTAAGTTGACCCAAAATTAGGGTTTCAGTCAAAATGACCTATAATGTTTTGAAATGAATGATGACCTTCCAAGATTCAAATGGATTTTTGATGAACATGAAAGTTGTTCATATGGTTCTTTGGAACATATTTTATTTTTGGGGTCATCTTCATTTGACAAACACATCAAAAATTATATCTCGTTGATCCTCAGCTTAGTCAGATGACTTGACTGGTCAACTTTTGAAGGCCAAACTTCCAATATTGATGAATAAATGATTGAGGGGGACTCAAATAGGCTCATATATGCATAAAATGATAAATGAAAGAACTTACCTTGATTAAATTTGATCAGAGGTTGAGATTGCTTCATGGGCAAGGCACAGTCAAAGCATAGTGAAATTGGGGTTTCCTTGGGAAACAATCCTCAAGCCCTTTGGGTTATCTTGATCAAATTGTCAAATTAAGATACTTGGGAGAAATATATGATGATTAGGAACTTTGTGGACCATTTTCATGTTTTTTCTCATCTTCATCTAGCCATTGCATTGGGCTTAGGAGCCTCGTAGGAGCATTATGGAGCACATGATCACTTGAGCTTCAAAACAAAAAGAGTTAGTGACATACTTTTGTGCTTTTGGTTAGTAATCAAATAAGAAAAGCAATAATATATAATACAAGCATGCTTGGTGGTCTCAAAACACTCAAACAAGTCCCAACCCTAGGGTTAAAGAGCCCAACATGCTATGACTCTTGAGGCAATGCACTTGTGCAATAACATGATGCCATGAGGGATCTTAGAGAAAAAATTAGGGTCTTACAAAACTGAACCGTCATCCGAGTATCTTTAACGGTACCAAGGCCTAGTTTCTTGTAGGTGGATAGTGACATCAAACTCACACTTTCTCCTAAGTAAATCAGAGCCTTCTAGAATTTTCTATCAAGAATAGTGCAAGGAATATTAACCGATTCTTTATCTTTCTTTTTCATTGGGATTTTCATACGTTGAAGAATGACACTACATATTTCAGTCAGAATGATCGGGTCTATATCAGTGGAGCGCTTTTTGGAGATGATGTCTTTCATGAACTTGGCATATATTGGCATTTGTTCTAGCGCCTCAGAAAATGGAATATTTATTTCAAGCTTGTTGAACATTTCCAAGAACTTCTCAATTTTTTTCCATGTTGATCTTTCTTCTTCTGTCTCAGAGGGTAAGGGACTTTGATGACTGGATTAGGATTTTTTTCTTTCTCCTTGACAAGAAGTAACACTGCTTCCTCATATTGGATTTTGGTTTCCTTGATTTCTAAATCCACTTCTAACAATCCATCTTCCTCCATACTGTTTTCTTTCGTTGACATTCCACTTCTGGTTACTACAACGTTAACGTTGTTATGCTCCCGCGGATTTGTCACCGTACCATTGGGCAAGGTGCCCGGAGCTTACGAATTTGATGCTAACTGTTGTGATATATGAACCATTTGGACTTCGAGATTTTTTAAGGAGGCAGTTGTGTTTTTCTGATTGGTTCTAGTTTCTTCTTGTGAACTGTATATTGTGTTTTTCTGATTGGTTCTAGTTTCTTCTTGGAACTGCATATTGTGAGCCACCAACTTCTGTATCAATTAACTGTTTTGTCTTTATCTTAAGCTCGTTAACAAACTCTGTATTTGTTCAGTCTGATCCATATTATGAGTTGGACACGCTACTAAGACCCTTTTGAATCTTTTGTAGACGTCTCCCAATGATTAACCATCTTTCTGTTTGAAGTTCAGGATTTCATACCTTTTTCTCAGGAATACTAATGTTGGAAAGTACTCATTTAAGAATGCAGTTTTCATCTCCTCCCATGATATGATACTGCCGGCTGGGAGAGAATATAACCATTCTTCCACATCTTCAACTAAAGTGAATGGGAACATTCTCAATTTTTTTGTTTCATCAGTATGACCATCAATTTTCAAAGTGGTACTCATGGTCAGAAATCTTTGTAGGTGCTTGTTGGCATCTTTATTAACACTTCCGGTGAAAGGATTTCTCTCAAGTTGATTGATTGTGCTAGGATGCAATTGAAAATTCGTCACATTTACCGGCTGGTTGACAATGGTCAGTCTACCACCCGATGCGTTTGCACCTCTATAGTCACCTAAGAGTCTTTCCGGAGGTGGAGGAGGTGGAATCGGAGGATTATCAGCCATTGGTTCTTCTTCGGAATCGGAGTGATCAGAGGCAACCTCTTCTTTGGAATCCACTCTTGCGTTCCTGCGTCTCCGGTGAAGGGTTCTCTCGATTTCTGCTTCAAAAAGAAATTTAGCTGAGGGTTCTCCTTGCATACACGAATGAGTAAATTATATTATATAAATGACAGAAAAATAATTTTATTGCAGAGCAATAAAATTTTAATTGAACTCTAAAAGTAAACTCTATATTTCGGCAGCCCCCAACAACGGCGCCAAAAACTTCATCGGAAAAATAGCAAGTGTACTATTTTGCCTATTATAGTAATAAATGGGAAACTCCCCAAATGTCGATCTCAAGGACTGTAAGTTAATATTGACTTCAATTCATCGTTCAATTAAACAAAAATTATAATTGGGGTTTTTTAATTCAAAATTATGAAAATAAAGGCAAAGGAAAATAATAGTGAAAAATAAGGGTTTTCAAGGTAAGAGGAACAATGCCAAGGAAGGTGTATGATTTATCCCTGTAACAATTCTGAGTCACTATTGCATCAACAAATATCAATTACTACCAGTTGTCAAGGTTATTTTCTCCCAAGTCCTTTGTGAGAAAACCTTTAATCATTCTGCCCTAAATTCTATGTCCATAGGCAATTAGGGTGAAGTTTTGCTTTATTATATCAAGAATGCTCTGATTTAGATAGGGTATCCCTAGTCCTAGGTGATATCTACTGCAGAGTAATCTAATGAAAACCTTATCAATAGCGGTCAAGCCTTATTGATAACCATACAACAATCTCGATTGGTCCGAAAGAGAGAGCATTAAACACATCAAAAGATTACCGTAAAAACAATATTATAAATGCAATCATAAACTCATAGTCATTACAATCCTAAATCAGGGACACCCCATAAAATTGGGGGGTTTAGCTACTCATATTGTTCAAAATAAATTCAGGATAAAAATACACATTACAAGTAATTGGGTGAATTGGATCTTCAATCGCTTCCGCTCATGAAAACCTTCTGCTCTTCGAATTCCTTGATCTCTATAATCCTTGCTCGTCTAACAATTATGTCTTCGCCTCGTTCCAAGATGATCTATTCTTTGGAAGAAAGTCGGCTAATATAGTGAAAAATCCCTAGGCAAAAGGTGGAAATCTCTAAAACATCCCTGCAACTCAAGCCCGATAAAAAGCCCAAAAATGGGAAAAATCTACGCCCGGGCTGACACGACCTGTGTCAGCTTACTGCCCAGCTTGATACGGCCGACCATGTCAGGCTTCTACCTTCAGTCTTGGTTTGACTTCTGCCTGACACGGCCCGTGTCAAGTGACGTGGGTGGCCGTGTCAGGCCTTATGTGCTAAGTGTTTTTCCATCCTTTACTTGACGGAACTCCTCACAGTCTTGCCTCGAATCCCTTGGTTTTTCTACCTGGACCTGTAGGACAAAAACACAGACAACCCACACATAAAATCACAAAAACAAACAATAAAAATGATAATTAATAGAAATGCTAAAATATCTTATGGGAATTAAAATTGACTTTAAAGGTACCATAATGCTTGCACAGTGTCTCAAAATCCTTGGTTTCTTGTCAGATAAGTAACAAAAAACACAATGAAAATGGTGATTGATCAGTATGCTTATTTTTATCGTTTTTCTTTTGGTTAATTTGTTATTTTAGTTAATTCCTAACTTTAAATCAATTATTTTTCATAATCAACAAATCGCTTGATCCAACGTCAAGTTTTTCTTTTTTCCAAAAAGTTTTTTACAACAACTTGGATGAAAAAGGATTGAGTGGATGTAGACATTCTCTCTCTCTGAGTGTTTGAACACTGCTTTAGATCTCCATGTTAAAAGTCTTGTCTTCTGTATTAAAAATGATTAATTGGGTGTAGACCTTATCATTCTTCGGTTATTTGGCCACTACTGTAGAGCTCCTTGTATGAATAATCTTCTTCTGTTAATGAATCTTGACTTAATTCGCCACATATTTTTCACAATAATTTAGAAGAAAGATGATTGATTGGGTGTAAGTATTCTCATTCCCCGAGAATTTGGATACTACTGTAGAGCTCCCTGTATGAATATTCGTCTTTAGACTAAAAACAATCTCAAGACATCACACTCTACTTTTTCCTTAGGGAAGACGTCAATAAAAAACTTTTCACAAACGAACTTGTTATATTCGTTATATTGCAATACAAACAAACGCTTAAGCCTCCCATGCGCGAGCAAACAAACAACGTTTAACTGCTAGAACCCAACCTTAACATCGTTCAATAAAATCAACCAACAAACACTTATTTTCCACCATGAACTACGAGGCTAGGATTTTCTTATTGCACCATGATAATACATAGGCACGAGATTTTGAAATCTTAGTAAGCACATAATTTAAAACTTTTTTTTTACCTTAAGTAAAACCTTTATAAAAATCAGATAATGAATCATTAATAATAAGTAACTTCTAGTTAACATTCGTATATGCAAAACGATCAAAATGGTTCCCGTTGAGTACAACAAATGTGAGGGGTGCTTATACCTTCCCCTTGCATAACCGACTCTCGAACCTACTCTTGGTTGCGATGACCATACTTTTTTTTCTTTTCTTCTTGGATTTTACCGATATTTTCTCTTTTCCTTTTGAAATAAATAAAGTTCGATGGTGACTTTATTGTATTTCGAGTGTGCGATGCGCTCGGGTATTTTTTGCGCAGCGCGACACCTTCCCTAGTAAGTTAATTTACCAAGTGTAAATTCACATATTTTTTGCACGTTGAGGAATGGTTAATCAATTTACATCCTCAAGTAAATCGATTTACCTCCGTGTATTTTGAACAATTATGAAACATCATGATACATATTCATTATATTTTTTCATGAATCATTGGAAATTATTTCTGATTATTTTCAAGCATTGCAAGCCTTTTCAAAATGTTGTCTTTTGATGTAAAAATAGTATAATAGTTTGACAATAAAGTTAACCTTCTTCATGAACAATTTTCAATAGTTTTTAAGTGTCAGCAATATTTAACAAAAACTTTTTCATGCACAATTTTCATTCATATGTGAAAAAGTTTAGTAAAAATACTTGGTCACTTAAATATTTATATCATCTTGATTTTTTCATTGAAGGAGAGTATTGAATTTCCAATATATCATAAAATCAACAAAACTCTCAAGTATTATTAAGTCTGCTGCAAAATTTATATGTACTCATTTTTATCAATTTGCTATAATTTATTCCCCAAGTGTCTGGTGATTTTTGTCTGTAAGAAAGTAGTTTTTCTTTCTACAGGTCTTCGCAAATAGGAAGGGTTGTCTTTCTATTTGTTGAAAAAAGTCCTTTGAATCGGGGTGATTCAAAGTCTACCATAGTTGTTGGTGTTGTTGAAAATCAAGAAAGTGGTGTGCTTCTTTGTTATTGTTTGAAGGTTGCACAACAAGTCTTAGTGGTAGGCTTGTACAAAGATCTATCAATAGTGGAATTGTCTCATGGTGTATGAGGGGACTAAATGTACCATTGGTTGCAAAGGGGAACTAGTATACATTCTTGTGCCAATTTACTTACTGCACTTTATTTTTCTTTCTTTATTGTTCATCCATTCATCATAAATTTCCTTTAAAATAGAAATATCCATAACATCTCTAAAATAACCGAAAAAGTCATAAAACCTAATTCACCCCTCTTAAGTTACACTTTGAACTTACACATCAGAGAATTTGCCTCTTTGAAGTAAAAGCTCTTGTCCATCACCTTTAGAGACACAATTCTGAGATGGTATATGGCCTCCCTAGGGTCTTTGTTACCAACTATCAAGACCCGGTGAAGAAACTTGTCCATCGATTCTCCGCAAGTAGGCATCGTAAGCTAATTGCCACCAGCCTGGTCAACATACGTCAGATTCATTAGAGTCATTATCAGTAACATTCTATGACACTTTTTCAACAACATTTTTAGAGGGTTTTGTTTTAGAAACATTACCTTGAATAATGACTATAACTATCATTTGAATCGATGCAACATCCAGAACCACTTTTGATGGTTACGCTGCAAGGTTAGTCTGGTTTCTATAAACATCATTAACCTCAAAGACTTTTCTACCGTCATTTTTTCCTTGCCCAGTAAGATCAGACATGGTTAATGGTACCTTTGAAGTGAAATCACAAATCTTCTTCAGTTTCTTCTTTCTAACCTCTTTAGATGGTTCCATGGTAGGAAGACCTCCGGTCGAACCATCAACCTTCCCTCTTGACATCGTGCATGTTGATCACTTGGTTTCCATAATAGGCTTCATGGCTATCTTCATAGTTTTCTTTTATTTACTGGAGTTATTTATTCCTTACCTTGTTCCAACCATGGTTGCACACTTTCTGAGAGGAAAATGAAGGGATTGTTTTAGGGTTAGGAGAACGAGGGCGGAGAGAATTATTGAGAAGATGAAAAAGTGTTAGAGATACTTGAGGTGTGTAACGTAAAATAAAAGGTTAATCTGAATAATAGTCATTTTAGCAATACTAATGGTTAGGACAAATAGAAATGTGTGTGCCTTGGACATGATGGCTATGAGAGACAAATGGGCGTCACAATAACAAACATTCCATCTCAACACTAACTACTAGATATTCTGAACAATACATAGACCTAGGGAATTTCTTAATTTTTCAAAATGAGCGGTGTCTAATTCCTTGTTAAATATGTCAGCAAGCTGGTTTTCTATTGATACATGATTTAGGGTAATAACGTTTTCTTCAACAGGATCGCTAATTAAATGATGATGAATGTCAACGTGTTTAGTACGACTGTGTTGAATTGGATTTTTAGAATTATTTATAGCAGTCATGATGTCACTGCATAATGTCATAACATCTTGTTTGACATTGTATTCTTTCAGCATTTGTCTCATCCACAACAGTTGTGTGTAAATGCTTACAACTGCAATATACTCAGCTTCAATAGTAGATAATGACACATAATTTTGCTTCTTGTTGAACCAGGAAATGAGATTATTTCCCATAAATAAACAACCTCCATAAGTTTACTTTCTATCTTCAAAATTGCATGCCTAGTCTATATCACAATACCCAACTAGATTGGAGTTAGTGTCATGAGAATATAGGATACCATAATCACAAGTTCCATTTATATATTTAATGATTCTCTTGACTTGTGTCAGATGACTAACTTTTGGCTTAGCTTGGTAATGAGACATTACTCCTACTATAAAAAAGTAATATTAGGGCGATTGGTTGTGAGATACAAAATAGTTCTAATCATGCTTATATAAATACTTTGTTCCATATAAACTCATTGATCATCTTTGGTTAGCTTGATATGAGTTGTTGCAGGTGTACACTTGTGCCTTACCCTCTCATGCCCAAATTTATTCACAATATTCTTAGCATATTTTCTTTGTGACACAAATATACCTTCATTCATTTTTTTGACTTGAAATCCAAGGAAGTAGATAAGTTTACCTTCCAAACTCATTTTAAATTCGGACTACATTTGTTGCACAAAATGTTATACCATATTGTTTTACATTCTTCCAAACACGATATCATCCATATAAACCATAGAAATAATCTACTTTCCCTCTTATTTCTTCACAAACAATGTATTTTTTATACCACTTTTGTTGTCCCATTTATGCTGAGGAATTCTTTAAGTCATACATACCAAACCCTTGGGGCTTGATTTAAACCATAGAGAGCTTTCTTTAGCTTATATATGTAATTTGGAGAACCGGGTTCCATGAAACCTTTTGTTTGTTCAACATATACTTCTTTATTCATAAATCCATTTAAGAATGCACTTTTGACATCCATTTTATATAATTTGAAATTCCAGAGACGTGATATTTCTATCAGTAGTCTGAGAGATTCAAGGCGAGCAACTGGAGCAAAAGTCTTATCAGCGTCAATACCTTTTATTTGTGTATATCCTTGAAACACTAGCCAAGATTTATTCCTTCTCACATTATCATTCTCATCAAACTTGTCTTTGTACATCCATGTGGTTCCTATGATGTTTACTGAATCAACTTTGGGAACCAATTCCCATACATTATTTCTTTCAAACTGAACAAGTTCTTCCTGCATGACATTGATCCAATATTCATCAGTTAAGTCTTCTTTAACATTTTTGGGTTCAATTTTGAAGATAAAACACATGTTGGCAATCACTTCGTTGGATATAGTGATTATTCCTTCATTGAGATCTCCAATCATATTTTCTATAGGATGATACTTATGTATTCTTATAGATGGGCGTTTGTTTGTTGAAACATTATCTTCTCCATCTTCATAGTCTTCAACTTTAGGAGTCTGAACAATGTTAGTGTCTTTGTTCGACACATCAGGTGTAACATTTTGCTCATTTTTGAACATGTAGTCTTCCTCTTCATTAATTGTAATGATGACAGTCATCATTACGTGATTTTTATGAGGAAATTCGGATGAATTATGAAGAATATTGACCAAAAATGAAGCCAAAGCGTGAAGAAAGAACCTAAAATCCAAAACAAGGAAAAATAAGGACTTGGTAAAAGTTGGGTAAAAAAAAGAAGTAAAATGTGTGATTTTGCCACTGGAATTCTTACGCCCATGATGTATTTTATCTGGCTCGATGAGACTTACACCGCAGTGTGATACAGATTGTTGTAACACCCAAAATTCGATTAAATTATTTTATTTAATTATTTAGAATTTTTATTTAATTATTTCATCTTTGGTGTGCATTTAATTTATGTGGATATATTGTGTTATTGGGGTGTAGTGGCAATTAGGTTGTGGTGAGATGTAGTAGCTTGGTAGAATAATTTAGAAAATAATTAGAATAATTAGTATTTTAATTAATAATAGAAATAAATTGAGAAAATTGGTAAAAATAATAGACCAACTGTGTGATTTGGGGGAAGTATGTGGAATGAGGAGAGAAGCTGGGTATAAATTGGGTAAAAACTATAATTTTGAGAAATAATTAGAATACTATATATTCTAAAAGTTGAGAAAATTAGGTTAGGAAGAATTTCTGGTTGTATGTGAAAATAAGGAGGCTAGAGAAAACAAGAGCAATTGGAGGAGAGCTAGGGGAAGTTCAATATGAGCTGCTTGAATTGTTATTGTTGCTGGAAATATAAGGTAAGGAGGATAAGGGGCTCTCAATATGCGTGTATTGTATGATGGGTAGAGAAGAGAGGTCCTTGCTCTCATTAAGGTTCCATGATTTACTTTGATAAATTGTTGTTGTGTTAGAAATTTATAATTTTTTGATTGAATTATGTGTATACATGTGTTTCTATGACTGAATTTATGTTTGAATTATCATGAATATGCATGTATTAAATTCTTCCATTGATGAATGTTTGAATGCTTGAGTTGTGTTCATGATTGATGATGAAATTGTTGTTGAAGTTGTTAATGATTTTCTAGAATCATGATTAATTGGTGAAACTATATGTTATTTTATGGGAAGTTATCATGTTTTATGTAATATAATTGCTTTATGAACTATCCTGAGCATTTTTCCTTTTACGAAATCGAAATCGGAGGTTCAGAAGGCCTTTAATGGTGAAAAATTAGCAGAAAAACACTACTAACTGATTTGATTCAAATCAGAGGTTCACACTTTGATTTTGATTCGAATCATAGCCTTCTAAATAGCCCCTGTCTAGTTTGATTCGAATCAGATTTTACACTTATTTCGAATTAGAAAGGCCAATTGAGCCAAAATATTATTTTTATCATAACTTAGTTTTGAAGGTCCAAATGAGACGTCATTTGAAGTGTTGGAAAGCTAATGCGTAGAGCTACCTTGTGGTAGTTCTTGATGAAATACTTGGCTTGTATTAATGTGTCTACTGTAGGGATGTATTTGATGATGTGTATGATTGACTAGCAATTCGTTATATTTTCCTAATGATGAATTGATGTTATAACGAATTAACATGACTAAATGATTGTGACTATGAATTTGATGAGTTGTTGTGGTTTTTGGTGTTGTTTGTTGATTGTTGTAACATAGATTAATTGTTATGTATGGTAATTGATATTGTGCATAATGGTGATAATGCATGTTGTTGAGAGTCATGTATCATGGTGTATGGAGTTTGGTCTAGTTTTTGTGTGCTCTGGTCCGATGGTATGGATTCAGGAGCGAGTAGATGATTCCATATGGGAATAGGTGAAGTGTTACTTAGTGTGATAGTTCCAAGTTTTTGTGTGCTCTGGTCCTATGGTGGGGATTTAGGAGCGAGTAGCTGGTTCCATATGGGAATCGGTGAAACATTACCTATGGTGATGGTGACAATTAGGTGTGATCTAGTCCTATGGTGGGGATTCGGGAGTGAGATGACCTTGAGTATTTATAAATGGTACAACATGCATAATGAGTCAGTTATGAAGTATATAACATACGTGTTTGCCTATGTAGTTGATTGTTCATGATGTTGTTGATTGGTTGTGAAATGTGCATGTTGTTATGAATGGGTGTAAGATTGTGTTGTTGTTAATTGTGTAATGAATGTGTGCTTGTTGTGTATTCTCTACTTTAGCATTCTTTACACTATTTATATTTAATGTTGTTTCATATTGTCTATCATGGACATCTTGCAGATACTCAAGAGTGATCCATGTTCCTAGTTGTTCGAAGTTGGCTTGTTGGAGCTTCTCTTCACTTATATTTTATTCACTTAATAACAATTAATGGTTTCTTCTCTGATCGTGTAACATCGGGGAAGAGATTTATTATGTTTTCGAAGTTAATGTTGTTTTTGTTGTTTTGGGATTTATAACTTATTTATGAAGTTGTGCTGAAAAATGTTTTTCCGCAACGTAGTTTCAAATGATTTGATATGTTTTTGAAGGATTTTTATTTGTGACACCCTAAACTGTAGAGTAATTCTTTTCTATAAGTTGTGGTGTTTAAGGTGATACAGAGTGGTATCAGAGCGGGTCGGTCAATCTGGCCAGCTTTTTGACATGTTGTTTGTTCCCTAGTATGCGACATGTGTGTGAAACACTATCGGTGCTCGTTTGTTTTTATAACCACTTGTCAACAGGAGTAGGATTGAAACAAGTGGGGGATAAGATTCTGCTTCTATGATATGTTTTTGGTGTATAGGTTTGGTTCAGCGTATCGTTGATTGCAGGAGTGTAGGTGTTGTCGAGGTTGTGTTGTATATGGAACTTGATGTTATCCTTAGAATGAACTGGTTGGAGTCCAACCATGTTCGTATCAAGTGTTACGAGAAGACGGTGTCATTTCCAGCGTTTGATGCAAGTGATAAGTTGTTTGTGTCTGCTAAACAAGTGGAGGAGCTCATGAATTATGAGGCTAAGGTGTTTATGATATTATCTTCTATGAAGGCACAAAGTAAAGTTGTGATTGGCGAGCTACCGGTGGTTTGTGATTTTTCAAAAGTGTTCCCTGAAGATATTAGTGATTTGCAGTCAGAGCGCGAGATTAAGTTTTCTATAGACTTAGTATCTGGTACTACTCCTGTGTCAATGGCTCTTTATAGAATGTATGATTTAGAGTTGAGTGAGCTGAAGAAACAATTGGAAGATCTGCTTGAGAAGAAGTTTGTTCAGCCAAGTGTTTCACAGTGGGGTGCGCTAGTGTTGCTAGTCAAGAAGAAAAATGGTAGCATGTGGTTGTGTGTTGATTATTGATAGCTAAATAAAGTGACTATCATGAATAATTATCCACTTCCGAGGATTGACGATTTGATGGACTAACTGGTGGGTGCTTGTGTATTTAGCAAGATTGATTTGCGGTTGGGCTATCATCAGATTTGTGTGAGACTTGAAGATATTCCGAATACTACTTTCAGTACGAGGTATGGTCATTATGAGTATTCAATGATGTTGTTTAGAGTGTATAATGCACCTGGAGTGTTCATGGAGTACATGAATAGAATATTCCATCCGTACTTGGATCAGTTTGTAGTTGTGCTCATCGATGACATCTTGATATATTTGAAGTCTGATGAAGAGCATGTATAGCATCTGAGAATTGTGTTGCAAACTTTGAAAGAGAAGAAGTTGTATGCAAAGTTGTCCAAGTGCGCGTTTTAGTTACGAGAAGTGAGTTTTCTTGTTAACTTGATTTCGAGTGGTGGTATTGTTATTGATCCGTCGAAGATATATGTTGTGTTGCAGTGTGAGACTCCGAAGTCGGTTATGGAGATTAGGATTTTTCTTAGTTTAGTTGGTTACTACAGGAAGTTTATCGAAGGCTTTTCGAAGTTAGAATTTACTTTAACACATTTGACTTAAAAGGGTCAAGCCTATTTTTTGGGATGTGCACTATGATGAGAGTTTTCAAGAACCCAAGGAGAAGTTGACATCGGCTCTAATTTTGATTTTTCTGAATCCAAGTTAGTCCTTTGTTGTGTATTGTGATTCCTATAAGATGGGTCTATATGGTGTATTGATGTATAATGGTTAGATGGTGGTTTATGATTTTAGACAGATGATGGTTCATGAAAGGAATTATTCTACACATTATCTAGAGTTGGCAATTGTAGTGTTTGTATTAAAGATTTGGAGGCATTATCAGATTGGTTACAGATTTAAAGTATTCAGTGATCACAAGATCTTGAAGTATCTATTCAATCAGAAAGAGTTGAATATCAGATAGAGAAGATGACTCGAATTTATGAAGGATTGTGATTTTGGCTTTAGTTACTGTTAGACCTCAATTTTGACCCTAAGATCCCTCATGCGATCTCATCATATGCATTGGCTTTGGGATCATACCTTGACATCCTCCTTACCCATTATTCATTGGGTTTGCATTGGGAGAGATCACCAAACACATTTGATTGTATCATACTTTGTTTTTCATTATTTACTAACCAAAATTCCAAAATATGTCTATGTATAACTTTGTTTCTTTTGTAGGTAGTGTGTGCATCCACCATCAAGCTCACAATTAGGGTTTGAGACCTTCATAAAAGTTGGAGCTCTTTCAAACCTCTTCAATTTTGTCACAAATTTGACCTCATTTGGATTTGGCATGAAGGAGTTATGCATTTTAGACGTTTCTTCATCCATAATCCATGGTCTGAAATATTTGCAAATAAGACCTCAGTTCCTTGAAAAAATTCCGTGTGATGAATGGTATGATGAGCATGAATGCATGAATTCAAAAATCACAAATAAGGGATCATACACAAGGAAAACAAACAAAGGTCAATGGATGAATCAAGTCATTGTCAAGATCAATCATCCATTTTGGTGGATTATGGTTTTCACCTTATCAACACCTAAGTTCCAGTGATATTGACAAGACTTGATTGGATCAACCAAGAATCAAGGGTTAGTTGTGAGTCACGAGTATGGAGTCTAGGTAAGGACCATCCCAAAGGAGTGAACTAAGGATAAAACCTATAGGTCATGTTCTAAAAAGTTCCTAGAGTCTTAATTCCATCTATCGGATATTGCAGGTTAGGATGACTGACTCATCAACCCATAATATTCTCAAGAGAAACTCATTTGAGTGTAGTATCGCGTAACAACTGTTATCAAGCATACACTTGAATAGTCTCCGCACTACGTCCTAGATAGGCCAAGAGGGGTTAAATGTTCTATAGTCCTCAGCTTCTCAGACCCTAAATCAGAGATAGTAATGCCTAACCACAAATGACTTGTGTGACATTCATAACTCCAAAAAGGTCTCCATTGAGTAGATGGGTCTCAAGCCAACTTGTTAAGGACTACTCCACACAAGTCGAACATGACTATACCATCCTCCTATCTTAATTGCACTCAAGTTCGGGTTAGAACTTATCTCACCACTCAGAGATCACCAAGCATAACAAGCAGATTATATCACACAAATAAATATACATACATCAAATATACAATTATATACACACAAAAAGTAGGCTAAACACAAAAAAGTAGACGTCAATAAAACCAGAGTCGCCACCGCACTTTTATTGTTTCCAAGGGAAAAGGGAAAAGTACGAAGAAAACCCAAAAGATAAGAAGTTTTCAAATCAAAACTAATAAAATGGCAGAGATTACACGTAAGGGGGTTGCTTACACAGAGGGAAGGTGTTAGCACTCAAAGTGTCCTAGGTACTCCTAGGGAGCCCTTTTTTGTGTGCATGTGTATTGTTGTACAAAAGATGTTTGCAATAAATAGAGTGGAGGGATGAGAAAAGAATTAATTAGTTATATTTTTTGTGTTTTACAAGACCTTCGGACTTGTGCCTACGTACCAACATAAAAATGAGGGATCAAAACCTCGTAGTTCGTGGTAACAATTTCAAAATGGGTGTATTGCTTTTAACAAAAAATTAAGTTTAACCAAGGCACAAAAGGCCTAAAAAGATTTGAATGAGTGTTAGTTCTTTTTGTCTTTTGAAATTTTAAGTCAAGTATAGTTAGGTTCATTTACAAGTTTGATTAAGAAAAGGGTTTAAAAATGCAATGGCATAAGGCCAAAGTTTCTAATTTGCAATATGGTCTAAATTAAAATAACACAAGCAAAGAAGATTCGAAAAGGAGGGAGATATTTGAAATTAAAGAAGTGGAAAAGAGATGAAGAGACTAATCCTAAGCAAAAATTAAAATTTAAGAGTTGAAAATATCTGACCAATGGGCTGCAATCCAATAGACAAGAATGTCATATAGAAACCTAAATTTCCCTTGGACTTTAGAATCAAGCAATATCAATACACAAATAGCTATATGAAGAGCAAGACATCAAATAAAGATAGCCACATCCAAGCTTAGCAACTCCATGATCTTCTTCAACATCTCCCATGTACCAGATGACTTCAAAGATGACATTAGACACAGGTTCAAAATAACAGCTTCAATATGATCATGTTGCAGATGAACTCAAATGAATCTTCAATATTGTATCAGATGAATGTTTACTTCACAAGCACTTGGTTCCATGAAAATTGGCATTGGCCAAGTCCTTTTGCATAGGGAGTGTTTCCTAATTCTAAGTCCAAAGTCTCAGATCAAACCAAAAGTCCACACAAAAATGTTTTTTAGGGTTTTTGTTCTTATTATGTACATTAAGGTCAAAAGACCACACAAACAAATAAGTATATACAAACACAATATCACAAAATATGACCCAAGTGGACAAAGTGAAAATGGCATTAAAGTAAACAAATTGAATGGTATGAATAATGGCAAATGAATAAAAGCTTAAAATTTAAAGTGCATAAAAGTAAATGACTTGAAATTAAATGTTAGTTGTTAGTTGATTAGATGTTAGTATTGCTTTTGCTTTGTTTTGTTTAAGTCATTCTTTGGAGAACACTCAACCCACTTATCACAAGCATGGATCCTTGAACCAAGACATCTTCCAAAGGAAGGAAAAAAGGCCAAGTTTCCACACAATACCATGAAAGAGGGGAGACTTACAATCTCACTTACTAGAATGCTATGCCTTTTTGTGTCACAAATTTAGCGCTATGTTAAGCAATCATAATTGGACTTATGTAGAAGTCACAACTATTTGAGGTCGGGCAATAGAATTTTGGTGTTAATGCATGTTAGAGACATAGTATAATGGACTATGCTCATGAAACATACCACACATAAAAAGAATATGCAAAGTGGTGGACCTAATCTCATCCATACTCATGTTCATTTTGCAATCAACTAGCCTTAGGATGTAGAGATATCATAAGTCCATGACATGAATAAATAAAGAATGGGAATGGGATAAAGAGGGATGGGGAATGGAATCAACACAAATTGGTCAAAGGAGGACTTTTACCAAATTAAGATCATTCATTCACTTTGGGAGATGAAATATACATTTCATGAATCCCCTAAATCCAATGATCTTAACCTAACAAAGTCAAATCAACCTTGACCAAGGCCCAACAACACAAGACAAACTCAACAAGTCAATTAAAATAGCTCTACACAATTTATTTGGCATTTAAACAATTAAAAATAATCAAAATATGCATTAAATTAAATAATGGTTGGTAAATTTCCTAAAACCTCATCAAAACACCAAAGAAATGGCCATGAGATTTTTCATAGGTCAAACAAGGTCAAAGGACCTTGGAGAAAAAAAATCATAATTTTTGGAAACTTAAAACTACTTTTAAACAATTAAAAATATTCACAAAATCAATTAAATCATGAAAAATATTAATAATGATCCAAAAAATAATTTTAATTCAGAAAATGAAAGAGGATTTTATTTTAAAAAATTTGGTGAAACTCTCATATTTTTTGGATCAATATTAAAATTAATATGAATTAATGAAAATAACACAATTAAAATGAAATTCAAATAATTAGAAAAAACATGGACCACTTGATCTTCCTTATTAATTGAGGTGGCAGATCAAGTGGCCACAAGCGCGCGTTCCATGGTGGACTTGAGTCAGCGTGCCACAAAACAGGTAATTAAAACCAACGCTCGTGATTAAAAACAAATTGAATATATCATGTGGCTCTGGACCTTGCCAACTCACCACCGGAGCAAATCTTCGGTCACCTTCTCAGGTGAGCCTCGCCGGACTGGTCCAATCATAACCATCACTAAAATGAAAAAGAAGGACATGATTTTAAAGTAAAAATGGCATTGATCACGAATCTGGCCTCAATTCATCCTAACTCCAAGTATATTGAGAGATACATGAAGTTGAAATTTGAGATGCATGATCTGAGTTGCTTCAATTTGACCTCAAAGCAACTCAATCTTCTTGCCTACATTGGTAGGACTTCAGACAACCAAGGAACCAAGAGAATTATGGAGAAGTGAGTGAGAATCGAAGAGATGAAAATTTTTGGAAAATACCTTCAATGCAGGTCAGAACTCAATTGCTTTTGCCTTGATTCGTTCTTGATCTCACGCAGGAAGCTTGCAGAAGTAGATTAGAATCAACCAAAGGCTTTGGATCCCTGGAGTTTTGAATCTCAAAATAGTGAGATTAAAACTTAATTTTCAAAGAAAATTCTCAGGATTATCCTTTCAAATGGAAGGGTTTGAGGTCTTAGAGCAAAGCTGGCGCAAAGGGATCCTCAATTATGAACCTAGAGGCTTATATTTATAGCTGAATCACATGTTATTTGCACCTTCAAATTGAATTTCCAATTTTGGCAATGGATGATGCATGCTTGCATGGGCGTGTACAGGCCCATTAAGTTACTCCTTTAGGTCCATAATCAAGTGTGAATGAGTCTGAAATCAACTTGGAATGCAAGGCAATTGTACACAACTGTTTGAAGTTTTGATTTCACCAAATGATGATGCCATGTTCAAGCCATGTGTAGACCATTCAAATCTTGTTCAAAATGGATGAAATTGGACTTTTTGTAAAGGTTAGATCAAGAGGAACAACTCTTATGTTGAATAAATTTCCATTTGAAGCTTCTATCATGATGAATTTTAAGGTGGAAGTTTGGAAATTTTAACAAATAAAAAACATTTCTAAGTGTCAAGCCATATGTTCACTTATTCCACCTTGGCTAACTTTTTGTGTGAGTTTCAACTTAGAAACGTGTCTTCATCAAAGTTGTATCTATTTTAAAGTACTTCAAAATGGTCACAAAATTGAACTTATTTGAATTTTATATGAAGGAGTTATGCATTTTTGAAGTTGAGGAAAATCACTTGTTCAATGGTATTGGTCCAAAATGACCTATAATGTATCCTCATATCACATGCTCATAAAAGTTAAATTAGCTCTTCCTACAAACCTCAAAGTTAAACTAGACACCCTTAATTTGATTTTGCAACTTGGAAATCTTTCATCTTATAAAAATTGAGCAAGTGATGGCCTTGGGAAGTTGACCTCCAAATTAGGGTTTAGACAAAATGACCTATAATCTTTCAACATAAAAAATGACTTTCCAAGCAAAACTAGCTCTAGACCTAAACATGAAAGTTGTTTGTAATTTCATTTAGAGTAACATTTTTCCATGAATAATTTTCATATGATACAAATTGTAGGAGATAGGGTCTAAGGGGCCCTAGTTTTGATCAGATGAAATCCTCTAGTCAACCACCATCAACCAACTTGCTAGCTTGCAATTATCTTGACTTTTGAGACTCATGGGAGATCATATATGCATAAGATGATGAAATTTGAAGTATCCTTTGAAGTATTTGATCAAATGTTGAAGAATCTTGGTGAAGAAGTTACACAAGATACCCAGATGAACTAGGGTTTCCAAGGCAAACCAATTCCAAACTCTTGATGCTTTCTTGACCAAAATAACATGTAAAGATCATAGGGACTCATATATGATGTCTAAAGCAATTGTAGACCGATCTTGATTGTGCTCTTAGCCATGAGGGTCTTAAACCCTAGATATGAGCTTTATGGATCAAAGGTGATCATGTGCCTTACCTACAAAAGAGTTAGACAAATGCAAAGACATATTTTTGGTATTTTAGTTAGTAAAGATGATAAAATATAAAGTAAGATATAATGAAATGGTGCTTGGTGATCTCTCCCAATGCAAACCCAATGAGTGAGGGGTAAGGAGGATGCCAAGGTATGATCCCAATGCTAATGCATATAATGAGATAGCATGAGGGATCTTAGGGTCAAAATTGGGGTCTTACAAGTATGTGTTTGCAACCTTATTTTGATGATGATTGGTGAGATGGTGTTTTGATGCTAAAAGTTGCTTGAGGGCAAGCAACAAGCTAAATTTAGGGTTGTGATCAGTCACCATTTATGTTAGTTTTGATGTCATTTTAATGTCAAAGTAGGTGAATTACTGGGAGTTTGGGCAATAGTTTAAGTTATTTATGTAAATTTTTACAAAAGTTTGATTTGCTAGTGTTTCGATAATTCGGAGTTATCTTCTATGCTTGAAGTAGTGTTTGATATGTTTATAGAGTCAAAGGATCAAGAGGAGTTGGATCATAGAAGAAACTGGATAATGATGCATGACTGAGGGAAAAAATTAAGAAAAAGCAACGTTATTGCCCAAACATGTATGAGGTTTGTCATACACATATCACCACCCAACCTCACCCCCATCATACACATACCAGTGGGAGGGGGTGAAAAACTAGCCTATGCTCATACACGTATGGGAAGTCCCATACGCGTATGAGATCAGCCAAGTCCAGTCCCCCTGTGCAGCAGAAGCCTTACGTGTATGGCTCTAGTTGGGCCATACGTCTTACCCTAGGCAATACGCGTATGAGTAAGTGAGAAGTGAAACCATACGTGTATGGGAGGAGGCCATACACATATGAGCGGCCCATATATTTAAAAAAGCCTAAATTTATCTATTTAGCTGAAAAAATGTGAATTTTTAAGGGTTGAACGATTTTGGAGTATAGAGAACGCGTTTTGAAGGCTGAAGCACTGGAGAATTCGTGGTGGATCACGATTTTCATGAACTTTTTTTATTGAAAACCTCTTTTATTCCATTGATTTGTAATAACTACATATTTTTGATGTTTTTCTTTATGACTATGAGTAGCTAAACCCCCAAGTGCTATGAGGTGTCCCTAATTTAGATTTATGATACAATTCTAAATTTCTACCTTGTAATAACTTTGAATTTATGATATTTTACTTATTTACAATTTGTGCATAATGCTTTCTCTTTTAGAAAAATTGAGTCTGATATGCGGTTAATATTTAGGCTTGATCGCCATTGTTAATGCTTAATTGTGTGTAATTCATAGTAGATATCACCTAGGCCTATGGATACCCTATGGAAAACGAAATATTCTTGATAAAAATAATGCTTAATTTCATCTGTAATTCACTATGTATATAGGGATTAATTTGAATGATTAAAGGCTTTCTCACTAAGAACTTAGGAGTTAACACCCTTAAAAACCGGTAGTCAATGTTATTGAATTAAGCTGTTGCAATGTTAATTTACTATTGTTGATGAATCCAATCATACACCTTCCCTAGCATGTTCACTCATAATATATTTTAATATGTTCAAGTACCCTCTTTACTTTCTTTTGCACTCTATTTTCTACTTCTAAAACCAACAATCTAAAAAACCCCAAAGTCTTTTGTTTAACTAAATTAAAACAGAAGCTTTGTATCGTCAAGCATTCCTTTTGATTTATACTTGGGAAAATTTCCCTTATTACTACATTGGAAAATTAGTACACTTTCTAATTTACCAATTAGATAGCAACCATTGTGTTTCACAAACTGGATCTTTATCTGACACAGTTAAGCGTTTGATAATCTTATCAAAACCAGAACCGGAGCTATGATGCCAATTAAGGGTGGAAAGAAACACAAGAAAGGGGGTTTGAATTGAGTTTCTAAGATCAAAACTTTTTTGTACCCAAAACACTCAAAGATAGAACAAGAACAAAAATATATGAACACAATTATTTTTATCTTGGTTCACTGTTAACTAAGTTACTCTAGTCCACCCCCCAAGGTGATTTTGCCTTATACACAAGGACTTATTTCACTATAATCAACTGATTACAGACAACAAAGACTACTCGTCAATGTCTTCTTGAGTAATTCTGACTATACACTAGACACTCAAGGAATACAAACTCAATCTATAAGATTATAATAAAATGTGTTTACAAGATTGCTTCTAAGAAAGAAGATTACACAAATTTTAGTACAAGGTATTTATCACACAATAATGAACAAAATCTCTATGTGTGTTTTATTTTCTCTATACACAAGAATAATATCCAATTCAGCAAAAGTGTTGTATGTAGTAACGTGAATTAGCAGCAATTAGCTTCATGAAAATTAGCTTCAATTAGCTTCGTGAAAATTTAGCTCCTTATCCATTCTTCCAAGTGTCCTTTATATAGGAAATGAAAGGATCCGTTGGAGGGTAGAATTGGAATATCAAAATGCAGTTGTATCCTTGCATAATTGTTTGCCAAATGAGAGGGAAAATGGTACATTAGTACAATCCTTAGCCCACAAAATCAGGGTAGTGGAAGGAATATTTGATCTTGTACTGTTGTCGCTACCAGGATTTTACGATAACGAAATCGGGACTGAACTAAAGAATGCCTCCTCAATTAAAGAGAAGAGAGAAGGAAAAATAGAAGAGTCTCCACTGAATTTTATTTGGATTTCCTCTATGGGAGAGGATAGGGGAAATTGTTGATAAAACCCTTTAAGAAAAAGGGTTGCACACAGGGTATGCAAGGATAAAGAATCAGTTCGCAATCGAGAGTTGGGTTTGGAAATCGGTTACACAAGGGGGAGGTATTAGAACCCCTCATGTACATGGTACTCCATGGGAACCATTTGGTTTGTTTACATATGTGGCTATTTGTCTCGTTTATTGTCTTATTTTTTAAAAGAAAGTGTGAAAGAGTGGAATTTTGGTTTTTTATTATTGTGCTCGCCAAGGATTGTGGACCTTGTGCCTATGTATTACTCATCGTGTGAAGAATCAGAGCTCCGTAGTTCGGAGTAGAAAATATTTGTGTGTTGGTTGATTTTACCTTATAGAAAAGAGTTTTTGGAGTGGTGCCCTAAGGCACAAAAGTGAAGTTTGATGAGTTATGTTTATTTTACCTTGAACAAGAGTTTATGAAAAGAGATTAGATTGCACTAAAGTCTATGGGCGGAGGTTAAAATTATAGATAATAAGCCAAGTGTCTTGCGTCCAAAATAATCAGAGTAAGGGTAGGAATGCTCCATTCTTACTCATTCTCCACCACTTAAGGCTCGCGTTGCACAATACTAATCGTAGTTTTAAGTATTTTTGAATTTTGCTTATGAAAATTCCACTTGACGTTGAATCAAGTGTTTGTTTATTTGGTTATAAAATTCTCTAATATAATGAATATACAAGGTAACTAACAAGAACATAAAGGGTCTCATTCTAATGTATCCCAAGAGAAAGTACCGTGTAATCAAAAGTGACATAATCTAAACATATGATAATGGTCTTACAAACATGCCCCCCTAGGGTGGTGTCATGATTTTATTCTTACAACCGGTATGTAAGTTACATGAAATCCAAAGTTAAAACAAAGTGCCAAAAGATAAAGGCAAGATCCTTCAAGCAAAGGTCTAAGTGAAATCCTCCAAATCCAATGGTTGATTACAAGTGGGATGCATCTTTTTGATCTTATAGTTTTATCATGTTTTTGTTGTTTTAAAATTGTATGATGACAATAAAGTAAATAACAATAATAAACATGCATGAGGGTATATACAATGATGATGATGATAATGAGTACTTGAATGTAAATTATAAGGTAATAATATAAAAGTAAATCAAAAGATAATAATAATGATATCATAATAACAATGATTAGTGAATATGAATGACATAAAATAAATCACAAGTCAATAGTAATAAAATCATAATAACAAAGGTTAATAATAAACAAAGTTAGTGAAATATAGTTAGTGTTTTGTAATATCTGCAAAGTGAAAATTTGAGCATCATACATCCATAGGTCAAAAGATTCAAAATATGGCGCATCAAAGGATAACTTATCATTGATGCAAAGTATTGAAGATGATAAATGATCATCTAACAATAGATTTGTAACAATGAAAGTTATACAACCTCAAGTTCATCTATAAATAGTTTGACAAATAGAAGATTATATCACTCAAATGACTATAATTTTTTTTATTATACAAGGTGGTAAGAAAACAACTAAATTGACACAATATAAATGATATATGAATGGGTGACAATGAACATAAACATAAAGTGTCTGAAATAAAATGAATGATAAAATAAATTTTGGAAAATAAATTATGAGAATTTAAATAGAAAAGAAATAAAATGCAATAATATAAATGTTAGAAGTTAGTAGTTAATGGAATCAAAATAAGAAAATGGATTAGCAACTTAGTATACACAAACATGGTTTCATCTATGCATCAAACAACTCAAGTATGGTTGAAATAGAGGCAACCTATCAATGCCTCAAAGTATCATGAATTATCTATTGACCATTCATTCATAGATTTGAAGCATTAAAGGTTTTATCAACCGTAAGTAACCATGGTCATGACTTAATAGATTTCATCAACCAAAATAAATATAACCATAAGTCAATAATAAATAGCAAATGATATAGTTTGATCAAAAATAGTAAATAACAAGTAGTAAGAGAAAAAGTACCCAAAAAAGTGTGTGGACCAAACAAAACCATTTGTTTCAAATATAGCTCAAGTCTCTCTCAAAAACCAACCCATGAATACCCAACCACTTTTAACATAAAAACATAACTAAAATGCTAATGAGTTTGAGCTACAATCATTACCAAATGTGAAATACTAAGTTGTTGTGGTGTTGAGCTTGAATATGAAGCAAGAGGTTTGGAATGGAGGTGTTTATGGTTGTAACTTAATGAAGTGGCTGAGTTGTGAATGTTAGAGAACCGAAGGTTTTGAGGAAAAAATAAAATGAAGAAAAAGTTGGTGAGTAGTGATTTGAGAGGAAATGATTTGTATGAATTGTGGGTTTAGGTTTAAGGAAAGGGTTTGATTGATGTTTTGACATAATTTTGAGGGGCTGCTATCTTGTGAAAATGAGGGGGAAATAGTGTCTTATTTATAGGGAAAACAAATGGGTAAGTGTATAAAAAAAGGAATCATTTTATGTAAAAAATAAAGTTATTTCTACTATTTGCGCAGGTGTAACCGGTTACCTGGATTTGGGTAACCGATTACACGAACCAAAAATGGCCTAGGGAGTCTGTGTAATGCATGTGTAACCGATTTCACATATTTGGGCAACCGGTTACACATACCAAAAATGGTATAGGAAGCATGTGTAACGCAAGTGTATCCGGTTACACAGATTTGGGTAATCGGTTACACAAACCGAAATCTGCCTTGCACACCTGTTTTAAAAGGGGTGTAACCGGTTACCAGGATTTGGGTAACTGGTTACATAGACTAAAAAATGGATTTTTTGATTTGTTACACATTTTTCTTTGTAGCTTTATCCTTAAAATCTGAATTTTTTCTTAGGTGTGAACATCATGCCTTGAGTCCATGTAATATGCCTTTAGTTATGAATGTTAATCCAATTATGGTGATGCATGCATGTGTTGTAGGACCATGGATCAGATGAAAGTTGTATATGGTAGGGTAAATTTTGGGGTATGACAAATGCCCCTATTTAATCTTTTTGGGCCTAAATATATGGATAGCAACAACTTCCAGTGCATTCATGTTAGGAGGGGATTAAATATAAAAAAATATTAGCCATAAATTTGCCCTATTGAGAGTGAAAGTGATATGAGTTGGTTTGCTGGAGATTGCATGTGGGAAAGTTTTTTACGGGATGGAAAATGGTCTTATTATGAGCTGATCTGCTGGGGGAGATGAATATGGTATTTTGTGATTTGCTAGGGAGATATGGTTATAATAATTATGTATGGTATGCAATGTGATGAGTTGTATGCAACATAAGTATCTTCTCAAAAAGAAAAATTGGATGACAAGACTCCAAGAAGAAAGGTAATGGAGAAACTCTATTGAGGGTAAGAATCATGTAAAAGAGGTGACTGGCCCTAGCAACTGCTGGGGAGGAAAAACTTCAATGATGATTCCTAGCAACGGCCGAAATACTTGACTCTTATGGGGAAATTTAGATTCAATGATGATTCCTATCAACGGATGGAATACCTTACATCTACTAGGGATACCTTCAAGTTCAGTGATGATTCCTAACAACGACTAGAATACCTGACTCTATGGGGATAATCTCTGGATTCAATGATGATTCCTAGAAATGGATGGAATACCTGACTCTGCTGGAGAGAATGAAGAGGTACGGTGATGATTCTTCGTAACGACTAGAATACCCGACTCTGAGGGAAAGAAGAAATTCAACGATTATTCCTAGCAACGGAAGAAATACCCGACTTCTGTTAGGGATGAAACCAAATGGTCCAATGATGATTCCTAGCAATGGATGGAATATCAGAATCTGGTTAGGGACGAATGAAAATTCAGGGATGATTCTTAGCAACGGCCGGAATGCTTGACTCATGCTAGGGGAAAGAAGCAAGTTTGATGATAATTCTCAACAACGACTAGAATACCTAACTCTGCAGGGAAAAGAAGAAGTTCAGTGGTGATTCTTAGCATGGGCTAGAATACCTGACTTTTCTAGGGAGAATATGAAGATGATACTTGCTAGCAACGAATGGAATGTCTGATTTGAGGGGAAGCCAAAATAGTCCATTGACGATTCCTAGAAACGACTGGAATACCTGAATGTACTTGAGAAATTTGAGAACTGATGTTGACTCTACTGGGGAATAATCCCTAGCAATAGCTAGCAACTTCCAAAATCTAAAAAGGACAATTCTAGCAACAGCTGAGAAAGTCGGAAACTTGATGCATTGTTCTTGAGTAAGGTTGGAATGTGCATTAAAGAGGACACTTATAATGCAATGTTATGTATACAAAATGTTGATGTACGTTCGAGCTATTGGGGAACATGTGAATGCAAGGTTTAAGAATTATGACAAATATGATTGGGCTTTAAAGGGGGATAATTTGTTTAAAATTTCAATGGTGATTGGGCTTTGAATTTGTTTGGGGAGAGTGGACTGACTTCCGACATTGGTGTATGGAACTCCTGGTGTTTAAGCCGCATCTGGTGCAACTGCTGGGAATCTTCCTGCTGAGGAATTAAGTTTTTTGGTTGGGCTAAATCCAAAAAAAAATTATGTTGTTGCGATGTTGATGTATACCAAACATGCTGGACTATGGTTACCTTCAGATACTTTCGAAAGAGAAGTAATTTTGATGTTTTTCCCTTAAAAGTTTTTTTGAGAAAAAGTTATTTACCAAAACGTTTCCAATGTGATGTTAATTAAAGAAAAACCATGTTTCACAAACAAAGCATGAAAAGTAAAACATTGAGCACATATGATGGAATCGATTTTATTATTAAAAAATGATCCCAAAAGTGGGTAATTTATACAAATAAGCAGTTCCTAAAAGATGTGATATTAAAAAGAAATTGAAAAACTATAATGGCAATGGAAATAGCTCGGATTTCCACCAAGTTTTGACTCTGCTATAGTCCTTATGTCCTTGAAGGTCCTCAGATCTTGCTTCTGGAGAAGGTGATTAGATTGACTTGTCGGGGAATGTAGAAGATTCTTTGCGAAATATAGCTTCTCGCTTTTATGAATCCCTAATTTTTGCCTAGACTGCCCTTTCAGGTTTTCAGTCTACCGGGATACCCATTTTTGCATAAGTCGCCCTTTTGGGTTTTCAACTTATCGGGCTCTTTTTTTTTGTTATGTGTAGTACTTTTTTATTGCATCCGCATTCACAGGGGATGGAAGATCTTCACCATCCATAGTTGTAAGGATTGAGGCTCCTCTAGAGAAGACCTTTTTCACAATGTATGGGCCTTCATAGTTCGGCGTCCATTTTCCCCTAGGGTCAGTGTGAATTGGTAGAATCTTCTTCAAAACTAGGTCTCCAGCCTTAAGGCTGCGGGGAAAAACCTTCTTGTCATGTGCCCTTTTGATGCACTTTTGGTATAGTTGGTCGTGGCAGATGGCTGCCAAGAGCTTCTCATCAATGAGGTTCAGTTGGTCAAATCTGGCATTTACCCACTCGACTTCGTCAAGCTTGACGTTGGTCAAAATTCTTAAGGAAGGAATCTCTACTTTAACTAGCAGAACTACATCCATGCCATACACGAGAGAGAAGGGGGTTTCCCCTGTGGAGGTACGTACAGAGGTTTGGTAGCCATGCAACGTGAACGGGAGCATCTCGTGCCAATCTTTATAGGTCTCCACCATTCTCTACATGATTTTCTTAATATTCTTGTTAGCTGCCTCAACAAAGCCATTCATCTTTTTTCCGATAAGACGATGAGTTGTGGTGTTCTATCTTAAAGCTTTTGCACAACTCTTTTATCATCTTATTATTGAGGTTAGATCCATTATCAGTGATGATCTTGCTTGGGACTCTATAACGACAAATGATTTTCTTCCTCAAGAATTGAGCCACCACTTGTCTTGTGACATTTGCGTATGAGACTGCTTCCACCCATTTCGTAAAATAGTCTATAGATACCAAGATGAAGTGATGTCCATTTGAGGCAGTTGGCTTAATTTGTCTAATCACATCAATGCACCACATGGCGAAAGGCCAAGTGAGATTAGGACATTGAGTGGTACTGGTGGTACATGGATTTTGTCAGCATAGATTTGGCACTTGTGGAACGTTTGAATGTGGCGGTAATAGTCCACCTCAATGGTTATCCAATAGTAGTCAGCCCTTAAGATTTTCTTCACCATGGTGTGTCCACTAGCATTCATCCCAAAGGATCCTTCATGGATTTCTATAATAATCTAGTTTTCTTCTTACTTGTCCATACATCTGAGTAAAATTGAATCATAATTCTGCTTGTGCAATACCCATCCGCTTAAGAAGAACTTGGATGATAGTTTCCGAAGATACTTCTTGTCGGTGATGGATCATTTTCTTGATATTCTTGGATTTCTAGGAACCTCAGGATGTCGTAGAACCAAGGATCGCCATCAGACTCGTCTTCGGATGATAAACAATAAGAAGGCTCGTCCAAGTAGTTAATATGAAAAAAATGATGCTTCATTCTTCCATTTAACCTTAAATATGGATGGCATACTTTCCAAGGCGTCGAACAACTTATTTTCCTCTCGAGGAATGTGATGAAAGATAATCTTGTTGAAGTACAGGATCATCTTTAGGACATGTTTCTTGTAGGGGATTAACTTGTGATCTCGAGCTTCCCATTCTCCTTCGACTTGGCTGATGACCAAGGCTGATCCTAATACCAATCGCAGCTTCAATACTGAAGATATAAGCCTCGTATGTTGCCATAGTGTTAGTACGATAAAAGCACAACCTTGCGGTGAAAGGTAAATGAAAACCAGTTGGGGAGGTGATGAGTTCCCCAATACCATTTCCATGAGCGTTTGAAGCTCCATCAAATACAATGGTCCAACGAGATCTGGGTTCTAGTCCTTCCTCGGGGTCATGGATGTTGCAATCCCTTATCAGCATGATGTCCTCATCAGGGAACTCAAAGCGCATAGACTGATAGTCCTCCAAAGGTTGATGTGCAAGATAGTCTGACATTACACTCCCTTTTATAGCTTTTTGAGTGACATGTTGGATGTCGTACTCGGTCAAAGCCATTTACCAACGAGCTACTCTACCGGTGAGAGAAGGCTTCTCGAAGATGTACTTGACTAGGTCCATCTTGGAGATTAATAACGTAGTATGGATGAGCATATAATGTATTAGGAATTTGGCATCCCAATAAAGTGCACAACAGGTCTTCTCAAGCATTGAGTATCTACTCTCGTAATCGATAAACTTCTTACTTAAGTAGTATATGGCGTGTTCTTTCCTACCAGTCTCGTCTCGTTGGCCGAGGGCACATCCCATAGATCCTTCAAGGACGGTAAGGTACATGATTAAAGGTCTGCCAGGCACAGGAGGCATCAGAATAGGAGGTTCTTGTAGGTACTCCATGAACTTCTCGAAAGCATTTTGGCAGTTGTCGTTCCAAATGATGCCTTGATCCTTTCGAAGAAGTTTGAAGATTGGCTCACAAGTGGTCGTTATATGAGATATGAATCTAGCTATGTAGTTCAATCTACCTATAAATCCTCGTACTTCCTTCTCAATTTTGGGCGCATGAATAACTTGTATGGCCTTTACCTTTTCAGGATCTACCTCATACCACGTTGGCTGACGATAATACCTAGCAGTTTGCCAGATCTTAACCCAAACATGCATTTATTGGGATTAAGCCTCAACTTGAATTTCCTTATCCTTTGAAAGAGCTTCTCAAGGTTGATAATATTCTCCTCTTCGGTTTATGATTTGGAAATCATATCATCAATGTAGACCCCAATCTCTCTATGAATCATATCGCGAAAGAGTGTGGCTATAGCTCATTGGTAAGTTTAACTGACATTCTTTAGTCATAAGGGCATAACCTTGTAGAATAAATTACCCCATAGGGTAATGAAATTAGTATTCTCCATGTCCTCTGGAGCCATTCTGATTTGGTTGTAGCTGGAGAAACCATCCATGAACGAGAAAACGGATAATTGAGTTATATTATCCACTACCACATCAATATGGGGTAGTGGGAAGTCGTCTTTGGGACTTTCTCTATTCAAATATTTATAGTCTACACACATCCTTACCTTTCCATCTTTTTTGAGTACAAGTACAATATTGGCTATGGCAAGAAATCCAGCTTCAAGCTATTTTTGTACCTCCTCCTTTATCTTAATTTCTATATCGGGACGAGTCCTTCTTAGCCTTTGCTTTACAGGAGGGAAATACTCTTTGAGAGGTAGACAGTGGACCATGATGTCAATATCGAGGCCTGGCATATCTTGGTAGGACCATGCAAATACATTCATGTACTCTCACAGGAGTTTGACCATCTTTGTCTTCACGTTGTCTTGTAGGGATGAGCTTACTCTAACCTCTTTAGCTTCCTCTTCCCTTTCGAGATTGACCACTTCTACTGATTCCTCGTGTGGTTGTATGACCTTTGACTCTTGCTTTAGCAATCGAGCCAACTCCTCGGGGAGCTCACAATCTTTATCACAGTCTTCTTCAGCATGATTGATCGGATTGTCGAAGTCATATGGAACCATAGCAAAGTCATTATTGGTGGTAATCGAGGGTAATCTGTACGATTTAGGGTTCATGCCTTTATTTGTATGAAAGGAAGAAAAAAATCTTTTGAAAACTCTAAAAAAAAAACATTTCCATTTTATGATTAAGTGAAAAGATGAAATAAATGAAAAACAAGGATCACAAATTTGGATGCGGAATGTGATGATTTCATTAATTGATTAAAAAGGAATTGTAATGGAGGCCCTACAAATGATTCCCTCATGCCTTGGGTACGTCATGGGTTCTTTCTTTCTTAAGGGAAAATATTAAACATGAAAATTACTTCTCTAACATCGTGACTTCGGCTAACTCAATCACAATCTAGTTGGTCAATCCTCTTGCTTCAGTCATCAACTATTCCATCCTCTTCCATAGCACAAATGTGGCCATCCACGAGGTGTTCGGCACTTGAAAAGAAATCTGACAAGGGGAGCACTCGCCCGTCTACAGCAATCGGTGTTTGCTTCTCGAAGTTTTGGGATTTGTATCCCAATCTGGCACGATCCTTGTTGACCGGTAATTCTAACATCCTCCCCCAACCTTCGTGGTGTCCATTCCTGGTGATAGTTTGAGCATCTTTCAGAGAGGCCATTGGATATTCAGCAGTTTCTACTTTCCCTATTGGTCTAACCATTTCAACATTGACAACTTCAAAGGATTTAAATTGGATTTCCTTTACCTCTCCTCCTCCTTCCACATACCAGAACGATGCTAGATTACTGACCATAATGTCTTCTTCACCTTTTACAACCACTAGCTTATTGCTGACCAAGAACTTGAACCTTTGATGCAGGGTCTAAGTGACAACTCCGGCTGAATATACCCACGGCTGTCCAAGCAAACAACTGTAAGCTGGATATATATCCATCACAAAGAAGGTGATAAAGAAAGTACAGGGCCCGGTCTTAATGGGGAGCTACACTTCACCAATTATTGTTCGTCTTGAATCGTCTAACTCCCTTACCACAAGTTCGTTGGGTTTCATTGTGAGCCCTTCAATAGTCAATTTGGAAAGAGAACTCTTAGGCATCACATTGAAAGATGAGTTGATATCCACTCAAGACCCTTGACAAAATAGTGTCTACACATTCAATAGAAATGTGTAAGACCTTATTATGGTTCCTTCCTTCGGCGGGAAGCTCTTCATTGTTGAAACCTAGGCTCATGCTGGTAGCTATATTGCTGACAACTCCCTCAAATTTGCAGACAAAAATCTCTTGCAGTACATGGGCGACTTTCAGGAACTTGACTAAGGCGTGACGATATGCCTCGGAGCATATGAGAAAAGACATCATTGAGATTTTGGATGGGGTTTGGTTGAGTTGGTCAACCACCCTATAATCACTCCTCTTGATGATGCACAAGAATTCATCTACCTCATTGGTAGGTAAAGAATCTTTCCTTTGTTGGGCATTTTCAGTTTGCTTACCTTTTTCCTGGGCTAAAGAACCGCTATTGTTAGTCATTGGAAGCATGGGTGCAAAGATCCTCCCACTTCTCATTACCCCACTGGTACTAGTCATATTTGTTATTGGCTCGGCATATGTTGTTGGTTCTTCTTAAAGTCTTTATCCATGGATGTAGAGTGATGATTCGTACCCATACAATTGCTTTTGTGTCCTCAAAGGGGAACGATGTTGGTACTGTTATGACCATGGAGGTAACTGGGTTGTTGGAGATGGTCATCTGCAATAAATTATAGGGAAAGAGCAAAGGCGGGACTTAATTATACAGGATTTCCAAGGTGGACACTTCTTTAGTTATGGATGGACGATTTATCACCAAGACCCTTTGGTCCATTAATTTCTATGTGGCGGACTTTAAAGTTTCGCATTGTTGTGGGTTAATCAGACAGTGTTCACAAGTTGTACAACAAACAGGAAATGCATTATTTTTTATCAAAATGTTCTTTATCTTAATGAGTGGAGTTTTCACCTTGTCCACACAAGACAATAATTTTCTTCTATTATCAAATTCTACCATATTTACGGTTGACTTGTTATGAGGAGGCATCAAATTGTTGTTTACATTTGGGTCGTTAAGCACAAACGTAATTGCCTTAGAATCGATCAGATATTGCACCTTATATTTTAAAGCTTTACAGTTCTCGATGGAATGGCCGGGAGCGACTAAATGGAACTTGCATCGGGTGTTGACATCATAACCGGGAGGAAGGATCATTGGGGATGGCCCTAGCTCCCTTAATTCTACCAATGATCCTCGTAACAAGTATGGTAAAATATGACTATACGACATTGGAATCAGATCAAATCTTCTCTCGGGTAGTATTTGTCATTGTTGTTATTGTTGTTGTTGTTGATAACGTGGTTGTTGTTGCTGAGGTTGTTGATGGTAACGTTGTTGTTATTGTTGGGGTTGTTGTTGAATCGGAATTGTGAATGGTTGTTGTTGTTGTACTAGCGCTACGGCTGCCACTTGCTGATATGGGGCACAGTATGCTGGGAATCTTGCTCTGACCATGGCGGTTGCATTGGTCTCACCTTCCTTTCTCTTCCCATAAGCTATAAAGGGTTTTTTTCACAACACCGAAGGTGCTTGCGAAGTTCTAGATCTTCCCCATTTTGATCATATTTTCAATTCTTTCACCGGCTAATACCAAGTCGGAAAAACCAGAGGATGTACTCCCTATCATCCTATCCAAATATGGGACTTGCAGATTGCCCATGAACATATCCATAAATTTGTGTTCTATAAAGGGAGGATGTACTCTAGCTGCAAGCCCTTTCCACCTTTGGGCGTATTCCTTAAAAGTCTCATCGAACTTTTGCATCATGTTTTGCAGCTGCGTGCGATTGGGCGCCATATTTGTGTTATACTGGTAATGCTTAAGGAACTCTTTAGCCATCTCCCTCCATATACATATGTGGTGCCTTCAGTTGCATGTACCAATCCAGAGATGCTCCGCTCAATGAATCTTGAAATAAATGCATGAGGAGTATGTCGTCATTAGAATAAGCGACCATTTTATGACAGTAGGCTCGGATATGGGTTCTCGAATCACTGGATCCTTTATATTCTTCAAAGTTAGAGACCTTGAAGTTAGTGGGGATAACCACACCGGGGACTAAGCACATCTCAGCAGTGTCGATACCCAAAGCGTTTGTTCTTTCCATTGCTCTCAGCTTCTCCTTAATGGCTTTAACCTTCTTTTCCATTTCATTGTTCGTGGGACCAAAGGATTCATACATGGGGGCATCTTTGGGATTGAAAAAAGCATCTTATTGATTGTCGATCTCTATGACAGGAGTATTAAGAATAGGTGGAGGAACACTATCAGATGCACCCAATGGAATATGAACTAGAGTGTTGCTTTGAGGAGGCACAAGATTCTCTATGACAGGAGGATGGGCAGCAGGAATAGGATTGGCAGCATGAGCATGCTGATTCATCTCCTCTTGCATTTTGGCCATTTATTCTTGGCCACGGGCGACGGCTTGAATCGTTTCCATTAGTTGCCCCATTTGTGCTCTTACTTGAGATACTTCCTCGCGGATGGCGGCTTTATTCTATTATAACTAGTCCATTATTATTTGTTGATTGCGGCACATGTTGTAATGGTGTCAGAAAGTCAGTTTGTAGCATCGGTTTCTGATCAAGAAAAAGGTGAATGATGAGTTTTTTTCTTTTGGTTTGAAAGTGCAAATGATGCATGCATTTTTTTATTAATAATGAAAATCTCTTTAGTTATTTGTATTTTTTTATTGCAAGAAATACTTAACGATTTACGGTTGCAATCAAGAATAAAGGAAAACATACATAGTGAATCACGAAAAGCTTCATTCGTCCTTTGAAGGGAATCATATAAATACAAATACATGGAAATTGCAAAATATAAGTGGTTGAGACAAATAAGCAAACTAAATCTCAACCCTAAAAGTGACCCCTTGAGACTTGCGGAGAGCCTCAATGCTGATGATGAGTTCTACCATTGTCTTCTTGCTGAACTTGATGAAATGGTAGACCTTCTTAGGAGTATTCTCAGGGAACATAATCAAATTAGCCTCATTCAACTTATCGGAAAAGTCTTGGAAGGCAAAATTCGTCAAAATTTCCATTTTTTCATACTTGTCCCTCCACTCGTAATAGAGGGTTTGAAGGTTATGGATGATTTCATCCCTTTGTGCTATTGAAGCTTCGGCTCCCAATATTTGCACTCATTTTGCAATTCTACATATGCTTGATCATAGATTCCCATCCTCAGATTCCTGATTTGTTTGTAAGCTCGTCCAAGGTTGAACTACTCACGCAAGAAGCTTCAGTGAACTCTCTCTCTCTCTCATTCTCCTCTCTCTCTCTCCTCTCTCTCTCTCTCTCTCTCTCTCTCTCTCTCTCTCTCTCTCTCTCTCCCTCTCTCTCTAGTTATTCTTTAGCCAAGATTTCCTTGCACTCCTTAAAAGTGTTCCTAAGCTCGAGGATTTGGGCTTCATAATCCTCCCTGGCCTCTTTCTTCATAGCATTAGACCTCTCAACGGTCTTCTCAAGGTCCCTAATGGTTCGGTATGTTTGATCCAACTTGTCGTTGCGAGCGTTTAGCTCAGAATTGGCTCCTAGTAAAGCACCATCAACCCAAACTCTTTGGCCTTCGACTTCCCTTAGTCTCTTCTTGTTGACCGTGAACTTCTCATAGACTTGCTTACCCTTATCTTCCAAGGTGTGGTTATGTTCCTTAGCAAGGTTGAGTTGGACTTGTAATTAAGTGTTTTCTAACTCAAGCTCTCCTATCTTGTCGGTAAGCTTGTCCATGTCTTCTTGTAATATGGGCTCAGGTTTGGACTCCAATGATGAAGAGTCATAAATGAAAGGCATCTTCACAACCCCAGCCTTCTCTTTTACCCACAAAGTAGGGTTCCTTGGCTAGGATGCTCTTCTTGCCCCACTCTTGGTCAATCCGGATTATGCTTGTTCAAGCCCCTCGCACTCTCTTCACGGTTGAATTGAGTGGATCCACGGTATTGACGATGAAAGTTATGAGGTCTCTATCCTTGGGAGGATTCAACATGATATATCCCAATTTTCTCTTGAGTAGCACGGGGTTGTAATTGATACAACCATATGTTCCTATTAAGGGGACATTCGGGAACCCTCCATATCTTGCAATGACATCCTTCATTTCCCATTCTCTCTTGTTCCAAAGGATTGAACTAGCTGAGAGAGATGAAAACTCTTGGAGCCATGACAAGTTTCTATAAGCAAAAGGTTCATGTTGAGGCATACGAATCCTCATCCATAAGTGCAATAGAGGATCACAACAGAGAAAGGTCCCTCCTTTCTTCTCATGCTTTGTATGGAAGGTGTGATCGAAGTCGGCGAGCAGGAATGGCACCGGGTTATTAGGTAGGAAGACTTCCACCGCCAAAGGGTCCGCGAATTTGTCTATATTAGGGAATAAAACAAATCCATGTATCAAGAGTGCTAATGTCGTGCTACTGAAATCTGGCCTTTCTTCCTGAATCATCTTCCAAGCATGGGCTTCGAGGAATTTCTGAGTTAAACCATTGGCGGCACCTTTAGATCCCCAATTAGCCACAAGTTCGTTGGCGTTGATACCCAAGGCGGTAGAAAGCTCAGGCAAACAAAATCCTTCTTTCAACTTGGGGAAGGGGTTATATTCCTTTATCGGTCGATTGAGAAGTCTCTCAATGTCTTCCAGAGTTTGGGAGATTTGGAAGTCAGGGAAGGTAAAGCATCTTAAAGGGGCGTCATAATATTGAGCTAATGCGGTGATTACACCATAGTCAACCTTTTCTGTCAAGAGGTCTATAATGTTACCGAAGGTAGTTCTGAATTTGTTGTCCTTGAGGGATGTTCCTCTAGATAAAAGGACCTTCAAAGTGCCAAGATCTGGACTCTTGTATCTGAATATGAAAGTGATTTTCCTTGATGAGGGATCCATGATTGTGTTGGTAAAAAAGTCTTGTAGTTATGCGTTTAAACAAATGAAATGCTTTAGAGCTTTGCTTATTGATTAATGATATATGAATTAATGGATGAATGGATGAATGGTTTTTATTAGTTTTTCCATGGAACTTTAGGCATGGGGTTCAAAATCTGGGATCATCATAACAACGTGAGGTTTAATAATGACTGCTTTTCAAACCAGGGTACTCACTTTGCATGACCTAGGGCTTTTGAGAAATTGGGTGTAAGAAACTGCCCTTAGAGTCATGGACTCCCTTGACTGTCTATCGCTTATGTCAATTTACTTTCCAGGAGACAGCTTCATCAAGGAAATCTACTCTAAATGAGCTCTTTCTATCGACCCTCGTAAGGAAAGCTCCTTGGGGATCTATACTACGGGACCATCGGTGTAGGCCGGTCAAGGTTAAAGTTTCTAAAAAGGGGGTCTTAGGGTCACAAACTTTAATGAAGATAAGGATGCTTATGCCGAAACCTCGACGGTCATCAATATCTCTAAAAGAGTATACCATTAAGTAAGGTTCTCGTACGACCCTTCACAAGGAAAGATCCTCGGGGACCCATACTACTCAACCTCTCATATCTCAAGTAAGCTCTCAGACTCGGGTGGAGAGTCTTTCACACAAGGTTTTCATTTGCAATCATTATCGTAACCCCTTTTTTCTTCGTCACAGAGTCAAAGTTTCGGACCAACAAAGAAATATATACATAGGTTAGTAACAAAAAGAAAAAAATACACAGAAAAAATGAATAAACTGGATAAATCCCTACGTGCGTAGGAAAAACAACCCAAACTAGGCTAGACTTTCTTAGGGAAACATAATCCCCAGCAGAGTTGCTAGGTCTCGCTATCGGGATTTCATGATAACGAAACTGGGACTGAACTAAAGAATGCCTCATCAATCAAAGAGAAGAGAGAAGGCAAAATAGAAGAGTCGCCACCGAATTTTATTTGGATTTCATCTATGGGAGAGGAGAGGGGAAATAGTCGATAAAACCCTCGAAGAAAAAGGGTTGCACACATGATGCGCAAGGATAAAAAGGCAGTCTCACAACTGAGATTTGGGTTCGGAAGTCAGTTACGCAAGGGGAACGTATTAGCACCCCTCACATCCATGGTACTCCATGGGAACCATTTGGGTTGTTTGTGTACATGGGTATTTATCTCGTTTATTGTCTTATTTTATTTAAAAGAAAGTGTGAAAGAGTGGGATTTTGATTTTTTATTATTGTGCTCTAAGTCACAAAAGTGAAGTTTGATGAGTTATGTTTGTTTTACCTTGAACAGGGTTTATGAAAAGATTTTATAATTAGATTGCACTAAAGTCTATGGGCGGAGGCGAAAATTCTAAACAAAAAGCCGTCTTGCGTCCAAAATAATCAGAGTATGGGTAGGAATGCTTCATTCTTACTCATTCTCCATCACTTAAGGCTCGTGGCGCAGAATACTAATCGTAGTTTTAAATATTTTTTGAATTTTGTTGATGAAAATGCCACTTGACATTGAATTGAGGGTTTGTTTATTTGGTTATGAAATTGGGTAATATAATGAATATACAAGGTAACCAACAAGAAAATAAAGGGTATCATTCTTAGGTAGCCCAAGAGAAAGCCTTGTGTGTGCAAAAGTGACCAGCTAAACATATGATAATGGTCTTACAAATATACCCCCTAGAATGGTGCCATGATTCTATTCTTACAACCGATATGTAAGTTACATGAAATCCAAAGTTAAAACAAAGTGTCAAAGATAAAGGCAAGGTCCTCCAAACAAAGGTCCTAAGTGAAATCCTCTAAGTCCAATGGTTGATCGCAAGTGTGATGCATCTTTTTGGTCTTATAATTTTATCATGTTTTTGTTGTTTTTAATTGTATGATAATAATAAAGTCAATAACAATAATAAACATGCATGAGAGTATATACAATGATGACGATGATGATAATGAGTACTTAAATGTAAATTACAAGATAATAACATAAAAGTAAATCACAAGATGATAATAATAATAATATCACAATAACAACTATTAGTGAGTATGAATGACATAAAATAAACCACAAGTCAATAGTAATAAAATTATGATAACAAAGGTTAATAATAAACAAAGTTAGTGAAATATAGATAGTGTTTAGTAATATGTGCAAAGTGAACATTTGAGGATTATCTATCCATAGGTTAAAAGATTCAAAATATGGCGCATCAAGGGATATTTTTGCTTTGTTACATAAACCCTCTCATTAAACCTAAACCCAAAAACTCATAGAAATCATTTTCTCTCAAATCACTACCCACCAACTTTTTATTCATTTTATTTTTTCCTCAAAACCTTCCATTCTCTAACATTCACAACTCATCCCCTTCATTAAGTTTCAATAATAAACACCTTCATTCCAAACCTCTTGCTTCATATTCAAGCTCAACACTACAACAACTTAATTTTTCACATTTGGTAATGATTGTAACTCAAACTCATTAGCATTTTGGTTATGTCTTTGTGTTAAAAATGATTGGGTATTCATGGGTTATTTTTTTAGAGAGACTTGAGCTAAGTTTGAAACAAATGGTTTTGTTTGGTTCACACATTTTTTTTGGGAATTTTGCCTTTACTACTTATTATTTACTATTTTTAATCAAACTATATCATTTTCTATTTATTGTTAACTTAGTGTTATATTTGTATTGGTTGATGAAATCTATTAAGTCGGGACCATGGTTACTTAGGGTTGATAAAACCTTTCATGCTTCAAATCTATCAATAAATGATCAATGGATCATTCATGATACTTTGAGACATTGATAGGTTGTCTCTATTTCAACCATACTTGAGTCATTTGATGCATAAATGAAACCATGTTTGTGTATACTAACTTGCTAATTCATTTTCTTGTTTTGATTCCATTAACTATTAACTTATAAGATTTATATTATTTCACTTTATTTCTTTGCTATTTAAATTCTCACAATTTATTTTTCGCAATTTATTTTATTGTTCATTTTATTTTAGGAACTTTATGTTTATGTTCATTGTCACCCATTCATATATCATTTATATTGTTCCAATTTTGTTGTTTTCTTACCACCTTCTATAATAAAAAAAATTATAGTCATTTGAGTGATATAGTCTTCTATTTGTCAAACTATATTGATAAATAGACTTAGGGTTGTATAACTTTCATTGTTACAAATCTATTGTTAGATGATCATTGATCATATTCAATACTTTTCATCAATAATAAGTTATTCCTTGATGCGTCATATTTTGAATCTTTTGACCTATGGATAGATAATCATCAAATGTTCACTTTGCACATATTATTAAACACTATCTATATTTCACTAACTTTGTTTATTATTAACCTTTGTTATTATGATTTTATTACTATTGACTTGTTTTTTATTTTATGTCATTCATACTCACAAACAATTGTTATTGTGATATTATTATTATTATTATCTTGTGATTTATTTTTATGTTATTACCTTGTAATTCACATTCAAGTACTCATTATCATCATCGTCATCATTGTATATACTCTCATGCATGTTTATTATTATTATTTACTTTATTATCATCATACAATTAAAAATAACAAAAATATGATAAAATTATAAGACCGAAAAGATGCATCACACTTGTAATCGTATAAGTCCAATGGTTGATTACAAGTGTGATGCATCATTTAGGTCTTATAATTTTATCATGTTTTTGTTGTTTTTAATTGTATGGTGATAATAAAGGAAATAAAAATAATAAACATGCATGAGAGTATATACAATGATGACGATGATGATAATGAGAACTTGAATATGAATTACAAGGTAATAACATAAAAGTAAATCACAAGATAATAATAATAATATCATAATAACAATTGTTAGTGAGTACGAATGACATAAAATAAACCACAAGTCAATAGTAATAAAATCATAATAACAAAGGTTAATAATAAACAAAGTTAGTGAAACCTAGATAGTATTTAGTAATATGTGTAAAGTGAACATTTGAGGATTATCTATTCATAGGTTAAAAGATTCAAAATATTGAGCATCAAGGGATAACTTATCATTGATGCAAATTATTGAAGATGATCAATGATCATCTAACAATAGATTTGTAACAATGAAAGTTATACAACCTCAAGTTTATCTATCAATAGTTTGACAAATAGAAGATTATATCACTCAAATGACTATAAATTTTTTTCTTCTTTTTTTATTATACAAGGTGGTAAGAAAACAACTAAATTGGCACAATATAAATGATATATGAATGAGTGACAATGAACATAAACATAAAGTGCCTGAAATAAAATGAATAATAAAATAAATTGCGGAAAATAAATTGTGAGAACCTAAATAGAAAAGAAATAAAGTGAAATAATATAAATCTTAGAAGTTAATAGTTAATGGAATCAAAACAAGCAAATGGATTAGCAAGTTAGTATACACAAACATGGTTTCATCTATGCATCAAATGACTCAAGTATGGTTGAAATAGAGACAACATATCAATGCCTCATAGTATCATGGATGATCCATTGATCATTTATTGATAGATTTGAAGCATGAAAGGTTTTATCAACCCTAAGTAACCATGGTCCTGACTTAATAGATTTCATCAACCAATACAAATATAACAATAAGTCGACAACAAATAGGAAATGATATAGTTTGATTAAAAATTGTAAATAACAACAAGTAGTAAAAGCTAAAGTCCCCAAAAAAATGTGTGAACCAAACAAAACCATATGTTTCAAACTTAGCTCAAGTCTCTCTCAAAAAACAACCCATGAATACCCAACCATTTTTAACACAAAAACAGAAACAAAATGCTAATGAGTTTGAGTTACAATCATTAACAAATGTGAAAAACTAAGTTGTTGTAGTGTTGAGCTTGAATATGAAGCAAGAGGTTTGGAATGAAGGTGTTTATGGTTGAAACTTAATGAATGGGCTAAGTTATGAATGTTAGAGAATGGAAGGTTTTGAGAAAAAAATAAAATGAAGAAAAAGTTGGTGGGTAGTGATTTGAGAGAAAATGATTTCTATGAGTTTTGGGGTTTAGGTTTAATGATAGGGTTTGAGTGATGTTTTGAAAAAAATTTGGGGGATGCTAGCTTGTGAAAATGAGGGGGAAATAATGTCCTATTTATAGGGAAAACAGATTTGGGTAACCGATTACCAGGATTTGGGTAACCGATTACGCAGACTAAAAAATGGATTTTTTCTTTGTTATGCATTTTCCTTTGTAGCTTTATCCGAAAAACCCCAATTTTTTTAGGTGTGAACATCATGCCTTGAGTCCATATAATATTCCTTTGGTTATAAATGTTAATGCAATTATATTGATGAAATAATGAATGCATGCATGTGTTATAGGATCATGGATTAGATGAAAGTTGTATAGGGTAGGGTCATTTTTGGGGTATGATAATTGTGTAGTATTTTCCTTACACAAAACCTTTTGATCTTATCTTCTTATCTTCAGAGGATTCTGAATAAATGTTGTTGAAACATGTTTTAAAAGATCAAGAATCTGGTTGAGAGAAACATCAGAACCTTGGTCTTTAGAGTCTTGACACAATTCCTCATAACATGGTCTTTAGAGTCTTCAGAACTTGGTTTTCAGAGTCTTTAGAGCTTGAGAATGCAGAATCTTGAGAGCTTGACAAATCTTTAGAGGCTTTTCTATCAGAGTCACGGTCAAACACCAGGAGATCATCTTAACATTCGTTGTGTGGGATTCTCTAAGATCTGATTGGAAGCAAGCACATAAACAGACACTAAATAAATTCTCAAGTCTAGAAGCAGTTAAGTATAAAAGAGAACCAATCATATCTCTATATACCTTTTGCTCTACCTTTGCACTTACCTCATCCTTCTCAAGGATGCATGTAGGATGCATAAGAGTCTTTGATATCTTACATTCTGACATTTCAAACTTCTTCAGAAGTTCTTTAGTATATTTACTCTTATGGATATATGTTCCTTCTAGACTTTGATTAATGTAAATTCCCATAAAGAACTTGAGTTCTCCCATTAGACTCATCTCAAATTCTACCTGCATAGACTTAGAAAATTCCTTGCACAAAGCAACATTAGCATAACCAAATATGATATCATCCACATAGATTTAAGCAACAAGGATATCATTTTTTAATGTTTTACATAACAAAGTTATATCAACAATTCCTTTGGTGAAATAATTTTCTAAAAGAAAATTGCTTAGTCTTTCATACCATGCTCTAGGAGCTTGTTTTAGACCATACAATTATTTCTTAAGAATGAAAATGAAATATGGGTTTTTATGATTTTCAAAACCAGGAGGTTGGTGTACATACACTTCTTCAGTTATGTAACCATTCAAAAATGCACTCTTAACATCCATCTGATACAAGATGATGTTATGACTAATAACAAAGGAAATTAAAGATGAATAGACTCTAACCTAGCAATTGGTGCTAAGGTTTTTATATACTCAATCCCCTCTTGTTGACTATAGCCTTGTGCAACCAGTCTAGCCTTGTTTCTTACTACCTCTCCTTGTTCGTCCAACTTGTTTCTGAAGACTCACTTTATCCCAATGGCATGAGTTCTATATATCTTAGCACAAGATCCCACATGTCATTTATAGATAATTGATTGAGTTCTTCTTGCATAGCCAGAATCCACTCTATGTCCAGAAGCTCTTCATCAACTGATGCAGGCTTTATAAGGGACACAAAACTCAGAAGCGTCTCTTCAGAAGGTTTGAATGAAGATTTGGCTCTTACTGGTTCAAATTTATCTCCCATAATCAATTCTTTAGAGTGTGGGGATCTTTGTTTGTGATTCCTCAGAGGAGTATGAACTTCAACAACTTATGGTTAAGTAGCTTCAAAGTCTTTTGCCTTGGCATCTTTTGCTTCTGAAGTTTTACCTACAGAGCCTGAATAGGTGATCTCCAGATCTACAAACTTCTCAACTAGGTTTGACTTTTTAAGGTCAAGCTTATCATTGAATTTGACATGGATTGATTCTTCAACAATCTGTGTCTTAGTATTATATACTCTATAGCCTTTTGAGTGTTCAGAGTATCCTAACATGATGTATTTATGTGCCTTAGAATCAAATTTGTTCATATTTTCCTTAGTGTTAAACATAAAATAATAACATCCAAAAGGATGAAAATATGAAATGTTGGGCTTCTGATTCTTCCATAATTCATAAGGAGTCTTACCCATAATAGGTCTTATAGAGATCCTATTCTGAATGTAACACGATGTGTTGACTGCCTCTTCCCAGAAGTGATTAGTCACATTAGTCTCATTGATCATGGTTATGGCCATTTCTTGTAAAGTAATATTCTTCCTTTATACAACTCCATTTTGTTGTGGAGTTCTAGGATAGGAGAAATCATGGGAAAAGCCATTTTCATCAACAACAAAAAATTCAAAATCTTTATTTTCAAATTCTCCACCATGATCACTTTTGTCTTTAACAATTCTGAGATCCTTCTCATTTTGCACTTGAGAGTAGAATGTAGAAAACACAGAATGTGGCTCATCCTTGTATCTTAGAAACATAACCCATGTCCATCTTCTATAGTCATCAACAATGACTAGTCCATACTTCTTACCATTAATAGAAGCAATTTTCACTGGTCCTAAAAGGTTAATGTGTAGAAGTTCCAATGGTCTGGAGGTAGAAGCAACATGTTTTACTTTGAAAGAAGTTTTAGAAAACTTGCCTTTCTGACATGCTTCACATAGAGCATCTAAAGAGAACTTCAGATTTGGCGGGCCTTTGACTAAATTAAGCTTATTTAGCTGAGAAATCCTTCTCATTCTAACATGTCCTTATCTTCTATGCCATATCCATTGCTCTTCATTTAAAAACATTAGACATTTTATGTTTTGACTTTTAAAATCAGAAATTACAATAAATTATAATAGATTCAAATCTAATTAAGTGTAAGGATTGAATCAAGATACAATTCTGCAATGCAAAATCAAATTGCAATTATTTTAAAAATAAATAAAAATCAAATTACAAATATAAAAAATAATAGTACATCAAAATAAAGTACAATATATCCTTCACAAAGAGTGAAAAATGACATATAATGGTTGATCGGCGTTTTCCATGTGAATGTGACTCATGTCATCCATTGAGTCCTAATGTTCAGGTGTTGGATTCCCAATTATGTATACTTTAATGGCTTATTTATCTTATGTTTCAAGTCAAATGCTCGTTTTAAGTTGTTTACCATGAGGTATCGTAAATTAATATTTAATTCTTTATTTTTTTTAAATTGTACTAGAATTAATATTATATAAATTATTGTCCCATTAAGGTCATTCATTTGATAGTTGTGTAGAGACATCAGGTGTAGGAGCGCATGTTCAAATTTGCGACATCCAACTTTGTTCACCTTTAGGCTTTGTTTGGTAAAACAAGCTGATAGTTGATATCTGGTAGCTAATGACTGGTAGGTTATAGCTGATGGCTGGTGTCATACCCCAAAATTAACCCTACCTTTCACAAAGTTTATATAGGTCACTAACCCTAATCATATGCATATCCTCGTGATCATTCATTTCATCTGCATAACCATGGTCCAATACAAGAGGACAGGTATCATGCAGCCCAAGCTTTGTTGCTTGCACTTAGTAGAAGCTAAGGTTTCCCTGCAACTAGAGGTGGTTCAAACTATCAAATCTTAATTGGAGGTAGCTCTTGAAGTTTGTTCATTGTGCCCAACATTGGTGATTCATTTGTGGCTTCTTAGTGAAGTAAAACCCTAACTTGGGATCCGCATTTGATCATGGTATCCCCAAACCCTAATTCATGGCCACCACTCCTTGGGTTTGCCCCTAACCCCACTTCATTGGTTCATCATCATTCCAAGGTGTACGTGTGTATGTGTCACTTGCTTGGCCAAGATCCAGTCGAGGCCCACTTATTCATGTGTTTTCTTTAGTTTGAGTGGAATTCATCTCATGGCTTTACATGTTCATTTTTTGCTTGTTTATGTTCATTGGTTCAAGCCCATTTCCATGGCATCATAACTTTCATTTGCTCCATTCCATAACATTTCATCTGATCATCTTCTCATGCTTATTTCATGGTTTGGCTAAGCCCATTTCATCTGGTTAGTGCAACTTCATGCCATTGTCATTGCTTAGTGTTAGGTCATGATCCACTTTGGTCCTTGTCAAGGCCTAATTGGATTCATTCAAGTGTCTTTGTGTCACTCTTTCACGTTTCATTTATGGGGTCTTTGGTTTAATTTTGTTCAAATCATGATCATGGTCAATTCAATTCATGATTAGGGGTTTATTCAAACAAGTGCCCTTGTGTCATTCTTTCTTAGTTTATTCGTATATCTTTGGTTTGATTTAATTCAAGTCATAATCCATTCCTATTCAAGATGCATGATCAAATTCCATCAAGTCATACAAGATTCAATTGCATTCAAATGTATCAGTACCATTGCATGAAGGAAAAACTACAAATTTGTCATGTTGACCAAAAGTTGACTCTTGGTCAATTGTTGACTTTTGGTCAATTGTGGATTTTTTGGTCAACCAGTTGACCAAAGTCAACCATATGACCAATGTCACTTTCCAAGTCCTAACTCATGTTCATGTTAAGTTTTAACCATGTTCATTACTAAATCCATTATTTTATCGTGCTCATGTTCATTTTTCGCCATGTTTAAACCATATCCGTTTTAAACCATTGTTTCACTTTTATACAATCAAGACCTAAACCATTTCCAGATTACACTTCATGTTCGTGTTTTCATAAGGATAATCATTTCACACATCAACAAATCTCATTCATTCAAATGTCTAAAAACGTTTACAACCACACTTTAATACATTTTACATAACCATGAATATCATTTCCCTAAACTACAAAGTCATGTTACCATTCAATTTCCATTCACAATTCTATAAACCTAAATCTATTCAACCTTACATTCATTTTTAAATCCATGCCAATACATAAACAAGTTATATGATGTTCAACATGATATTAAACAGGCTACATAAACATTTCCTATTTTTCAATACATCTCAAATTATAATGTTTACAACAAGCTCCGTGATAAGTATAATAAGCATCAAAATAGCTCTAAAACGTGACAAGTCCAAAACCACACAAACCAAGCATTCCATGTCAGAACCATAGCCGAATTTTATTTACCTCACATCCAACCTTCAAAAGCAGGACTTTCTAACAATTTTACACTTCACCAATCCTTCAAAAAGGAACCGAAAATAACAGACCTACAAACCACCACCCTGCAATACAAAACTAGAACTCAAACATATTACAATTACCATTAACAACCATTTGATTAATATCATAATATAATGCACAGACAAACTCCTAACAGAATACATTAAACAACGAAACCAACTCTAACAAGGGATAACCATTGAAATAACCCCTAACCGCATCTAAACTTCAACCTTTAACCTCTAACAGAACATTCCTAACGACAAGAAGCCTCCTCCAACTTCCATAACAAAATAACTAACTCCACCTTCCATAACAACTCTTCAACCAACCGTTTTCTTCAAGATCTCTAACCTCACTCTATTAAGAACCTTCCAAAAATTCCTCTAACAAAGGGATAACAAACTTAAACAAAAACCTGTCAATAAAAGGGACCATGCAACCTCAACATAAAAACGAATTCTAAACTCCCTCCGACCAACCACAATCTTCACAACTTCCCTTAACAACAAACCTAAATGATTATTTAACCACCCTTCCAAAAACCTCTAACAAAATTTTCTCTTCCTCTTCAATCAACAACAAGCCCTTCAACATAATCAACTTTTATAACCATTCACAACAACCTTGTAGAACTCAGGACCATCATCCAACTTCTACCACATTCAAATCACCTAAAAACCCAATCTTCAACACATCCATAACCACTTTAATCCAATCTTCAACAAGCATAAAACCCCCTAACTGACTTCACTCTTTTTTTCCCAACCTCTTTTAACCAAATTGAAAGAGGACTTCTCAACCAATCTTCCACAACCTTCTAAGAAGAAAATCAAAGAATTCAGCAAAAAAACATGCCCTTCTCACTGACGCTCAACCTTTCAATTCTCGAATTAGCTGCAATGTTGGTGTAAGCCCTAGAGACCAATACTTTTGGTACATGTATCAAATTATTTATTAATAGTAAAAGGTTTTTTCTTTATTATGTTGGTTTAATAAAGTCCCTAGAATAGCTAGTCTATTTAATGTATCAAGTTTGACTTGATCATGAGATTCCATTAAACATAAGTACGTTGTTCTTAAACTATCTGTAGTCGAGCTTTATTGTGAAGTGGGATAACATTAAAGAATTAAGACTATTATGTATATAGACTTATGATCACATCTCATGGATCATGGATAAGGAGTTATCAAGTCTCAAACATAGGTATGAATATTAGGAGTAACATTTATATTGGATTGATCCGCTATGAGAATACTACATAGAATGTTATGCAAAGTGTCATACGTTATTCTCATGGTGATAGTGGTGTATACCACCCTTCAACCTAAAACCACTATGGACCCTAGATGTAGAGTCGAGTGCTTTATTACTGATCAAACATTGTCCATAACTAGATGACTATAAAGACAGTTGATGGGTACTCCACGAAGCATGCTGAGGGACATGAGTGACCTAGAGAGAACTTGCCCATCCTGCATAACAGGATAAATGTCTAAGGGTCCAGTATTAAACTGGATAAGACACGGTCTATGCCTTATGTTCAATATAGACATAAGGTCAAAAAGGGTAATTGTACACACAAGTATTATCACAAATGGGATTTGTCATATCACGTGATATTTTCGTGTCTTGGGTAGCAGTGATGTGTTGCTAGATACCTCTCACTGTTTATTATGTTAAATGCATGATTTAATATAATTTCCAATGTTGCGAAAACCTACAGGGTCACACACAAAAGGACGGATTGATGAGAGATAGAGTAAATAAGGAACATTATAAGATATGATGCACTTAAGTGAATTGTAGAATATCGTAAGGTACAGTGCACTTAAGTAGAATATGAAATATGGTAAGGTACCACGCGCTTAAGTGATTTTTAGTATACCATAAGATATGGGTCACATACACTTAAGTGGATTTTTTAGCTTGAAGCCCACACAAGTGGTTCTATAAATAGAACCCTTATGCAGAAGCATTTCATTAGATGAAATTTTCTCTCTCTCTCTCTCTCTCTCTCTCTCTCTCTCTCTCTCTCTCTCTCTCTCTCTCTATATATATATATATATATATATATATATATATATATATATATATATATATATATATATATATATATATATATATATATATATCACACACACACACACACAAAGCCTTCATTCGTAGCAGCTAGCACTGAGACTGAAGGAATCCATTCGTGTGGACTGAGTAGAGGCGTTATCACCATTCAACGCTCGTGATCACTCCTTAGATCTGCATAAATGGTTTCAATCTCCACAAGAGGTAACGATTTCTATCACTGATCATGCCCATTTGTAAGGATCACTAAGGGAGAATTTTTTAATTTTCATTGTGTTTTGGTTCGTAATTTTCCTTCACGCAATACTCTCAACAACAACTCAGAGGAAAAATTAAAAGAGCGGAAGAAGAACACGAAAAAGGCATAGTCGAAGAAGAAGAATCACCTGAGACGTCGAACTTGATCAGAGTAAATCTGAGGCAACTTCTTGTGTTGCATTCGTTACCGCCGCGGTGGCTTGAAGCTCTGCGTTGCGAAACTTTGTAGCTGATTAGGAGGATGTCGCGTTCATGATGGTGGTTCATCGATTTCGTTCTCTGTGTATCACTGTTGTTCTATAAAGCTTCATCCCTGAGCGTGAGTTCCTTATCTTGAAATCGGCATGAGTTTCTGGAGATGAATCCAGGACATAGGTTTTGGCTCTTTTCAATTAATACATTTCTTGGATTTTTTTTTTGGTAGAAATTGGGCCTTTGGCCCAAGATAACACTTTTTATCTACACCTCCCTCTAACACCCCTGGCTCGTGATTAAGTGTTGATAATCTCCATTATGTCTTGATTAATTTATTTTTTGTTTGATTAATCATGCTTCCGATTTTTTTCTTGTTAGGGTTTAATTTAAGTTGTTCTGGATTTTTGTTAATTAGGAGTTGACATAATTTTGTTGTTAATTAGCTTAACTCATCATTAGATTTGATTGTGTAATTAGGATATAATTAGGTTTAATTGTTTTTAATTAGATTTTTTATTATGCATAATTAATCCCATAGTTGCTAATCCACTTTGTGGATTTTATTCGTGATTTGGATTAATATGGTTAATTGTAGATTTTCACCATAATTCAGATTTTTAGGATAATTTTCCATTTTGATTTGTATATCACATTATGATTGTCATGATCATGTTCATTAGATGAAGTTGTGATTTGAATTGTTAATTTCCCATTCGATTAGTGTGTTCCCTAATTCATGTTTAGGTAAATCTTTAATCCTTAGAATTAATATTCATTTTTAATTGTCCATTTAATCGATTCATTTGGTTTGTGATCATATTGATAAATTGAAAATCCCATTTCAATTTAGATGATGAATGTCTTATGTACCTAGTTCATTTTTCATGATCACAGGATAGATCTTTGATTGTCTTTCATTGATTAATACATTATCATTTGAATTGATTTAAACCATTGAATGTGCTTACATTCGTTGCATCATTTTCATTCATTTGACTTGATCTTATGATAACCCAATTTGTTGCTTTGTGTTTCCACATGTGACTTGGAGATCTAAGCACACTTCTAACTAGTCATGCCTCTAACCCATTCACTCGACTTGTATTGTTTGAAGTACCATGCCAGTTGTATGATTTAGGCATGATACATAGTTTGTAACTTGTATAACTTCTTTCCATTTCCATTTATGTTATATTGTGTGGATCCATCCCGCCATTGTGGGTCAAATGTCCCTGCACCCCATGAACATGTAATAGCTTAGGTTTATTTTTTTGTTAATTCATCATGCATGCGAACTAAAAAGATAAAAAAAACGATAAATAAAGCATTTCAAAAGAAACAAAAGGTACTTGATCCAACGCCAAGTTGTTTTCCAAATAAAACTCTCACCATTGCAACGCGAATATTTGATCCAACATCAAGTATTTCTCATCCATTCCATGGTCCATGATTCACATATCTTCTCCATTCACTTCTCAATCTCATTCTCTCTCTCTCTCTCCTCCGTTCTTCACACACATTTTTCATAAACTTGATCCAACACAAGTTCCTTTTTCAAAACCATTTTCATAACAAACTGGAATGCAAAAATGGGTTGTATGTGCTTGCATACAACATTCAAGTACTTGGGTTATCGGTCGTACCTAGCTTGAGGACCCGACACTTGACTTCCCCCTAAAACATCTAATGATTCAGACAAGTTAGATCTAGGTGTTATGAGGGAGAAAAAAGGTAGTTAGGACTCCATTGTCCTCTCGACTCCCAAGTATTCTGATTGTTGGTCGTACTTGGTCAAGGGTCAGATAGTCTCCCTCTAAGTTCCAATGATTAGACTTGCCAAACTCTTTTCATAATTCAAATCTCTTTGGACAAAAAAAGTGGTTAGGATAACATTGTCCTCTCAACTCCTGAGTTTTTGGACTATTGATTGTATCTAGACAAGGGTCTGATGCTTATCTCCGTACATAAAATCAACCCCAACAAATCAAATCATCTTCTGCCTTAGTGCACTCTTCAAAACCCTTTAAAAAAGGACGTGTTACTTCCGTTCTACCGTGAATAACACGTAAGCCTCCATGTGTGAGCAAGTAATGTTTAACTGCTAGAGTGTGACCCAAGCGCATCCACTTTATCGCAAACAAGCAAATACTTCCCGCTCCCATGAGAGAGTATACAAGCAAGTGAACAGTAGCACGTGAACATCAATATTGTTCATTAAAAATAACCAAACAAATGTTTTGTTTGTGAGCCGAACTATACAGATTTGATTTCCTTATTGCACGTATGAGGATACGTAGGCACAAGGGCTTAAATCCTTGGTGAGCACATTAACTTAAAACTTATTATTTCCCTCATCTCACTTTATTCATCTCATTCCCGATAACAATCGACATACAGATAAACAACATCCATATGCATTTATACGAGCAAGTGGTTCCCATGGAGTACCATGGATGTGAGGGGTGTTGATACCTTCCCCTTGCATAACCGACTTCTTAATCCTCTCTTGGTTGCGAGACCGTTCTTTATTTGGGGTTTTATCAATATTTTCCCTTTCCTTTGGAATAAATAAAATATGGTGGCGACTCTGTATTTTTCACGTGTGACAGCTGGTAGTTGATAAATTAATTTGAGTGTTTGGTAAATTAGTTGTTACATTAGCTGATAATTACAAAATAACCTCAAAGAACATTATTAACTAAGAAATGGTTTAATGCATCCTTTGGTCCTTTAACTTAATTTAAGATTTCACTTTAGCCCCTTATTTAGTAAACGTTCGTTCTAGGTCCCTTAAATGTCATTCTGGTAGACACATTAGTCTTGTCCGTAAATTTTGTCAAACTCTACTAAGTTGTGTATATGTGGCAGTCCAGTTGGTTCTACATTAGATGACATGGAATTGTTTTATTTATATTGATTTAAAATTTAAAATTTAAAAATAAAAAATATGAAATGTATAATGTATGAAGCAATTTCTTCTCTCTTCCTTAAACCCTAGCCACCATCTCTCTCACTTCTTCCTCCATGTCTTTCTAAAACTTGATTTTGTTGACTTTTTCAACAGTCATCTCAATCTGCTTGAGTTTGATAAGTCGTCCAACGTTTTCATGAGACTAGTTATGCACTAGTTTTGTGAGACTTAGATCTAAAAAATTTAATTCCGTTTTCAAATCTTAGAGTTATCTCAGATCTCAGAGCTATGCCTAATTTCACTTTCGTTTTCAATGTTACCTGGTAATTCAATGGTAGGTTTAAATCTTTTTTGGATTTTAGGGTTTTCTTTGTTGGAATTTTTTATTTATCTGTTTTAGATTTGGAATCACGGGTTTTTGTTGTTTTATGATTGCAGTTAAGGTGTTTGAATAATTTCCCGAATTGGGTGTTTGTTGAAATATTGTTTCGTATAATATTGTTTTCCATTGTCTCGGTCAATTGGGTAAGGTGAAATTTTGAATTCAATAAATATATGAGAATTCAATTCTATATGGGGTTTTTTAAAGCTTCCAAATGTATTGAAATTTCTCAAATACAATATGTTATATTGATTTTGTTTGTAGTGTCCATAACCTATTTTTTTATTTTAGATTAAAAATTTCTAGGAAACCATGTTCCTCTATGATTTTACAAAGGCATTTAGATTCATAGCCATACAATGGATGAAGCTGGTACATGAACAATTACCTTCCATGACAATACCAAATTCCTAGCCATTGACACACTATCTTTCTTTGTTTTCGTAACTGAAACCATTCCTTCACAATTTCTTACAATCAAAATCGAGCATGTGTAGTTGTCCTCAAAGTAACCAACATCAATGTTGATCTTTAAAACTCCCACTAGAGGAGCCTTCTACCCAGCTGCAGCTACCATTACAGAGCATACTTTGTTGAATTCATCAGCAAATGCAAAAATTTCTTGGACAATATTTAGCGCATGGAATTGGCCTTTGTTACAAATAATATGCTATCCCCCACAACAATGAAATGAGTAATTTTTGGAGTATTTCTTATCACTTGAATACACTATATATAATGATTTTGGCATAGTGATTTTGACCTGTTTATGCAATAAGTCAGACACGACATTATTACATTATGTAAGTTGAAAGTGAGTGACCTTGAAGAATGTCTCTTTGTTGCCGAGCATCTGACATGGACTACACAAAATAAGGAAATACCAACATAGTCTACACCATCATTCTTTTTAACTTAGTCAATTTCAAAGAAGAAAAGAAGGCTTGAAAAAGGGCCAAAACCTGTTTTGAGACCACCATAATTATGTTTATCTTTTGTGTACACCTTTAGTAGTAGTGTAGTAGTGTCTGTGTACATATTTTCTAATTGTGTCTATGTGCACCTTATGCTAAATTGGAACATAATGTCATTTTAATTTAATGGTATGGTAAATAATAGGTTATGGTCCGATAAAGTATTATAAAATTTTGGCCTAGTCACCTTAATCGGAGTTTGGTTAACTGTCATGGTTTGGTCCCTTAGCTAACTATAAGATTTCAATTTAGTCCCTTATTTAAATTGATGACTCACTATTTTGACTTTTGTCATGTTGTCATCCCACATTACAAGTTAATCTTTTTCTCAACATTAACAAAAAGGATTAAGTTGGCTAACATAACTGTTTTTAAAGGACTAATTTGTAACGTTTATTAGTTAAGGGACTAAAGTGAAATATGGAATTAAGTTAATGGACTTCGTGACTAATTAAGCCTTAAAAATTTAATGATTTCATTGTCCTATTATAATATATTATTAAATTAATTTTTATTTGATAAAAAAAATATATTAATAAAAGCATGCAAAACAATTTTAATACATATGAAAAAAATTTAAAATATATTAAATTTATATGTAAAATTTATAATAAACTTTACCGAAATACGTGAAATAATAATATTTAATTTTAAATTGAGTTATATTAATCTAAAATAAAATAAAATAAATTTATTGTCTGATATTTTATAATAAAACTATAATGATATTCTAAATTTTCTTTGTCTTTGTTGATTTCATTGATTATCCTCCTATATTTTTAGTAACTTGAGAATTATCAACACTAATTTTAAATTAATTCTATAATTCATATTTATTACATGAAAAGATTGTCTAATAAAAATAGAGAAAAACTCTAAAAATCTCTATATACTTAACCTTTTATAATCAATTTTTTAATAGTATATATATAGAGAGAGAGAGATGGATGAGTATATACGCACCTATTATTGTTTGCTAAAATAAGAGAGATTAAGTGAAGTACAAATAAAAGGAAAGGAAGGGAGATTCTTAAGCACTTTGTGACGCCACCATGGCAACTCTAGACAACAACTTGGAATTCCAATATCTTAATGTATTGAATTTTGAATCTGATTCTTAAATCCCCACCACATCATCACAAATTCAACATCATTATCAATCTATGGCGTGACCCTTTCACGTGGGATTGCATTTTGTTCGTTTCTTTCCCAATTTCCGCATCCGTTCAAGCTAAACGACATTCCAACCGTTTGTTTCTTTTTTACTTTTCACTTTTTCATATAGCTGGTCACGTTAGAATTACACCAATCATTCAACGCGGTTTCTCAAAGGTGCCTCATTGAAATAAAGTATTAATATAACTTTAATTATGTTACTAATTGTTTTTCCTTTTTAATCTACTCCACGTAGGTTTAATAATTCTTATTATTAGAATTTTCTTTTAAAAATGTTAATCTAATACAGGTATTTCTCTCCGTCGTCAAATAAATTTCATTTTTAAAAAATTATTTATTTGAAAATACTTGTTATTTTTATTTATGAATACAATTTTAATTTTCATCTTCTAACTATACCACTTAATCAAGACTTTTAATTTATTTATTTTTCATTTTATATTAATGTTAATTCAAATATACCTATAATTAATAAGTATAAATTGGAAAAATCATTATTATCTCTTTCATTTATCATATTTTTTTAATATGTATAAAAATGCCAGATGTGAGAATTATTTTTGGATAGATTGAGTAACATAAAATCGACAATAGATGTGTTCAAATCCAAATTAATTCAAATAAAAGCTGCAAAAAAATCGAAAACTAGAAGAAAAAAAACTGAATAGTTTTGAATGTGTATGTATTCTCTTTTATGAAAAGAACTCATATCCGATCCAATTGAGGATTGATATTTCAAAATCAATCAAAATTGAACTAAATCGCATTCATATATTTTAATATTTTTCATTAGTGTGATATATTATGTTTTATTTATAGTGGAATCATAGTTGATCTATAAATAAGGAGGGAGAGCTTGTTGCGGTGGTCCTGAACTTCTTATGCGGTGGAGAGAGGGGATGGTCTACAAGCTTAGCACTCAAACACTCAAATCATTATGAGAGTAAAAAGTGATGTATGAGTAAGAATGAATTTGAATACTTGGGAAATGGTGCGCTTTCCTTCTTAAATAGGAGAAGCGATTGATAACTGAAAGTGTAAGGTTAGGTGTGGATCGCAGTCAACCGTCAGATCGATCTAGACGGTCAACGGGACCTTAATGTCTTAAACTTCCTGCTCAAAGACGGGAAAAATAGTCTACTTCTTTTGCACTTTTTTTCCTTTTACCTCGCTAATGAGCCTTTATCCTTGGGCATTTGTGGGTTGTCAAGAACAATTACCCCTTAAGCTCTTATTTATGCTTTGCAAGGCGATGATTTGTCATACGTGCCCCTACTTGGCCACTAGATCTGTGACGTAAGGGCCTTTGATGGGACGCCATCGCCCCGAGGAAAAAGTGCTTTAAATATCTTTCTTGTAATAGGTAATGTTTCATTGGAAACGATTGGCACAGGTCACTATACTAGTTAGTGAATATTTTTCCTCTTCCGTAGAGCATTTGATTACTCTAAACAACATTTGAGGAGATCTCAACCGTTGGCAGTGCGCAGTGGATTGTACGGTCTTCATTGGATGAATATCGTATAAGAGGTTTCTAAAGTGTTATTTTGACTTTTTTGCCATTAACGACCTGTAAAAGAGTCTTTTATGCTTCCTTTTGTATTTTTTCTTCACGAGCTTTTTTTTTCCCACATTTGGTTGAGTTCATACTATCTTGTGCATTGGTACTTGTTGTGCATGTTAGATCGATCTGCCTTCTAAAATAAAATTTAACATTTTCTTTGCTTTTGCTCCCTTTTCTAGGATTTTTGGAACATGGAACACTTGATCTTTCTAGTTCTTTCTGTGAGAGGTTTTCTCTGTTGTTGGCATTATCTACTAGAAGTGTTAGTGTCGTAACTTCCTTTTTCGTCACATTTCATCTGTATTTGACTGTTTTGATAATATTCTTGCTTGTAACTTTTAGGATCATGTATCGATGCATATTGGGAACCATTTATGCTTTCTTTCATGAGGGTGTTTTAGAATAAACTTTGATTGATGTGGATCCTTCATATGACTGGGGAGTGTTTCACTCGTATGGAGATAAATGGATCTGCAGCCAATATGATGGGCGTGTCATCCCCTTTCATGAATGTTTATTTTCTCTCATAGGCTACTGAATTCCCTTTAATGAGTTTAAAGTTAGTGTTATGAACCACTTGTTGATCACCCTTTTACAATTGTATCTGGTGAGTTAGGCATTTGTCAAGGTTTTTCAGCATTAGTGTGAGTACAATAGAGTAAGCTAATTGTGACGTTGTTCTTCCATCTCTTTAAAACTTAAAAATCCAAATTACGAGAATGTTGCAGGCTTGCTTTCTTTAAGGTAGGACACCAAATTTTTTGAGACTTACTTTGATAGCATGAAGAATTTCAAGGATCACTTTGTCCTAATTACTCCTTTTAGCAAAGAAGTTCATGTAATGATATGCAAATTAGAACATGTTCCTCCACCTGTGTGCACACATTTATTCTGTAAATATTGGAGTAAAAGTTACTTCTTAATGGGGTGAGATCTTATGTTTACGAGAAGAAGGACTTGTCTCATGAAGAGTTATACTTGAAGAACTAAATGATGGCCTTGTATAAGGGGCTTTGCAATGTCAATGGTGTCTCCCACCTTACATGACAACAAGAAAATAGTTTAAAAGGTTCACTCAGACCCACTGGCTAGTGGATGTTAAATTAGAGAAGGAGAGGAAGACCATTTTGGTAAGTGACAAAGAAATATCGCGTTTCTTTGATTGTTTGATTGACTTTCCCCTCCCTTGGTGTTTCCTTGTTGTTGTGCAGATAAAATGAAGAGTGAAGAAGCAATGTGGCAGATGATGAAAGACCTTCAGACTATATGACATTTTTCTCTCCTGACTGAGCCAAGATAGATGATATTTTTCCATCGTCGCAGTTTGAGAGTAAGGGAGGTATGTTTATCATCCCTGAACTTGAAGAACTTTAGGTTAGGAGGCCACCTCCCAAACTTCCATGGCTCATATCTCCAAGAGGGCATGTTTTCAATCGAGTGAGTTCACCCACCATATTGCTAGCTCATCCTAGTCTGAAGACGAGTAGGGAGTTTTGGTCCTCAATTTCTAATGAATATTGCATCTACTTCTCCAATCATTCTCACTAAGGTAGGAAAGGGGAATTAATAGAGTTGGCATATCATACCCATCTGGTGCTAGTCGTTCTAGTGTTCAAGGCTACTAGACATGGGACATCTTCTTGCCTTACCGTCTTCGACAGAGAGGGAGGTGCTCAAGGAACGATTATATATCTTTACTATTGAGAAAAATCGGTACTTGGAGGAAATTGGAGGTGCTTCTAAGTAATTTATAGCTATAGATGATGTCGTGGAGCCTTTAGAATATTCTGAAACCCTGGTCGAGAAGGTAATGTTTCTTTCCCAAGAAGTTGATAGAGAAGAATGAGGCTTTGGCTTCTGCTCATACATCTTTATCTAAGGTGGAAGTTGGTCTAGACGAAGCAAACCGATCTTTAGATCCTACCCATAAAAATGCTTAAGATCTTGAAAATTATCTAAAAGAGTCTCAAGATAGTTAGAAAAAGTATGAGTATAACCTACGTGAGACGCTCCTTAAGAATCATGATTTTTCCTAAGGAAATCGCTAAGTTGATAGAAGAAAATTACTTTATTATCGAGGATGCTTTTGAAAGTTCCTTGAATCAGGTGGGACATTTTTATCCTATCATCCCAATCTTAAGAAAGACAATTCATATTGATTAGGCTATCAAAAGAAAATAGGTTTTCTCTTTGGTGGGTTAGTCTTTCTCACCTTATTATTAATATTTAGGGGGGAGGGGGCAACGTGCTTGTACACTCCATTTTTAAGTTTGATAAGTAAGTAATTTGTGTGTGTGTGTGTGTATGTGTGTGTGTACATTAGCACTGTGGGGTTTTCATTGCTTTAGTCATACATCTATGGGCTTTGTGATAACATCTCTGAGTATTTGTTATGAGAATTTGATCTATATGGTCATACCATTTACTCATCTTTATCTTTCATAATCACAAGGAAAAGAGACGATTTAATAAAAAATTATTCTTTCTTTAATCAAAAAACATAATACATTATAGCAGTGCATCATTGCTCTTACAAAATAATTGGATTAAGATAACCAAGTGGCGTAGTCATAACTTATTGGCCACGGGAGACGTACTGGATGGCTTTGATTTTACTTGAATTAGGCATTTGTACTCATCCAGCTAAGATGATATGCCTTACCTATAGGAGACTGGATAGCCATGTCTTGCAGTTGATTAACTAGGGAAGTTGCATTTATCTCCATGAATATACCTTTGCCTTATTTTTGGTCCTACTGGAAAGCCTTATAGATCCTCTTCGCACTAGATAGATTGACGCTTATCATTATCAAATCGTTATGGATGTTGTGGTACTTCATCTTGAGGTGGAACGGGGATACTAATGCATCTAAGGTTACCGTGAAGGGTCAAACTAGGATGAAATTGCAGACTCTCTTGCAATAGACTACCAAGAATTGAGAATTGATTGTTCTTGTATCCCTTCCTTCTCCCAAGGTGACTATTAGTTAAACGTATCCCTAAGGACAGGTTACCGGGTCGTTGAAAACTTATAGGTCGGACCATTCATAAATCCACAACTTCTCCTTCTTCATCCATATCTTCTCAAAGAGACCTGAATACAAATTTCACAAGAGTTTCCTCCATCAATAAGAACTCGGAAGATGTCAAAGTTAATGATTGTGGCTGTTATCACCAAGGGAAAGATCTCCTTCAGGACCGCCCCCTATTTTCTACGGTCCCACTTGAAGTGCTTATGTCTTTCTTGCCAAGGACTATCAACTCACGAGTCTTCCTTTTTATTGTCTCTTTGGTGGGATTTCTTGCCCTCGGGACCCCACTAGGGATGGAACAGATGTATTAGCATTTTCCCTTGTGTCTTTTCCCTTGGCGTTGACAACAACTTCAATCATTTTATTAGAAAATTGTTTCCTTAAAAGGGAACTCTTATTCTTTAGTGAGTTTTATTGAATTATCTTTTTGTCCCTGGTGTACTTGGCCAACCATCTTTTCAACTGCATACTTCAGTTGGGTACACTACTTCGTGTTGTGATCGTGACTCTTGTGGAAATGGAAGTAGTTAGATTTATATGTCCAAGAAGACTCTCTAACTGAATACGAGTTCCTGATCCCAGCTTACTTGAACTTTGTGTTTGCACATTCTTTTAAAATTTTATCTTGTGAGGTGTTTAGGGGAGTATAAGAATAAAATTGGAGCAGAGTTTACATTCATTTTCTTTTTTATGTAGACTAACATCTTTCTCTGATGGTTGGCTAGACATGGTGTTCCCAGGTCAACGGTTGATCCCAATGGCCAAGATTTTTTTTTCATGTTTAATGTTAAGTCGCGCTCTAATCAACAAGTCTTTCAAGTTATGGGCCTCTTTGCACCCTTGTTTCTCTAGGAACATACAATCCTCCTAAAACCCCTTTCAAAAATCCAACATTTTAAAAAAAATTCTTAGAAAATTGTTTCCTTAAAGGGGAGCTCTTATTCTTTAGTGAGTTTTATTGAATTATATTGTTGTCCCTGGTGTACTTGGCCAACCATATTTTCAACTGCATACTTCAGTTGGATACAATATTTTGTGTTGTGATCATGACTCTTATGGAAATGGAAGTACTTAGATTTATATGTCCAAGAAGACTCTCTAACTGGATATGAGTTCCTGATCCCAGCTTACTTGAACATTGTGTTTGCACATTCTTTTAAAATTTTATCTTGTGAGGTGTTCAGGGGAGTATAAGAATTAAAATTGGAGCAGAGTTTGCATTCATTTTCTTCTTTATGTAGACTAACATCTTTCTCTGATGGTTGGCTAGATCTGGTGTTCCTAGGTCCACGGTTGATCCCAATGGCCAAGATTTTTTCTTCATATTTAATGTTAATTCGCGCTCTAATCAACAAGTCTTTCAATTTATAGGCCTCTTTGCACCCTTGTTTTTCTCGGAACATACAATCCTTCCTAAAACCCCTTTCAAAAATCCAACATTTCAAACTTTCAGCTGAATCCCCCACAACCACTACCACTTTAGTAAAGCGATCAATATGCCAGTGCATGGTTTCTTTTTATTTACCTTAGGTGATCCCATTGAGCATAACCATGGTTATAGATTTCCTCTTTAGGACAGTGAATACTTCACATATATCGGTCCAGGAATTTATGCTCTATTAGGAAGGGACTTGAGCCAAGCCATCGTTGATCCAATCAAAGTTATTTCAAAGAGCTTGCATTTTACTGCCCCATAATATGGTAGTAGTCTAGACGGTTATCTATGTGTTTGACGTGTTTATCTGGATCTTTGATCTCATTATAGTTTTGGACCTTTGGTGGTTTCCCCAGTGTTCTCGGAACCCTACTATCTAGGATGCGAGTAGATAAAAGGTTTCTCTTTTGCTCCGGGATTGGAGCATCTTCTCATATCTTTCTCTCCTTCAGGGGCGTAGCAGACTTATGAAGGAGTGTGGGTGTCCCCCCCCCCCCCTCCTCGGGATCAGCGGAAAGGGTCTTATGTCAATGGTGTCGTCGGTAGGTTAGTGACTTCTAGATTTCTTCTCGGTGTGTTGCACCTGGATCGAGACTGGTTTAGGGATGACAAATTGGTTCCTCTGTGATGTCGCCTCTTGAAAGGTACAATTCCTCAAATTAGCATATTACTGGCTCTTTTTAATTGTAAATATTATTTCCACTAAGTCCTGAGAATTATGCTTTTTCACCATGTTATAAAATGTGTTCAGCAAATCATCTGATTGTTAGCTTGTAATAGTTAAAAGCTGAGAAGCATCTCCTAGTCATGCATCACAGACATTGGTGGAGGTATGAGGGAATTTTCTCCCTGGTGGAATTGTTGTCCATATCCGGGGAATAGAAAAATCTAGAATACTCCTTGATCTGCTCTAGGCTGAACATGATCTTGTCGAGAAGGAACAAATGAAGATTTTAACAATACTAGATCATTTTCTCTTTAAGGAAGAGGTGTTGGATCTTTGGAAAATTCAGTAGTGGCAGAGGATTACCGTTGGACGGAGAGCGAGTGGCTTTGGATGCCACCATAGTCAATGGAACTGAGATAGGATCTGAAGGAAAAGAAGTTTAAATTTGAGAGAAGTGATCGAGAAATGGAGATTTGCACTTCTGTTGGAGGAGATTAAATTGAATCAAGAGAGATATGATCCTGGAAATTCATAGGAATCAGAAGTCGCTTCCCACATATGGCGCCAATATTTCATGGTAGAATGAGAGTTACTTGATAAACAAAGAAGCAGAGCTTGCTACAGTGGTCATAAGCTTTTGAATTCTAATGTGATGAAGAGATGGGCTAACCTGCAAGGTTAGTACTCCAACACTCAAGTTAGTATAAGAGTGAAAAGTGATGTATAAATGAGAATGTATTTGAATACTTGAGAAATGGTGCACTTTCCTTCTTAATAGGAGAACCAATTAACAACTAAAAGCGTAAAGTGAGGCGTGAATTATGGTCAACTGTCATATTGATTTAGATGGTCAACAAGATCCCTGCGCATAAAATTTTCTGCTCAGAAAGCTAAAGAGTCTACCTATTTTTCACTTTGTTCCTTACCTCACAGTTGAGCCTTTATCCTTGGGCCTTTGTGGACGGCTCAGAAGAACATCAATTTATTACTCGTTGATATTTAATTTGTTTTAGTACTATTTATTAGTTTAATTAATCTTTTTTATATTTTATTTCTTTTATTGTTCTCGTTTTGTAATTATATTTCTTAATATACTATATGTTTTACATTATTTCAAACCTGTTATTTTATAATTTTTTTAATATTAATGTTGATAAAAAAATTATTTGTAATTTTAATATCCAAAACCTAATCCAAATTAAAGGGAAATAAATTAGATTGAATCTCATCGGATTTTTTTAACTCGCTCGTAAAAAATGCTAAAAGTTATGGATGAAAATGTGTAAATTGCTTGAAAAAAAATTACAAGATTCACATGGAAAATAAAGTGCTAAAAGTTATGGATGAAAATGGGAGTTTGATCCTAAAGGCCCCTATGGATCATAGGTGGCTTGCAACGACTACTAGTAGGGAAGAATGAATATAACACTATAGAATTGGACATTTGAAATTCAAAGATCTCAATGTTATGCAGAAAAATAACATGATTATGAGGCTGTCATTGATCAATATGCCAACTGAAGTATGTGAAGAGTGTGTGTCAGCCAAGAAACACTGAGGAATCTTTAGCAAATATGCAGGATGCAGAACCAAGTGTAATTTTGAGGTGCTGTATTCGTATGTTTGAACTGATGCAAGTTGAATCAATCAGAGGAAATGGGTACTTTGTCACTTTATTTAATGATTTTAGTAGAAGGTTGTGGACTTACTTGATCAAAAGAAAAGATGAGGTGATAGAAGTGTTCAAGAAGTTCAAACCCGTGGTAGAAAGACAAAATGATCACAAAATTAAAACTCTAAAAATAGATGGTGGAGGTGAATATGTCTCAAATGATTTTGGGAAATTTTGTGATCAAGAGGGCATTGTACATGAGGTGGTGCAACCCTATACACATCAACAAAATGGAGTCGCTGAGAGGAAGAATAGATTGATCATGAACATGGTGAGAAACATGTTGAAAGTGAAGAACTTGCCAAAAGAATTACGAGGAGAAGTGGTGTCTACAACTGCTTATTTGTTGAATATGTGTCCAATAAAGAGGGAAAAATATTTCACCCAAATAATCATTATCCAGACTCTAGCAAAATATGAGTCACTTTAAGGTATTTGGTTCGGTTGTATATAGATATGTTCCAGATCAACTTAGAAAGAAGCTAGATGACAAGGGAAATCAAATGATAGTTGTTGAGTATCACTCGACCGGTGGCTACAAATTCTATGACACAATTAACAAGAGGGTTATAATCAGTAGGGACGTGATTTTTAATGAATTAAGGGATTGATAGCATGTTGTAACCGATTACGTGCCAGCAATAACCAGTTACAATAATGCTGGAACTTTTATTGTAGTGTTTGAAAATGAAGAATCTGCAGCAGGTGAAGCCCAAGTTGAAGAAATGTAAGAAGATCAACAAGGAAAAGATGCATGCTTACGAGATTGCAAGATTGTAAGTTATTCCCGGATAATAAAGTGAACTATAATGGTGATCTTGTCCATTTTGCACTCATGGATGAATTTGAACCGGTGAAAATGGAGGATGCCTTAAGTCATCCAAAATGGATATCTTCAATGAAGAAGGAGTTTGAAATGACCTACCTTGGTATCGTGACATATTTCCTTGGCATTGAGTATCACAAGTCCAAAAAAGGACTTCTAATGCACTAAAGGAGGTATGCTCTTGAGATATTGAAGAATATCGAAATGGAGCATTGTAATACGGTCATTACCCTTTTAGAGCCAAGATTGCAGCTGTCAAAGAATGAAGATGAGCAGGACATTAGTCCAATGCATTACGGGATGTTGAACTTGAGACTTCACACACAATAGGGGGGTGAATTATGTGGTTTGAAAAAGTATAATTTTGAAAAAATTTGCAAAGTAAAATCAAAGTTTAAAATTATTTTAAATATTTAGCAGTGAAAAATAATTTGCGGAAAATAAATAGTAGAAAAATAAAGAGTTAAGGAAAAAAGATGAACACCATGATGTATAGAGGTTCAGTCAAACAAGAAAAATAACTTACTTCTCTCCCTAATAATTGATCTTGAGAATATCCAATAAACATTGAGAGCTTTTAGTAGGAGAGACTCACAAGCCCACTTATACAAGGAAATGATGGTTGACCTTCAACCAAATAATACGAGACTTAAGTATATAACAATTTGAGTCTTCTTTTCCAAACTTTGAATCGAGGCGGTTAATCCTTTCTCCACACGGTAAATTCAAGTGGCTAGTCTTTTCTCCACAAACAAGGATCTCATAGTGGTTAGTCTTTAAGTTCCTTTAACCTTACAAGCCTTTACACGGGATAAGCTCACGAACTTTAAACCTTTGTTTTACATGGGATAACCAATAACTTTAAGATTTTAATACGAGACAAATCTAGAACCTATGAAGCTTTTAATACCGGGTTGAGTTTCAACCTACCTTGGTTTTATCACGGGATGACCAAAAACCTAGGAGATTTTAATACAAGAATATCTCCAACCTAAACTAGGGTTTGATCACACCATCTAAAAATCAAAGCTTTTAACGGGTTTAGCTTATAACCTAAACAAATACCTAAACGGATAACATTCAACCAATGTGTATACAAAAGATTCTCTTGGTGAATTTACAATTCTACCCTTCTAGAATTATAGAATATTCTCTCTAGAAAAAAAGACTTATCTCACAAAGGCACTATGGCTAAAAAATTAGTGAGAGAAAGTAAACAAAATATTTATATATATATTTATATATATATATATATATATATATATATATATATATATATATATCAAGAGAGAGAGAGAGAGAGAGAGAGAGAGAGTTGTGTCGAAACACGATTATGGATGATAGGAAATGGGGGAAGGGATATCTATTTATAGGCTAGAGGCTGGCTCAAAAAGTAATTTCGAATAAAGGTATTTTATGATAATATAATCGATTGGAACATGTTTACAATTGATTAGAAGTTTAAAATATAATAGATTGTAAGTTAAAAAAAGGAAGGAAAAAATATCTAGCCATTGCATATCATTAAGGTATTCTCCTAATCACTTGAGGCTTAATTTTGAACTGAGCTAATTGATTAGACAAAAGATCCAATCGATTAGATAAGTCAAAATTTTGCCTAGCAATTTTGACAGTTCCTAATTCATCTGGCACAACTTCAAGATGTTTTTGAAGATACTTTCTTTGGTAAAAAAAACAGTTTGAAAATATGTTTTAATGAGTGTGTTCTTTAGCCATGCACTTTTACGATAAAGTCCTTTTGAATTACAATTGTTTCACTCACTGCTAAATTAGGGTGGTCTTGAGAATTCCAAGACTTTTCCATATGCTTTCTCTTTTGTAGGCACTTGCTTGAGTAGCTTGAGATGGGGATTTAGTTACATCCCATTTGATTTCCATCATCGGATAGTTAAGTCCATCAAACCCTAATGTTTAGATTTGCATCTTTATCCACTTAACCGTTCATGCTTGACTTGCCACAAGACATTACTTGTCATCGCCAAAAGCTGATGTCATTGTTAAAAGTATATCACCTGCAAGAGAAGGTTTCACATTCTTTCTCTTTTTTATGATGACTACACATCACATCTATCAGGAGAGGTGGTAAAGGAAAACAATACATATATATTCGGAGTGATTAAACTCCCCCGAAATTAAATAGAGAGTATACCCTACTCCCCATGAGAGTATACTTCTCCCCTTTTGTCAAAATAAAAAAGGCGGGTAAAAATGTGTTATGAAAAATAAAAATGCAGACAATGGTAAAAAAAATTGTGGAATTGAAAGTACAAGAATGGAAAATATTGAATTTAAAGTTTGTAAAAAAACAAAAAAGCACATAAGTGACATTATTCTATGCCATAAGTTTTCCATTCTTTTCTATGAGTTTCTTCATATCCTCATCTATGATTTGGCAGAGCTTGAGGATTTGGCAGAGCTTGAGGATTTGTCTAGTCTTGGTGTTCTCACCCTCAGCTGGTTCATCCTCTTCTTCTTCCTTACAAGATGGATCTTCTTCTATCTCTACGTGCATGATGTGAACTATGATATCTTTTAAGGAATTATAGGTGATCCTATGGTTTTTCGAGTGTTCTATTTCATCCATTGTATCAACATTGAAGGTGGCTAGAAGTTTTGTGATTATTGGTCCATATGGTAGCCCTGCATATGGGTTTTCCCTGCACCGGATCATGTTGTTGAATATGCCTTCTACCCAACTGGTTGGATTTCTTGGGTTATGAGCCATAAGGGTGCCACATCTTCCCTAACCATATGGTCATGGTTTATGACCCTTGGAAATAGGATTCTAGTGAGAAGGTAATGGAGGATTCTAACCTTTGGTTTTATGTGAGTATCTTTGAAATGAAATTTCTTATTTTCCATGGGATTATTTACAAGGTGGTTGATAGAGGTGGAATGCTTAAAGTTCTTGAAGCCTATTGGTCTATCAAGAGTGTAGGTAATCCCTTCAGAGGGAAACCCAAAGGTTCTCCCAAAGTGGTCTTTGTGAATAACGATTTCCACTCCTCTTACGAGTGTTCTTAGATGAGATCCTACAAGTCGTAGGTTTAAGTAGAAATCTTTTACTATGTTTGGAAAGATCTTATCAGGTACGCTCTTATGATTGTTCTTTATTTAATTTTACTGCATTTTTACTCTTGCTTTATTTATTTAGTACCTTAATCATCACTATTTTGTATGGAAACTCAATTGATTTTAAATCAAGAGTTGAAAAGTGTTCTTGAACCTCCATAAGTAAAATTGACTTGCTGTTGTTTAAATGACTCTTAAGCTTGTTTTTTATTTAATCCTATTGTATCTTTACTTTTGCTTTATTTATTTAGCACCTTAATAATCACCATTTTGTATGGAAACTCAATTGATTTCAAAATCAAGAGTTTAAAGTGTTCTTAAACCTCCGTGAACAAAAAGCATCAAAGACAAATTGGTGCTTGTTTTACATAAATAATGTATCCAATAACTTCTCAACATCATCTCGAGCATGAATCCATAGTTCGTTTGTCATGAGGATGGATAAAATGGTCAAATCAAGCAAATATATGCTGCTGCATTTTGTTGATTTTTGAGTTTTTGTTGTTATTTATTTTATGATTTTTAATATACCATTGTATTTGTAGATCGAGTAGATAATTTTTCATTATTTATTTGCTTAATTCCATGAAAGATTAAGAAAGTTATAATGTTTTTACGTTTTCTTTGTAACTATTTTTTTTCATTTTTGTTGCTACGGGAATAGTAATCAAATGTGGGGTTGCTATGGGAATATACTTTATTTATGTATTATTTTCTTATTATTGTTTTATCTATTTATTTTTGTTCTTTCTTTTATTTCCAATAGTTTTTTTAATTCTTTTACTTCTTGTGTTGATAGTGTGCCCCCTCCCTTTTATTATTATTTTTTACCTTTTTATTGCTTTATTTTTTAGTTTATTTTATTGTATTTTTAGTTGATGCATAATTGTTAATCCAAAAAGACAAAATGACTATTAAAATTCATCTTTCAAAAATATTAAAATCAAAGGTGCTTGATCAACATCATGTACATTTTTCAAGTACATTTTCAAATCCCTTTCCGTTTCAAGTGCAAATTAAAACATCGATCTATATCGAGTACTTTATCCAAATTAAACTAAGATACTTAAAACACCATTTTATTTAGAGATGAAAGGGGGATGTTCTCGAGCCTTCGATTCCTCTCCTCAATTATTTGAGTTGAGTTTCTTTACTCAAATATTCAAATAATTGTCATCTCTTAAACATTCCTAATCTGATCAAATCCAAATTATTTTTACAATACCTTAGACGAAAAGGGAATTGGTCTAGAGTCTTCTATTCTCTTCCCCGAATACTTGGATACAAGTTCCCTTACTCGACCATTCGATTATTTATCATCCATTCAAAATACCATAACACCATATAAATTCTTTCGCAATTAAGGATGAAAAGGGAGATGGTCTAGAGCCTTCCATTCCTCTCCCTAATTATTTGGATACGAGTTCTCTTACTCGACTATCCAAGTCATAGTCATCCAACAAAATACTCAACACATCAAATCTCTTTTTTTCGCCCCAGTGCGATCGAAACCTTTTCAGAAAGAAAATTGTTTAGTCCATTCCAATATGAATACAAACAAACACTTTAAGTCTCCAACTGTGAGCACAAGCAATGTTTAACCGTTAGTTTGTGATCTAAACACTTGTTCACTAAAACAAACTAACTAACAAACCGTAGAACCCCAAACTATGAAGCTTTAAGTTCCTTATTTCACTTGAGTATACGTAGGAGCGAGACTCGCAATCTTATCAAGCACCCTAATAAAAACATTTTGCGACCCCTTTTATTTTTCTTTTATCTTTTTATCTACTAGAAGAGAACAATTAACATAATCTAACATTCAATCTCAAGTTTAACTAAAAGGTTCACGTAGAGTACAACGGACGTGAGAGGTGATAATACCTTCCCCTTTCATAGTCGACTCCCGAACCCTGAATTTGGTTGCGACGATCATCTTCTTTCTTCTTAAGGGTTTTATCGTTATTTTCTTTTTCCTTCATTGGAATAAATAAAGTTCGGTGGCAACTCTGTTAGAATCATTTTTTTTGCGACCATCGCGAAGGATCATATTTTTTGAGATACGAAAGTTGGTAACTCTGCTAGGAACAATGCATCACGCAAGAGAGAGTCAAGCCTAAGTTAGTTCAATTTGCGAGTAATGCTAGCTTTATTTATTTGTTTTCTTATATAGTTTTTTCTTTATTGTATTATTCCTATTTGTATTTGGTTGTTGGTTCTTATTTTTCTATTAGGACTCTCTGATTATTGGTACTCTGTGAGATAGGCTTTCTACCCGAGTCTGAGAAAAACCATAGGATTAATATGGCGGTTGTGTAGTAGAGTCCCGTAAGGAGCCTTCCTTGTAGGGAAGATACGATGACCCCGTCTAGAGTAGATTCTCTTAGAGATGTTGTTGTCCAACGAGCCTTCTTCACGATGATAATGTTTTCAAGGTGGATCGATGACTCTAAGGACCTTTTAAAACCTTTTCCATCTAAGGTGGTTATGTAGTATGAACCTACAAGACCTCAGACTCATTGGGCTGATACAAGAGCCCCAATCAGATGAGATCCCTTGGACGTATTGTTGTCTTATACGATAATATTTCCAACCTCGACCTATGACTCTGAGAACCTTTTTAGAACCTCGGATTCGACGATTGTGTAGTATTGGACCACAAGGAGCCTTCCTTGTTGGGACAATACGAAGACCTCATGTAGACGATATCGTTTTAAGGGTATTATTGTCCGACGAGCCTTCATTATGATGGTAATATTCTCAAGAGGGGTCCATGACTCTAGGAACCTACCAACTGTAGAGCCTAACCGTAGGGTTCCATTAATCAGAGATACCTATTGGCATGATCAACCTATGAACTTGCTTATACTTGTGATCTTGAGAATTGCATTGCATTTTATTTGTACATCAAAAAATTCATGCATTCGCATTTCATCAGCATGCATATCATTTTCCAAAATAAAACAAAAAACTTATACATATTCTACCCTTTCATTCAGAAAAATTGACTAATCGACACCGGTACAAGATAAGCCGCAACTACATAATGAAGCTCTAACAAGTTGAGGCCAACTAGGTTACAATGAGAAAAAACATCGACTATATTCTGGTAAAGATGGATCATTTGCTTAAGGCTATGATAGCTTTAGCCCAGAAGGAAAAAGACGTTGAAACTAATGCCGAAGCCAGAAGAGTTGTTGTTCAATTTGGTTCGTCGTCGCTTGACATTCCTGGAGTAACCAACCTTGATGGTATTTTTGTTCATCCTAAAGGAGACCCTATCCATATTCCTGTATCGGTGGTCAATGTAGACCCCCCTGAACATTCATTCGCATCTGCTCGGCGTGGATATGTGACTGATGATGAAGATCAATATCATGCTTTCTTTATGCCACAACCCAGAAGGCCTGCTATTGGAGTTCTCCAAGACCCAACTGTTGAGAGACTCTCGGCTTTGGAAGAGAAATTCAAGTATTTTGAGGTTCACATTACTTCCGGCTTGGATGTTATTGATATGTGCCAAATGCCAGGACTGGTGATTCCCCGAAAATTCAAAGTTCCAGATTTTGACAAGTACAAAGGGATCAGCTTCTCGAGAACTCATCTCAGAGCTTATTGATGCAATATGGAGGCCCACATCAATAATGATCAACTCTTGATTCATTATTTCCATGATAGCCTCGGTAGGGCATCCTTGGAGTGGTATATACAATTGGAGAGAGGACAAGTCCGGTCATGGAGAGACCTTGTAGAAGCCTCTCTCAGGCATTATCAGTACAACACTGAACTGGCGCCCAATTGCACTCAGCTGCAAGACATGACTCAACGCAGCAAAGAGTCATTAAAGGAATATGCCCAGAGGTGGAGAGAGATTATAACTTGTGTCCAACCTCCTCTCCTTAACAAAGAGTTGATTGACATGTTTATGAGGACTCTTCATACCCATTATATGGAGAAAATGGTAGGATCTAGCTTCCCAACATTCTCTAAGGTCGTTTCTATTGGGAAACAAATTGAGATCCAGGTGAAGAAGGGAAATCTACCATGTGCTACCAGTGCCTTAAGTGGAGGGAAGAAACCATACTCTAACTTCCCGAAAAAGCCAGAAGGTCAGACCAATGTCATAATGGGAGAAGAGGGAAATAAAGCTCAGTCATAGGTTCCTGTGCCTTACCATTAAGTTGTTGCCATTGTGCCCGCTCCATATCAAAAACCATTTCAACAACAACAACCATATCAACAGTCAACTTACCAGCAACAACCATATCAGCAGTCGGCTTACCAGCAACAACAGTCATATCAACCACAATGGTATCAACAAAAATACCAAATCAACAACAACTCGTTCCACAATAACGTCAACCTAACCAACATAGGGTAAGGAGGCCAGAAAGACATTTTGATCCTCTTCCAGTACCATATAGCCAGATCCTTCCTTATTTGCTAAAATATGGATTAATTACCTTGAAAGAGTTAACGTCTGCAATTCCCCCTTACCCACCAGGCTATGATGTCAATGCTCATTGTGACTATCATATGGGTTCCCCATGGCACAAAGTGGATAATTGCAAGGATTTGAAACATAAGTTTCAAGACTTAATTGACTATAAGGAAATCTCCTTCATGCCAACCATACCAAATGTTACAACAAATCCCATGCCGACGCATGCAAGGTCGTCAGTGAATTCTATTGAAGGGGTTATCGAAGATAAGCATCATACCAATCTGAACAAGCAGAACGGTCTCCAACTCTAAAAAAGCTAAGTCCGGAAGCAAATCAAGAAAGGAAAGATTAGTTCCTCAATTAAAGGCAATCATTAGGCCATATTACCATTTTTTCATACTTGTATTTTGTTCTTGTTTATCTAAGTATTGTTTTATTTAAGCATTGTTATTTGTATTTGGTCTTATTAATGAAATGATCATGCATGTTTTGAATCGGCCCTTTGATGTTCACTCATATTTTCTCACTTATTGCAAAGCATAAACACATACTTCTGCACTTCACTTTCTTTATCATACTATTATTTTAGCAAAATTGGAGGGAGAATGACGAAAACAAAATACCCATAATTGCTAACGGTATGAACTTGAATAAAATCCTACTAATAATGTACATGAATTATTTCGAATCCCCAAACCTTGGAGAGATAAAGAGTTAGTCCCTAGTTAACCACTTCGAGCCTAGAAGTAGAAGTTTCTTTCGGATCTAAAAAACCCTTATGATTAACCCGGGGCATGGTAGTGTTCAGTTAGTCTGACCACACATTTAAATTACAAGATGATACATCCCATATGAGGATCAACCACGTGATATTCTTTACACACATCCTAAAGTGTCGAAGGAGTCATGAAAAATCCAAAAAGTTATGATGCTTGTTCTTCAATGACCAATGACTTGGTAGTCACAACCCTTCAGCAAAATCAGAAAAAAAGAAGAAGAAAAATCCCACTAAGCGAACACCCCAAAGAGTCGGCTTAGGCAAAAATTAGGGTAATCCCAATGGACTAAAAGCTTCAAACGCGGTCCAGGAAAAAATTAGGGATTGAAAAGAAAAAAAAAATCAAATAAAGGAGGTTGTTAAATCCTCAGCAAAAAAACAAAATAAGATTCAGTGACCACCATATCAAAATAAAAAGGCCACTGACATCCATGACAAAAATAAAATAAAGTGACTGCCATTTCAAGAAAATCTTAAATCTTCATCTTTACACCTTCAATCTCTCTTGGAAGTTGAATGTGTGTGTTGAATTGATTGAACGTAAGACTGAAGTTTATCAAGAAGAAGGGGGTGAGTTAAAACAAATTTGAGCTTTATATCCTTTATTTTAGAAACTGTGATCAAGTCGCATTACAACCCTCGAAAGACCTAATTGAAGCAGGGTTTATTCTGAAAGCATAGTACAACAAGGTTGCATAAACTGACTACTAGAGATTTGCTAATCTTCTATATTGGTATTTTATCTTCGTTGTGTCTTTCACACTAGCTAAAACAACACCCCATTTGGAATAATGGTCCACTCATCACCCACTATCATATCATTTCAATAAATGATTTTTCAAAACTTGCATGAAGGTCGCATTAAAATTACATATTAGAATGAACAATTTTAAATGCAAGTCAGTACTTGGCATTAAGGAAATTCCAACAAGGGGCAATCAGAGAGGACCTTGAGCATTCGTTGGTGCTGACCTGAATCTAGACCACCTCATAACCCTATGGATCAGGGGCATGGCATTCAATGCCTATGTTGACCTGAGAACTAATCAGTCAAAAACAAACATCCAAGTATCAGTTGATCAGGGGGGAAATTCATCTCAATACTCAGCCATCTGGGGCAAGTCCCTCAAAGGCTCAATCAAAGGAAAACTACTATAAGAGTTGGTTAATCAAGGGTAGACCATTGCAAGGTTCAAACACTAGGGAAAATCATCTTAGACCGTGTCATGGCATAATCACTTCCAAAGCTTCCTTTCAAGGAGAATTCCTTCGAATATCATTCAGACTGAGCATACATGTGGCAAGTTCCCTTCATACTTACAAGCTAATCAAACAGGTCGTGCCAGACATTAGTAACCATTTAGTTCAAAATACATGTTAAAGAGATTTCTCTAATACAACATCATATCACCTTTTTGGCAAAATCTTTGGGGCAGAGTAAAAGCACAATTATCATGCGTCGCTACACTCATTAAATCATTTGCAGACCGTCATGGCCCCTCAAGCATAAAATTAGAAGTTCCGAGAAACAAACAAGCAACCTATCAGCAATAGACCAAACTTAGGGCATCAAGAGCATCCACATTTATCCTCCGATCATCGCATCATCAAAGACCGAATGTTCGGAAGTCAAATCCTTTCACCAACCTAAGTCCAGTATATATTGCAACTAGAAAAAATCAAAGTCCACGTTGCTGGCATTCTCATAAAACCAAATCCAATTGACATTTGTATCCAGAAAATATCTCACCTTTGAAAAAGGGAGACCAATCCCAAGCATCAAATCACCAATTTGCATTAAAACATGCATCACGTCATGCATAACATTCTCGCCAATATGGGAAGTTTCAAAAAATAAAAATATGCCATGCATCACTGCATGCATAACATTTCTGCTAAGATGAGACATTATACAAAATTATGTCAATCATTTGCATTCCTACATGAACCTTAAAAATACCCTCAGCAGTTGCATCCCTGCATGCATCTTAGTCCATCAGTTCATGCATAATATTTCCACTAAGGTGAAGTATCATATAAGTCAAACATGCATACATGCATAACTCAGGATAAAGGATCAATCATGAGAGTCGAAGTTGATTCTTAGCCAAGTCAGTGGTATTTCTCTGAGTGAGTTTCTACCATACATTGTTTTCTCATTGGGTGTTCCCTAGTGAGTTGTGTTATTCAACCCTTTGTTGATGAAGATGTTATCCTTAGTTAAGTCAATGGTATTTCTTTGAGTGAGTTCTCACCTTGCTTATTTTCTCATTGAGCGTTACCTAGTGAGTTGTTTCCTTCAACCTTTTATTGATGGAATTTATATCTTTCAGTGAATACTTCCCTTTAACCTTTTGTTGATAAGGATGATGTTCCTTAATAAATCTTTTTCTTCAACCTTTTGTTAATGATATCCCCAAGCAAGTCTTACCCATTGATGTTTCAATATTACCCCAACAAGTTTGTTCAATTGGCCTTTTGTTGATAGTCTCATTCCCCAACAAGTCTTTTATTATCATCCTTTTGATGATAGTCCCTTAATCATTAATCTAATCATCATTTTTTTGGTAATGGTCATTATCCTTTTGGTGGTGGAATTTTTTTGAGAATTGGTATTTCCTATCATTCTTTTGATGACCTTTGAAGTTGTTATCTAACTATCATCCTTTTTGGTAATGGAAATCTTTGAAATCTTTGTAGCTTATCGTTATGCTTTTGGTAATGGCAAGCTTTATTGTGATAACCATAATACATTTGATGATGATGGTCTTTGAAGTCTTTATTTAACCATCATCCTTTTGGTGATGGATATATGTGTCATTGTAGTATAACCATCATCCTTTTGTTGATGGCGATTCTTGAAGTTTGGTTTAATCATTATCCTTTTGGTGATGGCGACCTTTGCCATTATTATGTTACCATCATCCTTATAGTTATGACCGTCATCTATTTGGTGATGGCAAATCTTTGTCTGTATTATCTAACCATCATCCTTTTGGTGATGGAAATCGTTGAAGTTGTGGTCTTACTATCATCCTTTTGGTGATAACAAGTTTTGTTGATTGACCATACCTTTATCCTTTTGGTGATGGTGATCGTTGAAGTTGTGTTATTACTATTATCCTTTTGGTGATAGAAAGTATTTATGTTGATCTTACCTTCATCCTTTTGGTGATGGGGATCATTGAAGTTTTGTACTTACTATCATCCTTTTGGTGATAACAAGTTTTGTTGTATGATCTTATCGTCATCCTTTTGGTGTTGGTGATCCTTGAAGCTTTAGTCTAACCATCATATTTTTGGTGATGGCGATATTTGCAATCATTTTTGGTCTTACTATCATCCTTTTGGTGATAACAAGTTTTGTTGTTTGATCTTACTATCATACTTTTGGTGCCGACGTTCGTTGAAGTCATTGTGAATTAATCATCATCCTTTTAGCGATGGACATTATTCTTTTGGTAATGGAAATATTTAAATTTTATTTAAACATCATCCTTTCGGTGATGGCGATGTTGTTTTTGATCTTACCATCATCCTTTTGGTGATGGCGATCTTTGAAGTCTTTTATCTTACCAAGATTCTTTTGGGGATGGTGATCTTTGAAGCCATTTTGACCTTACCATCATTCTTTTGGTGATGGGGATCTTTGAAGTTGTGATCTAACCATCATCCTTTTGGTGATCGTGATTGTTGAATTTGGTTTAAACATATTCCTTTTAGTGATGGAAATCTTGGTAATTGTGATGTTACCCACATCCTTTTGGTGATGGCAGTCTGTGTAGTTTAATTAGTATCAACTCGAGGGTTGATATCAATCTAGTATCATATCCTGATAAACTCGTTTTCTTAACTTCATTGCATTTTGTCTCTACATTTCATCCATGCACTTCATCACTGTATTTCATCTTTGCATTTCATCTCTACATTTCGAAGGACAAAAGTTGGGTCATTTACTATTTAACTATCTCGCACTGCAATCATATAAAGGGTGATCTTCTTCAGATTCTCTGGTTGAAGATATTTAAATATGGGCAGCTGTCATACTCCAATTTTGTCCGAGCATTTTAAATTCATCTAATACATATCCATTTGTCAAGTTTTTCATTTCTACCCATTTGCATTTGTATCATCAAATAAGGTCACCTTAATTATGCATCTATGCTATAGTAAAAAAGTCAACATAAAAGTCAATATTTTACATGTTAAAGAAATTGACTAAAATTATTTGTTTTTCATTATTCATTTTGAAAAATAAATTCATGATCATTTGATTTATCATCAAAATATCCATTTGAATTTTATTAATCATCTTCATACATCATAAAACAAATATCAATGTTTTTAAAATGCCCAAAATATCTCTCATTTATTACATCATTATTCCATTTATATACTACATAAATATTCCATGCATATATTACATTATTATTCATTATTTAATTAAATAAGTTTCTAGAAAGCACTCACTCTTTTCATAATTCCTAAACTACCATTTTTAGAGCTTATAAATAAAACCATTCTTTTTCACAAATCTCACCATTAATCATTCACAAAAATTAAGCCAAAACTCTCTTCATTTTTCTCTTCATTTTCTTTCAAGTCATTTATTTCTTTTTATTGAATAGGTAGGTTCTTATGCTTGTTCTTTATTTAATTCTATTTTATTTTTACCCTTGCTTTATTTATTTAGTATCTTAATCATCACCATTTTGCATGGAAACTGAATTGATTTTAAATAAAGAGTTAAAAAGTGTTATTGAACCTCCATAAGCAAAATTGATTTGTTGTTGTTTAAATGGATCTTATGCTTGTTCTTTATTTAATTCTATTGCATTTTTACTCTTGCTTTATTTATTTACTACCTTAATCATCACAATTTTGCATGGAAACTCAATTGATTTTAAATCAAGAGTTGAAAAGTATTCTTGAACCTCCATAAGCAAAAGTGATTTGTTGTTGTTTAAATGACTCTTATGCTTGTTCTTTATTTAATTCTATTATATTTTTACTTTTGTTTTATTTATTTAGTACCTTAATAATCACCATTTTGTATGGAAACTCAATTGATTTCAAAATCAAGAGTTTAAAGTATTCTTGAATCTCCGTGAACAAAAAGGATCAAATGCAAATTGATGTTTGTTTTACATAAATAATGTATCCAATAACTTCCCAACATCATCCCGAGCATGAATTCATAGTTCGTTTGTCATGAGGGTGAATAAAATGGTCAAATTAAGCAAATATATGCTGCTAGATTTTATTGATTTTCGAATTTTTGTTGTTGTTTATTTTCTGATTTTGAATATACCATTGTATTTTTGAGATCGATTAGATAAATTTTCATTATTTATTTACTTAATTCCATGAAAAATTAAGAAAGTTATGGTATTTTTATGTTTTCGTTGTAACCCTTCTCTTTCATTTTTGTTGCTACGGAAATAATAAGTAATTTTCAGCATGTTTTTGTCTTTTGTATATTATTTTTATTTATTCTTTTCTTATTATTGCTTTATCTATTTTTTTTGTTCTTTCTTTTATTCCATTTACTTTTTTTGATTCTTTTACCTCTTGTGTTGATATTGTGCCTCCTCCCTTTTATTATTTTTTAAACCTTTTTATTACTTTATTTTTTAGTTTATTTTATTGTATTTTTAGTTGCTGCATAATTGTCAATCCAAAAAAAACAAAATGACAATTAAATTAAACTTTCAAAAATATTAAAATCAAAGGTGCTTCATCAATATCAAGTACATTTTTCAAAATCATTTCCAAATCCCTTTCCGTTTCAAGTGCAAATTAAAACCTCGATCTTATCGAGTATTTTATCCAAATTAAACTAAGATACTTAATTATACTTAAAACACCATTTCATTTAGAGATGAAAAGGGGAATAGTCTCGAGCCTTCGATTACTCTCCTCAATTGTTTGGGTTGAGTTCCGTTACTCAAATATTCAAACGATTGTCATCTCTTAAACATTCCTAATTCGATCAAATCCAAATCATTTTTACAATACCTTAGTCTAAAAAGGAAATGGTATAGAGCATTCCATTCTCTTCCCCTAATACTTGGATACGAGTTCCCTTACTCGATCATTCGAGTATTCATCACTCATTCAAAATACCCTAACTCCATGTAAATCCTTTCACAATTAAGGATGAAAAGGGAGATGGTCTAGAGCCTTCCATTCATCTCCTTGATCATTTGGATACGAGTTTCCTTACTCGACTATCCTAATAATCATCATCGAACAAAACACTCAACACATCAAACCTCTTTTTCTCGCCCTCATGCGATCGAACCCTTTTCAGAAAGAAAATTGTTTATTCCATTCTAATGTGAATACAAACAAACGTTTTAAGTCTTAAATTGCAAGCACAAGCAATGTTTAATTGCTATAATGTGATCTACACATTTTTTCACTAAAATAAACAAACTAACAAACCGTAACACCCCGAACTACGAAGCTTTGAGTTTCTTATTGCACCTAAGGATACGTAGAAGCGAGACCCGCAAACTCGTCAAGCACCCTAATAAATACATTTTTATGACCCCTTTTATTTTTATTTTCTCTTTTGATTTACTTGAAGAAAACAATTAACATAAGCTAACATTCAATCGCAAGTTTAACTAAAAGGTTCCCGTCGAGTACAACGGACATGGGGGGTGCTAATACCTCCCTCTTGCATAATCGACTCCCGAATCCTAAATTTGGTTGTGATGACCATCTTCTCTCTTCTTAAGGGTTTTACCGATATTTCCCCTTTCCTTTATTGGAATAAATAAAGTTCGGTGACGACTCTGTTCGAATCATTTTTTTTTCGCGACCATCGCGGATGATCGTATTTTTTGAGATGCGACACTAATCACTAAGGATCATATACTTTGAGACATTCTCCTATAATTTTCTTTTATCACAAGGGTTGACATTTTACATCATTATTTCATCCTCAGATCAGAGATGACATAAATATTGTATGCTTTGGAAGTATACCATGCTTTGCGCAACTTCATTAATAATCATCAAAATTCCAAGCTGCAAAGCACACCTACAAAACCGTAAGGTTTCACCTTTGGTGCCCATATCTAAAATAGTATCTCCCTTTTAGGTTTACTTTAAGAAAATATCATCTTCTTTGTTGGAAAAAGACTCTTTTATATCTCTCTCCCGAGGTTAATGTTTCTCTTCCTCTTTTTCGCTCGAGTATTTGATATATTTATTCGTCTTCTTTGTCATTTCTTGAATAAAACGGTCCTTTGTTTGATGTTAAATCTTCCAATGATCATTCAAATACTAAGTATATTCTTTCAAAGGGTTGCATGTGAGTTGTATGATATCAGTATGATGAGTATGATGACTATGATGATTCTTCAGTTTGGATTACTTCATCTTTAAGTAATTGAACTAGACCATCCAATTTTTCTATAATTCCCTTCTTTCTTTATTTTTCTTGAAATTCACGAAGGCTTCTATCTTTTGATTAAGAATTGGATTAAATTTTCAATTCTTAATTCTTATACATTTTTTAATGATACAATTTCCAACATAATTTTTAATTCATCTGCACACATCCATTGGTATTCATTCGTCTGCAATCATTCTTTTTCATATCCAGTCATTTCATTCATCTGCATCCCGTGATTTGATTTACCTTCTTAAAACCATTTATCTAGTCATAGAGGTCTTATTTTCAGGTCTAAATCAAAGAGTGGAAGTCATAGTCGTTTGTTTGATTGCTCTGTCTTGGCTAATTCATATATTCACGCACCACTTAAAGTTTTTGGTCGTGGGGCATGACATTTTGTTTAAGACACAAGGGCATGGGCCTTTGTGATTTTGTCAGGCTTTATGTCAAGTCCATTTTGTTTAAGCCTAAGGTCACTTGTGTATTTCGCTTTTTTTCTTTTCTTTTTTTATCTCTTAACATGTTTATGTTTAAAGTTTGATCTTCGGATGTTTGAAAGGTCGATATTTGAGAAGATTGGGCCACTTGTTAATTAAGAAATTCTCAAGAGTTTGCAAGTTTGTCCAAATCATTTTTCATTGCTATCTTGAGGCATGCATTCCTACCCCTAGCTAAGAGATTCTTTCATTCATATTCATAAATCACTCGATTTTTTAATTTCATTCTAAAAATAATTTCCTCCATATTGCAAAAATTTCATTCATAGGACATATTCATTCACGTTGCATGTTTTTCTTTCAACATATCCATTAAAATTTTATCCATCCATAACTAAAATAAGTCTTTTTGACCATTTTTTCATACAAAGAAGACATTTTCCTTCCAAAGCAAGCAAGTGCCAAAATACCAAGAAAATCAATGGAAATGTGATATTTGTTACAACATTTTGAATTTTGATTTGAACACATCACAAAGTTTCCAACAAAGCAAAAGAAGTTGAATCTAAGACCTAATTTCCAAAGAACCCAGTGTCTTTTCATTTCAATCAATTTCGGCTCCAATACCATCTCCTCTTCAACCCCAAATTTCATGCCACCCTTTGGTTCATCTTTGTTTTCCTTTGCCAACCTAATCTTCAAGCTCCCTTGACCTATATCATGATCCTATTAGCAAAACAACATGTCAAATGTACATAAATGAAAATTTCATAGCCTATAACACAAAAGAGGGATTCATATAAATTCATACCAAGATCAAAGCAAGAGTCCAATGGAGTAAAAGTTATCAAATAAAATTCAACAAAAAGAGAAAAGGGGAGGTAATGATAAGTTACTGTAGTAAAAAAGCATTGTGCAAAATTCAAATTACATCAGCATAGGGAACTCAATTAAAAAGGGGAAAGGGACAACCATCTTTCTTTTTGCATAATTTTGAATACTACAGATTAAGTATTGCTCTTCTTCATTTCCAGCTCCATTCATATCAAAATTGCATTATGTACCAATACCTTTGATCTTATCCAAAAATTATGAACTCTAATTCCTGACTACAAATACAACAGTAGCAACAAGAGAAAAGGGAGGAATTCTTTCGAAAATACCTAGCAGCCACAAAATTTAAACACAAAGAAAACAGTAGTGTTCATACTCATACATATGTCAAAAAAACTACAATCTCAAAATACTGAGAGAACCACCAAAACCATGTTATGAACATAACGACATCCACTCCAGAAATCGCATAATACAGTAAACAAACAATTTTTTTTCATACCACAAGGCATCCTCACAGAAAAGTAACGTGGAGAAGGTGAAGAACATACCTAAAGACAAGGTGGATCCGTTTCTTTTCCATTTCTCAGATAGCTCCCTAATCCATTTAATGTTGCTTCTATCTGTTTGACACCTTTATTGCTGCGACTTGCTTCGATTTCCAATGTTGTTACGATTTGCCATGGATATCTGTTTTGCTTCCATAATAGTCTTCATGAACGAACCGTCAGAATTACCTTCCATTATTTGATGATTTATCTTTATATGTTGAGTTTATGTTCGAATCCTTTGAGAATGGTGATGGCCAAACTTCGTGTGAGAGGGAATGAAAAAGAATGTGGAACGCGTTCAAAGTTTTGTTGTTTCAAATCCCTCATTATTCATGGCCCCTGTTCGTTACAGAGATCGCATTTTTAGTATGCTGAAGGAGTTTCTTTTTTTCTAAATAAGGGGGGGGGGGGGGGGATTTCTGTAAGTAGAAGAGGGAAACAACCATGAAATTATGTTTCTTTGGCTTTTGATGTAAAGTCAGGCCGGGTCGGGAAGGATCCGACCCGCTCCAGGCCCTTTCGTCTGCCCATTTGGGCCTAGTTTTTTTGATTTTAAAATGTTTGATTAGTTTCCATACTTGTATTAGTGAGCGTGTTTGTTTCCCAACTAGTCATCCATGGTTGAGTGGTTAAGGCATTTGCTGCCTTCCCACCAAGCCACGAGTTCAATCCCTAGTGAAAGCAAATCTTGATTTCACTTGTTTTTATTTTTATACTTGCCATTTTATTGAATTTTTTTATAACTTCTTACGATTTATTTTACCATTTTGTACCCTTTTATCTAGTCCCATTTTTTTTAAATACTTGTTGATTTTACTCTTTTCGATTTAATTTTTAAGTGTGTTATAAATAACTCCTTTTATTTATTTATTTTACTCAGCTTATTTTTGGGGCCTTCTTACATTGAAGTTTTAAGAAATATCCATTTAATTTTCAATAATTTCAAACTTTCGTACATTGATCATTTTAATTTAATATTCAAACATTGTTTAATAAAATTGGAAGAAAAAGATTACTTGGGTGAAATGTTCAGTCGTAATCCTGAATGTTAGGCCCAAGTTGTAAGAGCTTGCAAGCCATAAGTGTCTGTCTTCCCTCTAAAACACTTGTAAATATTCAAACTTCTTTTCTCAATAAAATTGAAAGAAAAAGATTATCTGGGTGAAAGGTCAATATGTAGTCCCGAGTATTAGACTCAAGTTGTAAGAGCTTGCAAGTCATAAATACTCGTCTTTCAAGCCCAAAAATACATCCAATCAATCAAACTTTTTCGCCGACGTGCGATTGATTAGAAAACCCTTTTCATAAACGAAATACATATTTTCTTAAGATGATGCAAAACAATGCTTCATCCTTAATTATTGAGTTGAGATAAATTATATTTTTCCGAATGTTTATTTGTAAATATATTCGGTGTGATGTATATGTCTGCTCCTCATCTTTTTCGGGTAAAACAATGTTTCTCGTCGATTAATACAAGATAGTTTTTGCTAAAATCGACCAACAAACAAATATTTTCTGCCCAGAACTACGTGTGTCTTGAGTTCTCTATTAAGATACGTAGGAGCAGGATTGCAAAATCTTGTCAGACCCATTAATAAAAAACTTAGGTTTAGTCCCCTTCGTTGCAAAAAAATTCAAAAACATCTTCTTTTTTCTTTTGATCCTATTCTTCTTCTCCTCTTAATAAATTCGAGAAGCCTAACATTTTAAACTAACACTGACGCACACAATTAACCTAATGGTTTCCATTGAATACAACGAATGTGAGGGGTGCTAATACCTTCCCCTTGCATAATCGACTCATGTATCCTGATTTGGTTACGACGACCATAATCATTGTCATTCTTTCTTGGGTTTTATCGATATTTCACATTTCATTTTTAGGAATAAATAAAGTTTGGTGGTGACTTTGTTCATTCCATCAGGCGAGCGTGCGATTGCGCTTCACTAAGTTGTGTTCTCATTTTTCGATGTGCGACAGTTTCTGCTATAAACCTTGCCAAGAATCTCCTTGCAAATGGGAGAAGCAAGCATATAGAGATGACATTTCACTATATGAGAGAGCTTGTGAGTGAAGAAAAATTGAAGTTGGGGTATTGCAAAAGTGAAATTAAGTGGTTGATTTTCTAATAAAAAATGAGTAACAATTGAAGTGTTCAAGAGGTTGAAGAAACACATGAGTATGGAAGACTTGAAGGACTTGAATTAAGGTGGTGTGTTGTGAAAAGTGTATAATTCAAGTTGTTGTAATCGGTTAGAGTGTGGGCGTAACCAGTTACCATCCCTTCTAGTAAAAAAATATCAAACAGAAGCAACCTGTAATTGGTTACAAGTTTGGTGTAACCGGTTATCATCCTCCAGTTTTTTATATCTTTGAAAGGCAGTAGTTTCCTGTAACCAGTTACAGGTTTTATGTAACTCGTTACATGGTTGGAAAATTTGTTTTTTCTTTTAGTTGGTTAGTTATAAAATTGTTTATTGTTGTATATATACCCCATGTTGGATTGTTAATGAATAATCACACTACTACAAATAATATATTTTATGACAAAGCTTTCTCCCCACCCAATAAAAAACTGAGGTATTATGCCAATGTGCGCCATGTTTGATTATGATTTTAAATAAATACCACATACTCCCTCAGTTTCTAAATATAACCGAGAGGAAAAATAATTCAGGACATGCTTCGAATCCTAGCAAATACACTTTATGTTTTTATTTCTTTAAAAGTTGTGATTTTATTTTATATTTTATTTTATTCCTTCAATTTTCTTTAATAACTGAGATTAGATAATCAGACTTTACTATAAAAGCACTCGTTAATCAGATTTTACCCTAAAATTAACTTATATGTAGCCGTTCCAAACTTATATGCATCATTCTTTGAGATGGTTTGTAAGATAATTTTTTTTCAATGTTCTTCTATCTTGAACAAAACATTTTTTTTCTTCTCTTTCAATCTATCGCACATAATGATGTTGATGTTGTTGATATATTTTGGGAATAACATTCCTATGTTGTCAATCAAATAAAATGCTTCATAATTTATTGTTTTTCTCGACTGACAATATTGAGAAATTTATTCCTAAACATGTTGTAAATTGCAAACAATTGCAGTACAAAAAATGGTGAATGTTAAAAAATTGAAAAGGAAACAAGACACGTTACTTTCAATTTTTTATCATTTATCATTTTTTTCAAGTAATATATTACCTCGGTTTTTTATAAAATCGATGGGAAAGTCCTTATTTTAACAATACTCAAGATACTTCCAACACATCAATCCATAAGAAACTCTTTACATCCACCACTATATATCTTGTTCTCTTTCTTGTGAAAGCATTTGCTCAAGATAATAAAATCTTTGAATAGATCTCTGGAATAGATTGCAAGTGCAGAAAAAAGAAATTTTCATGGTTGAAACATATAACTTATCAGAAATTGGATGCATGCAATCCATTGAACTTGAAAGAATGCGCACAAAGGGTATACAATAAAATCTGAATAAAACAAAGAATTGTTGTTCTCCAAGAATAACTTGAAAATATTTGTTGTTCTCCAAGAACCCATTTGTCAGAATCTAGATTTGTTTAGACAATGTATTTTAATATTTTGTGAAAACAATGTGATTTAAAAAGAAACTGAAAGGTATGTGGCGTTTGGGATGAAACATATTTTATTGTATTTTTATTTAAAAATAAACACATTTTACCTCGGTTCTAGTAATAACCGAGGGAAAATATATGCGTGTTTATTGAGTTTCTTTATTGTTCTTAAACAAATCTTTGTTGTCCATTTAATGGGTATCAACGATCAATACACTATCATTAGTGATCCGCGTGAAATCTAAAAGAAATTATAAAAGCGTTATGCTTGAAAAAGTTCTTTATGATAAATTGCAAGAGGAGAAAATTATTTGGGTTCAAAGTTTGTGTTATTAAATAATCATATAACTAAATATTTATTTTATTTATCTAACCCTATTTTTGCTTTATATCAAAAACAAATGTATGAAATATTCAATATTTGATCTTCCACAAGATTCAATGAAACAAACATCCATCATTTGTTCTTTTCCAAGATATTCAATATTTGTTCTTCACCGACAACGATGAGTCAGAGTCAGAGTCAAAATTTATTATATATTTTTATTTTAATATTTTGTGTAAACATTGCAATATTTTGTGTAAACAATGTAGTTTATGAACAAATTAATTAATTAATTATTATTATTATATATATAAACAATGTAATGAGTATTTAAAAATATACGTATTTTCTCTCGAATTTGACCAAACCGAGAGATATGTGATGTTAGTTTTGAATATATATAAAAAACTATTATTTAGATCGAACCAATGACCATTTTGACTATCCTCTTAATTATTCTAAAATCGAGGAGTATAGTGGAGAGTTTTCACGACGTTTTTCGTTATCTCACATCTATAATAAAAATTAAATCAATTTTGCATCGGAGATTAAATATATTTTTTTAATAGTCTCTCACTTGTTCATGATTTTATTTTGTGATTGGAGTTTTAACCCAAAATTAATAAAAATATTTCCATAAAAAAATTTAATTGAAGCTTTCAAAACATTTTTTCATAATACAATATGCTTCAATTAATCATTCACATATTAGAGAACGAAATTTACTAATATAGTTTTATTTCCATCTTTTAATTTAATCTCTCAATTCATCCTACTCCAGTTTTTCTAAATGAATGTCATTTTTATCAAGGGATTAATCTTCCAAAAATTGCACTGAAATTTATTTTGTTTTTATCATATAGATTCTTCTCAAATAAAGGTAATTTTATTCGATAGCTATCCCGCACTAGTCTTCTTTACATTTTGTATGTTACCAAATACTTATTTTACCCTCTCAAGACGTCACCAAATATTTTTGTACTAGAAGACATTGTCATCCATTTATTTCAAAACCAAATAGTAGCATAGAGAACGTTTAGGTGTTACTTTAGTTACGAGGTTGATGTAAAAAAAAATTACGTTGGTTGAGAAATCATTATTTTAATTTGAATTTAATTGATATATATTGACTTAATAAAATGATTTTACACCGTCAGTTAATCATATGCGTTGGATATTCAAATAACTTTGACTTTTATTTTAAAAACCTATAAAATAATACAAAACGGATGATAGTGATGAATCGACAATATAAATCTATTTACACTAACAGTATATAGTAATTAATTTCTTCTAATTTTAATTAATTTATTTTTAAATGATATGTTACTTGTGAAGTTTGAAAATATATATATATATATATATATATATATATATATATATATATATATATATATATATATATATATATATATATATATATATATATATATATATGAGATTAATTGAAATACACTGTCAGTGTAAAAGAGTTTTACACCATCACTTAATTATAGACGTTGGATATTAAAAGAAGTTTGACTTTTATTTTAAAAATCTATAAAGTAATACAAACGGGTGATGGTGATGAACCGACGGTGTAAAACTTTTTACACTGACAGTGTATAGTAATTAATCTCTCTCTCTCTCTCCTCTCTCTCTCTCTCTCTCTCTCTCTCTCTCTCACTCTCTCTCTCTCTCTCTCTCTCTCTCTCTCTCTCTCTCTCTCTCTCTCTCTCTCTCTCTCTCTCTCTCTCTCTCTCTCTCTCTCTCTCTCTCTCTCTCTCTCTCTCTCTCTCTCTCTCTCTCTCTCTCTCTCCTCTCTCTCTCGCTCTCTCTCTCTCTCTCTTCTCTCCTCTCTCTCTCTCTCTCCTCTCTCTCTCTCTCTCTCTCTCTCTCTCTCTCTCTCTCTCTCTCTCTCTCTCTCTTCTATATATATATATATATATATATATATTATATATATATATATATATCTATATATATAATATATATATTTAAATTTATCGACTTGTAGGGTAAAAAAATGAAAGAGAAATAAAATTGTTTGAATTTAAAATAGAAAGATTAATTTCATGAATAAAAAAAAAGGAGTTAAAACTGTAATTTAGACAAATAAATTTTATAAAATTGATTATATTGAAAAAATATTAAACATAAAATAATTTATATTTAAATATATTATATAAATATTAGTTGACAATGCATATTTGATTTATAGTGATGAAAACTAATTTAAAATAAATTAAATTTATAAATTAAATTTATTTAAAGTGAATTGAAGAAAAATTATTTATGTTGGTTTAAACCATTTTAATATAAAAATAAGTTAAATAATATATTTAAATATAAAATTAATTTTGAATCAATAACTATAATTAATAACTCTAAGTAGAATCAATTTTAAATTAAAAAATATTAAATATGTTAGAATCAATTTTATATTTTTAAATCACTTTTTTAATTTTTAAAAAAAAAATCCTAACTTGTAAAAAACATGTCTTTCCAAAAACCTTAATCTCAAATACAATTAACAACTCCAATGTTTTTAAAGTGATAACCTTTACTAACACAATTTTCTCTCCAACTAAAAAAACATGAACAGTCTTCAAAACCACAAAATGCTAATCAACTTTATAAAAATAAAAGGAAAACAAATTTCTTATAAAAAAATAATAGAATATAGAAAAATATAATTATTTAAAATAATAAATTAAAAAGTCGAGTAATAAGTAATATTGAAAATAAGAAGTAATAAAAAAATAATAGATCAATAAGTACTATGAAATTCTAGTACTAATGAAATACTAATGCTAAAATAAATAAATATTTAATAGCAATATTATTTTCCTATTTTATATTATTTATTAAATTAATATTTTTAATCAAATAATTTTATTTTGGCATATGTTTATTTTTTAATAAAAATATAATATTAATTTTTAGTAAAAAAATGAAAAAATAATCCAAACTATTTAAATTTAAAATGAGAGACTAATTTTATAAATCCCATAAAATAGAAAATCAAAATTATAATTATGTCAATAAATAAGTATTAAAATTATAAACATATGCAATTGAGTTTGTTTCATGCAATTAAATTTTAGTTTAATTTTAAAATATTTAAAATAATAAATTTAAAAAAAAACATCACTCATTCTCAATTCAAAATCAAACTAATTATTTATAAATTTAATTTGAATATGATTCTTGCCCATAATTATATCCTCAATTTCAAGGATCATAAACAATTCAATTCCAAGGTTTGAGATAATAAAGACACGATTTAGATCCATTATACCTTCATGTTATGAATTATGAAATTCTTTGATTTGAATCAAGTAATAAGAATTGAAAATGAGTAATCTAGTCCTCCATGATTCGAATTAAAGACAAATCGTGATTCATATCAGGCACTCTTGTGATTCAAATCAACCAATAAAAAATACAGACTTTTCCTCCTTATTTGAATAAGTCAAATCCTTGATTCGAATCAAGGCCCTATAATTCCAAAATTGGCAGTTTTATAGTAGAAAAACCAGCTCATAACACACATTGATCTCTCCCATTAATACCTATCATTTAAGCATGACCTTAACAACAATTTTATAGATAACAATTTTATCCGCTGCCCAGTGGGAGGAAAGTAGAGCTTGAAGAAATTCAAGAATCACAAAGCATCGACACACCTATGGAGGAATTGGAGCAGGAAACACAAGTAGTTGTGTAAGAGCAACCTGCTCAAGTAGAACAAGACCAGCGTAGGTCAGACAGGATACGTCACCTACCTGAGATATATGGATATCTGATCAAGGTGATGTATTACTCATGGAATCTTCGTTTTGATGAAACAGTAAAACAATATGGATTCATCAAGAACGAAGATGAGCCTTGTGTCTACAAGAAGGTTAGTGGGAGCATGATCGCATTCCTGGTATTATATGTAGATGACATATTACTTATTGGAAACGATATCCCTACCCTGCAACAAGTAAAGTCTTGGGTGGGGAAATGCTTTTCTACGAAGGACCTAGGTGAAGCAGCCTATATATTAGGAATCAGAATCTATAGAGATAGATCATAAAATGCTTGGCCTGAGTCAGAGTACATAGACAAGGTGCTGAGACGCTTTAATATGAATGATTCCAATGGTTATGTGTTTTGCTGAAATGGTGGCGCTATGAGCTTGAAAAGTTCAAAGCAAGATACAGTTACTGATTCTACAAGCGAGGCCGAGTATATTGCTGCCTCAAATGCAGGAAAGGGAGTTGTTTGGATCAAAAAGTTCATTGGTGAACTTGGCATAGTCCCTAGCATTGTGGATCCCATTTGTCTCTATTATGATAACAATGGTGCTATCGCACAAGCTAAGGAGCCTAGATCTCACCGACGATCCAAACACATACTCAGGCGTTGTCATCTCATTCGAGAGATAATAGATAGAGGAGATGTGAAAATATGTAAAGTACCTACACTTGACAATATAGCTGACCCACTGACAAAGCCTCTCGCGCAGCAGAAGCATGATGGCCATGCTAGATCAATGGGCACCTGATTGGCTCTAGTGCTAGTGGGAGATTGTTGGTGTAAGCCCTAGAGGCCAATACTTTTGGTACTTGTATCGAATAATAAAAGGCTTTTCTTTATTACGTTTGTTTAATAAAGTCCCTAGAATAGCTAGTCCGTTTAATGTATTAAGTGTGACTTAATCATGAGAATACATTAAACATAAGGACACTATTCTTAAAGTATCCGTAGTCGAGCTTTAGTGTGAAGTGGGATAACATTAAAGCATTAAGACTATCATGTTTGTAGACTGATGATCACATCTCATGGATCATGGATAAAGAGTTATCAAGTCTTAAACATAGGTATGAATATTAGGAGTAATATTTAAACCGGATTGACCCGCTATGAGAATACTATATAGAAAGTTATGCAAAGTGTCATAAGTTATTATCATGGTGATAATGGTGTATACCACTCTTCGACCTGAAACCACTATGGACCCTAGATGTAGAGTCGAGTGCTTTATTGCTGATCCAACGTTGTCCGTAACTGGATAACCATAAAGACAGTTGATGGGTACTCCATGAAGCATGCTGAGGGACATGAGTGACCTAGATGGAATTTGCCCATCCTGCATAACAGGATAAATGTCTATGGGCCCAATATTGAACTGGACAAGGATGACACGGTCTATGCCTTGTGTTCAATATAGACATAAGGGCAAAAGGGTAATTATACACATAATTATTATCACAGATGGTTTTGTCAGATCACATGACATTTTCGTGTCTTGGGTAGTAGTGATGTGTTGCTATATACCGCTCGCTGTTTATTATGTTAAATGCGTAATTTAATATAATTGCCAACGTCACGAAAACCTACAGGATCACACACAAAGGACGGATTGATGAGAGATAGAGTAACTAAGGAATACCGTAAGGTACGGTGCCCTTAAGTGAGTTATAGAACATCGTAAGGTACGGTGTACTTGAGTAGAATACGAAATATGGTAAGGTACCATGAGCTTAAGTGATTTTGGGCATATTATAAGATATGGGCCAAAATACACTTAAGTGGGCTTTTTAGCTTGAAGCCCACACAAGTGGTTCTATAAATATAACCCTTGTGCAGAAGCATAAGGTTGCGGTTGCATTATTTTCGTTTTCTCTCACTCTCTCTCTCTCTCACTCAAAGCCTTCATTCGTACCAGCTAGCACTGAGATTGAAGGAACCCGTTCGTGTGGACTGAGTAGAGACGTTGTCATCGTTCAACGTTCGTGATCGCTTCGTGGATCTGCATCAAAGGTTTTGATCGTCACAAGAGATCTGCACCAAAGGTTTCAACCGTCACAAGAGGTAAATATTCTATCACTGATCATGACCATTCGTAAGGATCTCTAAAGGAGAAAATTTTAATTTCCGCTGCGTTTTGGATCGCAATTCTCCTTCATACATCACCTTGATTAGTTATGAGATATCCATATCTCTCAGGTAGTTGACGTATCCTGCTTGACCTACGCTGGTTTTGTTCTACTTGAGCAGGTTGCTCTTCCACAACTTCTTGTGTTTCCTGCTCTAATTCCTCCATAGGTGTATCTATGCTTTGTGATTCTTGAATTTCTTCAAGCTCTACTTTCCTCCCACTGGTTCCTTTGGAAATAAAATCCTTTTCTAGGAAAACTCCAATTCGAGCGACAAACACTTTGCCCTCAGAAGGATTGTAGAAGTAATACCCTTTTGTTTCTTTAGGATACCCCACAAATAAGCATTTGTCAGATTTGGGCTCAAGCTTAGTTGAAATTTGTCGTTTCACATAAACCTCGCAACCCCAAATCTTCATGTAAGACATATGTGGTTTCTTACCACTCCATATCTCATATGGTGTCTTCTCAACCTTTTTGGATGGAACACGGTTAAGTGTGTAAGCTGCTGTCAATAGTGCATGTCCCCAAAAGGAGTTTGGAAGATCGACGTGACTCATCATGGATCGGACCATGTCTAACAGGGTTCGATTTCTTCTCTCAGATACACCATTCCATTGGGGTGTTCCAGGAGGAGTAAGTTGGGATAGGATCCCACACTCTTTCAGATGGTCATCAAACTCTATGCTTAAATACTCACCACCTCGATCTGATCGAAGAGTTTTAATATTCTTACCTAGTTGGTTTTGTACTTCATTCTTGAACTCCTTGAACTTTTCAAAGGACTCTGATTTGTGTTTCATTAAATACACATAACCATATCTACTGAAATCATCAGTGAATGTGATGAAGTACTGAAAACCTCCTCTGGCTGGTATGTTCAGTGGTCCACATATATCAGTATGTATTAGGCCCAAAAGATCATTCGCTCTTTCACCTTTTCCTGTGAATGGAGACTTTGTCATCTTTCCAATTAAACAAGATCTGCATGTCTCATATGATTCATAATCAAAAGAGTCCAAGAGTCCATCTTTATGGAGTTTGGAAATGCGTTTCTCATTTATGTGGCCTAATCGACAATGCCAAAGGTAAGTTGGATTTAACTCGTTAGGTTTCATCCTTTTAGTATTAATGTTATATATAGGCATTTCGAGATCAAGGACATACAGTCCATTGCTCATTTGTGCAGTAGCATAGAATATATCATTCAAATAAATTGAGCAACAATTGTTCTTTATTATAAATGAAAAACCAAACTTGTCCAAACAAGAAATGGAAATAATATTCCTGCTAATCGCAGGTACATAATAACAGTTCTCTAACTGAATTATTAAACCACTAGGTAAAGTTAATACATAAGTTCCTACGGCTAAAGCAGCAACCTTTGCTCCATTGCCAACTCGTAGGTCAACTTCACCTTTTGCCAAATCTCTACTTCTTTTTAGCCCCTGCACATTTGTACAAATGTGAGAACCGCATCCAGTATCTAATACCCATGATGCAGAAGTAGATAAATTTATTTCAATAACAAAAATACCTGAAGTTGAAGTCTCTACTCCATTCTTCGTATCTCCCAGGTACTTTGGGCAGTTTCTCTTCCAGTGTCCGGTCTTACCGCAATGGAAGCAGGTGCCTGCCTTTGCTATGCCTCCACTAGGCTTCAAAGCAGCAACAGTGGGTCTGGGTTTGGCAACTTCCTTGCCTTTCCTTTTATCACCCTGCTTGGTGGACCTTTTGTTCTGTCTCTTTCCATTTCCGATCATCAGAATGGACTTCCCTTTTGTCTTCAGATTCTGCTCAATTGTTCTTAACATGCCTAGCAGTTCAATAAGAGATTTATCCATATCATTCATATTGAAATTTAGGACAAATTGACTGAATCTATCTGGCAACGATTGCAAGATCAAATCAGGCGCAAGTTCCTTTCCGAGGGGAAAACCCAACCTTTCAAGGTTTTCCACATACCCAATCATCTTGAGCATATGGGGACTTACAGGGGCTCCCTCAGCTAACTTGCTTTGAAAAAGGGCTTTTGAAACTTCAAACCTCTCATGCCTTGCTTGCTCTTGATAGAGCATCTTCAAGTGTTCGATCATATCGAACGCTGCCATGTTCTCATGTTGCTTTTGCAATTCTGAGTTCATGGTAGCCAGCATGAGACAAACAGTTTCATTGGCATCATCGACATGCTTCTTATAAGCATCTCTTTTTGCCTTAGGTGCAGAACTAGGAGGTTCCTCTTCAGGAACAGGTGTCTCCAAGACATACAGCTTTTTATCATGTTTGAGGACAATCCTCAGGTTTCGGTGCCAATCCAGGAAATTTGTCCCAGACAATTTTTCCTTGTCAAGGATTGATCGCAAGATGTTGTTAGAGGTGTTTGTTTTCATGGTAATCTACATAAGAATTAATGAAAATATAAGTATCAATAACATATTTAATTAGGCCTTTAATTAAATATGCTCCCACTATTTTACTCAAAACAAATGACCCTCATCATTTGATTCGAAAAATCCCGTTGGAAGATTTTCTAGTGGGTCGAGATCCATATTTCACTTCGTTCTAAGTCCGCGTAGGCGGATTACACAAAACTAGGTTATTTAGGTAGGAACTCCTTCCAATTGTATCTCATACAACTATCGAAAATTTCAGTTGGGTGAATAACTCCTTATTCCAATCCATCATATGGATCATTCCCAACTCTTGCTTCTAAACATATATAATAAAATTATAATTAAGTTTGACTCATCGTTTTAGCAGTTGGATATTACAATTATCCCATCGCACCTTAACTAATACAAAACATGCACCTCGCGTAGGCGAAACCTACATTATTCGATACCAGTCTTGATGAGTGCTAAAACTTGGAAAGCAAACATATATAATATTATTATAATTTGTTTAGTTAAGTTTTACCCATTGTCTTAGCAGTTGGATATTACAATTATCCCATCGCACCTTACTAATATAGAACATGCACCTCGCGTAGGCGAAACCTACATTATCCGATACTAGTCTTGATGAGTGCTAAAACTTGGAAAGCATAAACTTAATATTTAGTTTGAGGGAATTGCAATTGTCCTGATCTCACCGGCTTATTTATCATATAAATCGTCTCTCACATGCATCAACATATATTCACATGCATCAACATACATACACATGCATCAACATACATACACAATGAAACAGTTATGGCCCCTAGCGCAATTGTTCTCCCAAGCCAATGAGAGAACCTAAGCTAACCTGATAACGATCTAAGCTTCTCCAAGCAAGATCTTCAAGGTTGTCCTCCTTTGATCTTCAAGGTTGTCCTCCTTTGATATTGAAATCTTCTCTTTCTTCATAACATTGTCTTCTTCTCTTTCTTCATAACATTACATTCCAGAAGAAACTCGTTTTACATACGAGGGATTGAGATGAGAAAGAAGTTACATTAAGAGATTAAAAGGAGAGGCACGACACGCAGGTCGTATTTAAAACCCAAAACAAAATAAAGGACAACTAAGGCCATAACTGATCACCACAAGGCAATAATAACAAACACATTATTATTATTATTATTAATTTTTAATTCCTTTAATTGATTAAAACCAAATTAAATTTCGGCGACCGATCACACTACGCAGAGTTAGCCGGGGGTCCGCTGCCCGGACAGCGGGAACGGGTGTTCCGCTGACCGTTCAGCGGACGGGGGTCAAGGGGGCAGCGCCCCTGTCCAAATCATTTGAAATGGACATTGTTTTGCATCAACACAACCCTTGCGTAGTCAAAAACAGAAACCCCGAGAATTCTGACCTTGTGAGTGTGACGACCGTCACAGGCATGTTACGACCGTCACAGGCATGTTACGACCGTCACAGGCCATGTGAGTGTGACGACCGTCACAAAGCACGTTACGACCGTCACATGCCATGTGAGTGTGACAACCGTCACAGGGCACGTTACGACCGTCACAGCCAGTTTGTTACGCTCGTCACAAGCTCGTGACGAACGTCACACGGCCAAAATAACGGAACTTTGAAACAGTCTACAAACCTCTTCCAAAAGCCCTAAATTCACAACTCCTTGACGGCACAACCCTTGCGCCGTCACCAACCCTAATGCGCCAATTTCAGACCGTCAAATACACCTCGATTGTTGATTCTGTATGATTGATCAATAGGTCATTGCTTCACCATACTAATGTCGGATTCCGAAGCAAATGACCATTGATCGCTCAAAGGAAAACAACCATTTAGTGTTTGAATGAACGAAATAGAAACAGTATATCACATATACCGTACTTTGCATTAAGATTACTTATATCATATATAAGTTGATCGGTCTCAATTGCGTAACATATGGACGATCGATGTATCGCTGCTTCACCATACTAATGTCGGTACCGAAGCATAGTCAACATCAATCATCCAACTCGTACACTCATGATGCCAAATTTAATTACCCGTTTAATTAATTGATTCATTTTGTCTTTTAATCATATTAATACAGAAATTAAACACATATCTGATTCATGGTTTCGTAAGTGGCTCTGATACCACTGAAGGAGAATTGTGGTCCAAAACGCAACGGAAATTAAAATTTTCTCCTTTAGAGATCCTTACGAATGGTCATGATCAGTGATAGAATATTTACCTCTTATGACGATTGAAACCTTTGGTGCAGATTGTAGCGGTGTATTCGTTGCTATCTGATTTATTGATTAAATCAAAAGCAAAGCATACAATGAATCGAGTCGCCACCGCACTTTTATTTATCCAAAGGACTGGCTAAAAAGCGAACAAAAGCCTAAGAAGTTTTACACATAGAAAACTAATGAAAAGATCAGAGAGTCTGGGTAAGGGGTAAATTACGCAATGGGAAGGTGTTAGGCACCCACTACGTCCTAGGTACTCCTAGGGAGCCCTTTTCACACTCGTTGTATAAAATTGTTATTTGTTATGAAATATTTATTGTGCAAACATGAATGGGATGATGAGAAAAGAATATACAATTTTTATTATTTTTGTGTTCGAACGGATGAACCCGTTGCCTACGTACCTTCCATCAAAGGTAAGGATCAAAACGCCGTAGTTCGGCTAAAAGATTTCCAAAAGTTAGTGGATTCAATTTTAAACACAAGCCTTAAGGTCTTACGTTATCCACGGGAGAAAACTCAACCTTATACAAACAACAAGTCCACCATGTGAGAAAAGCTTCAACTTGCTAGTGAGGGGTTAACCCTATAATAAGCAAGGAAGACTTACAATTCAATCAACTAAGGACAAATAGGTGAGGTTAACATCAACCAACTAGGATAAATCAAACCTATGGCTAATGTATGAAAACTTAACAAGAATGGACAAAGCCACAAAACAATTGAATGGGTGAAGTTAATTGATTATGATTATTCATAAAAGAAGGGTCAAAGTATGATTAAGATTGATTCAAAAGAAGTATTATGAAATGGAGTTTGCAAAGTCAAAGACTTAGGGTCCAGGTTTCTAATTTGAAAGCATGGAAATGTTTGCACAATATTTATCTCAAGTTTTGAAAGTAATGTGTGAAAAAGGTTTAGGACAAAATGGATGAATGGATGAAGATGGAGTGTAAAACTTCCTAGAAGGTTCATCTCTTGAGATCATATAGAAGATGACTCAAGTGTGTCCTTTGGAATAGGCAATAAGCAATAACAAACAAGCAAAGCAAAAGAAGAAAGTCAACAAAAGCGGATACCGGATGCCAATCACTGGACTTATACCAATCTCCTAAAGCAAAACTGGATATCAGAGGCCACTCTATGGACTTATACCAATCTCCTCAACAAAGAAATAAAAAGTGGATACCGGATGCCAATCTATCTGGACTTATACCAATCTCCAACAAAGCAAAACAACACTTGGATGTCAGATGCCAATCTATCTGGGCTTACTCTAACCTCCAACATATGATCATAGGAAAACAAATGCCAAATTACATGGACTTACAATTGCATCCTCACATACAACAAACAAATGCATCAAGCAAAGAGAAGATGAGTGGCCAATGAAATGGTCTTATACTCACTTCCATATCATAGGAACAATGGCCAATGAATGGTCTTACAATTGTCCTCAATGGGCAAACAACAAAGATATGTCACAAAGACAAATGAAATGATCATGCACTAATGAGCAATTAATGATGATAAATGCACAAAGCATGCAAGCAGACATATACAAATGAACTAAGTAATCAATCAACCAAAGGCATTCAGCACACACTATAACCAAACAATTAGGCTCATACAAAGGGTTAGGCATTAAAGCCAACTGGAATAGGGTTAATGGTGCTCTTAACCTTGACATTGAGAGCCAAGGTGAAGCAGATGAAAGGATATGAGGGGTGTGCCTCATGCTCTTATCCCTGGTCAGGGAGAGCTTCAAATGATAGAAGGTGTGGGAGTTCAGAAAGTAGGAACTCTCTCCACAGATTATTGACTTGATTGATCTTGGGTTTTTACTCACTATGCATCAACACATGTGGTGTGAGCAAGGTGAGTGACTCACAGAATAGTAGGAGATAGGCTACATATCTCTTTTGTCTACCAATTGCCTTACATGAGGTCTTTACCTGCTTGGGGACAAAGTTAAACAATCACAAACATTGCCTCTTAAGGAGGACTTCAGACAGTTGCCTGGCCAAGTAACAGGCCAGGTCTTCCAGACTACATGAAGACAAGAGATTCTACCTCAATGCAAATGCTATCAAGCAAAGCAATACAAGTTCTCAAAGAACTAATAGCAACTAATGGTACCTGAAATCAGTCAAATAAAATCAGTATACAACTCAAATTCAAAACCAATATAAGATAAGGATCAACAGTCAACACAATCAGTCAAATGTGCAATGCAAAAAGCTCAAAGCATATGAGCTAAGCATCCTACAGAACAAACAAGTTAGTTCATGATAATCAATCAAACTCAATCAATTTGCATTAATCCCCTTAAAGCATTTGCTTCTTAACCTGAAAAGCAAACTCAAACATGAGAAACAAGACCACTAGGACAAGCCTAGGGTCAAAAGGAGATAAACAAATCCCAAACAGCAAGTGAAAGCTATCCAAAATCAAGTTCAAACAATTAAGAAACAAACCCAAGTGGTTTCATATTCATATCATTCATCATTATCATTTCTCAAACAAATTAGGTCAAAGCATGTCATATAGAACCTCAAAGAAGTCAACAGAAAGACTCCACTCAAATCTAATCACAAACATTTCAATAAATCCTCAAATAATTCATGATCAAACATCATCCATAACATGATAAGCATACCAAATTTCAGCTCATTTGGATCAAGGGAAGTAGGTCAATGAAAATCAGAAAGTCAAAGCAAGTTCAAGCAAACTCATACAAAGCATCAAAACATGCACCAATTTCAATTAATCATATAACAGTGATAAAACATGATACATGAATGGGACCAAAACCATGACAAACTTTAAGATGTCTATAATGCACATGCCAAATTTTAGATCCATCCAATAATGCATGAGGATTTCACAAATCAAATGAAATCATGTATCACAAAATATCAACAAATGACCAAACAGGGGAGAAAATTCCAATCAAATAGGAAATGCCATCAATAATTCCAGAAAAATTCACATGTATTCTCAACATCCATAAGCATATTCATGCAAAAATCCAGACCATTTTGAGTTAAATAAGCATGCTAATTAAAATCATGAAGTTGGACATGAATGGTGTGACACAAATTGTCACACCCCTATTCAAAAAAATCATATCTCATCAACCAGCAATGATAAAATCACAAACTCTACACCAAAATGACCATGAACATGTCTAGTTTAAGCACAAAAAATTTGAGAGGCATTGGATTAAGTATCATCATTTCATAAGCAAAATGGTAAGGCATACACAAAATGGACACACATGAACAAACCCTAGGCATTTTTAAAATCTACACGTGCAAAAAATCTGGAAAAAACACCATAATAAACTAGAGATCATGAGGAGCATTTCACAAAAAATCCCATCAAATTTGGATAAGTATTGGCAGAGTTATGGATTTTCTAAGATTGAAGATCAAAATGAAATTAAAATTGAAAAAAAGAAAATGATTTAAATGAATTAATAATCTACAGTGGCAAACTTGTAATTACGAAGCCACTTAAGTGAAACGCCGCGTTTCACTTAAGGGCGTGGCAGCCAGCGATTAGCTTCATGGCCAAAAACACGGGAAACACATGCAGAGCGAGGTTCAGAGGATCAAGCGCGGGTCTGGCATGAAAAAATTAGGGTTTCAAGCTTGTTCATCGTCATCTTTTCCAGATTTTCCAGCAAGAACAATTTGCAACCAAAATCAACAAACAATATACCAATGTGTTCATCTCATCATGCTCATCAATAATCCAACAATGCTTTAACCTAAATCAAACTATCATGGATGAATCGAGCAAAATAAAGTCTAACAACCAAACTTCATTTCAACATAACTTTCACAATACTTGATGAAATTTCACGATTTAAAGTTCAGTATAACCAGCAAGGCAAGATCTATCCAAAGCATGTCAACATTTCAAGAATAGCAAGGTTCGAAAGTTCACCTGATTTGAAAAACAATGTTGCTTTCGTGGTTCTTTGGCCGTGTATTGTAGAAACAAATGTTCCTTCAAGCTCCAGAAGGTGTATGGATGGTGAATCGTGGCTCAAACTTGCTTGATTGTGTTCAAATCAAAAACTGCCATGTGAGGTGCTTCTTCCAACAGTCCACGGAAACAGCTCTACAGTTGTAGATTGATGCTTGCAAAAGCTTCCAAAATGATAGTAGATGATGGACCAATGCACAAGAGCACGAATTCTTTGGCAATTTTTTCAGAAAAAAACCAAGTGAAGAATTGAGAGTTTTTGAGAGAAAAAAATTTGAATCTGAGTTTTGTCAAAATGTGGCTAGGGTTTTCAGTCTGAAATGTGCAATATATACTTCTGATTAGCAATGCTTAAGCTTGGTTAGTGAAGTGGTAAATGAAATTAGCTTAAATGAAGGTGTTTTGGTCAATTGGTACAAACACTCAAGTTGCATGTGCATGGCATGCTAGAGTGCGAAAATGGGCCTAAACACATCCCAAATTTGGTTTTTGAACATTTGTAATTGGTAGAATGTGTAAACAATGATTAATTTGAAAGTCAATTTTTCACCTCTCCCTTTTTTAATTCAATGCACTTGAAAAAGGCCATTTTGATTGGATGATTTTTGGTGAAATGTGATGAAGGATTTGGATAGAGCATATCAAATGTGACTTGTAGCAAAAAACCTCACTCAATTTGGCCAAATGGTTTGGAAGTTATCTCACTTTGAAGTTCAAAAATTCTTGAGAATGATTTGATCATAACTTGCCAACCACACATGAGAAATGAGTGTTCTTGGACTTTTTGGAAATGGGAGAACAAGATCTTCAACTTTCATGTTGGACAAAAATTCATTTGAAGCTTGTATGATAAAGTAATTTTGAGGAGAAGAACTTTCCATTTTTGGCAAATTCCAATTACAGGTCAACTTACTATTTTTGGAAACTTTTTGTCTGACCTCCAATTCTTCAATGATGATGTTTGACATGTTATATGAGGCTTGTATGGACATGAATGAGACCTCTCAAACCAATTCCCACCATCAAATCACTGATTAAATGCACAGTTGACCACAGTTGACCTTGCTAGGGTTTTGGTTGACTGAACCATGTTCTGATGAATTCCAAGCCCCTACCACTTGAGATCTTGATTCAAAATGATGTCACAACTCATATGAACTTTTGATGAATGATCATGGTGCCCAAATTCTTCAAGAAGGCCACCATCTATTGCTCAATGACTGTTTTGACCTAGCTGGCTTCATCTGCAAGTAGCATGGTTAGATGACAATATTTTTGTACCTTTGGTTAATAGACAGATGAAAAGAAATGATATACAAATGCAAAACATGCTTGGTGATCAAGAACCACACTCACAAGATAACCCACCCACTAGGAGGGAAGCAAAGGTGCACAAAGATCCTTGAGGCAATGATATGGTATGATATGATGCCATGAGGGATCTTAGGGACAAAATTGGGGTCTTACACAGATCTCTTGTGACGATCAAAACCTTTGATGCAGATCCACGAAGCGATCACGAACGTTGAACGATGAGAACGTCTCTACTCAGTCCACACGAACGGGTTCCTTCAATCTCAGTGCTAGCTGGTACGAATGAAGGCTTTGAGTGAGAGAGAGAGAGTGAGAGAAAACGAAAATAATGCAACCGCAATGAATGTTTCTGCACAAGGGTTCTATTTATAGAACCACTTGTGTGGGCTTCAAGCTAAAAGCCCACTTAAGTGTATTTTGGCCCATATATTATAATATGCCCAAAATCACTTAAGCCCATGGTACCTTACCATATTTCGTATTCTACTCAAGTACACCGTACCTTACGATGTTCTATAATTCACTTAAGGGCACCGTACCTTACGGTATTCCTTAGTTACTCTATCTCTCATCAATCCGTCCTTTGTGTGTGACCCTGTAGGTTTTCGTGACGTTGGCAATTATATTAAATCACGCATTTAACATAATAAACAGTGAGCGGTATCTAGCAACACATCACTGCTACCCAAGACACGAAAATGTCAAGTGATCTGACAATTCCTTCTGTGATAATAATTATGTGTATAATTACCCTTTTGCCCTTATGTCTATATTGAACACAAGGCATAGACCGTGTCATCCTTGTCCAGTTCAATATTGGGCCCATAGACATTTATCCTGTTATACAGGATGGGCAAATTCCATCTAGGTCACTCATGTCCCTCAGCATGCTTCGTGGAGTACCCATCAACTGTCTTTATGGTTATCCAGTTACGGACAACGTTTGATCAGCAATAAAGCACTCGACTCCACATCTAGGGTCCATAGTGGTTTCAGGTCGAAGAGTGGTATACACCATTATCACCATGAGAATAACTTATGACACTTTGCATAACTTTCTATATAGTATTCTCATAACGGGTCAATCCGGTATAAATATTACTCATAATATTCATACCTATGTTTAAGACTTGATAACTCTTTATCCATGATCCATGAGATGTGATCATCAATCTACAAACATAATAGCCTTAATGCTTTAATGTTATCCCACTTCACAATAAAGCTCGACTACGGATACTTTAAGAATAATGTCCTTAGGTTTAATGTGATCTCATGATTAAGTCATACTTGATACATTAAACAGACTAGCTATTCTAGAGACTTTATTAAACAAACGTAATAAAGAAAAAGCCCTTTTATTATTAATAAATAATTCGATACAAGTACCAAAAGTATTGGCCTCTAGGGCTTACACTAACAATTTTCTTAGGTTTAGATTCGTCCTTTAAATAGCCCTAGAATAGCATGGGCTTTGGGCTAAAAAATCAACAGATCCAAATCAAATCAAATCAAATTTGATGTCTCCTTAAATGTTTTGACATCCATTCTGCACAATCTTCTACATAATCAAATCGAATCAAATCTAATGTTTCTTTAAATGTTTTAACATTCGTTCTGCATAATCTTTTGCAGAATCAAATCAAATCAAATCAAATATTTTCTTAAATGTTTTGACATCCATTCTTAGGAAACATTGCATAACTAAAACCGACTTTTAAGCTTCTAAAATAAGCACTTTGAACTGTAGAATATATGAAACAAATCATCAAAGAATCTTCACTAATCTCACGCTAAAAAACAAATCTTCCAAGAATGTAAAACCACAACACGCCACGATGTCTTACAAGCATGTCAAGATAGCTTGTCTAACATCTTGCTATTTCATTTGTTTTAACAAAATGTTGCCAATCACAATAAAAGCAACCTAACATGTACCTTACCAAATAGTTCTTTATGACACTTTAGATTAGGTCATTTGTCTCCTACTAAAATGAAATCTTTACATTCCGTTTTTGCTTTTGTTGTCATTGATCAAAAAGCAGTTGTGATGCATGTCATTATGCTAAACATAAGAAACTGCCTTTTACTTCTAGTTTCAATAAATCAAATCATCATTGTGATCCTGTCCATTTTTATGTTTGAGGTCCTTTAGCAATCAAATCTTATCATGGTTGCTCCTATTTCCTAACTATTGTTGATGAATTTAGTATATATACTTGGATTGTTTTAATGAAAACAAAAGTTGGAACTTGACAAAATGCTATAAATTTCATTAAAATGGTAGAAGTGCAACATAATTCAACTATTAAAATCATAAGAAGAGATAATGGACTTGGATTCATAATGGAGAAATTTTATTCGTCTAAAGGAATTCAACATCAAACCAGTTGTGCGAAATATCTTCAACAAAATGAAAAGATTGAGAGAAAGCATCAACATATTTTAAACATAGCAAAAACCTTTTTTTTCAAGCAAATAATCCTAAGTTATTTTGGTCTTATGCTATCAACCATGCAGTTTTTATCAAGAATAAAGTTCCAAATCCTATTTTAAAAAAATAAGCCCCCTCACTATCTTTTGTATAATGAGAAACCTGATATACATGTTTTGAATTTTTTTTAAAACTCTAACACGCACATAAACTCTTCATGCTTGTATAAATAAACTTTATCATTAAAGAAGAAAATGAATTTTCTTGGATTACAAACAAGGTGTAAAAGGAACTGCTCTTTTGAATCTCAACAACAAATAAATTTCCACATATCAAGCACGACAACTTGATCAACACATCAAGCACCATTCGTTGATCCACATATCAAGTATCATCACTTGATGAAAACATTAAACACCATTGATCAATATATCAAGCACCATCACTTGATCAATAACTTGTCAAGCACCATCACTTGATCAACATATAAGATGATATCATCTGAACCAATGAGTCTTGAACAACAAGACTGATGAAGACTTCTCTTAAGGGCGTTTTCAACTTCATAACTAAATCAATAGGTTGCTGCAAACTTCATACCCGCAAGCACGTAGATGCACACGAACAACAACCATCATACAAAAAGACAAGTTGAACAGGTAGGACCTCGCCCAACTGAAAACAGGTGATTCCATCCTCTAGTGTATTTACCACAGTTAAATCTGATCAGACGACAACCCGTATAATATGCCGTATTCCATGAAGACGATTTTCACAATCTGCGCTACATAAAGTCCAACGCGTATCATTTCAGGTATTTTCTCATCCACACACTCATACTACTTTCTTACTCATTCACTCAGATGCATATTGATAATGCTAACCTTGTAGGACCATCTTAGCTCAGTCGTACTAGAAACTTACTCCAACTCATCAAAACTCATTTTCATTCAATCTCTACCAATTTTTTTATTGTAGTTCGAAACACAATCTACTTCAATTAATCATTCACATATTAAAGAACTAAATTTATGAATATAATTTTATTTTGAATTTTGAATTTTATGTCGCAATTTCTATCAAATACTTTTTTATTTAAATTTATTGTTTATATACTTTAGTTTTGAGGATTAGATGTTTTTTAATGATATAAAATATGAATTATAGATAATATAAATGTAATGATGTGAGTTTTTTCCTAACCATTCAATGAGAAATTTAATTTCTAATCAGGATGTATGAAAACACATATATTAAAAGATGTCAATTTTTTAAAGAGATAACAGAATATGTACTGATATTGTAAAATATTTTTATACTGTTAATAAATGAATGACGTATATCCCATTAGATCTCGCTTTTATTTTTAAAATACTGATATGACAAATTAGATCTCGCTTTTATTTTTAAAATACTGATATGACAAATATAATTTTTTTGATTGATTGTATACATAATATATTTTTTGAATCAAGACTCATCTATTAATAAAAAAGAAAAGATGATATAAAGGGAACCAAAAAAGGGAATTAAGTTAGTCCCTCAAAAAGTATATAATCTAAAGAAATGTATATCTAACCTATTCCTTACAAAATCACTCATAATTCCTATTGTAATGAAGTCAAAAATCATGGTGGAACTTGTGTTGATAATTATATTTGCAAAAATAATCCGCACAAGAGTTCCCTTGTGTATATGAGTGATGATGATTTTAGTATGGTTAGAGGGATCCAAGCTACTTTGCCACCTATGTTGATGCCTCATAGGGACCAAACTAGGATTGGAGAAAGCTTTGCCGACCAAGATGCAATCCGTTTCGATCTTGTTTACATTTTGTATGTTACCAAATACTTATTTTAACCTCTCAAGACGTCACCAAATATTTTTGTACTAGAAGACATTGTGATGGCATCTTTTCTCATCATTATCACATGCAAAATACAATGGTATTTTGTTTGTTTCAAATAACGGGCATCATTTATTTCAAAACCAAATACTGGCATTTTATCAACAACAAAACAAAAAATTTATAATATTGATAACTAATTTAAAGTAAATTAATTTTAATAAAAAATGAGTTGAAGATAAAATTATTTAAGTTAGTTTAAACATTTTAAATATGAATATAAGTTAAATAATATATTTAAAAATAAAATATATATTTTAGTAAATTGTTATAATTTATAATTTGAAGTATAATTAATTTTAAAAATAAATTCCATTTTAATTAAAAAATTAGATATACTAAAATCAATTTTACATTTTCAAATTACTTTTTTACTTTTTAAAAATAAACCAAACATCTCAAAAATAAAAATGTCTTCTAAAGACCGTTGATCTCAAATAGAATTAACAACTCCAATGTTCTCAAAGTGATAACCTTTACTAGCACGATATTCTGTCCAACTAAGAAAACATGAACAATCTTCAAAACCACAAAATGTCAATCAACTTTATAAAAAGAAAAGGAAACAATATTATTTGAAAAAGAATAAAATATAGAAGAAGAGAATCATTTAAGATAATCAATTAAAAAGTTAGTAATATAATAAATATATTAAAAATAAAAGAGAAATAATAAAAATAGACCAATAAAATTGTAATATTAATACTAAATAATAAATATTAAAATTATAAATACATGCAATTGGATTTATTTCATCTAAAAACTAAAAGTTAATTTAATTTAAAAATTATTCAAAATATTAAGAATATTTATATTTAAGTACTAATGTAAAAAATTATTAATATTTATAAATTAACATTTTTTTAAATATTAAAAATATAAATTAAAAAAAGAAAATCCACATGCTGTCAACTAAAACTCCCCGAGATACCATGACAAATAACACAGTAAATTATTCCTTTCGTTTTTTTATAAGTCGTGTTTGACTTTTCACACGTATTAAGAAATATAATAATTATGGTATGAAAAAGATAAATTAAAAAATATTTTATAAAATTATTCTTCATTAATGATATTGAAAAGATTAATTGATATAATTGAAATAAGAAAGAATAATAAATATTTAAAAATGTAATAAAAAAATATTAATTAATAATTTATTAGTATTATAAAACAATTTATATTATAAAATAATCTTTTAAAACTAACTTATAATAAAAAACAAAAAACGGAGCTAGTAATTATTTATAATTTTATAATAATAAACATGTCTATTTTGACCAAAGTCTAAAAAAAGGTCCAACTGTTCTCAACTCAAAAAACCCACAAACGTGTATTATTTGTCTTCGATCCATCTATAAATAAACACAAACCTAAGATAAGACCGTTTTATATCTCTCCAACTTTCCTTTCTAACACAATGTCACGAAAACCAATGGCCACCTCCACCCTTTCACCTTCCCCTCTCCTCCTCCTCCTCCTCCTTTTCCACCTCGTCGCCACCGTCACCTCCATCGGCGTCAACTACGGCACCCTCGGAGACAATCTCCCACCTCCAGCAACCGTAGCAAATTTCTTAAAAACAAACACAATCATCGACAGTGTCAAGATCTTCGACGTTAGTCCTCAGATCCTTCAGGCTTTCGCGAACACCGGCATCTCCGTCACTGTGACGGCACCCAACGGTGATATCGAGGCGTTGGCGAAGATTGATTCGGCTCGTCAATGGGTTGTTACACATATTAAACCTTTTCATCCTCAGACGAAGATTAATTATATTCTTGTCGGAAGTGAAGTTTTTCATTGGGGTGATAGTGTTATGATTCGGAACCTTGTCCCTGCTATGAGAACGCTTCATTCTGCTCTTCTTGCTGAGGGTATTACCGACATTAAGGTAAATCATAACTATTTTTAGCTCTACTTATATCTATTGTTATTATTATTATTATCAACTTTAGGTTCAATGCTTATATTATATGCATCATATTTTTATTATTAAGATAAAGATGAATAGATTAATTGAATAAAAGAGATCTAAGCTAGATTTTAGATCGGGGTGCTGGTACTGTAGAATTTTTTCAGCAAAGGCTCAGTAATCGAGAAAGAAATTTTTATATTTAATATTGAGAAAATATTGAATTCAAAAACGGTACATTGGGATAGATAGCTTCAAAATTTAATGAAGTGTATGTAAGAAAAAGAAAGTGATGAAAATGAGATGTAATGAATGTGTTGGATTGGACGTAGGTAAATTTACACGTTGGGTAAAAATTAAGATTTGAGAAATAAATAAATAAAATAAATTATATTAATTAAAAAAATTCTATATGTTTGTAAAAAATTTGAATTAGGAATTATGAAATATTTGGATGAATTTTGTTTTTTTTAATGAAGTGTATGTAAGAAAAAGAAAGTGATGAAAATGAGATGTAATGAATGTGTTGGATTGGACGTAGGTAAATTTACACGTTGGGTAAAAATTAAGATTTGAGAAATAAATAAATAAAATAAATTATATTAATTAAAAAAATTCTATATGTTTGTAAAAAATTTGAATTAGGAATTATGAAATATTTGGATGAATTTTGTTTTTTTTAATGAAGTGTATGTAAGAAAAAGAAAGTGATGAAAATGAGATGTAATGAATGTGTTGGATTGGACGTAGGTAAATTTACACGTTGGGTAAAAATTAAGATTTGAGAAATAAATAAATAAAATAAATTATATTAATTAAAAAAATTCTATATGTTTGTAAAAAATTTGAATTAGGAATTATGAAATATTTGGATGAATTTTGTTTTTTTTTACAATTTTTCAGGTCACTACAGCACATTCCTTGGCAATATTGCGACAATCATTACCACCAAGTGCAGGGCAATTCAGACCAGGATACGCAAAATACTTTATAGGACCAATGTTGAAATTCCTAAGACAAACAAGAACACCGTTTATGGTAAATCCATATCCATATTTCGGTTACAATCCGAAAAACGCCAACTTCGCATTGTTCAGACCAAACCGTGGCTTATTCGACAGGAACACAAAACTACTATACACAAACCAATTCGACGCTTTAATGGACGCGGTTCATTCGGCAATGAAGGCTCTTGGATATGGTGATGTTGATATCGCTGTTGGTGAAACGGGTTGGCCTTCTGTTTGTGATGGTTGGGATGCTTGTAGTGTGGCTAATGCTCAGAGTTATAATGGTCAGTTGATTAGGCATTTGGCGGAAGGGAAAGGGACGCCATTAATGCCGAATAGACGGTTTGAGACTTTTATTTTTGCCTTGTTTAATGAGAATCAGAAACCTGGTCCTATTGCTGAACGTAATTGGGGACTCTTTCAACCTGATTTCTCTTCGGTTTATGATGCTGGAATCCTGCGTAACGGACAGGTTTTGTTCTTTTTTCTCTTTTATTTATGATGCTGGAATCTTGCGAAATATTGTTAACAGTGTTTTGATTTTGAATGAATAATGCAGAAACCAGTAGCACCGGTAAAAGGAGGAGGAAAAATGCCAACGCCGCGTCCGGTAGTTGGAGGGCAGAAATGGTGTGTGCCAAAGGCGGATGCGAGCCCTGGAGCATTACAAGCGAATATAAACTATGTTTGCAGCCAAGGAATTGATTGCAGGCCGATCCAACCGGGAGGAGTTTGTTATGCTGCCAACAATGTTAAGGCAATTGCCACGTATGCGATGAATGCTTACTATCAGGCTAATGGAAAACATGATTACAATTGCGACTTCTCGCACTCCGGTGTTACTACTTCAGTTAATCCAAGTGAGTAACAACAATCAATGAATGCCCTACTCTTTTTATGTTCTTTAACATTGATCATTACAAGGTACTAGTATGCTTATAAATATGTGTTTTGTTTTTGTTATTTTGCAGGTCATGATAATTGTAGAATCTGAGGATGTTTGGAGATAGAAAAAGGCCGTTGGTATTGGCATTGGCATATTAGAGGGAAAATGCAGTTGATGTGGCTTTGAGTTAGTAGTGACTATGCATTCATTTACTTGGTTATTTAGTTTGTATATTATATTATGGAAAATTGATGTTAACGTTGGCATGACATTTCATGCTTTGATTAAGTATATGTAATGTGTTTCGGTGATTCCTGATTTCAAAAGCATTTGATGCTTCCATTTTGTTAAAATCAATATTTTTATGAATTCAATTGAAATGCACTCACGGACACTTAAGTATAATCATTGATTGTATTGACAATTTAAATTTTTTTAAACTATATGACAATTAATCTCTATTTTTATTAGAAAAAAAGATTAAAATACATAAAACTTCGTCTCTTGTTGTCAAAGTTTCAACAATGCGCGTTGAATTGTAAGTCCAGAATTCATCGAAGTAAAAGATACTCCTCTATGACATACTAGTAAAAGACAGACAAATTGTCTCAGCTAAAAACGGACAGATTATTTATCATCTATTCTTTTTTTTTTTACGGGAATTTATCATCTATTCTACAAGTCGGTAATATTTTCTTGGATACTTTCTAGACACTTAATATGTCAAAATAAGAGTGATCAATAAAATAGTTTAAAATATTAAATTTAATTATATCAGTTTTAATTTTTTGATATAGATGGAAGAAAGAAGATGAAAATTTATCATATTTTATATAGATATAATTTTTTATAATGAAATAAATTGTTTTGTATATGTTGAGTTTCAAGTGTTGTTGGGTTTAAAAAAAAGAGGGTTTAGAAAAGACACAACTCATATCATCAATTTAAAAATTTGGATAGATACATGATTTCAATTTTTTTTTTTTTTACCTATGTGGCACTTGCCGAACTCTTTAATAGATTATGTATAATTTTTAATGTATGATTTATATCCTTTATGAGTAAGGTTATACAAATTCTTAATTTAGATCTTTTATGAGTAAGGTCTTCCTTTTATTTATTTATAATGGTTCATGCAAATAATATAATTTGATAACTCGATCAATGTTGGTCGATCAAAATTAAGTATGGTGATGATGACTTATTTGCGTAACGATTTTTTTTTCTTTTCATTTTTACTTTGATTTTCTCCCTTTTAATTTTGACCTATCTTTTTTTTTACCCTTACCATGATATAGGACAAGGACACTAAAGGTATTTGAATGTCATTGAATGGTCATAACAATGGGTATTCATCTATTATGGAATTTATGAAACATGTTTATACATGTTGGCGTTACGAGGATAAATACTCATAAAGACGTATCGGGGATATCTCGATTCCTGGACAGTTTAGATAGTTTTTTTTATGGTGTACTAAACCCCAAAATGGGATATAACAACGTCAGAGTCCGAACTGAATCTACGCCTAAGCCCGCTAATATCTGGGATGAACACAGTTCCCAAGCGTGAGGCTTTAAAGGGGAAAAACGCTAAAGGATAATGTTGTCCTCAACGCCAATATCTAGGATTTAATATTTGGGATGTACACAATCCCTAAAACATGAGACCCGAAGGGACGAAGCGCTTAAAATTCACACCGCCTAACCGCCAACCTCTAGGATGCAATATCTAGAATATACACAACCCTCAAACGTGAGTCGCGAAGGGGTGAAGCGCTTAAGAGTTATGTTGCCTAACCGCCAACACCCGAGATAAAATATCTGGATTTACACACCTATGTACACTGAATCTTTCTTTGTTTCTTTAAGGCTTAATGTTTTCTTATATTTATGTTTCATCAAACATTCTCAATCCAATGATGGGATTCACATGTGAGAGATTTTGGGTTAAATCAAATAACGGAGAGTCCGATGGGTTCACGTGGTCACCCCTTGTGGAGGCCATTATTTTTTCACGGAGAGCCCAGTGGGATCACGTGGCCGCCCCCTGTTGAGGACTTTAACTTGAATCAAATCACGGAGAGTCTGATGGATTCATGTGGCTTCCACCTATAGAGGTCATTAGTTTTCACTGAGAGCCCAGTGGGATCACGTGGCCGCCCCCTGTGGAGGTTTTGGCTTAAATCAAATCACGAGAGCCCGATGGATTCACATGGTCGCCGTTGCACATGTCTTTGGTTTTTCACAGAGAGCCGACAAGGATCACATGGTCGTCCCCTGTGGAGGTCTTTTATTTTTAATTCATTCATGAAGAGCCTGATGAGTTCACATGGTCGCCCCCTCTAGAGGTCTTTGGGTTTTTCACGGAGAGCCAACATGGATCACATGGCCGCCCCCTGTGGAGGTCTTTTGTTTTTAATTCATTCATAAAGAGCCTGATGGGTTCACGTGGCCACCCCTTTATTAGGTCTTTGGTTTTTTATGGAGAGTAAACATGGATCACGTGGCCTCCCCGTGTGAAGGTCTTTTGTTTTTAATTAACTCACGAAGAGACCGATGAGTACATGTGGCCTCCCCTCGTTGAGGTTTTTGGATTAGATTCTTTCACGAAGAGCCCAGTGGATTCACAATCCTCTCATCTAAATGGCGCATAAGTCATGTTTGAGATTGGTATCTGACAAACGACATTCAAATTAAAACCTAAGTGGTTTGCAAAATAATATTTTGTTGAGTCTTTGCTTGATTTCTCGTACTTTCAAGACGAGATCAATTAACTTGTATCCTTTGATTGGCGATTTGTTTACCTTTTATTCGTTTACCTTTTTCCTTTCAATCCTCTGAACAACACCTATTATCACCCTGAAATATGGCTAACTTAAAATCCTTGTTATTAAAATAAAAAATAAAAAATATTATGATAGATTTAATGTATTTGTCAGCGACTCTGTCATTTTCGATCTTCAAAGTGTATGTTGTATGTCGTAACATAAATATTTGTTGGTGACCTCGAGATCGGAAAGTTTGTCGACGGTATCACCTAGGATCTGCCTATCAGACTCAAACATGTCCAAAGTATAGAACTTGTACAACAACTCGAATCGAAGACGTTTGTTCTGACTTCACCCTGTTGGTCTAGGCTGTAGAGGATAATATTTTTATTATAACTTGGTACTTGTATCCAATTATTTATCAATAACTAAAAGACATTTGTTTATTATGTTTGTTTTTCCAAATTAATGAAGTCCATAGAATAGTTAGCCTGTTAATGAAACATTAAGTGTGACTTACTCATGAGATCTCGTTAAACATAAGGATACCATACTTAAAGTATCTGTAGTCGAGCTTTATTGTGAAGTGGGATAAAATTAAAGCATTGAGATTATTATGTAGATAGACTGATGATCCCATCTCATGGATCATGGATAAAGAGTTATCATGTATTCAAATAGGTATGAATATTATGAGTAATATTCATACTGGATTGATCCACCATGAGAATACTACATAAAATATTATGCAAAGTGTCATAAGTTATTGTCATGGTGGTAATGGTGTATACCACTCTTCGACCTGAAACCATTATGGATCCTAGATATGAATTCAAGTATTTTATTGTTGATCAAACGTTGCCTGTAACTAGATGATCATAAAGACAGTTGATGCACAAAATTAGAAGGGTGTCCTAAACTTTTATGCCATAAGTTAGAAGAAACATAATCAACATAATTACAAGTAAAGAAGGGGGTTGAGAGTAGGAGTGATGGGCTGCGCTTGAAGAGCAAATAAGTCCCCATGTCGATCAGCTGAACCAATCACTTTGCTGTCGTGTTTAAGCAAGATAAGAAATTGGGAATTAGTAAAAGAGAGATGAAATTAGGAGGAATCTATAAACTTAGTAGTTGAAATTAAGTTAACATTAAATGTAGGGATATAATATACATGAGTAAGGATAAGAGAATCAGAGAGATAAACGGTTCTTGTGATATTTGTCAAAACATTGAAGTCATTAGGTAATTTCCTAATAATAGGAGGAACATGAGAATAAAAGGCATTTTTTTAAATTTTAAGTCATATGATGAGTAGAACCTGTATCAATTACCCAGTAAATAGGTGGCTTACCATCGATAGAAGTTGAGACTAAATTGATGTTAGGAAGAGCAACTTCAAACATAGCAGGGGAATAAGAAGACACATTTTGAAAAAGATGAATGATGTGATTGTATTGGTCTTGAATAACTGCCATAGATTGTTGAGAGTCTTGAAGAGAATCAACTAGAGTATCAACGATAGTGGAGTCAACATTGTTATTGAGGGATTCCTTGTTACTTTTGTAGTGGTAACCGGGAGGGTCCATGCTTCATGAAACAAGTTTCCATTATGTGGTTATTGCACCCGTATTGAGTATAAATACGTTGAGTAGAGAATCCACGACATTGATTAGAACGACCTATTCCACAATAGGATCATGAACCACGAGCTCCCCCAATATTGGTGGGTTGAATATTCATGGCCATAATAGGATTGTTAGAAAGGCTTGAGTACCAGAGCGAACCTCTTGGCCAGAAACCATGGAAAAGGTTTAGTCAAGAGATGGAAGAGGATCAATCAGAAGAATTTGAGATTTAACGGCGGAAAAAGTCTCATTAAGGCCTTTCAGAAACTTATCTTTATTTTTGCGTTTGCGGAGATCAAATACAACACTGTAAGTGCAGGGTATGGCACAAATACAATCCCTTGTGGGTCAGAGAGAATAAATTTGTTCCCATAGTGATGTTAACTTTGTGAATAATGTTGAAACGTCCAAAAAACCCTGAAGAAGTCTAGTAGGCTCATCCTAGAGGTCAGAGACTTTGAAGATGTCACCCTGAGAGCAATACTTTTCCAAATTCTTCCAAACGGCGTGAGCATTGTCAATCAACAAGATTGACTGAACAATAGTTTCATAAAGATAATGTTGAATCCATGAAAGGACCATATTGTTGCAGTGGATCCAAGGATCTGAAAGAGTATGACCGATAGAGGGTTGATGGCAAGTTCCAGAAACAAATTGAAATTTATTTTTGGAGATGAAAGCGACCTTCATTGCATGGGACCATGCATTGTAGTTATTATGGTCCAAAAAAGGTATGACATGAACAAGCTAAGGGTTTTCGTTAGGTTGAATGTACTAGGGATTTGAGGGGTTAGTAGTTATTTACTGGTAAACTTGGTAAACAAAATAAGTTTCTATTAATACTTAATGGATCAAACTCGAAAATCTCCCGGAACATATTTGTGTGAATTTAAACCTCTGAACATCATGTTATGATTGAAATCAAAACATAATGTGAAGATAACAATGTGAAATTTTGACAAGACTTTGAATGTAAAAGTTTTTGAAATAAAGATAAACTGAAATCGAAATGCAAACTGAAGATAAAATGACATGAATCAAAATGTAACTGAATTCAGAGAAAGGCTTGAACGTAATAGTGTTTGAAATTTATAAATGTGGAACACATACATACATTTTCTTCACTCATTTTTCAATTACGCAGATAACTTGAGTATGTAGAAATGTTAGTACAATTGCAACCTCTATAACGTAAACACGTGTCCCCTTATATACTAATCTAAAATAACTACCTACAAACAGTCAACAAAATAAATCACGACATGTTTTACTTCCATGTAGTTGTTATCTTCGACGAGCCTCCACATGTCTTAGAGTAACCACATGTTCTAATATAATTCCCGCTCTTTCAATCAGGCTAAATAACCAACTAGAATATTTGAAAATTTCACTAAGTCCACAGACTTTATCAACGTTCCTCGGCCTTCAGCTTCCTCGATCAAACTTGCCACATACATAACTTTTGACATGTTCAAATCACATTAACTCATAACTTTGATTTAATACATCTGATTTTTAGCTTTCATCATGACACACTTATTCTTACTTTCCATTTATAGTTAGATCGAAAAATACAGGGTAACAAATTTCCCCCCAAAATGCCATGTTTCGATTTGAATCAAAAGAAATCAATGTGGCATTTTTATCATATTTTTTGACACTGCTTCCACTTCTTCGCTGACGTCATTGTCATCATTACCCCTTTTTACGACACATTTTTGTTTTAAATGAGATCTGTTTCAGAATCTCATTATCGCTCCTATTTTCTAGGAGGCCATGGATGTGCACGTCTCCTTAACTACTCCACTCACATCAATGCTCCAAATCTAATAAGATTTCAAGCCCGACTATCAAAGCCTCGTGCTCAACGTTGTTATTTGAGTAAGGGCCCTAAATTTTATATTTGAACTTGGTCGGAATCTTGTTTGGAGAAACAATCAAAATCCCAACACCAGTTCCATTCTTATGATTGGAATCATCAAAGTATAACTTCAAAGGTTTCGTTTCCAAATAGTTCAAAGGCGTCTTGACTATCGCATAATCCACGATAAAGTCAACGACCACCTGCCCTTTCATGGCCTTTAAAGGCATATATTTAAGGGAGTATTTTGTTAGTGCAAGAGCCCATTTCCCAATTTGATTATGTAAGATTGGTTTAGACAACATATGCTTGATAATATTTGTAGAGTTTGGTATGTATTGATTGACTACTTTTTGGAAAAACAAGTATTATAGTAAGATGTTGAACAAGATGTTATGATATGTTGGTTCAACATTGGAGTGTGATATGTTTTAGTGTCTTGTAATATTTGTTTCCTGTTTTGAGATATCTGAAGATACGTTGAATATTTACTTCACGAGATATATGAGTAAAGTAGCATGTTTTCTAAAAAGAAAAAGATTGTTTTTCCTTGAGTTATTTTCGAAGTAAAGATGTCAAATTTTTTTAGGAAACATATGATCTAATTGAAATCAAATCTGCAGAAGATTGTGCAGATTCCTTGGATCTTCTGTGGATCAACCCCAAAGCCCATGTCTTTCCACTGCTGTTTATAGATCGTTTCTAAACCTAAGAAGGGTCGAAGCAATGCTGAATATTGTATGTGTTAGGGTATAGTTATCTTTGCTTGTGAGCCATTCGAGTATCTCCTTGATACTTGAATTGGACTTGTTTTATTGAGTTGTAAGTGTGAATCCCTCAAAAGCTTTTAAGCAAGAGTGGATTGTGTTTTCTGATATAAGTTGTTGTCACTGTTATGTGATCAAATGGAAGTGAGAGGGGTCTCATATCTAGGAGTATCTTAGATAGAAACGTCCACGGGTAGAGAATAGGTGAGAAGTTTGTAAAATCTGAGGTTGTTTAGAACTTCAAACTAATTTTATGATAATGGATTTCCTTCCTAACTTGGTAGCCGCCAGATGTAGGTGACGTTGCACCGAACTGGGTTAACAACTACTTGTGTTATTTACTTATGTGCTCTTATTTAAATCCTGATATTGTTTGTGGTGTGACAATGTGTTGACCCTGGTGTTGTGACATCATGTACGACATCCGGGATCTGCATACCAGAATTTCAATTGGTATCAGAGCCGACATCCTGCTCTATTTCTGGGTGAGATCCGGGGAAGATACTTTCTGATACCATGGACAAGGAATGAGGATTTATTAACAGACCCCCCATCTTAGATGCTCCAACTATGACTATTGGAAGGAAATGATGGCGACATTCCTAAAATCTATGGATAGCAAGACCTGGAAAGCTGTCATCAAGGGTTGGGAACATCCTGTCGTGAATGACAAAGATGGGAAGGCTACTGCTGATTTGAAGCCTGGAGAGGACTGGTCTAAGGAAGAAGACGAACTGACTCTTGGAAACTCCCAAGCTTTGAATGCTCTATTCAATTAAGTCGACAAAAACATATTCAGATTGATAAACACCTGAACTGAGGCTAAAGATGCATGAGAGATCCTTAGAACTACTCATGAAGGCACATCTAAAGTGAAAATATATAGACTTCAGCTCCTCACTATCATATTTGAGAATCTAAAGATGAAAGATGATGAGAATATTCATGAGTTTCATATGAGTATTCTTGAAATATAAAATTCATCTAGTGCCTTGGTAGAAAAAATGTCAAAAGAAAAGCTGGTTAGAAAAATTCTCAGGTCCCTACCTAAGAAATTTGATATGAAGGTCACAACCATTAAAGAAGCTCAAGACATCGACAACATGAGAGTAGATGAACTTGTTAGGTCACTCTAAACTTTTGAATTGGGTATTAGTGACAAACTTTTGTATCTAGCAAAGAAGATGAAGAGGACCATTGTGACTTGGATACTGATGAAGGAATGACTAATGCTATTTTTCTACTTGGAAGACAATTCAACAAGGTGCTAAAGAGAATTGACAGGAAGTTAAGACCTAATGTCAAGAACATTCGATCTGACATCAGGAATAACAATGACTTTCAGAAACGAACAAGAACAGAAGAGAGATCCAATCAAGGTAAAGGTATTCAGTGTCATGGGTGTGAAGGATTTGGACACATTAGAGCAGAATGTCCTACGTATCTCATGAAACACAAAAAATGGTTGTCTGTCTCTTGGTCTAATGATGATAACTCTGAAAGTGATCTGGAGGATGAAGTTGCAAAACATTTAACTGCTTTAACTAGAAGATATGAATCTGATGAAGATTCATGTGATGAAGAAGTATCATATAAGGAACTGGCTGCCTCCTACAAAGAACTGTGCATCATAAGTGAAAAAGCGTGTCAGCTGGGAGAAAAACAGAAGAAAATTATATCTCAACTGCAGGCTGAAAAAGAAAAATGTCTATCGATCATCTATGATCTTCAACATGAGGTGATGCTGCTGACTTCCAAACTTGATAACATGACAAAGGCTGTAAGAATGCTGAACAAAGGTTCTGATGTGTTGGATGAAGTTTTATAAGTTGGGAAAGTGGCTGGAGATATAAGGGGGATAAACTTTAATTATCAATCTCTGGACAAACAAGGATAAAGTCGTATGACAAACTTTGTTCTTCCTAAAAGGGAGCCTAAGCCTGATGTCTAAGCATCTAACTCAACATCGTGCCAGACATCAAAATACTCAAACTGGATGCAAGTTATTTCATTGGAGATGTCATTATTATGGAAAGTATGGTCATATAAAGCCTTTCTGCTTCAAACTGTATGGCTATCCCAAGTATCCAACACAACCCAGGGCTAATCAACTGGTAACTAACACTAGAAAGGAGTGGATACCCAAGCCTGTTAACACTAGTCTCATAGCTCACACCTCTCTTAGAGCTTCAGCTAGAGAAGACTGGTATTTTGGTAGTGGATGTTCTAGACACATGACAGGTGTCAAGAAGTTCTTGGAAAACATCAAGTCCTACTCAACCGGTTATGTCACTTTTAGAGATGGGGCTAAAGGTGAAATTAAAGGAGTTGGAAGACTAGCCTGTACAAAACTCCCGAGTCTTGATAATGTCCTATTGGTAAAAGGTCTGAATGCTAATCTGATTAGTATCAGGCAACTATATGATTAGGGTCTTAAAGTTAATTTCACAAAATTTGAGTGTTTGGTCACTAATGAGAAAAAGGAAGTTATGATGAGGGAAGTCAGGTATAAGGACAACTGTTACTTATGGACATCTCAATAAATAAATTACTCTTCCATATTGTTGATATCTAAAGAAGATGAAGTCAATCTGTGGAACCCAAAACTTGGACATCTACATCTGAAAGGCATGAAAAATTATGTCAAAAGAAGCCATCAGAGGTATTCCTAAGCTCAAGATTGAAGAAGGTAAAATATGCGGTGAGTGTCAAATTGGGAAGCAAACCAAGATGTCACATCAAAAGTTATAACATCAGACCACTTCAACGATTCTGGAACTTCTTCATATGGACCTAATGGGGCCTATGCAGGTCGAGAGCCTTGGTGGGAAAAGGCATGCCTATATTGTTGTTGATGATTTCTCAAGATTCACTTGGGTAAACTTCATCAAGGAAAAATCAGATGTCTTTGAGGTCTTCATCAATAAGAATGAGTAGATGAAGGAAAGACAATGAATATCCATTTTATCCACCACCTTTAGTGTGTGACCTTTCATTCCTAAATTATTATTAATAGGTCAGTGGACTGAAGTTGTAGAATTTCTTGATTTATTATTGCAAGCTATCATTTACATATAAATAGAAAGTTAATCATGAATTAAAAAAGAAGTTGAATTTTGTTAAACAAACATATTGTGTGAATTTGAGCTTTGCTCCTTTGGTTCTGGACTTGACCATATTTTGATCTTATCAAGACACCAAATTTGTTATGATGATCTTCACTTAAACTTATCATCCTTTATAAATCATAGAAATAGTGTGGTGCCCCATTTCTATCATATTCATAATTTTCTTTCTAAATTTTACTCTATTTCAATTATGTTCCAACTCCAATATTAGATACAGTTTTGTGACTCTAACACAATATTAACACTTTAAAATCACAAGTTTCATAAATTAATCAAATTATGAGAAAAATGACCAAATATCAAATTGATTAGCAATTGATCGGAAAAATAGCAAGTGTATTATTTTGCCTGTTATAGTAATAAATGGGAAATTCCCCGAATGTCGATCTCAAGGATTGCAAGTTAATATTGAGTTCAATTCATTGTTCAATTAAACAAAAATTATAATTGGGGTTTTTAAATTCAAAATGATAAAAATAAAGGCAAAGGAAAATAATAATGAAAAATAAGGGTTCGCAAGGTAAGAGGAACAATGCCAGGGAAGGTGTATGATTTATCCTTGTAACAACTTTGAGTTACTATTGCATCAACAAATATCAATTAGTACCAGTTCTCAAGGGTGTTTTCTTCCAAGTTCTTGGTGAGAAAACTTTTAATCATTTCTACCATAATTTCTATGTCCATAGGTAATTTGGGTGAAGTTAAACTTTATTATATCAAGAATGCTTTGATTCATACAGGGTATCCCTAGTCCTAGATGATATCTACTGCAGAGAAATCTTATGAAAACCTTATCAATGGCGGTCCAGCCTTATTGATAACCATACAACAATCTTGATTGGTCCGAAAGAGAAAACATTAAGCACATCAAAAGATTACCGTAAAAACAATATTATAATTGCAATCATAAACTCATAGTCATTACAACTATAAATCAGGGACACTCCCTACCATTGGGGGGTTTAGCTACTTATATTGTTCAAAATAAATTCAAGATAAAAAATATACATTATAAGTAATTGAATGGCTTGGATCTTCAATCACTTCCGCTCATGAAAACCTTCCGCTCTTCGAATTCCTTGATCTCTGTAATCCTTGATCGTCTGAAAATTCTGTGTTCGCCTCGTTCCAAGATGATCTTTTCTCTTGTAGAAACTCTCCTAATATAGTGGAAAATCCCTAGGCAAAAGGTGGAAATCTCTAAAACGTCTCTGCATCTCAAGCCCGCTGAAAAGCCCAAAAATGGGAAAAATATCCGCTTGGGTTGACACGGCCCGTGTCAGCTGACACTGGTGGCCGTGTTAGCTCTCTGCCTTGCCTAACACGCCCAAGGAGCTCTACCACACCCTCTAGTTGACCTAACACAGGCCTTTGTCTTGGTTCTTCCTGGGTTGATTTTCCTTCTGCCTGACATAATCTGTGTCAGGTGACACGGGTGGCCGTGTCAGGCCTCCTGTGCTGAGTACTTTTATTTCCTCAATTTCTGGAACTTGTCATTGTTTCGCATCGAATCCCTCGGATCTTCTACCTGAACCTGGAGGACGAAAACACAGACAACCTACGCATAAAATCAGGAAAGTATAAAATAAAATTGACAATTAATAAAAATGCTCAAATAACTTATGGAAATGAAAATTGACTTAAAGTAATGTCCGATACGACACAGTGTGTCACTTCCCAAAATTTTCATTCTTACCATGATACTGCTGAGATCTTTCGCCAACGCCTTCACTCCCCCTTTTATAGTTCCTGCTTTTCCTAATGCATTTTCCGCTGCACTTCCACATGGAAGTACCGCTTCACCTGTCAGCTTATATCACACTCTCACCAAGTCTCTCGGGGTTAAAGTGTTTTCACTCACAATTCAGAATATGCAATATCAACTTATAAGTTTGAATAGTTTCTCCTTCGTATCAACTACATATAACACATATTTTTTGAGGTCTTTCGGGATGTAACGAGGCTTGGGTTATGGTGTGGTAAATACAAACAAAAGGGAAAACAAGTGGTTTTGGGTTCAGAGCCAATGTTAATTCTCTCGGGGTTAAAGTGTTTTCACTCACAATTCAGAATATGCAATATCAACTTATAAGTTTGAATAGTTTCTCCTTCGTATCAACTACATATAACACATATTTTTTGAGGTCTTTCGGGTTGTAACGAGGCTTGGGTTATGGTGTGGTAAATACAAACAAAAGGGAAAACAAGTGGTTTTGGGTTCAGAGCCAATGTTAATATTCTTTTCATTGTGTTTTATTCTTTTCTTAAAATTGCTCAGTTTTTCTTTGACATTCTCTCTTTTTTTTCAACCGAGTGTTCTTCCTTCGGTGAGTGCCTTTTTTCCGAACCATCGTCTACATTTTGTTTTTCTCTTTCTTTTCTTTTTCTTGATGGTCTTTTTTTTTTCTTCTTCTTCTTATTTTTTTCGCACTCACCTTGGTTTTCGATACTTATGGGGTTTACCCCAAACTTAGAATTTTAAAACAGTCTAATGATATCACATTGACTCCGAACAGGGTAAGGAAGTGTTTAGGCCGCGAGTTACATTTACGTGGTTATATAAATAAAGGGTACAAGCTCAAATGGGGTTAATAAAGGATAAAATTAACGGGATGACTAGAAAGGCTCAAGGGCTATATTCAAACAACGTGCCTTAGTGTGTGTATATATGTAGTGAAATTCTTAGAGAACCTACGCAAAGTTAGAGTGATAAGGACATACTTGAATATCGCTCATGATGATCAATGTGTTTGGCTTTTTATGCACTCACCATGTTAGGTAAATCTTGACAGCATCCACAATACTTCGAGCATGGTGCGACTTCTTACTTATTTTGGAATGCATAGGGAACTTATGTTGGTTGAGCTTTAGAGGTTGCGTCCAATATTTTCTTCAGCAGTATCGACTTCCTGGGAAGATCCTTCACAACAAGAAATGGTAAGTGGAGTAATCATTTCATCCACTACCGCTAGTGGTCATCACCTATTCCAACAATAATACAAAGAACCTGAAATCCATGCAGCACATAGTACCTAAAAACAAAACAAAAACCAAATGAAAAACAGTAACAATGGGGAAATGATAAAAATTTAAAAATAAACAAAACAAATAGAAAAATAAAACAAATAGCAAAATAACACCCCCCCTCCCCCACACACACACTTGAACTAAACATTGACCTCAATGTTTTCGAACAAAGTAGAAGGAGGTAAACTCACAGTGCACTATTGGGGATACAGGGGCGGAAAATACAACATCAACTGTCGCATCATGAGGTTCATTTCATCCAACATCGCCCCTTTCCGAGCTTGCTTGATGCCTTGTTTTGTTTGCTCGGTTCTCATGTCGCCTAGCTCGGTTTGTACCCATGCCCACTGGTCGTGATACATGGATGAGGACCCGACGCCCTGATGGAAATGCTTCTGAGGCGGGGGTACAAACTGATCTTAAGGCTCATCCTCTTCGTTTACCGCTTCATCTGCAACCTGTTCACCTGTAAACTGTTCACCTGAAGCAAAATTCTCTCGGTCATAGCCTTCCTCTGTATTGGGGTTAACACTCACATATAACCAATTTACACAGTCAGTGATACTTACTCTGTCCGGATCAGGAAGTGCAATAATAAACCTCTTATGAATCAGAACATAATAGTAATTAGGTGCAACAGAGATCATACCTTTTTGGATAAGAGCTGCCATATATATTTTGGTTTTACCTGCCATCGGGGTGTCTTCAAGCAAAACCGCATGATACCCAAAGTGCTCTGCGATCTGGGTAATCATGCCTGCCACGGAGATACCCTCGGAGTCCGCCCGACCAACTCTACCCAAGTAATCAGCTGCAAAGGCAGCAACATTGATGGCCTGGTTTTGCACCATCGATACATGAAAAACAACTACCTTTGAGTTGCTACACCCGTGCTATCTCCCCGTTCGAACAGGGTGTATGCTAGACCTTTTTGGGTATAGCGAAAACACAGGTTTTGGATGTCGGAGGCCTTTGCACCTTTTGAGGTGTAATTCGTTCTCCCAGTAGTGGCAACCCAGAAATCCTTTGGAGAAAACCCATCAGGGACCACACCCGGTCTGTATAGTGGGAGTCGGAGAATACCTGCCAACTCCTCAATAGACAGTTCATGATAATTATCGAAAAGGCGGAAACGTAGAGTACCAAAATAATACCTGGTCGTGTTAATCCACCTATTTTCAAGTTGGAATTCGAGCGTGCTCAAGAATTTGAGTGTGATGCGCTCATAAGTCGACGCTTCGAGGCTCATGAATTCTAGCATCCCCAGTACATGGAACATACTATCCACCTAAATTTTCATGCCTAAAGCATTATGGGTTTGCTCACACATATACCTGGTGGGTGTGAGCTTCTGCTTCCTACGAACTTGATACCGTTTCTCCGGCTCTGGATTGTCGAAGACAATGTTACGCAGATTTGGGTTTCGGCTAGGTCTTTTGCGTGAATTCGATGTCTCGGCCAACTGTTGCTTTCCTGTGTAAATTCTTCTTCGGGGCATTTTAGACCTGTAAAAAAAAGTCAAAAATTTCGAAATAGGAATTAGAGAAAATTGAAATCCTGGTTAGGAGGATTCATAAAGGAAGTTTGTGATTTGGGGTTATGGAGATGGTAAAAATGAGAGCTTTAGGGTGAGGTTGTTAATTGAGGATGACGAATTTTGAGAGAAAGAATGTGGAGAAGATGAAAATATGAGAGAGAATGAGTGGTTAAGTGTGAAAATCTAATTTTTGGGAAGGGGCGTGGTTGGGTAATGAGTGGTTAGTGGGTAGTAAAGATGGGTGGGCCCACAAAAATTTAAATTTTTTCAAATCTTTTCAAACCCGCGTGCCTGACACGGGCGACTGTGTCAGGCCACTGTCCAAGGGGTGTGGGTTCCAGGCTTCCTGTGCTCCTGACACGGACCGTGTCACCTGACACGGGCGGCCGTGTCAGGCCACTGTTTCTGCTCATTTTCAGTCCTTTTTCATCTTCCTGACACGGGCGGCCGTGTCAGGCCATTATTGGCACTTGATTTTCTGACTTTTCATTCTCTTTTCCTCAGATAAGGTTTTCTATCCACTATGACTTATGTGTGTATTTGAGTATTTTTCCCTTCTTGTGTAGAGCCATGTGTAAACCTAAAATAAACAAACAAACACGCATACTGATTAGAATTAAAAATGCGTGGGTTGCCTTTCACGAAGCGCTTCGTTTAACGTTACATGGCTCGACGGTCGTCCCTCTTCTTAGGTAAGACGTACCTTTTCTATCAGTCCATATTCCTGCCCTTTGAGGTATGGCTTTACTCTCTGCCCATTCACTTTAAAAGTGTCTTCGTTTGCTAGGTTTTTAAGCTCAATGGCTCCATGTGGGAATACCTTGTGAATCTCAAATGGTCCTGACCATCTCGACCTCAGTTTTCCAGGGAACAACTTCAACCTAGAATTAAATAACAACATAAATTTCCCTTCCCGGAGTTCTTTCTTCTTAATTCATCTGTCATGCCATGTTTTTGTCTATTCTTTGTATATTTTTGCATTTTCATATGCTCGATTTCTAAACTCTTCTAGCTCATGTAGTTGAAGAATCCGAGGTTTCCCAGCTTTGGAAAGGTCACAGTTCTGGAATTTGGTAGCTCAGAATGCCTTATGCTTGAGTTCGAGCGACAAATGACATGCTTTACCGCAAACGAGTTAATACGGGGACATACCTATGGGTTTTTGAACGCTGTTCTGTAAGCTCATAATGTATCCTTCAACTTGATTGACCAATCCTTTCGTGAGGCACTAATAGTCTTTTCTAGAATCTACTTTATCTATCAATTCGATACTTCAACCTGTCCACTCGTCTGAGGATGATACGGTGTGGTAATTTTATGCTTGACATTGTATTTCCTTAACAGATTCTCCATTAACTTGTGTAGAAAATGGGTGCCCTCGTCACTGATGAGTGCTCGTGGTACCCCAAACCGAGCGAAAATGTAATTTTTTAGGAAACTAACCACCACTTTAGCATCATTCGTGGGCAATGCCACGACTTCCACCCATTTTGACACATAGTCAACAGGGACCAGAATGTAATTCTTTCCAAAGGACGGTGGAAAGGGTCCCATAAAGTCTATTTCCCAAACATCGAACAGTTCTATCTCTAACATGGCATTTTGAGGCATCTGATTTCTCTTCGAAATGTTACCTTTCATCTGACATTTGTTGCATTATTTTACTATCCCTTGGGCATATTTGAACAATGTGGGCCAGTATAACCCAGATTGAAGGACTTTTGTTGTTGTTCTATCTCCACTAAAATGTCATCCATATTCTGAGTTATGACAAGCTCTGAGGATGTCCCTTTGTTCTTCCTCTGGGGCACATCTTCGAACCAACCCATATATTCCTTTTTTGTACAAGAACGAATCATCCCACACATAAAACCTACAATCATGCAAAAACTTTTTCTTTTTATTAGAATCAAAATCATCAGGTATTAGTCCACCCACCAAATGATTCGCATAATCAGCGAACCAAGGGACACCAGTAACAGCGAGGATATGTTAGTCGATGAACTCATATTTGATTGGGTGTTTTTCTTCTGCTTCTTGGATCAGAGACATCTGAGGCAAGTGATTTGCAACAATATTTTCAGTCCCTTTCTTGTCTCTGATTTCCATATCAAACTCTTGCAAAAGTAGGATCCATCGCATCAACCGTGGTTTAGATTCATGTTTAGCAAAAAGACATTTTAAAGCTGAATGGTCAGTATAAACAATTACCTTTGATCCTAACAAGTAAGATCTGAATTTACCAAAAGCATAAACAACCGTGAGCAACTCCTTTTCTGTGGTTGCATAATTCATTTGAGCGGGATTCAACACGTGGCTTGCATAGTAAATCACATGCAAGAGCTTCACCTTTCATTGTCCTAATACTGCCCCCATTGCATTATCACTTGCATCACACATGATCTCAAAAGGGAGAGACCAATCAGGGGAAATTACTATAGGAGCAAACACTAGTTCCCTCTCCAGGGTCTCAAAAGCTTCGCTGGACTTTTTGTCAAAAAGGAAAGGTGTGTCTTTCACGAGTAAGCTTGTTAATCGTTTGGAGATTTTGGAAAATTCTCTTATGAACCTGCGGTAGAAACCCGCATGTCCCAAGAAGCTTCAGATGCCTTTTTCATTCACCGGTGGTGGTAAGTTAGCTATCACCTCCACTTTTTCTATGTCTACTTCTATGCCTCGATTGGAAATATTGTGTCCCAACACTATCCCTTCACGTACCATAAAATGACACTTCTCCCAATTTAGGACCAAATTTTCTTGCTGGTATCTTTCTAGCACAAGGGACAAGTTAGTTAAACATTTATCAAAAGAAGAACCGAACACAGAAAAGTCATCCATAAATACTTCCATATGCTTTTCAAGCATGTCTGAAAATATGGATGTCATACACCTCTGAAAAGTGGCAGGTGCGTTGCATAACCCAAATGACATTCTTCTGTATGTGAAAATACCATATGGGTATGTGAAGGCGGTCATCTCTTGATCTTCAGGAGCCACAACAATCTGGTTGTATCCCGAATACCCATCAAGGAAACAATAGTAGTCATGACCGGTTAACCTTTCCAACATTTAATCAATGAATGGTAAAGGGAAGTGGTTTTTTCTTGTTGCAATATTCAGCCTCCAGTAATCAATGCAAGCTCTCCAACTTGTAACCGTTCTGGTTGGGATTAACTCATTCTTCTCATTTTTTATCACCGTAGTCCCCCCCTTTTTCGGTACCACTTGAACTGGACTAACCCATGAGTTGTCGGATATGGGGTAAATTAGTCCCACATCCAACAATTTTACAACCTCTTTGCGGACCACTTCTTTCATGGCTGGGTTAAGTCTTCGTTGTGGTTGAACCACCGACTTGTGATCATCTTCCATCAAGATCTTGTGTATGCAAACTGTCGGGCTAATACCTTTCAAATCCTCAATCGCCCATCCAATCACACTCTTGTATTTTTTTAGTACTTGAATGAGTTCTGCTTCTTGGACACTTTATAAACTGGCATTGATAATAGCTGGGCATTTCTTTTCAGCATCAAAAAACACATATTTCAGATTTGTCGATAATTGTTTTAGATCTGCCCCCTTTTTAGGTTCTTGAGTGTCTTTTGATGGTGGGGGTGGTCTTAAATCTTCCCACTGGTGTGGTTTATATATAATCCATCGAGGTTGTTCCTCCATCATAGCGAGGACTTCTGACTCTCCCTCGTCTTCATCACTTTCAAAAGTTGATAAACTCAAAACACATTCTAACGGTGATTGGAACATTTTCTTTTCAATTTCTTGAGCAACCACTTGATCTATTACCTCTACAGTGTGGCTTGTGCAAATATCATCTTTATATTGCATCGTGTTTCGCACATCAATTTTCAGTTCTTCGTCATAGACTTTGAGAGTCATTGTTCCTTCCTCTATGTTTATCATGCACCGTCCTGTCTCTAAAAATGGTCTGCCCAATATGAGAGGAATCTCCTCATCTTCAGGCATCTCCTGAATGACAAAGCCAACCGAAAATAAAAACTTATCTATCTTTACCAGAACATCTTCCACTATTCCATAGGGTCGTCTGACAGAGCGATCAGCAAACTGAAGTGTCATCCTAGTGTCTTGAATAGTGCCAAGGCCTAATTTTTTGTACATGGACAGTGGCATCAAATTCACACTATCTCCCAAATCAATAAGAGTCTTCTTGAATTTTCTATCACCAATAGTGCAAGGAATAGTAACCAATCCCCTATCTTTCTTTTTCATAGGAATTTTCATACCTTGGAGAATAACACTACACGTTTCAGTTAGGATGATCGGGTCTATATTTGTGGAGTGCTTTTTGGAGATGATGTCTTTCATGAATTTGACATATATTGGCATTTGTTCTAGAGCTTCAGAAAATGGAATGTTTATTTCAAGTTTCTTAAACATTTCCAAAAACTTCTCAATTTTTTTTCATGTTGATCTTTCTTCTTTTGTCTTGGAGGGTAAGGGAGTTTGATGATTGGTTTAGGAACTTTTCTTTCTCCTTAACGTGCATTATCACTACTTCTTCATCTTAGTTCTTGGTTTCTTTGATTTCTAAATTGACCTCTAACGATCCATCTTCCTCCGTACTGTTTTCTTTTGGTTCTTCAGTTGACTTACCACTTCTGGTTACTACAGCGTTAACATTGTTATGCTCACACAAATTTGTCATTGTACCACTTGGCAAGGTACCTGGAACTTGAGAATTTAAAGCTAATTGTTATGCTATTTGACCCATCTAGACTTCGAGATTTTTTATTGAGGTAACGACGTTCTTTTGATTGTTTCTAGTCTCCTCTTGGAACTGAATATTATGAGCGACTAATTTTTCAATGGCCATCTCCCAGTCTGCCTTTTTAGGTGCTTGTTGTTGCTACTGTTGCTGATACTGAGTCTAATATTGTCCTTGAATCTGTTGCGGAGCATTCCCTCTCTGATCCTTCCAGGAAAAGTTAGGATGATTCTTCCAACCTGGGTTGTAAGTATTGGAGTAGGGATTATTCTGCTTTAAGAACTTTATCTCTTCAGTTTGTTGAGGAGTCACAACGCAATAAACCGTGTGGTGAGGTCCATTACAGATTTCACAAGTGATGGCTTAAGTCGGTTGAACTTGAGCTATCTGTTGAGTACCTATATTCATAGCCTTTAATTTCTTTTCCACTTCGACAACGACTGTGTCTTCCGGACGAATTTTATTAGCTTCTAATTTCAGATCAATGACCCCTTCGGGCTTGCTTGTACACCTGTTGTATAATTCCAGATGCTTATTAGCTGCTATAACTTCAATAGTCCTTTTAATACCGGTGGCTATTGAGAAATTTGTTGAGCCACCAATTGCTGTATCAATCAACTGTTTTGTCTTTATTTTCAGCCCGTTAACAAATATCTGCATTTGTTCAGTCTGATCCATATTATGAGTTGGACAAGCTACCAAGACCCTTTTGAATCTTTTGTAGGCATCTTCCAAAGACTCACCATCCTTCTGTTTGAAGTTCAGGATTTCATACATTTTTCTCAGGAATACTGATGCTAGAAAATACTCATTCAAGAATGCAGTTTCCATCTCTTCCCATGATGTGATACTGCCGACCGGGAGAGAGTAGAACCACTCTTCTGCATCTTCTGCTAAAGTGAACGGGAACATTCTTAACTTTTTTGCTTCATCAGTATGACCATCAATTTTTAAAGTAGTACTCATGGTCATAAATCTTTGTAAGTGCTTGTTGGCATATTCATTAACCTTTCCGGTGAAAGTTTTTCTCTCAAGTTGATTGATTATTCTGGGATGCAGTTGAAAATTCGTCACATTTATCGGTTGGTTGACAATGGTCAGTCTACCACCCGACGCGTTTGCACCTCCATAGTCACCTAGGAGTCAGGTGGAGGAGGTGGAATCAAAGGATTTTCAGCCATAGTTTCTTTTTCTGAATCTGAGTGATCAGAGGGAACTTCTTCTTTGGAATTCATGCTTGCGTTTCTGCATCTCCGGTGAAGGGTTCTCTCGATTTATGCGTCAAAAAGAAATTCAGCCGAGGGTTCTCCTCGCATACACCAATTAGTAAATTATATAAATGACAGAAAAATAATTTTATTGCAGAGAAACAAAATTTTAATTGAACTTAAAATTAAACTCTATATTTTGGCAATCCCCGACAACGACGCCAAAAACTTGATCGAAAAAATAGCAAGTGTACTATTTTTCCTGTTATAGTAATAAAGGGGAAATTCCCCGAATGTCGATCTCAAGGACTGCAAGTTAATATTGAGTTCAATTCATCGTTCAATTAAACAAAAATTATAATTGGGGTTTTTAAATTCAAAATTATAAAAATAAAGGCAAAGAAAAATAATAATGAAAAATAAGGGTTCGCAAGGTAAGAGGAACAATGCCAGGGAAGGTGTATAATTTATCCCTGTAACAACTCTGAGTCACTATTGCATCAACAAATATCAATTAGTACCAGTTCTTAAGGGTATTTTCTCCCAAGTCCTTGGGGAGAAAACCTTTAATCATTCTACCCTAATTTCTATGTCCATAGGTAATTAGGATGAAGTTAAGCTTTACTATATCAAGAGTGCTCTGATTCATACAGGGTATCCCTAGTCCTAGGTGATATCTACTGCATAGAAATCTTATGAAAACCTTATCAATGGCGGTCCAACCTTATTGATAACCATACAATAATCTCGATTGGTCCGAAAGAGAAAGTATTAAACACATCAAAAGATTACCGTAACAATAATATTATAAATGCAATCGTAAACTCATAATCATTACAAATCTAAATCAGGGACATCCCCTAGCATTGGGGGGTTTAGCTACTCACATTGTTCAAAATAAATTCAGATAAAAAATACACATTACAAGTAATTGGATGACTTCGATCTTCAATCGCTCCCGCTCATGAAAATCTTCCCCTCTCCGAATTCCTTGATCTCTGTAATCCTTGATCGTCTGACAATTTTGTGTTCGCCTCGTTTCAAGATGACATTTTCTATCATAGAAACTATCCTAATATAGTGAAAAATCCCTAGGCAAAAGGTGGAAATCTCCAAAATATCCCTACAGCTCAAGCTCGGTGAAAAGCCCAAAAACGGGGAAAACATGCGCCTGGGCTGACACGGGCCGTGTCAGCTGACACGGATGGCCGTGTCAGATCTCTGCCTTTCCTGACACGCCCAAGGCGCTCTACCATGCCCTCCAATTGACCTGACATGGGTCGTGTTAGCTGACACGGGCGGCCGTGTCAGGCCTCTGTCTTGGTTCTTTCTGGATTGATTTGCCTTCTGTCTCACACGACTCATGTCAGGTGACACAGGTGGCCATGTCACGGCTCCTATGCTGAGTACTTTTCTTTCCTCAATTGTCGGAACTTCTCACTGTCTCGTATCGAATCCCTTTGATCTTCTACCTGAACCTGGAGGACGAAAACACAGACAACCTACGTATAAAATCGCGAAAACATAAAATAAAACTGACAATTAATAAAAATGCTCAAATTACTTACAGAAATGAAAATTGACTTTTAAAGGTACCATAATACGTGCACAGTTTCTCAAAATCCTTAGTTTATTGTCGGATAAGCAGCGAAAACATAATGAAAATAGTGACCGATCAGCCATCACGGATGCAAAGACTAGGATCAAGATAAGGCAAATAGAGGATGATTCTGGCGAGAATCTAAATGAGACAATAGTAGAGGAGATATTCTAAGATAGATGTCCAATTGAAGATTATAATGAAAGAGAAAAAAAGGGGACATATGCAAAGCATTGAAAAGAGATAATTAGAGCATTAATGCTCCCTAGTACCATGTTAACTTTACACAGAAAATAATATTCATATGGATATTATTGAAAAAACTTGTATAATACAATAGAAGGACCATGCATGTATACAAAAGGTAACCTAACAAACTCCTTGATATTTGAAGAATTAAAACTAACTAAGCAAACTAATTACTATTCTTATTATCTAACATATTTCATTGCATTTAGTCTTCTATAGATCTTTCAAATTTTATTATTTATAAATGATATCATTTTGGATAGATTAGAAGTGTGAGGATTCCATCCGTCTCAAATTATGTCCCAAATTATAAGTTACTTTCATAATTTTTTTTAGTATTTTATAATTGTAATGCTACATTAATGATTTTTTTCCAATATATACTCTATTATTTATTATTATTTTTTTCAATTTTTTCAATTTTTGTTTCATCTATAATAAATGGAGGATAATATTATAAATTTATGCATAATTTTTCTTTTTCATACAATAATAGATTTAAAATATTTTATAATTTGAAAAGAATGAAATACTTCCTCCGATTTTTATTATAAGTCGTTTTTGACTTTTCACACGTATTAAAAAATCTAATAATTATGATATGAAAAAAATAAATTATGAAGGATTTTACAAAATTATTCTTCATTAATAATATTGAAAAGACAAATTGACATAACTGAAATGATAGAAAATAATAAATATTTAAGAATATAATAAAAAAATATTAATAATTTATTAATATTATAAAACGACTTATAGGGAGATATAATATTATTTATAAATTATAACTAAAAGATGTAACTTTCTTTTATGTACCGAGCAACTAGTAATGTATTGATATTTGTTCTCTAAGAATTTTAGTAATGTATTGATATTTGTTCTCTAAGAATTTTATTTTTTAAATCAAGAAACTAAAGAGATGCTTAAAGCATAGTATGTATATAGCACTTGCATAACTCTGATTTTTCTTTTCCTGTTTATGTCGGCACATTATATATTCCTGTTAAACACCGCTTTCCATTATATCTTCTATATATTGCATCCTTCATAATAATAGATTGTTTTCTGTTTGGTAAAACACTTTTGTTGATTTTGTTGTTTCCTTAACTACAGACAACCTTGATAAAGAAGTACTATATGTATATTGAATCTACTCCAAATATTGGAAAAGAGGTCAGTCATCAAGAGTCACCAAAAGAAGGATGTGCATAAAATCAATAACCCTTCCCTATGAAGTCAGACCCTTTTTAAAGCTTAATTACGTATAGATCATCAATCTTTTAAGCAATATAACATTGAAATCTCGGATGATTTTGCTCGAGTGCCATATAGTTTTAATACAATCAACTGCAAATAATTTTAACATATAGTTATAATTTTAGAGTACGAGTACGAATACGAGTCATCTGAAGTTAGTATATAGTTTCTCACTCTAACGACATATCATATAGATACTCTCAAATCATCGTTATATGTGTATAAATACTATGATTTTTCTAGAGGCGTCAAGGTTAGACAGACATGTGGAAAATCTTCAGTCTCTTAAAAGAATATTTAAGATTTTGTTTAAGAGTTTCGAGGGGATGAGAAGGAAAGACTTTTGAAAATGAATTTTAAAAAAAATATAAAAAAGTAATTTATTTATTTTTAAAAATTGATTTTGTATAAAATAATAAAATAATATTTATTTATTATTATATTTTTAATTTTCAAAATATTATAATAACATAAAATATATTTGAAAAATTTATGCAAACCCTCCCAAATTTCCTTTAAATACAAATTTTGAATTCTTAAAATTGAAGTGTTTTTGATGTTATGAAAAAAATAAATCCTCAAAAATCCTTATAACCAAAATTCTTCAATTATTTCTGCTCCATCCTTTCCTTTTAAGCCCTCTCCTTCCTTTCCTTCTAAACTTCCAAACAAATTTTAAAGATCAATTTGGAAGTTGATTTTTGAAGAGTTTTTAAAAAATATTTTTTAATTTAAAAAAACAAATATAAAACATATTTCAAGATATAGATTCAATCCTCCAAAATCTTGGAAAAAATCAACTCTGAAACTGACATTAAGTAAATATCTCTCTCTAGTAAGGAGACATCGTCATTGCTTTCACATGCAAGTTTAATGATTATTCGATTCTTAAATCCATTCAAAATCTTTTTATTTTGTATCACTAAACCCTAAAATATATTAAAAAGATATGTAACCGTACTGATATTCACTCGCCTAAAATTAATGATTTTAAATTTTTTTGCAAGTAAAGCTTAGGACGTGATAATTATTTGAAAGTAAGAAAAAACCATGAAAACCTCATGTAACCTACATGATAGGTAAAAGATAAGATAAGAGAAAAGTAAAATACGATTATGACAACTAACATTGTCACAAGGAAATGTAAATAAATTGAAGATAAGATGTGTGAAGTACTGGTATCAGACGATTAATTGCCCGAACCATGACTATGTTCATGACACGAAAACATATGAACCTATAAGTGCAAGGGAAATGCTCTTTACATTTTTAGAGGAGCGTCCTACACTTTTGAAATTCAAAATTGCCTTAATGTGTCTGGAGACGCACCTAAAGTCACACAAATTTTTGTCTTTTTGATATCCATCATATTTTGAATAAAATATGGTATGAAGATGCATCTTCGTACGTTATTTGGGTGTACCCGGAGATGTATCTCCGAAATACCATATGTACTCAATTGTTAACCAATCACACTTCCAACATTTCTACAGGACTAGGTAAGTTTATTTATATTGTAGGGACCAAGTCAAGTTTTAATTTTGGATCATATGTCTTTGATCAAACTATGAAGCATGTTGCCTCTTATGCTGTGAAGATGCCAGTATCTTTTCCCTCATTGATTTGTGGTGTTATTTTGACTCAACACCCAAGTATCTTAATCAGTTGTGACAGCATCTGCAAAAGGGACCCTCCTCTTTCTTTACATTATAGGTTATTCACTGGGAAACATGTTCCAAACATTTTCATGATATCTGGATAGACATCTTCCAGACCTACTACTAGAACAAGCATCCTTGCTGGGCTAAAAGCTACCTACAAGACCTTGGATGAAATTATCAAAATTTGTATTAAGAGGAAAAGCAAGATTGAAATGTTGATAAAGGCCTTGTCTGAAGAAGAAGGAATATCGAAAGGTGATGGAACAGGTAAGTAAGAGGAAAACGAAGAAGATTCGGATGCAAGTGATGATGAAGACACTACCAGTAGTGATGAGGACTGAAGCACTATGGTTCTTTTGTGTGTTGTTTGTTCTTCTGTTTTTTGTGGGTTATGCCCTGAATATTATTGCACTTTATAGTGCTCTTGGTTGTGTTTGGTTTGTAAACTCGTTTTTGACTGATCTGCTAACTCTGATGTTTGGTTATTATTGTCAATGTCATACGGTGAACTGGACTTTTTTGTGGTTTTAATCGCAATGTCGCGGTTAGCAAGAGTCGCCACCGACTTTTCTTTTATCCAATAAGGAAAGGTGGAAAAGAACAGGAAAAACCTTAATTTAGATTTTGGGTTCGGGAGGTACATTATACAAAGGGAAGGTGTTAGCACCCTTTGTATCCATGGTTATCCATGGGCTCTTAATTGCTCGATCACTTATATTATTTTTGTCTAAAAAAAAGTGTTTGTGAATTGTTTAGAAAAATTGTTTTGAAAAGAGAATTTAACTTTGTAATGATTCTTGTATGAATGTATACAAAGTGATTATCTCGTTTAGTTTTGAAAATTGTTTAGAAAAATATAACTCGGTAATGATTCTAGTATGAATGTATACCAAGTGGTGATTTTCTGAAGGTATTTTGAAAGGTGTGAGGTGTGAAAAAATGTTTTAGGTTGTGAGCCAGCAATTAAGAGTTATACCGACCCAAGGTCTTTATGAGTATTTCCTATCCTTATGAGGGTAAAACTGTCCTTATTATTGAGAAATAAGTAGTTTTATCCTTTGGATGTAAAAGGGTCATCGTAGGGTCATCGATTGGTCATTGAAGGCAACAGTTACGAGGATACCTTAGCATTCGAAGGGACTATCATCTTTTAACCGTAGGCAACATCGGAGGGTCATCGAGGGACAAAATTGTATATTCGAAGGCAACATCCGAGGGACTATAAATTATTTTATGATGATTTAACCGAAGGGTCTTTGCTAAGGGTATCCCCACGTTCGCGGGACATGACCGTAATATCGTAATCGTAAGGCAACAAAGAGAGGTCCAAGATCACTTATTCAAAGGCAAAGTTTTACAATTAATTATATAATTAGGATGAAACTCCACATTAAAATTATTAAAAATAATATATTAAAAAATTAATACATTAGAAATTAATACATTAAAAATTAATTTAGGGTGAAACTCCACAAGGGTATCCCACAAATAAAGTGGAATACCTAGCCAATAACCTTTTCCTGGGATATGTGAACCTTTACGAAACTCAAAAAAAAAAGAAACATGTCAGAACACCAAATCAGGGTGCAATCGAAGATTACACCGGAGAAATATCACAACAATAAATAGGATAGGATGAATAATGCATGGCTATGATAAAACATAAAAAAAAAAGAATAGAAAAGTCAGCTACTGTCTCGTTCGCCTCTGCCTCGCCTAGCGAAGGCCAGGCGAATACTCGCCCCAGGCTCGCCTAGCGAGGTGCTAGCGAGCGGCCACGGATTTTGAATTTGAAAACAGCCCCATGTTAGGAACTTTGAATTTTATGGCATTTTATCACAGGAATAACATGATCAAACATTCAGGGTATTCAGGCATATTTAAATTCCCATACGAAAGCAAATTATATATCAACATTTAATCATGATGCATTATATATGTAGATATGGCCAATTGAAAGTATAAACAATAGAGATACGCAAACCTGTTTGCCAATTCAAGGTTGAAGGGATTGACCACTTGTAGTATCGGAATAAGTTAGGCAGCGGGAATTGGATGGCGATGGCTTCGGTGCAGATGGGCTGCCTTCAGGGTTTCTTTACTCTGAATTCTCCGGGTAGGCAGGGTTCCTATGCCAAAACTTCTATTCGTTCTTCTCTGTTCTCCTCCTCTTTTTTTTTTTCCAGTGAATCTCCCAGTGTAACTCCAAGTGTGACTCCTCTACTGAAACTTCAGTATTTATAGACTAATTTCGTGGGTAATGGGCTTGGAATGAGGGAGACCCAAGTCCAAAATAATTTGTTATATTTTATTTATTTATTTATTTTAATTATTTAATTAATTAATTAATTAATTTTTTTTTTTTTTTTTCGTTTTTTTTTTCGTTTTCTTTTTCATTTTTTTTTTTTTTTTTTTTTTTTTTTTTTTTTTTTTAGGAAAAATGATGGGTAATTTTTGGGGTATGACAGCTGCCCCTGTTCAATATTCTTGAACCGAGAGAGTTAAGATGGCGTGTATGCCATTCGTGGTCTGGAGGTGGAAGATTATTGAACACTAGAATGCCCCAAAAATTTGCACTTGAGAATCGACAGTTGGTCTTGATGGAGATGGGCTTAAAGATGCCATCCGGGAGGTTTGATGACGAAAGCTTCAGATCGCGCCGTATATTAGGCCAATTTGAAGACATGGGTGCCACACTGGGTCGTACGTTAGACCGTATAATGAGTCATCCATTAGGCTGCCGACTTCGCTGGGGAGTCGGAGTGTGTCATATGCTGTTGGGGATAAAGGATCAGAATGGACCATACGCTAGATCGTATCTGAGTTGCAGAATGAGCCGTACGTTAGGCTGAATCTGATGACGAAAGGGGTAGTCGTACGTTAGACTACACTTCAGAAATGTACCGTATGTTAGGTAGCATCTGAGGGGATGGACATCCGAACGGGTCGTACGTTAGACCGTCGCAGAATGAGTCGTCTGTTAGGCCGCATCTGATGATGAAAGCGGTAGTCGTACGCCAGACTACACTTCAGAAATGTACCGTACGTTAGGTAGCATCTGAGGGTTGTAAGATCCAAACGGGTCGTACGTTAGACCGCGTTGGGGTTGTTGAAGTTCAGAATGGATCGTACGTTAGATCGTATCCGAGTTGTAGAATGAGCCGTCCGTTAGGCTGCATCTGAAAAAGAAAGTAGTCGTACGCTAGACTACACCCCTGAATGTACCGTACGCTAGGCAGCATCTGAGGATTTGAAGGTCCAAATGGGTCGTACGTTAGACCGCATTGGAGTTGCTGAAGAAGTCATATGTTGGGCTGAATCAGAATGAACCGTACGTTAGGCTGTATCTGATAACCTGTATATGTTGTACTTGCAATAAATGTCTGGGATGGGCTTAAAGATGCCATCGTTAGGAGGATATCGAAGTGTTGTCAGAATGAATGTTCCCATGAACTGTATTTGAAATATGTATCTGAATCTTGAATGTGATTGATAAAGGTGTCTGTCTGAATGAACCTTTTATTTTGACTATATCAGGAGGATAAATAACCTGCAAAGAAAAGTTAGCTTCATGCTATGTCATGATGCATGAGATGTTTCGTGTTATGCTAAAATAAATGTGAATGTTGTATGCATGCGTATGCTGTGAAAGGATGTAATGAATGAGTTATGCGTATGAGAAGTTCTGCTTGGGGACTCTACTGGGGAAAATAAATCCCCATCTACTGATTTGAGACATTTGTGTCGATGACCCTTTCTCGGCTGGGGATGCTTGATTCTGTCTGATGGTAGAAATATTCCACAGATCTTGGCTGAGGATGGATGAGATGATCAATCTGTCTGATGATGCCGACCTCTGTTGGGGAATAGCTGGCTGTGCCGGGGAATACTGCCAATTTCTTCTGGGAAAAATAGGCTTGCTGGGGAAGAGAATTGGTAGCGGATTCATTGGAAGCATGATTAGACCTTTTCCTTGATCCTGAAGTCGGGTAGTAATTGCTATTGCTATTCTATGCATGTATTTTGGTAAACATTGGTCATATTCAAATGCATATATTAATTCAAATTAAATCAATGGACGTTTACGCAAACAAAACAGAAAAAGAAAAAAACAAAAGCATCTTTTGAAAGAAGGTTGTATTGATTTTGAAAGAAGGCCTATAAACAGGCAACTTGTGTACAAGGAGACAGAAATCCTAGTAAGAGGAAATTGTCGAAAACAAAGAGAAAGCTATGTGGAAGAAGTCCTATTGATTTTAAGCCTACTACTGTCATTATGTCTTCGAGCATCTCATCCCTTGCTGTCGGATAGAAGTGATTGGCTTGGTCAGTCCCTCGAACTTGGATGAAAGTTGACTGAGAACGGGACATAGTCATACGCTTTAATCCCTAATTTTTGCCTGGACCGCCTTTTCAGGTTTTCAGTCCACCAGGATACCCTTTTTGCCCAAGCCGCCTTTTCAGGTTTTCGACTTGCCGGGTGTACATTTTTTTTTATATATCCCTAATTTTTGCCCGAACCCTTTTGGTTCGCCGGGATGCCCTTACTTTTGCCTAGATACGTCGATCTAGCGGGTCTCTTTTATGCGTAGTATTTTTTAACTATGTCCGCGTTCACGGGATGTGGGAAGTCTTCACCATCCATTGTAGCGAGTATCATGGCTCCACCTGAGAATACCTTCTTAACTACAAATGGCCCTTCGTATGTGGGAGTCCATTTGCCTCTGGGGTCAGTTTGTGGTAGGATGATGCGTTTGATTACCAAGTCGCCAATTTGATACACTTGTCTCTTGACCTTTTTGTTGAATGCCCTGGTCATGCGCTTCTGATATATCTGCCCGTGACAAACAGCCGCAAGTCTCTTCTCATCAATCAGATTTATCTGATCGAGTCGAGTCTGAATCCATTCATCTTCATCTAAGCCCGCCTCTTTCATGATTCTTAGAGAGGGAATCTGAACTTCCACTGGTAAAACGGCTTCCATTCCGTAGACTAAAGAGAAAGGAGTTGCCCCTGTCGAAGTTCGCACGGAAGTACGATAACCATGAAGAGCAAATGGTAACATCTCATGCCAGTCTTTGTATGTTACCGTCATCTTTTGTATAATCTTCTTAATATTCTTATTAGCCGCTTCTACAGTGCCGTTCATCTTTGGCCGGTACGGAGAAGAGTTATGGTGTTTTATTTTGAACTGCGTGCAAAGTTCAGTAATCATCTTGTTGTTCAAATTAGTGCCATTGTCAGTGATAATTCTCTCAGGGACGCCGTATCGGCAGATGAGGCTGTTCTTGATGAATCGTGCCACCACATTCTTAGTAACAGAAGCAAATGAGGCTGCCTCCACCCACTTTGTGAAGTAATCAATAGCAACAAGGATGAAACGATGTCCATTAGAGGCGGTAGGTTTAATCTCGCCAATCATATCAATGCCCCACATTGCAAAGGGCCACGGCGCGGTCAACACGTTTAATGGAGCAGGAGGCACATGTACTTTATCCGCATAGATCTGGCACTTATGACAAGTTCTGGAGTGATGGTGGCAATCAGTTTCCATGGTAGACCAATAATACCCTGACCTCAGAATCTTCTTGGCCATTGTATGTCCACTAGAATGAGTCCCAAAGATACCGTCGTGCATGTCTTCCATAATCTTCTCTGATTCCTTTCTATCCACACAGCGAAGCAAAGTCGAATCATGGTTACGTTTGTACAATATTCCATTACTCAAAAAGAATTTAGCGGAGAACTTCCTCAGAAATTTCCTGTCATTGATGGATGTCCCTTCAGGGTATTCCTGAGCTTCTAAATATCTTTTTATCTCGTGGAACCAAGGCTTCTCTTCTACTTCATCAGCGTTAAGTTCATAACAATATGCTGGTTCGTCTAGTCGTTCAATGGTAATCCGGGGAGCTTCATTGTCCCATCTGACTCTGAACATAGATGACATGGTAGCCAATGCGTCTGCCAACTGGTTCTCCTCTCGGGGAATATGTTCGAATGTGATCTCTTCAAAGTATGGGATTAATGTCAACACCTGCTCTCGATAGGGGATGAGGTTCGAATGTTTAGTGTCCCATTCTCCTTTGACCTGACTGATTACTAAGGCTGAGTCTCCATACACCCTCAAAAACTTGATTCTCAGGTCTATAGCAGCTTTGAGTCCCAAAATACATGCTTCATACTCAGCCATATTGTTGGTACACTCAAAACATAGTCTAGCGGTGAAAGGCGTATGGCCACCCTTGGGGGAAATGATCACGACGCCAATACCGTTGCCCAATGCGTTAGACGATCCATCAAAAACCATAGTCCATCGGGATCCCACTTCGGGTCCTTCATTCGGTCCAGGTTCTTCATAATCAGTAACAAGCATGACATCCTCATCTGGGAACTCAAAATTCATAGACTGATAATCATTCACTGCCTGATGAGCCAAATGATCAGCTAGCACGCTTCCTTTGATTGCTTTTTGGGTGGTATACTGGATATCATACTCTGTTAAAATCATCTGCCATCTTGCTATTCTTCCGGAGAGGGCGGGTTTCTCAAATATGTATTTGATAGGATCCATCTTAGAAATCAACAAAGTGGTGTGATTCAACATATACTGTCTTAGTCGGCGAGCAGCCCAGGCCAAAGCACAGCAAGCTTTCTCGGGCTGTGAGTATCTTGTTTCACAGTCGGTACCTTTTGCTAAGGCAGTATATGGCATGCTCTTTTCGACCAGACTCGTCATGTTGCCCCAACACACCTCATTGAATTTTCTAACACGGTCAAATACGTAATTAAAGGTCTTCCTTCAACTGGTGGCATCGGAACTGGAGGTTCTTGGCGATATTTCCTGATTTTGTCATAAGCTTCTTGGCATTCATCATTCCATACCATCTCTTGATTTTGTCTCAGTAATTTGAAGATGGGTTTGCAGGTAGCAGTCAAGTGTGGAATGAATCGGGCAATGTAATTCGAGTGCCCCAAGAAACCTCTGACTTCTTTCTTGTTTATTTCAGTACCCAGATTTACAATTTCAATTGATTCCTCATGCGGCTGTATAGTCTTTTCTTCTTGCAGTAGTCGGGCAAGTTCTCCAGGGACTTCACAATCTTCCTCGCTTCCATCCTCGGCTTGGTAGATCGGATTTTCAAAGTCATAATGAACAGTAGCAGAGTCATTACCAACAGGATCCAGAGTGGATATGGATCGGCAAATTGTTACGTGAGTGTGTGCAAGAAACATAGCTTGTTTGAAAAATGACAGGAAAGATAAAGAGCGCAATATTTGAATGCAAAAAGTCCATTGATCTATTGAATATGAATATGCTTATGAAAATGACAAACCCCTAACAAATTGGCCATTGTGCCTCGGGCATAGACACAATGCTTTAAGAAGTTTGATTGTAAAAGAAAATTAAAATTTGCAATTCTAGAATAAACAATAACAATTACTCCTGACTAAAGGAAATCGGGATAATGTCTTCAGCCTTCCAATTGTTGAGTCCGTCACCAATTGTTGGGAAAATCCAGCTATCCAAGTCGCAATCGCTATCAGCATCTTCCATAGCATTAATCTGATTTTTGACTATCTTTCCAGAGTTAAACCCCAGGCCAGCTTTATCAGACTTGTACGGTACATTGATCAGTTGACCCCAACCAGCACGATCACCATTTTCAATCGCGGCTTGAGCATCTTTCAGAGAGATCATGACAGGGGGAGCACGAACAACCTTGGGCACAAGGGGAGTTGGCTTAAGGACAGGACTGGGTGGAGGAACCACTTCAAATGACTGAGAAGGAGTCTCAAAGAATTCACCATCCATCTCAACGTATTTGAAGGCTTGCACACTACTGACAATATACTCTTCTTCTCCACATACAGTGACAACCATGCCTGCTATTGGATACTTCAGCTTTTGATGAAGCGACGAAGCTACCGCATCTGCCCCATGGATCCAAGGGCGCCCCAACAAGCAGGAGTAGGCGGGACAAATGTCCATCACGTGAAAGGTAGTGTTGAAGACTTGAGGTCCTATCTTGATAGGGAGAACCACTTCACCATAGACAACACTCTTCGCACCATCGTAAGCACGCACCACAACATCACTAGGTTTCAGTTCAATGCTTTTATAGTCAAATTTATCGAGCACAGCTTTCGGGAGTACGTTCAAGGAGGAGCCATTGTCGATCAACACGTGAGCCAAGGTGATCCCCTCGCACTCGATGGAGATATGCAGAGCTTTATTGTGATTCTTTCCCGCTGGTGTCAGGTCAGCATCGGAAAAGCCTAGGCCATTGTCAACAGTCAAATTAGCAACATAATGTTCGAATTGATCGACGGATGTTTCTTGAGGCACATGAGCGGTCTTCAAGAATTTCATCAATGCATTGGCATGGGATTCAGAGGATAATAACAAGGACAACATTGAGATTTTAGACGGAGTATGCCCCAATTGTTCCACTACATCAAAATCGCTCTTACGGATGATTTTCAGCATCTCTTCCATTTCCTGTTTGGCAACATCTTCAGAAGTAACTTCGACCGATGTCTTTGACTGAGGAGGATTGACTGGTCTTTTTCCTCGAATTTCGGGAGCGGGAGGTGAGATTTCTGGAGAGAAGACCCTTCCACTTCGAGTAATTTTACTAGTCCCCACAATATCATTAGGATTAGCAGAACTACCAACTTGCTTTATGCCATGGATGTAAACGTCGCCTCCATAGTTCCACGGAATAGCTTTGCTGGAGGAATATGGCACGGGGCCAGGTGCGGTAATAATCAGGGGAGCCACTTTGGGCTCAGCGGTAATCTTCACAGGCACTCTAGTAGCGGTAATCTTCACTGGAGCTTTGGACCTAGCAATCACAGATACCTCTTCAATAGAGTTGTCCACCTTAGGAACCCTTTCAAATAGAATTGTACGATCATCCATCAGCCGTTGAATGCCGTTCTTCAACTTCAAACAATCATTGGGTCGGAGTACACAGAGATCGCAATCTTCAGCACAACCTGGAAATAAACCAGCTTGCAATAAATTCTTCTTAACGATCAGGAGAGGAGATGCTAAATCAGCAACGTCAGTAACGTGAGAATTGTCGTCCACAACATTAACATTCTGGTCATGATTAGGCATAGGTGCTGTGATGACATTGGGGGTCGCCGGAGGATCAAATTCAATTTCTCCAGCGTCGATCATATCCTGAATCTTGTTCTTCAACAACCAGCAATCATTCGTATCATGCCGGGGCTATCGGAGTGATAGGCACACCTGGCGTTGGGATTATAACGAGGAGAAGTAGTGTTGGGATTTGCAGGAGGGCCTCTGAGGGTAATCAAATTGGCCTTTAACATACTCTGCAGTGCTTGGGTTAAAGTCATATTGATCTTGGTAAACTGTCTTCTCGACCTGTCTTGTCTGTGTTGGAAGTTCTGAGATGGCGGTGCGGCAATTGTAACTGCCCCAACAGTATGGTCACGATTCTTCTTGTTATGCTTCCTCTCACTGTACACAGCATTTGATTCATTCTTTCCCTGATAGGACTTTTTGGTGCTTGCAGAAGTAGCTGCCTGTATCTTTCCACTTCGAATGCCGCTTTCAACCCGTTCACCTGTCAAGATAAGTTCAGTGAAACCTGACGAGGAACTTCCCAGTAGATGGCTGTAGAATGGGCCAGTCAGTGTACCCATGAACATGTCCACTAACTCTCGATCAGTCATAGGGGGTTTGACTCTGCCAGCCAAATCTCTCCACTTTTGAGCATATTCTTTGAAACTTTCTTTAGAGCCCATAGTCATATTTTGTAGCTGTAGCCGAGTAGGCGCTAACTCAGAATTATACTGGTAGTGCTTATAGAAAGCTGTTGCTAAATCAGTCCATGTGCGGATGTTAGAGCTCTCAAGCTGATAATACCACTCTAACTGTGTGCCAGAGAGACTCTCTTGGAAGAAATGGATCCACAGTTTCTTATCAGTAGTGTGCGGCTGAATCTTTCTCACATAAGCCCTTAGATGCATCTGAGGACAAGAGGCACCATCATACTTAGTGAAAATGGGAACCTTGAATTTGCGGGGAATGACCACATCAGAGACCAGACCCAAGTTTTCGAAATCCAGACCGGGCACTTTCTGCCCCTCCATAGCTAGCATACGTTCTTCCAGCAACTTGTACTTATCATCCTTCGGAGAGTACTGTTCATGTTCATAATCTTCGTCGTCGTCCTCAGAATTGACGAGATTAGGATTCTCATCTTCCGAATCATTCTCGGTCTCTTCTTCTGAATCCTTCGGAATTCTAATCTTGACTCCTGTAACCTGTCCCTTAAGCCTTCTCCCCGGGTTGATGTAACCCACAGGTTTCTGGTCCTTCTTCTTCTCCATCAAAAGAGCTTTCAGTTCTTCCTGCCCCTTAGATAAGCTCAGCATCATTTCCTGGAATTGAGCATTCTGGGCCTGGAGATCTTTGACAGTTTGTTCGAGAGCCATTGTTCAATCTGTTTGAATCTGCTGGAATCTGTTTGATAGGAAAATCGTGAGAACACTGATCCTTTAGAATACCTGTTATGCGATGCAATGCAATGTATGAAATGTTTTCAAGGACTTTCGGGATTTAACTTTGCATAAACTAACAAAAAGAGCTTTTTTTTTTCTTTTCTCTTTTGTTTTTGCTTTTGTTTTTGTTTTTTTCTGTTTTTTTTTTTTTAGCAGAGTTAAATCCCTAAATCCTTGAAATGGTTAGTACAATGCCATGATGTTATGATGTTATGTTGTTATGATGTCATGTTGTTAGATAAATAACAAGCACAAGCAAGTCACACAACAAGCATTCCTAGGTTTTAAGGCTTGCGTGAGTTCCATAGGTAAATACCCTCCCCACTGAAGTTTGGTTGGTTCAACCTGTCTTAGAATAGTAACCGGGTTCTAGAAGGATCTCAAATCATTGACCTTTCCTTAAGTCCACTTCAGTGCAACACCAAGTGGTTGACCGAAGCTTCCCTAAAGTCCAATCTCAAAGAGTGTAGTATCGAGTCTCAACCAACTCCAGTCGGAACCGAAGCCAGTTATCTCACTACTTTCTAATGGCCAAGATGAGTCAATTAGGGTTCTAAAGGTCTGGTTAATGCTTTTATGACACCACGCGAATGCCAAATATTTCCTCAACTAACATGAGGAACATCAGGACATCCAAAGTGCCACATTAACCGTAGCCATCATTTTGACCATTCCAGTATACGCCGGACAGTCGCGATGATCTCTTGCTACTTACCTAAGGTACACTAGATCCGGGTGTAGGATCTTTCACTCAAGCATAACATACCCAAGCAATCCCTTAAAAATAAATCAGACAAATTGAATAAGTGATCTTGTTTTTAAGGTAACCTCTCTTTTAAATATTTAGGGTCCCCAGCAGAGTCGCCAGTTCTGTCATACGGTGAACTGGACTTTTTTGTGGTTTTAATCGCAATGTCGCGGTTAGCAAGAGTCGCCACCGACTTTTCTTTTATCCAATAAGGAAAGGTGGAAAAGAACAGGAAAAACCTTAATTTAGATTTTGGGTTCGGGAGGTACATTATACAAAGGGAAGGTGTTAGCACCCTTTGTATCCATGGTTATCCATGGGCTCTTAATTGCTCGATCACTTATATTATTTTTGTCTAAAAAAAAAGTGTTTGTGAATTGTTTAGAAAATTGTTTTGAAAAGAGAATTTAACTTTGTAATGATTCTTGTATGAATGTATACAAAGTGATTATCTCGTTTAGTTTTGAAAATTGTTTAGAAAAATATAACTCGGTAATGATTCTAGTATGAATGTATACCAAGTGGTGATTTTCTGAAGGTATTTTGAAAGGTGTGAGGTGTGAAAAAATGTTTTAGGTTGTGAGCCAGCAATTAAGAGTTATACCGACCCAAGGTCTTTATGAGTATTTCCTATCCTTATGAGGGTAAAACTGTCCTTATTATTGAGAAATAAGTAGTTTTATCCTTTGGATGTAAAAGGGTCATCGTAGGGTCATCGATTGGTCATTGAAGGCAACAGTTACGAGGATACCTTAGCATTCGAAGGGACTATCATCTTTTAACCGTAGGCAACATCGGAGGGTCATCGAGGGACAAAATTGTATATTCGAAGGCAACATCCGAGGGACTATAATTTATTTTATGATGATTTAACCGAAGGGTCTTTGCTAAGGGTATCCCCACGTTCGCGGGACATGACCGTAATATCGTAATCGTAAGGCAACAAAGAGAGGTCCAAGATCACTTATTCAAAGGCAAAGTTTTACAATTAACTATATAATTAGGATGAAACTCCACATTAAAATTATTAAAAATAATATATTAAAAAATTAATACATTAGAAATTAATACATTAAAAATTAATTTAGGGTGAAACTCCACAAGGGTATCCCACAAATAAAGTGGAATACCTAGCCAATAACCTTTTCCTGGGATATGTGAACCTTTACGAAACTCAAAAAAAAAGAAACATGTCAGAACACCAAATCAGGGTGCAATCGAAGATTACACCGGAGAAATATCACAACAATAAATAGGATAGGATGAATAATGCATGGCTATGATAAAACATAAAAAAAAAAGAATAGAAAAGTCAGCTACTGTCTCGTTCGCCTCTGCCTCGCCTAGCGAAGGCCAGGCGAATACTCGCCCCAGGCTCGCCTAGCGAGGTGCTAGCGAGCGGCCACGGATTTTGAATTTGAAAACAGCCCCATGTTAGGAACTTTGAATTTTATGGCATTTTATCACAGGAATAACATGATCAAACATTCAGGGTATTCAGGCATATTTAAATTCCCATACGAAAGCAAATTATATATCAACATTTAATCATGATGCATTATATATGTAGATATGGCCAATTGAAAGTATAAACAATAGAGATACGCAAACCTGTTTGCCAATTCAAGGTTGAAGGGATTGACCACTTGTAGTATCGGAATAAGTTAGGCAGCGGGAATTGGATGGCGATGGCTTCGGTGCAGATGGGCTGCCTTCAGGGTTTCTTTACTCTGAATTCTCCGGGTAGGCAGGGTTCCTATGCCAAAACTTCTATTCGTTCTTCTCTGTTCTCCTCCTCTTTTTTTTTTTCCAGTGAATCTCCCAGTGTAACTCCAAGTGTGACTCCCCTACTGAAACTTCAGTATTTATAGACTAATTTCGTGGGTAATGGGCTTGGAATGAGGGAGACCCAAGTCCAAAATAATTTGTTATATTTTATTTATTTATTTATTTAAATTAATTAATTAATTAATTAATTAATTAATTTTTTTTTTTTCTTTTTTTTTCGTTTTTTTTTTTTTTCGTTTTTTTTTTTTTTTTTTTTTTTTTTTTTTTTTTTTTTTTTTTTTTTTAGGAAAAATGATGGGTAATTTTTGGGGTATGACAGTCAACTTTATGGCTAAAAACGGGGAGTAGATAGTTGTGATTATAGTTGTGATTGATTATTCTGATTAGTTACTGTTTCCCACTAAGGGTGGGAGGTCTTGTATGGAAAGGGAGTAACTCTTGGGGTAACTCTTTGGTTAACTCTTGCCCCTGGATCTGCTACTCATGGGGAGCATTTTTTTTGCTGTTATGAATGGGTTGTTGATGTTAATAATGTCAGGATCAATGTCCTGACATCCTGACTAAAGAGAACTTATTTTTCTCTTAGGCAAGTTCTTCGTGTGCGAGTTTATCTCTCTAGTTTGAGGAAATGGTTTTTCGTTGCGCCTTCCTCTGGTGTTCTTGAGGAAAAAGGGTTTTAGTTGTTTGCATGATGGTTTGTTACTATGATCCTTACCCTCATTCATGTTGGTATATGCAAAGATTGTTTTAGCCAAAAAAAATCCAAAGGGGGGATTGTTAAGTCTGATATGTACTGATTGGCTTCATTTTGGAAACACAAGTATTATTGTCAAATGTTGAACAAGATGACCTGCCATGTTGGTTCAACATTGGAGTATGGCCTATTTTAGTATCTTGTGAGATTTGTTATTTCTTTTTATGACTTATCTGAAGATACTCTGAAGATAAAGTTCACGAATTATGAAGAGCTTTTTCTAAAAAAGCAAAAGACTATTTTTCCTTGACTTGTTTGCGAAGTAAAGATGTCAAAACATTTTAGGAAACATCTGATCTAATTGAAATCAAATTTTTTGAAGATTGTGCAGAGTCTTTCCACTGCTATTTATAGATCGTTTCTAAACCTAAGAATGTATCGAAACAGTTCAGAATATTGTCTAATTTAGGGTTTTGTGTCTTTGTATTGTATAAGCCATTCGAGTATCTCTTCGATACTTGAATTGGACCTGGTTTATTGAGTTATAACTGCCAATCCCTCATAAGCTTTTAAGCAAGGATGGATTGTATTTTTCTATTATAAGTTGTTGTGATTGAAGAGAAGTGAGAGGGGTCTCATATCTAGAAGAGTATTAGATAGAAACATCCATGGGTAGAGATTAGGTGAGAAGTTTGTAAATCCTGAGGTTGTTCATAACTTCAAACTAATTATGTGATAGTGGATTTCCTTCATAGCTTGGTAGCCCCTAGATGTAGGTGATGTTGCACTGAACTGGGTTAACAACTACTTGTGTTATTTCCTATTATGCTGTTATTTAAATCTTGTAGCGGGGTATTCGTTACCGTTAGAGATATTGACTAAATCCACGGTAAATCATACAAGTCGAGTCGCCACCGCACTTCTATTTATCCAAAGGAATGGTTAGAAAGCGAACAAAAACCTAAAAGTTTTATCGAATCAAAAACTAGTAAAAATGTCAGAGATCTGGGTAAGGGGGTTGGTTATGCAATGGGAAGGTGTTAGGCACCCAAAGCATCCTAGGTACTCCTAGGGAGCCCTTATCACATTTGTTGCAAAGGTTGTTATTTTTTTTATTTTTGAAAATTTATTTGTGCAAACATGATTGAAGAGATGAGAAAAGCGTGTATGTTTATCTAATGTACTACTTACTAAAAGAAGGGTCATAAGAAAATGACTCGCACGGACGTCGCATCCACTCCATACGTATCTCATCTGAATCTGAGAATCAGAGTCTTCGTAGCTCGGCTACCTATGGGTTAAAGAGGAGTGTGCTCGCTAAGACACCGCGTCTTATGCCTACGTATCTCATCTGGGATGAAAATAAGAGCAAAACGTAGTTCGACAACCTATGGGGTAAGGGTTGTGTTTTGGGGTGAACGACGTTACTACGCAATCTACCGGATGCTCGACCTTTGGAGACTTACTCGCCTGTAGTGGAAGGAGATAACGTGTTCTTAGGAGAAGAAAAATCAATGAGTTTGGGGTGTTTAGGGATGCTCATGCAAAAAGGAAGTCCTAGATGAAGGAACCGCGTTACCTTAAATGACATGCCACGAGAGGCTATACGAAACCTAAGAAATCGGTAACATGCGGGAAAAGTAAAGGGATCGAGAGATCTACCGTACAGATAAAGATCCGAAGTAACAGCAGTTAGATAAATAAGAAACCCAAAGACTCTTCCAAGCTAAACACCATCAAAGAAAGCGAGTCAGTACAGGTAATCGGAATAGACCTCCAGGTGGTACCCCACAAATAAAGTGGAACACCAAGCAAGCTATCCCTGCAAGAGTATGTGAGCCCTCACAAAACAAAACTCAACAAACAGGTTAGAGAAACAAGATAGGGTAATCAAGAGTTTCCCCTAAATCAAAATGTAACCACATGAATCATGCCATTAAAATTCACAAAAAGCAACCAAGGGTAGGAGGCCTAAACCTCTTGTCAAACACATGCATCCAAAGGGTATCAAATTCACCCATAATACCTCATACATTCAGAGCATTCAAATTAAAAGCATAAAGTAATGGGAATAAGGCGAACCTGACTGGAGAGATCGAATGAAATTGAATTGCCCGGTTGGGTTTGGAAAGCAATCTGAGGGTTTATATGAGAGGGAATTGGTTCTTTGCCGATGAGTTCCCTTCAGTCTCTGGAAGTTGCTCTGAACTTTATTAGCTCTTCTCTCACTATCTTTTTCCCTGCCAGGGTAATAGGAATAGAATGGCCTTTTGTTTCACTGAAACTCTGAATTTATAACCTGATTTTTGTGGACCTGTGGGCTCAAATGAGAGAGGCCCAAGTCCAAAAAATTTTTGTTATATTTTATTTATTTATTTATATTTATTTTTATTTATTATTTTATTTATTTTTTTTAAATACGTGGGCTTCGCCTAGCGAGCATGACAGTTCAAGAAATTCCTCTGAGCGTAGGTGATTCTGGTGGCTTTTCTTGGGACTCGCTAGGCAACCCATTCTGCTCGCCTAGCGAGCATGACAGCTCATGAACAAACTTTTGCTCCTTCAAGATTAACGTTTTGACTGACGAATAGACCCCATTTGAACCTGTTGGAAGTATCTCAAGCCATTCCCTTGTGTTGACTGATCATCTAAATAGAACCCACAAAGTGTCTTGGATGATACTCAAGCTTCAAACAAAAGATGTTAGTGACACATTTTTGTGCTTTTGGTTAGTAAACAAAAGTAAGAGAAACAATGATGTATAATTCAAGCATGCTTGGTGATCTCAAGCCAATCACAAGGAGTCCCACCCAAAGGCAAAGGGAACCAAGATGCTAAAGATCCTTGAGGCAATGCAAATGCAATGTTATGATGCCATGAGGGATCTTAGGGTCAAAATTGGGGTCTTACAGATGCCCCTATTTAAGGTCATTCTAGCCGGAGAAGTGAAGGTTAAAATCTTCGTCTCGACGGGGTAGAATGGGCTTAAATAATAACAAAGAGATGAATTTTGGTCCCTAAGAGACCTCATGATGCAAATGTAGGTATGAAAAATGGTAGCACTCTGTGGAGATATGTGTCCAAAAAGCAAAGAAATCAGAAGCCACTGATAATCCATATGAGCAATTCACTCCATGGGACAAAGACCCTGGGGACTCTCCTGGGGATAGAAAAGGGATAAAAATGCGCGAGCAGGTCACGACTCAAAGCGTGGGGAACAGAGTTCCAAAGGGAAAAGATCCAATGGAAAGACTCGAGCTGACTCGAAGATGCATGTATTGGGGAATATGCCAATACAGCAAAAAACTATCCACAGCGGATACTTCGGATAAAATCCGGATGAAAACAATCCACTAAGGGACTTCGTTGGGGATGTCCACAAGGACACTCCTAGGGAAGCAGCGGGACGAGGTATTACCGGTTACTGGGTAATAAGCTCAAGGAGACAAGTGATCTGAACGCCAGGTATGAGGGTGACAGTTACAACATGCTCAGGAAGAGATGAATATCCAAGACCGGCATAAGGGTGAGAGATATCAAAACTTCAAAACGTCTGAGGAAAACCTAAAAGGTATACTTCAACTCAGGGATTCTGACTCCACAGGGGACAAAAAGTCATAATAGGGAGCAGAGAGGAAGGAACACCAGGGATACCGGTTACTGGGCATATAATAGGTGACCAACCAAGGCGTGAACTGGGGAATATTCCCAAAACACTCATCATCCAAAAGAGGGCTAAAAGCAAACTCGATTACAGGATGGATATTCGACTCCACAAAAGGGATACGAATCTTACTCAACTGGGGAACAAAAGGCTTCAGACCCGAGAGTGCATGAGATATACTATCTATTACCGTCAGAACGTAGATAATATACTCGCATGGACGATTATCCACAACCGGTTACTGGGTTAATAAAGGATAAATCGACCGAAAAGAAAAGACATCGGGATACCGAAACTAGGTATATAATGATGACCAATTCAGGAGAGAAACAATCGTCACCAACAACAACAGGGTAGACGAGAGATGACCCGCTGAGGATAAATTGCGTAATCAGGGAAATTATCCAAGCAGATGAGGGGATATCCTCATCGAATATTGGATGAAGATAACTGTCACCAATTAAAGATGAGCAAAAATAGTTACTCTGCAAAAAGGGAAGAAATAGGGTTTACAACTACCGGTATGAGGGTAGAGAACCACATACTCCGCCGGGGATAATAATTACTAATTATTGAGAAATTCTTCATTTACCACGGGGAAACAGGAAAAGAGTCTCAAGAGACCGATCTAGGATCAAACTAGATAGGCACACCAAATCAAGACTTGTCCCGGTGAGGATATAACTCAATGGGGAAACCCATCCCAATATATATGTTGGGAAGGAACAAAAACAATCAACATCCACGAGGATATAACCTGGTGGGGAATATGGAAGAAAGGATAGACGCTTTCTGCTTATGGAGCTGACTCTATATGGAGAGATCAGACACACACATCTGCTCGGGGAAGTATATCACCAAATAGCAGGAGACAGCAAACAATGATATATGGCAAAGAATGCAACATGAATATCTGAATGTTATAATTATGCATGAATATGCGTGGTTTATGTCTGATGTATGCTGACAGACAGACATATCTAACACAACCAGGTCCAGGAATCAACCACCCGGTACTACATCTCAAGAGAGAAAGCCAAGTTCATCGGGGAGTATCCAATCTGCTGGGGATCAGAGATACCAGGAAGCAAAGAACTCTGCAAGGGATGAATCATCAATCATTCCAGCTGGGGACGAGAGTTATCACAGACAAGGTCCACCACACCAACAACTCTACTGCGGAATCTATCCGAGGAGATAAAGGATTTATCGGGATCAACCACCAAATACCACTCTTGCCCAAAGAGATCCAAGCTGCTGAGGAAGAAAGATTGCTACTCTGCTGAAGGGAAGAGAGGTGACTCTCAACAAGCAATCCACTTGGTAGGATAAACCACAAAGGGGTTCCGGAGGGAGGAGATACAATCATGCTAGGAATATGGACAAAAATCTTACCTTGTTGGGGATCGTACCACCCTTGGGAGAGCACTGAGGATCTCCTAAGTATCCTTTCGTCATTGTGAATGTTCACTTTGTTTAAAAACAAATTATAAAAAATTTGATCGTTTAAAACAATGATATTTTCTTAATCAAAACATGCAAAACATTTGTTGAATAGAAACAGATAAGAGTGCCAATAATTGGATAAAAGGCTCAAATTTATTTGATAGAATGGTAGTCTGCGAATGGCAAGACTCCATAGATCTTTACAAATTTGAAATTGGTGATATATATTGGAAAAGGGCTACATTGAACATAATGACCATTTCTCCACCAATTCTGAATCCGATGTATTTGAAGCTTTGGCTGATAATGAGCAAGGATCTCTGACGGACGACAGTTGTAGAACAAAGTCTTGTCAGGATGCAATTACTTGCCAAATCCCTAATTTTTGCCTAGATTTCCCCAAGATGAGGTACTCAATCTAGCGGGATACCTATATTCATTTTTCATGTCTCTAACTTTTGCCTGGACCGCCCTTTCAGGTTTTCAATCCACCGAGACGCTCATTTTTGCCTAAGCCGCCCTTTCGGGTTTTCAACTTAGCGAGCTATTCAGTTTTATTTTTTTAGGCGAAGTATTTCTTGACTGCATCTGAATTCACAGGACGAGTGAAATCCTCCCCATCCATAGTTGTAAGTATCAAAGCACCGCCTGAAAAGGCTCTCTTAACAACATACGGACCCTCATAGTTCGGAGTCCAATTACCCCTGGAATCGGGCGCGAAAGACAGAACTTTCTTGAGCACAAGGTCACCTTCTCGGAACACATGAGGCTTGACCTTCTTATCAAAAGCTTTCTTCATTCTCTGCTGATATAACTGACCATGGCACATGGCAGTCAATCTCTTTTCTTCTATCAAGTTCAGCTGGTCATAACGACTCTGAACCCATTCAGCATCAGTCAACTTGGCGTCCATCAAGACTCTCATTGATGGGATCTCCACCTCTACTGGGAGTACCTCCTCCATGCCATAAACAAGAGAGAAATGGGTTGCCCCTGTTGAAGTGCGGACAGATGTACGATAGCCATGCAAAGCGAATGGCAACATCTCATGCCAATCTCTGTATGTAACAACCATCTTCTGGATAATTTTCTTAATGTTCTTATTAGCAGCTTCAACAGCCCCATTCATCTTGGGTCTGTAAGGAGAATAATTATGATGTGCAATCTTGAACTCGCTACACAGCTCTTTCATCATTTTGTTGTTCAAGTTAGATCCATTATCAGTAATGATCTTATCTGGCACACCATATCGGCATATGAGTTGATTCTTGATAAACTTCACGACCACCTGCCTGGTCACATTTGCATACGACGTCGCTTCAACCCACTTGGTGAAGTAATCAATTGCTACGAGAATAAATCTGTGTCCATTGGACGCTTTCGGCTCTATCATGCCAATCATGTCAATTCCCCACATGGAGAAAGGCCATGGTGATGAGATCACATTCAAAAGTGTCAGGGGAATATGAATCTTATCAGCATAAATCTGACACTTGTGGCATTTTTTCAAAAATTTGCAGCAGTCATACTCCATTGTCAGCCAATAGTAACCTGCTCTCAACATCTTTCTAGCCATGGCATGTCCATTGGAATGAGTACCAAATGAACCCTCATGGACCTCAGTCATAAACAGGTCTGCTTCGTGTCTATCCACGCATCTGAGCAGAACCATGTCAAAATTTCTTTTGTAAAGCACTTCGCCATTGAGGTAGAAACTGCCTGACAATCTCCTCAAAGTCTTCCTATCTTTTACAGATGCCCCAGGCGGGTAAATCTGGCTCTGAAGGAAACACTTGATATCATAATACCACAGCTTATCATCTTTTACTTCTTCTACTGCAAATACATGAGCTGGTCTGTCCAAGCGCATCACGGTGATATTGGGGACTTCATTCCACAATTTAACCACAATCATTGAAGCAAGCGTAACAAGAGCATCTGCCATCCGATTCTCATCTCGAGAAATATGATGGAAGTCAACCTCAGTAAAGAACGTTGAAATCCTCCTCGCATAATCTCTGTATGGAATTAGGCCAGGCTGATTCGTTTCCCATTCACCCTTAATCTGATTAACAACGAGGGCCGAATCACCATATACATCAAGATGCTTGATCCTTAGATCAATACATTCCTCCAATCCCATAATACAGGCCTCATACTCAGCCATATTATTCGTGCATTTGAAAGTTAGCCTTGCTGTAAAAGGAATATGCGCGTCCTGAGGAGAAATAATCACGGCCCCAATACCATTTCCATACTGATTTACAACGCCATCAAACACCATACTCCATCTGGAACCAGGCTCTGGCCCTTCATCAAGTGTAGGCTCATCGCAATCTTTCACTTTCAAATACAAAATTTCCTCATCCGGGAAGTCATACTGAACTGACTGATAATCTTTAATAGGTTGATGTGCCAAATGGTCAGCCAAGATACTACCTTTAATAGCCTTCTGAGCTCGATACTCAATATCATACTCAGATAACAACATCTGCCAACGGGCAATTCTCCCTGTTAAAGCAGGCTTCTCGGAGATGTACTTGATTGGATCCATTCTGGATATCAACCAAGTCGTATGATTTATCATATACTGGCGTAAGCGCTTAGCAGCCCAAGCCAAAGCACAGCATGTCTATTCAAGCATTGAGTATCGAGACTCACAATCAGTGAACTTCTTACTCAGGTAGTAAATAGCATACTCCTTCTTCCCTGATTCATCTTGCTGACCAAGGACACAACCCATCGAGTCTTCAAGAACAGTCAGATACATGATCAAAGGTCTTCCCTCTACAAGCGGAGACAGAATCGGAGGCTCAGACAAATATTCTTTAATATTGTCGAAAGCTTTCTGGCAATCCTCGGTCCAATCATGGGACTGATCTTTCCGGAGGAGCTTGAATATAGGCGCACATGTGGCAGTCATGTGGGATATGAATCTGGAAATGTAATTCAAGCGGCCAAGAAAACCTCGGACTTGCTTCTCAGTTTTGGGCGCAGGCATCTCTTGTATTGCTCTGACCTTTGCAGGATCAACTTCAATACCTCTTTCACTAACGATAAAGCCCAATAACCTGTCGGAACGGACTCCAAATGTACACTTGTTGGGATTCAGACGAAGCGTATACTTCCTCAGACGCTGAAAAAGCTTCAACAGGTGCTCTATATGTTCAACTTACGTTCTCGACTTAGCAATCATATCATCAACATATACCTCAATCTCCTTGTGCATCATATCATGGAATAAGGTAGTCATAGCTCGTTGATACGTGGCTCCGGCGTTCTTCAAACCGAAGGGCATCACTCGATAACAGAATGTTCCCCAAGGTGTGATGAATGTTGTCTTCTCCATATCCTCGGGTGCCATTTTAATCTGATTATATCCAGAAAATCCATCCATAAACGAGAAGACATTGAATTTAGCCGTATTATCTACCAACATATCAATGTGTGGTAGAGGGAAATCATCTTTTGGACTAGCTTTATTCAAGTCTCTATAGTCCACACACATCCGGACTTTTCCATCTTTCTTAGGCACGGGCACAATATTGGCCACCCATTGAGGATATATAGAAGTCACTAGGAACCCCGCATCAATTTGCTTCTGAACTTCCTCTTTGATCTTCACTGCCATATCAGGATGAGTTCTTCTGAGCTTCTGCTTTACAGGCATGCACTCAGGCTTTAGAGGTAGGAAATGTTGCACAATATCAGTATCTAGACCAGGCATGTCTTCATATGACCAGGCAAAGACGTCAACATATTCTCGTAGCAACTTAATCAACCCCTTCTTAACAGATTCTTCCAGAAGTGCCCCAATCTTTACCTCTCGCACACAATCTTCAGACCCCAAGTTGACTGTTTCCAGATTCTCAAGATGTGGCTGAATGATCTTCTCTTCATGCTCAAGTAGCCGGGTAATCTCATTAGGAACCTCTTCAACATCATCTTCCTCTACCTCAAATACAGGGAATTCAAAATTGGGAGATGGTGTTGGGTCATTATGTTCAATGGGTCTAGAAATCAACCTGCATAATGATTTTGGATATGAAAAGATTTAGAATTCAAACAAGGCAAATCATTATGCAGATGAGAAGGTTGATTTTATTTTATTTTTTAGGGTTTTATGTGATCACCAATTTCATGCAAAAACAAAAAGGTAAAATAAATGGGAAAAACAAACATTTAACATGAATTTATTGAATGAAAATATCATTGTATTTATGTTGCCAACAATGTTATCACTCCTCCTTTTGGCATGGGAGAAGGGTTTTTAAACAAAGTGATCATTACGTTGACTTATGGACAACTGTTGGAATATCCACAGCGACCCAATTGTTGCAGACCCCACCAGGGATGATGAAGTTGCCAGAATCCTTTGTATCTTCTTCTAAAACGGCAGCAGCCTCCTCATCTAGACCAGTGTGGATGAAACCTCCACTCTTGAATAACCCTTGCTTGTTGAAAGTACCAGAAGAAAAACCTATGCAAGCCCGGGACTCGTTGTCTTCTAACTCAATCATTTTTCCTAAACCAGTGGTTGCACCACGCTCAATGGCCAACTTTACATCTTTGTAGGAAGCAAATGAAGGAGTTCTCTTCTCAATAGGCTCAGCAATAGATAAAGCTTGGAAAGGAGTTCCAACTTCAACCTCAGCATCTATATAAGAGAAGGAAGACAAATGGCTAACCAGGAGAGCCCTTTCTCCCCCTACCACCACTAGCTTCTTGTTTTTCACGAATTTCAATTTCTGGTGTAGGGTGGACGTCACGGCGCCTGCCTCGTGAATCCATGGTCTGCCTAAGAGACAACTATACGATGGGTGAATGTCCATAACCTGGAAGGTAATCTGGAAATCACTTGGTCCGATCTTGATTGGGAGATCAACTTCCCCAATCACAGTTTTGCGAGACCCATCAAAAGCCTTCACAACTACTCCACTCTGCCTCATGGGAGGCCCTTGATATGATAGCTTTGAGAGAGTGGACTTTGGCAATACGTTCAATGGTGACCCGGTGTCAACCAACACATTGGACATGGCTTCGTCTTTGCAATTCATAGATATGTGTAATGCCAGGTTGTGATCTCTTCCCTCCTCAGGGAGATCAGAGTCACAAAAGCTCAAGTTGTTACAAGCAGTAATGTTTGCAACAATGCTATCGAATTGATCCAAAGTGACATCGTGATCCACATATGCCACCTCCAACACCTTCTGCAGAGCCTCTTGGTGTGGTTCTGAATTTAAGAGTAAGGATAACACAGATATTTTGGATGGTGTTTGTAGAAGTTGGTCTACAACATTGTACTTGCTCCTTTTGATGAGTCTCGGCATCTCATCACAATCTTCTTTCACATTGCCACTCGGGCCAACAGAAGTAGGAGTTTTAAGTACGGAGGAAGGCTTAACAACAAGTGACGGATTCGGAGAATTCACAGTGTTCCCGATCGGGCATTCAACAAAATCAGCATTAATTTGAGGCCTCGGCGGTGCTGAAAATACACGGCCACTACGGGTCAAACCGCTAACATCGGCAATATTCATAACAGAAGAAGAGGGCAAGGACACCTATTTCCCATTCTCTACTGCTACGGCGTTGTAGCGATAGGGAACTGCCTTTTCAGAGGAGTAAGGCACAGGACCAGCAGGCTTAATGATCAAAGCGGGAGAAGCCTTCTGCTTGCTACCATTGTACTTGATGATAACAGGCTCGGGTATCCGGAACACTGGGTAGATCACATTGACCTCAGGCTCATTTTCATCAACATTCCTGTTTTGAAGGATCTCAATGACTCCTTCGTCCAGCATTTCCTGAACATCCTTGCGCACCTGGCAACAACCCAATCGATTAATAGAGCAGACTCGACATCTATCATGGTCATGCTCATAATGACTGTAGTCACACAACAAACGATGCATCTGGACCAGAGACTGTTGAATATGACTGACATATTTGACCTTGTATTTTCCAGGGCAACCCTAGACCATGTTGACAGATTTCCCATGTTCGGGCAATGGGTTCTTCTTCATATTAGGGCCTACGTCCTCAAAACATAGAATACCACACCTCACAAGATCTTGAACCTTGGTCTTCAAAGGGTAAAAATTCTCCACGTCGTGGCCGGGAGCACCAGAATGGTAAACATAATGTAACTTAGGCTTATACCACCACTGGGGGTTAGCAGGTATAGCCGGTGGGTCTCTCGGAGTAATCAGCTTCCCTTCTATCAAAGAGGGATATAATTCTGCATACGTCATAGGAATAGGATCGAAGGTGACCCTTTTCCTCTCGTAATTTGTGCTGGTTTGATTACTGTTTCGAGGCTGGTAGGCCTGCTGCTGCGGTCGGTGCTGTTGTTGCTGATATTGCGGATGTGGTTGTTGATTGTTACTATGTTGCTGATACTGTTGATTGTCTCTGAAAACAGGTGCTATATGAGCCACCTGGTGCTGGTTACTAGAGGGACGCACAGTCTTCCTCCTCACAGAGGGTCTTCTTGGCTTCTCCTGGGAGATCACAGCATGTGCCTCTCCATCTTTCTTCTTTGCAAACGCCCCATAACATTTGGCAGAAGAGCCTTCTTCTCTGGTTAACCGTCCTTCTTTGACCCCTTCTTCTAGACGCATCCCCATATTCACCATCTCGGTGAAGTCAGAAGGAGCGCTAGCAATCATCCGCTCATAATAAAAAGAATTTAAAGTCTTCAAAAAGATCTTAGTCATCTCTTTCTCTTCTAGCGGAGGCACGATCTGTGCTGCCACCTCTCGCCACCTCTGGGCGTACTCCTTAAATGTTTCTTTATCCTTCTAGGACATGGCTCTCAATTGATCTCTATAGGGAGCCATATCCATGTTGTACTTGTACTGCTTGACGAAGGCTTCGTCGAGATCATTGAAGGATCGGATGTTCGCGCTGTCTAAACCCATGTACCAACGCAAAGCGGCACCAGACAGACTGTCCTGAAAGTAGTGGATGAGTAGTTGCTCATTATCGGTTTGAGTCGACATCTTCCTGGCATACATGACCAGGTGGCTGAGAGGACAAGTATTTCCTTTGTACTTTTCAAAATCAGGGACCTTGAATTTCACATGGATCTTCACATTTGGAACCAAGCAGAGTTTGGCAGCAGACTTGCCGAAAATATCCTTCCCTCTGAGAGTTTTCATTTCCTTGCGGAGCTCAAGAAATTGATCGTTCATAGCATCCATCTTCTCATAAACATCTGGACCCTCAGATGGCTCAGAATGATAGATGGTGTCGTCTACCCTGGGCAGAGTATACACGACAGGAGGAGGAACGGCAAGGACCGGGCTAGATGCCGGCAGAGAAGCAAAGGTGGGAACAAGACCCTCAGACATGAAATTGGGAGGCATCCCCCACGGGAATTCGGTTGGCATGGCTGTTGGAACAAAGTGTGCACTGGCAGCGGGCACAGTAGAGGAGACAATCTCGGAGATAACTGTCCTCTGGGGAGGAGTTGAAGGTGTCGGAGAAGACTGGCTTTGGGCAGTCAATCTGGCCACTTCCTCTTTCAGCTCGCGGTTCTCTTGCTCTAAGTGATCCATCAGTCTTGAAATGTTGGCTCTAGTGTAGTACCGGTGAGTCAGCTTGTCTTCAAAATAAATGAAGGACACAGAGTTAGACCACAGGGCAAGGGACCGGAAACAAAACCTGCTTATGCATATGATGCATGCAATGTTTGTGCATATGATTTGTTTTTTATTTCAAAGGAACTTTAGAGTTTTATTTGCAAATTCTGGAAATATTAAGCATTTTATCACATATGGAAATATCTCATCAAATAATATCAGGGAAAAGAAGTGCAGCATCGTCAATCATATACAAGAGAAGAGGAAAATAATCGTCTTATGGATCCCTAGAAACAATCATCTAAATCTCGGGACACGGGAAGATAAGATGCGCGAAGCCTCTTCACCTCCCTCTCGTAGGCTGCCTCCATATCGGCCTTCTCTTTGGCGAGTCGATCATACCTCCTCTTCCAGAACATAGAAGACTGAGGAAGTAGAGAAGTCCATACATCATCAGGGTCATCAATAACCTGATGCTCAAGAAACTCAATCAACGCATCCTTCTCCTTAATCTGCTGAAGCAACTCTTCACGTTCACGGATCCAGGCACGTGAACGGTCTTCGTCTCTCAACTCCTCTACTCCTTGATTAGGGAGGGTTGAAGGCCCAGCCATAATCATAGATGTAGGTCTCGGATACTCGTAAGGCATGAGATACTCATACGCCATCTTCCTAACCCAAACAGTGTAAGGCTCCAAAGCGATGCAATTCTTAGGACCCAACTCTTTCCTTCCTTTCCTATGAATCTTGCGCCAAGCGCGGACCATCCTAGCTTTCAAGCCTTGGGGATCTTTACCATCCTGAAAGAATACACCCTCTAACAGAATGTTATTGGGTTTATCCTTTAAGGGGAACCCAAGCTGCCGACGTGCCAAAACGGGATTGTAGTTAATCCCACCACATGTACCAAGAAGAGGTGCATTGGAGAATTCGCCATAAGAGTCAATAATCTGCACACCATCATACACACGGTTATACCAAGAGATATCATTATTAGTGAGAGACATAAGTCTCGTGGACCACCGTAGACATTCCTTGTTCTCCTTGAAAGCGACCGTCTGAGGTAAGTGAGAAATAAACCACTTATACAATAGAGGCAAACAACACACAATGGCGCCACCACCCTTTGCATTCCTCATATACAAAGAGAAGTAGGTATCGCCCAACAGAGTCGGAACGAGATTAAGAGTAGAGAAGATCCTAATAGCGTTCACATCCACAAACTTGTCGATGTTGGGGAACAATATCAATCCATACATGAGAAGTACAAATATGGCTTCAAAGGCATCCTCACTCATGGCCTTCCCATATATAGTAGCTTGAGCAACGAGGAACTCAGAAGGGAGACCTTGAATTCCACCTTTGGTAGTCATATGAGCACCAACCAGAGATTCATCTATGTGTAACATGTCTGCTATCTCTTGAGAAGTGGGAACCCTTTCCAAGCCACTAAACGGCAACTGGTCTAGAATAGGTATACCCACAAGGTAAGCATACTCCTCAAGGGTAGGCAAAAGCTGGAAATCCGGAAACGTGAAGCAACGGTACAAGGGATCATAAACTTGCACCAATACACTCATCAATCCTTCATCCACCTGAGTAGTCAGAAGAGGAAGAAGCTTCCCAAAACGAGCCTTGAAACCCAAAGGATCTAATACATAGGATGTCAGATTCCTTAACTCTTTCAAGTCTGGTTGCCTGAAGCTGTACTTCTTTGTATTCCTTCTTTGTCTTTCCATGTCTGAAAATTTTGCAAATAAACCCCTTAAGTTCCTTGAAAATTTTCTTATTTATTGATGATATGGATGCAAATGGGTGCATGAATGCATGAATGCAACAATCACACTCAAGGATCAAGCAAAGCACACCAAACAAAGGTCATGGGATGGATCATGTTATCCTTAATATCAATCATCTATTTTGGTGGATTATGGTTTACACCTTATCAACACCCAATTTCCATTGATATTAAGGATTCATGAACGGATCAACCATGAATCAAGGGTTTGTTGTAAGTCACGAGCATGGAGTTAGGTTAAGAACCACCCAAAAGGGAGTGTACTAGGGTTTAAACCTGCCAAACATGTTCTACAAGAGGTTCCCATAGTCATCATCCCATCTTTCGGATATTATTGGAGAAACGACTACTCGTATTCCGAAAATATTCTCAAGAGAGACTCTTATGAGTGTAGTATCGCGTAACAATCATATCAAATCTTACACTTGAACGACTTTCACACTACATCCTAAGAATAGGCCAAGATGGGCTTAGTAAACTAAGGTCCTTGGCTTCTAAGGTCAATATTGGAAAGAGTAATGTCTAACCACAACTTACTTGTGTGACATTATTGATCCCAACATAACCTCCACCAAGTGAATAGACTTGCAAGTCAACTTGCTAAGGAATAACTCCACACAAGTCAACAAGACTACGCCATTCTCCTATCCTAAGTGCACTCGAGTCCGGGTATAGAACTCATCTCACAAAGATCACCAAGCATACACGGAATTAATATCAAGCAATTCAATCATTACATACAATACAGTAATCCCAAATTGCACAAAAATATGTCACAAAACAAATACAATACAACAAGCATGAAAAGTCGGCAAAACCCACTAGGCAAATACACGTCCCCAGCAGAGTCACCACTTTTCTGTAGTGGGGTATTCGTTACCATTAGAGATATTGACTAAATCCAAGGTAAATCATTTAAGTCGAGTCGCCACCGCACTTCTATTTATCCAAAAAAATGGTTAGAAAGCGAACAAAAACCTAAAAGTTTTATCGAATCAAAAACTAGTAAAAATGTCAGAGATCTGGGTAAGGGGGTTGGTTATGCAATGGGAAGGTGTTAGGCACCCAAAGCATCCTAGGTACTCCTAGGGAGCCCTTTTCACATTTGTTGCAAAGGTTGTTGTTTTTTTTATTTTTGAAAATTTATTTGTGCAAACATGATTGAAGGGATGAGAAAAGCGTGTATGTTTATCTAATGTACTACTTACTAAAAGAAGGGTAAAAAAAATGACTCGCACAGACGTCGCATCCACTGCATACGTATCTCATCTGAATCTGAGAATCAGAGTATTCGTAGCACGGCTACCTATGGGTTAAAGAGGAGTGTGCTCGCTAAGACATCGCGTCTTATGCCTACGTATCTCATCTGGGATGAAAATCAGAGCAAAACGTAGTTCGACCACCTATGGGGTAAGGGTTGTGTTTTGGGGTGAACGAAGTTACTACGCAATCTACTGGATGCTCGACCTTTGGAGACTTACTCTCCTGTAGTAGAAGGAGATAACGTGTTCTTAGGAGAAGAAAAATCAATGAGTTTGGGGTGTTTAGGGATGCTCATGCAAAAAGGCAGTCCTAGATGAAGGAACCGCGCTACCTTAAATGACATGCCACGAGAGGCTATACGAAACCTAAGAAATCAGTAACATGCGGGAAAAGTAAAGGGATCGAGAGATCTACCGTACGGATAAAGATCCGAAGTAACAGCAATTAGATAAATAAGAAACCCAAAGACTCTTCCAAGCTAAACACCATCAAAGAAAGCGAGTCAGTACAGGTAATCGGAATAGACCTCCAGGTGGTACCCCACAAATAAAGTGGAACACCAAGCAAGCTATCCCTGCAAGAGTATGTGAGCCCTTACAAAACAAAACTCAACAAACAGGTTAGAGAAACAAGATAGGGTAATCAAGAGTTGCCCCCAAATCAAAATGTAACCACATGAATCATGCCATTAAAATTCACAAAAAGCTCACAAAAAGCAACCAAGGGTAGGAGGCCTAAACCTCTTGTCAAACACATGCATCCAAAGGGTATCAAATTCACCCAGAATACCTCATACATTCAAAGCATTCAAATTAAAAGCATAAAGTAATGGGAATAAGGCAAACCTGACTGGAGAGATCGAATGAAATTGAATTGCCCGGTTGGGTTTGCAAAGAAATCTGAGGGTTTATATGAGAGGGAATTGGTTCTTTGCCGATGAGTTCCCTTCAGTCTCTGGAAGTTGCTCTGAACTCTGTTAGCTCTTCTCTCACTATCTTTTTCCCTGCCAGGGTAATAGGAATAGAATGGCCTTTTGTTTCACTGAAACTCCGAATTTATAACCTGATTTTTGTGGACCTGCGGGCTCAAATGAGAGAGGCCCAAGTCCAAAAATATTCTGTTATATTTTATTTATTTATTTATTTATTTATATTTTATTTTTTTTAAATACGTGGGCTTCGCCTAGCGAGCATGACAGTTCAAGAAATTCCTCTGAGCGTAGGTGATTCTGGTGGCTTTTCTTGGGACTCGCTAGGCGACCCATTCTGCTCGCCTAGCGAGCATGACAGCTCATGAACAAACTTTTGCTCCTTCAAGATTAACGTTTTGACTGACGAATAGACCCCATTTGAACATGTTGGAAGTATCTCAAGCCATTCCCTTGTGTTGACTGATCATCTAAATAGAACCCACAAAGTGTCTTGGATGATACTCAAGCTTCAAACAAAAGATGTTAGTGACACATTTTTGTGCTTTTGGTTAGTAAACAAAAGTAAGAGAAACAATGATGTATAATTCAAGCATGCTTGGTGATCTCAAACCAATCACAAGGAGTCCCATCCAAAGGCAAAGGGAACCAAGATGCTAAAGATCCTTGAGGCAATGCAAATGCAAGGTTATGATGCCATGAGGGATCTTAGGGTCAAATTTGGGGTCTTACAAATCTTAACATTGTTTGTGGTGGGATAATGTATTGACCCTGGTGTCGTGAGATCGTGTACGACATCCAGGATCTGCATACCATAATTTCAAATAGAATGAGAGTTCCCCCTCTAAACATCTCCATTCCATTCAACATCCTTTCGCATTGGCATTCATGAAAATCGTTCATTTCCAGATTCAATACCTTCACACCAACTCAACCAAATATCATTAATACACCTACCATAGAAACTTTCATGGACCATTTCTTAAACCATTCCCTCTCTATAACTGAGTCCTCAAATAAAACTATTTCAGTCTCATCTGACTCTGAGGTTAAAGTTGCATCTTTCCCAAACGTCCTCAGAACCCAAGTGAACCTCAACGCATTATGTGTACCTAAACCAAGTGTTCATGAATTAGTGTTACAATTTGAGACTTATGCAAATGACCGACAATGCTATCTTATGCCACCTTGCATAAATTTTGTTAACCCTGCTGAGAGTGATGCTATTCGGTCTGACTTCAGAAGATGGGTCAATTCTCTTTCATGGAAGCTGAGGGAAATTTGTTTTGAATCTAATTGAAAAAGTTCCATGAAAAACTCTCTAGTATCATGGAACCTCTTCTGGACCTGTTCAAACTAAAACTTCTTACTGCACCAGAAGCTAATCTGACCTTGGTTGCTTCTAAAATAGTAGGCTTAGACTGAACAAGAGATTCAGCTTGAAGTTACTTCTGAGATTGGAACTACTTATGGAATTGAGAAGCCTTATGAATCTGACTGCATGCCTCTGGTTGTGCTGAAGACTCTAGAGGAACTCAAGCAGTAAAATAAATTTGTTAGATCTCGTCTGGATAAGCAAGATGATATGTTTACGGAACAAGCTCATACAAACACTAAGGTTGAAGGATTGCCCAAAATTTTCCCTACCCTTTTCACTTTTCATTTGACTTTTGTCTTTGATTCATTTGCATTCTCATAGGAATTTAGGTCATTTCTTTCATTCCATTTTTAAATTAATATCATTTATTCAAAGATCTTGTTACTGGTGATGTAAAGCAATTGAGTGTTGATGATTCATGAGTTAGGGTTTCATGATGCACTTGTAGTTTAAGTCTTTAGGAAAAAACCATAATTTTTGTCATCATTTGGTTGACTCTTGGAAAAAAAATATCATTGGTCTATGACATCTGGATCATGTTGATTGTATTATGGCATTTGGTTTAAAGGTCACTTTTGTTGACCATTCTTTGTTAGGATCTTGCATATTATTTTGCCTGCCTATTTATTTTAGGTTTAAGGCATATCATGGCACATTCACAGTCAAGATTGAGATGCAAATTCAAACACATTTTAAAACTTTCAAAATTTAAGATTTGGAGGAAAAGAACATGGTTTGGAAAACAAGTCACATATTACAAATCAAAGATCCATTTTCCAAGTTCATTACACAAAAAATACACTTTTTCCTATAGTTGACTTTTGGTCAACTGTTGACTTTTTGGTCAAAACAGTTGACCAAAGTCAACCACTGATTAAATCTAAACCCTAGTTCTAATTTTCTTCCTTCACAAGATACTCAAAGGTCTTTAAGCTATTATTGATTGGTAGTTTGCCAAAACTTCCAATGCTAACTCATGCCAACCATTGCTTCCACTACTCCACTTGCATCACCATTGGCATGCCATGTTGTAAAAGGGAACCTGCATTAGACCTGTTAAACCACCATGAGTTCCAAGTCAGTTTCATAAGTTTAATAGTAGTTCAATTTCATATATTGAACTAACAATCCAAATTCCTAATAGTCTCACATTCTAACTATATTTCAAAGTCATCCTAACCAACTAGTTTTCCAACAGTTCATATTCTAGTTATTTGAGTTCACTAACTAATAGTCCATCTTCATAGCCAACTCAATTTGCTACACTAACAATAAGAAACAAAGGCATTTTTCACCCCAAGTCCAATCCAAATGAAACCAACTAACTCAAAGTTTAACCCAACACAAATTCAATTCTAACCAGCCAACCAATTCATACACTTCACAGCCTATATCAGTATACCAGTTAGCCAAGAATCATGTTGGTAACCGGTTACACTTGTGCCTGCTAGCCTATTCAGTTCAATACATTAACATTTCATCAGTCACTATTCATATTTGATCACTCACAGTTCCATTAATCTAACTAAGCATTAACATCTACCTTTCAGTTCATAACATATAACATTTGAATCCATTTCAAACCAGTAACAAAAGAAATCTAGTCCAATACATTACATTAGTATCACATTTGATATTAGCCATTTCTCACTGCCTACTACATTGAATTAACAATTAACTTCAATCTACATAGCACTCAATCCAAATTTTCCAATTCACAAGCATTCTTCACAACTAACATTTAAAATTACTACTAACTCATAACTAACTCAACAAAATTCAACCTATAACAACTAACCTTCTAACTATGCTAACTTCGAACACTCTTAGCTAGTTGATTTTTATGATAACTCTCAAATTAACACAACAAACTAACTTCACCAAACCAATCAAAACCTCATAGCAGTACCTTTTCATATAATTAACTTCATTTCAAACTCATTCATTCAAATTCATTTAGCAAAACAAATGACATTTTAGTACACTAACAGTAGAAACAAGCTTCATATATTAACTCACTTGTGGCTCAATCAATATTATTCATCAAGTGTCCATATATAACAATTCATTAACATTCATTAACTAATGAGTTCATTTTATTTTTTCTAACTAATTATAATTGTCCTAGCTTGGTAGATGAAACTAAAATAAAATGACACATTAACATAACTCTATAACTAAAAAACTAAACACTAACTGAATCTCTAACTGTAGCAGGAAATTTATGATCATTAAGCTATTGACAAGCTAAAGATCAATTAACAAGAGTCGCCACCGCGCTTTTACTGTTTCCAAGGGAAAAGGGAAAAAGTACGAACAAAACCCAAATAGTAAGAAGTTTTCAAATAAAAACTCAGAGATCACATGTAAGGGGGTTGGTTACACAAAGGGAAGGTGTTAGCACCCAAAGTGTCATAGGTACTCCTAGGGAGCCCTTTTTGTATGCATATGTATTTTGTACAAAGTGATATTCACAAACAAATAGAATGGGGGGATGAGAAGAGAATTCATTAATTATATTTTTGTGTTTGACAAGACCTTCGGTCTTGTGCCTACTTACCAACATAAAAATGAGGGATCAAAACCTCGTAGTTCGTGCTAGAAATTTCAAAGTGAGTATATTGGTTTTAACAAAAATTAAGCTTGAAAGGCACAAAGGCCTAAAATGGCTTGAATGAGTTAGTTCTTTTTGGCTTTTTGAAAGTTTAAGTCAAGTATAGTTAAGTTTGCTTACAAGTTTGATTTAAGAAAATGAGTTTGAAAATGCAATGGCATAAGGCCAAAGTTTCTAACTTTTGCAAAAAAGTGGTCTAAATTTAGAACAAAAGTAGTTCACACAAAGAAGGTTTTGAAAAATGGAGGGAGAGATTTTGAAATTAAAGAAGTGAGAAGAATATGAAGAGACTACCCTATGCACAAAAATTTAAAAGTTTAAAGTTGAAAAGATCTGACCAAATGGGAGCAATCCAATAGACAAGTATGTCAATAGAAACCCAGAATTCCCTTGGACTTTTTTTCAATCAAGCAACACACATATGCATAATTATATCAATCTTGAAGAGCAAAGGCATCAAATAAAGATGGCCTCATCCAAGCCTATCCACTTCAATGATCTTCTCCAAAATAGCCCATGTAGCAGATGAACTCCACAAGTCACGGGTTCAACATAACAGCTTAACAATGATCAATGTTGCAGATGAATCTAGAGAGATCTTGAATGATGTATTAGATGAATTCAAACTTGCAAGTTCTTGGTTCTTCAACAAATTGGCATTGGCCAAGTCCATTAGCAAAGGAATGTTGCCTAAGTTCTAAGTCTGATTGGGAAAAATCAAACCAACAGTCCACTCAAATGTCTTTTAGGGTTTTTGTTATTATTATGTGCATTAATGGTCAAAGACCAATCAAACAAACAAGGCAACAAACTATATCATACAATATGGTCCAAATGGACAAAGTGAAAATTGCATAAGTATAACCAATTAGAATGATATGTACAATGACAAATGATAATAGAACAATAAAAGTAAATTGCATTAAAAGTAAAAGCTTGAAAGTAAAAGTTAATGGTTAGTAAATTAATAGTTAGTTTTGTTTTGCTTTTTTTTATTTCAAGACATTCTTTGGAGAACACTCAACCCACTTGCCACAAGCATGGATCCTTGAACCAAAACATCTTCCAAAGGAAGGAAAGAAGGCCAAGTTTCCACACAATACCATGGAAGAGGGGAGACTAACAATCTCACTAACAAGAATGCTTATGCCTTTTGTGTCACAAATTTAGCGCTATGTTAAGCAATCGTAATTGGACTTATGTAGAAGTCATAACTATTTGAGGACGGGAAATAAACTTTTGGTGTTAATGCATGTTGGAGACATAGTATTAAGAACTATGCTCATTAAACATACCACACACAAAAAATATGCAAAAGGTGTGGCCTAATCTCATCCATACTCGTGTTAATCTTTCAATCAACTAGCATTAGGACTTTGAGATGTCATTGGCCAATTGAAAATGAATGGATGAAGAAGGAGAATTAGATGAAGAGGGAAAGGGATGAATGAGATCACAAATTGGTCAAAGGAGGACTTTTACCAAATTAATATTATTCATTCATTTTGGGAGATGGAATGTACATTCCATCAATCCCCTATATCCAATAATATTAACTTGACAAAGTCAAATCAACCTTGACCAAGGCCCAACAACAAATGAGAAACTCAAATAAGTAAATCCAAATGGTCAACATAATTAAAATGGCATTTATTCAATTAAAAATATTAAAATAATGCATTAAATTCAAATATGTTTTGTCCAAATCCTAAAATCACATCAAAACACCAAATAAATGGCCATGTGATTTATCATAGGTCAAACAAGGTCAAAGGACCTTGGATAAAAAAAATCATAATTTTTGGACACTTAAAAATATTTTTAAATGATTAAAAACAAATGAAAAATCAATTAATTCATGAAAAATATTAATAATGATCCAAAAAATGATTTTAATTCAGAATATGAAAGATAAAAAATTTTGAAATTTTTTGGTAAAAGTCCCATATTTTTTGGATCAATATTAAATTTATTATGAATTATTGAAGAAAATGGAATTAAATGGAAATTCAGAAAATGCTAAAATACGTGGACTATCAAATCTCCCTCATTAATTAAGGTGGTAGATCTGATGATCCACAACGCGCGTTCCACCAATGCCTTAGTCTACAGCACTGTAACATGAGTAATCACAATGCACGGCTAAGATTAAAACGTGGAGGTTGGATCACACGGTTTAGACCAAAGACACATCATCACCGGAGCCAGAGTTCCGGTTGTCTTCTTCGGCGAGCTTCGCCGGACTGGTCATCATGAACCATCACCAAAATTTCAAACAGGGACATGATTTTAAAGAGAAAACATCACTGAGCACGAATATCACCTCCATTTCTTCCAATTCCAACTATATTGAGAGATATGTGGAATTGAAATATGAGGTTCATGATCTGAGTTGCTTCGATTTAACCTCAAAGCAACTCAAACACCTTGCCTACATTGGTAGGACTTCAGACAACACAAGAATCAATGGAATTGAGCAAGAATCAAGGAGAATCGAAGAGATCAAATTTTCTGCAAATTACCTTTAATGGAGGTCTGAGCTTGCTAGATCTTGATCTGAATCGTGCTTTGCTTCACTTCAATTGCTTGCAGAAAAGGAATGGAAAGACTTAGAATCAATGGACTCCTGGAGAATTGAATTCCAAAACAGTGGAGATTCAAGCTCAAATTCAACTGAATTTTTCAGGTTTATCCTCTTAGTATGAAGGATTTTCAATGGAGATTCAAAGTTGGCGCAGTGTGTTTGTTAATTCTGAGCATAAGGGCTTCAATTTATAGAGGAATTGGATGATATTTGTACACTCACTTTCACTTTCCAAAATTGGCAAATGATGAAAGCATGGTGCACAGGCGCGCATAGGCCCATGAAATGATTGTTTGAAAGTCCAAAATGAAGTTCAGATGCTTTGGAGATGGATTGGATTGCAAGGTACATGTGCATTGTCATTTGAAGATTGATCCATGCCAAATGATACCAGCCTGTTTAAGCCATGTGCAGCCTATGAATTTCTCATCCAAAATGCATGAATTTTAGCTCTTTGGAAAGGTGAAATCAAGAGAAACAAGTTTGATGTTGAACACTTTTTCATTTGGAGCTTGGAACTTGGAGATATTTGAGGTGGAAGTTTGGAAAAATTTGACATATCAAAATTTTTCTAAGTGTCAAGCCATATGTCTCAATATTCCACCTTGCTTAACTTTTTATAAGAGCTTTAAATGAGAAAAGTGGCTTCACCAAAGTTGTAGCTCTCTCAAATACCTTAAAAATGGTAACCAATTTCATGTCATTTGAATTTAAAATGATAGAGTTATGCATTTTAGAAGTTTGGCAAAATCACTTGATCAATGGTATAGGTCAAAATTGACCTATAATGTAGCCTCATATCACATGTTCAAAGAAGTTGAATTAGGTCTCACTCCAAACATCAAAGTTGAATTAGACACATTTAATTTGATTGTGCAACTTGTAAATCTTTCATCTCATAAAAATTGAGCAAGTTATGGCCTTGGGAAGTTGACTTTCAAATTAGGGTTTAGACAAAATGACCTATAATGTTTCAACATAGAAAATGATTTTCCAAGAACAAATAGCTCTAGGTCTTAACATGAAAGTTGTTTATAATTTAATTTAGAGTAAGTTTTTATCTTGGAATCATTTTCATATGGTGAAAATTGTAGGAGATAGGATCTAGGGAGACCCAGTTTTGATCAGATGAATACATATGGCCAACCACCATCAACCAACTTGCTAACTTCCAATTCTCTTGACTTTCTTGTCTCATGGTAGATCATAGATGCATAAGATAATGAAATTTGAAGTGTCCCTTGAGAAATTTGATCAATAGGTGAGATAGCTTGTTGGAGAAGTTACTCAAGATACCCAGTCAAACTAGGGTTTCCAATGCAAATCACCCTCAAACTCTTGAAGCAAACTTGACCAATATAACATGTAGAGAACATTGGGACTCATATATGATGTTCATAACCATTCTTGAATCAATCCTTTGTTATACTCTTTGTTCATGAGGGTCTTAAACCCTAGATGTAATCTATGAATTAATGAGATCATGCCCTACCTACAAAAGAGTTAGATAGATAAAATACAAGTATGATATAATCACAAAGTGCTTGATGATCTCTCCCAAAACAAACCCAATGAAGGAGGGGTAAGGAGGATGCCAAGGTATGATCCTAATGCTAATTCTTATGATGAAATTTCATGAGGGATCTTAGGGTCAAAATTGGGGGTCTTACACTAACATCACAACTAATTAAGTCAGTTGAACTTAATAGGATGTTAACAGAATCATTAACCTCTAACAAATTTCTACACATATCACTTTAACATAGTTAACATTTCCCTAACTTCTAACTATGATTTCCCGAGCTACCCAAATCTATTACCACTCTCACTCTATAAATCAGCATCATTACTAATCATTGACACAAATCCCTAAGAGTCAACTCTCTCACTCTCATCCAATCTCTCATCACTCTTTGAACAATTTCCTCACCCTCATCACACGCTCTAATCACCATTGTTGTTAGAGCTACAATATCTGAAGCTCTAAACAGTTGAGCTAAAAACTCGCATCGCTCTCTCTATGAACTCTTTCAATCTCACTCTCACGCACATGCAAACAACAGCTCACAGAGCCTAATTCGAACCTACAAATTACATTTAAAGAAGAAGAAGAAGGTTACAATGGATTGTGTATCAAAGGGCTTTTCGTATTCGAAGCGCCTATGGATTTCTTGTCATCTTCTTCTCAAGCTTTTCAATCTTGACCGGAGAAATTCACCACTTCAAAGTTAGGATCTCTTCTCTCTTGATTTCATCTGTTTTTCATTACCAGATGATAGAATTGGCATGGAGAAGCCTTACCATAAGTTCTGAGGTTGAAATTAGTTATAGTTCATGTTTAATTTGGATCTGGGAATTTAGGGTTTATGCATTTGCTTCTTCGATTCAATCTTTGAGGGGGGATTTAGGAAAAGTAAGGTTGTAGTGAGAGATAAAGGGTAAAGAAACGGTTCAAGTGATGTAGGTTTGGTAGTAGTTGGACCTCCGCCGCCGCCGGAGGCGATTTCTGGCGCAGCGGAGTTGAGATTCAATGGAGGTTTTCTTTCAGTGACCTAATTTTGGACTTGGAATGAAGAAGCGTGAATGAATGCACTAATCTCCATTCCCTTTCTCCTGGATCATGTTATTGGTCCTGAGGCTTTAGGCCCGTGGCCTTCACTGAATGCACCATTTATTTTCATATCATACCCCCCATGCTCTCTTCACTGAAATGTTTGCTGCACCCTACCAAGCAGCACTGACCTCCCACTTCATAAGCCTCGAGGAGCTTTGGGCTTCTTGAAGCCCAACCCAGAATTACTACCAACACCTCCCATGCATCCCATACACCACTGCCTATTTTTTCCTTTTTTCCTTAGTTAGTTTTATTGTTTTATTAGTTAATAGTTGTTTTATATTGTCGTGCCGTTAAAAACACCTGAGTGCGTCACACGCTCGAAGATACAAAAGAGTCTTAATTGGACTTTATTTATTCTCGAAGGAAAGGAAAAACATCGATAAAACCCGGGGGAAGAGAAAAAGAGTAAGGAAGTCGGTTATGCAAGGGGAGGGTATTAGCATCCCTCACATTGGTTGTACTCAATGGGAACCATTTGATTATTCTTTGCTCAAATGGGTGTTATTATCTAAAGGTTACTTGCTAATGATAACAGGGGGAAATAAGATTTATTAATTAATGTGTTCGCCATGATTTCAAAATCTTGTGCCTACGTACTCTCATAGTGCAATGAGAAAATCAGATTTACATAGTTCGTGGAACTAAGGATGACAAAAAAGGGGGAGTTGATTAGGTTTCCAAAAGGAAAAGAAAATTGCTTGACTAGAAAGTATTGTTTGTAAAGAGTGTGGCGCTAACTAATAGACGATGATTAGCCAAAGAAAAAGAGGAAGTGGTATTTTAATTGATAGATGGTGATTATAAGGGAAAGAGTTAAAGTGTTGTTTGTATTGAAAGGATGTGGCGTTAACCAATAGATGGTGTGACCAATGTAAGATTGTAGGATTTTTATAGAGTCTGTAACTCTACAAGGAAAAATGAAAGAAAAAAGGTTTTCCAAAGTATGTAACTCTACAAGGCGGTGCATGAAGGTTTGCTTGAGTCTGTAACTCTACAAGGCAGAATGAAAGGTTGCCCGAGTCTGTAACTCAACGAGGAAAAAAAGAAAGATTGCCAGAGTCTATAACTCTGTAAAGCAGAAAAGAAAGGTTGTCAGAGTCTGTAACTCTACAAGGAAAAATGAAAGGTTGCCAGAGTCTATAACTCTACAAGGCAAAAGGAAAAGGTGTGTGAATGAATGATGAAAGATTTGTAAAATGGTGTTTAAACCATATAGTGGTGTTTAGACCTAAAGAAGGAAATAGAAGTGGTCTTTAAACCACAGGAGAAATGAAAGTGGGGTTTAAATCGAAAAAAGAGATACAAGTGGTGTTTAAACCAAAGAAAGAGCGCAAAAGTGGTGTTTAAACCAAGCAAGAAAATAAAATGGTGTTTAATCCAAAATAGAGGTGTTTAAACCGGGGAAGTGAGGAAACTGGTGTTTAAACCAAAGAAGTGGTGTTTAAATCAGAAAAATGGTGTTTAAACCAAATAAGCGGTGTTTAAACCGGAGAAGTGGTGTTTAAACCAAAGAACCAATTTTTAAACTGGAAAAGTGGTGGTTAAACCAAAGAAGTGGTGTTTAAACCGGAGAAATGGTCTTTAAACCGTAAAAGTGGTGTTTTAACCGATAGACGATGATCAACCAAAAGAAAGGGAAAGTGGTGTTTTAACCGAGAATAGTTGATTAACCAAAAGAGAAAGAGAAAGTGTATTTTAACCGATAGGCGATGATTAACCAAAAGAGAAAGATAAAGTTGTACTTTAACCGATAGACGGTGATTAACCAAAAGAGAAAGAGAAAGTGGTATTTTAACCGATAGACGGTGATTAACCAAGGAAATAAGAATATGGTCTTTTAACTGATAATCAATGATTAACCAAAGAAGGAAGAATATGGTATTTTAATCGAGAATCGATGATTAACCAAGAAAAGAAGAATATGATCTTTTAACAGAAAATCAGTGATTAACCAAGGAATGAAGAAGAATATCCAAAGAGGAAAATGTTGTTGATGAGGCAGTGTTGTAATGTTGAGATGTTGAATTGTTGACGTGGTGCCTGAAGAAGACTTGTCAATAATTTTATTTGAATTGAACTAAAGTCTATGAGTAAAGGTGAATACTCTGAGCAACTGGGTCATTCGTCTTGTACCCAAAGATATTCAGAATAAGGATAAAAATTCTCCCTCTCACTCCTTATCTACTACTTAAGGCTCGTGGCATATGATCCTAATCATTACTGACAAGTTGATGTAGAAGATTCTTTTTGTTGTGCTTGATGTTCACAATCTTCAAAGCCTTGCATGAAAAGTTTGACTTGAGTTGAGCTTGTGTTTGAGATGAATTGAGGTTTGGGGTATGAGTGTTCCTCAAAGTGTCCAACACAGTGCAAGTGTAAAGGTTCCAATTCAATCAAGTGATCAAGATACTTATGATCACTCAATTGAATGTGAGTCTTAAGGGAATCATGTAATTATTTAGGACAAGTCATGAAAAGTCGAGACTAAACACAACAAATAATTAACTAATCAAAGTTGAACTTCATCAACTATTCAAATAGGATGAACATGGTAAAAATATATACTAAGCACATGGAATTATGGAAAAGAAATAAGGCATTAAAAATTGAAATTTAATCATGTCAATTTTAATGTCTAAGTAAACATAAAATGAAATTTTAAAAAAAAAATAGCAATTAAACTTAATTAAAAGCTACTCCAAATTAATTAAATTCTAACAAATTAAATTTAATTAGAATTAAATCTAATGAATTAAATTCAATTAAAATGTTGAATTAAATGTGTTAGAAAAGAATGGATGAAAGAAAATAAAGAAATAATAATAAATAAAATAAGTTGTTGGGGGGAGGGGGGGGGGGGGGGGGGGGGGGGGGGGTTTAAATGGCCCATAAAGGGGCGTAGGAAGAAAATGGCCCAACAGGGTGCTACCAAAAAAGGCCCACGAGGCCTAGTCAGCAAAAAAAGGGGCCAATGCGACGTCGGTTGTGTGATGAAAGTTGACATTGATCTGATGGTGAGGAGCACCAGTGCGTGCTACACATGACCTCATGGGATCCTTTAGTTTTATTTATCATGTTTTGTCTTATATGCACATGCCTTCTTGGCCAGTCGTAGTATGCCACATGGCACAGAAAGAAATAGAAAAAAAAGGGAAGTTCAACAAGGACACATAGTGTGATTCTATAACTTTTGGGTTCATGCATCATTACTCTTTTAATTACTCATTAATTTTTCACACATTCATGGATTTTAATGTACTAAATTTATTAAATCAAATAATCAATATGAAAATTATATATCACCAAACTCGATTGTTTGCAAGGAATCCAAATATGCGATTGAATTTTGTACATGAGTCATGAGTTTTAAAGAATCAAGCGAAAAGGTGAAAAACAAAGTGTATGAAGAATCGATCGATTGCATTCGTTAAAATGATTCGTGAAAAGGTAATTACATATCCAGAATCGTGACAAAAAACCACTTTCAATGATATATTCACATGTAATTAATAGTTAAGAATTGAAATATCACTATTTTGAAGTTTATATGTTTCATGCCAAAATAAGTGATTATCCAATAAGAAATTCCAAAATAGTAGCTTAAATCAATCAACCAGCAAACATCCATTAATTCATGGCAAGGGTGTGGAAGAGATAAAGAATTACCGACGGGGCGGAGGTTTGCCCCGATCAGTGTTAAAAATTGGGGTGTCAAAGAGAAATACAGAAAACTTCAAGAATAAGCTCCTTTAATCCAATTAACTTCCAAGCTTGATGATTATTTTGGATGATGAATGAATGTCAAAGATGAATCTTGAATGTAGAATATTGATGAATAAGCTTGAATTAGTGAATTTTTTATGATGATTGTTGATGAAGCTTGATAAACTTTAGGTGATTATTGTTGATGAAACTTTATAAACTTTAGATGATCATTGTTGATGATAATGTTTAGTTGCGGATCACCAATTTCGACCATAATATTAATTGTGAAGAGTGGCTAGAATTGAATTACAAAAATGGAAGTTGAAATTTGTGTTTGTTTGGAAGTTTTGTGTTAGTTTGGAACTTATGGTTGTTAATGGTAATTAGGTAAATTGATGGCTTATGGACAAAATGGATATTTAAGGATAGTTAAAGGTCAATGGTGTTGGAGTTTAGCAAAAGTACCAAGTTAGGATGTAAGGCAAATGGTCACTATTAATTAACTTGGATTTTAATGCTTTTTTGCCTTTGGTTTTTCACCACTTTTTCCTTGAATTTTGAGTGACTTAACCCATGACTTTTTGTGCTTTTGAGAAATGATTTTGCATTGAAAGTAAGCACTTTTTAATGGTGTAAACTCGTGGATCAAATTCTGAATTTTTGGGCTTGAAATAATGTTGGAAAGTGTTGAAAAACAAGTATAGAACTTGTTGGAAATTAGCACTTGACATAATCATGATACAAGTTATTTATGATGAATGATGATGAATCTCTTAATCAAATGCTTGTAAAATAGTTCTAGGAAAAATCAGGAATCAAAACCGAGTCGATGGTCGATAGTTGACCAAAAGTCAACAGTTGACCAAAAAGTCAATTATTTGACCAAAAACTCGATTGTATCCAAAAGATGTAGTTTCCTATCATCTTTCCTTATAATCCATTCTTTTGATTTGTATATCCATGAATATCCGATAAATGAATGAAATCTTCTTTTTATTCCAACTTGGCCTTTTTCTTTGAATTCAAATAATCTTCCGAATTGAGTAACAATCATTCCAATCCCCCAGATAACCATGAATCTCAAATAACGATATTATCTTCACCACAAGTAATAAGGGAAATAAACCCGAATAATTACCAATAATATTTTCCTCGAAGAATCCATTTAAACTAAACAAATTCATTATTACCGAATCTTTGGCCCGAACTTGTTACAACATACAAATGCCAACGAATGGCCTAAATGCATGATCAAATAGACAAGCGTATTTAAATGAACAAAATTATAAGCCATGCGAAAAAATTTAAAAAAATAGGGCAAATTTTGGGGTGTGACAGTTGTTCCTATTCAATCATCTTGGACCTGAATGCGTGAATGATGATAAATTTTCAGGCATTCGAGGTAGAAGATGATTAAATACAAGAATATCCAAAAATGTGTCCATTGAGAATGGAGATGTATTGAAAGGAAAGTAAGTGTATTGGGGGTATGGAATGATAGGTAAACTTGTAGGTTCATCTGCTAGGGATTGACTCAAATGTTCAACTTGTTGGTTGGCAATGACATAGTTACTGGAAATAAATCATCAACACGGAGGTTGGAAACAAGTTCCATAATTCGGAGGTTGGGAAAAGGTCATCAACCATGGAGGTTGAAAAACATATCATCAACCATGGAGATTGAGAAAACAAATTGTCTATCCTGGAGGTTGGAAAAAAAAGGGTCATCAACCATGGAGGTTGGGAACAGGATCATCAACCATGAGGTTGAGAAAAGTATCATCAACCATGGAGGTTGGGAAAAGGTCATCAACCATGGAGGTGTGAAAACAAATCATCAACATTGGAGATTGGGAAAATAGGGGCATCAACCATGAAGGTTGGAAAAGAGGTCATCAACCACGGAGGTTGGAAAAAAGGTTATCAACCATGGAGGTTGGGGAAATATCACCAACCATGGAGGTTGGAAAAAAGATAACAAACTATGGTGGTTGGGAGGTATCCTGAAGGAGGATTCACTAGAAAAGAATCTGCCAAGGTAGATGTTTATGGTGATACTTTTTTTTGTACAAGACATCGAGTCTGGCTTATACTTCATATGCATGCTTGAATTTGTATAACATAATTATCCATCTCGATGGATACGTTACGCATTTTGAATATGCAATATTATGTAATGACGATCACTAAATGAAGAATGTTGGTTGTTGGGATTTGTGGGATACCAAGCAAGGTGGGGCTTTAAGAGAGGTGCCAAACTGGTTGGGCTTTAAAAGATGCCAAACAAGTTAGACTTTGAGAGAGGTGCCAATGAGGATTGGGCTTTGGAAATTCCAATAAATATTGGGCTTCGAATTTTCCTAATTTGTTTTGCAAGGCTTCATGCTATGCTAGATGAATGATATGCATGAGTGAAGCGACATGATTAATGCATGATGATTTGTGCAATGGTTAACCAGATGCTCATGTGGCGGGAGATGGAAGATTTGACGTTAAGATAAGGGTTATGAAGACGTGATTCTCCGACATCTACTTTGGGCTCAACATTTGTTGATACATCTTTATGCTTGATTTGAAACAGGGAGAGAACTTGTACCTTTGTAGCCTATCTCTGCCCTAGTATATTGTGTATCTACATGGATTACCCCAGTCACAAGTCATGTAGCAACCTTTGTCATATGACAATCTTGATCTGACTTACCCCAATGTCTAAGAGTTATATGCCCCTGATTAACTGTTTCCTAGACTGGTTGACTTCTTGTGCTCTTGAGGTGGCCTGCCTCAGTACGAGCCTTGAAGTGATTTTCCCCTGGTTGGATGTTCTTGGAGATATTTGTCGAATCTCTGAATGATTTCCCCATATTGAATGAGTCTTGAAGCGACTGGCCCTTTTGCTCAATGAAGTTTTCAGGCGTTTTACCCTTGGGTGCGATCAAACTTTCCATTGTGGAAACCTTCTTGATGTTAAGTGTTTATTCACAAGTAAAAATGTTCATTTTGAAAATGATAATTTTAATGATATGTTTATGTCGGTTTTGAAATACAAGCTTGTTCACTGAGATTATGACATACAGTGAATGAATCACTAGTTAGAATGACATATTCAGACCAACACAAATGATAAGCAAAACTTTAGGAGTTAGTTTTAATGCAAACTTTACGTAGTATGCGTTCGAAATAAACTATGCTTCAATTAGGTCTTTTGAGAGTTGTAACATGGCATGGTTCATGATTTCAAAAAGAAAAGGATTTATGGCTCAAAATTTATTTTAACTCACCCACTCTCCTTGATGTTCTCCAGTCCTAGGTTCATTTAGTTCAACACAAGCGTTCATTTTTCAAAAGGATTTTGAATAGTATAAGTGATGGTTAATGAACCAATGTAATTTTTTTCGTGGCAGTCACCCACCTTTTGTTTTTTTACTTGTAGTCACATGAATTTGTTCTTGCTGAAGATTTTTGAATTTGACCCTTTCTTTTTCGTTTTTACTTTTGCTTTCCCTAATTTTTGCGTATACTGATTTTTTTTAGTTTGCAGTCCACCGAGATTCCCTAATTTTTGCCTAAGTCGCTCGTTTTCGACTTAGTGGGTTTTTTTCTCTTTTTTAGTTGATATTTGCTTTTCTCATTTTGTTGGAATAAATCGTGTGACATATGTTCGTTTGATTTGTTGAAAGGGTTGTGATTGCCTCGTTCCTTGTGTTGATGAGGGACAACCATCGTGGGTTTGTGGGTTTCGACCTCGCGTGAGGAATGAGATGTGGTTGATTCTTAGATGGGATACTTCCTCTTTGAAATTTGAACGCATGGTCAAACTAACTGAAGACTACCCTGAAGGAGAATTGCCATCCAAGACGCAGCGGAATTTAAAAATTTCTCCATTTAGTGATCCTTACGAGTGGGCATGATCAGTGATAGAATCGTTACCTCTTGTGGAGATTCAAACCTTTGGTGCAGATCTCTTGTAACGATCAAAACCTTGGATACAGATCCACGGGGCGATCACGAACGTTGAACGATGACAACGTCTCTACTCAGTCCACACGAACGGATTCCTTCAATAGCAGTGCTAGCTGTTATGAATGAAGGCTTTGAGTGAGAGAAAGAGAGATACGAAATTCCAACTCTTCAGTTGTGTTGTATTCCCATACAATGCTTCTGCACAAGAGTTCTATTTATAGAACCACTTGTGTGGGCTTCAAGCCAAAAAGCCCACTTAAGTGCATTTTGCCCATATCTCATAATATGCCAAAATCACTTAAGTATTTAGTACCTTACCATATTTCGTATTCTACTTAAGGGCATCATACATTATGGTATTCCTTAATTACTCTATCTCTCATCAATCCGTCCTTTGTGTGTGACCCTGTAGGTTTTCGCGACGTTGACAATTATATTAAATCACGCATTTAACATAATAAACAGTGAGCGGTATCTAGCAACACATCACTACTACCCAAGACACGAAAATGTCATGTGATCTGACAAAACCTCCTGTGATAATAATTATGTGTATAATTACCCCTTTGCCCTTATGTCTATATTGAACACAAGGTATAGACCGTGTCATCCTTGTCCAGTTCAATATTGGGCCCATAGACATTTATCCTGTTACGCAGGATGGGCAAATTCCATCTAGTTCACTCATGTCCCTCAGCATGCTTCGTGGAGTACCCATCAACTGTCTTTATGGTTATCCAGTTACGGACAACGTTGGATCAGCAATAAAGCACTCGACTCTATATCTAGGATCCATAGTGGTTTCAGGTCGAAGAGTGATATACACTATTATCACCATGAGAATAACTTATGACACTTTGCATAACTTTCTATATAGTATTCTCATAGCGGGTCAATCCGGTATAAATATTACTCTTAATATGCATACCTATGTTTAAGACTTGATAACTCTTTATCCATGATCCATGAGATGTGATCATCAGTCTACAAACATAATAGTCTTAATGCTTTAATGTTATCCCACTTCACACTAAAGCTTGACTACGGATACTTTAAGAATAGTATCCTTATGTTTAATGTGCTCTCATGATTAAGTCACACTTAATACATTAAACGGACTATCTATTCCAGGGACTTTATTAATCAACCATAATAAAAAAAAAGCCTTTTATTATTAATAAATAATTCGATACAAGTACCAAAAGTATTGACCTCTAGGGCTTACACCAACATACCCTTCCCCTGATTAAGATTGATGGTTTTCTTCATATAGAAAAGAAACTCCTACTCCTAAACTCAAAGGGGTTGCCTAGGGATTATCATCCTTATACCTCTGGTGTTTAGGGATTGAAACAATGACTTACATCGTCAATAAGGTTTTATTCATGAACATGTAACCAGTAGTTTTGTATATTTTGATTTAATCATTCTCCTTTTGGTTTTGCTTAAGCAAGAGTTTGATAGTGATAAAAAAATGAGTGATCACGAATGGATTGATTCGAAACATGCATATTCATTTCATTATTATTAATATTTGAAAACAAACGAGTTTTACAAGTGAATAGTACTTAACAAACAACAAAGATTACAAATGAAAATGATTGAATAGTCTAATGTTGCAAAGTCTGAGCCTGAGGAGGATCATTCTTGAGGATAATCTGGCAAGGCTTCTCTGCAAAGCATAGCAACTTCTGATAATGGAGATCTTAAACTTTGTTCTTGAAGATGAAACAGGCTTCTATAGAATTGCCCTACATATACAGCATGGTATCCGTATGTGGCATTAGGATTATGCTTAGGACGGTAGGGAAACCTGACAGGCTTGATCTCCTTGGGAATAATTGCCCCAATATGAATCAGGATATGAAGTAGATGCGTATAAGACTATGGAATCAGATCATAGTGGGTACGTCTCCTCACTTGATCGTTGTTACCTTGGTTGTTTTACTTCTGCTTCTATTTCTGGCTGCCTTGAGCGGGCTTCTGATTTGATAGGGGATAAACCAGAAGATTGTCGGCAGTTGCATTTTGGATTTTATCCACCTTCAGTCTGATCTCAGTTCGTTCATCAATCACAACTTGATCTAAGAAGTCTATTGTCATATTCTTCTGAAATAATACAAGATCATGTCAACCTTTCCTTGGGCATGATCCAAGCTTTTCTTGCACATGGCATTCTCATGCTTAACTTGTTTCATGATACTCTAGCGATCGGCGTCGGGGAATCATTATATTCTGGATGAGGAAGGGCACGGTGACCTTTTTTATGGTTTGTATGCATGAAATGAAAATGCATGAGTGTATGCATATGTTATGGGTGGAATGCAAATAGATATGTAGTATCCATTGATTCAAAGGTTCGATGATGCAATAATTTAGGTTCAAAATTCCAGTACATATAATGATGCAATAATGTGGGTTAAAAGTTTAATATGTTGTTGATAATATGTATATATTCCTCAATGCGGTTTCAAAAGTTCAACATATACATGATAATTAAGGTATGTAGGGTATATGGTTTCCTACAAAAAATCCCATATCCCCCTCACAAGTAGGTTCTAGTCTTCAAAAGGTAGTCCCCAGAAGGTCTCCCAAAGTCATGGATCCAAATGAAAATACCTTTCTGTAGCAAATTCTTGCATGAAAAAGATACTTCCAATTGAATCTAGTCTGGGTGTGGGTCTCATGTCAACCCAACGCATGAAATGCAGGTCAACATGACTCTTCATGATTATATCCTGTGTCTATGCTCAAGATTGGGTATAAAGCTTCTCTCTCATGTAGCATCATCCCAACCCATAACAGAGAATATACAGATATCCAGAATATCATCAATATGAATATTTAAAGCAATAAAGAATACGATAAATAACATAATGATAAACCAAGTAAATAGTAAAGATAAACATCCAAACAAACAAGGAAACAACCAAAACTAGGATTGACTTGCTTATGGACTCCCTAGCAGAGTCGTCAGCCATCGCGCCATAAAAAATACCTAAGCGCATAGCACGCTCGAAGATACAACAGAGTTCCCACCGAACTTTATTTTTTTCCCATAGGAAAGGGAAAAAATAAAACACATGGGAAGAGTGAAGTTACGCGAAATATACCTGAGTGCATCACACGCTCAAAGATACAACAAAGTCGCCATCGAACGTTATTCATACCCGAAGGAAAGGGAAAACATTTATAAAACCCAGGAGAAGAGAAAAAGGATAAGGAATTCGGTTATGCAAGGGGGAGGTATTAGCATCCCTCACATTCGTTTTACTCAATGGGAACCATTTTGATTGTTCTTTGCAAGAACAGGTGTTATTATCTAAAGATTACTCGTGAAAGAATAAGGGGAAATAATAATAATAAATAAATGTGCTCGCCAAGGATTCGATCCCTTGTGCCTACGTATCCTTATTGTGCAATGAGGAAGTCATAGCTCCGTAGTTCTTGGTAGAGAATATGGATACGTTAATTATTTTTATTGAACGATGTTAACGTTCGCGCTCTATGGTTAACTTACTTGTATGCTAAAGCATGGGAAACTTAAGCGTTTGTTTGTTTACGATAGAATATATTCTCTTGGATCACACTCTAGTAGTTAAACATTACTTGTATACTCACACATGGAGGCTTAAGCTTCGTTCACGTTAAAACGAAAGTAACACGTCCTTTCTAAAAAGGTTTTGAACAGAAAAAGATAATGCCCAAAGGAAAAAATGAGTTTGATGAGTTGAGTTTGCTTTTATTCTAAAAAGAAAGTTTTTATTTGAATCATACTAAAGTCTATAAATGGAGGTGAATATGATGAGCAACTGGGTCATTCGTCCTGTACCCAAAGATATTCAGAATAAGGATAGAAATGCTCCTTCTCACCCATTCTCCATTGCTTAAGGCACGTGGCGAACAATTATAATCATATTGTTAATTGTTTTTGAGTTTATTCACAAAAATGGTTTTAGTTTTACAGGAGAAAAGAAAAGAAAAGGGAAAAGAAACCCTATAAGGTTGAAATCTGGCCTACAGTATGCATCCCACCTCTATGTAGAAAGACTTGTCAATTATTCGACTTAAATTTCACTAAAGTCTATGAGTAGAGGTGAATACGATGAGAAACCAGGTCATTCGTCTTGTACCCAAAGATATTCAGAATGAGGATACGATTGCTCCCTCTCACCCATTCTCTACTGCTTAAGGCTCATGACGTGAAATTTGCATCATAGCTGACGAGTGTTGAATTTGAATTTCCTTATTGTTTCATGTGATGAAGTGTCGCTTTGAAGAAAGAAACTTGACAATAATTTGATTCAAATTGTACTAAAGTCTATGAATAAAGGTGAATACAGTGAGCAACTGGGTCATTCGTCCCATACTCAAAGATATTCAGAATGAGGATAGGAATGCTCCCTCACCCATTCTCTACTACTTAAGGCTCATGGAACACAACACGAATCACGATTGACAAGTGTTAATACACCTTTGTTGTGCTTGAATAGTAGTCCACTATGTTTGCAATATGAAAACCTTGTACTGGCTTGAAGTCTTGAACTCTTGATATTGTATCTTGAGGTATGAACTCATGAGGTACAATACAACTTGAACATAAGGGACTTTCCCTATCAAATGATCAAAGGTATTTTGATCACTTGAATAGGCTTGGGGAATTAGCATAGTTCAAAGGACTTAATTAATCAAAGCGAACTTTGATCAACTGAATCATTCGGGGAGAAAATAGTTGAAAACCCATGCATGGAGATAACTAGTAAAATCCTAGGGATCAAATCCTAAACACCTAAGTCTAAGGGAACATGTCATGGTGAATGTGAAATGTAATCGGAGAAATGAACAAGGTTCTAACAAGAAAACAATTGGTTAAATGTTCAATTAAACCTAGAAAAGATTAATGTTAATTCTAATCAATTAAAATCCTAATAAATTAGAATTAAACATCTAAAACATGAATGAATCCAAAAAATCAAATCATATCAAGTAAGCAACAATTATCACATACCATTGACAATTTAAACCTAATCATGCAAACTAGGTTAGAACATATTTTTCCATTTATTTTCAATTAATCAAGCATGAATCTACTCAATTATTTTTAACTAAACTAATCATATAAAAAAACTAATTAAATTCTAACAATTAATTTCCATGTCAATTTCATGAACAAATATTAAAAGAAAATATCAAGCACAATTAAAGATCAAAAGTGAAATAAAATGCCAAAAGTAATGCACAAAGAGATGGGGGTACAGTCTAGCAAATATAGGAGCAATTAGCCAAAATGTCACAGGGCCCATTGTAGGCCCAATGTTGTTTTTCAGCTTATGAACAGGGAGGTGAGAAATGTGGCCAAATGATTGGGAAAGCCCAAAGCAATGATGGGAGAGGGGAATCAGGAGCGAAATACTCATGTGGTCAAGCCTCCACGTTTTCCATATGTCCATACTCAGTATTCAAATGCCTTGTTACTTCCCTCCATCTGAACCTTTCCTCCGCCGCATCGGAGGTCTCCTCCGGCGGTGGCGAAGCCTCAATCTTCAAATAAAATATGACAACATCTTCCTGTCCCTGCCCTGAGTCTGAATCTAAATTCCAAACTTCCTAATTCCTTAAAAATCAAATGGATCAAAGCAAAATGATGGAAGAACCCTAACACTCAGACAAAAGTTAAATCGCAATCTCTCGGAATCAAAGCCCTCGGGGTTAGGGCTTTGATTCCCCTAACCAAACCTCACATCTTGGTAACTTCTACACAGTGAAATAATGAAGATGATGAAGAACTTACCAGATCCGCACCAGAGTCAGGTACGAAATCCTCTGCAACTCTTGAAATTCCTTTATCCTTCTAATTTTTCTCTTCTTCTTCTTCTGTGAATTCTGATTATGAAACTTCCTGAGAGATTTGAGCAGAGAAACCAAGAGGGAGAAAACTCTGAGTGTGATGAGCTATGAAGCTCGGACTCGGACACGGACACGAGGACTCCGCTAATGTAAAAATCATAGGACACGGACACGGCTATATATATTTTATATATTAATATAATAATGCAATTTATGGGTAAAATTTGTAAAGAGCTTAAAATGAGAAGAAAAATTTATGTTTATTTAAGATAAAACAATCAAAAATTCTTTCAACACTTTCAAACAAATTTTAAACATGATAATTGATATTCATAGATAACTTGTGAAAACCGAAGCAATTGTGTGTAAAGATGAAAATAATCGAAGAAGATAAAAGAATTTTGTGGAGACAAAAGCAATGACATATAAAAAATAAGGAATCCTAATTGTGTTGTTTTTATAGTAAAGAAGTGGAATATGAAAGCTAAAAAACCTATTTATTTTTTAAATTTTGAAATTTTTTTAGTAGGGTTTTTTTTTAACAAAAACTTCTTGAATTTTTTGAATTGGACCGTGTCTTTATTTGAAATAAGGTGTCGTATTCGTGTCCGCAACAATTAAATTTTTCTTTTTCATTGGACACTTCAAAAACGTGTCTGATACGTGTCGTACGCGTGTCGGTGTCTAACACGTGTCCGACACGGCGACACGCTGTGTGAATGGCGTGTCGGAGCTTCATAGGTGATGAGGCTAAGCTTTAATTTGTTGAAGCTTTGATGTGAAGCTTCAATGGAGTATGTTGAAGGAGCTCTAGGTGTGGTGTGGGTGAAGAAAAAGGTTCTGAGATTGAGAAGAGGTGAATGAATCGTAATCGTTTTTTGAAGAATGAATCATGAATTTGAGAATTTTATGAATAGTGAAAAATGTATCTCTAAAAGTTGTAGTGCTACGCTATTTATACAATCTCAATTTGTTAAATTTTGTTAAGTCGGTTAATTCCCTTCGTGTAAATTTGTTAGACGTTTGTTAACATGGTTAAAAGAGTTGTTAACCATTAGAAGTCGTTTTGATTGTTAATTAGAAGAGAATTGAAATTAGAGTGGAGTTAATTTGTTAGTTGTGAAGAATCAGTTAATTATGGAGTGAAGTGGAATTAGTAAATTTATATGATGGTTATGTTAATTGGTGTAAGGAGAATTAGTTGTTGATTTGATAACTTGTTAAGTAATTTGCAAATTGAATTTTATATTCTTCAGTTGTGAAACAAGTTGGAATGAATTTGCAGGTGAATCGTATGAAAATGCAAGTTGGATTATATTGTGAGTTATGAAAATGCAAGTGAATTCTATAACTGAGTTTTTCTGTGTTATATGATATGCAGGGAGTTGCTTGGAATATTAATGTGAGCTGCTTTGTGGGCATAGGCCGTGTGGAATGTGAATTGCTATGCTTGGAATTTGTGTTGATTGAATTGTGATTATGTATGGAACTTGTGTGGTGCATTGAATGGGTTATGTTTGGAAATGTGCTAGGGACTTAGGATTGGGTTATGTCATCCTTTAATTGCGCATTACATGGATTGTGTGGTAATTCTTGAAATTGATTTGTATGGTGATTTATACATGGAATTTTCAATGGTTGGTTTAATGTAATGGAATTTTGAATGGGTAATGACATTTGGATTGTGGAATTAGGTCTTTTATTTGGTCATGGTTGTGCTGAAATGAATATGATTTATGTATTGAATTTGGAAATGGACATGTATCATAAATTGGATTTTTAAATGGACATGTATCATGTGATGGTTATGGATATCATGAATAGTAGGGACTTAGGGATGACAACATGATAGTTGACTTTGGTCAACTGGTTGACCAAAAAGTAAACAGTTTATCAAAAGTCAACTTATGCAAAAAATGATGTAATCTTGTAATCTTTTCCTCAATGCAATGTATGAACTATGTGACTAATGGAATGAGCTTCTTTTGTTAAACCATGTTCTAATGAATCAATAGAATTCAACTGACCAACTAAATTCAATGCAACCAGATGAAACAAATGGATTAAATGAATGAATGATATTGAAACCTAATGATCATACCATGACTTGACCAAAATAAACAATGAAACATGGACCAATGGACCTTGAATGCATCTTGATACACTATGGAACCAATGAATGAAACTTGGATCGATGATGACCAAGAGAATCAATGGATGAAGTGACTTAGATTAAATGAGATAAATAACAATATGCAATGAAATATGAATGTAATCATGCCTCTAAGCCAACCACAAGGCACCATGGACTAAGGTTTAGATAGGTCGAACCTCCAAGTCAAGCAATAACCAAAGCCTCAAACCAAGTCAGTAAAAAATAATCAATGCCATGAGCCAAGCTAGGTTTTTCACCTCCTCAAAGAATACCACAAGGTTCACAAACCTCAAAATCAAGAATTAGGGTTTGGTGTGGAATGAACACTAAGATGCAACCTCTAAGGCCTCAAGCATCTAGCAACTAGGGTTTTGCACCTTGATCATCGAGATGGGATCTTCTCAATGACTTTAGTATCATAACTCCTAGGGTTTGATTCTCAAGAAAACCTTAGGTCCTTGCTAATTATAATCAACCTCAAACCTTTGAACCTATGAAGATATTAGTACACTAGATGACATGGATGTTCATGAATGAAAATGAATCTTAAACCAAAAGGCTAGATGAGATGGGAGGGAAAATTTTGGGGTATGACAGTTGCCCCTATTTTATCTTCTCGGGCCTAAAGGTATGAATAGCAAAGGCTTTCAAACATTCATGGTGGGAGAGGATTAAATACCAAAATAACCAATAAATTTTCCCGTGGGGAATGAATGAAATGTGAGGTAAAGGGTATTAATGAGGAATTGTTTAATAGATGGTGTATAGGATTTTATCTATGGTTATCTATTAGGGATTTGCTGAAATATATGTGGGGAGAATGGGTATGTTGTAAAAGAGCATGTCGGCTATGTATGATATATGCAATATGCCATGTATGCAGTGTATGACTGATCTTTTGTTTCTTTCTCTCTTTTTTCCTTTTTCTTTTTCTCCTTTTTCTTTCTTTTCCTCCACTAAAATGTTTTAGCATGTACCACTGATTGAGATATCCTTGTAGGATTCCACAAAGGTAAGAAAATTATGTATTTGCGAAAGGCAGGTAATAGAGGATATAGAGGTAAAAAAGATCATCTTCAAAAGGTAGAGAGACGTCTTGCAAAAGGCAAGCTGACTTGATGGATAAATGGTTTTTCGCTACAAAAGGTAGAGGAGACTTGCAAAAGGCGAATAAAGGAATATAATGTTTCCTCATGCAAAAGGCATATGAGAAAATCCTAGCAAAGGTTAAGAAGAAAGTTGGAGGGTGAATTTCTCTAAGAACTCCTTAGCAAAAGACTAAGGAGAAAGATGGAAGCTTCTCATGCAAAATGAAGTGAGAAGTTCTTAACAAAAGGTCTAGAAGAAAACCAGGGTGTTGACTTCTCATACAAAAGGTAATGAGAACTCCATAACAAAAGGTTAAGAAGAATAATGATGAGCTGGTGTTCTCTTGCAAAAGTCAAGGATAATCTCTTAGAAAAACTCTAAGAATGTTTGTGGAGTGAATAGAAAATGCAATCCCTTAGGAAAAAAGCATCAAACTTATACTTGCATCAAGGTCCCATAGAGCCCTGCCACAGAATAACTCTCCAATATTGCATGGAATCGTAAAACTGCTAGGATCCTGTAGCTTTGGTGGATGTGTTCCTTGCACAAGCTAAACTACATTCTTGCATTAAAGCAACAGTAGAAAATTCACCTACTCTCTTTCTTTTAGTGAGCACGTCCTTCATGAACTTGGAGTAGTTTGGAATTTGTTGTATAGCTTCAATCAAAGGAGTTTTTGCCTCTTGAATGAAATATTTTAGAATATTCTCCAACTCGCTATTTCCTTGATTTGAAGGATAGTTTGGTGCAGAATTGTTGATATTTGTAAATATAGTATTAAGAATATTTGTATATCGAATAGTCCCACATCGACTATATCATGTAATTAGTTATAATCTCTCTATATATAATAAAGTCTCCATGAGTGGAGGCAAGCAATGATTGATGAAATGTGTGCTCTTCAAAGCAGTGGTACCTAGGAACTGGTTCCTCTACCCCATGGGAAATCTTTAGTAGGTTGTCATTGGCTTTATACAGTGAAGGTAGGTCCAGATGGTAAGATTGATTGATTTAAAGCTCGTCTGGTAGCCAAAGGATACACTCAGATTTTTGGATTGGATTATCTGTTAGACTTCTTCTAGCCATTACAGCCATCTGACATTGGCCTCTTCATCAACTTGACATCAAAAATGCTTTTTACATGGTGATCTTGAAGAGGAAGTATATATGGAGTAACCACCTGGATTTGTTGCTCAAGGGGAGTCATCGAATATGGTGTGTAGGTTACATAGGTCTCTTTATGGTCTTAAGCAATCTCCAAGAGCTTGGTTCGGCAGATTCAGCACTGTAGTACAACAGTTTGGTATGATCCGTAGTGAAGCTGATCATTCTGTTTTTTATCGTCACTCAGCTCAAGGGTGTATTTATCTTATTGTGTATGTAGATGATATTGTCATAACTAGTAGTGATCAGCAGGGTATATTCCAGTTAAAGCAATATCTCTCGAATCAATTTTAGACAAAAGATCTTGGTAAACTTTGCTATTTCTTGGGTATTGAGGTAGCTCAATCTAAAGATGGTTTGGTGATTTCTCAGCAGAAATATGTTATGGATATTTTGGAAGAAACAGGTTTGTTGAATGCTAAACCAGCTGATACTCCTATAGATCCAAGTGTCAAACTACTACTCAATCAGGGGGAGCCTTTATCTGACTCGGGAAGGTATAGAAGATTGGTTGGAAAGTTGAATTATCTTACAGTCACTCGTCCAGACATTTCTTTTGCAGTTAGTGTTGTAAGTCAGTTCTTAAACTCCCTTTGTCAGGAACACATGGATGCTGTTATCCGGATTCTGAGATACATCAAATGTGCTCCAGGAAAAGGTCTAGTGTATGAAAATAAAGGACATACTCAGATAGTTGGATACTCCGATGTTGATTGGGCAGGGTCACCCATTGATAGACGAACCACCTATGGGTATTGTGTACTTGTTGGAGGAAACCTTATATCCTGGAAAATTAAGAAACAAAACGTAGTTGCAAGATCAAGCGCCGAGGCAGAGTATAGGGCCATGGCCATGGCAACATGTGAACTTATTTGGTTAAAACAGTTGCTCAAGGAACTTCAAATTGAAGAAGCAAGACCAATGACACTTATTTGTGATGATCAAGCCGCATTGCACATTGCTTCAAATCCAGTCTTCCATGAGAGGACCAAACATATTGAGATAGATTGTCACTTTATCAGAGAGAAAATTGAATCAGGTGACATCGTCACAAACTTTGTTAACTCTAATGATCAATTAGCAGACGTGTTTACAAAATCTCTGCGAAGTCCCAGAACTAATTATATATGTAACAAGCTTGGTGCATTTGACTTATATGCTCAAGCTTGAGGGAGATTATTGATATTTGTAAATATAGTATTAAGAATATTTGTATATCGAATAGTCCCACATCGACTATATCATGTAATTAGTTATAATCTCTCTATATATAATAAAGTCTCTGTAGTGCTTTTCAAAACACACGGTTTATTCAAATGTCTCTTAGTCTCTTGTATTTCAACAAGAATAACCAGGAGGGACTTGTGGTGCTTGAGTGTGTTGTGTCTCTTGGGGTTTATTGAGTTTATTTTGAGTGTTGCTCCATGAAAAATTAGGATGCATGCGCCAACCTGGATTGCATGTGTTGTTGTAGGGGTTGTTGTACTTGTTGTTGCCAACATAGTTAACAGACACAGGGTTTGATGAAAAATCTTCAAATAAGTGTGCTCCTCCACAGTATACACAGGCAACTATTGTCGCGTCAATAATAACCTTGATTGGTTCAGGTTTGGCTACATCATGGGCAGTTATCATATTATGCATCATCTGATGAATTTGGGCTATTTGAGCAGCAAAAGCGTTGGATTTCGAAACTTCATAGACACCAACAAGTTTCTTTGATGTTTTAATTCCTCCAGCCCTTGTAGCAGGCCATTGGTAAGTGTTGGTCGTGATGGTCTCTATCAACTTGTATCCTTACTCAGAAGATTTAAACAACAAAGCTTCACCACTGGAGGGATCTAACATGTTTCTTGAAAATGGCACCAATCCATTGTAAAACGTTTCAAGATGTATACAAATAGGTATCCCATGGTGAGGACATTGTCTAAGCAACTCCTTGAATCTTTCCCATGCATCGAACATGGACTCATCCTCTCCTTATCTGAATGAAGTGATTTCATTTCTCATCCTTGCATTCTTCACATGAGGAAAATATTTGGACAATTTTTTTTAGCCAAAGTGTTCCAAGTATCAATGGAATTAGGCTTTAAGGAATTTAAACAACTCTTGGATCTATCCCTTAGAGAATATGGAAAGAGCCTTAACTTGATTGCATCATCCGTTACACCTAGAATTTTGAAATTGCTGGCCACCTCCAAAAATTATCTCAAGTGAAGATAAGGATCTTCATTAGCAGATCCAGAATACTTCCCAATAGCTTGCAGCATCTGAAACATCATAGTATTGAACTCAAATTGAGAAGTTGTTATCTCAGGCCTAATGATTCCAGTATTTATGGTGTTGGGATCAAAGACTACATAGTCTTTGATATTACACGCCTTATCATTAGTTATGCCAATGATATCAGGTTCATCCATCACTCTGTCTTCTGGTACCCACTCTTGGAATTCTTGAGCTTCAGGAATAAGACTTCCTTCTTATGGGTGTTACGTAGCACGTATCAATCTCCTTCGTATTCAGAATGTTCTTTCAGTTTCAGGATCTTCTATGTATTCTGGGGATAACAACCTATGCATGCAGATGCTCTACACCTGTCGTGACACCAGAGTACAGGAAACAGTAAAAAGCTCAAATTCTATTTTCAAACAAAAATAATCAATACAGTAGTTCAAAATGCTTCTTGGCACTCCCCAGCAACGACGCCAAAAACTTGTCGTGATTGAAAACGATTATAAGTGTCACATGCAAGTATACATGTATGTTTTAATAGCAACAAGTGATAATAGTAAGGATATCATACCCACAAGGAATGGAATAGGTTTAGATTGAACTTTTGTAAGTATTCTTATTTAAAACTAACATGAATAGAGTAACAAACAATATTTGGAAAACAAAAGTTTAGATTATCCACAACACAAGACTAAATGTAATAAAGTGAAGGTTTGATTAAATCAAGAGAGTGAATGTTGAGCTATGATCCATTAATATACATAGTATCCAAAACGTGTATATGATGAGATGTGTCGTGCCTCAAAATGTCAGAATATGATCTTTATGTGTATCTCTACAACATCAAAACATGCATTAATAGGGCAAGGGAACAAATCTATAAGTCTCACGTATAACCCTAAAATATGTCTAATTTATATTCTGAAAATACTTTATGGTTATAGCTTCTTATCTCTAAGTAATCTAATTAAGTGAATATCTCTATCCTACTTGTTTTAACCACTTTTGTCATGAAATCCACTTGTTGTTGAATCTCTTAAACAACAAGCTTTTATCTTTTTCTAAGTTGATCATTCAAAGAAACATATTTATAGCATAAAAACACATGACAAAATAAGACAGTAACATCACATAATTTTAACATAAATGCAGCATTATATTAAATTCATATTTCTCAATGAACAAGGGTTTAGCTCATGGTGAGCTTAGTACAAACTACTTAACTAAAACTGATACGGTACATACTTAAGAAAGAGATGTAAAAGAAATGACAACCTATAGTAACTTGGAGATCTCTTATGTTGGATAAATAGCAAGTGAAGGCTCCAGACGCGCCATCTCTTAACAATGAGTACAGAAATAGGTGAGAAGAAGAACTATCTCTTTCCCTACAAAATCTTGCACTAAATATTCTTAAATTACTACTAAGACTAATGAACTTCTTTCTTGGTGTGCGTATGTGTGGAACTCTCTAACTCTGACACTTAAGGTCGACTTTTATAGGCCCAAGTGTGGATGTGAAAGATGGACGTTCTCGGATCATGGGCTTTTGATGCAAACAAGGTTCAGCCCAAATTTCAAATCAGCATATTCCACTTTTTCCTTCATTATTCGTGAACAAGCAATCAGGTACAGACAGTAGTGAGAGACAAAGCGTCTGACACGGGCTGCTACAGTAGGTGGTGCAAAGGTTCAGGAGGTGTTGTATCTGTGTGCAGGGAGCGCGCTTTCCAGTGGTGTTCCCCATCGTGCCATATCTTTGTCTTCTTGTGCAATTGATCTTATCCAATTGATTTGATATTTCTTCCAAGCACAAATCTGCCACACAAGCCCTAGAAATATGCACTCCTTATGCTCATGGCCATTTATGAGTTTCATCAAACTTTCCATTTTCCTTTCAGCCCTCTCTTCCAGACTCTGTCTAGACCAGTCATGCCTCAACTTGCCTTAAATTGCCTTGAAATTTAGTAACAAACACATAAAAACTACAAAAGGAGCACCTATTATGCTCCAAGCAAAATAAGCTAAAAATGTTAAAACTTAACAAATAGTCATTAAAATCATCACATAAACAGAAATGAAATGGGATAATAGTAACACACTAAAAGTGGATTATCAATCTCATAGTCTGTCGAAAGATGCCTTTTTGGGGGGTGATTTGTTAGCTAGGATTTTCAACAAGGGAAAATACGTCAGCAAACAGGTCAAAGTTAGGGACATGTTGACTTTTTGATGATGTGTACATAGTTTGGAGTATGAATCGAAGAGAAATTGGGACAGTATTTTTGGGAATGTTGTGGAAACATTTCGACAGCGAATTTCTCGACAGCACCAAGTGCGTCAAAGAAGAAGTTATTTGGGCGCGCAGATATCACATTCAAATATGGATAACTACTTTGAAGTTACATTCTGAAGGACACATGGAGAGAATGCAAGGCGAAAGGCATGTAGGCTTTTACGTGGCGAAAGCTGAAGATGTGAACATTGAAAGCAACTATTTCTTACTAGTATCTATAGGAGTCTCATTTGTAGAATTTGAGGTGTTCATTTCATCATAAAATCTCAGTTACACTCAAAGTACCAGCGCCAGGAGAAAAGAGTTTTCATTGAGAGAATGTATGAACCATGAAACGTCAATCTTTACTTTAATGCAAAAGTCTCTCAACTCAGTTTACTTTTCTGTTACTTTCTTTCATACATCATTTTAATGCTTTCCTTTTAATTTTGTTTTAATACAATATTACGTTTTATCTCTATCGAGTTTACACATTTACGCTTTTATTACAATTGTTTTGACCCAATCATAATTGTGTCTTATTTCCGAAGAAAACCATAAGTTAAGAACTTTAGTGATATGTCCTAGGATTAACTAGTCGATCCTACCTGTGACCTTTAATTAAGAGACTAACGGTTGTTTACGAAATTCCAGCGTAAACACCTTTCTAGATGCTTTATGAATTTAAACTCAATTTAACTCAATTAAATCAAATAAATTTCACATCTTTTTAATTAAACATGATAAAATTAAAATGACAACATGGAAAATTCTATTTAACTATTCTGATTAATTTGACAAAAGAATAAAAATAAAAGGGGTTAAAATGAATAAAAATTGGGCACCAAAATGCCCAAAAAATTAAAGTGAATCCACTAAAATGATCAGCACGAAATAAACTTTTGGAAAACAGACTGGTCTTGATCAAATTTTAAAGTAAAAAATGCTCGGTTGAAAAGGCTCAGGCTGATTAAAATACGACCGAAAAAGTTGTCAAAAAAATAAAGCGAGCACGCCAAGTTAAACTATGTGAATCGTAGATTTATAATATTGATGTCTGCAAGCTCGATCTTTAAATCTTATGCCCGCTAATTTTACGTATATTCGGGAAATGATTCAACTGGTCTATCTGTAGATCCAAAAATTTATTTTTGCCAACATTTTAGGCATTATGCGTGATGAAAGACATGTTATGATATGCAAATGATGCAAGGTAAAGTAAAGTCGAACGCATGAAAGTTTAAAATATATCCGAACAAAATTGGAGTATGATACATGTGTTTATGAAGGTGACATGCTCCTATGGGTGACTTCTTCCATCGAATTTTGCAAGTGATAGCAACTGGAAACTTTTCTGATATGGTGGCTCCCCATATCTCGTTAGAAAGAGGTTGGGGATCTAGAACCTCTATTGGAGTTGTTGGAGGTTAAGGACGTTGTCCTCCAAATTCTTATTATGGCGACAAAAATCATTCATAGCAGCGTGTATCTCTGTTATGGCATCTTGGTCTCCACCAGAGTTGCTATTGGGGGGATGTTGATGCCCACATACTAAGCATGTCTGAAAGGGATTGACAAGGTGGCTCGTATCAGTTTTACCAAAGCCCCGCATTAGGCGCCAATTGTACTTGCTAAAAAATTACAATAAAGATATTCTTGTAATTGGAGGGTTGTCTATGATTTTTAGGGTTGTTTATGGTGTTTAGAGTTAGCTCACGCAGATTGTCAAGAAGCTCTCTATATGTAGTTTCTGAGTGAAAAGTAATTCTTTCTCTTTCAATCCTAGGATTGAGGTATATATAGACTCATTGGATATGGCTCATAGATTGGTTACCTCTGCCCCCCTAAAAAACGTGAAGAATAAGGGAGTTATTCTTCCTTGGATCATGTATGTGACAATTAACCGTATTAACCCTTTATTCCAGTATGTTATGATGGGACACATCATCACCCATGTTCATATGAACTAAAATCAATTGGAAGGCAGCTACTAAAATTCAGACGACCTACCAGTGTTTTTTTTCCTTTTTTAAGGTGGGATGTTCTTTCTTAAGATCCAATAAAATTATAACGGTACATATTTAAATAAATAAAATAAATTTTACAACTTTAAGACCGTGACCATACACCTTGAATAATTAATTAATTAAAAGAATCATTTAACATAAAATTGATGATAAACAATCCTAACATGTTATTATTACTATCATAAATTATACGATGAATTTCCAAACGCAAATCAATCAATTGATTTATTATTTATCATGTCTTTTGGTGAAATCCAAATCATTTGATTTAAAAATCAAATCAAATTAGAACATGATTTTTATACTCATTTAAGTTTAAGATTCAATGGAAAAAAATCTCATAAATCTTTTAACGGTAATAAAGTCATTTGAAATGTCTATTTTAATATCATTTAAATGAGGACTCATTATTTTGATTATTGAAAGTAAAATAAGGATTTTTTTTTAAATAATCAATGTTTTCAAATAAAATCCAAAAATAATCAAAATTTCAATAAATATACAAAAATAACAACTTTTTTTTACTGATGCGCTAGTTCAACTGACGCATCCAACTAAGCTACATAGGATACGCCCAGAGCTTTGGCGCATCCATGCAAAGACTTTGCGTGTAGGCGCCACATGCATTGGTGCATGCATGTGTTATGTGTGTGTGGAGCCTAGTGCAATGGCGCATGCATGCTTTGATTCTTCTATAAATACCATGCACATCTCCCATATTTTTCAGACAACTTCTTACCCTCCATCCATTTTCCTTCAACTTCTTCAATCTCCTTCAATTTTGTTTTCTTTAGTCATGTTTGAATACATTCACAAGAGAAATGTTGATTTAATCTTTTCAGCAGTGCAACCTCCGATAAAGATTTGATTTTGGAATATAGAATCATTCGAACATCTTAATCGGGTGTTGAACCGTTGGTTAGATGGAGAAATTGTAAAGGGTGAAAGGATTAGAAGAATTCAATTGCTTGAGTCCATGTTCAACCAAAATAGAGAAGTTCGTGTATGGGTGGATATTAAGACTGACAGAGACGTTCACAGGATGATGTATTATATGTTCAAAATTGTTTTGATGGTTGTAATCGCATAGTTATAGTAATTGTATTTTATTTGTTGTAGTCTGTTATGTTGTTGTTTATGTGTTGCTTGTGTGTTGAATGTGTTGTATTTGTTTGTGATGGTATTTCCTCACAAAGTTATCATATGAAATAAATGTTGTTTTTAATATAAAGCAAAAGAGGTACAATTAAAATCATCTTGTTGTTCTTATTCCAACACTGGGATAGTTAGTACGATTGTAATCGGGCTAGCGACATGAATTACATAATCGAACCATTTTGTTTGTTGTATCCATTTCAGTTCGAGTATGGGTGTTGTTTGGGTAGCCCTTTTTCTTTCTTCGCATTAGTTCATTGTTCCAGAGAATGTCCCCTTGATATTCAGGCCAGTAATCCTCTTTTGCCACCACTGAAAACCTAATTTTGTAAACATTGGACAGGCTTATGACTTTGTAAACATCAGATAGTAAGTAGGATGGATCCCGTCGAACCTTTGAACATGGTTATGACATAGGAGCAGAGCATTTGAAAGGCTTGGAACTTTCCGCAGTCGCACCAACCTCTATCTAGTTTCACTCTATATTATCCCCTCGGTATGCCTTCATTATGATCCATTGACTCAACAACATTGTACCAACCTTTAGTACGGTCAAACACCGCGACCACGTGTGTGTTAGATTTGGGAGCTTCGTGTCTAATGAATTTCATTGAAGCATCACTGAATAACTTTCCAGATTGTAACACTGAACTCCATTTGGAACGTCTGGTCTCAAACAGCGCCCCTAGTCTGAAATAGGTTGCTTGCACTAAAGTGGTTATAGGTAGGTTTCGGATGCCTTTGAAGACAGAGTTCATTGATTCCACAAGATTTGTTGTCATGTGGCCCCAACGTTGACAGTTGTCATACGCCCTAGTCCACTTCTCCAATGGAATACTATCGATCCACCGTACTGCATCTGCGTTTGACAATCTGATGTCTTCGTAGTAGTGTTTGAAAGAAGTTTTTAATGCATAACCTGCATTGATAACCTTCTTCCGTAATGTCTTGTCTTTAATCTCCCGCATAAAATTTTGAGCAATATGTCTAATGCAGTAGACATGCATTGAGGAGGATCCTGCCAACCATTATCAATGTTTTTGTAGGCACTCACTATTGAAGGGTGTCGGTCATAGATCAAACATAAGTTAGGTTGAGGAGCAACGTGCAATTGGAGATTTTTTATGAAAAAACTTTATCCCTCAGCAGTCTCCCCTTCAACTAGGGCAAAGGCGATTGGAAAAATATTGTTGTTGCCATCTTGTGCCACTGCCATCAGTAGTGTTCCTTTATATTTCACGTACAACCATGTACCATCAATTTGTATAATAGGTTTACATAAAGCAAAACCTTTGATGCATGGTAGATACTCCCAGAAGAGACGGTGGAATATTCCATTTCCAATAGCACAAGTCCCGTTTGGGGTATACGTCGGCAACGTTTCCAACTTGATAATAGTCCCTGGAGCATACTGTTTAAGAGCCACCAAGTATTTTGGAAGTTGCTTGTAAGACTCCTCCCAATTGCCATACACTTTTTCAACCGCATTTGTCCTAGCTATCCAAGCCTTCCTGTAAGATGGAGTATAGTTGTATTGTGTTACAATATGCGAGATTATTGTACTCACCTTTAACGATGTATTGTCGCTAATGACAGACAAAATATCATCGCATATTAACTGAGAGTTAAGTTTGTGATGGTCTTGCATTGGCTTTGTGAGCATGCATGTGTGAACTTGACCCATGGAACCAATCTCCCAAGAATCACTCATCTTCCGTAAGAAGCTGACAATCGGAAAAGGCATCACTGATTTTGATAATAAATCTTATACCTCATTTCATTAGTTCGATCAACTCTGTAATCAGCAGATAATTCCATGTGACACTTTTTAATGGCTTTTACACAGTCTTCTTTTGTGCGAAATGTGTCTCCTTCTTTCTATGAGCCTTGAATTTGCACATAAAGATTGTAAAATATACTGATGAAGGTTCATCAGCCCCCAAATTCAAGTTTTTCATGTGTTGAGGTGGACAATATACATGACTAGCTTGTAATGGCTCCTTTTATTCTTCATCATTCACCATTGAATCAACCAATAACTCAACTTCTTCTTCCTCATCAACAATATTGACTTCAGCTTGTTCGTCGTCATCAGTTTCACAAAACACTTATGACTGATCAACGAACCGAGACACTTGTTGTTGTTGTGGTAATATATATCACTTTATATCATTGTCCCCGGATTGTTCATGATTGGCAAACATATGTTGAACATCGTCATCATCTCGAATCTTCAACTGATAAAACTTTACTTGGTTGTCTACAAAACACACCGAATTTTTATAGATGATTTAGCCCATCTGACTACACTGCAATTTCTTTTCTATTCTTTGTTTCAAATATGAAAAATTTGATCGTCGATTTATTGTAAACCGAGTTACTTCTGTGTTGCGAAAACAAAAACTGAATTTTGTCTCTATTGACTATGGGAGATGAACATCGAGGAACAATTGACAATATCACGATATTTGTATGTTATTACTTCTTCTTGCTTATTTTTTACTTATTTCTTACTTATGTTTCTATTGTTTATTACTTTTTCTTGCTTTATTTCTTACTTATGTTTTATTAGGACCCAAAGCGATTTCGATGTTGTGTACATGAATATGTACCACACGATCCTTTGATAGAATCATATATTCGAGGATGCGGTTTTGGTAATCTCCTCAACATAATCTCATACCCGGTTGCCTACAAACTTATTCTTGCTTTGTTAGAGAGATAGAGACTCGAGACCCACACATTTCACCTTCCTTTCGGTGAGTTTACCGGCACACTTGAGGATGTCTACATGTTGTTAGATCTACGTATCGATGGTAAGGTTATAAATGGTAGAGTTAACCATGATAACTCTATATGCAATGAATTGTTGGGTGCCCCTTTATGTGACGACACAACTACGGGAGAAACTTCTGGTCAAGCTAGGGGTCAAGGTGTTAACTTAAAATATCTTAAACAATATTATGCGAGTATAACATTAACCGAAGAATCTATCGAGTATGAAAAAATAAGTAAAGCTCGGTGTTATATTATGGTTCTATTTGGCAATTTTTTATTTCCCGAAAGTACTGGTAATATGGTAAATATTATGTATTTGTCGTTGTTACAAAACATAAATAAGGTAAGCACATATAGTTGGGATTCAACTGTTTTGGCCCATATATATAGTGTGTTGTGTAAAAATGCCAAAAAAATACTTGTACGTTTTATTCATGCGCGTATTTGCTACAACATGGGGTTGATCAAGAATATTGTCACTCGCCCCGGTAAACGAGAAGTCATTCATATTCCCCTTTGCAATAAAGTAAGTTTAAAAATTTACCATCTAATTTATTAGACTTTATATTACAACTAAATGTAAATAATATTTTTCAAATGTTTTCGATCTAGGTGGTCAGGTAAAATGATGAACTATAACAGGTGTCTAAAACATGATGTAGTAGTCTATCACAATCTATTAGACCATATTTGACCAGACGATGTAATACTACTACGCGGCTCTACATTTGATTTTAAAAAATTTATCCAATTACATATCATCTAATCATGTCATGTTCTTGTACAGTTTATCTGGAGGTCATATTTGGGTATTGATCATCAGGTTAACCATGATGATGATACAGTTTGGACAGCAAAAACATCAATTATCTGGTTCACTACTGTGGAGATGCACCAAAGTGACCGTATAAAACTGCAGTTCGGCATGCAGCAACAAATTACATAACCTCCGACATGTTTAGGAGATTGGCATCAACAAAGAGTCGATGCCCAATGGGATTATTCCGACTGGAGAGACTTCGCAAAAGAGATATGTCGTCATTGGAGGAATCGAAGGAAACGCATCTTAAACGAACCAGTCATACAGGGTGTTAGACCAACTCAACATTATATGGCATGGTTTAGGTCGGTTACAACACTACAATTTGTGTTTGAACCAAGGTATTTGATTGATCCATGCCAACTAGTTTCGTCATCATACGCCCAACAACAAATCCTCGTCCAAGAACAATGTCAACACACCCAAACCCAACGACCAACCTCACACCATCACCCTACCATATACACCCAATAACCAAACATCCAACCCCGCAACCCATTCATGTCACACACCCAAACTCAAAACCAAGAATCAAACCCTAACCACCAACAACCATACACAACCACCATAATAGTCTATAGCCTAGATGATTCATACAATTCAACGTCATATCATCGTAGCCCCCCACCAATGAACACCCAAACATCCCATCGCCACAATACCCAACCATTGTTTGACTATAGTACACCCCAAGAACCATTGGTTCATTTTCAAACTGATTTAATCTCCCAATTCGGGCAATCATAGTGTCCACAATTCACTCAACCACAACGGCCCAACTACGACAACATGGACACCGAACTCAATTACAGAAGCGTCGTTGACGATAATCCCCTAACTATTGGGGACAAATGATGACACATCTATAAAATACCACTGGACCTTCCACTGGAGCTTCACACCAGCCACCATTGGATCATGTCATCACTCAAAGACCCCAAACACCTCAGGAAAATCGTGGGAGACCTCAAAGACAACCTAACGCACCTGGAAGTGGAATAGGGGAGCGTTTCAATCGGGCGAGTCATTGAATTTCTTGTTAATTCTATCTAACTTTTTATTATAATATAATATAATTTTTATTTTCAGTATTTCATTTAATTAATTATAATTTTAACAATTAAAATTAAAAAAAAATGTGAAAAGAGCATGCGCCACATGCATTGGCGCATACACTATGTAGTGTGCGCATGCGCCAATGTATGTGACGCCTACATGCATTGGCTTTGCATACATGCTCCAAGACTCTAGGCGTCTTCTATCTAGCTTAGTTGGATGCGTCAGTTCAATTGGTACATCATTAGACAAAAACGGTTATTTTATTTTATTTTTTTGAAAATTTAGTTATTTTAAAATTTTATTTAAAAATATTGGTTATTTTAAAAAAAAATCTAAAATAAGCATAAGTTGAGATCAACGGTAAGAGACATAGAAAGGTTTTGATTGTTATGTTTTAATCTCTACAAGAATACATATAAACCAATGGAAGCTAATAAGAAAAAAAATTCATGCCATGCATTTTTTTTATTGAATTCAAAATCATTTTGTATTTGCAATAAAAAAAGATGAAATGATGAAAATGACCACCGCGGCGAATGTAATGGGGTGGTTATGGTAAGAAGGGAATACTTGTAAAAAGAATAATGAGTGACTTAGTGTCTGGCTAAAAATTAGGAGAGGATAAAAAATGTTCTCTGTTGGTCTGGTGTGGACTGTGAGTAATTGATTTATGTAAATCAATGTTTGAGATGAAGATGGAGAATGTGATCCTATCCAGTGTTCAAAAATAAAGATCCATATGTCCATAAGGAAAAAAATGAAACAAATAAGTCAACTTCTACACTTGCATATCATGAAGATTCTAATGAAGATGTTCAACCATCCATACCATTGGAATATAGTCATCATTGTCATTTTCTTCTTCATCCAGAAGAAGAAGATTGGTGAATTTAAAAGACTTATCAACATTGATTGATGGGAAACAATATTCAATATCGACCACTCTCTGAGTCTCACCATAGTTAAGAAGATTAAGATTATTGAATTTGTTTTGCAAACCACATAGTGTGATATTATCAAATACTCTTTCGACTTTTTACTCTCCAGAACTCATTTGATTTTAACTTTATTTAGACATCCTTGAGAATCGTCGGCATGCTCCCAGTATAAGGCATATCATACCATTTCAACTTTTTACTCTTCTTAACTATTTTGATTTTAAATTTATTAGGTGATGGGATCATTTAATTGTACAATGAAATACAAATTTGTGCATCTTTGCCTTCAACATCCTTCGACCAATAACAACTACGAGTTTTGTCTACAAATGGTAGCAGAATTTAAAGAAAAATAAGTAATAAAAAATATGGTGAAGAGGAGAGAAATATGGTAGCAGAATTTAAACAACTACGAGTTTTGTTCCTAACATAAAAAATAACTAATAGACCTTTGCAGAGGAGAGAAATATGGTGACCTGCGTTTGAATCTGAAATTTGACAAAAATAACTTCACAACAAAAATTATTCCACATGTTTTAATGATTTCCAATTTCTAAAATAAAAATAATATTTTAAGTATTTTTCTTTTTAAAAATTGTGATAGTTTATATATTCCAAAAAAAAAAATTAATATGTAAATTATTCGGTACCAAATCTTTCACAATTTCAATGCATTTTCTTGTTATGAACTTTTAACTTGCTCTTTCTTTGATGTAGTGAGTAAAAAAAGATAATAAAAGAAAATACACTAGTTATATATTTCCATGGAACTTATCGATCATTCAAATCAATTATAATGAGTTGTAGTATTATTGTCAAACTGTCATAAGTTGTCTGTTAGCATTCATTGTGACAGATTGTGACAATGATTTAGAGTTAATTTGTCAAGGTCTAGAATGTTTACTTCCTAAAATAGAATCCATTTGTCTCTTTGTATAGTTATATAATGATTGTAAATTATGCAGAATATTCAATACATAGAAACATTTTACAAAGTTTTTGTTATTTCATTATGGCATCAGAGCAAAGTGCTGATTCAGATAATGAAAGTGTGGAGAAGAATGATACCTCTAGCAACACAAAATCGACTTCCGCTGTCACAAACACATCACCATATTACCTTGGTCCCTCTGATAATCCAGGAACGCCGCTCGTAGCTACAATGCTCAAAGGCGAGAATCACCGCAATTGGGCGCGCTCCATGAGGACGGCATTACGGGCGAAAAGCAAGTTAGGTTTCATTGATGGATCAATCAAGAAACCTGCAAAAACCAGTCCAAACTTTTACAATTGGGAGAAGGCTGATTCAATGGTCATGGCATGGATCATCAATGCTGTAGATCCAGTTTTGCACAGCAGCATCTCGCACGCATCAACTGCGAGAGATATTTGGGAAGATCTGGAGGAGCGATTTGCTCAAACAAATGCTCCGAGGATCCATCAGTTGTGGCGCATGTTATGTCTGATGGAGCATGAATCAGACATGACTGTGACAGAATATTATACCAAATTTAAGGGTCTCCTAGATGAACTAGGAGAGCTGCAACCACTTCCAGAATGCACATGTGGTGCATCTAAAGAAATTATGCAGAGAGAAGGAGATCAGCAAGTACATCTTTTTCTCGGAAGCCTTAACAATGAGCGATTTGAACATGTTAAGGCGACAGTGCTGAACACCGAACCTTTGCCTTCGCTTCGACGCGTTTTCAACCATGTTCTCAGAGAAGAAGCTCAAATCATGGGTGAAAAAGGAAAGATTACTGCAACTAAAAGAGAATCCAGTGGATCTTCTTTTTATGCATCTAAACAAAATGAACAAAGGAGAAGAGATGGTTCAAACTCAAAGTGCGATCACTGCGGCAAGACTGGCCACATTAAAGCAAAATGTTTTGAGATTATAGGATACCCAGAGAATTGGAACACACGAAGGACACAACACCGCTCAAGAGATGGTGGAGGACAATCTAGTGCTCATCATACACATGCGACTGAAGGAATAGTGCAGGGGCGTGCATTCCATGGTTCTCGTGTGATGAAGCATGATTTTTGTGAATCCGGTAAAAATACATCTTGTAAAGATCTAAAATGGGTCCTGGACAGTGGTGCATCACACCACATGACTCCTCTTTTATCCTTAATGAGAGGGGTAACCAAGATTGAGAAACCTTTCTATGTCATTATTCCTACAGGGAACACAGTGTTGGTAGAAATGATGGGGACCATTGATCTTAGCAAAGACATTACTTTACAAAATGTTTTACTTGTTCCTAAGTTTGATTGCAATTTAATTTCAATCTGTCAATTGACTCATGATTTAAATTGCTTTGTGACTTATCATCCTAGTTATTGTATGATACAGGACTTTGCCACGAAGAAGAAGATTGGCTTAGGTGATGTACATGGTGGGGTTTATGTGTTGAAGCAACAAGGTCATGGGTCTGCTTTCACAGCACATCGTGAAGACAACATTGTTCTTTGGCACGCACGCATGGGACATCCCTCTCCTCAAGTTATGCAACGCATATCTCAGCTAGTGAATTTTAATTTATGTTCAAATAAACTTCGCTGTTGTGACATATGTCATAGATTAAAGCAATGTAGACTTCCCTTTCATATTAGTTATAATAAAGCTGAGAATCCTTTTGATCTTATACATTGCGATTTGTGGGGAAGATATCGTACTAGTCTCATAGTGGCTATCATTATTTCCTTACGATTGTTGATGATTATTCGCGTGGAACATGGGTTTACTTGTTAAAAGAAAAAACAGAAGTTCTGAAAATTTTAACAAATTTTACCAACATGGTAAAGACACAGTTTAATGTAAAGATCAAGAGGTTGCGGAGTGACAATGGGACAGAATTTACCAATCATGTGTTTCAAGGAATCTTACAACAAGAGGGAATCCTACATGAAACTTCATGTGTTGGAACACCTCAACAAAATGCAAGGGTAGAGAGAAAACATAGGCATATACTCAATGTGGCACGAGCTTTGAGATTCCAAGCTAACTTACCCATATCATTTTGGGGGGAGTGTGTCTTGACAACAACATACCTCATTAATAGAACCCCTACCATGATTAATGATGGGTTGAACCCATATGAGAAGCTATTGGGAAAACCTTCATCATATGAGCACATTAAGACTTTCGGATGCTTATGTTATGTGAAAAATTCAAACAAGCAGCGAGATAAATTTGATTCAAGAGCAGAAAAATGTGTATTCGTGGGATATCCTAAAGGCCAAAAAGGTTGGACAGTGTACAACCTAAAGACTCAAGAGATCTATGTATCAAGAGATGTGGTGTTCTATGAAGAAATTTTTCGCATGCACCACATGAAAAGGACAGCAATGAAGAAAATACTTTGCCAACATTTGCTCTGGATTTTTGTTCTGTTGAAGAAGATATCACGTCTAGCAACGATGGGCAGCAAGACCATATCATAATTTCTAATGAACCAAGAGAAAAATAAGTTGAAACAAATTCGGATGTGATCATTGAAGTAGAAGAGCCTCAGAATAAGGGGGAGAGTGAAATCATGACAAACATAGACATGGGGCCAAGGAACATACAACCACCAAAAAGACTTGATGATTATTATTGCTACTCAGCTGAGAAAACCCACACATGTACATCGCCAAAGCCGTCAACTTCTTCAGGTATAATTTATCCTATATCAAACTATGTAAATTATGATGAGTTTTCACAAAAACATCAAGCTTATCTTGCAGCGGTTGAAAGCATTGAAGAGGCTCAATCATACAAGCAAGCCATTCACAAACAAGAATGGAGAGAAGCCATGTCACGAGAACTTAAAACCTTGGAAGAAAATAAAACATGGGAAATATCAAGGATCCCTAAAGGAAAGAAGGCAGTGGGTTGTAGATGGGTATACAAGGTTAAATACAAATCGACCGGTGAAGTTGAGAAATACAAAGCGCGACTCGTGGCGAAAGGATAGACACAAGTTGAAGGGGATGACTTCAACAAAACCTTTGCACCAGTTGCCAAAATGACAATTGTGAGGTGTTTACTTACTGTTGCGGTAGCCAAAGGATGGATACTTCACCAAATGGATGTGAGTAATGCGTTCCTACATGGAGAATTAGATGAGGAAGTATATATGGAGATCCCTCCAGGTTACAAAGTTTTCGATAAAGAGATGGTGTGTCGCCTAAGAAAGTCACTATATGGTCTTAGGCAAGCCTCACGCAATTGATACTCAAAATTATCCCAAGCATTGGTGAAGTATGGTTTCAAGGAATGTGAAGCTGATCATAGTTTGTTTACATATTCACATGGTTCAATTTTCATAGCTGTATTAATTTATGTTGATGACCTTGTTGTGACTGGGAATGATGCAAAGTCATGTGAAAAATTCAAGCAATACCTCAGTAAGTGTTTTCACATGAAGGATTTGGGAGAGTTGAGATATTTTCTTGGACTAGAGTTAGCTCGCGGTTCTTCCGGATTATTCATTTGTCAAAGAAAATATGCCTTGGACATTCTAAATGAATGTGTGATGCTAGCTTGCAAACCTTCTTCTATCCCACTTGAACCAAATCATAGATTAGCATCGGATTCAAGTCCTTTATATGAGAATTCTTCACAGTACCGTAGGTTGGTGGGACGACTCATTTATCTCACAATCACTAGACCAGAATTAACATATTCTGTCCATATTTCGAGTCAATTTATGCAGGAACCTCGCCAGGGGCACTGGGACGCAGTCATGCATGTTTTGAGGTACTCGAAGTCTTCACCGGGGCAAGGAAATATCATACCAAGAGATAATGACCTCAGACTAGTTGCATATTGTGATTCAGATTATGCGTCATGTCCACTAACCAGAAGATCAATATCAGGTCATGTCATGCAGTTAGGAACAACTCCCATTTCTTGGAAAACCAAGAAGCAAACTACCGTATTGAGGTCCTCGAGTGAAGCAGAGTATAGAGCAATGGCCCACGCCACAAGTGAAGTCATATGGTTACGAAGATTACTTACACACTTACAAGTAAAATGTGATTCTCCTACAGTTCTACATTGCGATAACCGTGCTGCTATTCATTTAGCTTCGAATCCGGTTTTCCACGAAAGAACGAAACACATTGAAGTCGATTGTCACTTCATTCGAGAATTTCTTGTCAAGGGAATTATAGCTACTGCCCACATATCAACTAAGTCACAACAAGCAGACATTTTCACAAAGTCTTTGGGAACAAAACAATTTCGAGAACTATCAGGCAAGCTGGGATCTCATCATCCTCAATCTCCAACTTGAGGGGGAGTAATGAGCTGTTGTATTATTGTCAAGTTGTCATAAGCTGTCTATTAGCATTTATTGTGACAGATTGTGACAATGATTTAGAGTTAATTTGTCAAGGTCTAGAATGATTTACTTCCTAAAATAGAATCCATTTGTCTCTTTGTAAATTTCATTAAATTATTTATTTTCTAAATTCTTTTAAACTTTTAAAAAAATTGTATTTTCTGAAAAATGTAGTACTACAATTTTAAGAAAAAAAAGATCGCCCAATACATGTTGGCTTTTAAAGCTCACGCTATTTTGAGACGAAACTTCATCTCAGACTTTTCACAAAACTTCAAAACATGTTTTCCCAACTACTGAACCAGATCCAGAACCGCCGGATGAATCATTTCATACTAATGTTATGACAAGTGATGTGCCAATTATTGAAGTTCATGTTTTTCACAAAACTTCAAACCATGTTTTCCTAACTACTGAACCAGACCCAGAACCACCGCCGGATGAATCATTGCATGCTAATGTTAGCACGAGTGACATGCCAATTATTGGAGTTCATGATTTTCATAACGCTTCATCAAACCATGTTAGTAAACCAGTTCCAGTTACATCGCATCCCATTCCTACTAATATCCCACTTCCACAAACATCAAACCATGATTTTCCCGCACCAAGTCCACGTCATGCTTTTCCGAGTTCTAGAAAGATCAAGTTTGGAGTTTAACATGGTGAAATCCACTCTCTAGATTATAATGTGGTGAACCTGTTTGTCTAAATAAATGTCAACAATAATGCAATTGGAATCCTATACAATATAATAAAACAGCTATATTAATTGGCATTCTATCACTATATTCACTTCACTTTTATTTTTATCAACATGAATCTCTTTTCATCTATGAGCTTGCTTGTACATGAAATATGTCTCGTACCTATATGTTACAGGCCATCAATAGTCAAATCTAAGTTAATCTTGTTTTATATACACCCACTGTAGCTCAAGCTTGCAGCGTTTTATTGGAAAACAACTAGTGTTTGAATAGACAATTGTGTATAATTCGGATATTTGACTTAAGGTTTTCTTTTCTTGGGGATACTGCTGTCATTAAATTTCAATCACCGTTAATATTACCTGATTCTCCTTCATTGAAGGGAGTAGGAATAAGAGGGTACCAGACAAATTTCCTATTTGACTCCTTTTCAAATTCTTGAGAATATTTAATGGTCCAAGAGATTGTGAAGGTAGAATTTGCTGTGATATGATCCTTCATCCTTATGTCCAGAAACTCAGCAGGCTCCTTTCTGTAATAGTTTATCTTATGAAGTCGCACACCAACGATGGCTCGTCACAATCCTTGAAATTCAAACTAATATTCAGATCGAACACGACTCTAAAACAAATTCTCCTAAATGACCATTCAACGATACTTATCTAAACAAGTACATATAATATGAGTGACCAAATAACCGTTATAGCAAAAACATAACTGATTTAGTGGATGTAGCATTGATAGGGATAAAGAATACACCTGGTCACTTCAAAGTGTGGGGTGCAACGTCAAAATCTTCCCTATCACAGCCCACAAATAAAGCAGTAATCCATGAGCAGCTGACAGCTCAATCACCACTCACATCACAAGACCTTAAATGTACAAACCAACATAGAGATAAATACCAATCAATCAAGCCCATCTGAAACATTAAATTGAATGGAAACCCTAAAAACTCTTCATTTGTAGTGTTCCACAAGCTCCTATATGCAACCATATCAAGACCCAGCCCCATTTCAGATCAAAACAAACTCATGAGGACTTTAATAGTTCAAATACAAAGCATCAATAAATAGATAACCAAAATAATTGACAGCATGAAATGAAATCAGAAACCCCATGTCTCCTCCACCAGCAAAACCTAGATTCAAGAAAATGTTGCAACCCTGTCACAACAAGAACACTAATAGAAACCCAAAGTTAAGAGAAATAAAAATAGTATTATTGATTAGAAAACTAGTTGTATTACAAAAGAAAAACTCTGTAACCCCAGAGTTATTGCTCCCAAGAGAAGAGTGATACTCCCCCTGCCCAACCTATAATGTTCTAACCGAGAATTACCAGAATGATTCCCTAATAAGGTATTTTGGCACAATTCTTTTTGACTCCTCTACATAAATACATTATTATTTTAAATTTCTTTACCCAAACAATCTGTTAGGTTTTCGATTAATAATCTGGAATAACAAACTGGAACCAAGAACTATAAGATACCAGAAAAATCGGGTCTGCAACATTGAGAAGATGCATGTCAATAATCACAAGCTAAGACAAGGATTGAACTCTGATATATCTGCTGAACTAAGAGACAGCATGCCAATTTCTAATTCCATCTCATCTACTCAATTGATTAATGTAGCTCTTTCATGCTTTCATATTATAATGTTGCTTCACTGAGTATCTGTCAGGTGAACAATATTTGATCAGCTAAAGACTAAGGTAACTATGTAAATAAGAACACAAACCATATAATGAGCTTTGACATTTACTGGTTATCAATAGTATCTTGAAACTGAGTTGTCTTATCTAAGCATGTCAGAATAAAAAAGAGGCTCTACCTGCATATATGCTGATAAAGTTTTTAAGAATTATACTTTAGGCCCATCAATTGCAGGCAGAACTGAGGAATGATTAGCAATGGCAACCCCGTGAGTTTCTAAGCTGACAGAAGGGGCTTCAACATGTAGTACTAGTATCATTGACATATAACTGCTTTTGTATAAATAACCGTTGGGCTCCAGCAACATAATTATGTGCTTGCAACAGCAAAAGGAAAAATCGGTCACTTGCCGAATTGTTAGGATACAACTTCATCATAAAGCGCAGTGTGGAACCACTTCTTCAGTAAGCACCTTAACTATTTTCAGAACAGTGGAAATTCAATTCAGATATACCAACACCCATATAGTAAGCAAAAGTAACCGAAGGGAAACAATGTCAATGTGGTGGCTTGAGGTCTCACAGGGTTGGTGTTTGACACACAAGAGTATCTGTCAGGTGAACAATATTTGATCAGCTAAAGTAACTATATAATTAAGAACATAAACCATATAACGAGTTTGACATTTACTGGTTATCAATAGTATCTTGAAACTGAGTTGTCTTATCTAAGCATGTCAGAATAAAAAAGAGGCTCTACCTGCATATATGCTGCAGAAACACAGGTCCATCAATTGCAGGCAAAATTGGGGATTGATTAGCAATGGCAACCTCGTGAATTCCTCAGCTGACAGAAGGGGCACTTATCAACTGCTTTTGCATAAATGACCGTTGGACTCCAGCAAAACAATTATTTGCATGCAACAGTGAAGGAAAAATCGGTCACTTGCCAAATTGTTAGGATACAACTTCATTTATAAAGAAACAGAGTAGAACCATTTCTTCAGTAAGCACCTTAACTATTTACGGAACCGCGGAAATGGTTGAGCAAGATGTTTAAATCAGTTTATAGTTGCATTGAGTAAGTTTAGATGATACTAAATCAATCCCTCACCTTTTTTGTAACAATCAAATATTCAACTCTTCTCCAAATATGATAAGTATCTGCCACATACAAGCCATGTCAGAAAGTCAATTAAGTGGCAACAAGACTCCATCCTGGAGCTTTCTTGAGTTTCTCTTCTTTCATCGTCTTCCTCAGTCTCAAAACTTCTTGCCATTGTCCAGCCTCTGCGTACATGTTCGACAAAGCAACACGAGCTCCATGATTATGAGGTTCTAGAGTAAGAATTTCTTTCACTACTCTTTCAGCAACCTCAGTGTTTCCATTATTCTTGCTAGCTGCCAGCAAAGATCCCAAAATAACCACATCAGGTTTCCACGGCATCCTTTTTATCATTTCCTCTGCCTCCAACAACTTACCTCCTCTCCCAAGAAGATCAACCATGCACCCATAGTGCTCAATCTTCGGTTCAATTCCATGCACATCCTTCATTGAGCAAAACACTTCGCGACCGACACCAATCAAACCTGCATGACAACACGCAGATAAAACCCCAATGAATGTAACATCATTAGGAACAACAACCCCATCCTTTTTCATACTCTCAAATAAACTAATAGCATCTTCAACGTGTCCATGAGAAGCTAAACCGCATATCATAGCATTCCAAGTAACAACATTCCTCTCAAGCATTTCATCAAACAACTTCCTTGCGGTCAAAATTGACCCATTCTTGGCGTACATATAAACCAATGCCGTCCCAAGAATAACGCCCACTTCAACCCCTTTCACTCTCATAAACTCATGAATCCTTTCCCCAAGCTCGAGACATCCAGACCGCGCACAAGCCGACAATACTGAAGCCAAGGTAGCACCATTAGGCTCAAACCCAAGAGCAATCATCCCCTCGAAAAGATCCAAAGCCTCGTTGTGACAAAAATTCTGAGCATACCCACAAATCATGGTGGTCCAAAGACTCAAATTTTTCATCAGAATTTCATCAAACACATGACGGGCATCAACCAAATCACCAGAAACAGAATAACCTCGCACCAAACCGTTAGCGACGTGAGAATCTAAGTCGAGCCCGAATTTAAGCACGTGTGTGTGGACCTGTTTACAAGGTAGCAAGGGATTGGAGAGTGAAGAACAAGCTTTGAGGAGAAAAGGAAAAGTGTGTTTACCTGGCAAGACACCAAGTGTACGCATAGAGATGTAAAGGGAGATAGAATTGTGGGGATGTTGTTGGGCGCGGATGAGAGTGTTCCACATGAAGGAATTGGGTTTGTGTATAGAAGAGAAGATTCTGGAAGCGTGAGTGAGGTTTCCAAAAGGGGAAAGTGCGAATGAGGAGAATAAACGGCTTGCAGCGAAATCATCGTTGATGCGAGATGAAACGATCATTTGGGCGTGAACCTGTTTGAGGTGTTCTATGGTGGTGGAATTGTCGGCGAGGAATGTTAGGGAAGGAGGAGAGAACGTAACAGTTGAAAGGGTGCGATGTTTAAGAAGGATTGCAGTTTTGGCGGCAACATTTGAAGCAGTCGTGCTCATTGATGACAACAATCGTTAGTGCAGTGTTATGTAAAATGTAAACAAACACAAACACTACATTAAGTTTTTTGTCCTATAACTAGACTTCTGATCTCTGTCATCTTTATATTTGAGTTTCATAGTTTTCTATAATTCAGTTATATTGTATAAAATTATAGATCTAATGCATTTTTTATCTATTAACTTAATTTAAGATTTTATTTTAATCTTTTATTTAATAAGCGAGTATTTTAAGTCTTTTAAATCTCGTTTCGTTAACTACATTGATATTTTTGTCAAAAACAATTGTATATATGTTGCACTCCAATTAGTATTAGTTTAGTTGACATGAAATTGTTTTATTTGATATGGAATATTTCTTTCATTAAGCATCAATTTATAATTAAAAGACAAGAGAAAACGAAATATTTGTTTTCCTTTAAGATGAAACATTTCATTCTCTAACTCTTTTCACTTTCATTTCCAAACACGAGAGAAGAAGACCACTACGTTGGAAGAGAAACAAAACCCATAATACTAATAGCTGAAGAGAAACGAACTGCATTCGAAGTGAAGAAGAAGATACGAAGACGAAGACGAAAAAGCTTTAATATTCAATGACTTCAGTTTCGGAAGAAGCTGAAGAGCTTCAAGATTCCATCACCGGTCACATCTCTAAATCATTAAGCCAAACAATATCGGGATGACTTATTATTATTATTGGTAGTTTGATACCCAACATTTGTTTTACCCATCATTTATACTCTCTCTCACATTTTCACGCGTCTTTCATTTTCTTCATTTTCTATGGGTTCAGAGACAACCAAAATCAACATGGTTCAGAGACTCGCATACCAAAAGATGTTGGGTGGGAATATGAAAGTAGAAAAACAGTTTAGAGCGAGGTGAATATACCCTTATTAAAAAATTCAATCAAATTTTGAATATCATAGATTTTTTTAAAGTGTGCGCGGAAGGTTTGAAGCGAAAATATGAAAATTATACTTTTTAAAACTTGATCACGGTAACACTAAATCAATCTACAAATACCAATGATGGTTTTTGTGATGACACACAAAGGTATATTATTGATTCAATTGTATATTTCACAAGATGTGATTATACAATTATTCATTTACAATAGATTCTAACCTCAATTATTTCTCACTTTTAATCACTAATGCTAGATTAGGCACCAATCCTAACAAAAACCAAGCTTACATAATATATCACTACCAATTGAATAAACGATAAAACTACGCTAGAATTGAAATACCAAAGCATGCAAATCTTACGAAAATTAAATGCAAGAGTAAGGGAGAGAGATGACACCGGGATTTATAGTGCTTCATCGTTCGTCCTCGCTTTGCCTACGTGCATTCTTCAATGGTTTTCCATTGGAACATGCATTGTTTCTTTTTATTTGACAAATATTTGCAAAAGTTCATACAACCACCTATCCACAATAATATTGAGAAAAGTAAATATTATATCATGATCTTGACTTGGATACAGCGTAATGTCAAACTCTTTTGTGTAATATTTACTCAATTAACGCTTCTTGAATATTCTAATATTACCAATCTGCTCCAAACCTTCGTGTGTATCAATCCCTTGATCCTATCGATTCCTTGAGCAATGAATTGTCAGAAGATTTGAGAAAAACTCCACCTTATCCGTAGTCTTCCACACAGTCACTACCAAGACAAACTGGAGAGAATAACCTCCTTCTTTTTACTAGAATTTGTCAACACCAATGACAACAACGTCAATCTTGCAAGCTACCTAAAAATCTCAATCAATTCTTCAAAAATGATTAGTTTCAAGACCACGTATCCTTCAATCAATTATAAATATCTTGTTTTCAAGTCTAGAATCAAACTGAAGTTGAAGATGGAAGAGTGTCGTTGCAAGAGCTTTGAACTTTAAAAAACAGAGGGTGTTGATTTTTCACAAAATCACACAAAAATGGTTATGGATTTTTTTATTCGTTACATGAAAAATGATTACAAAAAGGTTTTATATGTGCCTGAGATTAAGCACAAAATATTGTTGAAAAAGTTAGTTAAATTCGAATCAAAAGCAATACATGGTTTGAGTCAAAGAACAAGTGAAGTGGAATAAGAAAAATAGAGTTTTGGCTCATTTTTCAGTTAATTTGAATCAAGAGCAATGTCTGATTTGAATCAAATATGGAATCTTGCTTTGCAGGTGATGTGCTTTTAACAAGGACATTAACTTTTGATGATGATAACTAAAGTATTATGATAAGTCAAGCATAAACGATTAAACAGATAAAGATGCAAACTTATCTTTAGGGTTTGATAAACTTGACGATATGATGATGGCAAACAAAGAATAATCTAAAGCCTCATCTTAAAGTCATTCAAGCATGTATCAACATAAAGAAAAGTATCCGACAAAGGCTTGAAGTAATATATGGTGATCTCATAACTTAGTATTAGTGATCTCCTATTTTAGTAATGAGTGAATGATTGTAAGTTAAAAAGACTTTATCGTAAAAGTATAAGGCTAAAAGCACACACACTCTAAAACATATTTCAAAATATTTTATCAAAGAAAACATCTTGAAAAATGTCTTGAAATTATGCCAAATGACTTGGGAGCTGTTAAAATAGTTAGAGGGAATATTTTAGCTTATCTAATTGACTAAGTCATTTGTCTAATCAATTAGATTAGTTCAAACTTACGCAATAAGAATTTTAAACAGTGCCTTAATGATGTGCAACGACTAGATATATTTTCCTTCCATTCATGGTGTTGGTGTAAGCCCTAGAGGCCAATACTTTTGGTACTTGTATCGAATTATTTATTAATAATAAAAAGGCATTTTCTTTATTATGGTTGATTAATAAAGTCCCTGGAATAGATAGTCCGTTTAATGTATTAAGTGTGACTTAATCATGAGAACACATTAAACATAAGGACACTATTCTTAAAGTATCCGTAGTCGAGCTTTAATGTGAAGTGGGATAACATTAAAGCATTAAGAGTATTATGTTTGTAGACTGATGATCACATCCCATGGATCATGGATAAAGAGTTATCAAGTCTTAAACATAGGTATGAATATTAGGAGTAATATTTATACCGGATAGACCCGCTATGAGAATACTATATAGAAAGTTATGCAAAGTGTCATAAGTTATTCTCATGGTGATAATAGTGTATACCACTCTTCGACCTGAAACCCCTATGGATCCTAGATGTAGAGTCGAGTGCTTTATTGCTGATCCAACGTTGTCCGTAACTGGATAACCATAAAGACAGTTGATGGGTACTCCACGAAGCATGCTGAGGGACATGAGTGTCCTAGATGGAATTTGTCAATCCTACGTAACAGGATAAATGTCTATGGGCCCAATATTGAACTGGACAAGGGTGACACGGTCTATACCTTGTGTTCAATATAGACATAAGGGCAAAGGGGTAATTATACACATAATTATTATCACAGGAGGTTTTGTCAGATCACATGACATTTTCGTGACTTGGGTAGCAGTGATGTGTTGCTAGATACCGCTCACTGTTTATTATGTTAAATGCGTGATTTAATATAATTGTCAACGCCGCGAAAACCTATAGGGTCACACACAAAGGACGGATTGATGAGAGATAGAGTAACTAAGGAACACCGTAAGGTACGGTGCACTTAAGTGGGAGACGAAATATGGTAAGGTACCAAATACTTAAGTGATTTTGGGCATATTATAAGATATGGGCCAAAATACACTTAAGTGGGCTTTTTAGCTTGAAGCCCACACAAGTGGTTCTATAAATAGAACCCCTTGGGTAGAAGCATTGTCACTCCAATCCACTCAGACAGAAATTCAAGTAGAGACTTGGAATTTTGTTTTCCTCTTTCTCTCACTCAAAACCTTCATTCATAACAGCTAGCACTGCGATTGAAGGAATCCGTTCGTGTGGACTGAGTAGAGACGTTGTCATCGTTCAACGTTCGTGATCGCCCCGTGGATCTGTATCAAAGGTTTTGATCATTATCAGAGATCTGCACCAAAGGTTTGAATCGCCACAAGAGGTAACGATTCTATCACTGATCATGCCCATTCGTAAGGATCACTAAATGGAGAAATTTTTAAATTCCGCTGCGCCTTGGATGGCTATTCTCCTTCAGTGGTATCAGAGCCACTTACAAAACCATGAATCTGATAATTGTTTTTGTTCTGTAATAATATGATTAAAGACAGAATGAATCAAAGGTTAAATTGTGATCGATCAAGTTACATATATGTGATATATGTAATCCTGATGCAAAATACATTATATATGATATAGTGTTCTCGTTTCGTTCATTCAAACCCTCGATGATTGTTTTCCTTTGAGCGATCAATGGTCGTTTGCTTCTTGATCCGACATTAGTATGGTGAAGCAATGACGTGTTGATCAATCATACTGAATTAACAATCGAGATGTGTTTGACGGTCTGAAATTGGTGCATCAGGGTTAGTGACGGCACAAGGGTTGTGTTGTCAGAGAGTTATGCGATTGGGGTTTGACTGCATAAGAGTTGTGCGTTCTAAACACTTTTCCGAACAGTGTTAACCGGTTAACTCGTATGGTTAACCGGTTAACGAGAAACTGAATACAGCCTTCTAAACATTTTTGGAACAGTGTTAACCGGTTAACGCATATGGTTAACCGGTTAACGGAATGCGAAATAATTTTTTTTGAGATTTTCAAACAGTGTTAACCGGTTAACGCATTTGGTTAACCGGTTAACGCAAAGGCAGAAAAGAATTTTCTAAAAGTTTTCAAACAGTGTTAACCGGTTAACGCATATGGTTAACCGGTTAACGCAAGGAAAAATTCACCCGTTCGGCTAGAAAAAGTGCTTTGAAGTATCAAGTGTTGATACGAAAAACGACGTCAATTTTAAATGAATTGTTCATTAAAATTTTCGAGCAGGGGCGCTGCCCCTTTGACCCCGCAAGGGGCGCTGCCCCCTTGACCCCTGTCCGCTGATCGGGCAGCGGACCCCTGGCTAACTCTGCGTAGTGTGATCGGTCGTCGAAATTTAATTTGATTTTAATTAATTAAAGGAATTAATAATAATAATAATAATAATAAAAATAAAGTGTTTATTATTGTCTTGTGGTGATCGGTTATGGCCTTAGTTTTCCTTTGTTTTGTTTTGGGTTCTTAAAATACGACCTGCGTGTCGTGCCTCTCTCTTAATCTCCCAAATGTAACTTCTTTTCTCATCTCACTCCCTCGTATGTAAAATGAGTTTCTTTCATGTAATGTAATGATATGAAGAAAGAAAAGAAGTCAGTGCCAAAGGAGGACAACCTTGAAGATCTTGCTTGGAGAAGCTTAGATCTTTGTAGGTTAGCTTAGGTTCTCTCATTGGCTTGGGAGAACAATTGCGCTAGGGGCCATAACTGTTTCATTATGTATGTATGTATGTTGATGCATGTGAATGTATGTTGATGCATGTGAGAGACGGTTTATATGATAAACAAGCCGGTGAGATCAGAAAAATTGCAATTCCCTCAAATTAAATATTAAGTTTATGCTTTCCAAGTTTTAACACTCATCAAGACTAGTAATGGATAATGTAGGTTTCGCCTACGCGAGGTGCATGATCTATATATTAGTAAGGTGCGATGGGATAATTGTAATATCCAACTGTTAAAATAATGGGTCAAACTTAACTAAACAAATTATGAGAATATTATATATGTTTGCTTTCCAAGTTTTAGCACTCATCAAGACTGGTATCGAATAATGTAGGTTTCGCCTACGCGAGGTGCATGTTTTGTATTAGTTAAGGTGCGATGGGATAATTGTAATATCCAACTGCTAAAACGATGAGTCAAACTTGATTATAATTTCTTATACATGTTTAGAAGCAAGAGTTGGGAATAATCCATATGATGGATTGGAATAAGGAGTTATTCACCCAATTGAAATTTTCGAGAGTTGTATGAGATACAATTGGAAGGAGTTCCTACCTAAATAACCTAGTTTTGTGTAATCCGCCTACGCGGACTTAGAACGAAGTGAAATATGGATCTCGACCCACTAGAAAATCTTCCAACGGGATTTTCCGAATCAGATGATGAGGATCATTTGTTTTGAGTAAAATAGTGGGAGCATATTTAATTAAAGGCCTAATTGAATATGTCAATGATACTTATATTTTCATTAATCCTTATGTAGATTACCATGACAGCAAACACCTCTAACAACATCCTGCGATCAATCATTGATAAGGAAAAATTGTCTGGGACAAATTTTCTGGATTGGCACCGAAACCTGATGATTGTCCTCAAACATGATAAAAAGCTGTATGTCTTGGAGACACCTGTTCCTGAAGAGGAACCTCCTAGTTCTGCACCTAAGGCAGAAAGAGATGCTTATAAGAAGCATGTCGATGATGCCAATGAAACTGCTTGTCTCATGCTGGCTACCATGAACTCAGAATTGCAAAAGCAACATGAGAACATGTCAGCATTCGATATGATCGAACACCTAAAGTTGCTCTATCAAGAGCAAGCAAGGCATGAGAGGTTTGAAGTTTCAAAAGCCCTTTTTCAAAGCAAGTTAGCTGAGGGAGCCCCTGTAGGTCCCCATGTACTCAAGATGATTGGGTATGTGGAAAACCTTGAGAGATTGGGTTTTCCCCTCGAAAAGGAACTTGCAACTGATTTGATCTTGCAATCGTTGCCAGATAGTTTCAGTCAATTTGTCCTAAATTTCAATATGATTGATATGGACAAATCTCTTCCTGAACTGCTCGCCATGTTAAGAACTGCCGAGCAGAATCTAAAGTCAAAAGGGAAGTCCATTCTGATGATCGGAAATGGAAAGAGATAGAACAAAAGGCCCACTAAGCAGAGTGATAAGGGGAAGGGCAAGGAAGTTGCCAATCCCAGACACACTGCTGCTTTGAAACCTAGTGGAGGCATAGCAAAAGAAGGCACCTGCTTCCATTGCGGTAAGACCGGACACTGGAAGAGGAACTGCCCAAAGTACCTGGAAGATAAGAAGAATGGAGTAGAGACTTCAACTTCAGGTATTTTTGTTATTAATTTATCTACTTCTGCATCATGGGTATTAGATACTGGATGCAGTTCTCACATTTGTACAAATGTGCAGGAACTAAAAAGGAGTAGAGATTTCGCAAAAGGTAAAGTCGACCTACGAGTTGGCTGTGGAGCAAAGGTTGTTGCTTTAGCCGTAGGAACTTTTGTATTGACTTTACCTAGTGGTTTAATAATTCAGTTAGAGAACTGTTATTATGTACCTGCAATTAGCAGGAATATTATTTCCATTGCTTGTTTGGACAAGTTTGGTTTTTCATTTATAATAAAGAACAATTGTTGCTCAATTTATTTGAATGATATATTCTATGCTACTGCACAAATGAACAATGGACTATATGTCCTTGATCTTGAAATGCCTATTAATAACATTAATACAAAAGGGTGAAACCTAACGAGTTAAAACCAACTAGGTAAGAATATTAAAACTCTTCGATCAGATCGAAGTGGTGAGTATTTAATCCTAGAGTTTGATGACCATCTAAAAGAGTGTGGGATCCTATCCCAACTTACTCCTCCTGGCACATCCCAATAGAAGGGTGTATCTGAGAGAAGAAATCGAACCCTGTTGGACATGGTCCGATCCATGATGAGTCACACCAATATTCCAAACTCCTTTTGAAGACATACACCATTGACACCAGCTTACACACTTAACCGTGTTCCATCCAAAAGGGTGAAAAGACACCATATGAGATATGGAGTGGTAAGAGACCACATATGTCTTACATGAAGATTTGGGGTTGCGAAGTTTATGTGAAACGACAAATTTCAACTAAGCTTGAGCCCAAATCTGACAAATGCTTATTTGTGGGGTATCCTAAAGAAACAAGAGGATATTATTTCTACAATCCTTCTAAGGGCAAAGTGTTTGTCGCTCGAACTTGAGTTTTCCTAGAAAGGGATTTTATTTCCAAAGGAATCAGTGGGAGGAAAGTAGAACTTGAAGAAATTCAAGAATCACAAAGTATCGATACACCTATGGAGGAATTAGAGCAGGAAACACAAGTAGTTGTGTAAGAGCAACCTGCTCAAATAGAACAAGACCAGCGTAGGTCAGGCAGGATACGTCACCTACCTGAGATATATGGATATCTGATCAAGGTGATGTATTACTCATGGATCAAGATGAGCCTGTGACCTACTCATGGAATCTTCGTTTTGATGAAACAGTAAAACTGTATGGATTCATCAAGAACGAAGATGAGACTTGTGTCTACAAGAAGGTTAGTGGGAGCATGATCGTATTCCTAGTATTATATGTAGATGACATATTACTCATTGGAATCGATATCCCTACCCTGCAACTAGTAAAGTCTTGGTTGGGGAAATGCTTTTCTATGAAGGACCTAGGTGAAGCAGCCTATATATTAGGAATCAGAATCTATAGAGATAGATCACAAAACTGCTTGGCCTAAGTCAGAGTACATACATAGACAAAGTGCTGAGACGCTTTAATATGAATGATTCCAATCTGGTTATGTGTTTTGCTTAAATGGTGGCACTGTGAGCTTGAAAAGTTCAACGCAAGATGCAGTTGTTGATTCTACAACCGAGGCCGAGCATATTACTGCCTTAAGTGCAGCAAAGGAAGCTGTTTGGATCAATAAACTTGGCATAGTCCCTAGCATTGTGGATCCCATTGGTCTCTATTATGATAACAATGGTGTTATCGCACAAGCTAAGGAGCCTAGATCTCACCAACGATCCAAACACATACTTAGGCGTTGTGTGAAAATATGTAAAGTACCTACACTTGACAATGTTGCTAACCCATTGACAAAGCCTCTTGCGCAGTAGAAGCATGATGGCCATACTAGATCAATGGGCATACGGGGTATGCCTGATTGGCTCTAGTGCTAGTGGGAGATTGTTGGTGTAAGCCCTAGAGGCCAATAGTTTTGGTACTTGTATCGAATTATTTATTAATAATAAAAAGGCATTTTCTTTATTATGGTTGATTAATAAAGTCCCTGGAATAGATAGTCCGTTTAATGTATTAAGTGTGACTTAATCATGAGAACACATTAAACATAAGGACACTATTCTTAAAGTATCCGTAGTCGAGCTTTAATGTGAAGTGGGATAACATTAAAGCATTAAGAGTATTATGTTTGTAGACTGATGATCACATCTCATGGATCATGGATAAAGAGTTATCAAGTCTTAAACATAGGTATGAATATTAGGAGTAATATTTATACCGGATAGACCCGCTATGAGAATACTATATAGAAAGTTATGCAAAGTGTCATAAGTTATTCTCATGGTGATAATAGTGTATACCACTCTTCGACCTGAAACCACTATGGATCCTAGATGTAGAGTCGAGTGCTTTATTGCTGATCCAACATTGTCCGTAACTGGATAACCATAAAGATAGTTGATGGGTACTCCACGAAGCATGCTGAGGGACATGAGTGTCCTAGATGGAATTTGCCAATCCTACGTAACAGGATAAATGTCTATGGGCCCAATATTGAACTGGACAAGGGTGACACGGTTTATACCTTGTGTTCAATATAGACTTAAGGGCAAAGGGGTAATTATACACATAATTATTATCACAAGAGATTTTGTCAGATCACATGACATTTTCGTGACTTGGGTAGCAGTGATGTGTTGCTAGATACCGCTCACTGTTTATTATGTTAAATGCGTGATTTAATATAATTGCCAACGCCGCGAAAACCTATAGGGTCACACACAAAGGACGGATTGATGAGAGATAGAGTAACTAAGGAACACCGTAAGGTACGGTGCACTTAAGTGGGAGACGAAATATGGTAAGGTACCAAATACTTAAGTGATTTTGGGCATATTATAAGATATGGGCCAAAATACACTTAAGTGGGCTTTTTAGCTTGAAGCCCACACAAGTGGTTTTATAAATAGAACCCCTTGGGTAGAAGCATTGTCACTCCAATCCACTCAGACAGAAATTCAAGTAGAGACTTGGAATTTTGTTTCACTCTTTCTCTCACTCAAAGCCTTCATTCATAACAGCTAGCATTGCGATTGAAGGAATCCGTTCGTGTGGACTGAGTAGAGACGTTGTCATCGTTCAACGTTCGTGATCGCCCCGTGGATCTGTATCAAAGGTTTTGATCATTATCAGAGATCTGCACCAAAGGTTTGAATCGCCACAAGAGGTAACGATTCTATCACTGATCATGCCCATTCGTAAGGATCACTAAATGGAGAAATTTTTAAATTCCGTTGCGCCTTGGATGGCTATTCTCCTTCACATGGAACTTAAAAATGAATATTTTCATCTTCTAATTGATTAGACATATGTGTTAATAGATTAGATTGTTACAAAATGCGTTAAATGAAATTTGCTTTTTAAGCCAACCTCATGCCTATAAATGGAGGTTTCATTTCTCGTGTCAAATAATCCAGAATTTTGTTATGACACTATCATCTCTCTCTCTCTCTCTCTCTCTCTCTCAAAATTTCTTTAACTTTCTCTCACTGTGTTTTGAACCTAAGTGTTTTTGTAAGAAAAGTCCTTTTGTGAGTGAGATCATTTTTGTAATTTTGGAATGAATGGAATTGTAAAATTCACGAAGGGAATCTTTTGTGTATACCTTGATTGAATACTTTCCAATTAGGGATTTGATTGGGTTAAAGTTAAACCCGTAAAAAGCTTTTGTTTAGTATCAAGTATTTCAGTCCTAATTTAGGTTGGAGATCAGCAGGTGATAAAATCTCCTAAGTTCTTGGCCAGACCAATCTTAAAACCATGATAGGTGGAAGTTCAACCCGGTACTTAAAAGCTTCACAGGTACGAGATTAGTCTGGTGTTAAAATCTCACAAGTTTTTGGTTGGCCTGGTTAAAACCAAGATAATGAACTCAAGGGTTATCGAACTTGAAGACTAACCGTTTCAAGGTCTGAGTTTGTGGAGATAAGGCTAACCGCTTCAATCCATCATTTGGGAAGGAATATTAGCACTTTCACTCTCAAGCTTATTATAAAGAAAAGACGCAAGCGCACACATTCGTCATCTTATATATTGTGGTTGAACATCAATCACCATTTCCTTGTATAAGGGGGCTTGTGAGTCTTTCCTGCTAAAAGCTCTCAAAATATTATTGGAAACTCTCAAGATCAATTCTTGGCGAGGGGAATAGGTCATTTTGTTTTTTTACTGAACCTCTATAATTCTTGGTGTTTCTCTTTTCCCTTAACTCTTTTTATTTCCGCATTTTATTTTTCCGCTGCTAAGTTTCCAAAATTCACTTTAACTCTGATTTTATTTCCCAAAAGTTTTTAAAACCATGTTTTTCCAAACCACGCAATTCACCCCTCCCTCCCTCCCTCTTGTGTGTGAAGTCTCAAGTTTAATGAGTGGCATCAGAGTCTAACTTATGTTTAAGGACTTATCATCTCAGGAGAAAGATGACTTCCGACAAGATAATTTTTTAAAACACCACCACTTTTTGAAAAATATCAAGATTATTTATTTTTGCAAGTTAGGTTTAAAATTTCTCTTCAAAACCTAAACTATGAGTTAAGGGAAACAAAAGGTATGTTTATCCCTACTCATCAAGTGAATGGTGAAATAGTGGATAAACCTAACTTTCTTTGGACCAAAGAGGAAAAGAGAAAATTTGAAATAGTCTTTAAAACCAAAGAGTTATATTTTTAAATAACACAAGTTTTCACTATGTTAATCTTTGCAAAACCACCAACGAAATGTGAGATGCTCTTAAACTGATATATGGAGATTCTCCAAGTATCAAACAAGAGAATATGAACACACGAGGAAAAGAAGACAATCTTGGATGTTCTTTTAAATATACAAGTATTAGAAATTTTTCTGGAAATTGTGTTACTAACAAATATCTTAAAATTAAGAATTAGAAGTTCAATTTAACTCTTAAATCAATAGATAGGAGCCTTCGTGAATTTCAGGAAGAATCAAGAAAGAAGGAAATTATAGAGAAGATGAATGAACCAATTCAACTACTCAAAGGTGGAGGAATACAAACTAAAGAATCATTATCCTCATATTACTCCTATCATATAACTTCATGCAATCCTTCAAAAGAACTCACTCAGTAGTTGAACAATCTTCGGAAGACTCAACGTCAAATGAAGGATCCTCTTGTTCAAAGAACGACAAATAAGATGAATAAATTTATTTAATATTAAAATGAAGAAGGGGAGGAGAAACATCAACCTCTGGGAGAAATCTAAAAGAATCATCTTTCGACAAACACAATAAAAAGTGCTTAAAGGCATCCTTCGAGGAAGACATTGTTCCAGGTATCAAACTTTCCTATACACGGTTGCTTAAAAGGAGTAATCACTTAGTTGAAGAATATGAAGAGGGTGCACCCTAGGTCATAAAGAATCATTAAAGATACCTTAAAAAGGTCATCAATGCCTTCAAAATTAAGATAACTAAGCATAGATAATGTAAGAGATATAATAAAAGAAGTAGTTGACCTCCAAGAAACCTTAGGAAAGTTCACCCAAGGTAAAAAGATGTTTCACCTAATTTTTATCTAGTCAAAGATTCTCTTTAAAAATAAATAGTATATTCGAGAAACTATAAAGAAGCATCATAAATTAAATAAGAGAATAGATTATTTAAGATCCTTATGTTTTAATTGAAAGGATATAAAGATAACCACCTTAAATCATTTGTGACTAATTCACCTGGACCCAAGAAGAAACGAAGACCAAAGGAGAAACCTTAGTGTTTTGCAGGTATGTTTTGTTGCTCGAAATTATTTGACATTCATCATTGAAAGCAGTGCAAAGCAACAATATACCTTATAAGTATACATTTGATGACGTATTTGATATTGAAAATGAACGATGATGGAAAATGCCGACAGTTGCGATCAAAGCATTTCCTTTGAGAGAAATCTCAAAGTATATGATCTGTAGTGACCAGTTTGAATAAATATGTCTGTAATTGGCCTACTTATCTTATGGTTTTACCAACTCTCGCATCCAACAATATATAGAAGAGGATATACCATTTGGTGTTTTCCCTCTTGGGAATTATTTATCAAATCTTGATAAAAGAGGTAAAATCATTCTAAGGTTGAAATAATCAGGGAAATCTGATTAAAACCTTAAAATAAAATTTCTCATATTTTACTCATTAAATTTTAAATACTTTTAAACCATAAAGATGAGTTCCCTTAAGTGTTTATATAGATAAATGTCTCAAACAATGACAAAGGGTGCAAATAATTAAAAAGGGTAGTACTAAAGATGAGTCAGATACTTACAACTAAAGACCTTTTAAAAATCTTGAATAAAAAAACAGATGTACTCAATGACAAAATAGACTTCATAGTACATCACTTCATTCTTGACTAAACCAAACTATCACATCACCTATTCCAATATGTGTAATACCCCAAAATTTACCCTTCATTTTTCCTAGAAGCATGGGATTATGTTTTACATTTCATTGACAACATACTAGATCATACTCACTGCATATTGCATTAGTGACATGAAGATCAGGTTTTGATCGATCACTCCTTAACAGAAGGAGCCCGCACAAAGCAAGATTGAGAATTGGACTTCATTTTCTAAATATACAAGTCTCAAGGGTCTCATGGGGGTCCAAGTATCTTATTATGGTCCTCAGTTCATCAGTGAAGGATTCAAATCTATCAGAGTGTTCATCTGGATTTAATCAAAAATTAGGGTTTCATGGCTACCTGCAACAGGCAATGTTTGGTTGGAAGTAGAGGAGCTCATCCATGTCATGATTAGAGAGGCATCTTGGCCTCGTAAGATTCACAATTATCTCAGAAAGATCCATTGGCAATCAGTGCAATCAGTTCCTGATCATTTTGCCCTAAAACTAGGGTTTGGTATAAAATCAGTTTATTTCTGATTCTTTGGGTGAAAATCTTTTCCATGGCCCTCCATATGTCCACAAGGGTCTACATACAAAAAATCAGCTCTTTATTTGAGCTAGAAGTGCTTCAATTGATCAATGGAATCGAGAATCAGATAGTTTGGGAAAAGTCAACTGTGGGGCCAGGAAAGTCAACTCCTGACATTTTGAGAGTGGAATCTCAAAATCCATGCCTAGGGGATCCTGCATGCGAAATTTGATCAAGTTTGGATCATGGATTCATCATTTAATTAGGAATTGGAAAAGTTACTTAATTTGAAAATGGTTGACTTTCCATTTAGGGCAAGTTTTCATGATCGTTGCACTCGCTTTAAGCCCATTTTGCATTAAGATAAAAGCTCCATTTGAAAATTTCTCCAACATGAAAGTTATTTCTCTTGTTCTAAGCTTTCTAGAGATATAAAGTTTGCTCCATTTTCATTAGAATTGAGAAATTTATGCTTAGTCAAAGTGAGCCATTTTTTTAGGACACTTCCAAAATCTTCAAAATTTGTCAAGACTTCTTGGCCAGTTTTCTTGCACTTCAAGGCATTATTTGAAAATACTTTATTCATAATAATTGTACCTTGCCATGTCCTATTTAACATCCTTTTAGAATCATCTCATTTGGATCCATGGTTTGAGAGATACATTCATTTAAAGTGGGCACCATGACTTGATTTTCTAAGCAGATTTTGGGCCTAGCTGGCCCAATCAGATTTTCTAAGCATGCTGCACAAACTAGTCACGTTTTTTTATCTCTTTTGGCCATGCATTGGACATCCATTCACTTAAGTTTGGCCCAAAATAACAACATTTTACACCTCACTTCACACTTTTATTCTTATGGATAAATCACTTATTAAAAAGCTCATGAGAACACCTAATCCGCCCTATTTAAGAAGCTGAAACCCTAACCCTAAAGGAGCATTAGAATTTCGTGACAAGGAGGAAAAACTTCATCATATATCATATTCCATTCCACTTCTATTTTCCATTAGGTAATCATCTCTTCCATGGTCATGTTTTGATATATCTACGCTTGCTTACCATGTTCATCACCATTAATCCTTCCATTTTCATATTTCTTTTTCTTATTTAAAATATTTTCTTCGTCCATAAAATTACCCAAAAATATTTTTCACTTTTCTTAATGTTTTATTTAATTTTATATAGTTTTTATTTTCGTATTTTTTTAATATTAATATTTTATTTTAATTATTTATTCTAAATGGTCCATTTTAACACACTTTTTTTATTGATTTTATTTTTATGACTTAAAATTATTGTTAGCATTTGATTTTTGGGATAAAGGTTTACCACTGTCTCGTGGTCAACCTGACCTTTTCTTAGAATTTTATTTCACATTTTCAATTTATTTTGTATTTATTTTTGACCTAGTTTGGTTGGTGGACTTTTAATTTGACTTCTGTTTTATTTTAATTAATTCACGTACCAATTTTTATTATTTCTAAAATATTTTTGGGGGATGATAATGTCCTGACCCCACTTTATTTAGTTAAATTTTTCGTAATTTTATTGATTAATTTACTATTTATTCTTGATTTATTTCTAATCTAGTCTTATTAATTGACTTTTGGTTTGACCTATGTTTTGTTTTAATTAATTCACGTGCCAATTTTCATTATTTTTAACATCCTTTTGGGGGATGATGATGTCCTGACCCCACCTTATTTAGTTTAATTTTTCATAATTTTCTTGATTAATTTACTATTTATTCTTGATTTATTTCTAACCTAGTCTTATTAATTGACTTTTGGTTTGACCTTTGTTTTGTTTTAATTAATTCACGTGGCAATTTTCATTATTTTTAAAATCTTTTTGGGGGATGATGATGTCCTGACCCCAACTTATTTATTTTAATTTTTCATAATTTTCTTGATTAATTTGCTATTTATTTGTTATTTTTTAAGTTGACTTGAATTTTCAGTTGACTTCTTTACGATCGATGTTTGACTTAGGGATTGCTTATGGCAATTGAAGAGATCTTTTGATCCTCCCTCGTTCATCTCATATGCCATGTATTAGAGGACTTTTACCTTGATTTTATTTGGTTCTTACCTCATGTCCTGATTAAATTATTCAATGGACCCTTCGTGTGCATGTTTTCATCTGTTTGATTCATTTGTTATCTTTTATACTTGTTTCTCTCATTCATGCTTTCTATTGCGTGATTATTTAACATGTTCATACTCCCATGCATTGTTTAAATGCTCCATTATTTGATTCTTTGGTTTGATTATATATTGTTTATTTATCCGATCTGATTGATAATTGTTGCCTACTTGTATGATGTATGAGGCATATATTCTTATTGTTTGTTTGCCATGAACAATCCCCATTCATAACAAATGTACCTCTCTCCCATAAAGTGTATAATATTTATTTCTTTATTTCTTTAGTCACCTGTTAATACAAGAATTAAAACGAACATTCGATAACCATTTCAAAATAAGATCAAAAGCCCGATCCAACGTCGAGTAATCATTTTCAAAACTTAACAGAACCAACACGCATTCATCCATCCTCTTGTAAGTCGATTGCCTCAGGCATCGCCATCTACCTGTAAGTCGATTGCCTCCGACGTCGCCATCTACCCTTATCCGTAACTCCTCTCCGCGCTCCATCCGTCGACTCTTGTTCCGTTTAGGTAGCACCCATTAGGTAGAACCCTTTGTATGATAAGATAGGTAGAATTCCATTATTCTTTGCATGCTAACATTAGGTAGATGTTCCCCTTTGTAAATCCTAACACATAGGTCCATATTGCATGACAACTCTAGAGCAGAGCTTCCCCACTTTTAGACCTTCCGTGCGTCTTTGATCTTGTGGCATGTCAGTCTGTTCTATTACAACGAGGTAACTGCCTAAGACTCGATTCAGCGAGCTGCGACACCTACTGCTAGGACGTTGAACACACTGCCCACCCTCCTTTGACACAGTTGGTGTCCTCTTTTGTAAGTCCATGTTCAGATGGCAATCCTTAACCCCTAGTTAGCCGAACTATGTTTTACTCTGATTCTCATTCCAGACGAGATACGTAGGCATAAGACGTGACGTCTTACCGAGCACACTTCTCTTTAACCCATAGGTAGCCGAGCTACGAAGACTCTGATTCTCATACTCAGATGAGATACGTAGGCAGTTGATGCGACATCCTTGCGAGTCATTTTATTTTAACCTTCCTTTTAGTAAATAGTACTTTAGATATTTCTACACCCTTTAGACTAGAACAACACTTATGAAAAGGGCTCCCTAGGAGTACCTAGGATGTTTTGGGTGCTTAAAACCTTCCCATTGCATAACCAACCCCCTTACCCAGATCTCTGATATTTTTACTAGTTTTTGATTCGATAAAACTTTTAGGTTTTTGTTCGCTTTCTAATCATTCCTTTGGATAAATAGAAGTGCGGTGGCGACTCGACTTGTATGGTTTATCTTGGATTTAGTCAATATCTCTAATGGTAACGAATACCCCGCTACACTAGGCTCGAAGTGGTTGACTAGGGATTAACTCCTTATCTCTCCAGTATTTGGGGATTTGAAACAATGCCTGCACACCATCAGTAGGATTTTATCCGAAAGCATACAATGAACAATTATGAGTATTTTGTTTTCGTCATCCTCCTTCCAACATTTGCTAACAATAGTGTGGTAAAGAAGGTGAAGTGGAAAAGTATGTGTTTGTGTTCTGTAAATGCAATAATATAAGCGAATATGAAAGATTGATTCAGAACACGCATAATCATCCCATTAATAAGACCGAATACAAATAACAATGTTTAAAGCATACAGTACTTAGACAAACAAGAACAAATTACAAGAATGCGGAACGGTAAAAATGGCATAATGATGGCCTTTATTCAATGACACGGGTCTTCATCTCTTGATCCTTCGTTTGGAATTGCTCTGCTTGCTCAGGCCGGTGAGAAGCTTTATCTTCGAGCTTCACTCTGCTTCGCATGCGCCGGCAAGGGATTTGTTGCAACATTTGGCCTAGCTGGCGTGAAAGAAACTGCTTTGCTGTCAATCAAGTCTTGAACCTTGTGTTTGAAGGCCTTACAGTTCTCCATTGTGTGCCCTGGGGCACCCATATGATACTCGTAGTGAGCATTGGCGTCATAGCCTGGCGGATAAGGTGGAGTTGTAGACGTTAGCTCCTTCAAAACAATTGATCCGTCCTTTAGCAGGTAAGAGAGGATCTTGTTGTACGGTATTGGCAAAGGATCGAAATGTCTTTCTAGCCTCCTTGCCCTTTGCTGGTTAGGTTGACGTTATGGTGGAGCACATTGCAGTTGATTTTGGTATTGCTGCTGGCAAGCTCGCTGTTGATACGGCTGCTGATGTTGTTGTTGATATGGTTGCTGATAGGGTGGCTGATAGGGTGTTGGGATGACAACGGCAGTCTGATGGTAAGGTATAGGAACATACGGATATGCCCTATATCCTCCTCCTCCCATTATGGCATTAGCCGGACCCTCTAGTTTCTTTGGGAGATTGGGATAGGGTTTCTTCATCCCACCTTAAGCATTGGCGGCACAAGGTAACTTTCCTTTCCTGATCTAGCTCTCAATCCGTTCCCTCATAGAAATAACCTCAGTGAAAGTTGGGAAGCAGGATCCTACCATTTTCTCCATGTATTGGGTATGCAAAGTTCCCATAAACATATCAATTAATTCCTTATCAAGTATAGGAGGTTGGACATGAGCTGCTGGCTCTCTCTAACGTCGGGCGTATTCCTTGAATGATTCATTGTTGCGTTGAGTCATGTCTTGTAGCTAGGTGCGATTGGGAGCTAGATTAGTGTTATACTGATAATGCCTAAGGAAGGCTTCTGCGAGATCTCTCCATACTTGGACCTGTCCTTTCTCTAGCTGCATATACCACTCCAAGGATGCCCCGCTGAGGCTATCTTGGAAGTAATGAATCAAGAGTTGATCATTGCTGATGTGGGCAGCCATCTTGCGACAATAAGCTCTGAGATGAGTTCTAGGATAACTGATCCCTTTGTACTTGTCGAAATCTGGGACTTTGAATTTCGGTGGAATCACGAGGCCTGGCACCAAACATATATCAACGGCGTCCAAACTGGGAGTAGTGTGAACCTCCAAGGACTTGAATTTCTCTTCCAAAGTGTGGAGTCTCTCGACAGTTGGGTCTAGAAGACCTCCAACAACAGGTTTGGCTGGTTGTGGCATGAAGAAAGCGTCATACGAATCTTCATCACCCATCACAGATCCATGTCGAGCAGATGCAACTGAATTTTCATGAGGATTCACATTTTCCACTAGGATAGGAATGGGTATCGGTCCTCCTCTAGGATGGGCAGGGTTACCATCAAGATTAGTCACTTCGGGGATGCTAAGCGATGGCGATCCAAACTGAGCAATAACTCTTCTAGCTTCGGCGCTAGTCTCAGCATCCTTTTCCTTCTGAGCTAAGAGCACTATAGTTTCAAGCAAACGGTCCATCTTTTCCTGCATGGAGTCAATGTTTGTCCTCATCGAAACTTGGTTTTCCTCAAGTTGTTCGAGTGTCATCTTGTAGTTGCGGCGTGTCTCGTGCCGGCGTCGAGTAGTCAGTATTACTGGACAAAGGGTAGAATATGGTGTAAGTTTCTGTTCATGAAAAATGATATGCAATGCATGTTGATGATATGCAAATGCATGAAATTTTGCCATGTTTTTTGTGTGCAAAGGAATAGAAATACTCAAGATCAATCACGCGTCTTGTACATCAAGATAATAGGAAGAAGCATAGGTCTCTTTGATTACTGAAATTCCCAAGGGTAGGCTCTAAGGTTAATAGTTTCCCAGAGTCATCGATTCTTCTTGATAACGTCACTGTCGTGACGAAGACTCGTCGGACAGTAATACCCTTAAGATAATCTCGTCTAGGTGAGGTATTCGTATTGTCCTAACAAGGAAGGCTCCATGGGGATTCTACTACACAACTCTCGAGCCCAAGGTTCTAACAAGGTTCTCAGAGTCATAGATCGAGGTTGGAAATATTATTGTAAGGTAATAATACGTCCAAGGGATCTCATCTGATTGGGGTTTTCGTATTAACCCAACAAGTCTGAAACTTTGTAGGTTAATACTACATAACTACCGGATATAGTGGGTTAAAAGGTCCCTAGAGTCATTGATCCAACTTGAAACACCATCATCGTGATGAAGGCTCGTCGGACAATAATATCTCAAGAGAATCTCCTCTAGGCGGGGTCTTCGTATCATCCCAACAAGGAAAACTCCTTGTGGGCGTCCACTACATGACCACCAACTTAAACTTATGGTTTTTCTCAGACTCGGGTAGAGAGCCTATCTTACAAAGTATAAACAATTAGAGAACCCCAATAGTATCGTAGGGAATAAACCACAACATAATAATTACAATAGAATAACAGAATAAAGATAACAAATAAACAAGGTTAACACTCAATATAGAAATTGAACTAAGTCTAGGCTTCTGTTAGTTGTAAATTTACGTGTCGGGTTTTTGTTATCGTATCCACAGAGATTGTAAGATATCACCGCCGTTCGATGGTTGTATTAATTCTAGCTCAAGTAACAATAGGGTTTTGATTGGTTGTCACGTTATCTTGCATACAAAGGTATTAAATTGCGGTAAAAGTTATGGTTTGATTAAATGAGAAATATTGTCAAAGTTAGGGTTCAATGATTACTTTGCATGTATTTGTTCTGTCAACAATCTTATAAACTCCTTTAGATGATAAATCATTTCACAAAGTCCTCCCAATATGTTTCTCTCGAACACACATTGTGAGTTTTCCCATTTTGATCCATTGTTTCTCTCGAACACAATCTATCAAAATGACAACTTTTTGGTTCAACCTTATGGTGAACAAAATCATTCATTACTATCTCTAGCTAACAAACAAGTTTGGATGAAAACCTAGGTCAAGAGTTGGTAAGCATCTCTCGATCATAAACCAACACAAAGAGTTTTAAATAGAAACAAAGTTTTCATCATATATTCACCATTAAAGAGTTTACATATGAAGATCCTTACATTTACACCCAAAGCTAGTAATCACCTACATCTAACCTTGACAAATGGATGACTTAGCTACTCATTTTCATGGTAGCTTGGTCGGCAAGTTTCGGAAGAAGGTTGATCAACATCCAAGTCGGATAATCGAGATTGGATGGGAATCCACCTTCTTTTTATAGAAGATGGTTACAAGATGAAGAGAAATGAAATCTAGGTCAAAAATATCTCTAGAGCAAAAGCTGGAAAAATAAAGTAAAACTAAGGTATGGTGCTCAAAAGTGGCACTTGCTACTTATAGAGTAGTACTGGGCTGTCATGCTCGCTAGGCGAGCAGAAAGGCTCGCCTAGCGAGGGTCTAATTGTGGCACCAAAGGCACCTGCGCCCAGAGAAAACAGGGTCTGTTGAACTGTCATGTTCGCCTAGCGAACAAACCTTCGCCTAGCGAAGGACACGCTCCAACCTTCGCCCCAGCGAGGTTGAGAGGTTTTGCTACTGGAATGCTCGCTGGGGACTCGCTAGAGCTTCGCCTAGCGAGTGAGTGCTGGCTGCGCTTTTCACCAAAACCGAATGAACTCGCTACTACCTTCGCTAGGAGCTCGCCTAGCGAATTTATTGACATTTTACTGGAGCTTTTCGCTAGCAGCTCGCCTAGCGAGCAGGTTGATGAATGCTTGTATTCATTGGTTCCTTTGCCAATTTTCTTGTGTCTTCATTTTCAATTAGTTCATGCCTTTTTCCTGCACAATAACACACAAATCAAAGGCACCAAGCTTGTTTATCAATGTAATGCATTTCATGTAAAACAAATGTGGTTTTGACAATTTTAGCAAGGAAATAGAGTGAAAGATACCCTTAATTGATGGCTCAAATAAGCACTTTTGGGTATCTAACAACTCTCCCCAACTAGATTCTTGCTTGTCCTCAAGCAAAGTATGCCTCTTGAAGGACAAGAGGATTTGCTTAAGAAAATGGTTTCTCCGAAGTTGGATAAACGGCTCAAACACAAGCGAAATCAGCATATACAAGTTTCCAACGGTTCGAATAAAATAATACACAAGAACTAAAACTTAAATAGCAATGCAAAATATTTATCTATCTACAACAATACTATTCTGAATGAATCATCCTATCTCTCCTCTTCGAATAAGGAATGAAGATTTTACGCGTTTGCAACCGCGGGAATAATCTCACTCTCTAACAAATAATGAAGAAATTAAATAGATTCATACAATGTCTAACAATTATAAATGGTACTGTGGAAGCATAAAGATCACTAAGGGCTTTTCGGTTGAAGCTTGGTTAGGTTAACAAACAAGGGTCATTTCTAAGGCCATTGAAACGAAAGTGCCGATGCAAAAGAGACATTCACAGTATTATTCACACATCTCGACTTTGTTTCATTTGTTTCTTATTTGAAACCATCACAACACATATTCCACAACTCAATTTTTATTTTTCACTATTTTTCTTCCAAGCAAGCATTCATTTTCATTCTTTCTATTTTTGTTCTTTTCTTTCACATCAAATATACAAAACAGATGTTCCTTTTCTATATTTTCTATACATATATTTTTTTACGCTTGCTCGGTTTTTCTTTTCTTTTTCAAGAGTTGTGGTACTTACCGATTCTTTTTCGTTCTCCCCAACTTATTTCTTCCTCACCCCAAGTGAATGCTCTTAACTTTCTATGGCAAAAGAACAATAATCAAGATTTTCCGGGTTGTAAAAAAAAGATTTTTGAGATCTCGCTTTATTTCAAGCCGAGATTCAACTGTTTAAGCTCAAAGGGGTTAACAAATACTCTCTTTGCTCACAGGTAAGTTGTTTTTGGATGTAGTTGTGCTCAAAAGAAAACAAGTGCCTTGATCATTTCTAATTGCTTCCACAATTTCATAATAATAAAAGACAAAGCATGAATCACATGAATCAACAAAACTTATTAGAATCCAGCATTTAAGTGTACAATGGAGGTTTCCTCACAATTTATGGTTTTAAGTTCTAGATGAAACATTCATTCAATTATATTGCAAAAAGACAATATTCAATTTACCAAAAAGAGTAAAGTTCCTAATGCATTCTAAAATTCTAGCCGGAGGTAACCATGTACCTTAGCTTCATTCACTTGTTTATTCTTATCATTGCCATCCAAGCTCGGATGCACCTTCATTGGATACTTCTTGAGGAGCAACCAATCTAGAAGGTTTGCCACTTAATCACCCAAAAATTTATTAAACAAACAAAATTAAAAACATAAATAAATAACATTAACTAAAAATATAAATTTGTTCATGGGGGACAAAACACCCCAATAGTACAACACCAAAGTCAAGATACAAAATCCGAAAATACAAATAGAAATAATCATAAAAAAAAACTGAAAAGTACAAAAACTTAACCCTCTAAGGGCTCAGGACTCCTCCTCGCTACCGGCATCAGAACCGGTAGCCTCATCATCATCATCATCATCATCATCATCATCATCAGCATCAGCACCCACCCCCTCACTATACACTGGCGTGTCCACAGGCCAGTTGGCGTTAAGCAGAAACTGCTCACGCGTCATCAAAGCATGAGCACCACTTCCTTGCAGCTGCAACCGCTGCATAGAGTCGTGCATCTCTAACATAGCCCTCTGGGATGCCGCCATCCATTCCAAACTGTAATTGCACACAACTTGGACGTATGGATCTAGTCTAGGAGTAGAAGTACCAGGACCATCAGAAGCCCGGGTACTTCCTGAAGCAGCACTACCTCTGGTAGTCTTCGGTCTACAATATTTGGCCACATACCGGTCATCGATAGGTGACGGGATCCTTACCTGACCCCGAGACGGAAGTCTCACCCTTGCCTGAATGCACAAACTCATGATCAAGCACGGGAAAGCTAAGGGACAATTAACACGAGCCCCTGACTTTAGCCCGCTCTCGATCACGGACTTCAGCTCATTTGCGATGATCCTCCCGACATCGATCTCGACGTTGGTGAGGATAGAATGGACCAAATGTGCCACTGGGATCGGCACTGTAGATGTGTGGGATTTAGGCTGGATGTTGGTCAAAACCAAGAGCAGTATCAGTTGAGCCATGGGAGTCATGTCCTCCCGGTGATACCTCATTGGAACCCCAGATGGGTTCAGCTCAACAGATTTCCCTGGTAAAAGCAGGGCGGCAGTAATGGCAGGAACATCACGGTGAAGCCGTAGGTCTGTATGGTATGCGTCCTTCTCTTCAGCTCCCAGCTGGAGCGGTTCCCCAAGGATTCGGTTGATGGCATCCCGATCAAATGCAATTGGACGCCCGACCACTTTAGATACCCAAGTAAAGGGCTCGTCGTCATCGGGCAGTGCGTTAGCATAAAATTCCCGCACTGTAGCTATGTCGTAATGCTCTAAGGGATTAATCAACCGATCCCATTTCTTCGCGTCAATCAACCCGGCAAAATTTCTGTTCGTGCCCTGAGGGTTGATGACGAAACGCTTCTCTGGAAGAATTTTCCTCTTCTCCAGAGCGATGTACCTTGCAGCCTGTTTTGGACCGACAAACTTGTCGGTATCGAATTGGATAGGCACAGTCCGGGACGTAGTTGCTCCCTTTCTTTTCTTAGCCGCTCCAGACCTTGACTCCATCTGCAAAATATGAGAGGAAACAACACACACCAAACAAACAGATTAGACATCAAAGCAATATTCAAAAGACTGACATGCTCGCTGCTGCTTCGCCTAGCGAAGTGGCAGCGAACGCTCGCCCCAGGTTCGCCTAGCGAGTGCTAGCGAACCTTACGGGTTTTGGGGTTTTTCAGCATGTTTAGAGATTCTCCCCCAAAACCCATACTCAAATGGTTCCAACATCAGAACCTAATGATATATCAAAGAAATAACCGTTCTATACTATTGGGGATTACATATTTGCATTCAAAACCTAAAATCCCCAATTCTAAAACCTAAAATCCCAATTTGCAAAACCTAAATTACCACATGCAAACCTAATGTTTCCCATACTCCACTCATCCTAATTGCAATTCAATTTCGAAATTTAGAGTTCAAACAAAAAGAGAAATGTAGTAGGGCAAACCTTAGTTACACGGATTTGGAAATGTGAAGTGAGTAGAGTTTGCAATCGACCGAGTAGGAAGAGAGTGTTAGTGAGAGAGATGCAAATGAGAGATTGTGGAGAGCTCTGGAAAAAAAATGTTCTCAGCAGGGTTGCAAGATAGCAAAGTTGTGTTAGGGCAAAAATGAGTGCCCTGCTGAGTTTTTAAATAAGTGTTGTCATGCAGCGCTCGCTGCTGCTTCGCCTAGCGAGCAGCTAGCGAATCAGCTCGCTACTGCCTCGCCTAGCGAACAGCAAGCGAGCATGACAGCAATTGCCTTTTCAAAGGCAGCAGTTCATGTTCATACAACATGGTTTAAGCACAAAGAAACCCAACACAACACAACACAAAACAGTAAATACTTACAATGTTGGGGTGCCTCCCAACTAGCGCTTGTTTAACGTCGGCTAAGCTCGACGGTGTGATGCTCACTGAGGAGCATCAAGCGGTAGAGCACAGCTCTCGCGATCCACATGACCGCCGAGATAAACTTTCAACCGTTGGCCGTTCACGGTCCAACTATCTTTCTTGTCTATGTCTTCAATGACAATAGCCCCGTACTCCTTCACCTCTTTCACCCGAAATGGCCCGGACCATTTTGATTTCAACTTCCCGGGAAACAATTTCAATCGGGAGTTGAACAATAGGACCAATTGTCCGGGCACAAATTCTTTGTTACGGAGCTTCTTGTCGTGATACTTTTTTGCCTTTTCCTTGTACAACCAACTTGAGTGGTATGCGGCATTGCGCATCTCCTCCAACTCAAGTAATTGCACTTTCCTTTTGTCACCGGCCAACTCATTTTCAAAATTTAAAAACTTTAGGGCCCACAAGGCCTTGTGCTCCAATTCTACCGGCAAATGGCAAGTTTTACCAAATACCAATTGAAAGGGAGTTAGGCCAATTGGAGCTTTAAAGGCCGTACGGTAGGCCCATAATGCTTCGTCCAATTTTTGGGACCACTCCTTTTTTGAATTAGACACAGTTTTTTCGAGGATTCTCTTAATCTCACGATTAGAGACCTCAGCTTGCCCATTAGCTTGTGGGTGATACGGAGTCGTCACCCTATGCGATACACCGTAATGTTTTAAAATAGTTTCCAAAGGTGCATTACAAAAGTGTGACCCTCCGTCACTTATCAACACTCGGGGGGTTCCGAAACGGGAAAATATGTTTTTCTTCAAAAAATTTATCACCGTTTTCGCATCCGCCCGAGGTGAGGCAATCGCCTCAACCCACTTAGAGACATAATCGACAGCAACAAGCATGTACTCGTTCCCATAAGAGGGTGGGAAAGGTCCTACGAAATCTATGCCCCAACAATCAAATACTTCCACTTCTTGGATATTTTGGAGAGGCATTTCATCTCTCTTACCTATCCCACCGCTTCTTTGGCAACTGTCACAACTTTGCGCATGGGTATGTGCGTCTTTGAAAATAGTGGGCCAATAAAATCCCGATTGAAGAATTTTAGTGGCCGTTCTAACCCCATTATAATGTCTGTCGTAAGGCGAGTTGTGACAATGCCAAAGGATGCTCTGGGCTTCATCTCCAGTTACGCATCTCCTTAATAGGTTATCACTACCCAACTTAAACAAGTATGGGTCATCCCAAACATAATACTTCGCATCCGAAAGGAACTTCCTTTTTTGGTTCGAAGTTAGGTCGGAAGGCACAAAACCACTAGCCTTGTGGTTTGCAAAGTCTGCAAACCACGGCCTAACTTGAACCTTAAACAGTTTTTCATCAGGAAATTCTTCCCGGATTTCCTTTTCAGATGCGGTAACCTCCACATTCACTAAGCGGGATAAATGATCCGCTACCAAGTTTTCCGACCCCTTCTTGTCTTTGATTTCTACATCGAATTCTTGTAACAAGAGGATCCAACGGATGAGCCTTTGCTTCGAATCCGGTTTGGTTAGCAGATATTTAATCGCCGCGTGGTCGGTGTACACAACGACTTTAGACCCTATAAGATAAGACCTAAACTTTTCTAGCGCATACACTATTGCAAGTAGTTCTTTTTCCGTTGTGGCATAATTTATTTGAGCCTCGTTAAGAACCTTACTCGCATAATGTATCGCATGAAAAGTTTTGTCTTTTCTTTGGCCAAGTACCGCTCCAACAGCATAGTCACTCGCGTCACACATTAGTTCAAAATTTTCATTCCAATCGGGAGCGACTATTATTGGAGCGGTAACCAATTTTTCTTTTAAAACCTCAAAAGCTTGCAAACAATCTTCGGTGAAGAGAAATACCTGGTCCTTGGCGAGCAAATTGCTCAAAGGCTTAGCCACCTTTGAGAAGTCCTTGATAAAGCGCCGGTAGAACCCGGCGTGCCCCAAAAAGCTTCGGATGCCCTTCACATTCACCGGAGGGGGTAATTTTTCAATCACTTCAACCTTAGCTCTATCCACTTCAAGCCCCCTTCGAGAGACTTTGTGGCCTAGCACGATCCCCTCGGTCACCATGAAGTGACACTTCTCCCAATTAAGCACCAAATTGGTCTTCACACATCTTTCCAACACCGTTTTCAAATTTGCCAAGCATAGACTAAACGTCCCACCAAATACCGAGAAGTCATCCATGAAGACTTCCATTGTTTTCTCTATCAGATCGGCAAAAATGGCTTGGACACATCGTTGGAAGGTCGCCGGTGCATTGCACAGTCCAAAGGGCATTTTTCGGTATGCGAACACTCCAAACGGACACGTGAAAGCCGTCTTCTCATGATCAACCGGGTCAACCGCAATTTGGTTGTACCCGGAGTAGCCGTCCAAAAAACAATAGTATTGTTGGCCCGATAGTCTTTTGAGCATTTGATCCATAAATGGGAGTGGAAAATGGTCCTTTCGAGTCGCGGTATTCAACCGCCTATAATCGATACACATTCTCCATCCCGTTGCAACTTTAGTGGGGATCAATTCCTCCTTGTCATTCCGGATTACGGTAATCCCCCCCTTCTTCGGAACAACGTGCACAGGACTAACCCACGGACTATCCGAGATCGGGTAAATCATTCCCGCATCCAATAGCTTTACCACTTCCTTTCTTACAACCTCCTTCATCGTAGGATTTAAGCGGCGTTGTGGTTGAGCGACCGACTTAAAATCTTCCTCCATCAAAATCTTGTGCATACAATAGGATGGACTAATTCCTTTTAGATCGGAAAGAGTCCAACCCATTGCTTCTTGATTTGTTTTTAGCACAACGATTAGACGAGCTTCTTCTTCATTTGTCAAAAGGTTTCTTATGATGACCGGCTTTGCCTCGGTCTCATCTAGGAACACATATTTCAAAGTAGAGGGTAGCACTTTCAATTCAATTGGCGCTTTTTCGTCAATAACCTCCTTTTTCAAGTTTTCCTCCTCTACTTCCCATGGTTGTAGGTCGTCTAAACTATCAAGTTCCTTTAAGCATTCCTCAAGAGCTAGCTCTTCTTCAACAGTGAAAACCTCCAATGAGTCGTCAAGAGCTAACTCCATAGGAGATATCTCATGAATATGCTTTGAAACCTCCATAATAGCGTCTTCGATCACATCGATGCGGAAGCTATCATTTCTATCTTTTGAATGCTTCATTGCCTCGAATAGATCGAATGTCACTTCCTCATTTTGAACTCTCACCTTCATTAAACCGTCATCAACATCTATCATCATTCGCGCGGTCTTCATGAACGGTCGGCCCAAGATGAGCGGAGCATCATCATCTTCCTCCATATCAATAACAATAAAATCAACCGGGAAAAAGAATTTGTCGACCTTCACCAAAACATCTTGGGCTACGCCATGAGGATGGGTCGTCGACTTATCCGCCAATTGCAACGTCATTCGGATGGACTTAATCTCAATGTTGCCAAGTCTCTTGATAATTGACAAAGGTATAAGATTAATACTTGACCCCAAGTCAATAAGTCCTTTCCCGACATAAACGTCACCAATTTTAACAGGCAATGTAACTCTTCCCGGATCAACCTCTTTTTTAGGAAGTGTCCTTTGAATAATCGCACTACAACTCGCATCAAGGACGATGGTCTCCGGTTCCGTATACCTCCGCTTTTTGGTTAGTATGTCCTTCATGAATTTGGCATACTTGGGCATTTGTTCCAAGGCTTCGGCAAACGGAATGTTGATTTGCAACTGTTTAAAAATATCCATGAACCGGGCGTAATGCCGTTCATTCTCCCTTTTGGAAGGAGCATGAGGATAAGGAAGGTTTTGGATAGGAGTAGCGCTCACTACCTCCTTTCCCTTTGCAATTCTAGCACTCTTCCATCTAGGCTTTTTCACTACCTCCCTTATTACCTCATCACTTGTATTTTTTTCCATCTCCACACTTTTTTCTTTTTCAACTTCACCATTATTTTTATTCTTTTCAACTTCTTCACCCTCACTCCACTCTCCTACTTCACCATCAACATTTTCCTCCAATATTTCCTCCTCAATTTCTTTCTCTTTCTCTCTTTGTTCACTCTCAACTCCTTTTTTATTCTCACTACCCAACTCCCTCCCACTTCTCGTCATGATCGCCTTACAATGTGCATTAGGATTTGTTTGCGTGTTTGCCGAAAAGGAAGGACCGATTTGTTGTTCCGCGAGTTGCTTGGCAAGTTGCCCAACTTGAGTCTCGAGATTTTTTATGGCCGCGTCATTGCTCTTTTGGTTAGCCATTGACATTTGCATGAATTGCGTCAATGTCTCTTCCAATTTAGAAGTTACGACCGGCGGTTGTTGAGGTTGAGGTTGATAAGGATTTTGGGGAGGGTTTTGACGGCTAGAAGAACCACCTCCATAACCTTGGTTATGATAATAGTTGCTTCTAGGTTGGAACCCTTGGTTCCCTTGGAATTATTGTTGTTGATTTTGAGGGTGCGGTTGATAAGGTTGTTGTTGTTGTTGTTGTTGTTGTCTCGGTTGATAGTCCCGTTGATTGGCCATGTAGTTTACTTCGTCAAAACCGGGAGGTGGACAAAATCCGGTGTCATGTTCACCTTTACAAAGTTCACAACAAGCTATTTGTTTAGCTTTTGACGGTTCTCTTAACTCTTTGATTTGTTGCGTTAAGAGTTCCACTTGTTGTGAGATGAGCTTGTTTTGGGCAAGGATGGCATCATTCGTCCCTAGCTCAAGCACTCCCGCCTTCTTCAAAGAATTTCCTCGACTTTGACTCTGAAGATCATTCAAAGCCATTCGATTTACAATGTTTGTGGCTTCTTCGGCACTTTTTGACAATAAAGAGCCACCCGAGGTAGCATCCAACAACGTTTTGCAGTTTGGTTGAAGTCCATTTCTGAAGATATGGATTTGAGTCATTTCATCAAATCCATGCCCTTTACATTTCCGAAGCATGGACTTGAATCTTTCCCACGCTTCATTCAAAGATTCACTGGTTCCTTGTGAAAACACCGAGATGGCCGTCTTGGATTCCATGAACCGGTTATGGGAGAAGAATCTTTCGATGAATTTCTCTTCTAACACGTTCCAGTCTGTCATTACGGCTGATGTTTGATCTAGGTACCAATCCTTTGCTTTACCGAGCAAAGCGTGGGGAAATAATTGTCTGAACAACGGAAGCTCCTGAGCCTGATCCACTCCGGCAGCCAATGCTATTTCATAAAATTTTGTGAGAAAAGCAAATGGGTCTTCATGGTCCATTCCGGTGAATGGACTTCCATATAACAGATTTAGAGTTCCCGTTTTCATCTCAGCTTGCCTTCCGGTGTGGTTGGCAAACTGAGCGGTGTTCCTTGGACTATTGATGCATGGAGTAGAAATAGGTGGTGGTGGTTGTGGCTCCATGTTTGGTATGAATGGTGGTGGATTTGTGGTTGAAGAACTTTCTCCTTGCTCTTGGCGTTGTCTAGCCTGTTGCCTCCTACTTCTCGTTTTGCTATTGAGCCTCCTTGCGGTTCTCTCGATCTCAGGATCAAAAAGAAGTTCGTCCACAGGGATTTGCCCTCGCATAAAACGTAAGCTGCACACTAAACCAAACAAATTACAAGCACAAGTCAAAAATTCACAAGCTAAAACTTAAACAACCATTGCGATGCTCGCAATATCAATTTACAATCCCCGGCAACGGCGCCATTTTGTTAGTTGTAAATTTACGTGTCGGGTTTTTGTTATCGTATCCACAGAGATTGTAAGATATCACCGCCGTTCGATGGTTGTATTAATTCTAGCTCAAGTAACAATAGGGTTTTGATTGGTTGTCACGTTATCTTGCATACAAAGGTATTAAATTGCGGTAAAAGTTATGGTTTGATTAAATGAGAAATATTGTCAAAGTTAGGGTTCAATGATTACTTTGCATGTATTTGTTCTGTCAACAATCTTATAAACTCCTTTAGATGATAAATCATTTCACAAAGTCCTCCCAATATGTTTCTCTCGAACACACATTGTGAGTTTTCCCATTTTGATCCATTGTTTCTCTTGAACACAATCTATCAAAATGACAACTTTTTGGTTCAACCTTATGGTGAACAAAATCATTCATTACTATCTCTAGCTAACAAACAAGTTTGGATGAAAACCTAGGTCAAGAGTTGGTAAGCATCTCTCGATCATAAACCAACACAAAGAGTTTTAAATAGAAACAAAGTTTTCATCATATATTCACCATTAAAGAGTTTACATATGAAGATCCTTACATTTACACCCAAAGCTAGTAATCACCTACATCTAACCTTGACAAATGGATGACTTAGCTACTCATTTTCATGGTAGCTTGGTCGGCAAGTTTCGGAAGAAGGTTGATCAACATCCAAGTCGGATAATCGAGATTGGATGGGAATCCACCTTCTTTTTGTAGAAGATGGTTACAAGATGAAGAGAAATGAAATCTAGGTCAAAAATATCTCTAGAGCAAAAGCTGGAAAAATAAAGTAAAACTAAGGTATGGTGCTCAAAAGTGGCACTTGCTACTTATAGAGTAGTACTGGGCTGTCATGCTCGCTAGGCGAGCAGAAAGGCTCGCCTAGCGAGGGTCTAATTGTGGCACCAAAGGCACCTGCGCCCAGAGAAAACAGGGTCTGTTGAACTGTCATGTTCGCCTAGCGAACAAACCTTCGCCTAGCGAAGGACACGCTCCAACCTTCGCCCCAGCGAGGTTGAAAGGTTTTGCTACTGGAATGCTCGCTGGGGACTCGCTAGAGCTTCGCCTAGCGAGTGAGTGCTGGCTGCGCTTTTCACCAAAACCGAATGAACTCGCTACCACCTTCGCTAGGAGCTCGCCTAGCGAATTTATTGACATTTTACTGGAGCTTTTCGCTAGCAGCTCGCCTAGCGAGCAGGTTGATGAATGCTTGTATTCATTGGTTCCTTTGCCAATTTTCTTGTGTCTTCATTTTCAATTAGTTCATGCCTTTTTCCTGCACAATAACACACAAATCAAAGGCACCAAGCTTGTTTATCAATGTAATGCATTTCATGTAAAACAAATGTGGTTTTGACAATTTTAGCAAGGAAATAGAGTGAAAGATACCCTTAATTGATGGCTCAAATAAGCACTTTTGGGTATCTAACAGCTTCACTCTCTCTTTCTTGGAGCTTAGTCCCTAGTGAAGTCGCCATCTGTCGCACCTCGAAATATGTGATCCCTCGCGATGGACACGGAAAATTTTTAGTTCGAATAAAGTCGCCACCGAAATTTATTCATCCCAATCAAGGAATAGGAAAATATCGATAAATTTTTTGAAGAATTTAATAATAGTCGACGCAACCATATTCAGATTCGGGAGTCGATTACACAAGGGGAATGTATTAGCACCCCTAACGTCTGTTGTACCCAACGGGAACCTTTTAGTTTAATTTGCGATTTGAATGTTAACTAATGTTGTTTGTTTTCTTCGAGTGATTTAAAATAGATAATAGATATGGACGGAGACCTCGGAAGAAGAAAGGGGGAGTTTTTTTATTAGTGTGCTCGCGAAGATACAACAATTTTCTGCCTACGTATCCTTATGGTGGAATAAGGAAATCATAGCATTCGTAGTTCGGGGAACTACGATTGGTTGGTGTTTTTTATAAATGACTGTTTAGATCACGTTCTAAAGGATAAACGTTGGCTTGTGTACTCTTGGTGGAGGCTTAAGCACTGGTTTGTTGTGTGCATTAGAAAGGATTAAACAATGTTCTTTTTTAAAAGAGTTTTGGTCACGCGGGGGTGACAAGTTGAATTAATGTGTTTGATGTTTTGTTTGGTTTATTGTGATCGCACGGGGCGAGTAATTAGATTCGATGTGTTTGAGATATTTTTTTGGATGACGATTACTCGGACAGTCGAGTAAGACAACTCGTATCCTAATAGTCGAGGAGAGGAATCGAAGACTCTAGACCATCTCCCGTTTCATCCTTAACTGTAAAAGAAGTTTGATAATAGTTAAGGTATTTTAAATGGATGATGATTACTCGGACAGTCGAGTAAGACAACTCGTATCCTAATAATCCAAAAAGGGAATAGAAGGCTCTAGACCGCTTTCTTTTTTCATATGAGTGATTATGAAAATAGGTTTATGTATGGTTGATGTATTTTCGAGTAAACGACAAGTACTTGGATGATTGAGTAAAACGACTTATATCCAAGCATTTGAGGAGAGGAATCGAAGACTCAATACCATCTCCCTTTTCGTATAGTTCATCGTAAAAATGATTTGATTTAAGTTGAGTCAGAAGTTTGTAAAGAAATGACAAATTGTCTAACTGACCGAGTAAGAGAACTCGTATTCAAACAACTGAGGAGAGGAGTTGAAGGCTCAAAACCATCCCTTTTTTCATTTCGTTATTATGAAAATAAACCTTTTTGATTGTGTTTAAGCGGATAGAAATGACAATTCTTTGACTATCCGAGTAAGAGAACTCGTATTCAAATAATCGAGGAGAGGAGTTGAAAACTCAAAACCATCCCCCTTTTCATTTCCAAATGAAATGATATTTGATTGTGATTATGTATTTTAATTGAGTTTGAATGAAAATACTCGATGTGGGATCGAGGTTTTAAATTTGCATTTTGTGGATAAATTGTACTATTCTAGTCTATCAACCATCTAATCGATTAACTAATAACCTAGTAGGTCTCATTGTAAGGAAGCCCAAGAGTAAGCTATGTGAGGTTGATGGCGATGCTAAAAGCGATCGACTTACAAAGGTAATCGAAAAAATGGGTTCGACATTGAATCAAGAATCGCGTGATTTATTTGTGGTTTGGATAGTTTTGAATCAATGATGAATTGGAGTGAAATAAATCAATCAATATTTAATTAACCAAATTAGTTAATTAAAGTTTGATTGAATTAATTAATTAAATTAATTAAGATTAATTATCAAAATTATTTATTTAAGCCAAATAATCAGGTTAATTAAAATTAGTTAATAGTAATTAATTAATTAAGCAAAATTTCAATTGATTAATTAATTTAATTAAGAGAATGAAAATATGTGATAATTTCGATTTACAAGGTTGAGGCGAATCAGTCCCAAAGTGTGCTCAAGAACCGGTTTACATGAAATGACAACATAATTAATATCATTTGTAAGATCACAACGCGATGAAAGTAATCCATTAATGTATCGAAAATTCGGCGGCGTATCAACATGAAATTGTCGAATCTGCTACTCAGACGGTATGTTTTAACATGATGAATATAACAAGTAATTCAATATTATTTAATATTTACATACTTACTTAAGATATATGAAATTTGCAATTGGTGAAACAAGAGTGCATGTAGTAAACAACAAGTTGTCCTATCTTCCCAATACCCAAATGACCTAGATAATCATTTTTTCAAAGAAAACTCTACAAAATAATAATGGATAAGTAATATCCTTCAAATAAGTATCTAAATAAACAATAACTAGGTTGACTTTTCAAACCTCCATCACATGGTCATTACGAAATTGAAACATAGCAGCAACTTATTTTCAAAATCTCTTTACAATACTAGCATGGAAGTTTTTACCTTAACGTAATACGCAGACATTAGCAAGGTGATGCTTACAGCAAATATAAGGCTATTATTAAATACCACAACAACAACCACGTCAAAAATTACATGCGATCGAGACAAACTACACAATGTAAGGTTCTTATCAGTAACCAAAACAAAACACTGCATGTTTTTTTAAAGAAGCAATTAGGACGAAACAAAAGCATTACAACAACAATCAAGATTCACTCATACATAAACATAGGGTGAAAATAAACAAACCGTAAAACTCAAATCATAACGAGAAATCTTGAACATGATCGTTACCAAATCGCAAATTGTTGCCAGAGGAAGGTTGTAATGGTTGTTACCACATGTAATGTTGCAATGTGTTTGAGTGAAGTTAATGGTTTTGCATCATGGTTGATGTGCGGCTAGAACGAGCAAGGTGTTATGATTTACTTGACAACCTCAACTGTTGTTTTCGGAATTTGTTGCATCATTTTTTTCATAGTGGATCGGGTAAGAGAAGCGTATGACTAAAAGAAACGGCACTTCATATTTTTGATTGAATTTCATGAATAGGACTTTTGAAAAATCTGGATTGAGGGAGTGGCAGATCTGAAGGTACGTTTGGAGATTTGGTGGTTGTAAAGCGGAGTTGTTTTGTGTTTGACGGAAGTTATCAGCCGTGTTGGCGCGACGATCGAAGTTGTGGTTGAGAGTATTTGTGAAGGAAAGGTGAGGTGGCGGCGCGTGGCGGTGAAGAGGGTTTCGTTCGCCGACAATGGTTGGTCGGAAATCTGAGGAAGAAATGAAGGTTGGGAAGGGGTTATTGGTGATGAGTGGAACAAGGGTTATGGACGAGGTGAGTGAGGATGGAGAGGATCCGATGGTGTTTGGATATGCGGTTTGGAGTGTCGGTGGCGAGAGAGTTGTAGTGTTGGTAGCCGACGATTTGGAGATCTGCCGGTGAAGGAGGTTTGTTGAACGATGTTGGTTGTGGTTGCCAGCGGAGGTGATGGCGCCGGTGTGGTGAGTGTGAGGTAGAATTTTCCGTCGCGGTTTTGGTAATGCGGTGGCCGGGTGCGTGGACGGTGGTCACGTGAGGGTTCGAAAGTTTGGGGCGGTTGGTTATGGAAAATGAAGAATAAGAGAAAACGTCTTCTTGTATTTTGCAGAAGAAAAGCAGTACCCTCTATCTTCTCTTTTTCTTTTTATTTTATTTTCAGAGAGAGTCCCCTATTGAGTGGTTCCTCCCTTCCTTTTATATCCGCGAAAAACAACCGGCGAGCTAAAACAAAACAACACAGAGCCGCCACCGTGCGTTATTTATCCCAAAAGAGGGAAAGGAAACGCTCGAAGTAAACCTGGAAAAGACATGGTCTCGCGACCAAAGAGAATGAGATCGGGAGTCGGTTATGCGAAGGGAAGGTATTAGCACCCCTACGCATCCGTCGTACTCGACGGGATCCACGCTCAAAAAGATAGGAAAAGTTTGCTAAAACTGCTCACAAACATCACACACACACACACACTGGAAACAACACAGGTGGGATAAGAGGGGAAAGGGCTCGCTAGGATATCGCATCCTATGCCTAAGTATCTCATCTGGAATGAGAATCAGAGCTACCGTAGTTCGGCTCACGCACGCCGAAACAAAACACACACAAACAAGCAAACATGGAAACCGAATGCCAATCGCTGGACTTACATCAGACTCCGAACCAACAAACCCACACTGGAAACCAAACGCCAATTGCTGGACTTATATCGGACTCCAAGCACACAACAAAAGGATACGGAATGCCAATCGCTGGGCTTACATCCATCTCCTAACACCCACAAGAAGGATAACACACAAACAAGTTAATAGGGAGTCGGGAACTCGAGCCTAGCAACTGTCAAGCAAACACACACAAAAAAGAAAAAGGGTGCCCGGAGAGATCTCGTACGACCTCCTGCCTACGTACCTCATCTGGTATGAGGATCAGGGCAACGTAGTTCCCCTTAACAGGGGAGAAACTTTCTCCTAACCAGAGACTGGGAAATGACCAACTAGAAGGGAGACTGACTCGAGCCTAATAGTTATCATGTATTCCACAATGGTCCTAGGTTGAGTTTTCTAGCTAACTTGCACAGGCAGCAAGCTAATCCTAAACAGGTAAAGCAAAGCATACAAGCACAATCAACAGTCATACACACAATTAGCACACACTATATACAGACAAAAGTGGGCTCACACAAGGGTTAGGCTGCAAAAGCAAGCCAACTGTATCAGGGTGATGTTAGCTCTTAACCCTAACATTGAGAGTTAGGGTGAAGCAGATGAAATAGGAAGTGAGGGGTGTGCCTCACAGCTCTTATCCCTGGCCAGGGAGAGCTTCAAACAAAGGAAGTGTGAGTTCAGAAAGTGGGAACCCTTCTACACTTATGACTGACTCAACATGGATCTTGGGTTAATATCCACAATGCATCAACACCAGTTGTGTGAGCAAAGGGATGACTCAACAGAATAGCAGGAGATGGATTGCACATCTCTTTTATCTGCCAATTGCCTTATCAAAGGTCTTTTCCTGCTTGGCACAAAGATAAACATACACAAGCATTGCCTCTTAAGGAGGACTTCAGACAGGTGCCTGACCAAGTAACAGGCCAGGTCTTCCAGACTACATGGAGTCAGAGAATTCTACCTCAATTGGTTAAGAAACCAAGCAACAGCAAAAGCAAGTTCACAATGAACTATAGCAACTAATGTACCTGAAAACAATCTAACTCAGTCAGTACACAACTCAAACAGTCAAACAGACAAACTAAAAGTCAACAGTTAACTGTACAAACAGACAACAAGCAATGCATCAAAGCAAAGCACAAGCTCAACTCAAAGGAGCTAATACACCTACAAAACAACTCAATGTTAACCAACATCAATCAAATAGCAATCCAAATGAGAAAATGAATCAAACTCCTCAAGGCCATATGCTTCTTATCCTGAAAACACAACTCAAACATAAGCACTAACCACTAGGATAAGGCCTAGGGTCAAAGGGGGAGAAATAATTCAAAACAGAACATGAAAATTGGCAATAATCAAGTTCAATCAATTAAGAACAATGTCCAAGTGGTCTCACATTCATATCATACACCAATTTCATTTCACAAAGCAAATAGTTCAAAACATGCAATTCAAAGCTCATTGCGCCAAACAGAATGAATCAATCCAAACTAACTCAAAGATAATTCAATAAATCCCAAGAAAAATCATGGCTAAACAGAACTCATCACATGATCATCACACCAAAATTCAAGTCATTTGGACAAGTGGAAGCATGTCAAATAAATTCCATAAGGCAAGGTATGCACAAACAAGCTCAAATGAGGCACAAATTCATACATCAACTTCACACAAGCATAAAACAGAATCTACACATGATAAATGAATCAAACCAAAGCCATGGAAAACTTCAAAGAGTCTAGAACACATGTGCAAAATTTCAAGTTCATCCAATAAACATCAAGAATTTCACAAATCATCTAAGTTCAACACTCTCAAAAAGTCCACAAATGATCAATCAGCAAAGAAAATCTCAAACAAATCCAAATTGCATCCAAAAATTCCATAAAATTCACAAGCAATACTAACATCCATAAGTAGCATCATGCAAAAATTCACATCATTTGGAAATGAATTGGCATGGCAAATAAATTCCTCAAGTTAAGCAAGCAAAGGTGTGACACAAATCGTCACACCTACATTCAAGAAAGCATATCTCATCAACCAGGAATGAGAAAAATGCAAACTCTATACCAAAATGTCCATTAAGGTGTCTATTTTAAGCATGCAAAGTTTCAAGTTCATAGGATAAAATCTCATCATTTCATGAAGGATATGACAAAGTAGGTCATGAAAACATACACATACACAATCCCTAAGCAAAATAAAAATCCAACAGTGCACAATTTCTGGAAAAATCATAAAAAATAATAGAGATCATGAAGAACATTATGCAAAAAACCTCATGTGATTTGGATTAATATTCAATGAGTTATGGAATTTTGAATGGAAGAGAAAAATAAAAAAATGACATGGAAGCATGCATGAACATGGTAGCATAACATGAAATAAAATGGAACAAGGCAATTTGGAATGTGTCCACGCCAGGATTCGAAGGGAGTATGTATGTGAAACTGGCGCGTGCTAATTTAAATGAATGGACACGTGGTCCAGTGCATGAGCGTATAACAACCAAACGCATGCAGGCAACGCTGGTAAAGATCTACAACCCTTCTGGAAACGAAAATCCAATTGTTCATACGTGTTCATCATAAACCCTAGGCTCAAGAACAATTGTGCTCAGAAATTCATGAAATCCATACCATTGGAATCCTCTTTCAACGTACATCATCAATCCAAGCTTATTTTAACCTAATTCATCCTAGATTCATAGATTCGAAGCAAAACATATTCACACATGAAACTTCTAATCAATGTAACTTATTCATTTCTTCATGGATTTCAATGGTTCAAATTGCAGATTACTCTACATTTCAAGATCTACCACATGCATCCATTAATTTCATGAATTAAAACATTCGAAAACTGACCTCAATTGAATGGCAGAAGTGAAAATGTTGAATTTAGGCCTTGGCAAGCAAAAACAGATGCTCTAACACTCTTGTATGATGCTTTGGATGAATGCTTGAGAGTTGAATTGGCACGATCTAGCTCAAATCTCCATTTGCCATTGTTGAACACATGCTTCAACAGTCCTTGAATTTGCTCGAAAACCTTGTGATCTTGCTTCTAATGGCTTCAATTATGCATATGGATGAAGGATTGATCAAAGCAAAAGCAATGTTTATGCAGAAAAATGGAGAAAAGTTGAGAGAAGAAGTTGAAGAATTTTTGGATCTAGATCTCAATTTCACAATTCTGTTATGCTTAGCAAGAAAGCAGTTATAATTATGGTTTTATATGTGTTGTTAATGATGTTCACTAATCATGATTAGCCAAAACACAAGTGGATTAGCTCAAACCAAGTGTATGTGCAAATTTCGTCAATTCACCTCATATGCATGAAATGTTGCTACAGTGCATGAATTATGTGTTAATTCACCTTGAAATGTCATTTTTAGCCAAATGCCAATGATTGAATGTGTGGGAAATGCTTATTTTTCAAAATGGACTTTTCCCTCCAAAATTCAAATTTAATTCAAATGAAAAATGCAATAACTTGTGATGCATGAATTCAAATGAAATGTGATGCATGAATTGGATAGAAGAGATCAAAAGAGAAATGTTCCAAAAAGAACCACATGATTTGGCCATTTGGTTCAAAAGTTGTGCAAGCTTGAAGTTCAAATTTTCTTGACCAAGATTGATCCATAACTTGCCAACCACACATGAGAAATTCATGTTCTTGGACTTTTTGGAAAGGTGAGAGCAAGATCTACAACTTTCATGTTGGAAAAAAATTCATTTGAAGCTTCCTTAGACATGTAAACTTGAGGAGAAGACCTTTCCATTTTTGGCAGTTTGAAATTACAGGTCAGTTACTATTTTTGGAAACTTTTCACCTGACCTCAAATTCTTCAATGTTGATCTTTGACATGTCAAATGAGACTTGTTTGGACATGAATGAAGTGTTTCTAACCCTCTCCCACCTCCAAATCCATCAGTTGACCTTTGGTTGACTTTTGTTGACTGATAGATGAATTGGCTATGCACAGATGAACTTGAGCCTCAATCTCCTGATGAAATTGCTCAATGATGAAACCCTAGCCTTCCACAAGCTCAATAAAACCATAGAATGATCCTCATCTCAATGAAGACCTCATCTCCTGGACAAGCCCTGATTGGCACAATTCAGATGATTAGGGTTGACCAGAGGTCAAAACCCTAATCCCAAGGCATCTGATCAAGCACAATGAATCTCTTGGTGATGATAAAACCATGATGATGATGATGTACCATTTCAACCAAGATGATGATCAATCTCCTTGAGGAACCAAGAAACCCTAATTGAATCACAAACCCTCAGATGGCTAGTGATCAATCCAATGAAACCCTCAGGCTTGGATCCTTTAACCTCTTTATCTTCTGAGCAAGACTTAGGAGGATGACTTTCTCAATGTTACCACATGATATGTGTAACACCCCGAATATTGTTAGATTAATTTAAATATTATTTTAATATGATTATTTGAAGGTAAAATGAATTATTAAATAATATTGGGAATTATTATTATTATTATAGATGTTATTTATTTTAATAATAATTAAATAAATAAAATAAATGGAGTATGAAGAGTGGAAGGGTAAAAGTGGAATTTGATAAAAGAGGCCAAAGTGAGAACTCAGAGTGTTTTCACGTGTTTTTGCCTCAGAGTCAGAGAAAGGGAGAAACGCTGAAGAGAAAGAGAAGGAAGAGGAAAAGGCCAAAGATTGCTCAGAACTTCCTTCAATCTAAAGAGGTAAGGGGTCTGAACCTTATTAAACGATAATATGCGAGCAAATTCATGATATATGTTGGATTGTTGATGGATTTTGGGGATTTTAGGGAGATTGGGAAAGTTGGGGTTTTGATGGAAATTCTCCGATCTGTGAGTTTTGTTGAGTTATATGCATTATAATCGAAGTATGTTGTGTATATATGACTGTTAAATGTTGATATTGGGTTGTTAGCTGTGGGGTATGAGTTATGGCGAGTAGAGAAGTAAAGCTGCGCTGGTTTCCGTAGCAGATGGCTTCTGTTCGCGCGCGATTCGCGGCGCGAAGCCCAGTTCGCGGCGCGAACTGGGCAGGATTCAGAGGAGTTTTGTAACGCATCGTTCGCGGCGCGAACCCTGCTGCGCGGCGCGAACTGTGCTGTGAAGCTAATGTTGGTGAGTTTTTGAGTACGTTGAGTTGCGAGACTCTTAGTAAGTCGCTGTAATTGTATTATAAACAATTAACAGTGATTATATGATTGTGTATGAGGTGTTTATGATGATGAGATGTTGAATTTACGTGTTTAGTTATAAATGTGTTATGTAACGATGTGATATCGTTGTAATGTTGTTGTTGTTTGGTTGAGTTGTATGTCATGCTATTAATGATGATGATAACATGACTATATGATGCTGTTGTTGCTATGTTGATTATGATGCATGTTTGGTGTGCATGCATTCATGAAAGGCCGATGCCTAGTGATGAATGGACTGAGTTCCAATGATGTTGTTGACTCCGGGCTTGTTGAGAGGCTTGGTTCCTTGCGGGGAACTCGGATTCTATGGTGATGAATCTGGGAGTGGTGATCCTGTAGTTGGTCACAAAATGGGTATACCGAGTCGTGTTGAGTCATGCATGGGTGTGTGCATTGCATTTGATATGTTGTTTTGTTGATGTTCATGAGTATGTTGATTATGATGATTATGATGAGCTGTGTTGGCATATGTGAAATATATTTATGTTTATATTTCTGTCGTTATATTATTATTTAATAATGTAATTCTCACCCCTTCTGCATGTGTTTATGTTCATCTATGATGAGCAATGTGCAGATAAAGAGGAGTAGCTATTGTTGAGGTTTGAAGAATAAGTGTAGAGTTATTCTACAGAGTCGAGTCAAATGCTCTGGTCATGTGACACCGGGGTTATGGGATTCGATAGATGATTGGTTATTATTTACGTTGTTTATGATGACTAATATGTTGAGATGCTTTGTTGAGATAATGTTGAAACATTATTATGAATTGTTATATGATGAATGATAATATTTGTGTTGTTGTCCGCTGCGAAGTTTTAATAAAATAAATAATATGTTTTATGTTGTGATGCGATAAGTGTTATGTTGTAAGAAATGTAAACTCTTCTACATGTTGTACTCTGATAATCTATTTAAATATGTCGTTTGGGTAGAAGGGTGTTACATTAGTGGTATCAGAGCATAGTCAGTCCAGTCGAGTCATAATGTGATGTTTTCCCTGTTGGTCGATTAGTGTAAATGACACTGTCGATATTTAACGGTTGTGGTTGTGTTGTGCAGAGTATGGCTGGAGAAAATGACCGTGCGATTGTTGAGGCTTTGGCTGCTATGGCGCAGGCTATGCAGGCGCAGCAGAATCCGCCGGTCGACGAGTTTAAGAATTTGGGAAGGTTTCTGAAGAATAACCCTCCTACATTCAAAGGGCGCTATGATCCAGATGGTGCTCAGATTTGGCTGAGGGAAATTGAGAAGATTTTCCGGGTGATGACGTGTACTGAAGCACAGAAGGTGCAGTTTGGTACGCATATGTTATCTGAAGAGGCTGAAAACTGGTGGGATAACACTCGCCAGAGAATTGAAGTACCAGGTGCTGAGATGACTTGGGAAAGGTTCAAGACGGTCTTTCTGGAGAAATATTTTCTTGCTGATGTGCGATGTAAGAAGGAGATGGAATTTCTAGAACTGAAGCAGGGTAACATGTCTGTTGCTGATTACGCTTCGAAGTTTGAGGAGCTGGTGCAGTATTGTCCTCATTATAATGATGCTGATGCTGAGGAATCCAAGTGTGTCAAGTTTGAGAACGGGTTGCGTCCCGAGATCAAACAAGGCATTGGTTACCAGGAGATTCGTAGGTTTCCTACACTGGTTAATAAGTGCAGGATATTTGATGAAGATAGCAAGGCTAGGACTGCTCATTACAAGAGTCTTAGTGAGAAGAAGAATAAGGATCGTGGTAGTCCTTATGCATCTCCGAATGGTAAAGGTAAGCAGAAAGTGGTAGATGAGAAGAAGCCAAGTGGGGGAGGATCTCCCATAGCTGGTAAATGTTTCAAGTGTGGCGAGCCAGGCCACCGTGCTGATAGCTGTACCAAGAAAGTGCTGAGATGTTTCCGATGCGGTCAGGCTGGTCATAGAGTTACTGAATGTAAGGATGCTGGTCCGACATGTTTTAATTGTGGCGAGAAAGGCCATATCAGTTCGCAGTGCTCGAAACCGAAGAAGGCGGCTACTGCAGCTCATACTACTGGTAGGGTGTTTGCTCTGAGTGGGGCTGAAGCTCCTAAAGAAGATAATCTGATTAAAGGTACTTGCTTGATTAATAATGTTGAATTGCTTGCTATTGTTGACACTGGTGCTACTCATTCGTTTATTTCGTATGAGTGTGCGACCAGGATTGGTGTGATTATGTCGTCCCTAGGCGGAAGTATGGTGATAGATACTCCTGCTAATGGTTCTGTGAAGACTTCTGTTGTCTGTCGAGGTTGTCATTTGACGATCTTTGAGAGAGAGTTCGTGGTTGATTTGGTGTGCTTACCCTTGCACCAAATTGATATTATTCTGGGAATGAATTGGCTAGAATTCTATGGCGTGTTTATCAACTGCTATAGGAAGACGGTACGGTTTTCTGAAGTTGGTGAGAATGATGAGGCAAGATTTCTATCTGCTAGGCAGGTGGGGGATTTTGTGAAAGATGAAGCTCAGATATTCGCTTTATTTGCGTCTCTGCAAGCGGATAAGAAAGTGGTGAGTGTAGAATTGCCTGTTGTCTGTGAATTTCAGGATGTGTTTCCGGAGGATGTAAGTGATTTACCTCCAGAACATGAAGTCGAATTTGCCATTGACTTAGTACCAGGTACGAGTCCAGTGTCGATGTCTCCTTATAGAATGTCGGCAACTGAATTAGTTGAATTGAAGAAGCAACTTGAAGAATTGCTTGAGAAGAAGTTTGTGCGTCCAAGTGTTTCTCCTTGGGGTGCACCAGTATTGTTAGTGAAGAAGAAAGAAGGTACGATGAGGTTGTGTGTCGATTATCGGCAGTTGAATAAGGTGACTATCAAGAATCGGTATCCATTGCCGAGGATTGATGATTTGATGGACCAGTTGGTTGGAGCTCATGTTTTCAGTAAGATTGATTTGCGGTCGGGTTATCATCAGATCCGAGTGAAGTCAGATGATATTGCGAAGACTGCTTTCCGTACGAGGTATGGTCATTATGAATACACTGTGATGCCGTTCGGTGTGTCTAATGCTCCAGGTGTGTTTATGGAATATATGAATCGTATATTTCATCCGTACCTTGATAATTTTGTTGTGGTGTTCATAGATGATATATTGATATATTCTAAGACGGAAGAAGAGCATGCAGGACATCTGAGAATTGTTTTGCAGGTGTTAAGAGAAAAGAAATTATATGCAAAGTTATCTAAATGTGAGTTCTGGTTGAAGGAAGTGAGTTTCCTTGGCCATGTGATTTCGAGTGGTGGGATTTCTGTTGATCCTGCTAAAGTTGATGCTGTATTACAGTGGGAGACTCCGAAGTCTGCTACTGAGATACGCAGTTTTCTGGGGTTAGCTGGTTATTATCGCAGATTTATTGAGGGCTTCTCTAAGTTGGCATTGCTGTTGACGCAGTTGACTAAGAAGGGTCAAGTGTATGTGTGGGATGCAGCTTGTGAAGCGAGTTTTGTTGAGTTGAAGAGGCGGCTGACCAGTGCTCCAGTGTTGATCTTGCCTAATCCTGGTGAGTCCTTCGTTGTTTATTGTGATGCTTCTTTGATGGGTCTTGGTGGTGTTTTGATGCAGAATGGTAAAGTTGTAGCTTATGCTTCTAGACAGTTGAAAGTTCATGAGAGGAATTATCCTACGCATGATCTAGAACTTGCAGCTGTTGTATTTGTGTTGAAAATGTGGAGGCATTATCTGTATGGTTCCAGATTCGAAGTGTTCAGTGATCACAAGAGTCTGAAGTATCTGTTTGATCAGAAAGAGTTAAATATGAGGCAGAGAAGGTGGTTAGAATTACTGAAGGATTTTGACTTTGAATTGAGTTATCATCCCGGTAAGGCTAATGTAGTTGCAGATGCGCTGAGTAGAAAGTCTCTACATATGTCTATGATGATGGTTCGGGAGCTTGAGTTAATTGAACAGTTCCGTGATATGAGTTTGGGTTGTGAAGTTTCCGCTGATAGTGTAAAGTTGGGTATGCTGAAGTTGACTAGTGGAATTCTGGAAGATATTCGGAATGGTCAGCAAGTTGATGTCGCTCTAGTTGATCATATTACTATGGTTAACCAGGGTAATGGTGGTAATTTTGAGATTGATGAGAATGGCATCCTGCGATTTAAAGGTAGAGTTTGTGTTCCTGAGGTGTCTGAATTGAAAAAGAGTATTCTTGAAGAGGGCCATAGGAGTGGATTGAGTATCCATCCAGGTGCAACTAAAATGTATCAAGATTTGAAGAAGTTGTTTTGGTGGGCTGGTATGAAAAGAGATGTTGCTAAGTTTGTGTATGCCTGTTTGACTTGTCAGAAGTCAAAGATTGAACATCAGAAACCGGCAGGTATGATGCAACCTTTGAAGATTCCTGAATGGAAGTGGGATAGCATTTCCATGGATTTTGTGACGGGATTGCCGAGGACGGTGAAAGGTAATGATTCTATTTGGGTGATTGTGGATCGATTGACTAAGTCGGCGCATTTCTTGCCGATGAAGATTAATCACTCTTTAGAGAAGTTGGCAGAGTTGTATATTGAGGAGATAGTGAGGCTGCATGGTATTCCATCCAGTATTGTGTCTGATAGAGATCCCAGATTTACTTCTAGATTTTGGGAAAGTTTGCAGAAAGCGTTGGGGACTAAGTTGAGGTTGAGTTCAACTTATCATCCTCAGACTGATGGTCAGACTGAAAGAACTATCCAATCCTTGGAGGATTTGTTGAGAGCTTGTGTGTTGGAGCAGAGTGGTTCTTGGGATAGTTATTTGCCGTTGGTGGAGTTTACTTATAATAATAGTTTTCATGCTAGTATCGGTATGGCTCCATATGAAGCATTGTATGTTAGGAGGTGTAGAACTCCATTGTGTTGGTATGAATCAGGTGAGAGTGTTGTACTCGGACCTGAGATTGTGCAGCAGACGACTGAAAGGGTTAAGATGATTCAGGAGAAAATGAAGATTTCTCAGAGTCGTCAGAAGAGTTATCATGACAAGAGGAGAAAGGCACTTGAGTTCCAAGAGGGAGATCATGTGTTCTTGAGAGTTACTCCGACAACAGGTGTGGGTAGAGCTTTAAAGTCTAAAAAGCTTACTCCGAGGTTTGTGGGTCCGTATCAGATTTTGAAGAGGGTTGGGGAAGTGGCGTATCGGATAGCTTTACCGCCGTCGCTTTCTAATCTGCATGATGTGTTTCATGTATCTCAGTTGAGAAAATATATTGCGGATCCTTCGCATGTTGTTCAGTTGGATGATATCCAGGTGAGGGATAATTTGACCGTTGAGGTGTTGCCAATTCGGATAGATGACCGAGAAGAGAAGACCCTGAGAGGTAAGAAGATTGCTCTAGTGAAAGTTGTTTGGGGAGGTCCAGCTGGTGAGAGCTTGACTTGGGAGCGTGAAGATCAGATGAAGGAGTCGTATCCGGCTCTATTTGCTTGAGGTATGTTTTCGAGGACGAAAACTTCTAAAGTGGGGGAGAGTTGTAACACCCCGAATATTGTTAGATTAATTTAAATATTATTTTAATATGATTATTTGAAGGTAAAATGAATTATTAAATAATATTGGGAATTATTATTATTATTATAGATGTTATTTATTTTAATAATAATTAAATAAATAAAATAAATGGAGTATGAAGAGTGGAAGGGTAAAAGTGGAATTTGATAAAAGAGGCCAAAGTGAGAACTCAGAGTGTTTTCACGTGTTTTTGCCTCAGAGTCAGAGAAAGGGAGAAACGCTGAAGAGAAAGAGAAGGAAGAGGAAAAGGCCAAAGATTGCTCAGAACTTCCTTCAATCCAAAGAGGTAAGGGGTCTGAACCTTATTAAACGATAATATGCGAGCAAATTCATGATATATGTTGGATTGTTGATGGATTTTGGGGATTTTAGGGAGATTGGGAAAGTTGGGGTTTTGATGGAAATTCTCCGATCTGTGAGTTTTGTTGAGTTATATGCATTATAATCGAAGTATGTTGTGTATATATGACTGTTAAATGTTGATATTGGGTTGTTAGCTGTGGGGTATGAGTTATGGCGAGTAGAGAAGCAAAGCTGCGCTGGTTTCCGTAGCAGATGGCTTCTGTTCGCGCGCGATTCGCGGTGCGAAGCCCAGTTCGCGGCGCGAACTGGGCAGGATTCAGAGGAGTTTTGTAACGCATCGTTCGCGGCGCGAACCCTGCTGCGCGGCGCGAACTGTGCTGTGAAGCTAATGTTGGTGAGTTTTTGAGTACGTTGAGTTGCGAGACTCTTAGTAAGTCGCTGTAATTGTATTATAAACAATTAACAGTGATTATATGATTGTGTATGAGGTGTTTATGATGATGAGATGTTGAATTTACGTGTTTAGTTATAAATGTGTTATGTAACGATGTGATATCGTTGTAATGTTGTTGTTGTTTGGTTGAGTTGTATGTCATGCTATTAATGATGATGATAACATGACTATATGATGCTGTTGTTGCTATGTTGATTATGATGCATGTTTGGTGTGCATGCATTCATGAAAGGCCGATGCCTAGTGATGAATGGACTGAGTTCCAATGATGTTGTTGACTCCGGGCTTGTTGAGAGGCTTGGTTCCTTGCGGGGAACTCGGATTCTATGGTGATGAATCTGGGAGTGGTGATCCTGTAGTTGGTCACAAAATGGGTATACCGAGTCGTGTTGAGTCATGCATGGGTGTGTGCATTGCATTTGATATGTTGTTTTGTTGATGTTCATGAGTATGTTGATTATGATGATTATGATGAGCTGTGTTGGCATATGTGAAATATATTTATGTTTATATTTCTGTCGTTATATTATTATTTAATAATGTAATTCTCACCCCTTCTGCATGTGTTTATGTTCATCTATGATGAGCAATGTGCAGATAAAGAGGAGTAGCTATTGTTGAGGTTTGAAGAATAAGTGTAGAGTTATTCTACAGAGTCGAGTCAAATGCTCTGGTCATGTGACACCGGGGTTATGGGATTCGATAGATGATTGGTTATTATTTACGTTGTTTATGATGACTAATATGATGAGATGCTTTGTTGAGATAATGTTGAAACATTATTATGAATTGTTATATGATGAATGATAATATTTGTGTTGTTGTCCGCTGCGAAGTTTTAATAAAATAAATAATATGTTTTATGTTGTGATGCGATAAGTGTTATGTTGTAAGAAATGTAAACTCTTCTACATGTTGTACTCTGATAATCTATTTAAATATGTCGTTTGGGTAGAAGGGTGTTACAATATGCAAAGATGCAATGACTAATGACCTAAAAAATGAAATGCAATATGCTAAGCTAGTCCCAAGAGAGGAGGGCAAATTTTGAGGTGTTACAGCTGCCCCTATTCAATCCACTGTGAACCTGTCGATATGAATAGCCTCGGCTTTCAGATGATCAGGGTGAAGAGTGATTGAATACCAAGAACAGACGAACAATTCTGTTGCCAAAATAGAAGTGCATGAGAGAGTGGTGGTGGCCTCCTCCTTCTTCTTTTTTGTTGTTTCCGTGAGAGAGATTGAGGATTCTAAAGGCTAGCTGTCATTTTTTGTTTTTTTTTCTTCTTTTCTTACTGTTGGAATAGAGACTGTGTGAGTGGAGGATCCATTTCATTTGCCAACTTGTCAAAAGAAATCCCCAAAGATCTTTGGATGCTAGTTGGCTCGTTATCTTTGAAAGACACATTTTTTTAGCTAATTTATTTAATTTCTAATTTTGATTGGATGAAATTGGAAAAACATGGATTTGCTACTCATGGACCATTGACTATTTTGAATAAATGGTCGGGGTCGAATCAAATAAGCACAAAATAATTTAATTGTCAAAAATGCCTCTTCTAGATGATTCAATCGATTTAAAACAAATAAAATCAATTAAAACAAATAAAATCAAATAAAATTCCCACTTTGAAAATAAATGTGATAAAAAAAAGAAAGATAACGAAAATTTTTATTTATTTAATTTGAATATTTTGACAAAAGAATAAAAATAAAATGACCAAAAATGAACAAAAGTCGAGCGAAAATTTGCTCGAAAAATTAAATCGGATGCACTAAAATGACCCGCACAAAATAAACTTATTGAAAAAATGCAGCATTTCTTTTAATTTCGAAATAAATTTTCACCGGTTAAAAGGCTCAGGCAGGTCAAAACGCAGCCGAAACAGTCACTGAAAAATATAATGAGCACACCAGGTGAAACTACATGAACCATAGATTAATAATACTGGTGTCTGCCATTTTAATTTTGAAACTTTTTACCCGCTAATTTTGCACGTTTTTGAGAAATGATTCAACTAATTTGTCAGTATTCTCAATAATTTATTCTGACTGATATTTTAGGTATTATTCATGATGAAATGCATGTCATGCTGTGCATGTGATGCAAAATGAAAACTGAAATCAAATTTACAAAAATTTAACAATGCCTGGACAAAATTGGGGTATGACAGGCTTATGATCATTGCAGGTTTTCCTTCAGCAGTATCCCTAGCAAGATCTTCAGTAGCATCTCCACCTTATTGAGATTAATCAAGTATCTGGTTGTACTGTGTTATAAGTCTGACCCCTTTGTGACTGTTTTATCATCATATTCATACACATGTTCATATGCATATGCATAACATCATGGTGTTTATTTGTGTATCTTGCATTTCTGGGTGCTTCCCCGCTCTCTGGCGTTTTTCTCCGTGCGGAATGTGTGCATCCTCTCTCCAATAGAGTGATGACCTTAAGCAAAAAATGTTTATCCTTTCTGATTCCCTATGGAGTTTGATCCTCGTGGAAGGTTTTGTTTTAGTTTTCATTTCCAGTTCATTATCTAGATGAAATTAATCCCCAGTGGAGTTTGTTTCCTCATTGGATTGAGTCCTCTTTGACCATTTCTCTCTAGTTTATTCTTAGGTTAAACTTTGGTCCCTGGAGCTTATTACCTTTGTTAAGTTATCACTTGGATGATAGTTAGGTAATATTTCTCTTCACCTTTGGTTGGTTACCTTTGTTAAGTAATTACTTGGCTGATAGTAGGTAATATTCCTCTTACCCTTGGTAGATTACATTCGTTAAGTTATCACTTGACTGATAGTAGGTAATATTCCTCTCACCCTTGGTAGATTACCTTTGTTAAGTTATCACTTGGCTGATAGTTGGCAATCTTTCATGTTGGGCTTATTACCTTTGTTAAGCTATCAATCGGCTGATATTAGGTAATATTCCTCTTACCCTTGGTAGATTACCTTTGTTAAGCTATCACTTGGCTGATAGTTGGTAATCTTTCATGTTGGGCTTATCACCTTTGTTAAGCTATCACTTGGTTGATATTAGGTAATGTTCCTCTTACCATTGTTAGATTACCTTTGTTAAGCTATCATTTGGCTGGTAGTTGGTAGTCTTTCATGTTGAGCTTATTACCTTTGTTAAGTTATCACTTGACTGATAGTTACGTAATATTTCCCTTTTACTTTTGGTTGGTTACCTTTGTTAATCTATCACTTGGCTGGTAGTTGGTAATCATTCCTGTTGAGTTTATTACCTTTGTTAAGCTATCACTTGGCTGATAGTTAGGTAATATTCCTTCCTCTAGTGGAGTTGGTTATCCCCTTTTGATTGATCTTTTCTCCGACAAAGTCTTTCCTTGATAAGTCTTCCCCCATTGTCGTTTGTTTTCTAATTGTGCATTGATTTTTTTCCAATACAATATTTATTCCCGAGTCGAGTCATTTCCCATGTGGAACTTTGTTTGTCCTCAGTTGGGTCCCCTTTGGAATATGTTATTCCCCTGCAGAATTTCAGCTTCCTCTTTTCTCCAGCAGTTCTTTGTCTCGTGGCGCTACATTCCCCCACAAAGATCCTTGTCTGCATTCATATCATATCATAAGCATTCTTGCGATATCTTAGGACCAACAATTGGGTCTTCTATATTTAAGTCTCCTCAATCTCATCGAGACAAAGATCTCAATATTCATATCTCCGAATTGAAGAAACTTAAATAGAAGCATCTGTCATACCCTAATTTTTAACCCTAAGATCTCACATATCATTTTCATCCTTGCATACCAAAAAGGTCACATCTTGGTCCTCTTCCTCTCATTTTTTGGTTTGCCTCTTACAGGGATCATCAAGAACCTTTTTGTTAGTGTTTTATCTTTGTGTTTAAATGTTCATTTTCTTATTTAACCATTAATCAAAATAGAAAAAACATGTCTTGTTTTCTTTAAGTTTATTGTGCAAGGTAGGGCTTTCCATCAAGAGCATCAAGCTTAACTCCTCAGCTAAGGTTTTGTTGATTCCTCTAGTCAAAGTTTGGTCGACCATTGATTCTCAAGGGGCTATCCCTCAAAGCATGATCTCTAAGGTCCTTAAGCATCTTTCAATCTCATTTTTATCAAGAGCATCTCAAAGTTTTGTTGCTTATTTCTCAAGAGAAGTCAAAGGTTCATGTGTTCATTTTCATGCCTTCTTCAACAAGTTACCTCAAGATTTGAGCAATTAAATCAAAGGAAATTCAAGGACACCTTATTTTGAGCTCATATGATCATCTATTTACCTTTGAATGCAAGAAAAGTTCAATTACATAAGTTTATTCCAAGAGGTTTGACAAAAAAAGTCAACATTTGAAGTCAAAGTTCAAAGGCGCAACTCCTTCAATTCTCAACATTTTTAATACTTATTAATACATATTACACTTCTAAATATCCTATACAACTTATATTTACATGAAAAGAGCCAATTATGCTTGGAGGATCATCAAAAGGTTGGAGATATTATAGGTTATTTGTGGACTTAGTGAAATTTGACCTATTTTCAAGTGACTTTTTCTCAACTTTCAAGGATCATAACAAATTCTTAAATTTTCAACATTTGAGGATGGCTCTTTTTGCACAATATCATTTGTAATTCCCTCTACAATATTTCTTCAAGGATCAAGGTCAAATTATGCTTGTAAGGCCATGGAATTCTTTGAAACATTACAAGTCATTTTCAGCCATTTGGGACTTAGAATTTTCTAAGTTACATGACCAGATTTTCGTGTCAACTTCAACATGTCATAACTTTGTGTTGAAGCATCCAAATGCAACCTTTCTTTGCACATTGTAATATTTGATATGATGTCAACAAATTGCAAAAAAAATGGGATGAAAAAGCCTCTTGAGCAAGATGTCCCATTGAGTTGAACATGGTGACTTGGAATTGAAGAAATGACCATGGACTAAAATTTGAACTTCACTAATCTTAATTGCAAGCCAAATTGCCACGTGTTTTGGACCTAAACATGTTTAATGAAGTCTCCAGAAGTTAATTGACTCTTAAAATCCATGATTTTGCTGAGTTTTGATGGATTGTAAGTCACACTTTCCACACATTCTGATCAAATTCATTTTGCATGAATTGAGCTTTATTCCACACATATTTGGATCCCAACACATTCTCTAAAATAGAACAACCTATTGAATTCATTTTCAAGCTTTTGAGAGCCAAGAAACCCTCGCTTCAGTCTGAATTTTTTCTAGAAAATTGAACTATCGTGTTTTGAATTTCAGCTTGTTTCAATCCAATTTCTTGATTCCATTAGCACCTTCAGTATTCTCTAAATCTTTTGCAACAACTCCCAAGCTCTTGGACCTTCTAAAGTGCTCTTACCAGATCGAGCTTCATCAACTACATACCACCATTTGGACAAGGTAGTTCTGAGCATCATTTGAACTCAAACAAGTTATCACAATGTAGTCATTCACTCTCTAATGCTTTCCCCTAACTTATTTGGTGTTGATTGATCGTGTTCATCATTTAATTTAATTTTTCGTGGCTTGATTGCTTCTGAAACTTCTATGATATTCTCCATGCTCAGCTTATATAAATGAATTTGGGGCATGAGGTTGAATTCATGATGATAAGGCGATCACATTGGTGGTGGTCTCGTGTTCTGAATTTACTAAATGATGAAACTCCAATGAGGGATCATCGGGGAAGATGACCAGAGTTTATCTCAGGTCATCTGAGTTTGCTTCCACGTTGGACATTTTAAATGTTCTGATTGGTTCAATTTAAATGCAATATCGTGTTTCATTTTTGATAATTTCCTTTGTGCGCCCTAACCTTGTGATTGTTAGATATGCCACGTCAATTATTGAGGCAAGATCCAACGCTCCGTGTTTTTTCTGATTTTATTTCTTTTTCCTTTTTTTATTTTAAATTGAATTTTCTTTTAAAATTCAAAGAAAACTCATTTTACATCCAAAAAATCCCAAAATAATTTCTAAAATTCTCTTTTATTTTTCTTCATCTGATTTTTATTTTTTCATATTTTATTTTCTTGATTTTCTATTTTTCATGAATTTTCTCTTTAATCCTTTATTTTAATTGGTCTAAAACTATTTTTATGCATTTTAAAATTCTGAAAATTTTATTTATACTTATTTTATTTTCAACCTTCCATAAACTTCTTGGCCATTTATTTGGTGTTTTCAAGGGCTTTATGGATTTTCTCTTTTATTTCCCTTTTTAAAATTTATTTTAAAAATATTTTTGATGCATTTTATTTTATATGTTTGTATTTTATATTTGTTTGACCTTTGTGGACTTCTGTTGGCCTTGGATCATGGTTGATTTGATCATAAGTCTCATCAAACTCAATGGATCTTGGATGTTGATGGGGTGAAAACCCTAATCCACCAAAATGGATTATTGATTTTGATTTCATTGGCACCTTCAGTCTTCTCTAAAGATTTTGCAATAATTCTCAAGCTCTAGGACCTTCTAAAGTGCTCTGACTAGATTAAGTTTCATCAACTTCTAATCACCATTTGGACAAGGAAGTTCTGAGCATCATTTAAACTCAAATAAGTTACCACAATGTAGTCATTCATTGTCTGATGCTTCCCCATAACTTACCTGGTGATCATTTATCGTGTTTATCATTTTATTTTATTTTTCATGGCTTGCTTGCTTCTGAAACTTCTCTGATATTCTCCATGCTCAGCTTATATAAATGAATTTGGGGCATGAGGTTGAATTCGTGATAAGGAGGCGATCACATTGGTGGTGGTCTCGTGTTCTGAATTTACCAAATGATGAAAATCCGGTGAGGGATCATCGGGGAAGATTACCAGATTTTATCTCAGGTCATCTGAGTTTGCTTCCATGTTGGACATTTTAAATGTTCTGATTGGTTCAATTTAAATGCAATCTCGTGTTTTAATTTTGATCATTTTCATCGTGCGCCCTAACCTTGTAATTGTTAGATTTGCCACGTCAATTAATGAGGCAAGATCCAATGCTCCATTTTTTTCTGAATTTTTTTCTTTTTCCTTTTTTATTTTAAATTGCATTTTCTTTTAAAATTCATAGAAAACTCATTTTACATCCAAAAAATTCCAAAATAATTTCTAAAATTCTCTTTTATTTTTCTTCATCTCATTTTTATTTTTTCATATTTTATTTTCTTGATTTTCTATTTTTCATGAATTTTCTCTTTTAACCTTTATTTTAATTGGTCTAAAAATACTGTTATGCATTTTAAAATTCTAAAAGTTTTATTTATACTTTTTATTTTATTTTCAACCTTCCATAAATTTCTTGGCCATTTATTTGGTGTTTTGAAGGGTTTTATGGATTTTCGTTTTATTTCCATTTTAAAATTCATTTTAAAAATATTTTTGATGCATTTTATTTTATATTTGTTTGACCTTTATAGACTTCTGTTGACCTTGGATCATGGTTGATTTGATCATAAGTCTCATCAAACTCAATGGATCTTGGATGATGATGGGGTGAAAACCCCAATCAACCAAAATGGATTATTGATTTTGATTATTTTGATTCCATTAGACCCTTCAGTCTTCTCTAAAGATTTTGCAATAATTATTAAGCTCTAGGACCTTCTAAAGTGCTCTGACTAGATCGAGTTTCATCAACTTCTGATCACCATTTGGACAAGGTAGTTCTGAGCATCATTTGAACTCAAACAAGTTACCACAATATAGTCATTCACTCTCTCATGCTTTTCCCTACCTTACCTGGTGTTGATTGATTGTGTTTGTCATTTAATTTTATTTTTTGTGGCTTGCTTTTGAAACTTCTCTGATATTCTTCATGCTCAACTTATATAAATGAATTTGGGACATGAGGTTGAATTCGTGATGAGGAGGAGATCACATTGGTGGTGGTCTCGTGTTCTGAATTTACCAAATGATGAAACTCCAGTGAGGGATCATCGGGGAAGATGGCCAACATCTATCTCAGGTCATCTGAGTTTGCTTCCATGTTGGACATTTGAAATGTTCAGATTGGTTCAACTTAAATACAATCTTGTGTTTCATTTTAAATAATTTCCATCGTGCACCCTAGCCTTATGATTGTTAGATCTGCCACATCAATTAATGAGGCAAGATCCAACGCTCCGTGTTTTTTCTGATTTTATTTCTTTTTCCTTTTTTATTTTAAATTTCATTTTCTTTTAAAATTTATAGAAAACTCATTTTACATCCAAAAAATCCCAAAATAATTTCTAAAATTTTCTTTTATTTTTCTACATCTAATTTTTATTTTTTCATATTTTATTTTCTTGATTTTCTATTTTTCATGAATTTTCTCTTTTATCCTTTATTTTAATTGGTCTAAAAATACTTTTATGCATTTTAAAATTCTGAAAATTTTATTTATACCTCTTATTTTATGTTCAACCTTCCATAAATTTCTTGGCCATTTATTTGGTGTTCTGAAGGACTTTATGGATTTTCTCTTTTATTTCTCTTTTAAAATTCATTTTAAAAATAGTTTTGATGCATTTTATTTTATTTTTTTGTATTTTATATTTATTTGACCTTTGTGGACTTCTGTTGGCCTTGGATCATGGTTGATTTGATCATAAGTCTCATCAAACTCAATGGATCTTGGATGTTGATGGGGTGAAAACCCTAATCCACCAAAATGGGTTATTGATTTTGATGATTTTGATTCCATTAGCACCTTCAGTCTTCTCTAAAGATTTTGCAATAATTCTTAAGCTCTAGGACCTTCTAAGCTGCTCTAACTAGATCGAGTTTCATCAACTTCTGATCACCATTTGGACAAGGTAGTCATGAGCATCATTTGAACTCAAATAAGTTACCACAATGTAGCCATTCACTCTCTCATGCTTTCGCCTAACTTACCTGGTGTTGATTGATCATGTTTATCATTTAATTTATTTTTTGTGGCTTGCTTGCTTCTGGAACTTCTCTGATATTCTCCATGATCAGCTTATATAAATGAATTTGGGGCATGAGGTTGAATTCGTGATGAGGAGGCGATCACATTGGTGGTGGTCTCGTGTTCTGAATTTACAAAATGATGAAACTCCGGTGAGGGATCATCGGGGAAGATGACCAACATCTATCTCAAGTCATCTGAGTTTGCTTCCACATTGGACATTTGAAATATTCTGATTGGTTTAACTTAAATACAATCTCGTGTTTCATTTTTGCTAATTTCCGTCGTGCACCCTAGCCTTATGATTGTTAGATCTGCCACGTCAATTAATGAGGCAAGATCCAACACTCCGTATTTTTTCTGATTTTTTTTTCCTTTTTTATTTTAAATTACATTTTCTTTTAAAATTCATAGAAATCTCATTTTACATCCAAAAAATCCCAAAATAATTTTTAAAATTCTCTTTGACTTTTCTTCATCTAATTTTTATTTTTTCAAATTTTATTTTCTTAATTTTTCTATTTTTCATGAATTTTCACTTTTATCCTTTATTTTAATTGGTCTAAAAATACTTTTATGCATTTTAAAATTCTGAAAATTTTATTTATACTTCTTATTTTATTTCCAGCCTTCCATAAATTTCTTGGCCATATATTTGGTGTTTTGAAGGGATTTATGGATTTTCTCTTTTATTTCCCTTTTAAAATTCATTTTAAAAATATTTTTGATGCATTTTATTTTATATTTGTTTGACCTTTGTGGACTTCTGTTGGCCTTGGATCATTGTTGATTTGATCATAAGTCTCATCAAACTCAATGGATCTTGGATGATGATGGGGTGAAAACCCTAATCCACCAAAATGGATTATTGATTTTGATGATTTTGATTCCATTAGCACCTTCAGTCTTCTCTAAAGATTTTGCAACAATTCTGAAGCTCTAGGACCTTCTAAAATGCTCTGACTAGATCGAGTTTCATCAACTTTTGATCACCATTTGGACAAGGTAGTTCTGAGCATCATTTGAACTCAAAAAAGTTACCACAATTTAGTCATTCGTGCTCTTATGCTTTCTTCTAACTTACCTGCTGTTGATTGATCCTGTTTATCATTTAATTTTATTTTTCGTGGTTTGCTTGTTTCTGAAACATCTCGGATATTCTCCATGGTCAGCTTATATAAATGAATTTGGGGTATGAGGTTAAATTCGTGATGAGGAGGCGATCACATTGGTGGTGGTCTCTTGTTCTGAATTTACCAAATGATGAAACTCCAGCGAGGGATCCTCGGGGAAGATGACCAACATTTATCTCAGGTCATATGAGTTTGCTTCCATGTTGGACATTTGAAATGTTCTGATTAGTTCAACTTAAATACAATCTCGTGTTTCATTTTTGCTAATTTCCATCGTGCCCCCTAGCCTTATGATTGTTAGATCTGCCACGTCAATTAATGAGACATGATCCAAGGCTCCGTGTTTTTTCTGATTTTATTTCGTTTTCCTCTTTTATTTTAAATTTCATTTTCTTTTAAAATTCATAGAAAACTCATTTTACATCCAAAAAATCCCGAAATAATTTATAAAATTCTCTTTTATTTTTCTTCATCTAATTTTTATTTTTTCATATTTTATTTTCTTGATTTTCTATTTTTCATGAATTTTCTCTTTTCTCCTTTGTTTTAATTGGTTTAAAAATACTTTTATGCATTTTAAAATTCTGAAAATTTTATTTTATACTTCTTATTTTATTTCCAACCTTCCATAATTTTTATTGCCATTTATTTTGTGTGTTGAAGGGCTTTATGTATTTTATCTTTTATTTCAATTATAAAATTTATTTTAAAAATATTTTTGATACATTTTATTTTATCTTTTTGCATTTTATATTTGTTTGACCTTTTTAGACTTTTGTTGGCCTTGGATGATGGTTGATTTGATCATAAGTCTCATTAAACTCAATGGATCTTGGGTGTTGATGGGGTGAAAACCGTAATCTACCAAAATGAATTATTGATTTTGATGATGACTTAGTCAAGCTTTTGATGCAATTTGGGTGTGATCTGTCTTGTTCTCTTTTTCTTCATCTCTTTATTTTCCTCTTGATCAATTGGATGGTTTGTGTCCATCATGTTCATGATGTATGGATTGGTTCTTGATGAACTTTCATCATTTCAAATCTACCTCCTAATTGATCATGGATCATTTAAGGTACTTTGGATTGATGCATAAGTTTGTCCTAAGTATCATGAAGTATGGATTGATGTAATGGACCACTTTCCTAGCCTTTGTGCTTGATCAATCCCTTTTTATTTTTTGTGTCGCATAGCTTTAGGAGAATGATTTACATATCATTTCTCTAGCATATATTAACACAAACATTATTATTGATCGGCCTCAGATAGTTGTGACTTCTACGTAAGTCCAATTACGATTGCTTAACGTAGCGCTAAATTTGTCCCGGAAGTAAGTCATTTTCATAAGTGAGATTGTAAGTCTCCTACTCCTCATGACATTGTCTGAAAAAATGTTGTTTCCTTTTCACCTAAGAGAGCTAGTGGCATACTTTCATACTTGTGGGTGAATAGTTGAGTGTTCTCCGAAAAATGACCAAATCATCTTTCATTTTTTTATTACTAGCACAACTTACTAACATTTTATTGTATTAACTTTACTTTGATGTCATTTATCTTATGCTCTTTATTTTTTTCATTTACTTTATGCTTTTTAGTTTTTGTATCTCATATCATATTGTTTGTGTTTATGCTATTTTCTCTTTGTCCATTTGGACTTATTTTTTTTCTTTTAAGATATTAATAAAGGAAAAACCCATAAAAATTGGTTTTCTTAAGTCATGGACTTGAGGTTACTATCCTTGGCATTATTGTGGAGTTATGGACTTAGAATTAGGATCTTGACCCTTGCTTTGGGATTTTGTGATTTAAGACCTTGCGATTCATCTGGTACCTTTGAATTTGGACATCTTTGAATTTGATACATGAATTATTTTTTGCTTATTTGGCTTGTTTGAGGCTTAATCCAAAGGTGGGAATTGTTGCTTGACTTATGTCATAAAGCTTTCTATCTCTTGTTAGATCTTTCCTTCCTATGTTTTACTTTATGTTCTAGGATAGTCTCTTCTTCTCCTCCCTTTTATATTTTCAAATTCTTCTCTCTTGTTTTCAAAAACTTCTTGTTTTCAAACTTGAACCACTTTCTCAATAAACCTTGACTTTTGTTAAGTGATTTTCAAAATCTTTTCTTAATAAATTCTAACACATTTTAAACATATTTAAACCAATTTCAAAAGACTAAAAAATGCATAACTCATTCAAACCATTTTGTGTCCTTTGTGCATCTTTTCTTTTAAAAAATCTCAAAGTTTAGACATGACTCATTTCCATAGTTGAGATATAATTCTCTTATCCGCATAGTATTGATGGTAATTCTTTTCCATCTAAGAGAGCTAGTGGCATACTTGTTGATCTTTATCCAAGTTGGAGCCCTTCTCTGTGGTGATGCAAAGTTCTCATACTTGTGGGTGGTTTGTTGAGTGTTCTCCTTAAAATTATAAAATGATTTTTTATCAAAAATGAACCAAAACAAACACCTTTGTTATTTTTACCAAGAACTGCGAGGTTTTGATCCTCCTTTTCACTTTGTTGGTACGTAGGCTTGAGACTTAGAAAGTCTTGGCAAACACAAAATTATAAAAACATTTCTTTCTCATCCTCCCAATCTTTTGCAAACAACATCATTTTAAGCCAAAATGTACAAATTTTCAAAGAGGTTCCTATAGAGTATCATAGATGTTTAAGGTGCTAATACCTTCCATTTGCATAACTAACCCCCGAACCCTAATCTCTTTTTAGTAGTTTTGTTTTAAAACTTCTTTGGGTTTTGTTCGTTCTTTTTCCCTTCCTTTGGAAATAATAAAAGCGCGTTGACGACTCTTGCTTTATGAGTTAAGTTAATCAATAGCTTCATCTCAAATTTTTTACTACTACAAAGTGCTATGACATATCAACAAAATAAGGATTACAAGAATCATCATAAGGCTAGAACGATATTGCTTAATGCCATCTCTTATACCGAATACGAGAAGATAACGAACATAGATTTTGCTAAGTCTATCTTTGATTCTTTGAGAATGACTCATGAAGGGAATGCTCAAGTTAAGGAGACAAAGGCTTTGGCCTTAATCCATAAATATGAGGCATTCAGAATGGAATACGATGAAACCGTTGAGACTATGTTCTCAAGATTTCAGATACTTGTCGCAGGACTCAAGGTTCTGGACAAAGGGTATTTTACGGCTAACCATATCAAGAAAATCATCAGAAGTCTGCCAAAAAGATGGAGACCTATGGTAGCTTCCTTGAAGTTGGCAAAGGACTTGAACAATATTAGTCTTGAAGAACTTGTTAGTTCTCTGAGAAGCCATGAGATAGAACTCAAGGAAGATGAACCTCATAAGCAAGGTAAATTTGTTTCCTTGAAGTCCAAAGATGATGGTTTATCAAGCTGAGGAAGAATCAAAAGACTCTGATGAGGAACAGGCCAGCGTTGCATTGATGGCAACTACAACTGATCCTGAAAGTTCTGAAGAACCAAAAGATAAGATGTTGTCAGAATCAGAATCAGACTCCGATTTTGAAGAGGTATTTTCTAAACCATCTCGTTTTGATTTAGAGTTATGTCTCTCTGAAATGCTGGAAAAGTGCCAAAGTCTTCAGAGTAGGTACAAGGATCGTAAACAAGTCCAAGTAGTTACTTCTGAAACTCATAGTGAGCTTAAGAAGGACATTTCTTCCCTAAACGAAAAAATCTTTTCTTTAGAAAGTAACAACTCTGCTTTGAAAAGAAAATTTTCAAAATTAGAGGAAGAAATAGTCTCAGAAGCTGGTACCGATTGTGTCATCAGATATGACAGATCATTCTAGTACTTTCTAGATAAAAGCATAGATAGAAGCAAAAGAGCCTCCATGATCTATGGAGTTAGCATAAATGGCCAGAAAGGTCTAGGTTGTACAAAAACTAGAAAACCTGACGAAAGTCAGAAGGTAAAATCGAAACCTCTCTATAAGCATTTTATGCCTGTTGGCACTGAGCTTGATTGTTCTGCACAAACACAAAAACATGCACAAACACGGATAAAGAACTCAGTTCTAAAACCCAAGTATCATGCACAAATTTCCCTTGATTATCCTGCTGCAAAAAAACCCAAGGTTGTAAAAAACTCTAGGAGAACTAACAAAAGAGGACCCATAATGTGGGTACCTAAGGATAAGATCATTTATGTTGTAGACATCCTTAGCATCTCAGTTGAGACACCAATCATGGTATCTGGATAGTGGATGCTCACAACACATGATGGGAAGAATGCATATGTTCCAAGATTTAGAACTTAAGTTTGGAGACTTTGTTGGTTTCAGAGGAAACCAGAAAGGGAAGATCATTGGCCCTGGAACTATTGGTAATGGTAAACTCCCTTCTATTACTAATGTCCTTTTGGTTGATGGTTTGATGTATAACTTATTATATATTAGTCAGCTTAGTGACAATGGTTATGATATCATTTTTAATCAAAAGTCTTGTAAGGTTATTAGTCATAAAGATAGCACAGTCCTTTTTAACGGAAAAAGGAAGAATAACATTTATAAAATCAAACTTTCTGATCTTGAGAATCAAAATGTAAAATGCTTAATGTCTGTTAATGAGGAGCAATGGGTTTGGCATGTTAGCATGAGAAGGATTTCTCAGCAAAATAATCTTGGATTAGTCAGAGGCTTACCCAACCTGAAGTTCTCTTCAGATGATCTTTATGAAGCATGTCATAAAGGCAAGTTTTCTAAAACTTCTTTCAAAGAAAAAACTGTTGTTTCTACCTCTATACCATTAGAACTTATGCATATTGATTTGTTTGGCCCAATGAAAGCAGCCTCTATCAGTGGTAAGAAGTATGGATTGGTTATAGGTGATGACTACAACCGTTGGACATGGGTAAAGTTTTTGAAAGAAAAGGATGAGTCACATTCTGTATTCTCTACCTTCTGCTCACAAAAACAAACAAAATGAATTGCAAAATAGTCAAAGTCAGGAGTGATCATGGTGGCGAATTTGAAAATAATAACTTTGAAAATATTTTTGATACAAATGGTGTTTCCCATGATTTCTCATGTCCTAAACTCCACAGCAAAATGAGGTTATAGAAAGGAAGAATAGGACTTTGCAGGAAATGGCCCACACCATGATCCAAGAGACTGATATGACTAAGCATTTTTGGGCAGAGGCAGTTAACACATCATGTTATATTCAGAACATGATTTCTATTAGACTTATTCTGGGTAAGAGTCCTTATGAATTGTGGAAGAACAAAAAGCCCAACATTTCATATTTCCATCCTTTTGGCTATGATTGCTTTATGTTAAACACTAAAGAGAATCTTGGCAAAGTTGATTATAAGGCACATAAGTGCTTATTATTAGGATATTCTAAACACTCAAAATGCTATAGAGTCTTTAACACTGAGACACGAATTATCGAGGAATCAATTCATGTCAGAATCAATGATAAGCTTGACCCTGAAAAGTCAAATCTAGTTGAGAAATTTGCAGATATGAAGATCAATTTTTCAGAATCCACAGATAAAGACTTTGGAGATAAAAACTCTGAAGGAAAAGCTAAGGACGCTGAAGCAAAAGAATCAGAAGCGACTCAACCAAAAATTGTCGTTTGTCCAACTCATCAGAAGAAGAGTAGACCAAGAACTTCTCATTCTAAATAATTGATTCTGGGAGATAAAGACGTACCAGTCAGAACTCGATCCTCATTCAATCCTTCTGAAGAAACTTTTCTAGGTTTGGTATCTTTGATAGATCCCATATCTATTGATGAAGCTCTTCTGGATAATGAATGGATTCTAGCTATGAAAGAGTGACTGAATCAATTTACCAGAAACGATGTTTGGGATCTTGTTTTGAAACCAAAAGGTGTCCATGTCATTGGAACCAAATGGGTGTTCACAAACAAACTCAATGGGAAAGGTGAATTCGTCCGAAACAAGGCTCAACTGGTAGCACAAGGTTATAATCATCAAGAAGGTATAGACTATAGATAAAAATTTTCACTAGTTTCCAGGTTAGAGTCCATTCATCTTTTAGTTTTGTTTGTAGTAAATCATAACATCATTCTGTATCAGATGGATGTTAAGAGTGCATTCTTAAATGGATACATTTCTGAAGAAGTGCATGTGCACCAACCCCTAGTTTTCAAAGTTCTCAAAGCCCAGATTTTGTTTTCAAACTTAAAAAGTCGTTATATGGAATGAAACAAGCTCCCAGATCTTGGTATGAAAGACTAAGTAACTTCCTTTTGGAAAATGATTTTACGAGAGGGAAAGTGGACACAACGCTCTTTTGCAAAACCTTTAAGAATGATATTTTGTTTGTGCAAATTTATGTTGATGATATTATATATGGTTGTGCCAATGCTTCGTTATGCAAAGATTTTGCTAAGTTAATGCAGGCATAATTTGAAATGAGTCAGATGGGAGAACTTAGGTTCTTTCTAGGGATTCAAATTGATCAACATTCAGGAGGAATGTACATCCACCAAAGCAAGTATACAAGAGAACTTATGAAGAATCTTAACTTGTCAAAATGCAAGCAAGCAAAATCTCCAATGCATCCTACATGCATTATGGAGAAAAAATAGGTAAGTAGTAAGGAATATCAAGAGCTATTCAGAGGTATGATAAGTTCTCTCCTTTATCTAACTGCTTCTAGACCTGATATTTTATTCAATGTTTGTTTGTGTACTCCCTTCCAATCATACCCTAGGGAGACTCACTTAAATGTTGTTAAGAGAATCTTTAGATATCTGAAAGATACTACTAATCTTGGTTTGTTTTATAGAAAATCAAGTGAATACAAGTTAGTAGGTTATTGTGACGCTGACTATGCTGGAGACAAAATACAGAGGAAACGTACTTTTGGAAGTTGTTAATTTCTGGGAGACAATCTGCTCCTATGGTCTAGCAAAAGGCAGTCAACAATTGCGCTTTCAATAGCAGAAACTGAGTATATCACATCTTTTAAATGCATCACTCAAATACTTTGGATTAAGAGTCAGCTGGAAGATTATCAGATTTTTTAGAGTAACATTCTTAATCTCTATATAATACTTCTACTATTTGTTTATCCAAGAATTATATCTTGCATTCTAGGGCTAAACATATTGAGAATAAACATAACTTTTTATGTGACTATGTTCAGAAGGGTATTTTCCATTTAAAATTTGTTGATACAGACCATCAATTGTCTGATATCTTTACAAAACCCATTGCTGAGGCTAAATTCGTTTTCATTCTGAAAAACTTAGTCATGGACTCCTGTCCATAATGAAAAGATGTTATCATAATATTAAGGTTTTAGAACTCTTGATTAGGTTCTGAGAATTTATTGTTGTTTGATTCTGAAGTGAGGAAGTGTCATGAATCAGATAGGTTCTGATCAGAAGCAATCTTATTGATTTGTCTTCTTGATTCTAAATAGTTATTGCATTAAATGGTTATCATTTTGTTTGATATCATATGGTTCCTAGTGGTGACAAATGTCCCACTTTCTGAGCATACGTGATGATGGCATGACACATTGGGTTTCTTTTTTGGAACTAGGTTAAAAAATTTACGTTTCCCCGTATGACGACATATCTCTTGTTTTCATCTTTACTAAAATATTTATATAAACTCGCTTCACTCACATTCCACATTACGCTCATAATATTCCCACACTTTTTTTCTCTTTCAAACCGCCAACCTCTCTCTACAATTTCTCATCTCCTATAACTGTTCATCTTCTACAATGACTGAAAATCAACAACAACAACATCAATTTCTTCCTCACTCCGTCATCGACAAGAACAATCCCGCAATGAAACAATCTCCTTCTTACTCCTGAAAAATTATTTTAAATTAGTTTTTTCAAAATAATTTATGCACTTTTGTGTTATTTTGTCTAAGTGTTTTTGTATCTGTTTTGCAAACTTCTATACTATTATGCCTTCTGGAATTTTGGTATTAATAAAATATTTTTGTTTCCTTATTTTCTTTTGTCTATGTATTTTTTATCGATGACAAAGGGGGGGGGGGGGACATAATTGATCTTGATATACCTATGTTCGTGAATCAGAACCGAAACATTTTCAAATATTTTTGCTAACAACTACTTCAAAGAATAGTTTGTTAATTGTTTTTCAGGGAAATTCAAGAACATCAGAAGCTCTTTAGTTAGCAATTTCTGACGAAATGGTTTACTTTAAGAGTCTGAAGTTTTAACTTCATCAGTTAAGAAAGACTTCCAACCAGACATAACTAGGCGTCGAGTTCCGAGGAGTTAAGAATTCCATGTTAACCAGAATTGATTCGACAGGGTTTTAAGGTTTTAACCAGGTTTTGAAGCTCTTTTAAAAGGGGTTGTAACCAGGCTTTGAAGATCTTTCAAAAAGGACCAGGCTCTAAAGCTCTTTCAAAAAGATTTAAACTAAGCTTCTAAAGTGAAGTTCATCAAAGTGTTGACTTTGACAACCAATGTTCTGGATATGTTCAAGCAACTTCTGAAGACAAGCTAGATTTTGATAAAAGGTTGTCGCATCTCGAAAAATACGCACACAAAATAGAGTCGCCACAAATGATATTTATCCCAAGATAGAGAAAGGAATCACTAAGCAAATATATAAAAGGATTAATCTAATGGTCTCGTAACCAAGAGATGGGTAAGAGAGTCGATTATGCAAGGGGAATATATTAGCACCCCTCGCGTTTGTAGTACTCTACAGGATCCACTCGTATTGTTCTAATCAAACGAGTGTGTTTATTCTAAAACTTAATGACTAAAAGGGAATGCATGCAAAAGGATTGAATTATTTACAAACAAAAATAATGTTTTTATTATTGCGCTCGCTTAGGTTTTGCAACCCAATGCCTACGTATCAATAAAGAATTAGAGCACCGTAGTTCTTCTCAAGAATTTTGGTTTGTTGGTGCTTTTTATGGGTAACCACCCTTATTGAAATTTTTCATAAGAAAAGCCAAGTGGAAAAAGAAGTTTGATTGGTTGATTATTTTTGTTGAAAGAATACATCAAATGATCCACCCAAGGCAGGAGGTATCTGAGTAATTCTCTCTTATTGTTGAAAGAGTTCAAGTAGTATTTAGAATGTTTTTAGATATTTGATTAAGAAATGGTTTTTTAGAATGAATGCAAAAAAAGAAAAAAAAAAGAAAAATTTAAGGGAATTCTAAAGAGAACCCTAATGTTAGCATGCAATAGTGGTCTTAAAGTTAGGATAAAAGGGAAACATCTACCGAAATTAGCATGCAAAGATTGACCTATGATTAAGGATCAATGGGTCTACCTAATATTGTCATCCTTGGTTAACAAACCTAAGGTCTACTTTAGTTCAATCTCGACCAATAATGAACCAAAGAAATCCTATGAGGGACATGTTACCCACACAAGGAAAAGAGATAGAAGAATATGGAAACCCATATCAAGTTATGGAACAATAAACAACACAACACCATATCAAGTCACGGTAGAAAAGAAAAGTAATAGCAATCCATATCATGTCATGGGAGAGAAAGATAAAGTAATATAAAGGCAAAGTAATCCATATCAAGTCATGGAAGAGAAATGAAGCAATGGAAATTCATACCATGTCATGGGAAAGAAAGATAAAAGAATATAAAGGCAAAGTAATCCATATCAAGTCATAGAAGAGAAATGAAGCAATGGCAATCCATATCATGTCATGGGAGAGAAGATGAAAGTACATCAAACAAGCAAGAGATAGAAGTGAATTATCAAGTCTAAACATGCTTTAAGACATCACAAATTATCACCCAATGGTCACATGCTAACAAATAGTAACTATTCATTCAAATTAGTCATGAAAGGGAGGAAAAACGCAAACAAATTGAGACAACAACTTAAGTAAGCAACAAGTTACCCGGCCAAAATGAGCAGAAACAAATCATTAAAAATATACATTAGTACATGTTTTCTAACTCCTAAAAGTCATGCATAAATGGTTTAAGCATCAAAAGGTTCAAGGAAGACACACAAATAGACAGACTACCAAGCAACAATCCTAATGAGTTAAGTATCTAAACAAACATGACATGAGAAGAGTGAAGGGAAGGGAAAGATATGATAAGTCAAACAATGCAATAGAAAACACATCAAAGACCTATCATTATCACCTAAACAAACGTTATAAAGATTCTCAAACAAATCACACAAGGGAAAGCAACCACATGACCATGATTGGACATAAGTCCTCGTACAAGAAAATAAACAAAAAGAGGGGATCTATGGAAGTAAGAAAATACAAACATAAACATGTTATCCAATTAACCAAAATCTCAAGATCAAGAAGAAGGTCACATAGGCATTGAATCCATGGTATAAGCACCAAAGTACATAAGCATCATTCAAATTTGTAAATGGAAGTGAACATAAGTGTGAGCGATTGAACATGGAAAAGTAAATAAATGAATGAGACCATAAGCATAGACATGGTATCAATAAGAAAACTTAATACATCGTAAAAGCATAATATCAAATCACACTCAAAGATTGTGATAAGCAATGATCAACATCAAACCCTAATCATGCTTCTAAAGGCAAATGAACTTCAAGCAAGCATATATGAAGTAAAAATTAAGGAGGAAAGGTGTCAAACCAAATAAGTCAGAAGTATATGACATATTAAACACCACCTACAAGTCACTCAAACATCAATAATGAATCACACAAGTTATGCTCAAAGATAGTCCAAAAGATAGGCAAATAGACACAAGTTCAAAGAAGCTTAAGCATGAAGTAAACAAATAATGAAAGTGTGATTTGTGCAATAAGTTAACTCAAGATGAGATTCAAGAGCAACAAGGGAAGTCATCCAAACTTCACATACACATCAAAGTCAAGTAACTTGATAAACAAGTAAAGATATCATCCTAGAAAATGAATCCTTTATCAACATTCAAACAAGGTAACCAAAGATCAACAAAAGGGTGCTTATAGGTCATCGAACAATAGAAAAGTCATCTCAAAAGAAACAAATACAACCATTAAACCTCAAAAGGTATCAACAAGCAAACAACCTCAAAGTTTATGCATAACTAGTAAATCAAAAGGTGGCCATCATCCAAGCAAGGATTCCTTTGTCTTACCAAAGTAAACAACACAATGTAAAATGAAATTGAGGCATAAATAAATTAAATAGGAACAACATAAAAATACACAAGGATGAATCCCAAGCTCCTAAGAGCTTCACCATCCATCAAACTCAAAACTAGGTCAAGAAAGAGAAGAATGTAGCTCATAATGTGTCATCATGATGAATGATAATGGAACACCATTCAAAGAATCATAAGATAAAAATATAAGGATACCAATACCAAGGAAATCATAAGTGTATACAAGAGGAAATAAACTTCAATGGACTCATAGTACTTAAATAGGTATGCACAAAACAAAGTCCAACTATGGTCTCAAAAGCAAACAAGTAGTACTCAAGATAGTTAAGCAAAGAAGCATCAATTGGAGGCATCTAAAATGGTGCACATAAGTTAATATAGGGATCCTAAGTGATGTTGGAAAGTTCAAGAAATAATGGGAAAGAGATCCCAATTGGTTGCACAAGTGCATCCCAAAATAATCAACTAAATGCAAAATGTATCCAAAGAAACAATAGCATAGAAAAATTATGAAAAATTATGCATATCAAGATGAGGTAAACTCAAAGTGTCCCAAAGATAAACTCAAGATCATGTGTAAAATATGTTCAAACAATTAAATCATTTAGGCTATACATAAACAAGTAATCATACAAAGCAACCTTCAAAAATAGGTTCAAAAATGACTCAAAATTAAAAACCAAAACTCCAAATGGAAGCTCAAATGACCTATATACATGTTTATACATGTGTACAAAATATTAGTGTAAGATCCCAATTTTGACCCTAAGATCCCTCATGATATCTCATCATATGCATTGGCATTGAGATCACACCTTAGCATCCTCCTTTCCCATATGTCATTGGGTTTTCATTAGGAGAGATCACCAAGCACGTCTTGAGTGTATCATACTTTATTTTTCATTATTTACTAACCAAAATACCAAAAATATGTCAATGTATAGTTTGTTGCTTTTGTAGGAAGTGTGCATGCCCACCTATGCTCTATCAAGCTCATATCTAGGGTTTAAGACCCTCAATGCAAGGAGCTCAATCAAGAAGTGGTTCACATTGGCTCTAAGCATCATATATGGATCCCCATGATCTTCAAATATAAATTTGATCAAGAAATCATCAAGAGTTTGGAGTTTGTTTTCCTTGGAAACCCTAATTCATTTTGGTATCTTGTGTGACTTCTTCAATAGGTTTCTTCAACAATTGATCAAATATTTCAAGGGATACTTCATATTTCATCATCCTAAACGTATATGATCCTCCGTGAGTCCCAAAAGTCAAGATAATATCAATCTAGCAAGTTGGTTCATGGTGGTTGACCAGAGAAAGTCAACGGGTCAAAACTGGGGTTCCCTAGACCCTATCTCCTATACTTTTTGTCATATGAAAATTATTCCAAGCGAAACGTTACTCAAACTGACATTCCAAACAACTTTCATGTTGAAGTAAAGAGCTAGTTTTTCTTGGAAAGTCATTTTTTATGGTGAAAGATTATAGGTCATTTTGTCTGAACACGGATTGGAGGTCAATTTCTCAAGACCATAACTTGCCCAATATTTATGAGATAAAAACCAATAAAATTCCATGATCCAATTCAAGATGTCTAATTTAACTATGATGTTTGGATGAAGTTCAAATTCAACTTGCAAATACATGTGCCAAGAGGAAACATTATAGGTCATTTTGGGACAATACCATTGAACATGTGATTTTCCTCAACTTCTAAAATGCATAACTCCTTCATGCAAAATACAAATAAGGTCCAATTTGTGACCATATTGAAGAGGCTTGAAAGAGCTATAGATTTGATGAAGGACCGTTTCTCATTTGAAGTCCATAGAAAAAGTTGTTCAAGGTGGAAGAAGTGAACATTTGACTTGGGACTTAGAAAATTTTCAAATATGTTTAATTTCCCACACTTCCACCTTAAAATTCATCATGATCCAAGCTTCAACTGAGAAAATGTTCAACATGAAAGTTGTTCCCCTTGATCTCACCTTTCCAAAAAGTCTAAGATCATCTCATTTGGCCAAAGGATGACGGACTTGCGCATGGGTGCAATATGAAGAACCATTTGGATGATTTCCACTTCCACTTTTCATACACGATTGCATGGCCTTGTAACATGATTTCAGCATGATCCTCACTCATTTTAGGACCTGATTACATCACTTGACGGGCCTATCAAACGCCCATGCAAGCATGCAAAGGGAATTTCTCATTTTTGCCAAATTTGGAAGTGTGTGGAAATGAATATCCTTGGCCATAAATAAGACCCTTATTGCTCAGAATTAAGGACATGATGCCCAAGCTTTGAACCTGCAATCCCAAACCCTCACCATTGAAGGATAATCTTGAAGGTTTTCTTTGAAAATCTAGTTTCAAATCTCCATCTGTTTTGAGATTGAAACTCCAAGAGTCCATACCTTTTGTTGATCCTAATCACTTCCAACAAGCATCTGAAGCAAGGCTAAGCACAATTGGAATAAAGATCGTGTCAATCTAAAGCTCCATTGAAGGTGAATTTTCAAAGTTTTTTTCTCTTTGATTCTCCCTCAATTCTTCACCATTCTTTGTGATTTTTGGTTGTCTGAAGTCCTATCAATGTATGCAAGAAAATTGAGTTTCTTTGAGGTCAAATCGAAGCAACTCAGTTCATGATCCTCAAAATTCAAATCCTTGTATCTTTTTATATACTTGGAATTTGAGGAAATTGAGGCCAGATTCGTACTCCTTGCATTTTTCCTTCAAATTAGTGTATTAACTTTTCATTTTCCTAGGAGTTGAACCTGAACCAAACAGGTGGTGAGAAGATGACCGGAGCAATAGCTCCGATGGTGCGCTTGATCAATCCAGTCCATCTGATCTGGTTCTCATGTTCTAATCTCACGCGTCCAATTTAATTACCAAGCCTGCAGCGCGCCTGACTCAGGTACTCGTGGAATGTGTGCTTTTGGCCATCATATCTGCCACCTCAATTAATGAGGGAGATCTGATGGCCCTTGTTTTTTTGAATTTCTTTTTATTTTCTGATTTTTCATTTAATCCTTTTATTTTGATTAATTTATATAAATTTCATTTTTAATCCAAAAAATATGGGACTTTCACCAAAAATCTTTAAATATTTTCCTCTTTCATTTTCGGAATTAAAATCATTTTTTGGATTAATTTTGATATTTTTCATGAATTAATTGTTTTTGTGCATATTTTTAATTGTTTAAAAATACTTCTGACTTTTCAAAAATTATGAAACTTTTTGTCTAAGGTCCCTTGACCTTGTTTGACCTAGGATAAATCTCTTGGCCATTTATTTGGTGTTTTGAAGAGGTTTTAGGTTTTGACCAAACCAAATTTAATTTAAATGCATTTTTAATTTATTTTTTTATTGATTAATTGAGTAGAAATAATGTTGAGCCATTTTCATGGACTTGTGAAGTTTGACTATGTGGTTGGGCCTTGGTCAAGGTTGATTTGACTTTTGTTGGATTAAAATCATTGGATTTAGGGGATTGATGAAATGTACATTTCATCTCCCAAAATGAATGAATGATTTTAATTTTATAAAATTCCTCCCATGACCAATTTGTGTTTCTCTCATCTCCCCTCCCTCCATATTTTCAATCCCAGTCTCTCTCATCCTTTCCGTTGACCAATGAAGTCTCAATATCCTAAGGCTAATTGGTTCATCAATAACTTTGTGATAGATTAACCAATACAAGTATGGATGAGATAGCTCCATCCTTTGATCTTTTTCTTTTTTGTGTGTGGTATGTTTTAGGAGTATGGTTCATTATACCATATCTCTAACATGCATTAACACAAAAATTTCTATTGCCCGACCTCAGATAGTTGTGATTTCTACATAAGTCCAATTACGATTGCTTAACATAATGCTAAATTTTGACCCCAAAAGCATAGCATTTTAGTAAGTGAGATTGTAAGTCTCCCCCTTTCATGGTATTGTGTGGAAACTTGGCCTTTTTTCCTTCCTTTGGAAGATGTCTTGGTTCAAGGATCCATGCTTGTGAATATAGGGTGGAGTGTTCTCCAAAGAATGACTTAATCAATTGAAAAGCAAAACTCCACTAACATATAATCAACTAACACTTGACTAACTTTTATTATTCTTTCTTTTATTTTCAAGCCATTTACTTCATACAAGTTAAATTCAAGTCATTTACCATTTAATTTGTCATTTACATATCATTTAACTTGTTTATATTTATGCCATTTTCACTTTGCTCATTTGAGCCATATATTGTGATTGTATATATCTGTTTGTGTATTTTGTTTGTGTTTGTGGTCTTAGGACCTTAAAATAAATTAATAAAAAACAAAAACCCTAAAAAATGTTTGTGTGGACTGTTGGTTTGATCTGAACTTTTGGACTTAGAATTAGGCAACATTCCCTATACAAAAGGACTTGGCCAATGCCAACTTTTTCTGAGACCAAGTTATTGCGATTTAAGCTTTCATATGATGAAAGTATTGGGATCCACATGAATTCATATGTTACATGGTCTTGATGCAACTGTTACTTTGAACCTGTGTCTATTGCTTTATTCTGAGACAAATCAAGGAGTATGTCATCTGATACCTGAGAAGACAAAGAAGACTGTTAGTTGTGAAGTTGCTTGCTTGGATGTGGCTATATTTATTTGATGTCTTGCTCTTCATGTTGCTATTTTCTTGCTGATATTGCTCGATTCAAAGTCCAAAGGGAAAATGGGTATTCTATATGACATTCTTGTCTGTTGGATTGCATCCCATTGGTCAGATCTTCTTAACTCTTAACTTTTAATTTTATGCTTAGGATTAGTCTCTTCATATCCTCCCACTTCTTAAATTTCAAAATCTCTCCCCCTTTTCAAAAACTTTCTTTGCTTGTGATTTCAAACTAAGACCTTATTTCAAATAGAAACTTTGGCCTTGTGCCATTAAATTTTCAAACTCTTTTCTTAATCAACTTTGTAAATGTACTTAACCATATTGACTTTAAATTCCAAAACACAAAAATAACTAACACTCATTCAAACTTTTAGGCCCTTTTTGCCTCTTTTAAATTTAACTTTTGATTAAAAGCAACCCACTCATTTTGAAATTGTTACCATGAACTACGAGGTTTTGATCCCTCGTTTTTATGTTGGTACGTAGGCACAAGTCCGAAGGTCTTATCAAACACAAAAAATATAATCAATAAATTCTTTTCTCATTCTCACATTCTATTTATTTCAAACATCTTTTATACCAAAAAACACATACACACATAAAAAAGGGCTCCCTAGGAGTACCTAGGAAACTTTGGGTGCTAACACCTTCCCTATGTGTAACCAACCCCCTTACTTGTAATCTCTGGCATTTTATTAGTTTTAATATGAAAACTTCTTATCTTTGGGTTTTGTTCGTACTTTTCCCTTTTCCTTTGGAAACAATAAAAGCACGGTGGCGACTCTGGTTTTATTGACGTTAAGTTTATCCATAGCTTAATGGTCATGAATTTACCGCTACAAAAATTAAGTGGCGACTCTGCTGGGGAGTAGTCCTCAGTGGGTTTAGCCTACTTTTTTATGTGTATATAATTGTATATTTGATGTTTGTATGATATAATATGCTTGTTGTGCTTGGTGATCTCTGAGTGGTGAGATAAGTTCTAACCCGAACTTGAGTGCAATTAATATATGAGGATGGTATAGTCATGTTAGACTTGTGTGGAGTAGTCCTTAACAAGTTGGGTTGAGACCCATCTACTCAGTGGAGACCCTTTTGGAGTTATTGATGTCACACAAGTTATTTGTGGATAGGCATTAATTTCTCCGATTTGGCATCTGAGAAGCTGAGGACCGTAGAACATTTAACCCGACTTGGCCTATTTAGGACGTAGTGCGGAGACTGTTCAGGTGTAGACTTCATAACAGTTGTTACACGATACTACACTCAGACGAGTTTCTCTTAAGAATATTATGGATTGATAAATCAGTCATCCTAACCTATAATATCCGATAGATGGAATTAAGACTCTGGGAACTTTTTAGAACACGATCTACATGTTTTTATCCTTAGTACACTTCTTTTGGATGGTTCTTAACCTGACTCCATGCTCGTGACTCACAATAAACCCTTTGATTCTTGGTTGATCCAATCAAGTCTTGTCAATATCAATGGAACTTGGGTGTTGACAAGGTGAAAACCATAATCCACCAAAATGGATGATTGATCTTGACAATGACTTGATTCATCCCTTGACCTTTGTTTGTTTTCCTTGTGTGTGATCCCTTATTTGTGATTGTTGCATCCATGCATTCATATGCATCATGGCATTCATCACATGAAAAATAACTTCAAGGAACTGAGGTTTTATTTGCAAATATTTTCAGACCATGGATTGTGGTTGAAGGAACACTAAGAAGTATAGTTTCAGATGTCCTGACTTGAAAGAGCTAAGGAAGTTATCATCCTTTGTACTAGATCCCTTGGACTTCAAGCAACATCATGGGGAGCTTCTATCTGCGTTATCTACTGATGTGGTTGAAGGACTCTTGAGTGTGTTGGTTCAGTTTTACGACCCTCTCTACCATTGCTTCATTTTTCCCGATTATCAGCTTATGCCTACGTTAGAGGAGTATGCCCATCTCTTGGGAATACCTGTTTCTGACAAGGTTCCTTTTAGTGGATTGGAGGAGATTCCCAGGTATCATCTTATAGCTGAAGCTCTTCATCTGAAAAAGTATGAGATTGAGGCTCATTGGGTGAAGAAAGGAGGAATATTTTGGTTAACTTATGAGTTTATCATTGGAAAAGCTACTGTCTTTGCTCAAGCCGGTAGTATGGACGTTTTTGAAGCTATCTTTGAATTGCTCATCTATAGTCTATCTTTGTTACCTAACATTAACGGTTTTATTGATGTTAACGCCATTAGAAACTTATTGATTGGGAATCTTGTGCCTACTCTGTTGGGTGATATGTACTTCTCTTTGCATCTGAGGAATTCTAAAGGTGGTGGGACTATTGTGTGTTGTGTTCCTCTTCTGTATAAGTGGTTTATTTCGTACTTGCCTCAGACGCCTGCTTTCGTGGAGAACAAACAATGTCTACGGTGGTCTCAGAGACTTATGTCCCTCATTAATGATGATATTGTTTGGTATGATTCTACATTGACTAGCTTGGATATTATTGATAGTTGTGGTGAATTCTCTAATGTGCCTCTCATTGGTACACAAGGAGGAATCAACTACAACCCTGCTTTGGCTCGTCGTCAACTTGGGTTCCCCTTGAGAGACAAGCCTAATAACACTCAGCTAGAAGGTCTTTTCTATCAAGAGGGTAAAGATCCTCAACATTTAAAGCAGAAGATGATACATGCTTGGCATAATGTGCATAGGAAAGGAAGATCCGAGCTTGGTCTGTGCAACTATGTAGCTTTGGAAGCTTACACTACTTGGGTGAAGAAGAGACCTTTGGAATTGAAGATGTCGTATGCTTGTGAGAGACCTATGTCTTTGGTTGTGGCTGAGCCATCAACTCTCCCTAACCAATACGTAGAGGAGTTGGAAGACACTCCCATCAAGATGAAGCAAGAGAAGGACATGTGGGAAGAGCGGTTCCATGCTTTGAGCCAAAAGCATGAGGAGTCGCAGCTTGAGCTGAAAGACAAAGATGCGCTTATCGAACTTCTTGAAGACCGAGTAATAAAGAGCCAGAGAGAGTCAGAGGGTCCATATTCCTCTAGTATGCCTCAGCCTTCCGGTGCTTGGAAGAAGATTGTTGATCAGCTTGTCCTTGAGAAGGCTCAGATGAAGACATCCTTTGAGTCCGAGATTCGACGCATCCGAAGGAAGTACGCCCCAACAGCCAGATCATCTGACATTGTTGTTAGGGATCCTTAAGATGATTAGTTTCCTTTTCTCTTGTATTTGTACTTTGGTTTCTGAAATTGTACTCAGTGTAATCCTTCCAAATTTTATGAATAAAAGAGATTTTTATGGTCAATCAAATTGTTACTATTATTTAATATTTGCCAATACAACACTGTATGTTCCTTGAAATTGAAAACAAACAAAAACATTGCATTTCATGCATCATTTGCATAATAGGTTTTTTGCTGCCAGATGTCTTTTAATCTTCTGTGCTTTAGCCAAGCTGACCCACTGATACAACACTCGTGCCAATCAACCCAGAATTATGGTGCATTTGGAACAAGAGAACAAAGAATTGAAGGATGAATTTGCTCGTCTAACTGCTATGATGGAGTATGTTCTTGCTGTGCAGAATCAGTCTTCATCAACTCCTGCAACTCCTCCTCCTCAGAGGACTGTCATCTCAGAGGTTGCTACCTCAACCATGCCTGTTGCTACTGCTCAATCTGGTCCATCTATGCCTGTTGGATTCCCGTGGGGAATGCCACCGAATAGTATGCCTGAAGGGTTTTCGCCTACAATTTATTCCATGCTGACATCTAGCCTAGTCATGTTTGTGCCACCTCTAGTTATTCATACCTTGCCTCGTGTTGAGGACACCACCTACCATTCTGACCCGTCTGAGGGCCCAGATGTTTATGAGAAGATGGATGAAATGAATGATCAGTTCCTTGAGTTGCAAAAGGAATTGAAAATGTTGATAGGAAAAGACCTATTTGGGAAGAGTGCAGCTGAACTCTGCTTAATGCCAAATGTGAAGATCCCGATGAAGTTCAAAGTCCTTGAATTTGAAAAGTATAAGGGAAATACTTGTCCACTTAGCCACCTTGTTATGTACACTAGAAAGATTTCAACTCAAACTGATAATGATCAGTTATTGATTCACTATTTTCAAGAAAGTTTGGTAGGTGCTGCTCTAAGATGGTATATGGGGATAGATAGTGCAAGTATTCACACGTTCAATGATTTGGGTGAAGCTTTTGTGAAACAATACAAGTATAATATGGATATGGTGCCTGATAGAGACCAGTTGAGGTCTATGTCTCAGGAGGAGAAAGATACATTTACGGAGTATGCCCAAAGGTGGAGAGAGCTTGCCACTCAGATTAATCCTATGTTGGAAGAGAAGGAGATGACGAAGATTTTCCTGAAGACCCTGAGTTCGTTTTATTACGAACGCATGATTGCCAGTGCCCCCAGTGACTTTACCGAGATGGTAAACATGGGGATGACGTTAGAGGAAGAAGTTAGTGAGGGACGTTTGTCTAAGGAAGAGGTGTCAACTAGTAAGAAATATGGAAGTGGCTTTGCTTGCAAAAAGGAAGGAGAAACCAATATAGTATCTGTAGGGAGGCAGAGAAGGCCTCATGTCAAAAGAGATCCGCAACCGCGTCAGCATCAACATCAAGTTTCACAAGTTATTCCAGTATTTTCAAACAATTCTAATAATCAATCGGTACCAATTCAACAACAACGTCAACAACAACTGCAACAAAGAACCAACTACAACAACAACAACAATAATCAACAACCAAGTTTCGAGAGGAAGAAGGTCTCTTTTTGACCCTATTCCTATGTCATACACCGAACTCTATCCCTCTTTGGTTCTCAAGAACCCACTTCAACCAAGAAATTCTCCACAAATTCCCGATCCACTTCCATGGTGGTATAAGCCCGAACTCCATTGTTCCTTTCATCTAGGGGCTCCCGGCCATGACATCGAGAATTGCTATCCGTTGAAGTATGAGGTCCAGAAACTTGTGAAGAGTGGGATGGTGTCCTTTGAGGACCGTGCGCCGAATGTGAAAGCCAATTTGTTGCCCGCTAATGGTAATGCTTTAGTTAATATGGTGGATGGTTGCCTAGGAAATTTCCGAGTCTTCGATGTACGACGTATCCATAGGTCCTTGGTAGAGATGCATAGGACTTTGTGTTTGATCAGTGATTGCGAGCACGACCATGATGGTTATGCAATATGCAGTGTGAACCCCCATGGGTGTATGATCGTCAAGAGGGATATCCAGAAGTTGATGGATGATAATGTAATCCATATTCAACAGTCAACGGATATAGATGATGTTAATGTAATAGTACCAGTGTTTAAGACCCCTGGGAGGGTAGTAATCCAATTTGATAGCAGCACCAGTAACAACATCAATAGATCGGTATCACCATTAGTGATACGGTTAGCGGGTCCCATCCCGTATGCATCTGATAGAGCTGTTCCTTATCAGTATAGCGCTACAATGGTGGAGAATGGTCAAGAGGCTCCGTTGCCTACGATAAATTCTGTTGTGAATATAGCTGATATTACGAAGGTGACCCGTAGCGGTCGTGTTTTTGGTTCCGTTTTTGCAAAAGAGGTGGTAGAGGAAGCTACAGTTAGTAATAAGGTGGAGGTGCCTGTAGTGAAATCGGTGTCTCAACCTCTACGGGGAGCACGACTTCCATACCATAAACAAGCGAGAAAGGGGTTGCCCTTATTAAAGTATGGATGGATGTACAATACCCATGCAAGGCAAATGGGAGCATCTCATGCCAATCTTTGTACGTCACAACCATCTTCTAGATAATCTTCTTGATGTTCTTGTTTGCAGCTTCAACAACCCCATTCATCTTAGGTCTGTAGGGAGAAGAATTATGATATGCAATCTTGAAGTCTTTGAAAAGAGCTTCCACCATATTGTTTTTCAAGTTTGATCCATTATCAGTAATGATCTTACTTGGCACACCATATCGGCATATAATTTGATTCTTGATAAACCTCACAACAACTTGCTTGGTTATATTCACATACGATGCCGCTTCTACCCATTTTATGAAGTAGTCAATTGCCACCAAAATGAAATGATGCCCATTCGACGCTTTGGGCTCAATCATGCCAATCATATCAATTCCCCACATGGATAAGGGCCATGGAGAGGAAATGACGTTCAATAGTGTCGGAGGAATGTGAATCTTATCTGCATAAATTTGACACTTATGGCATTTCTTCACAAATTTGCAACAGTCAGATTCCATTGTCAGCCAATAGTAACCTGCTTGCAATATCTTCTTAGCCATAGCCATGGACTTCAGTCATCAATAGGTCTTCTTCGTGTCTACCCACACATCTGAGCAGAACCATATCAAAATTTCTCTTGTAAAGCACATCACCATTCCGGTAGAGATTGCCGGCTAATCTTCTCAAAGTCTTCTTATCTTTCAAAGATGCCCCAGGCGGGTAAATATGACTTTCGAAAAAACATTTAATATCAAAATACCACGGCTTTTCATCTTTGACCTCTTCAACAACAAACACATGAGTTGTCCTATCAAGACGCATCACGGTCAAATTGGGAACTTCATTCCAATACTTTACCACAATCATCGAAGCCAAGGTTGCAAGAGCATTTGTCATCCGGTTTTCATCTCGAGGGATATGATGAAATTCAACCTTTGTAAAGAAAGTTGAAATCCTCCTCGCATAATCTCTATATGGTATCAAACCGGGTTGATTCGTCTCCCATTCACCTTTGATCTGACTCACAACCAAAGTTGAATCTCCATAGACGTCCAAATACTTGATTATGAGATCAATGGCCTCTTCAAGCCCCATAATGCAAGCTTCATACTCAACCATATTATTTGTACACTTGAAAGTCAATCTAGCTGTAAACGGAAAATGCATGCCTTGAGGAGTAATAATCACTTCCCCAATGCCATTACCATATTGATTAACAACTCCATCAAATACCATGCCCTAACGGGAACCAGGTTCCGGCCCTTCTTCAAGCAATGGTTCATCATAATCTTTCATTTTCAGGTACAATATCTCTTCATCTGGAAAATCGTACTGCACTGACTCGTAATCTTCAATCGGTTGGTGAGCCAAATGGTCAGCCAAGACACTACCTTTGATAGCTTTCTAAGATCGGTATTCAATATCATACTTAAATAACAACATCTGTCAACGGGAAATCCTCCCAATTAAAGAAGACTTCTCAAAAATATACTTGATAGGATCCATTATGGATATCAACCAAGTGGTATGATTCAACATATATTGACGCAGACGCTTAGCAACCCAAGCCAATACGCAACAAGTCTTCTCTAGCATAGAATACCGAGTCTCACAAACGGTTAACTTCTTACTGAGGTAGTAAATTGCATACTCTTTCTTTCTAGTCCCATCTTGCTGACCAAGGACACAACCCATACTCTCTTCAAGCACAGTCAAATACATGATCAATGGTCTTCCTTTCACAAGCGGAGATAGAATCGGAGGCTCAAGCAGATACTCTTTGATACTATCAAAAGCTTTCTAGAAGTCTTAGGTCCAATCACAAGACTGATCTTTCCGAAGAAGCTTGAATATAGGCGCACATATGGCAGTCATGTGTGAAATGAATCTGGAGATATAATTCAAGCGGACGAGAAAACCTCTGACTTGCTTCTCAGTTTTGGGCACAGGCATCTCTTGTATTGCTTTGACCTTGGCAAGATCAACTTCAATACCCTTCTCGCTGACAATAAAGCCCAACAATTTACCAGAACGAACACCAAATGTACACTTATTGGGATTCAAGCGGACTTTATACTTTCTCAAACGCTAGAATAGCTTCAACAAATGCTCAACATGCTCTCTTCATCAATGGATTTGGAAATCATATCATCGACACAAACTTCGATCTCTTTATGCGTTATATCATGAAAAAGAGTAGTCATTGCCCTCTGGTAAGTTGCACCAACATTCTTTAAACCGAAAGGCATCACTCTATAACAGAATATTCCCCAAGGTGTAATGAAGTGGTCTTCTCCATATCTTTGGGTGCCATCTTGATTTGATTATAACCGGAAAATCTGTCCATAAACGAAAAGACTTTGAATTTAGCCATTATGTCTACCAACATATCAATGTCTGGCAGAGGGAAATCATCTTTCGGACTAACTTTATTCAAATCTCTATAATCGACACATATACAGACTTTTCCATCCTTCTTCGGAATAGGTACAATATTGGCCACCCACTGCGGATACTCAGCAGTAACAAGGAAACCGACATCAATCTGCTTCTGCACTTCCTCTTTGATCTTCACTGCCATATCAGGATGAGTCCTCCTTAACTTCTGCTTGACTGGCGGACATTCTGGCTTCAACGATAATCTATGCTCCACAATATCAAAATCCAACCAAGGCTTATCTTGATAGGACCAGGCAAACACATCTGAATACTCTCGGAGAAGATCAATTAACCCCTTCTTCACTTCTAGACACAGTCGAGACCCAGTTTTGACTTCCTTCACATCATCCTTGGAACCCAAGTTGACTAACTCAATCTGCTCTTTGAATGGCTGTGTAAGACCCCAATTTTGACCCTAAGATCCCTCATGCAATTTCATCATAAGCATTAGCATTGGGATCATACCTTGGCACCCTCCTTACCCCTCTTTCATTGGGTTTGTTTTGGGAGAGATAACCAAGCACTTTGTGATTATATCATACTTGTATTTTATCATTTTTCACTAACCAAAATACCAAAAATATGTCTTTGTATTTGCCTAACTCTTTTGTAGGTAGGGCATGATTTCATTGATTCATCAAGATCACATCCAGGGTTTAAGACCCTCATGAACAAAGAGCACAACCAAGAATTGATTCAAAAATGGTTATGAACATCATATATGAGTCCCAATGTTCTCTACATGTTATATTGATCAAGTTTGCTTCAAGAATTTGAGGATGATTTGCCTTGAAAACCCTAGTTTGACTGGGTATCTTGGGTAACTTCTCCAACAAGCTATCTCACCAATTGGTCAAATTTATCAAGGTACACTTAAAATTTCATAATCTTATGCATATATGATCTACCATGAGCCAATAAAGTCAAGAGAATTGGAAATTAGCAAGTTGGTTGATGGTGGTTGGCCAGATGAATTCATCTGATCAAAACTGGGTCTCCCTAGACCCTATTTCCTAAACTTTTCACCATAAGAAAATTATTTCAAGAGAAAACTTACTCTAAATGACATTATAAACAACTTTCATGTTGATACCTAGATCTAGTTTTGCTTGGAAGTGCATTCGCTATGTTGAAACGTTATAGGTCATTTTGTCTAAACCCTAATTTGAAAGTCAACTTCCCAAGGCCATAACTTGCTCAATTTTTATGAGATGAAAGATTTCCAAGTTTCACAATCAAATTCAATATGTATAATTCAACTTTTATGTTTGGAGTGGGAGAAAATTAAACTTCTTTGAACTTGTGATATGAGGCTACATTATAGGTCACTTTTGACCTATACCATTGATCAAGTGATTTTTCCAAACTTCAAAAATGCATAACTCTATCATTTAAAATCCAAATTACATGAAATTTATGACAATTTTGAAGGAATTTGATAGAGCTACAACTTTGATGAAGACACCTTTCTCATTGGAAGCTCCCATAAAAAGTTAAGCAAGGTGGAATATTGAGACATATGGCTTGACACTTAGAAAAATTTTGATATGTCAAATTTTTCCAAACTTCTACCTCAAATATCTCCAAGTTCCAAGCTCCAAATGAAAAAGTGTTCAACATCAAACTTGTTCCTCTTGATCTCACATTTCCAAAGAGCTAAAATTCATGCATTTTGGATGAGAAATGCATAGGCTGCAGATGGCTTAAACAGGCTGATATCATTTGGCATGGATCAATCTTCAAGTGATAATGCACATGTACCTTGCAATCCAATCCATCTCCAAAGCATATGATCATTCCTTTGGACTTTCAAACCATCATTCCATGGGCCTATTCACGCCCATGCACCATGCTTTCATCATTTTGCCAAAATTGGAAAGTGAAAAGAATGTGCAAATATCACATGGATTTGGCTACATATACAACTGCATTTGCTCAGAAATCACACACACATTGCACCAGCTTTAAATCCCCATTGAAAATCCTTCATTCTAAGAGGATAACCCTGATAAATTCATTTGAATTTGAGCTTGAATCTCCATTGTTTTGGAATTCAATTCTCCTGGAGTCCATTGATTCTAAGCCTTTCCATTCCTCTCCTGCAAGCAATTGAAGTGAAGCCAAGCACGATTCAGATCAAGATCTAGCAAGCTCAGACCTCCATTGAAGGTAATTTGAAGAAATTTTAAACTCTTCGATTCTCCTTGATTCTTTCTCAATTCCATTGATTATTGAGTTGTCTGAAGTCCTACCAATGTAGGCAAGAAGATTGAGTTGCTTTGAGGCCAAATCGAAGCAACTCAGATCATGAACCTTATTTTTCAATTCCACATATCTCTCAATATAGTTGGAATTGGATGAATAGGAGGTGATATTAGTGTTCAGTAACGTTTTCTCTTTAAAATCATGTCCCTGTTTTGAATTTTGGTGATGGTTCATGTTGACCAGTCCGGTGAAGCTCACCGGAGAAGACAATTGGAGCTTTGGCTCCGGTGATGATGTGTCTTGAGTCTGAACCGTGTGATCCATGTTTCAAGTTTTAATCTTAGCCGTGCCTTGTGATTACTCATGTTACAACACTGTTGACTAGAGAACACATGGAACGTGCGTTTTGGATCATCAGATCTGCCACCTTAATTAATGAGGGAGATCTGATGGTCCATGTAATTTTGATTTTCTGAAATTTCATTTTAATTCCATTTTCTTCAATAATTCATAATAAATTTAATATTGATCCAAAAAATATGGGACTTTCACCAAAAAATTTCAAATATTTTTCTCTTTCATATTCTGAATTAAAATTATTTTTTGGATCATTATTAATATTTTTCATGAATTAATTAATTTTTCATTTGTTTTTAATTATTTAAAAATATTTTTAAGTGTCCAAAAATTATGAAATTTTTTCTCCTAGGTCCTTTGACCTTGTTTAACCTATAATAAATCTCATGACCATTTATTTGGTGTTTTGATGAGATTTTAAGATTTGGACAAAACATGAATTTAATGCATTATTTTAGTATTTTTAATTGAATAAATTCCATTTTAATTGTGTTGACCATTTGTATTGACTTAATTGAGTTTCTCATTTGTTGTTAGGCCTTGGTCAAGGTTTATTTGATTTTGTCAAGTTAATATTATTGGATTTAGGGGATTGATGGAATGTACATTCCATCCCCCAAAATGAATGAATAATACTAATTTGGTAAAAGTCCTCCTTTGACCAATTTGTGATCTCATTCATCCCTTTCCCTCTTCATCTAATTCCCCTTCTTCATCCATTCATTTCAATTGGCAAATGACATCTCAAAATCCTAATGCTAATTGATTGAAAGATTAACATGAGTATGGATGAGATTAGGCCACACCTTTGCATATTTTTTGTGTGTGGTATGTTTAATGAGCATAGTTCATAATACTATGTCTCCAACATGCATTAACACCAAAAGTATATTTCCCAACCTCAAATAGTTGTGACTTCTACATAAGTCCAATTACGTTTGCTTAACATAGCGCTAAATTTGTGACACAAAAGGAATAAGCATTCTAGTTAGTGAGATTGTAAGTCTCCCCCTTCCATGGTATTGTATGGAAACTTGGCCTTCTTTCCTTCCTTTGGAAGATGTTTTGGTTCAAGGATCCATGCTTGTGGTAAGTGGGTTGAGTGTTCTCCAAAGAAAGTCTTGAAATCAAAAAGAAAAACAAAACTAACTACTAACTCACTAACCATTAACTTTTAATTTCAAGTCTTTACTTTTAATGCAATTTACTTTTAGTACTTTATATCATTTTCCATTATACATATCATTCTAATTGTTTATGTTAATGTAATTTTCCCTTTGTCCATTTGGACCATATTGTGTGATATTATTTTGATTGTGTATACCTTGTTTGCTTATTTGGTCCTTGACCATGAATACACTTAATAATAACAAAAAACCCTAAAAGACTTTTGAGTGGACTGTTGTTTTGATCTCCCCAAATTGGACTTAGGATTTATGCAACATTCCTTTGCTAATGGACTTGGACAATGCCAATTTGTTGAAGAACCAAGTATTTGCAATTTGAATTCATCTGATACATCATTTAAGATCTCTTTAGTTCATCTGCAACATTGATCATTGTTAAGATGTTATGTTGAACCTGTGAATTGTGGAATTCATCTGCTACATAGGTTGTTGAAGAAGATCATGAAGTGGATAAGCTTGGATGAGGCCATCTTTATTTGATGCCTTTGCTCTTCAAGATTGATATAATTGTACACTTGTGTGTTGCTTGATTCTAAAAAGTCCAAGGGAATTCTGGGTTTCTATTGACATACTTGTCTATTGGATTGCTCCCATTTGGTCAGATCTTTTCAACTTTAAACTTTTAAATTTTTGTGCATAGGGTAGTCTCTTCATCTTCTCCCCGTTTCTTTAATTTCAAAATCTCTCCCTCCATTTTCAAAACCTTCTTTGTGTGAACTACTTTTATTCTAAACTTGGAACATTTTGCAAAAAAGATAGAAACTTTGGCTTTATGCCATTGCATTTTCAAACTCATTTCTTAAATCAAACTTGTAAATAAACTTAACTATACTTGACTTAAACTTTCAAAAAGCCAAAAAGAGCTAACTCATTCAAACCATTTTCAGGCCTTTGTGCCTTTCAAACTTAAATTTTGTTAAAACCAACACACTCATTTTGAAATTTATAGCACGAACTACGAGGTTTTGATCCCTCATTTATATGTTGGTACGTAGGCACAAGACCGAAGGTCTTGTCAAACACAAAAATATAATTACCGAATTCTTTTCTCATCCCCCCATTACATTTGTTTGTAAACATCACTTTGTACAAAAATACATATACACACAAAAAGGGCTCCTTAGAAGTACCTAGGACACTTTGGGTGCTAACATCTTCCCTCTGTGTAACCAACCCCCTTACGTGTGATCTCTGATTTTTATTAGTTTTATTTGAAAACTTCTTACTAATTGGGTTTTGTTCGAACTTTTCCCCTTTTCCCTTGGAAACAATAAAAGCGCGGTGGCGACTCTTGTTAATTGATCTCTAGCTTGTCAATAGCTTGATGATCATGAATTTCCCGCTACAAAAATTAAGTGGCGACTCTGCTGGGGAGTAGTCTCTAGTGGGTTTATCCTACTTTTTGTGTGAATATATTTGTATATATTTGTATTGACTAAATCTAAGGTAAACCATACAAGTCGAGTCGCCACCTCACTTCTATTTATCCAAAGGAATGGTTAGAAAGCGAACAAAAACCTAAAAGTTTTATCGAATCAAAAACTAGTAAAAATGCCAGAGATCGGGGTAAGGGGTTGGTTATGCAATGGGAAGGTTTTAAGCACCCAAAACATCCTAGGTACTCCTAGGGAGCCCTTTTCACATTTTTGTAAGGTTGGTATTTTGTGAAAATTTATTTGTGCAAACATGATTGAAGAGATGAGAAGACAATATACAAGTTATTTACATTTTTGTGTTTAGATGGATAAACCCATTGCCTACGTACCATCTTAAAAAAGATTAGGATCAAAACCTCGTAGTTCGGGGTAAAAATCTCAAAAAACAAGTTCGTGAATTGATTGGTCCAAAAGCCTTAAGGTCTTTTGTTATCTAAGGGAGAAAACTCAACCTAAAACCACAAACCCACCATGTGAGGATAACTTCAACATGCTAGTGAGGGGTTAACCATATAATAAGCATGGAAGACTCATTGTCCATCACTAAGGATATAGGTGAGTATTATATCTACCTCAAGGATAACTCAAACCTAATAGCTAAAGGTTATGAAAAAGTTTTGATTAAGAAAGTGGCCATTGAAACCACAAAATTATTTGAAAGAGTTATATTTACCAATGAAAAGTATTTACAAAATATGGTCAAAGTTGACTTAAAGATTCAATTCAAAATAAGTGTTATGAAACAAGTTTGAAAATCAAAAGCATAAGGCTTAGGTTTCTAATGTTTGAAAAGAAGTGTTAAATGTTTGCACAAAAGTTTTGGCTTGGGTTAGAGTGGAGGGAAGAAGAAAATGGCTAAAGTCCTAATCATATAAGAGATGAGGGATAAGAAACAAGACCACAAATTGAGTTCCTCTCTTAAGATCATATTGATGATCCAAGTAGCTCCCATCCTTTGGAATATGCAAGCAAACACATCAAAAAGCACACACATCATTTGGATGGACATGGCAATGGTTCTTCAATTTGGCTCACATAGGATCCCCTAGCACAAAAGCACACACATCAAAAAGTTCTATGAAGTAAATCAAGAATGGACAAGAGTGAGTTTAGAGGTTTGGTCCTTTTAAACCATCTTCAACATTAAGGTCCTTTTACTCCAATTTTGCATAGGGAATGTCCTAGAAACTAAGTCCATTTGTCCATTTCTTTGCATTTAGTCCACAACACTCAAAACAAAATACAAGCACAATAATATATACACAATTATGTGCTCAAGTGAGCAAAAGGCAAATTGAATTAACATAAACATGTGCTCAAATGAGCAAAGGGGGAAAAGAAAATGAATAATATGTACACGAATAGTAAATTGCATAAATGTAAAGTGCGAGAAGTAAATGTTAATGGTTAATGGTTAGTGTTAAAGTTAGTGTGCCATAAGGCAAATTTAGCGCTATGTTAAGCAATCGTAATTGGACTTATGTAGAAGTCACAACTATCTGAGGTCGGTCAATAATAATGTAGGCAACAACATAAGTTAGAGGTCTTGATTAGTGAATCAAACTCCAACAACTTGCCATGCCAAAAAGAAGATGAGAAATGATCTTGTATTGATTTAGGTTCTTTGCATGATTTAGGAAGCAATCTATCCTTAATGCAAAGCCATTCACTTGATCCATGATCAAGATGAATTAGATTTGAATCAAGGAAGATTAAACCTCCATGTATCAATGCTAACCACCAATCTTTAACTCATTGATCAAAAAAAGAAAAAAAGAAGAAGAAGAATTAAAGTGCATTAATGGAAATGGTATGTATTAATCCACAAGCATTGACCAAAGATAGAGAAGATTAAGGTCAACCAATAGAAAACAGAAGCAAAATGAGAATTAGAAGTCAAGAAACAAATAAAATATTTTGGGCATTTTTTAATATTAAAATAAAACATGAATTAAAATAATAAAGAAAGGTCAAACTTCAAACTCACTTCAAATCAACTTTGAAAAGTCCAAGTGAATTATCCCAAGTTCAACAAGGTCAAACAAAGTTTGACAAAAAAATTGAGTATTTTTAAAAGTCAGAAACTATTTTAAATCAATTAAAAATGTATAAAAATAACCTAATTGAACTAAAATCTCAAATAAATCTCAAATCAATTAATAAATTAATGAGAATATTTTTCATAGATCTATCATCATTCAAAGAGGTTGGAAAAATATTTTTGTATTTTTTGGATATCAAAAACTATTTTAAATGAATTAAAAAAAACTAGAAAAGAGAAAATTACTAAAAAATATCAAATGATAAAATAAAAAATATTAAAAATCATTTTTAGAAAGTAGAAATTAAAAGGAGAAGAATGAAATTGGTCCCATAATTTTTGGACCAATAATGAGAGAGATATGAATTTTCAAAATGAAAAGGAATTAAAATAATAAAAGGAAAATAAAATCAGAAAATAGAAAAAAGGAAAAAGCGTGAGCCATTGGATGATCTTTCATTAATTGACGTGGATCATCACACGGCCTAGAAGCGCGCGTTCACCATACTCCTTGGTCAACTGAAACACACCAAGCCTTTAAAAGAGTCATAACAATGGACGTGTGTGATTGCATCTGGAAAACACAATGGACGCTCCTGATTGAATCTGGAGACCAGACGGTGGCCAACGCCACCGTCTTCTCCAGCCAAACTCCGGCCACATCAAAATTTGCAGAAATTAAAATGGCAACCAAAATGCATGATCCAGGCATCATTCGAGAGCTGGGGTGATGTACATCACCCCTGTACCACTCAATTCCATTCTAGATCTCTATATTGAGAGAAACCAGAAGTGGAAATTCTGTGGTGTTCATATGAACTTCATGATTTTCAAAAATTGAAAGCATAGCAATGTTGCCTCTATGCAGAGGACTTCAGATCACACAACAACAATGAAAATAGAGCATTATACAAGCTGGTTCGAAGCGAATAACAGTTGAAGTAAACCTTTGAATTGCAAGGCTTTGAGCCACGATCTTTGGATGCTTTTGCTTACAGTAGACACTATGGATCAAGGAGAGAAGGTTTAGGAACTTTGAGATCTGAAGATTGATCAATGAAATCAAAATTCAGATCTGAAAATTTTTAAGAAAAATGGATTAGTTCCTTTAGTGATGGCTAGGATTTCAATTCAGCAGCAATTGGGGCGCCTTAAGGTTGCTAAAATTAGAGGCAATGGCATTGTATTTATAGCTGAGCAAGGCTGAGTTGCATGAACAAATCATGTGCATGGATGGAAAGGGCCTCCATGCATGGGCCTGTACAGGCGCATGGAGGGCCCAATACCACTTGGATTTGCAAGCTTATGCCAAAGGGAATGAGAATGGACGTGCAGAATGAGTGTGCTGAGCCCATGCAATGTAAATTTAATAGATTTTCAAAAATGCACCAACATGTTCATGCTTTCGAAAATGCCATGTCCATACTTGAAATGCAACCTTATGAGTAATGGTTAGAAAGCTTATTGCATAAGGAACAAATGTTATGTTTATCAAAACTCCATTTGGGCCTTGGAAATTAATGAAAATTGAAATTGAAGTGTAGGGTGCAAAACATGCATATGTGAGATATTCAAAATTGGCCAAAGTTCAAGCCCTTCTGTCTCAATGATACAAGTTCCAAATGACACAATCTTCAACATGAAAGTTGTAGATCTTTTCAAGGAAACAAATTTGGACTCAAAATTTGCATCATTTGGATTTTTGATGAAGACGTTATGGGCCCTTGAAGTTGGACTTTTTCACATTTCAATGCATTTGGTCCAAAGTGACCTATAATGTTTTGCATTATCACATGTATTTCTTTTAGAATTTTGAAATTTTGCTCAACATAACATTTGAATTATACATCTTAATATTTCCAATGCATTTGGTCTCACTTCAAAATAATGGAAAATGAAGGGGTTATGTCCTTGGGAAGTTGACCCAAAATTAGGGTTTTAGTCTAAATGACCTATAATGTCTTGGAATGGATGATGAACTTCCAAGCTTCAAATAAATTTTTGATGTACATGAAAGTTGTTCATATGGTCTTTAAGAACATGTTTTCTCTTGGGATCATCTCCATTTGAGAAACACATCAAAAGTTAGGTCTTAGTGTATTTCAAAATAGTCAGATGAATTGACTGATCAACTTCTCAAGTCCAAACCTCATATCTTGATGAATTGATGATTGAGGACACTCAAATAAGTTCAAATATGAATGAAATGATGAGTGAAAGAACTTCCCTTGATTGTATTTTGATCATGGGTTGAGGTTGCTTCATGAGCAAGGCACAGTTGATGAATAGATGAATTAGGGTTTCCTTGGGAAACAAGCCTCAAGCCCCTTGATTTGCTTTGATCAAAATGATGAATTTAGATAATTGGGAGGCATATTTGATGGATGAGAGCTTTGGGAACCATTGCCATGCTTGCTTTCATCTTCTCTTGGCCATATCAATTCACATAGGACCTCCTAGAAGCTTTGGATCTTGTGACTGCTCAAGCTACAAATAAGAGATGTTAGTGACATATTTTTGTGCTTTTAGTTAGTAAAAAAAATGAGAAAAACAATAATATACAATTCAAGTATGCTTGGTGATCTCAAACCACTCACAAGAGAGATCCCACCCTAAAGTTAAGGAGCCAAGATGCTTATGATCCTTGAGGCAATGCAAAATGCAAATGTTATGATGCCATAAGGGATCTTAGGGTCAAAAATGGGGTCTTACAGATGCCCCTATTTAAGGTCATTCTAGCTGGAGAAGTGAAGGTTAAAATCTTCGTCTCAACGAGGTAGAATGGGCTTAAATAATAACAAAGATACAAATTTTGGTCCCTAAGAGACCTCACGATACAAATGTATGTATGCAAAAGATAATACTCTATGGAGATATGTGTCCACAAAGAGGAAAGAAATCCGGGGAAACTGACAATCCATATGAGTAATACACTCAATGGGGCAGAGATTCTGGGGACTCTAATGGGGATAAGAAAGGAAATAAAAATGCGTGAGCAAGTCACAACTTAGAACTTGCTGAGAGACAGGAGAAGAATTCCATGAAAATAAATCAATGGAAAGACTCGAGCTTACTCAAAGGTGCATGTATTAGGGAATACGCCAATACAACAAAACTATCCACAAAGGATACTTCGGATGAAAATCCGGACTCAGATGGGGAGAAATCCACTTAGGGACTTCATAGAGAAATGTCCAAACAAGACCCATCTGAGGAAAAAATAGGATGAGGTATTACCGGTTACTGGGTAATAAGCTCAATGAGACATGTGATCGAAACACCAGTATAAGGGTGAGAGAACAACACGCTCAGGGGGAATGAATTTCTAAGACCAGTATGAGGGTGAGAGATATCAAACATCCAAAATCATCTGAGGAAGACCTAAAAAAGGTATATTTCGACTCAGGAAATCTGACTCCACAGGGGACGAAAAGTCATAATAAGGAGCAGAAGGGAAGGAACACCAGGGATACCGGTTACTAGGCATATAATAGGTGACCGACCAAGCGTGAATTGGGGAATATTTCCAAGACACTCATCATCCAAAAGAGGGCTAAAAAGAAAACTCGATTACAGGATGGGAATTCGACTCTGCACAAGGGGATACGAATCTTACTCGACTGGGGAAGAACAAAAGACTTCGACCAAAGAGCGCATGAGATATATTATCTATTACCGTCAGAACATAGATAACATACTCGCATGGAAGATTACCCACAACCAGTTACTGGGTTAATAAAGGATAAATCGACCGAAAAGAAAGGACATCGGGATACCGAATACTAGGTATAAAATGATGACCAATCAAAGGGAGAAACAATCATTACCAACCAAAGGTAAATGAAAGATGACCCGCCGGGGATACATTTACAAAGGCAATGATCCGGGAGATATATCACCGGTTACTGGGAGATATACTCAAAAGGTGAAGGAATATCAATATTGAATATTGGATAAAGATAATTGTCAAAGAGGGGATTACATATACCAATACTAAATAGAAAACCACATAAGAGTAACCGCCATTGGTTAGGATGAACAAAATGAGGTCAACTCTGCAAAGGGGTAAAAATAGGGTTTACAACTACCAGTATGAGGGTAGAAAACCACAGACTCCGTCAGGCAAAAGATGGACAATTACTGGTTACTGAGTAATCATTCATCTAAACCACGGGGAAGTGCAAGGAAAATCACAAGAAGCCAATCTGGGAACAACTAGAGAGACACAATGAAACAAAACTCATCCCTATGAGGATATAACTTAAGGGGAACTCCATTCCAATATATGTGTTGGGAGGAAACAGAAACAACAATCATCCATGAGGACATAGTCAGTGGGGAATATGGAAGAAAGGATAGACGCTTTCTGCTTATGGGGCTGACTCTACATGGGGAGATCAGACACAAACATCTGCTTGGTGAAATATGTATCACCGAATGGCAGGAGACAACAAACAAAGTTATTTATGGCAAATAATGCGACATGAATATTTGAATGTTAAAATTATGCATATATGCGCGATTTATGTATGATGAATGCTGACAAAACAGACATATCTCGACCAGGTCCACAAATTAACAAACAAACATCCGGTACTACATCCCGAGCGCGAAAGCCAGGTCCACTGGAGAACATCCAATCTGATGGGGCAAAAGATACCAGGAACCAAAGATCTCTGCAGGGGAATGAACATCAGTCATTCCAGCTGGGGACAGAATCAACACACAGATAAAATCCACCATGGGAGCAACTTACTGGGGAAATTATCAGAGGGGAAGATGGAACTTCGTGGGGAACAACCACCAAACAGAAGTTTCCAGGGTCACCCCCATATACTGTATTACTGATGAAATCCCATCTGCTGAGGAGGAATGATTATTACTCCGCTGAAGGAAAGATAAACCTCTTCATCCACCACTCTGCTCGGGAGGAAAACACAAACAGGCTCTGAAGGAAGAGGATACAATCATGCTGGGATTATGAACAAATGTCTTTCCTTGTTGGGAATCATACCATCTTTGGGAGAGCACTGAAGACGTCCCAAATATCCTTTCGTCATTATGAATGTTCACTTTGTTTAAAAATAAATTATGAAAAATTTATTTATTTAAAACAACGATATTTCTCAATTAAAACATGAAAAACATTTTTTGAACAAGAACAAATAAGAGTGCAAAGAATTGGATAAAGGCTCAAATTTATTTGATGGGATGGTAGTCTGCAAATGGCGAGACTCCATAGATCTTTACAAATTTGAAATTGGTGATATATATTGGAAAAGGGCTACATTTAACATAATGACCATTTCTCCACCAACTCTGAATCCGATGTATTTGAAGATTCAGTTGACGATGACTGAGCGGGAATCTCTGACAGATGATAGTTTGTAGAACAAAGTCTTGTCAGGATGCAGTTACTTGCCAAATCCCTAATTTTTGCCTAGATTGCCCCGGGGTGAGATACTCAATCTAGCGGGATATATATTCATTTTTTTATGTCTCTAACTTTTGCCTGGATCGCCCTTTCGGGGTTTCAATCCACCGAGACACTCATTTTTGCCTAAGCCGCCCTTTCAGGTTTTCAACTTAGCGAGCTATTCTGTTTTTATTTTTAGGCGAAGTATTTCTTGACTGCATTTGAATTTACAGGACGAGTGAAATCCTCCCCATCCATATTTGTAAGTATCAAAGCACCGCCTGAAAAGGCTCTCTTAACAACATATGGACCTTCATAGTTTGGAGTCCACTTGCCCCTGGAATCGGGCGTGAAAGACAAGACTTTCTTGAGCACGAGGTCACCTTCTCGAAACACACGAGGCTTGACCTTCTTATCGAAGGCTTTCTTCATCCTTTGCTGATATAATTGACCATGGCACATGGCAATCAATCTCTTCTCTTCTATCGAATTCAGTTGGTCATAACGACTCTGAACCCATTCAACATCAGTCAACTTGGCTTCCATCAAGACTCTCATTGATGGGATCTCCACCTCTACTGGGAGCACAACCTCCATGCCGTAAACAAGAGAAAAAGGGGTTGCCCTGTTGAAGTGCGGACATATGTACGATATCCATGCAAAGCAAATGGCAGCATCTCATGCCAATCTTTGTACATAACAACCATCTTCTGGACAATCTTTTTGATATTCTTGTTAGCAGCTTCGACAACCCCATTCATCTTGGGTCTATAAGGAGAAGAATTATGATGTGCAATCTTGAACTTGCTACACAACTCTTTCATCATCTTGTTGTTCAAGTTAGATCCATTGTCAGTAATGATCTTATCCGGCATACCATAACGGCATATGAGTTGATTCTTGATAAACTTCACAACCACCTGCCTGGTTACGTTTGCATATGACGCCGCTTCGACCCATTTGGTGAAGTAATCAATTGCTACAAGAATAAATCTGTGACCGTTCGACGCTTTCGGCTCTATCATGCCAATCATGTCAATTCCCCACATGGAGAAAGGCCATGGTGATGAAATCACATTCAGAAGTGTCGGGGGAATATGAATCTTATCCGCATAAATATGACACTTATGGCATTTCTTTACATATTTGTAACAGTCAGACTCCATTGTCAGCCAATAGTAGCCTGCTCTCAACATCTTTCTAGCCATGATATGTCCATTGGAATGAGTACCAAATGAACCCTCATGGACCTCAGTCATTAACAGGCCTGCTTCGTGTCTATCCACGCATCTGAGCAAAACCATGTCAAAATTCCTCTTGTAAAGCACTTCACCATTGAGGTAGAAACTGCCTGATAATCTTCTTAAAGTTTTCCTATCTTTCACAGATGCTCCAGGTGGGTAAATCTGATTCTAAAGAAAGCACTTGATATCACAATACCATGGCTTGTCATCTTGCACCTCCTCTACTGCAAATACATAAGCTGGTCTGTCCAAGCGCATCACAGTGATATTGGGAACCTCATTCCAAAGTGTAACCACAATCATTGAAGCAAGTGTAGCAAGTGCATCTGCCATCTGATTCTCATCTCGAGGAATATGATGGAAGTCAACTTCAGTAAAGAACGTTGAAATCCTCCTCGCATAGTCTCTATATGGGATGAGGCCAGGCTGATTTGTCTCCCATTCACCCTTAATCTGATTAACAACAAAAGCCGAATCACCATAAACATCAAGATGTTTGATCCTAAGATCAATACATTCTTCCAATCCCATAATACAGGCCTCATACTCAGCCATATTATTTGTGCATTTGAAAGTTAGCCTTGCTGTAAAAGGAAAATGTGTGTCCTGAGGAGTAATAATCACTGCCCCAATACCATTTCCATATTGATTTACAGCACCATCAAACACCATACTCCATCGGGAACCAGGCTCTGGCCCTTCATCGAGCGTAGGCTCATCGCAATCTTTCATTTTCAAATACAGAATCTCCTCATCTGGGAAGTCATACCGAACTGACTGATAATCCTCAATTGGTTGATGTGCCAAGGGGTCAGCCAAGATACTACCTTTAACAGCTTTCTGAGCTCGATACTCAATATCATACTCAGACAACAACATCTGCCAACGGGAAATCCTCCCAGTTAAAGCAGGCTTCTCAAAGATATACTTGATTGGATCCATTTTGAATATCAACCAAGTCGTATGATTCAACATATACTGGCGTAAGCACTTAGCAGCCCAAGCCAAAGCACAACATGTCTTCTCAAGCGTTGAGTATCGAGACTCACAATCAGTGAACTTCTTACCGAGGTAGTAGATAACATACTCTTTTTTTCCCGATTCGTCTTGATGACCAAGGACACAACCCATTGAGTCTTCAAGCACAGTCAGATACATAATCAATGGTCTCCCTTCCACAGGCGGAGACAGAATCGAAGGCTCAGACAAATACTCTTTGATACTGTCAAAGGCCTTTTGGCAATCCTCGGTCCAATCATGAGACTGATCTTTCCAGAGGAGCTTGAATATCGGCGCACATGTGGCAGTCATGTGGGATATAAATCTGGAAATATAATTCAAGCGGCCAAGAAAACCTCGGACTTGCTTCTCAGTTTTGGGCGCATGAATCTCTTGTATTGCTTTGACCTTGGCGGGATCAACCTTAATACCTCTCTCGCTGACGATAAAGCCTAATAACTTGCCGGAACGGACTCCAAATGTACACGTGTTAGGATTTAGACGAAGTTTATACTTCCTCAAACGATGAAAAAGCTTCAACAAGTGTTCTACCTGTTCAACTTCCGTTCTTGACTTTGCAATCATATCATCAACATATACCTCGATCTCCTTGTGCATCATATCATGAAACAAGGTAGTCATAGCTCGTTGGTACGTGGCACCGACATTCTTCAAACCGAAGGGTATCACTCGATAACAGAATGTTCCCCAAGGTGTGATGAATGTTGTCTTCTCCATATCCTCGGGTGCCATCTTAATTTGATTATATCCGGAAAATCCGTCCATAAACGAGAAGACATTGAATTTAGGTGTATTATCTACCAACATACCAATATGAGGTAGAGGAAAATCATCTTTCGGACTAGTTTTATTCAAGTCTCTATAGTCTACACACATTCGGACTTTTCCATCTTCCTTAGGCATAGGCACAATATTGGCCACCCATTGAGGACATGTAGAAGTCACCATAAACCCCGCATCAATTTGCTTCTGAACTTCCTCTTTGATCTTCACTGCCATATCAGGATGAGTTCTTCTGAGCTTCTGCTTCACGGGCACACACTCAGGCTTTAAAGGCAGGAAATGTTGCACGATATCACTATCCAGACCAGGCATGTCTTCATATGACCAGGCAAAGACGTCGACATATTCTCGTAGCAACTCAATCAACCCCTTCTTAACAGATTCTTCCAGAAGTGCCCTAATCTTTACTTCTCTCACATAATCTTCAGACCCCAAGTTGACCGTTTCCAGATTCTCAAGATGCGGCTAAATGATCTTCTCTTCGTGCTCAAGTAGACGGGTGATCTCATCAGGAATCTCTTCAACATCATCTTCTTCTGCCTCAAATACAGGAAACTCAAAGTTGGGAGATGGTTTTGGATCATTATGTTCAATGGGTTTGATCAACCTGCATAATGATTTTGGATACAAAGAGATTTTAGAATTCAAACAAGGCAAATCATTATGTAGATGAAAAGATCGTTTTTATTCTTATTTTTAGGGTTTTATGTGATCACCAATTTCATGCAAAAGCGAAAAGGGAAAATAATTGGAAAAACAAACATTTAACATGAATTTATTGAATGAAAATATCATTGTATTTATGAGCCAACAATGTCATCACTCCTCCTTTTGGCATGGGAGGAGGGTTTTTAAACACAATGAACATTACTTTGACTTATGGATAACTGTTGGAACATCAACAGCGACCCAATTATTACAGACCCCTCCAGGGATGACAAAGTTGCCAGAATCTTCCTCTGCATCCTCTTCCAGAATGGCAGCAACTTCCTCATCTTGACCAGTGTGCATGAATCCACCACTCTTGAACAACCCTTGCTTGTTGAAGACGCCAGAAGAGTACCCTATGCCAGCCCGGGATTTGTTGTCTTCCAGCTTAATCATTTGTCCCCAATCCAGTAGTTGTACCATGCTCAATGGCCAACTTAGCATCTTTATAGGACACAAATGAAGAAGTTCCTTTCTTAATAGGCTCAGCAATATATAAAGCTTGGAACGACGTTCCAACTTCATCCTCAGCATCTATGTAAGAAAAGGAAGACAAATGGCTAACCAGGAGAGCCTTTTCTTCCCCTACCACCACCAACTTCTTGTTTTTGACAAACTTTAATTTCTGGTGTAGGGTGGATGTCACGACGCCTGCCTCATGAATCCATGGTCTGCCCAATAGACAACTATACGATGGGTGAATATCCATGACTTGTGAAATTCTGGTATCAGATATGAGATGTCGAATGTAATGTCACGACACTAATATCTGAATTACACTAACAGAAGAAAGATATAGAAAAGTAATGTAGAAGATACACAAGCAATTGTTAACCCATTCGGTCCAACTCACCTACATCTGGGGGCTACCAAGCCAGGAAGGAAATTCACTAAAATAGAATCAGTTCAAAGACTCTCCGTACACTTCAACAAGTTACAGTCTTTCTCACCTAATCTCTACCCGTGCAATTTCTACCTAAGCACTCTTAGATATGAGAACCCACTCACTTCCCTACAATCACACCTGTGATCTTAAACAATAATCCCTTGAGAAAAGAAAATACTTTTCAATAACACACTCTTGATTTTACTTCACAATTTCAATCAAGAAGACACACTCTTGATCTTGCTTCACAACTTTGATCAAGAAGACACACACTTGATCTTGCTTCACAACTTTGATCAAGTAGACACACACTCTTGCTTAACAGCTTTAGAGTGACAAATTACAACCACAAATCAGTCCAATTCAATCATCAAAAAATGACTTGAATGGCTTACAAGTCTTACGACTAAACAGACACAAACCCTAGCTCTCTCTCTCTATATTTCGCTCAGTATTGGTTGTGTGTTAAAACAGGTTTTCTAAGTCCCTTTTTATAGAAGCTTTCAGCTGGGCTTAGACATCTTGAAAACCCTAAATCTATTTTCCAATCAAATCTTTTTATAACAGTTGGTTGGATCTCCTTGGAAAATAAGTAAATCAGGTTGTAATCCATGATTGAATGCGCCAACTAATCAGATCTTCAATCATACATAGACTGCCATTAATTGTGCAATCGCAAAACACCAGACATTCATACTGAATGTTCTGTGTACAGGATGTCATGACATCGAGTCTGACATCCTGGAAAAATCCTGCATAATTCAATAATTCTTTTTATAACTTCCAGCAGGTACAACCATATCAGATGCCATGACCTTGTATATGACATCTTGAAACACTCCTGCATGAGCATGTCTTTCATTTGAGCTCCAGCAGGTACATACCATATCAGATGCCATGACCTTGTGTATGACATTCTGGAACAATTCTACATGAACATGTTCTTGAACTCCAGCAGGTACATAGGATATCTTATGTTAAGACATCATACATAACATCTTGTGAACACTCTTTGTTTTACCAAAATTGCTGCCAATATTAAGAATCAACAAACTCCCCCTTTGGCAAATTTTGGCTAAAACATATATCTGTCCTTTTTGTTCACAAGGTAAACTATCAGCAGTTAAACAACATAACAATAGTTTAAACAACAACAGAAGCAACACAATTACTAGCTTATAGTTACTAGTAATACACACATGCACAAGGGTACTTCTCCTCCCCCTAAATCTGTGCAACAAAAACAGAATTACTAGTTATGGATGCAACTAGTAAGACACACAAATGCACAAGGGTACTCCTTCTCCCCCTAAATCTGTGCATACTTCAAATAACAACTACTGTAACTCCAGCACCTGTACCAGCCAGAATGTCATTCTGACATCTGCTTCAACATCAACACCTGTGCACCATATTAGACATCTTCTTTGACATCTGTAAACAGAACATCATTCTGTTTTAACACCTTTGCACTTCCTTCAATAATGGTTGTCCTTCAGTTCAACTACATACAACTCACCACTCCACAAATGCTTCCACATTCCACATTAACACTTCTCCCCCTTTTTAGTCAAAATTGACCAAAGGTGACCAATTAGACAAAATAAATGTCAATTAGTCCATCAGAGAATGTCAGGACAGATGTTATAACATTAAACATGTTAAAACATAACAGTTAAGCAGTACAAACCATCATTATACACAGCTGTGATAGCTGAGATAATGAATAAATCTAAGGAACTCATTAAGATCCCAAAATATTACAAACAGGCATCAATAAGGACTGCCACAAATTACACATTTTTTTAAAAAAACAATAAAACTTCAGCATCCATACAACAACAGCAGAACAACTTCCCAAAAAAAACAGTCACAACTGTCTTCACAGCACACCTCACACAGTCTTTCAGTCTTCAATACAGAAGGGGGGGGGGGGGGAACCATCAATCAGAGGAAGAAGTATCACCTTCACCTTCAGAGTCTTCAGAGCTTTCAGAGCTACACTGGATTGGGCTTTTGCATCTGAATTCTTAGCATCCTTCTCCATTTCTTCCTTTTCCATGCTACAGATAAGAACTTCCAAAGCTTATTTTCTTGCCTTGGCCACCCTTATACCATTCTCCAATTCCTTGCAGGTATCTTTTAGTTGGTCAATTAAGCTCCCTTGAGATGCAGGTTCCCTTCTGGCAGATGTCATAACAACATCATTGACATGACTTCCCTCAAATAACTTATAATGAATGGATAGAGGGGGTTTTATTCTGCTTGGCATGTCACTTGTATTGAGAATGCCTGGTTGTTGACTCAAGATAATACCACAAATAATGGATGGGAAGGCAATGGGCAACTTCACAACATTTGTGGAGGCATGTATGATGGTTTGATCAAATATAAACTTTCCAAAGTCATAGTTTATCTTGATTCCAATTGCATGAATGATTCTTCCAAGACCAATGGAGATGGTAGAGATATGATTAGTAGGCACCCAGTTGGCTGAACCAATCTTGTGTAAGATGGCATATTTGACAGTGAGCTTGCCAGCTGATAAGTGATTCCTACTAGGCCATTCCTTAACTTGGCCAGCTGTAATAACCCTACAGACCTCATTATTTGTAGTCTCTAGGTCCACTCCTCCATCAGTTCCTCTTCCTAGGAACTTGTTGATAATACTTGGTGAGAATTTCACACATTTTCCCCTTACAAACACCTTGCAGAACTCCCTGCTGCTCTTTTCATAAATATCCTCAGGGATATTCACAATGAACTCTTTTACCAACCCCTCATAACATTGGGGTAGAGCTACCACAGTCTTCATTAGTCCAACATTTTTGATCAAATCAATTACTTCCTTTACCTCTACAGCCTCTTTTCCAAGCTCTCTTTCAACAGCTATCCTCCTCTGAATGACAAATTTCCATTTTGCAGCACCATCTTCTAGATGAAAGGAGATATTGTCTAGGTGCACAGCAGCAGCTTTGCCAGGAGACTTCTGAACAGTCTTCCTTTTTGCAGGAGAGATGTCTTGGACTTCGTCTTCGACATCCTCCTCAGAGTCAGAACTGTCTCTTTCTTTGCTTTTCCTAACCCCAACTTTTCTCCAGGATTTTGAGGGTCCTACACCAGCAGCCCCTTTCACTCTTGCTGTTCTCATTTTAGCCACACTTTTCCCTTTCCTAGTTATCAGTTTCTCAGCTACACTAGGTTTAACAAGATGGACCAAAGGATCATCCTCTTCTTCAGAGTTTTCTTCCTCTAGGTCAATAATATTCTCCTGAGGCATTTTTGTTGGTTTCTTGCTAGGTGGGGTTTTACCTAGAGAGCATAGCCCCTCAGCAGCAACTTCCTTTTTTGATCTAGACGAATTATCATCTTTATCAGCATGAGGTTCCTCCTCAGGTGAGGGGTCCTTCTGGACAGAGGGGTAGAAACCCCTTTGACTTCATGCCCTTCACTTAGAATCCTAGTGACTAGGTTCCTAATGGCACGATCAACATAATGCATGTCTTTTGGAAGAGAAGATTTACCAGGGGTATCACCTTGCTCATCTCCAGCCTTGGAGGAGGGACCTGAGGTGTCACCTGGTATCACGCAAAGTGGAGTAACGTCCAACACGTCTTCATCTAGAAACTCCATGGAGGGAGTCTTTGCATGGTGAGAGGATTTTGAACTAGATGATGATGGATGTTGAGACATTTTGTAGAACTTTTGAGAGAAGTTTCTTTGCCCTAGCTGAGTTTCTCTGAGAAGTTGGATGGAGATGGAGATTGTTGTATTTTGGTAGAGTGTGTTGAGGGCATAGATACTATTCTCAATGCTAGGGAATGATTTATCATTAATGTGGCTCTTTCTTTTAAGAGGGCAAACACGATTTTTATTTCCTTTTCTTTTCCACTTTAATTGCCATAATTTCACAAGAGTCCAAATCCCTAATTTACCTCTCTCATATTCAATTTGAATTTCTCCCAAATTCCTTGCTACTTTGTCAGCTAGTTCCAGTCTATGCTTTAGACATATGAATTTGTCTTCCACGAATTTTCTAATGGAGTGATAATAGTAAAAACAGTGCTTGGTCCATCTGTGTTGAATATGATTTTTGGACCTAGTTTCAGTATTCAGGTTGTCATAATACAATGTCATGACATCGTGTGTGACATTGTATGCAATCATCAGTAGTTTCATCCACCTCAGTTGAGTCCAACTGCTTTCATCTTCTATATGAACGCCATTTTTACCTTTCACATGTGCAGGAGCAGATGTCATCCCAATCTTCTCTACATTGTGTTTGGCATTTTTGCACACAGTCCCTTGTGACCTAGTTCCAACAATGCTCTCTCCAGTTCCAGACTGCCCATGACTGGTCACATGTCTACTTGTTTGATCTAACCTCTCAGTTGTTTAAGCCATCATAACCTTTTCTCCTATGAAGGTGAGGTTAAGTCTGAGCTTCTGACATTTCCCACAGACTTGTCTTTCATCACTCTTGAGGGTTCTTCTAACATCTATACTCATCTTCATCCCTTTCTCTTTGACATAGGAACACTTTAAGGAATAATCTTTTTGAGAGCTCCACATGTAGCAGTTGTCTTTGGTCCTGATTCCTTTCATAATCACTTCACTATCTTTGTTAGAAATTAGGCATTCAGTTTAGGTGAAGTTAACATTCAGACCTTGATCACATAGTTGACTGATGCTTATTAGATTTGCAGTCAAGCCCTTAACAAGTAGAACCTTGTCAAGTTCAAGAACTCCAGGACAATCAAGCTTACCTGTTCCCTTGATTTCACCTTCTGCTCCATCTGCAAAGGTTACATGGCTTATGGTATGATGTTACAGGTCCAGTTAGCAGGTCTTGGTTTCCAGTCATGTGTCTGGAACAACTACTATCAAAGTACCACTCTTCTTTGGCTGAGACTTTGAGGGGAATGTGAGCTATTAGACTTGTAACATTAGTCTTAGGAACCCATTTCTTCTTGATGATAGGTCTGTGCTGTTTGGGTCTGGGTTGATAGTGATTCTGATGTTGAGCAGGCCTAAGGTAACCATACAGTTTATAGCAGAAAGGTTTCAGATGACCAAATTTCCCATAGTAATGGCATCTCCATCTTTGTTGTTTCCCCTTCTGCTGTTTTCTCCTCTGATGTTGTGACATATGATGTGACATCACAGGTTTAGTTTTATTATGGATGCACTTAGGTTTGGGACCAGTGTTACTGCTCTCAGGCTTTGAGTCATTATACCCAATGCCAGATTTGTCTCCAGTCATTTGTCTAGTTTGGAGAATCATGTCTAAAGAGTAAGATCCATTACTTAACATCCTTACATACTTGGTCATTTATTCTAGTTTAGAGTTTAGGAACATGGCTTCAGTTTTCAGCTTAGAGATGGTTTTCACATGGTCTGCCTTTTCACTTTCCAGCTGTGCTATCTTCTAACTTTCAGCTTGTGGATTTTCAACTAGCTTGGCATTCAGAACCACTGCTTCTGTTTGTAATTTGGAGATAGTTTCCAAGTATTCTACCTTCTCATTCTCAAGTTGAGTCATTTCCTTCTTTTGGCTTTCAACCTGTTTTCACAACTCTACACTTTTGTGACAGAGCTTTCTGTAGGTAGAGGCTAATTCTTCAAAGGTTACTTCATCATCACTTGATTCTTCATCAGATCCCCATCTTCCTGTCAAGGCAGTCACAAGATTTGCAGCCTCCTCTGTTTCACTTTCATCAGACCAAGTGGCAGCAAGACTCATCTTCTGCTTCTTGAGGTAGGTTCCACATTCGGTCCTAATGTGTCCATACCCATCACATTCATAGAACTGTACCTCTTTTCCTTCTTTGAGCTTCTCATCTGATCTTGCTCTTCTACCAACATTGTTGGATTTACTGATGTCAGATGAGATGTTCCTAACATTTGCCTTAGATCTTACATCCATCTTTTTTAACAGTTTATTGAACTGTCTTCCCAGCATGGCCACCTCATTCACCAAATCTTTGTCAACCTCCTGACTCCTTTCTTCTTCTGTGTTTGACATAAAGGGCATGCTCTTTGTTTTCTTTTCAACACCATCATTTAATCCCATCTCAAAGGTTTAGAGGGAACCAATTAGCTCATCAACCCTCATGTTGGAAATGTCTTGAGAATCATCTATGGCAGTCACCTTCATTGCAAATCTCTTAGGGAGTGACCTAAGTATTTTCCTTATCAGTTTTTCATCTGTCATCTTCTCTCCCAAGGCTCCTGAGGCATTAGCAATTTCAAGGATACTCATGTGAAATTCATGAATGTTTTCATCTTCTTTCATCCTTAAGTTTTCAAACTTGGAGGTGAGCAGCTGAAGTCTAGACATCTTTACCCTAGAGGTGCCCTCATGAGTGGTCTTGAGAATGTCCCAAGCATCTTTGGCCACTTCACAGTTGTTTACCAACCTGAAAATATTTTTGTCTACCCTATTGAAAATTGCATTCAATGCTTTAGAGTTTCCAAGAGCTAGATCATTTTCCTCCTTGGACCATTGTTCTTCAGGCTTCTTCTCAGTAGTGGCTTCTCCTTCTTTAGTAATGATAGGATGCACCCAGCCTGTTAACACTGCTTTCCACGCCTTGTTATCAAGAGATTTTAGAAAGGCTACCATCCGAGGCTTCCAATAGTCATAGTTAGAACCATCCAAAATTGGTGGCCTATGAACAGATCCTCCATCTCTCTCCATTGAACCATAAAGTATTGTCCCTAGATCTCACCCAGAACCAGAGCAGGATGCCTGCTCTGATACCAATTGAAATTTTGGTATCAGATATGAGATGTTGAATGCAATGCCACGACACTAATATTTGAATTAGACCAATAGAAGAAAGATATAGAAAGGTAATGCAGAAGATACACAAGCAATTGTTAACCCAGTTCGATCCAACTCACCTACATCTGGGGGCTACCAAGCTAGGAAGGAAATTCACTAAAATAGAATCAGTTCAAAGACTCTCCGTACACTTCAACAAGTTACAGTCTTTCTCACCTAATCTCTACCCGTGCAATTTCTACCTAAGCACTCTTAGATATGAGAACCCAGTCACTTCCCTACAATCACACCTGTGATCTTAAACAATAATCCCTTGAGAAAAGAAAACACTTTTCAATAACACACTCTTGATTTTACTTCACAATTTCAATCAAGAAGACACACTCTTGATCTTGCTTCACAGCTTTGATCAAGAAAATACACACTTGATCTTGCTTCACAACTTTGATCAAGTAGACACACACTCTTGTTTAACAGCTTTAGAGTGACAAATTACAACCACAATTCTGTCCAATTCAATCATCAAAAGATGACTTGAATGGCTTACAAGTCTTACGACTAAACAGACACAAACCCTAGCTCTCTCTATATATTTCGCTCAGTATTGGTTGTGTGTTAAAACAGGTTTTCTAAGTCCCTTTTTATAGAAGCTTTCAGCTGGGCTTGGACATCTTGAAAACCCTAAATATATTTTCCAATCAAGTCTTTTTATAACAGTTGGTTAGATCTCCTTGGAAAATAAGTAAATCAGGTTGTAATCCATGATTGAATGCGCCAGCTAATCAGATCTTCAATCATACATAGATTGCCATTAATTGTGCAATCGCAAAACACCAGACATTCATACTGAATATTCTGTGTACAGGATGTCATGACATCGGGTCTGACATCCTGGAAAAATCCTGCATAATTCAATAATTCCTTTTATAACTTCCAGCAGGTACAACCATATCAGATGCCATGACCTTGTGTATGACATCTTGAAACACTCCTGCATGAACATGTCTTTCATTTGAGCTCGAGCAGGTACATACCATATCAGATGCCATGACCTTGTGTATGACATTCTGAAACAATTCTGCATGAACATGTTCTTGAACTCCAGCAGGTACATAGGATATCTTATGTTAAGACATCACACATAACATCTTGTGAACACTCTTTGTTTTACCAAAATTGCTGCCAATATTAAGAATCAACAACCTGGAATGTGATCTGGAAATCACTTTGTCCAATTTTGACTGGGAGCTCAACCTCTCCAATCACAGTTTTACGGGACCCATCGAAAGCTTTCACCACCACTCCAATTTGCCTCATGGGAGGCCCCTGATATGACAATTTAGCAAGAGTGGATTTTGGCAACACATTCAACGATGATCCAGTGTCCACCAGCACATTGGACATGGCATCATCTTTGCAGCTCATTGATATGTGTAATGCCAAGTTGTGGTCTCTTCCCTCCTCGGGGAGATCAGTATCACAAAAACTCAAATTGTTACAAGCGGTGATGTTTGCAACAATACTTTCAAATTGTTCTATTGTGACGTCATGATCTACATACGCCACGTCCAACACCTTCTGCAGAGCTTCTCAGTGTGGTTCTGAGTTCATCAACAAAGATAGTACAAAGATCTTTGATGGCGTCTGTAGAAGCTGATCTACCACGTTGTACTCACTCCTTTTGATGAGCCTCAACATCTTATCATAGTCTTCCTTCACATTGCCATTCTAGCCAACAAAGATAGGAGTTTTTACAACAGAGGCAGGTTTGGCGACAAGTGCCGGATTCGGAGCATTCACATCAGTCCCAACTGGATGTTCAGCATAATCAACAACATCAGCCCTTCGATTATCAGCTTGGGGTTTCGGCGGAGCCGAGAAGACACGACCACTACGGGTTAGGCCGCTGACGTCGGCAATATTAACAACAGAGGTAGAGGGTAGGGGCACCTCCTTCCCATCCTCCAATGCCATAACATTGTAGCGATAGTGGACCGCCTTCTCGGAAGAGTATGGCACAGGGCCAGCTGGTTTAATGATCAAAGAAGGAGAAACCTTTTGCTTGCTACCATCGTACTTGATAATAACAGGCTCAGGGATCCGAAACACCGGAGAAATTACATTGACTTCATCAGCATCTTCATCAACATTTCTGTTATGAAGTATCTCAATGACTCCTTCATCTAACATTTCTTGAATGTCTTTACGGACTTGGCGACATCCTCTTTGATTGACAGTGCAAACTCGGCATCTGTCGTGGTTGTGCTCATAATGACTGTACTCACACAGTAGTCTATGCATCTCGACCAGAGATTATCGAATATGGCTGACATATTTGACTTTGCATTTACCGGGGCAGCCCTGGACCATGTTGACGGAGGATTTCCCATGCTCGAGCAATGGGTTCTTCTTCACATTAGGACCTACGTCCTCGAAACACAGAATACCACATCTCACAAGGTCTTGAACCTTGGTCTTTAGTGGGTAGCAGTTTTCCACGTCATGTCCGGGAGCACCGGAATGATAAACACAATGTAATTCGGGCTTATACCACCACTGAGGGTTGGTAGGTATAGCCGGTGGGTCTCGTGGAGTAATCAATTTCCTCTCTATCAAAGAGGGATACAATTCAACATAGGTCATGGGAATAAGATCGAAGGTGACCCTCTTCCTCTTATAGCTTGTACTGGCTTGACTATTGTTTCGAGGCTGGTAGGCCTGCTGTTAAGGACGGTGTTGTTGTTGCTGATATTGCGGATGTTGTTGTTGCTGATTATTATTGTGATGTTGATATTGCTGATTATCTCTGAAAACAGGTGCTATGTGAGCCACCTGATGCTGGTTACCGGCAGGACGCACGATCTTCCTCCTTACTAAGGGTCTTCTTGGTTTAACATGGGAGGTCACAACATGTGCTCACCATCTTTCTTCTTTTCAAACGTCTCATACCGTTTGGCAGAAGAGCCTTCTTCTCTGGTCAGGCGCCCTTCCTTGACTCCCTCTTCCAGACGCATCCCCATGTTCACCATCTCGGTGAAATCAGAAGGAGCGCTGGCAATCATCCGCTCGTAATAAAAAGAACTCAAGGTCTTCAGAAAGATCTTGGTCATTTCCTTCTCCTCCAGCGGGGGCACAATCTGTGCTGCTAGCTCTCGCCACCTCTGGGCATACTCTTTAAAAGTTTCTTTGTCCTTATGGGACATGGCCCTCAATTGATCCCTATCGGGAGCCATATCCACGTTATACTTGTATTGCTTGACGAAGGCCTCGCCAAGGTCATTGAAGGATCGAATGTTCGCACTGTCCAAGCCCATATACCATCTTAGGACAGCACCGGACAAACTATCCTGGAAGTAGTGAATGAGTAGTTGATCATTGTCGGTCTGAGTCGACATCTTCCTGGCATACATGACCAGATGGCTGAGAGGGCAAGTATTTCCCTTGTACTTTTCAAAGTCAGATACCTTGAACTTTATAGGGATTTTTACATTAGGGACCAAACAGAGTTCGGCAACAGACTTGCCGAAAAGGTCTTTTCCTCTAAGGGTCTTCAATTCCTTGCGGAGCTCAAGAAACTGATCATTCATAGAATCCATCTTTTCATAGACATCTAGGCCCTCAGACGGCTCAGAATGATAAATGGTGTCGTCTACTCTAGGCATAGTATGCACGACAGGAGGAGGAACGGCTAGGACCGGGCTAGATGCCAACAGAGAAGCAAAAGTGGGTGCAGGACACCCAGGCATGAAGTTGGGAGGCATCCCCCACGGAAACTCGGCTGGCATGGCTGTTGGTGCGAAGTGGGCGCTGGCCGCAGGCACGGTTGAAGAGACAATCTCAGAGATGACTGTCCTCTGGGGAGGAGTTGAAGGTGTTGGAGACGACTGGCTCTGGGCAGCCATGAATGACTCCATCAGGGCAGTCAATCTGGCTACTTCCTCCTTGAGTTCACGGTTTTCTTGCTCCAAATGATCCATTAGTCTTGACGCGTTGGCTCGGGTGTAGTACCGGTGAGTCAGCTTGTCTTCAAAATAAATGAAGAACACAGAGTTAGACCATAGAACAAGAAGCCTGGAGCAAAACCTGCTTATGCACATGATGCATGCAATGCTTGTGCATATGATTTATTTTTTAATCAAAGGAACTTTAGAGTCCTATTTGCAAATATTGAAAATATTAATCATTTAGATATTTATGGAAACATCATATCAATAATATCAGGAAAATATTTTTTACACCAAAGAAATACAGTCCTGGTAACCAAATACAATACAAGAGAGAAGGAAAATGAACATCCTATGGTACCCTAGAAGTAATCATCTAAAGCTCTGGAGACTGGAAGATAAGATGCACGAAGCCTTTTCACCTCCCTCTCATAGGCTGCCTCCATGTCTGCCTTCTCTTTGGCGAGTCATCATACTTCCTCTTCCAAAACTTGGAAGGCTGAGGAAGTAGGGAAGTCCATGCATCATCAGGATCATCTATAATCTGGTGCTCAAGGAACTCTATCAAAGCATCCTTCTCTCTGATCTGCTGAAGCAACTCCTCTCGTTCACGGATCCAAGCACGTAAACGATCTTCGTCTTTCAACTCCTCTACTCCTTGGTCAGGAAGGGTTGAAGGCCCAGCCACAACCAAAGGTGTAGGTCTTGGATACTCATAAGGCATGAGGTACTCGGAAGCTCTCCTCCTAACCCAAGAAGTATAAGGCTCCAAAGCGATACAGTTCTTCGGACCTAGCTCCTTCCTTCCCTTCCTATGGATCTTGCCCCAAGCGCGAACCATCCTGCCCTTCAAGCCTTGGGGATCTTTACCCTACTAAAAGAACACACCTTCTAACAGAATGTTATTAGGTTTATCCTTTAGGGGGAACCCATGCTGACGACGTGCTAAAATAGGGTTGTAGTTAATCCCACCACATGTACCAAGAAGAGGCACATTGGAGAATTCACCACAAGAGTCAATAATCTGCACACCATCATATACACGATTGTACCAAAAGATATTATCATTAGTGAGAGACATAAGTCTCGTGGACCACCATAGACATCCTTTATTCTCCTTGAAGGCGACCGTCTGTGGCAAGTGCGAAATAAACCTCTTGTATAACAAAGGCAAACAACACACAATGGTACCAACACCCTTTGCATTCCTCATATACAAAGAAAAGTAAGTGTCACTCAACAGAGTCGGAACGAGATTAAGAGTAGAGAAGATCCTAATAGCGTTCACATCCATAAATTTGTCGATGTTGGGGAATAACACTAGCCCATAGATGAGAAGTACAAATATGGCCTCAAAGGCGTCCTCACTCATGGCCTTCCCATACATAGTAGCTTGAGCAATGAGGAACTCATAAGAGAGACCTTGAATTCCACCTTTGGTAGTCATATGAGCACCAACCAGAGATTCATCTATATGCAACATATCAGCTATCTCTTGAGAAGTAGGAACATTCTCTAAGCCACTGAACGGCAACTGGTCTAGAATAGGTATACCCACAAGGTAGGCATACTCCTCAAGCGTAGGTGTTGCACCCCAAAATTTGCCCTCTATTTTTAACTCTAACCAATTTTTTGTTTCACATTCATTTGCATCATCTTCATAGCATAACATTTTTTCTGTCTTAATATTAGCCAGAATAATTTCTCGGAATTTACAAACAGACTGGTCAAATTAACTTTTTAACTGTGCCTAAAATTAGTCAACGAAAAAATGTCAAGTTTAAGTTTGCAAATGTCGGTAACATTAATCTGCGGTTCACGTGGTTTAATTTGACATACTAAAAATATTTTTACGACTATTTTTGGTCATATGTTGATCAGTCTGAGCGGTTTAAACGGTCATAATTTTTATTTCAAAATCCGACCAAACGCTGTATTTTTCCGAGTCATTTATTTCGCGCTGATTATTTTGACATGTTCATTTTATTTTTTCGAGCATTTTGGTGCCCGACTTTTTTTTTTTTTTTGAGTCTATTTATTTTTATATTGGGTCTAGAATAAATAAATAGGTTAATTAGTTTTTATTTTAATTTTAACTATTTTAATTATTTAACTTTATTCAGTTTTTAATTCAATATTGGGTCTAGAATAAATAAATAGGTTAATTAGTTTTTATTTTAATTTTAACTATTTTAATTATTTAACTCTATTCAGTTTTTAATTTAATATTGGGTTTCAAAATAAACTTAGGCCCATTATCATTAACCTAATTTGTTCCTATATATATTTACTAGCATGACTGATAGAGAGAGGCCGAAAGACAGAACGAAAAAGAGAAACTGAGAGTGGCTGATCTATACTATCGTACACACAGTTTGGTAATAGTTTATATATGATATATACTTTATCTATTTTGTTGATATATTTGATTATGTTTTCGAATCGGATCGTGTCAATACGCCGTTTTCACATATACGTGTATGAGGCGTGACATTTGTGTTATCCGATCCAGTTGCGATGATCGCAATTTTGCGCTAGCAACGCCGTTGTTTTTTTTAATTCATTTTTTTTATATATATACATATATTTAGATCTGCACATATTTTTTTTCATAACTAACTACCCTGATTTTTCCTAAACCCTGACAATTTCGCCACAAACTCTAAATTTCAAACCTAAAACTTTAACCGTGTTGTTTCCTCTAAACCATAAACCTTTTCTTAAACCTTAACAAACCTTATTATTATTTCCTATTTTCGCTCATATTTATGTTATTCATACACTGTAACTGCTTCGCACTTGTAATATTTTAAGTTTTAACTTGTAATATTTTCAGTTTTACTTTTCGCCATCTTTATTATGTAACTGCACCAAAGCGTTGTAATAATTAGGGTTTTATTTTCTGCCATTGATTTTCTGCCATTTTATTTTTCTGCCATTTAAATTTCTGCCATTAATCATATATTAACTGTGTGGTTTAGTAATGTAAGGCGTGAAAATCTACTAAATTAATTATTTAATATTTTTCTATAACCTTTATATTTTTTGTAAATAAATAATAAATACTAACTATTTTAATAACTTTTTTTTATTACTTACTTATAATAATAAATCCTTATATATTTTGTAAATAAAATCTAATTGACCATTTTTCTAATTGAATAATACTAATAAACCTATTAATCTAATGATTTGATATTTTCTATAATATTTATTTATTTTGTAAATAACTAACTTAATATTTTTCATATAACTCTTTTATTTTATAATTTGTACATTAATGTATTTTAAATTCTTTTATTATTACTAATTTATTTTAAACTCATATTTTTTCTAATAACTTCTAAAAAAATCTAACTTGTCTAACCTAAAATAATTTCTTTTAAAATTCTAACCTTTTTATTATCACTTTATTATTATTGTTATTTTATTATTGCTTTATTACCATTGTTTATTTATTATTTTATTATTATTTGCTTTTATCTATTCTATTTTTGCTTCATTATTTTCCTTATTTTAATTTTGTTTTATTTATAATATTAGGAACAAATGTATAGGTTGTAAATTTATTCTTTCTCGCCTGGTTATTATGTATCTGTCCCATAGCCATGTAATAGTTTAGGAATTTATTTTTCTTGCTTTTATTTTTGTAAATATTTATTACGTGGTTAGTAATTTAGGGAGTGCAAAAAACTAACTGTAAATAATTGAACTTAGAAAATTAAATTCAAGACAAATATCTGAAAAATAACACTCACACACGTAAGTCGATTGTTGATCGCCATCTGTACTTCCTAGGGTATTCCTCTTGGTTGCCTTCTTTAAATGGTCAAGTCCCTCGAAAATAGGGGTGTCTTAAGCAAAGTCCCTTCAAACAGAAAAATCATCAAGTCCCTATAAACTTAAAAGATCAAGTCCCTACGAGGTTGCCTATGATAAATGATCTTGTCCCTTCGGTAAATATGATGATAGTCCCTACGAGTTGCTAAAGACACCCCTTATGTTGCCTTCATTGACCATACGATGACCCTACACCCGTCCCTTAAACACATCCAAGGTAATGACTACCTATTCCTTAATAATAGGGACAATCTTACCATTGAAAGAACATACGAAAACACGAAAGACTTAATCTAGGGTAGGTATCTCATAGTTACTTGCTCACACTTTTCAAAATTACTTTTACACCTCACAATTTCTAAACTAGGCTTTGTATACACCCATACGAGGGTCATTACAAAGTACTTAAAGAAATTTTTCTAATCACACACTACACTCTTGCAAACAAACAAAGTGAGCTAAGTAACTAAGAGCCCATGGATAACCATGGATATAAAGGGTGCTAATACCTTCCCTTTGTATAACCTACCCCCCGAACTCAAAATCCTTTTAAGGTCTTTCCTGTTCTTTTATGTCCTTTCCTTTTGGATAAAATAAAAGTCGGTGGAGACTCTTGCTATCCGCAACATTTAACTAAAGTCAGTTCTCCCACCGTGTTACAGTAGGCAAAAGCTGAAAGTCCAAAAATGTGAAGCAACAATACAAGGGATCATAGAACTGCACCAATACACTCATCAATCCTTCGTCCACTTGAGTAGTCAGAACAGATAAAAGCTTCCCAAAACGAACCTTGAAACCCAAGAGATCTAATACATAGGATGTCAAATTCCTTTACTCTTTCAAGTCGGGTTGTCTGAAACTGTACTTCTATGTATTCCTTCTTTGTCTTTCCATGTCTGAAAATTAGCAAATAAACCTCTTAAGTTCCTCGAAAAGTTTCTCATTATTTGATGATATGGATGCAAATGGGTGCATGAGTGCAATAATCACACTCAAGGATCAAGCAAAGCACACCAAACAAAGGTCATGGGATGGATCATGTCATCCTTAATATCAATCATCCATTTTGGTGGATTATGGTTTACACCTTATCAACACCCAAGTTCCATTGATATTAAGGATACAAGAACGGATCAACCATGAATCAAGGGTTTGTTGCAAGTCACGAGCATGGAGTCTCGGTTAAGAACCACCCAAAGGGAGTGTACTAGGGTTTAGACCTGCCAAACATGTTCTACAAGAGGTTCCCATAGTCATCATCCCATCTTTTGGATATTATTGGATAAACGACTACTCGTATTCCAAAAATATTCTCAAGAGAGACTCTTATGAGTGTAGTATCGCGTAACAGTCGTATCAAATCTTACACTTGAACGACTTTCGCACTACATCCTAAGAATAGGCCAAGATGGGCTTGGTAAACTAAGGTCCTTGGCTTCTAAGGTCTATATTGGAAAGAGTAATGTCTAACCACAACTACTTGTGTGACATTATTGATCCCAACATGACCTCCACCAAGTGAATGGGCTTGCAAGCCAATTTGCTAAGGAATAACTCCACACAAGTCAACAAGACTATGCCATTCTCCTATCCTAAGTGCTCTCGAGTTCGGGTATAGAACTCATCTCACAAAGATCACCAAGCATATAAGGAATTATTATATCAAGCAATTCAATCATTACATACAATACAAAAATCCCAAATTGCACAAAAATATGTCACAAAATAATATACACAACAATACAACAAATATAAAAAGTAGGCAAAACCCACTAGGCAAATTGTCCCCGACAGAGTCGCCACTTTTCTGTAGCGAGGTATTTGTTACCATTAGAGATATTGACTAAATATAAGGTAAACCATACAAGTCGAGTCGCCACCGCACTTCTATTTATCCAAAGGAATGGTTAGAAAGCGAACAAAAACCTAAAAGTTTTATCGAATCAAAAACTAGTAGAAATGTCAGAGATCGGGGTAAGGGGGTTGGTTATGCAATGGGAAGGTTTTAAGCACCCAAAACATCCTAGGTACTCCTAGGGATCCCTTTTCACATTTGTTGTAAGGTTGGTATTTTGTGAAAATTTATTTGTGCAAACATGATTGAAGAGATGAAAAGATAATATACAAGTTATTTACATTTTTGTGTTTGGATGGATAAACCCATTGCCTACGTACCATCTTAAAAAACATTAGGATCAAAACCTCGTAGTTCGGGGTAAAAATCTCAAAAAACAAGTTGGTGAATTGATTGGTCCAAAAGCCTTAAGGTCTTTTGTTATCTAAGGGAGAAAACTCAACCTAAAACCACAAATCCACCATGTGAGGATAGCTTCAACATGCTAGTGAGGGGTTAACCCTATAATAAGCATGGAAGACTCATTGTCCATCACTAAGGATATAGGTGAGTATTATATCTACCTCAAGGATAACTCAAACCTAATAGCTAAAGGTTATGAAAAAGTTTTGATTAAGAAAGTGGCCATTGAAACCACAAAATTATTTGAATGAGTTATATTTACCAATGAAAAGTATTTATAAAATATGGTCAAAGTTGACTTAAAGATTCAATTCAAAATAAGTGTTATGAAACAAGTTTGAAAATCAAAAGCATAAGGCTTAGGTTTCTAATGTTTGAAAAGAAGTGTTAAATGTTTGCACAAAAGTTTTGGCTTGGGTTAGAATGGAGGGAAGAAGAAGAATGTCTAAAGTCCTAATCATACAAGAGATGAGGGATAAGAAACAAGACCACAAATGGAGTTCCTCTCTTAAGATCATATTGATGATCCAAGTAGCTCCCATCCTTTGGAATATGCAAGCAAAATAATTTTAAGCTCAAGCAATCAACATAATCAAACAAGCTCTTAGAAGATCCCCAATGGCTCTTGTATCTTTCACTTTTTGATGGACATGGAAAAGGTTCTTCAATTTGGCTCACATAGGATCCCCTAGCACAAAAGCACACACATCAAAAAGTTCTATGAAGTAAATCAAGAATGGACAAGAGTGAGTTTAGAGGTTTGGTCCTTTTAATCCATCTTCAACATTAAGGTCCTTTTACTCCAATTTTGCATAGGGAATGTCCTAGAAACTAAGTCCATTTGTCCATTTCTTTGCATTTAGTCCACAACACTCAAAACAAAATACAAGCACAATAATATATACATAATTATGTGCTCAAGTGAGCAAAAGGCAAATTGCATAAACATAAACACGTGCTCAAATGAGCAAAGGGGGAAAAGCAAATGAATAATATGTACAAGAATAGTAAATTGCATAAATGTAAAGTGCGAGACGTAAATGTTAATGGTTAATGGTTAGTGTTAAAGTTAGTGTGCCATAAGGAAAATTTAGCGCTATGTTAAGCAATCGTAATTGGACTTATGTAGAAGTCACAACTATCTGATGCCGGTCAATAATAATGTAGGCAACAACACAAGTTAGAGGTCTTGATTAGTGAATCAAACTCCAACAACTTGCCATGCCAAAAAGAAGATGAGAAATGATCTTGTATTGATTTAGGTTCTTTGCATGATTTAGGAAGCAATCTATCCTTAATGCAAAGCCATTCACTTGATCCATGATCAAGATGAATTAGATTTGAATCAAGGAAGATTAAACCTCCATGTATCAATGCTAACCACCAATCTTTAACTCATTGATCAAAAAAAGAAAAAAAGAAGAAGAAGAATTAAAGTGCATTAATGGAAATAGTATGTATTAATCAACAAGCATTGACCAAAGATAGAGAAGATTAAGGTCAAACAATAGAAAACAGAAGCAAAATGAGAATTAGAAGTCAAGAAACAAATAAAATATTTTTGGCATTTTTTAATATTAAAATAAAACTTGAATTAAAATAATAAAGAAAGGTCAAACTTCAAACTCACTTCAAATCAACTTTGAAAAGTCCAAGTGAATTATCCCAAGTTCAACAAGGTCAAACAAAGTTTGACAAAAAATTTGAGTATTTTTAAAAGTCAGAAACTATTTTAAATCAATTAAAAATGCATAAAAATAACCTAATTGAACTAAAATCTCAAATAAATCTCAAATCAATTAATAAATTGATGAGAATATTTTTCATAGATCTACCATCATTCAAAGAGGTTGGAAAAATATTTTTGTATTTTTTGGATATCAGAAACTATTTTAAATGAATTAAAAATAACCAGAAAAGAGAAAATTACTAAAAAATATCAAATGATAAAATAAAAAATATTAAAAATCATTCTTAGAAAGTAGAAATTAAAAGGAGAAAAATGAAATTGGTCCCATAATTTTTGGACCAATAATGAGAGAGATATGAATTTTCAAAATGAAAAGGAATTAAAATAATAAAAGGAAAATAAAATCAGAAAATAGAAAAAAGGAAAAAGCGTGAGCCATTGGATGATCTTTCATTAATTGACGTGGATCATCACACGGCCTAGAAGCGCGCGTTCACCATACTCCTTGGTCAACTAAAACACAATGGACGCTCCTGATTGAATCTGGAGACCAGACGGTGGCCAGCGCCACCGTCTTCTCCGGCCAAACTCCGGCCACATCAAAAATTGCAGAAATTAAAATGGCAACCAAAATGCACGATCCATGCATCATTCAAGAGCTGGGGTGATGTACATCACCCCTGTACCACTCAATTCCATTCTAGATCTCTATATTGAGAGAAATCAGAAGTGGAAATTCTGTGGTGTTCATATGAACTTCATGATTTTCAAAAATTGAAAGCATAGCAATGTTGCCTCTATGTAGAGGACTTCAGATTACATAACAACAATGAAAATAGAGCACTATACAAGCTGGTTCGAAGCAAATAACAGTTAAAGTAAACCTTTGAACTGCAAGGCTTTGAGTCACGATCTTTGGATGCTTTTGCTTACAGTAGACACTATGGATCAAGGAGAGAAGGTTTTGGAACTTTGAGATCTGAAGATTGATCAATGAAATCAAAATTCAGATCTAAAAAATTTGAAGAAAAATGGATTAGTTCCTTTAGTGATGGCTAGGATTTCAGTTCAGCAGCAATTGGGGCACCTTAAGGTTGCTAAAATGAGAGTCAATGGCATTGTATTTATAGCTGAGCAAGGCTGAGTTGCATGAACAAATCATGTGCATGGATGGAAAGGGCCTCCATGCATGGGCCTGTACAGGCGCATGAAAGGCCCAATCCCACTTGGATTTGCAAGCTTATGCCAAAGGGAATGAGGATGGACGTGCATAATGAGTGTGCTGAGCTCATGCAATGTAAATTTAATAGATTTTCAAAAATGCACCAACATGTTCATGCTTTCGAAAATGCCATGTCCATACTTGAAATGCAACCTTATGAGTAATGGTTAGAAAGCTTATTGCATAAGGAACAAATGTTATGTTGATCAAAACTCCATTTGGGCCTTGGAAATTAATGAAAATTGAACTTGAAGTGTAGGGTGCAAAACATGCATATGTGAGATTTTCAAAATTGGCCAAAGTTCAAGCCCTTCTGTCTCAATGATACAAGCTCCAAATGACATAATATTCAACATGAAAGTTGTATATATTTTCAAGGAAATCAATTTGGACTCAAAATTTGCATCATTTGGATTTTGGATGAAGAAGTTATGGGCACTTGAAGTTGGACTTTTTCACATTTCAATGCATTTGGTCCAAAGTGACCTATAATGTTTTGCATTATCACATGTATTTATTTTAGGATTTTGAACTTTTTCTCAACATAACATTTGAATTAGACATATTAGTATTTCCAATTAATTTGGTCTCACTTCAAAATCATGGAAAATGAAGGAGTTATGTCCTTGGGAAGTTGACCCAAAATTAGGGTTTCAGTCAAAATGACCTATAATGTCTTGGAATGGATGATGACCTTCCAAGATTAAAATCAATTTTTGATGAACATGAAAGTTGTTCATATGATCTTTAAGAACATTGTTTCTCTTGGGATAATCTCCATTTGATAAACATATCAAAAGTTAGGTCTTAGTGTATTTCAAAATAGTCAGATGAATTGACTAATAAACTTCTCAAGTCCAAACCTCATATCTTGATGAATTGATGATTGAGGACACTAAAATAAGTTCAAATATGCATTAAATGATGAGTGAAAGAACTTACCTTGATTGTATTTTGATCATGGGTTGAGGTTGCTTCATGAGCAAGGCATAATTGATGAATAGATGAATTAGGGTTTCCTTGGGAAACAAGCCTCAAGCCCCTTGATTTGCTTTGATAAAAATGATGAATTGAGATACTTGGGAGGCATATTTGATAGATGAGAGCTTTGGGAACCATTTCCATGCTTGCTTTCATCTTCTCTTGGCCATATCAATGCACATAGGACCTCCTAGAAGCTTTGGATCTTGTGACTGCTAAAGCTACAAACAAGAGATATTAGTGACATATTTTTGTGCTTTTGGTTAGTAAAAAAAATGAGAAAAGCAATAATATACAATTCAAGTATGCTTGGCGATCTCAAACCACTCACAAGAGAGATCCCACGCTAAAGGTAAGGAGCCAAGATGCTTATGATCCTTGAGGCAATGCAAAATGCAAATGTTATGATGCCATGAGGGATCTTAGGGTCAAAATTGGGGTCTTACATGTATGTGTGACATAATCTGCTTGTTGTGCTTGGTGATCTCACAGTGGTGAGATAAGTTCTAACCCGAACTTGACTGCAATTAAGATAAGAGGATGGTATAGTCATGTTCGACTTGTGTGGAGTAGTCCTTAACAAGTTGGCTTCAGATCCATCTGCTCAGTGGAGACTCCTTTGGATTTGGAAATGTCACACAAGTATTTATGGTTAGGCATTATTATTTCTAATTGGGTCTGAGAAGCTGAGGACCTTAGAACACCTAACCCATCTTGGCCTATTTAGGACGTAGTGCAGAAATTGTTCAGGTGTAGACTTGATAACATGTGTTATGCGATACTACACTCGGACGAGTTTCTCTTGAGAATATTATGGATCGATGAGTCAGTCATCTTAACCTGTAATATCCGATAGACGGAATTAAGACTCTGGGAACTTTTTAGAACATGATCTATAGGTTTTATCCTTAGTTCACTCCTTTGGGATGGTTCTTACCCAGACTCCATGCTCGTGACTTGCAACAAACCCTTGATTCTTGGTTGATCCAATCAAGTCTTGTCAATATCAAGGGAACTTGGGTGTTGATAAGGTGTAAACCAAAATCCACCAAAATGGATGATTGATCTTGACAATGACTTGATTCATCCCTTGACCTTTGTTTGCCTTGTGTGTGATCCCTTATTTTAGTTGTTGGATTCATGCATTCATGTGCATCATAACATTCATCACACGAAAATTTCAAGGAACTAAGGTATCATCTGCAAATATTTTCAGACCATGGATTATGGACGAAGGAACATTAAGAAGTACAGTTTCAGATGTCCCGACTTGAAAGAGTTAAGGAAGCTAGCATCTTTTGTATTAGATCCCTTGGACTTCAAACAACGTCATAGAAAGCTTCTGTCCCTTTTATCTACTGATGTGGTTGAAGGACTCTTAAGTGTATTGGTGCAGTTCTATGATCCTCTCTACCATTGTTTCACTTTCCTAGATTTTCAGCTTGTGCCTACCTTGGAGGAGTATTCTCATCTTTTGGGGATACCTGTTTCTAGTAGAGTGCCTTTTAGTGGATTGGAGGAGATTCCCCGATCTAGTATTATTGCTGAAGCTCTTCACTTGAAGAAGTCTAAGATGGAGGCTCATTGGGTGAAGAAATGAGGGTTATTTAGGTTGCCATATGTTTTCCTCATCAAGGAAGCTACCACTTTTGCTCAAGCTGGTACTATGGATGCTTTTGAAGCTATCTTTGTGTTGCTCATATATGGTCTAGCTTTGTTCCCTAACATTGACGATTTTGTTGATGTTAACGCCATTAGACTTTTCTTGATTGGGAATCCTGTGCCTACATTGTTGGGTGATATGTATTTCTCTTTGCATCTAAGGAATTCTAAAGGCGGTGAAACTATTGTTTGTTGCATTCCTCTTCTATACAAGTGGTTTATTTTGCACTTGCCTTAGACACCTGCTTTTATGGAGAACAAACAATGTCTAAGGTGGTCTCAGAGACTTATGTCTCTCACTAATGATGATATAGTTTGGTATGATCCGTCTTGAAGTAGTGTGGAGATTATTGATAGTTGTGGTGGATTCTCTAATGTGTCTCTCATTGGTACACAAGGAGGAATTAACTACAACCCTGCTTTGGCTCGTCATCAACTTGGGTTCCCCTTGAGAGACAAACCTAATAACATATTGTTAGAAGGTCTTTTCTATCAAGAGGGTAAAGATCCCGAACATTTGAAGTAGAAGATTATGCACACTTGGCATAATGTGCATAGGAAAGGAAGATCCGAGCTTGGTCCGCGCAATTGTGTAGCTTCGGAAGCTTACACTCTTTGGTTAAAGAAAATAGCTATGGAGTTGAAGATGCCTTATCCTTGTGAAAGACCTATGTCTATGGTTGTGGTTGAGCCATTAACTCTCCCTAACCAAGATGTAGAGGAGTTGGAAGACGCACTCATCAAGATGAAGCAAGAGAAGGATACGTGGGAAGAGCATTTCCATGCTTTGAGCAAGAAGCATGAAGAGTTGTAGTTGGAGTCTAAGGACAAAGATGCATTGATTGAACTACTTGAAGACCAAGTGACGAAGAGACAGAGAGAGCCAAAAGTTTCATCTTCTAGCATACCTCATCCTTTCGTTGCTTGGAAGAAGATTGTTGACCAACTTATCCTCGAGAAGACTCAGATGAAGGCTTCTTTTGAGACCGAGATTCGTTGCATTAGAAGGAAGTACGTACCTTCATCCAGATCTTCTGACATTGTTGTTAGGGATCCTTAGGATGACTAGTCTCATTTTCTCTTGTATATTTTATTTTGGTTTCTGAAATTGTACTCAGTATAATCCTTCCAATTTATATAAATAAAAAGAGATTTTTGGTCATATCAAATTATTGCAATTGCCATTTCAATTTTTATATATTCGCAAATGATATAGTAAGTTCCTTGGAAAATAAAAAAATCAAGCATTACATTTCATGCATCATTTGCATAAGCAGGTTTTTGCCAGGTGTCTGATTGGTGTTCTTCTGTGCTTTAGCCAAGCTGATTCACTGGTACAACACTAGAGCTAATCGTCCAAAGATCATGGAACACCTTGAGCAAGAGAACCGAGATTTGAAAGAGGATATTGCCCGACGGACTGCCATGATGGAGTCAGTTCTTGCTGCCCAGAGCCAAGCTTCTCCAACACATGGAACTCCTCCCACGAGGACTGTCATTTCTGAAGTGGTTACCTCTACAGTGCATGCTGCCACTGCCCACTTTGCTCCGAATCTTCCTGATGGATTCCCTTGGGGAATGCCACCTAATTTTGTGCCAGAAGGTTTCGCTCTCACCTTTGCTTCCATGCCGACATCTAGCCCGATCATGTCTGTGCCACCTTTAGTTGTGCACACTTTGCCGCGTGTAGAAGACACCATCTATCATTTCGAGCCGTCTGAGGGCTCAGATGTTTATGAGAAGATGGATGAGATGAAGGACCAATTTCTTGAGCTGCACAAGGAATTGAAAACGCTGAGAGGCAAATATCTGTTTGGGAAGAGTGTTGTTGAACTGTGCTTAGTGCCCAATGTGAAAATCCCAGTGAAATTCAAAGTGTCTGACTTTGAGAAGTACAAAGGGAACTCTTGTCCACTCAGTCATCTTGTGATGTATGCCCGCAAGATGTCAACCCAGACAGATAATGACCAATTGCTGATTCACTATTTCCAAGATAGCCTGACAGGTGCTGCACTCCGATGGTATATGGGGTTATATAGTGCAAGCATCCACACTTTCAATGACCTAGGAGAGGCTTTCATGAAACAGTACAAGTACAACGTGGATATGGCGCCAGATAGGGACCAGCTGAGGTCCATGTCTCAAAAAGATAAGGAGACATTCAAGGAGTATGCCCAACATTGGAGGGAGTTGGCTGCCCAGATCACTCCTCCTTTGGAGGAGAAGGAGATGACGAAAATCTTTTTGAAAACCCTAAGTTCATTTTACTATGAACGCATGATTGCCAGTTCCCCCAGTGATTTTACCGAAATGGTAAATATGGGGATGAGACTTGAAGAAGGGGTCCGTGAAGGATGATTGTCGAAAGATGAGGCGTCGACTAGTAAGAAGTATGGGAGTAGTTTCAGTAAGAGAAAGGACAGTGAAACGAACGCAATAACCAGTGGGAGGCAGAGGAGGCCTCAAGTCAGAAGAAATCCACCACCCCGTCAACATCATCATCACCAAGTATCATCCGTCATTCCAGTATTTTCAAATAAGCAAACAACACCAATTCAACAACAACAACAACAACATCAGTATCAAAATCAACGTCAACAACAACAACCGCAACAAAGAATAAACACCTACAATAACAACAATTCCAACAACAATCATCACCAACAACAAAACTTTGAGAGGAAGAAGGTCTCTTTCGACCCGATTCCTATGTCATATGCAGAATTATATCCATCTTTAGTCCTCAAGAATTTGATTGAACTGAGGAATCCATCGCAGATACCAGAACCACTTCCTTGGTGGTATAAACCTGAACTTCGCTGTGCTTTTCACCAGGGTGCACCTGGGCACGATATTGAGAATTGTTATCCACTGAAATATGAGGTGCAAAAGCTTATGAAGAGTGGCATGGTGTCTTTTGAAGACCGCGCACCTAATGTGAAAGCTAATCCTTTGCCCGCTCATGGAAATTCTTCAGTGAACATGGTGGACGGATGTCCAGGTGAATTCAAAGTTTTCGATGTCCGGTTTATTCGAAGATCTTTGGGGCAAATGCATAAAGATATCTATTTGGTGAGTTACTGTGAACATGATCACGATGGTTGTGATATTTGTAGTGTGAACCCAAGGGGGTGCGTTGTTGTGAAAAGGGACATCCAGCGTCTGATGGATGAAGGCACGATCCAAATTGTTCAATCTCGTCATATAAATGACGATGTTAATGTCATTGTTCCCATTTTCAAACAACCAGAGCAGTTGGTGATTCAGTATGATAGCAGCTGTAACTAGAACGTCAACAATATATCAGTTTCGTCGTTGGTAATACGGTTAGCGGGCCCAGTCCCGTATGCATCTGATAAGGCTGTACCGTATCAATACAATGCTACAATGATGGAGAATGGTCAAGAGGTCCCGTTGCCTACGACCAGTTCAGTGGTGAGCATTGTAGATGTTACGAAGGTGACCCACAATGGTCGAGTTTTTGGACCAGTTGTCCCTGAGAATAAGGAAGAATTGATTGTTGGTAAGAAGGTGGGGGTGCCTAGTGTAGATCCTATTGGTTGTTAAAGAGGTAAGTCTGGTGAATCCAGCAATTTGAAAGCCAATAGTGATGCTGATGAGGTGCTCCGACTGATCAAGAGGAGTGAATTTAACGTGGTGGAGCAGTTGCTCCATACTCCCTCAAAGATATCCGTGATGTCTCTACTTTTAAATTCTGAAGTGCATAGAGAAGCACTCTAGAGAGTTCTTGAACAGGCATACGTGGATCAAGATGTTATTGTGGCTCAATTTGATCATATTGTGGCTAACATCACTTCATGCAACAATTTGAGCTTTTGCGATGAAGAACTCCCTGAGGAGGGAAGAAATCACAATCTGGCCTTGCATATTTCGATGAATTGCAAAGAAGATGCTTTGTCAAACGTGCTAGTTGACACTGAGTCATCACTCAATGTGCTTCCAAAGTCAACATTGTCGAAGTTATCTTACCAAGGAGCTCCCATGAGGTATAGTGGAGTAATTGCCAAAGCCTTTCATGGCTCGCGCAAGACGGTCATTGGAGAAGTAGACCTCCCAGTCAAGACAGGTCCGAGTGATTTTCAGATTACTTTCCAGGTAATGGATATTCACCCGACCTATAGATGTTTATTGGGAAGGCCATGGATTCATGAAGCAGGGGATGTTACTTCCACTCTGCATCACAAGCTCAAATTTGTCAAGAATGGCAAGTTGGTGATTGTGGGAGGTGAGAAAGCATTGTTGGTCAGCTATTTGTCATCTTTCTCATATGTGGAAGCTGAGGATGAGGTTGGAACTCCGTTCCAAGCCTTATCTATTGTTGCTGAGAAAAGAGTTGGGCACCCATGTCCTCTCTGAAAGATGCGTAGAAGATTGTTGAAGAAGGCCCTATTGATCAGTAGGGGCATGTGGTAGAGGTTGCCGACAACAAAGGAAGAACTGGTTTGGGGTTCCAGAAGGGTTCATCAACTGTTAGATCTGAAGAGATGCAACTCAGCTTCCGTAGCAGAGGGTTCATTCATGGGTATGAACAACACTTAGCTACTGTGCTAGAGGATAATGAAGAGGAAGACTGCACCAGCTTTGTGATGCATGGACAGACATGCAATAATTGGACTGCTGTTGATATTCCTGTTATTTTACATCGATCTAAGTAGTTGCTTTTTATATTTTAAAATCCTTCTCCTATGCCTAAGGGAGAAGTGAACATTGTTTGGGCATTTTTAAATTGATCATTAATAAAATTAATTCTATTCATCCACATCTTTGATGTTTTGTTTTTACTTTTTGCTTTATTCTGAAAATGGTAATCACAAAAAAACATAAACCAACAATATAATTGTCCATCTGCATAATATTTGGTCACAAATTCACTTCTCTAAAATCAAAATATCAAATCATTATCCATAATACAATGATCCTTCTCCTTATCCAAATTTTGAATTCCCTGTGTTTGAAGCCGAGGAGGAAAGTGATGTAGAAGTGAGTGATGAATTGTCTCGTCTTCTTGAGCAAGATGAAAAGATTATTCATTCGTTTGAGGAGCATATTGAGCTAGTCAACTTAGGTTCCGAAGATGATGTGAAGGAAGTCAAGATTGGGCCTCGATTGTGTCCAGATGCTAAGAAGGGGTTGGTTGATCTTCTTCGAGAGTATTCAGATGTGTTTGCTTGGTCCTATCAAGACATGCATGGGTTGGATTATGATATTGTGGAGCATAGATTACCGTTGAAACCAAAATGCCCGTCAGTCAAGCAGAAGTTGAGAAGAACGCATCCTGATATGGCTGTGAAGATCAAAGAGGAAGTTCAGAAGCAGATTGATGATGGTTTCCTTGTGACTGTTGAGTATCCGTAATGGGTGGCCAATATTGTGCCCGTGCCGAAGAAATATGGAAAAGTCCGCATGTGTGTCAACTATAGAGATTTGAATAAAGCAAATCCGAAAGATGATTTCCCTCTGCCACACATTGATATGTTGGTAGACAATACTGCTAAGTTCAAAGTCTTTTCATTTATGGATGGATTTTCCGGATATAACCAGATTAAGATGGCACCCGAGGATATGGAGAAGATCACATTCATTACACCCTGGGGAATATTCTGTTATAGAGTGATGCCTTTCGGTCTAAAGAATGCTGGTGCAACTTACCAGAGAGCAATGACTACTCTTTTTCATGATATGATGCATAAAGAGATTGAAGTTTATGTCGATGACATGATTGCTAAATCAATTGATGAAGAGGAACATGTTGAGCATTTGTTGAAGCTATTCCAGCGTTTGAGAAAGTATAAACTCCGCTTAAATCCCAATAAGTGTACTTTTGGTGTTCGTTCTGGTAAGTAGTTGGGCTTTATTATCAGCGAGAAGGGTATTGAAGTTGATCCTGCCAAGGTCAAAGCAATACAAGAGATGCCTGCGCCCAAAACTGAGAAGCAAGTCAGACGTTTTCTCGTCCGCTTGAATTATATTTCTAGATTCATTTCTCACATGACTGCCACATGTGCGCCTATATTCAAGCTTCTTCAGAAGGATCAGTCTTGTGATTGGACCAAAGACTTCCAGAAAGCTTTTGATAGTATCAAAGAATATTTGCTTGAACCTTCGATTTTGTCTCCGCCTGTTGAAGGAAGACCGTTGATCATGTATTTGATTGTGCTAGAATATAGTATGGGTTATGTTCTTGATCAGCAAGATGAGACTAGGAAGAAAGAATTTTCAATTTGTTACCTCAGTAAGAAGTTTACCGACTGTGAGACTCGGTATTCAATGCTTGAAAAAACTTGTTGCGCATTGGCTTGGGCTACTAAGCGTCTGCGTCAGTATATGTTGAATCATACCACTTGGTTGATATCCAAAATGGATCCAATCAAGTATATATTTGAGAAGCCTGATTTAACTGGTAGAATTTCCCGTTAGCAGATGTTGTTATCAGAGTATGATATCGAATACCGATCTCAGAAAGCAATCAAGGGTAGTATCTTGGCTGACCATTTGGCTCACCAACCAATTGAAGATTACTAGTCAGTGCAGTATGATTTTCCAGATGAAGAGATTTTGTACTTGAAAATGAAAAATTATGATGAACCATTGCTAGAAGAAGGGCCAGAACCTGGTTCCCGTTGGGGCATGGTATTTGATGGAGCTGTTAATCAATTGGAAATAGCATTGGGGCAGTGATCATTAATCCTCAAGGCATGCATCTACCATTTACAGCTAGATTGACTTTCAAGTGTACAAACAACATGGAAGAATATGAAGCTTGCATTATGGGGCTTGAAGAGGCCATGAATCTCATAATCAAGTATTTGGATGTCTTCGGTGATTCGACTTTGGTTGTGAATCAGATCAAAGGAGAATGGGAGACGAATCAACCCGGTTTGATACCGTATAGAGATTATGCGAGGAGGATTTCAACTTTCTTTACAAAGGTTGAATTTCATCATATCCCTCGAGATGAGAAACGAATGGTAGATGCTCTTGCAACGTTAGCATCAATGATTATAGTGAAGTATTGGAATGAAGTTCCTAATTGTAAGACCCTAATTTTGACCCTAATATCCCTCATGGCATCATATCATTTCTCATTGCATTTCCTCAAGGATCATAGCATGTGTGGTTCCTTTACCCTTAGGTTGGGACTTGTGTGAGTTGGTTTGAGACCACCAAGCATGCTTGAATTATATATTATTGCTTTTCTTATTTTGTTTACTAACCAAAAGCATAAAAATATGTTACTAACTCTTTTTGTTTTGGAGCTCAAGCAATCATGAGATCCCCTACTCCTAAGAGACTCCTATGCTCAATGAAGTGGCTCAATGAAGATGCAAGAAAGCATGACAATGGTTCACAAAGCTCTCAATCATCACATATGTCTCCCAAGTATTTCAATTTGTCGATTTGATCAGGATAACCCAAAGGGCTTGAGGATTGTTTCCCAAGGAAACCCTAATTCAACTGTGCATTGATTGTGCCTTCCTCATGAAGCAACCTCTACCTATGATCAAATTCAATAAAGGGAAGTTATTTCATTCATTATTTTATGCATATATGATCCTATGTGAGTATTCTCAATCATTCATTCATCAAGATTTGAAGTTTGGACTTGAGAAGTTGATGAAGGAGAATTGCGACCCAAAGCGCAGCGGAAATTAAAAAATTTCTCCTTTAGAGATCCTTACGAATGGTCATGATCAGTGATAGAATATTTACCTCTTGTGACGACTGAAACCTTTGGTGCAGATCTCTTGTGACGATCAAAACCTTTGATGCAGATCCACGAAGCGATCACGAACGTTGAACGATGACAACGTCTCTACTCAGTCCACACGAACGGGTTCCTTCAATCTCAGTGCTAGCTGGTACGAATGAAGGCTTTGAGTGAGAGAGAGAGAGAGTGATAGAAAACGAAAATAATGCAACCGCAAATTTTTGCTTCTGCACAAGGGTTCTATTTATAGAACCACTTGTGTGGGCTTCAAGCTAAAAAGCCCACTTAAGTGTATTTTGGCCCATATCTTATAATATGCCCAAAATCACTTAAGCCCATGGTACCTTACCATATTTCGTATTCTACTCAAGTACACCGTACCTTACGATGTTCTATAATTCACTTAAGGGTACCGTACCTTACGATATTCCTTAGTTATTCTATCTCTCATCAATCCGTCCTTTGTGTGTGACCCTGTAGGTTTTCGCGGCGTTGGCAATTATATTAAATCATGTATTTAACATAATAAACAGTGAGCGGTATCTAGCAACACATCACTGCTACCCAAGACACGAAAATGTCATGTGATCTGACAATTCCTTCTGTGATAATAATTATGTGTATAATTACCCTTTTGCCCTTATGTCTATATTGAACACAAGGTATAGACCGTGTCATCCTTGTCCAGTTCAATATTGGGCCCATAGACATTTATCCTGTTACACAGGATGGGCAAATTCCATCTAGGACACTCATGTCCCTCAGCATGCTTTGTGGAGTACCCATCAACTGTCTTTATGGTTATCCAGTTACGGACAACGTTTGATCAGCAATAAAGCACTCGACTCTACATCTAGGATCCATAGTGGTTTCAGGTCGAAGAGTGGAATACACTATTATCACCATGAGAATAACTTATGACACCTTGCATAACTTTCTATATAGTATTCTCATAGCGGGTCAATCCGGTATAAATATCACTCCTAATATTCATACCTATGTTTAAGACTTGATAACTATTTATCCATGATCCATGAGATGTGATCATCAGTCTACAAACATAATAGTCTTAATGCTTTAATGTTATCCCACTTCACACTAAAGCTCGACTACGGATACTTTAAGAATAATGTCCTTATGTTTAATGTGTTCTCATGATTAAGTCACACTTAATACATTAAACGGACTATCTATTCCAGGGACTTTACTAAACAAACGTAATAAAGAAAAAGCCTTTTATTATTAATAAATAATTCGATACAAGTACCAAAAGTATTGGCCTCTAGGGCTTACACCAACAGTTGACTAGTCAAGTCATTTGACTAAACCGAGGATCCCTGAGACCTAACTTTTGATGTGTTTGTCAAATGAAGATTACCCCAAGATAAAAAAATGTTCTTAAGAACCATATGAATAACTTTAATGTTCATCAAAAATTCATTTGAAACATGGAAGGTCATCATTCATTTCAAAACATTATAGGTCATTTTGACTGAAACCCTAATTTTGGGTCAACTTCCCAAGGACCTAACTTCCTCATTTTTTATGAATCTGAGGTGAGACCAATTGCATTGGAAATATTAAGATGTATAATTCAATTGTTATGTTGGACAAAATTTCATAATCCTAAACGAAACACATGTGATAATACAAAACATTATAGGTCACTTTGGACCAAAACCATTGAATGTTGAAAATGTCCAACTTCAAGTGCCCGTAACTTTCTCATAAAAACTCCAAATGATGCAAAATTTAAGTCTAAATTGATAATATTGAAAAGATCTACAAATTTTATGTTGAAGGTGTTTTTATTCGAGGCTTTCATCATTAAAACAGAAGGGCTTGAAGTTGATCATTTTGGCAAATTTTCCAAAGACATGTTTTGTACCTCTAACTTCAAGGCCAATTTTCACAAATTTCTAAACTCCAAATGGATTTTTGCCCAACATAGCTTTTGTTCCTTATGTCAATACCTTTCCAACCATTACTCACATACCTATGTTTGGATTTTCTATGTGTGACTTTCGAAGAGGTGAACATTTATGCCCAATTATGCATTTCACTTTGAATCTTCATGCACAAGCCATTGCAGTTCAAATTGCATGTCCATTCCAACTTCAAATGAGTTCAGCTTTCAAATTCACTTGATTTTGGGCCTCACATGCGCCTGTACAGGCCCATGCATGGAGGACCCAAAGCTTCATGCACACGAGTTTTCCCTCACTTGGCACCAGCTCCAACTATAAATACAATGCTTCCCTCATTCAAAATGGAACCTCAAGGCAACCTAAAACTCTGCAGAAGTGAAAACCCAACCCTACCAAAGGAATTCTGATTTTTATTTTTTCAATTCAAGCTTGAATTTCAGTAAAATCAGTTGATCTTCAATACTTATTCCTTAGCCTTGCATTCATATCACATCTCAAGATCAAATTGGAAGCAAAAGTTGGAAGGAATCGTGTTGATCAAAGCTGCTCTTCAAAGGCATATGATCCAACTGTTTTGATCTGAATCTCATCATACAATGTGAATTGGTTGTGTTCAAATGGTTTTCTGAAGTCCTCGTGCAAGAGGCAAGCCAGTGGTGGCTTTGATTTCATGTTTTAGAGCTTTTTAGTTTGCATGCCTGGATTTTCAAGCTCAGATTTCTCACTTGATAGAGATCTTGAGGACAATCCAAGGTTACAGGGGTGATGTATGATGTGTGATTTTCGCAAGTATACGAACGCGTCAGAGTAATATAAAAGATTGTCGAATCCACAGAGACCAAGTGTCAATCTATCGTTATCTATTGTTACAGTGTTTATCTAAGGTGATTGAAATAGGGGTTTTTTAGAGTGTACAATGAAAAATAAAGTATTAAATAAAATTCAATTAATAAAGACAGGTTCGAATGTAATTCACATAATCAATTAATAATCCAAGTACTTGCTAATAGAATTACTTATGGGCAGTGTTTCCTACTTTGAAAAGAACCAATTGAACAGGAACTGTCGCTTTCGCGTATTCAGAACCGAGTTGTACTCCATAATCAAACCCTCTTATTGTCACTTATAAAAAGACGCGCATTGCGTTAGAGTAGTAAACCTATTTTTAAGAAATATAGTATCTTGACTAAGTTGAAAAGTATTTTAACCTGGATTTCTTAACCAAAAGAGGTTCTCACGAACCAGACTCTAAACTTATAAACGCGTCCGAAAATAGTTTTAAAATCACTTTTCTTTTTAAGTTAAAAACTCCTAATGAACTAAACAAAGCGCTTTCGCTGTTTTTGAAATAGTTAAAAACAACTAAGTTTAAAAGGACGTTGGACGGCTTTCGATCTTACCCAACGGAAATTAAGTGCGAGAAAACTTAAGTTGAAAGTCAAAATAGCCCTTAAGTGTTTCTATGAACAATTGCACGGATTATCGGTTCAATTACGATCCTTACATTCTAACCTTTATAGGTTTAGCTAGACATGGTAAAGTAAAGGTGCATTTTAATTTAAATAAAAGTAGTGCGAGTGCGGAAAGTAAATAAAAGTAGTGCGAATGCGAAAAATAAACGAAAGTAGTACGAGTGCGAGAAATAAATGAAAGTAGTGCGAGTGCGGAAAATAAATAAAAGTAGTGCGAGTGCGGAAAATAACTAAAAGTAGTGCGGGTGCGAGAAATAAACGAAAGTAGTGCAAGTGCGGGAAATAAATAAAAGTAATGCGAGTGCGAGAAAATAAATAAAGTAAAGATAGTGCGGGAAAGTAAAGTAGACAAAGGTAAAGCAATAAAACCTTCTCCAATCGGAGGGTTGAATAAAGTGCGAAACGAAAATAAAAATGGCGGTAGGATTAACTTCCTTCCAAAGTGCTCCAAACTCGATTACAGACTCGATTACACAGTTGTGGCAACACTCCGATGTGAAGCGATTACCACTTTTACAATACTGAATATTTGCCTAATTGTAACTAAGTTTGTTTTAAGTTTGGATGATGAAACAAATGAAATCGAGTACCTATTTATAAGCAAGGAAAATAATGGAAATGACAAGGATGCCCTTCAGTTTGAATTTGGGAGGGAAACTTCTTTCTTCTTGTGGCGCCCGCCACAACACCATGGCGCCCGCCATAAGGGTAAATTATGGCGCCCAAGTGGAGATAGTGGGAGGCGTGGCAGTTGAGGAGAAGTTGAACTATAACACGTCGTGGATGGACCCATGGCGCCAACCACAGTGGGAGCCACAAGTTCAAAATGCTGATTTTTAGTCTTTTTAGCTCATTTTCACTCCTTTTCTCGATCGGGGCTCTGATTAGACTGAAAACCTGAAAACAAAGAAAAAATCGTAATAACATAACAAAATAATAATAAAACAACTAAAATGCATGCGAAATCGGAGTCGAAAATACGGTGAAATTCAGTGTCATCAAATTCTCACACACTTAAACCCTTGCTTGTCCTCAAGCAAAACACTAAAAAGCTCATAGAAAAAACTGGTGTCAACGAGTAATTCGGGCTAGAAAGGTTTCTAAGTTCAAGTCGGGATGCAGTGATAGGTACTAACTGAGTGAACTAAGGGTATCGTGATGACACTTATCCGCAGACACGGACACAAACTCCATTTCTATATTAACCAACCCATATCATCCCACAATACCTAGGCCTACCTCTTCATCTCTTTTTGGATCCTTTTAATTCAGGCGCAATCACATTAAGCCCATTATCCGTACATGCTTCATAGCAGAGTGACCTGTTAGTGATTATGATCCTAAACATGGGGTTCCTGGCACATAAATCTGTGTAAACCCTTTTATTTGACCCAAATGTAGTTGTGAGGGATCGGATCGTAATCCGCCCTACCGAGTTCAGCGCCAGATACCTCTGAACCAACTAACAGCGGGTGACTTTTTCTTTTTCTTTTTCTTTTGTAACAAATTTTTACAGCTTTTGGGTTTAAATGACTTTTTGAGGGTCACCTATACCGGAGTTGCCTTTTCTTTTTATTTATTTATTTCACTGGATCATTCACTTATGTTCATCGGTCCCCTACATAGAGGATGCGTAGGCCGGAGCTGACTACTAGAATAAACTACTGAGGACTATACTGAAATGATGATTAAGGCCATGGTATATGGGGTTTCGGGAGTGATTCTTATATTCATGAAGTCTATGGTGCTAAAACAATACTGATGTTTCAAAAAGTTCTCCCAAGTCACCACATCCTTACTCAAACCAGTCTTAAAACCCAAAAACTTTCAGAATAACACCGTTTTCTTTTGCAAAAAAATAAAATTTGGTAGGGCTGAAGGAATGGGGAGATTAGACTGTACTAAAGATACACTATACTGGTGACTCGTCAGACTCATGCATTATCTAAAACACTCAAACTAAAAGCAAAATGAAGCAAAGTGAACAACTAAAAAGCAATAAAAATAAACAATCTAACTAAAAACAGCAAAGAAAAATAGAAAGCGATAAAATCTCCTCCCACACTTAAATCGAACATTGTCCCTAATGTTTCGAAATAAGATAAGGGGAGAGTAACCTGTCATCCTACTGCTGACCACTAGTTCCTTCGCCATCCTGAGGGCATCATCTCTAAAAGCTACGTGCATGTCATCAAAGTCCTGCATCCTGCAAAGGTTAGGGAAAAGGGTCCTGAAAACACAAACATTGCAAATGATATTTAGTCCTGATGAAAATATGATTAAAAATAAAATAAAGTAAATAAATGCAAAAAAGTAAAACAAGATAAGAAAACCGTGGGTTGCCTCCCAAGCAGCGCTTGTTTAACGTCATTAGCTTGACGATCGGAATTTATACACCTGTCGTAGGAATTGGTGGATCTATCAGAGTGTGGCTGGAGTATTATGTTGGAATGTCTCCTCCTTCGTAGAGCTTCAGTCTTTACCCATTCATAATGAATGGACTACAGGTTTCGTTCTTGATTTCTACAGCTCCGGATCTCAGAATCTTAGATACTTTGAAAGAGCCAGTCCATCTTGAACGCAACTTCCCAGGGAAAAGTCGTAACCTAGAGTTGAACAGGAGAACAGGGTCGCCTATATTGAAATATTTCTTCACAATTCTTTTGTCATGCCAAGCTTTTGTTCTCTCTTTGTATATTTTGGCATTCTCGTAGGCAGATTGCCTGAGTTCTTCCAGTTTGTGGATGTCAAGGATACGTTTTTCACCAGCGGTCAGGTAATCCAAATTCAAAGTTTTAATGGCCCAATAGGCCTTATGCTCTAATTCAAAAGGTAAATGACAGGATTTTCCATAGACTAGTTGGTAGGGAGTTGTTCCTATAGGGGTTTTGAAAGCGGTTCGATAGGCCCATAGTGCTTCTTGGAGCTTCTGAGACCAGTCTCTTCTAGATATAGAAACGGTTGTTTCTAGAATTTGTTTTATCTCCCTATTGGATACTTCTACTTGGCCACTAGTCTGTGGGTGGTATGGTGTTGCTACTCTATGCCTAACTCCATATTTGCTTAAAAGTTTATCAAATATTCTCGATATGAAGTGCGATCCTCCGTCGCTTATGACTAAATGGGGTGTTCCAAATCTAGGGAATATATAGTTCTTAAATAACTTGATCACCACCCTAGTATCGCTTGTGGGTGAAACTATAGTTTCAATCCACTTAGACACGTAGTCCACAGCTACTAAGATATACTTGTTTCCTAAGGATGGTGGGAAAGGTCTCATGAAATCTATACCCCAAACGTCGAAGAGTTCTACTTCCTGAATGTTTCTTAGAGGGATTTCGTCACGCCTTGAAATATTTCCCGTGAGTTGGCATCTATCACATTTGACAATGCAAGCATGGACATCACGCCACATGGTAGGCCAGAATAGGCCAACTTGAAGAATCTTGGCGTATGTCTTAGAGGTGCTCGCATGTCCACCATAGGGTGCAGAGTGACAATGCTCAATTATACTTCTTACCTCCTCTTCTGGAACGCATCGGCGAAAAATGTCGTATTTACCCCTTTTGAAAAGGAGTGGTTCGTCCCAATAAAAGTTTCTCACATCGTTGAAGAACTTCTTCTCGCGATGGTAGTCAAGATCAGGGGGTACAATATCAGCAGCTAGGTAATTAACAAAGTATGCATAACATGGTACGTTACTTACTTCTAGGGATTTTTGGAAGTGCTCACGAGGGCCTAGGCTATCATCTTCAATGGTTTCTACTCTAGCTATCAGTCTATCATAGGAAAAATCATCATTTATGGGTACTAAGTCTGGTTTCAGATGTTCTAGCCTTGAGAGGTGATCAGCTACTACATTTTCAGTGCCTTTTTTTTTATCTTTGATGTCTAAATCAAACTCTTGTAGTAACAGAATCCATCGGAGTAACCTGGGGTTGGCATCCTTTTTACTTAATAGGTAACGAATGGCAGCATGATCGGTGTAAACTATAATTTTGGCTCCTACTAGATAAGATCTAAATTTGTCTATAGCGAAAACTACAGTGAGTAATTCCTTTTCAGTTGTCACGTAGTTAAGTTGGGCAGCGTCTAGGGTTCTACTGGCATAATAAATCACATGTAATTTTTTATCTTTCCTTTGTCCTAGAATGGCTCCAACGGTGTAATCACTAGCGTCGCACATTATCTCAAAAGGTTCTGACCAATCAGGGGGTTACATGATAGGTGCTGATATTAGTGCTTGCTTTAAAAGATTAAATGCTTCATTACATTTTCCATCGAAAATGAATTCAGCATCTTTCATTAAAAGGCCAGTTAAAGGTTTAGTTATTTTGGAGAAGTCCTTGATAAAACGCCGGTAGAATCCAGCATGTCCAAGGAAACTTCGGATTTCTCTGATAGTTTTTGGTGGTTTTAGGTTCTCTATGACTTCTATCTTAGCTCTATCTACCTCAATACCATTTTCAGAAACTATATGTCCTAAAACAATCCCTTCGGTGACCATGAAATGAAACTTTCCCAGTTTAGCACGAGGTTCACCTCCACGCATCTCTCCAGGATTTTCTCAAGGTTAGCAAGACAATTGTGAAAATCAAATTCGCAAACCGAGAAATCATCCATAAATACTTCCATGATACCATCTAGGTAATCTGCAAAGATTGACATCATGCAGCGTTGGAAAGTAGCTGGGGCATTACAGAGGCCGAATGGCATTCGCCTGTAGGAAAAAGTTCCATAAGGGCATGTAAAGGTAGTTTTTTCTTGATCTTCAGGGTGGATAGGTATTTGGAAGAATCCAGAGTATCCATCTAGATAGCAGAAGTAAGAGTGTCTGGCTAGACGCTCCAACATCTGGTCTATAAATGGTAAAGGGAAATGATCCTTCCTGGTTGCTTTATTTAACTTTCTGTAGTCTATGCACATCCGCCATCCTCCTTCTATCCGTTTTGCTACATGTTCGCCTTTATCGTTTTGCACGACTGTGATGCCTCCCTTTTTAGGTACTACATGCACAGGGCTCACCCACTTACTATCCGAGATCTGATAGATTATACCTGCCTCAAGTAACTTAAGAACTTCTTTTTTAACAATATCACTCACTATAGGGTTTATTCTTCTCTGATGTTTTCTGGAGGGCTTTGAATCTTCTTCGAGCAAAATACGATGCATGCGTACAGATTGGCTTATGCCTTTCAGATCAGAGATATTATATCCTAAGGCTGAGGGATATCTTCGTAAAACATCTAGGAGTTGGTATGTTTCCTCTTGGCTCAAGGTAGCACTGACTATAACCGGACGGTTCATGTCTTCATCGAGGAACTCATATCTCAGGTTCTTAGGCAGTTTCTTAAGTTCTAAGGTTGGTTTCTTAGGGCATGGCATAGGATCTGGGGTAAGGGATAAAAATTCATAAAGGTTATCATCGATGTAGGGCTTCCTAAAGCTATCATCTTCTAGTATGAGGGTTGATGGAAACTTAATTATTTTTGTGATTTCTTCTTGTTCTAATTCCCTAACACACTCATCAATGATATCTAAGGCATAACACGCGTCTCCCATCACAGGTGCCATAAGAAATTTTGAAAGTATAAATTCTATTTTCTCGTCACCTACCTCAAAGGTCAAATTTCCTCTCTTGACATTTAATATGGCTCCTACAGTTGATAAGAACGGTCTACCTAGAAGGATTGGTATATCATTGTCCTCTTTAATGTCCATGACAACAAAATCAGTAGGGATAAATAACTGACCTATCCTAATAGGGACATCTTCTAATATGCCTATCGGATATTTAACAGATCTATCGGCTAACTGAAGTGACATCTTAGTAGGCTGTAATTCTCCTATGTTTAACCTCTCACAAACTGCTAAAGGTATTAAGCTCACACTAGCTCCTAAGTCTAGAAAAGTTTTTTCGATGACATGACTTCCCAAAAGACAAGCAATGGAGAAATTTCCAGGATCTTTATCCTTTTTGGCTAACTTATTCTCGGAAGTAGAATTGCATTCCAAGGGCTTCGGATCGTCGAGTCTATGTTTGTTGGTAAGGATGTCTTTAAGAAACTTTTCATAAGAAGGTATTTGGGTGATGGCTTCTGTGAAAGGGATTTCTACGTGATGTTTTTCTATAACCTTAATAAATTTCTAATATTGGTTATTGATCTGGGTTTATTTGAATCTTTGTGGATATGGTATCGGTGGTTTATATGGCGGGGGTGGTATATAACTTTTATCTTTAGGTTCTTCTCCTTTTTCTTGACCTTCCTGTTTTTCAGATTCCTCTGGTTCCTTTACTTTGTCCGTGGGTTCGGTATATTCCTTAGAAGTTTTGGGTTCGCTCAATCTTGGGTTTGGTGGCTCATCATAAGCGTTCCCACTTCGTAGGGTAACGACATTGGCTTGCCCTCTCGGACTCGGTTGAGGTTGTCCAGGGAACTGTCCTCCAGGTGTGGTCTGGGGGGCTTGGTTTAAAGCTACCTGAGAGATCTGGGTTTCAAGCATCTTGGTGTGAGTAACTATTTGGTCAACCTTGGTTCCTAACTGGGTAATCAGTTCGTTAACGTGAATTTTTTGGTTCATGAACTCTTTGTTTTGTTGGGTTTAAGCAGTGATAAAATTTTCCATAATTTTCTCAAGGCTCGACTTTGGTGGTACGGGTTGCATAGGTTGATTTGGTCTTGGGGCTTAGTAACCTGTTTGTCTCGGAGGTGCATTATTTTGGATAGGGTTATTATTCTTATAGGAGAAGTTCGGGTAATTCCTCCATCCAGGGTTATAGGTATTCGAATATGGGTTCCCTTGGGTGTAGTTCACTTGCTCAGAGTGGGTTTCGTTTAAGAGACTGCATTTTGCAGATTGGTGTCCTTTGGTTCCACATATCTCACAATCCGACGAAATTGCAGCTGCAGCATTCGGGTTTATGCACATATGCTCCACCTTGAGGGCTAATGCATCCATTTTAGCTTGCATCATGTCTATAGAGCTTAACTCATGCACTCCTCCTTGGGCTTCCATCTTCTCAACTGTCGCTCGTTTAACTCCCCATGATTGATGGTTTTAAGCCATATCTTCGATGAGGGCACTAGCTTCAGGGTAAGGTTTGTTCATCAGTGCACCGCCTGCGGCAGCGTCGATGGTCATCTTAGTGTTATAGTGAAGTCCATTATAGAAGGTCTGAATGATTAACCAATTTTCTAAGCCATGATGTGGGCATGCTCTTAACAGCTCTTTATATCTCTCCCAAGCTTCGAACAACGATTCTCCCTGGTTCTGGGTAAATCTTGTTATATGGTTTCGAAGAACGGAGGTCTTACTAGGGGGAAAGTATCTAGCAAGGAATACTTTCTAAGGTAGTCCCAAGTCGTAATGGAATTGGGTGGAAGGGAATCTAACCATGATAGGGCTTTATCTTTGAGGGAGAAAGGGAATAATCTTAAACGGATTGCCTCAGCAGAAGCTCCATTGGTTTTAAAAGTGTCTGCTAATTGGAGAAAGATTTTTAAATGTTGGTTTGGGTTCTCAGTAGCGAGACCTGCGAATTGTCTCTGTTGCACTAGTTGCAACAGGGAGGGTTTAAGTTCAAAATTATTAGCTGGGATAGTTGGGTTTACTATACTAGAACTAGGTTCTTCGTTGGATGGTTGGGCGAAATCCGTAAGAGGTCTATGATTTTGATCTTCGGCCATAGCTCTCATAATTCTATGGAAAAATAAACGTGCGCGAGCGTAACGTTCAGGTTCCACCAGAGGGTATACTAAGCTTCCGGTGCTGTGAGTTCTTCGCATTGACCGGCAGGTAACAACCTAAGTCTAAACGATATAACAACAGGGTACGAAATTTGACGAAATTGGTCCCCGGCAACGGCGCCAAAAACTTGATGCGTGCTTTTCGCAAGTATACGAACGCGTCAGAGTAATATAAAAGATTGTTGAATCCACAGAGACCAAGTGTCAATCTATCGTTATCTATTGTTACAGTGTTTATCTAAGGTGATCGAAATAGGGGTTTTTTAGAGTATACAATGAAAAATAAAGTATTAAATAAAATTCAATTAATAAAGACAGGTTCGAATGTAATTCACACAATCAATTAATAATCCAAGTACTTGCTAATAGAATTACTTATGGGCAGTGTTTCCTACTTTGAAAAGAACCAATTGAATGGGAACTGTCGCTTTCGCGTATTCAGAACCGACTTGTACTCCATAATCAAACCCTCTTATTGTCACTTATAAAAAGGCGCGCATTGCGTTAGAGTAGTAAACCTATTTTTAAGAAATATAGTATCTTGACTAAGTTGAAAAGTATTTTGACCTGGATTTCTTAACAAAAAGAGGTTCTCACGAACCAGACTCTAAACTTATAAACGCGTCCGAAAATAGTTTTAAAATCACTTTTTTTTTAAGTTAAAAACTCCTAATGAACTAAACAAAGCGCTTTCGCTGTTTTTGAAATAGCTAAAAACAACTAAGTTTAAAAGGACGTTGGACGGATTTCGATCTTACCCAACGGAAATTAAGTGCGGGAAAACTTAAGTTGAAAGTCAAAATAGCCCTTAAGTGTTTCTATGAACAATTGCACGGATTATCGGTTCAATTACGATCCTTACATTCTAACCTTTATAGGTTTAGCTAGACATGGTAAAGTAAAGGTGCATTTTAATTTAAATAAAAGTAGTGCGAGTGCGGAAAGTAAATAAAAGTAGTGTGAGTGCGAAAAATAAAAGAAAGTAGTGCGAGTGCGAGAAATAAATGAAATTAGTGCGAGTGCGGAAAATAAATAAAAGTAGTGTGAGTGCGGAAAATAAATAAAATTAGTGCGAGTGCGAGAAATAAACGAAAGTAGTGCGAGTGCGGGAAATAAATAAAAGTAATGCGAGTGCGAGAAAATAAATAAAGTAAAGACAGTGCGGGAAAGTAAAGTAGACAAAGGTAAAGCAATAAAACCTTCTCCAATCGGAGGGTTGAATAAAGTGTGAAACGGAAATGAAAATTGCGACAGGATTAACTTCCTTCCAACGTGCTCCAAACTCGATTACAGACTCGATTACACAGTTGTGGCAACACTCCAATGTGAAGTGATTGCCACTTTTACAATATTGAATATATGCCTAATTACAACTAAGTTTGTTCTAAGTTTGGATGATGAAACAAATGAAATCGAGTATCTATTTATAAGGAAGGAAAATAATAGAAATGACAAGGATGCCCTTCAGTTTGAATTTGGGAGGGAAACTTCTTTCTTCTTGTGGCGCCCGCCACAACACCATGGCGCCCGCCATTAGGGTAAATTGTGGGGCCCAAGTAGAGATAGTGGGAGGCGTGGCAGTTGAGGAGAAGTTGAACTATGACACGTCATGGCTGGACCCATGGTGCCAGCCACAGTGGGAGCCACATGGGCAAAATGCTGATTTTTAGTCTTTTTAGCTTATTTTCACTCCTTTTCTCGACCGGGGCTCTGATTAGACTGAAAACCTGAAAACAAAGAAAAACATAGTAATAACATAACAAAATCATAATAAAACAACTAAAATGCATGTGAAATCGGAGTCGAAAATACAGTGAAATTCAGTATCATCAATGTACATCACCCTAGCTTCATTTTGGTACCTGGCTCGTGTGTTTTGGTTAAGGTTCAAAAACCTGCAACTGGTGGCCGAAATTAGTTGGTCCACCGGAGAAGACGATGGTTTCCACCACCGTCCCCACGTGGATGAGTCTGTGCCCTTAGATGAGGCTCACACGATCTAATCTTGGCCATGCATTCTATTGACTTTTTTTAATTCAGTTTGTGGCGCGCTTGACTCATGACTATGGTATGCCAGCGCTTCTGATCTTTTGGATTTGTCCACGTCAATTAATGAGGTTAATCCAAGCGCCGTGGATTTTTGGCATTTTCCAATTTCAGTTTTAACTTCTTTTATTCCTTTTTATTTCAAAAATTCATGACTATTTTATTTGGAATCACAAAAATATGATACCAACACTAAAAATTTTCTTGAAAAATCTAGTTTCATAATCTGATTTTTAATTATTTTTGTGATTCCATTTAATATTTTTTGTGAATTATTTTGTTTTTAATAGTTTTTAATTCATTTTAAATACTTTTTGATATCCAAAAATTCCAAAAATATTTTCTTAACACATATGGATCATGATAAGTCTATGAAAATATTCTCTTCAATTTCTTAATTGATTTGAGATTTATTTGAGATTTTAATTCATTTGTGTTATATTTTATTGCTTTTAATTGATTTTAAAATAATTTCTGTTTTCAAAAAATGTTGAGAAAATTTGTCAAACCATGTTTGGCCATGTTAGACCTATGATGATTCAATTGGACTTGTCTAAGTTGATTTGAATTGAATTTGAGGTGTGACCATATTTTAATCATTTTAATTTTGTATTATTTTAATTCCAAAAAAAAAATACCAAAAAAATATGTTTGACTTTGTTGACCTCTAAACTTCATTTCTCTTCTGTTTTACATTGGTTGATAAGGATTTCATTCACATTTGATCATTGTGTTTTGATTATGTCATTTGAATTCTCATTTTGTTCATTTCATCTTCCTCTCTTTTCTTCTTCTTCTTCTTTTAGCCAATGAGTTAATGATTTGTGGTTAGTCTTGACATATGAGAGGCTTAACATTCTTTGATCCAAATCAAACTCAACTTGATCAAAGATCAAGTGAGTTGCTTTGTGTCCAAGATAGGTTGCTTCTTGGTCAAGCAAAAAACCTAAAATCCATACAAGGCTTTCCTTCTTTTCTTTTGGCATGGCAAGTTATAGGAACTTGGCTTACTAGTCATGATCTCTAACTTGTGTTTATTTGCCTATAGTTTTATTGACCGGCCTCAGATAGGTGTGACTACTACATTAGTCCACTTACGATTGCTTAACATAGCGCTAAATTATCTTATGACACACTAACATTAACCATTAACTACTAACTTTAATTCAAGCATTTAATTCTTGCAATTTACTTTAATGCAATTTAGTTTCTTGCTCATTTATTCATATTGCTTTTCCCTTTGCTCACTTGAGCACATATTTTATGTTTATGTCATTTTCCTTTGCTCATTTGAGCTCATTATTGTATATAAATATATTGTTGCTTTGTGTTTGTTTTGTCTTTGTTTGTGTGAACCCAATGCAAAAAGGAGAAAGGACTTAGAATTAGGACCTTACCTATGCTTAAAGGAGTTCAAGAGAAACTAGGCCTCATGCCTTTAGAATGTTAAACTTGTTGAAGAGAAACTAGGCCTCATGCCTTTAGAATGCTAAATCTTAAAAGTTGACTTCAATGGACCCATAATCTAAACTCATTCTTTGTCCATTTCTCTTATTGTGTTGTGAACCTTTTTTATTGTTTGTTCTTGTGTGATAGGGATTCCAAACTTGAGATAGTAAGAAGGACCATTGTCATGAATAACCAAGTTAAGAGAGACAAGTCAAATGGAGATCCTAGGAGCTTGAATATAATATTTGTTTTGATTGCTTGAGTTGAATTGCTAACTCCAAAGGAAAGGAGCATCTTGAATCATCTTTATGATCTCAAGAAAGGGAACTCCAAGGGTTTTATCTCTTCTCTTATCTTTGCATGTTTAGGTCTAGCCCTTCTCTTCTTCTCTCCACTCTAACCCAAGCCAAACTCATTTTGTGCAAACATTGACATTGTTTTCAAATTAGAAACCTAGGCCTTATGCCTTTGATTTTTCAAACTCTTTTCATTAATACTCATCATGAATGAACCTTAAGCCAACTTTGACCTCATTTTGTGAATACTTCTAACTTGTAAATACAACTCACTCAAGTTGTTTTTGTGGTTCCAATGGCCACCTTTGTTAAAACTTTTTTTCATAAACATTAGTCATTAGGTTTGAGTTATCATAGTGGTTGATGTAAACTTCACCTTATCCTTAGTGATTGGACTATAAGTCTTCCATACTTATTATAGGGTGGATCCCTCACTAGTGTGTTGAAGGTCTCCTCACATGGTGGATTGTTGGTTTAGATTGAGTTTTCTCCCTTTGATAACAAAAGACCTTAAGGCTTTTGATCAAATCAATTCACCAATCTTTTGAGATTTTTACCCCGAACTACGAGGTTTTGATCCTACCTTTGTGATGGTACGTATGCAATGGGTTCATCCATTCAAACAACAAAATTGTAAATATGTATATTCTTTTCTCATCTCCCTAATCTTGTTTGGACAAATATTTTCACAAATACCAACCTACAATACACACTTGCAAAAAGGGCTCCCTTAGAGTACTAAGGATGTTTTGGGTGCTTAAAACCTTCCCATTGCATAACCAACCCCCTTACCCAGATCTTTGACATTTTTATTAGTTTTTGATTTGATAAAACTTCTTACTTGGTTTTTGTTCGCTTTCTAACCTTTCCTTTGGATAAATAGAAGTGCGGTGGCGACTCGAATTGTATGCTTACTTTTGATTTAGTCAATAAATCATAAGGTAACGAATACCCCGCTACAGAAAAGTGGCAACTCTGCTGGGGAAGGAGGTCTTTCCTAGTGGGTTTAGCCTACTTTTTGTTTGTTGTATTGTATGTTTATATTTATTTGTGACATATTTTTGTGCAAATTTGGGATGATTGTATTGTTTGTAATGTATGATTTGCTTGATATATTAATTGCTTGTGTGCTTGGTGGTCTCTTGTGAAATGAGTTTTATACCCGAACTCGAGTGCACTTATGATAGGAGAATGACATAGTCTTGTTGACTTGTGTGGAGTTATTCCTTAGTAAGTTGACTTGCAAGCCCATTCACTTGGTGGAGGTCTTGTTGGGATCAATAATGTCACACGGGTAGTCGTGGTTTGGCATTACTCTTTCCAATATATACCTTAGAAGCCAAGGACCTTAGATTACCTAGCCCATCTTGGCCTATTTTAGGACGTAGTGCGAAGGTTGTAACAACCCAATTTTAGTAATTATTTCTTATATTATTATTATTATATTTTAATTTATTTATTGGGATTGTTAAGTAATTAATTGGTTGTTAGGTAGTATAATAATTGATTATATTAATTGATTTGGTCTGTTAATTAATTAGTTAGTTGATATGAGATATAATTGAATAATTGATTATATTAATTAACTTGGTGTGTAGATTGTGTTGGTTTAATTTATTTGAATTAAATAGAGATATTATAATACTAGGTATTATTGGGCCTAATAATTAAATTAGAGGTATCATTCTTTAAGCCCAAATAGAATACTAGTATATAAAAGGTGAGGAGAGTAAGAAGTAGGATTCATTTGATCATTTGACGACAATAGAGAAAGAGAAGAGGAAAAATAAGGAGAAGAGGGGAAGAACAAGAGAGAAGCTAGGGTTTCCAGAAAATTGAAGAGGTAAGGGGGAGAATCCTTATTATTATGGGTTAGTATGATTGGGTCAATGGGTAGAAGTATGTTTAGGTTAAAATCCCTAATTTTGTATGGTTGTTTGAAATTGTTAGGTTTTGATGAGTATTCGTGATTTGTGGTGATTTAATTGTGTTAAAACTATAAATTAACTTTATACACTTAGAGTATTCTATGAGTTATAATTTTCTGAGCGTTTGGCTTTTTACGGAATCGAAATCGGAGGTCCGAAAGTCCTCCAACGATGAAAAACGCAGAAAATTCTGCATTCTGTTTTGCGTTAACCGGTTACCCTCCGAGCGTTAACCGGTTACTTGCTAAAAACCTGCCCAGAAGTTGATTCTGTTTTGTGTTAACTGGTTACCCTCTGAGTGTTAACCGGTTACTTGCTAAAAATCTACGCAGGAAATTGCATTCTGTTTTGTGTTAACCGGTTACCCTCCGAGCGTTAACCGGTTACTTGCTGTGCAAAATGAAAAATTGAGATTTTAAAAGTTGTATTCATTTGGAATGAAATCTATGTGTGTGTATTTGATAATTAGCCTATATTTGTGAATGATATATTGTTATGAATGTGTATATGTACCATTGGTGGATAATTCATAGAGTTGAATTATGGTGATATGTGGAACGTTAAGATGGTAGAGATGATCTTAATTGCATATGTGTTGGTATTTGTACATTCATTCATGGCATGGTCGGCTTCATGGTGGAAGCGGTGAAACTGTGGGTTCACATGGCATTAGACGTTGATCCTTGAATGGAAATAGGCGTAGCAGATGTTGATCCTTAATTGGAAATAAACGTAGTGGCTTGGATTCTAGATATTGAATCGGGAAGCGGTGGAACGATGGGTACACATAGACGTTGATCCTTAATTGGAAATAGGCGTAGCAGACGTTGATCCTTAATTGGAAATAGACGTAGTGGCTTGGATTCTAGATATTGAATCAGAAAGCGGTGAAACGTTGGGTTCACATTGCGGTACCACATGCATAGAGTCACATGTCTTGCATTGAGTCACATTAGAGTTATGTGATAATTGAATATGTGCATTGATGTGATTGTTGTGTGTGTATGAGATATGGTAATTGAATTTGGTGATGTTTGGATACATAATTTGGCAAAATATGTGCTTATGTGATAGTTGTAGTTGTGTGTATATTTGGGAATATAATATTGGATTTGAATATTATACTCCTTGAGTTTTGATGTATGCTTGAAACCTGTGAAATAAATATTGGTTAGTAGTATTTACATGGTTATACAAGGTGTGATGAATTCCGTTCATTGTTGATTTAATCATTGTGCCTTATTATACTTCTTCATAATGATTTGAATTCTCACCCTTCTGTTTGAATGTTGCTTTACATGGCATCGTGCAGTTACTTCAGAGTAGTATTGCTGAAGTAAGTGGACGGTAGCTCACTCGAGATTAGCTGGAGAGCTTCGGTGCTTTGTTTTAGAGATTAAGTAGTGAGTCAATGCTCTGGTCATGTAACACGGGGTAGATTAGTAGTATTGAACTCATATCTGATTTGGATACGTATTACGTTATTACTTGTGAACATGTTTATTTGAAATTGCTGTTTGAGAGGCCATAGTGCCAAATATTCTGGATATTGTTTATATGCGTGCTTATTTACTCTGATTATATGTTAAGTATTTTGGGGTAGAAAAAGGGGTGTTACAAAGGTCGTTCGAGTGTAAGATTTGATACGATTGTTACGCGATACAACACTCATAAGAGTCTCTCTTGAGAATATTTTTGGAATACGAGTAGTCGTTTTATCCGATAATATCCGAAAGATGAGATGATGACTATGGGGACCTCCTTTAGAACATGATTGTCAGGTTTAACCATAGTACACTCCTTTTGGGTGGTTCTTAACCGAGACTCCATGCCCGTGACTTGCAACAAACCCTTGATTCGCGGTTGATCCGTTCTCGTATATCCTCAATATCAATGGTGTTAATACCTTAGGATTGGAATTAATTTTATAAAACAAATAATGTAATCATCTCTGTTGTTTTAATATGTTGGGTTGAAGAAGTTCAACATCTGGACCAACATGTCATGTACGATGTCACAACATCATGTCTGTGACATCGCACATGTGTAGAAAACTGAATTAATTAATTCAGTATATATTCTGGGATTAGTAAGGATATTTGGTGAATATCCTAACTCCCATGTGGAGGTCTTAAAAGACTCAATCAGAATATATATAGGCTCAAATTAAGGAGTTATATATGGAGAGATTCTAGGATTGAAGACCTTGTTTGTAGCAGAAATTTTCTGCTGTATTTGTAACAGCAAAGAACAAGTTTGCTGCGATTTCTGAAGGCCCAAATCCAGTTGGGTGATTAGGTTATAAATAGCATATTGTAACCTAGTTTTTGTAAGCCTCATAGAATGAAAATTTAGGGGTGTGTGTGAGGTAAACCTCCCAATCTGTGGGAAGGTTACCATGTGTTTCTCAGTGGTAAAAGCTGAGAGTATTTGTAACTCAAAGCCTGTAGGCAAGAGTGATTATGTTCTTGAATGAAGCTGTGAAGCAAGTTCAAGTTGGTTTAACATTACATTGTATTTGTAGTGATAGGAATGGAAACTGGAGGTTTCTATCTAGGAGTTCCTAGGTATAGATTGCATTGGGTAGGGATTAAGTGAAGAGTTGTAAACGGGGGAGTTTAACTCTGAATTAATACTGCTGATAGTGGATCTTCTTCCTGGCTTGGTAGCCCCCAGACGTAGGTCATGTTGGACTGAACTGGGTTAACAATTTCCTGTGTTTGTTTTCCATCTGTATATGTTATAATCCTGTATGCCATAACTAAGCTTGTATTTCAGTCTGCCTACCAAGAAAATAACAGACCTGATGCATAGCTTTCTGGTTGAATGTTAATCAGAATGTCTTGACATTCATCATTGACAGCATATACTGAATAATAGGCAAGTTGGCTTGTATGCTTCAGTTCAGTATATATTTAAGTCTGGTTTTCAAGTGGAAAACAGACCTGGCCAAAGGATCATTGTGAAGCTGTCAAACTGGATGTCTAGACAGTTGTTCATGTATGCTGATACTGAATTAGAGACTGGTTGGTCTTCTACAGTACAACAAATTTATCACAGTCTATTTTTCAGGAACATAACAGAATCAACATGTTGTATATGTTCTGACTGTCAAACTGAATGTTGTGACATTCATTCCTGACAGCATGTGCTAAAGTGTAGGATGATTAGTTTTTTTTCTATTTTAGCATTTTTCTCAGGCTAGTCTTTAGGAATCCAACAGCTGAGCTAAACTCCAGGAAACCAACTACTACTCTATAATTAATGAACCTAACAAATAGCCTATTTGTTAGCAATCTAATAAGTGGTAATTAGATTAATGTATTCAACCTTATTTCAGGAAATACAAGTAAAAGGCAAGCACACTGGAATAATGTAACAGATGATCAATATTAAGACATCGTGCAGATTACATGTGTAGGAAAACAACAGAAGTGAGAACGATGATTGATCTCTGCTGAGTTTGTATACCAGATGCACAGGACTAGGGGTTCATTCCCTCTAGGGTGACATAGAAGGAGATGTCGTGACATCTGTGAAAGAGTGAGTCAGTACAGGGCTTTTAATGTGTTAACTGTCTTGCTGTATTAGTTACAATGTTGGATCAGATGTCATGACTTGGAGTAGAACATCTGAATTCTGACTACGCCAGAATTTCAAATGGAACTTGGGTGTTGATAAGGTGTAAACCATAGTCCACCAAAATGGATGATTGATATTGAGTATGACTAGATCCATCCCGTGACCTTTGTGTGGCGTGACTTGCTTGATCCTTGAGTGTGATGGTTGCATCCATGCATTCATGCATTCATTTTCATCCATATCATCAACAATGAGAAATTTTTCAAGGAACTTAAGAGGTCTATTTGCAAATTTTCAGACATGGATAAGCAAAGAAGGAATACGAAGAAGTTCAGTTTCGGACAAACCGACTTGAAAGAGTTAAGGAGTTTGGCATCTTATGTATTAGATCCCTTGGAGTTCAAAGCTCGCAATGGGAAGCTTCTGTCGATTCTTGCTACTCAGTTGGATGGAGGTCTGATGAGTGTGTTGGTGTAGTTCTATGATCCTCTGTATCGTTGCTTCACTTTTCCGGATTTCCAGCTTTTTCCTACACTTGAGGAGTATGCCTATCTTGTAGGTATACCTATCTTGGATCAGTTGCCGTTCAGTGGCCTGGAGAGGGTTCCTTCTTCCCAAGAGATTGCTAACATGCTTCATATAGATGTATCTGAGATTGGTGCTCATATGACTACCAAAGGTGGAATCAAGGTCTCCCATCTGATTTTCTCATCGCCCAAGCTACCTTGTTTGGGAAGGCCATGAGTGAGGACGCCTTTGAAGCCATATTTGTACTTTTCATCTATGGGCTAGTGTTATTCCCCAACATCGACAATTTTGGGGATGTGAACACTATTAGGATTTTCTCTACTCTTAATCCCGTTCCGACTCTGTTGGGTGACACTTATTTCTCTTTGCATATGAGGAATGCAAAGGGTGGCTGTACCATTGTGTGATGTTTGCCTCTGTTGTACAAGTGGTTTATTTCGCACTTGCCTCAGACGCTCGCCTTCAAGGAGAACAAGGGATGTCTACGGTGGTCTACGAGACTTATGTCTCTCACTAATGATGATATCTTTTGGTACAACCGTGTATATGATGGTGTGCAGATTATTGACTCTTGTGGTGAATTCTCCAATGTGCCTCTTCTTGGTACATGTAGTGGGATTAACTACAACCCTGTTTTGGCTCGCTGTCAGCTTGGATTCCCCTTAAAGGATAAACCTAATAACATTTTGTTAGAAGGTGTGTTCTTTCAAGAGGGTAAAGATCCACAGAACTTGAAGGGCGGAATGGTCCGCGCCTGGCGTAAGATCCATAGGAAGGGAAGGAAAGAGCTTGGTCCGAAGAACTGTTTTGCTTTAGAACCCTACACCTCTTGGGTGAGGAGGAGAGCGTTTGAGTACCGCATGCCCTATGACTATCCAAGACCTACCCCTATGGTTATGGTTGGGCCTTCAACCCTCCCTAATCAAAGAGTAGAGGAGTTGAGAGATGAAGACCGATCGCGTGCTTGGGTTCGTGAGCGAGAGGAACTACTTCAGCAACTCAGAGATAAGGATGCTGTGGTAGAATTTCTGGAGCATCAGGTTATTGATGAGCCTGATGATGTGGTTACTTCTCTTCTTCCTCAGTCATCCAGGTTTTGGAAGAGGAAGTATGATCGAATTGCCAAGGAGAAGGCTGATATGGAAGTAACTTATGAGAGAGTGGTGAAGAGGCTTCGTGCAGCTTATCTTCCGGTCTCGAGAGCTTTGGACGATTGTTTCTAGGGCTCCATAGGATGTTATTTCTCCTTTCCTCTTGTATTGTATTCGGTTACCAAGACTGTATTTCTTCTTTGGTGTAAAAAATTTCCAAATATTATTGCTATGAATTATTCCATATATGTCTTAAAAGATTAATATTTTCAAATATTTGCAAATAGCTCTCTATAAAGTTCCTCTGATAAAAAATAAATCATATGCACAAACATTGCATGCATCATATGCATAAGCAGGTTTTGTTCAGCTCTGATCAGTGGTCTAACTCTTTTCTCTTCATTTATTTTGAAGACAAGCTGACGCACCGGTATAACACCAGGGCTAATCTTCCAAAGTTGATGGATCACCTAGAGCAAGAGAACCGGGAACTGAAAGAGGAAGTAGCTAGGCTGACTGCCATGATGGAGTCAGTGTTGGCTGCCCAGAGCCAATCGTCTCCAACTCTTGCAACTCCTCCCCAGAGGGCGGTTATTTCTGAAGTCGCTTCTTCGATTGTGCCTGCTGCAACAACTCACTTTGCGCCTACTATGCCAGTCGGGTTCCCGTGGGGGATGCCCGTCAATTTTGTGCCTGAGGGTATTGCTCAAACCTTCGCTTCTCTACCGGTATATAGCCCGGTTCTTGCTGTGCCACCTGCCGTTGTGCACACTTTACCCAGAGTAGAAGACACCATCTATCATTCTGAGCCATCTGAGGGCCCAAACGTATATGAGAAGATGGACGCGATGAACGACCAATTACTTGAGTTGCGCAAGGAACTGAAGACTCTGAGGGGTAAAGACCTCTTTGGTAAGACTGTTGCTGAGTTGTGCCTAGTGCCCAATGTCAAGATCCCTGTAAAATTCAAAGTACCTGACTTTGAGAAATACAAGGAAAACACTTGCCCTCTCAGCCATCTTGTGATGTACGCTCGCAAGATGTCGATGCAAACAGACAATGATCAACTCCTTATCCATTATTTCCAGGATAGCCTGTCCGGTGATGCACTCAGATGGTACATGGGTCTGGATAGTGCAAACATCCGCTCTTTCAATGATCTTGGCGAAACTTTCGTCAAGCAATATAAGTACAATGTGGATATGGCTCCCGATAGGGACCAGCTGAGGGCGATGTCCCAGAAATAGATGGAGACTTTCAAAGAGTACGCCCAGAGATGGCGTGAGTTGGCCGCTCAGATTGTGCCACCCCTCGGGGAGGAAGAAATTACCAAAATCTTTTTGAAGACTTTGAGTTCTTTCTATTATGAGAGGATGATAGCTAGTGCTCCCTCGGACTTCACCGAAATGGTGAATATGGGAATGAGGCTAGAGGAAGGAGTCCGTGAAGGACGTCTATCTAAGGATGAAGGATCTTCAGCAAAGCGATATGGGGGCTTTGCAAAGAAGAAAGAGGGAGAGGCACATGTTGTGTCTTCCCACATCAAAAGAAGACCCTCTGTGAAGAGAAAGACTGTTCGCTCTGTCGTCAGCCAATACCAGGTGGCTCATATAGCACCTGCCTTCAGGGAAACTCAACATCATCAACAACAACAACAATATCAACAACAACATCATCCACAACAGCAGGCCTACCAGCCTCGGAACAACAATAACACCAGCACCAGCTACGATAGGAAGAGGGTCACTTTTGATATAATTTCAATGACCTATGCTGAACTCTATCCGTCTTTGATTGATAGAAAATTAATTACTCCACGTGGCCCACCTGCTGTACCTACTAATCCTCAATGGTGGTACAAGCCTGAGCTACATTGTGTATATCATTCCAGTGCTCCCGGACATGATGTGGAGAATTGCTATCCCCTGAAGACCAAGGTGCAAGACCTTGTTAGAAGTGGGATTTTGTTTTTCGAGGACGTAGATCCTAATGTCAAGAAGAACCCATTGCCCGAGCATGGGAAAGCTGTTGTAAACATGGTCCTGGGTTGTCCTGGAAAATATAAAGTTTTGTATGTCAATGATATCAGGCAATCTTTGGTCGAGATGTATAGACTATTGTATGGATACAGTCATTATGAGCATGACCATGACAGGTGCCAGGTGTGCACTATCAACGAAAGAGGATGCCGACAAGTCAGGAAGGACATCCAAGAGATGCTGGATCAAGGAATGATCGAGATACTTCAGAATCGCAATGAGGATGAAGTTGATGTTATTTCTCCTGTATTCAGAATACCAGAGCCTGTTGTCGTCAAATATGATGGCAGCAAGAAGAAGGTTTCTCCCACTCTTGTGATAAAGCCAGCGGGCCCTGTCCCATATTCCTCTGATAAAGCAGTACCTTACAGATACAATGTTGTGATGCTAGAAGATGGGAAGGAGATGTTGTTGCCCTCCACCTCTGTTGTGAGCATCTCAGACATTAGTGGTATGACTCGTAGTGGTCGTGTTTTCTCGGCGCCGCCGAAACCCCATGAAGACGTATTGAAGAAGACTGTTGTTAATTCTGCCGGTCCTGTGGGGACTTCTTCGAATCTGGAACTTGTTGTGAAGGGTGTTGACCCTATTGTTGATAAATCTGCTAAAACTCCTGTCCTGGTTGGCCAGCATGGCATTTTGAAAGAGGACTATGATGAGATGCTGAGGCTCATCAAGAGGAGCGAGTATAATGTTGTTGATCAGCTGCTTCAAACTCCATCAAAGATATATGTGCTATCTTTGTTGATGAATTCAGAGCCACACCGCGAAGCTTCGCAGAGGGTGTTGGACGTGGCATACGTGGATCACGATATCACAATTGAGCAGTTTGATAGCATTGTTGCAAACATAACTGCTTGTAACAATTTGAGCTTCTGTGATGCTAATCTTCTCAAGGAGGGAAAAAACGAAAATTTGGCTCTAACCATTTCCATGAATTGCAAGGATGATGCCTTGTCCAATGTGTTGGTGGACATAGGATCATCGCTTAATGTGTTTCCAAAACCCACTCTGGCCAAACTTTCATACCAGGGGCCTCCCATGAGGCAGAGTGGAGGGGTAGTGAAAGCTTTTGATGGATCGAGGAAAACTGTGATCGGCGAAGTTGAACTCCCGATCAAGATTGGACCTAGTGATTTCCATATCACTTTCCAGGTCATGGATATCCATCCATCATATAGCTGTTTTCTTGGAAGACCGTGGATTCACGAGGCAGGCGCCGTGACATCCACCCTACACCAGAAGTTAAAGTTTGTTAAAAACAAAAAGTTGGTGGTGATAGGGGGAGAGAAGGATCTCTTGGTTAGCCATTTGTCTTCCTTTTCCTACATAGATGCTGAGGATGAGGTTGGGACTCTGTTCCAAGCCTTATCTATTGCTGAGCCTTCAAGGAAAGGCCCTTCTTCATTTGCTTCCTACAATGATGCGAAGTTGGCCATTGAGCATGGTGCGACTACTGGTTTAGGATAAATGATAAAGCTGGAAGATAATAAATCTCCGGCTGGCATACGGTATTCTTCAGGCATTTCCAATGAGCATGGGTTGTTCCAGAGTGGTGGTTTTATCCACACTGTTGAAGACCAGGAGGCTGCTGCTATTGTGGAAGATGATGAAGAGGAAGATCTTGGCAACTTTGTCATTCCTGGAGGAATCTGCAATAATTGGGTCGTTGTTGATGTTCCAACAGTTATCCATAAGTCCACGTAATATGTTCATTTTGTTTAAAAACCCTTCTCCCATGCCAAAAGGAGAAGTGATGACATTGTTAGCACATTTTGATTAATACAATGATATTCATTCAAAAATTACATGTTAAATGTTTGTTTTTCCAAATTATTTTCCCTTTTTTCTTTTTTTGCATGAAATTGGTGATCACCATAAAACCCTAAAAAGAGAATAAAATCAATCTTTTCATCTGCATAATGATTTGCCTTGCTTGAATTCTAAAATCTCTTTTATACTCAAAATCATTATGCAGGTTGATCAAACCCATTGAACATAATGATCCCACACCATCTCCCAACTTTGAGTTCCCTGTATTTGAGGCCGAAGAAGATGATGTTGAAGAGATTCCTGATGAGATCACTCGTCTACTTGAGCACGAGGAGAAGATCATTCAGCCACATCTTGAGAATCTGGAAACAGTCAACTTGGGGTTTGAAGATTGTGTTCGTGAAGTGAAGATTAGGGCACTCCTGGAAGAGTCTGTGAAGAAGGGGTTGATTGAGTTGCTACGAGAATACGTCGACATCTTTGTCTGGTCATATGAAGACATGCCTGGTCTAGATACTGATATTGTGCAACATTTCCTACCTTTGAAGCCTGAGTATGTGTTTGTAAAGCAGAAGCTCAGAAGAACTCATCCCAATATGGCAGTGAAGATCAAAGAAGAAGTTCAGAAGCAAATTGATGCAGGGTTTCTAGTGACTTCTACATATCCTCAATTGGTGGCCAATATTGTGCTCGTGCCTAAGAAAGATGGAAAAGTCCAAATGTGTGTGGACTATCAAGACTTGAATAAAGTCAGTCCGAAAGATGATTTTCCTCTACCACATATTGATATATTGGTAGACAATACAGCTAAATCCAATGTCTTCTCATTTATGGACGGATTTTCCGGTTATAACCAGATTAAAATGGCACCCGAGGATATGGAGAAGACAACATTCATCACACCTAGGGGAACATTCTGTTATCGAGTGATGCCCTTCGGTTTGAAGAATGCCGGAGCCACGTATCAACGTGCTATGACTACCTTGTTTCACGATATGATGCACAAGGAGATCGAGGTATATGTTGATGATATGATTGCGAAGTCGAAAACGGAAGTTGAACATGTAGAACACTTGTTGAAGCTTTTTCAGCGTTTGAGGAAGTACAAACTCCGCCTGAATCCGAACAAGTGTACATTTGGAGTCCGTTCCGACAAGTTATTGGGCTTTATTGTCAGTGAAAGAGGTATTGAAGTTGATCCTGCCAAGGTCAAAGCAATACAAGAGATGCCTGCGCCCAAAACTTAGAACCAAGTCCGAGGTTTTCTTGGCTGCTTGAATTATATTTCTAGATTTATATCCCACATGATTGCCACATGTGCGCCTATATTCAAGCGCCTCCGGAAAGATCAGCGTCATGATTGGACCGAGGATTTCCAGAAGGCCTTTGACAGTATCAAAGAGTATATGTCCGAGCCTCTGATTCTGTCCCCGCCTGTTGAAGGGAGACCATTGATTATGTACTTAATAGTGCTTGATGACTCCATGGGTTGTGGCCTAGGTCAGCAAGATGAATCAGGAAAGAAAGAATAGGCCATATACTACTTGAGTAAGAAGTTCACTGATTGTGAGTCTCAGTACTCAATGCTTGAGAAGACATGATGTGCTTTGGCTTGGGCTTCTAAGCGCTTATGCCAGTATATGTTGAATCATACGACTTGGTTGATATCCAAAATGGATCCAATCAAGTATATCTTTGAGAAGCCTGCTTTAATTGGGAGGATTTCCCGTTGGCAGATGTTGCTATCTGAGTATGACATTGAGTATCGAGCTCAGAAAGCTATTAAAGGTAGTATCTTGGCTGACCACTTGGCACATCAACCAATTGAGGATTATCAGTCTGTTCAGTACGACTTCCCTGATGAGGAAATTTTGTATTTGAAGATGAAAGATTGCGATGAGCCCACGCTCGATGAAGGGCCAAAACCTGGTTCCCGTTGGGGCATGGTGTTTGATGGCGCGGTTAATCAGTATGGAAATGGTATTGGGGCAGTGATTATTACTCCTCAGGGCACCCATTTTCCTTTTACAGCAAGGCTAACCTTCAAATGCACGAATAATATGGCGGAGTTTGAGGCGTGTATTATGGGATTGGAAGAGTGTATTGATCTTAGGATCAAGCATCTTGATGTTTATGGTGATTCGGCCCTCGTTGTTAATCAGATTAAGGGTGAATGGGAGACGAGTCAGCCTGGCCTCATCCCATATAGAGATTATGTGAGGAGGATTTCAACTTTCCTTATTGAGGTTGACTTTCATCATATTCCTCGAGATGAGAATCGGATGGCAGATGCTCTTGCTACGCTTGCTTCAATGATTATGGTGAAGTATTGGAATGAAGTCCCCAATATCACTGTGATGCGCTTGGATAGACCAGCTCATGTGTTTGCAGTTGAAGAAGTGAAAGATGATAAGCTATGGTATTATGATATCAAGTGCTTTCTCCAAAGTCAGATTTACCCGCCTGGGGCATCTGTTAAAGATAAAAAGACTTTGAGGAGATTATCTGGCAGTTTCTACCTCAATGGTGATGTGCTTTATAAGAGGAATTTTGACATGGTTTTGCTCAGATGCGTGGATAGACACAAAGCAGACCTATTGATGACTGAAGCCCATGAGGGTTCATTTGGTACTCATTCCAATGGACATGCCATGGCAAAGAAGATGTTGAGAGCAAGCTACTATTGGCTGACAGTGGAGTCTGATTGCTGCAAATATGTGAAGAAATGCCACAAGTGTCAGATTTATACGGATAAGATCCATATTCCCCCGATACTTTTGAATGTCATTTCCTCACCATGGCCTTTCTCCATGTGGGGAATTGACATGATTGGCATGATAGAGCCAAAGGCGTCGAACGGTCACCATTTTATTCTCATAGTTATTGATTACTTCACCAAGTGGGTTGAAGCGGCATCGTATGCGAACGTGACCAGGCAGGTGGTTGTGAAGTTTATCAAGAATCAACTCATATGCTGTTATGGTGTGCCAGATAAGATCATTATTGATAATGGATCTAACTTGAACAACAAGATAATGAAAGTGCTGTGTAGCGAGTTCAAGATTGCACATCATAATTCTTCTCCCTATAGACCCAAGATGAATGGGGTTGTTGAAGCTGCTAACAAGAACATTAAGAAGATTATTCAGAAGATGGTCGTTACACACAAAGATTGGCATGAGATGTTGCCATTTGCTTTGCATGGTTATCGTACATCTGTCCGCACTTCAACAGGGGCAACCCCTTTCTCTCTTGTGTATGGCATGGAGGTTGTGCTCCCCGTGGAGGTTGAGATCCCATCAATGAGAGTCTTGATGGAAGCCAAGTTGACTGAGGCTGAATGGGTTCAGAGTCGTTATGACCAACTGAATTTAATAGAAGAGAAGAGATTAACTACCATGTGCCATGGTCAGTTGTATCAGCAAAGGATGAAGAAAGCCTTTGATAAGAAGGTCAAGCCTCATGTTTTCTGAGAAGGTGACCTCGTGCTCAAGAAAGTTTTGTCTTTCGCGCCCGATTCCAGGGGCAAGTGGACTCCAAACTATGAAGGTCCATATGTTGTTAAGAGAGCCTTTTCAGGCGGTGCTTTGATACTTACAACTATAGATGGGGAGGATTTCACTCGTCTTGTGAATTCAAATGCAGTCAAGAAATACTTCGCCTAAAAATAAAAAAAATAGAATAGCTCGCTAAGTTGAAAACCTGAAAGGGCGACTTAGGCAAAAATGAGCGTCTCAGTGGATTGAAAACCCGAAAGGGAGGTCCAGGCAAAAGTTAGAGACATAAAAAAAATGAAGGAAAAAATTAGGGATTTGGCAAGTAACTGCATCCTGACAAGACTTTGTTCTTCAAGCCATCATCTGTAAAAGATTCTCGCTCAGTCATCGTCAATTGAAGCTTCAAATACATTAGATTCAGAGTTGGTGGAGAAATGGTCATTATGTTCAATGTAGCCCTTTTTCCAATATATATCACCAATTTCGAATTTGTAAAGATCCATGGAGTCTCGCCATTTGTGGACTACCATTCCATCAAATAAATTTGAGCCTTTATCCAATTCTTTGCACTCTTATTGTTTCTGCTTAACAAATGTTTGCATGTTTTAATTAATAAATATCATTGTTCTTAAAAAGTAAAGTTTTTATAAACTGTTTTTAAACAAAGTGAACATTCACGATGACTGAAAGGATAAATGGAATATCTTCAGTGCTCTCCCAAGGATAGTACGATCTCCAAAAGGGTAAGACATTTGTTCATATTCTGGCATGTTTGTATCCTCTTCATCATCTTTCAGGTTGTCTCCCCCAACGAGCGCAGAGAAGGGTTATACATCATCAAATCCCCAGAGAGTCTGGAGTTTTTTCCTTGATCTTTTTAGAGATGTGTATACCTCTACCTCAAATATCCTCAGCTCCCCAGAGAGTCTGAGTCTAGCATTTGTGTTTTATCAACTATATGGTTGTCATCCCTTGTGTGGACTGACCTAAAATCCCTTATAGGTTAATAAAAATTGATATGCTATCTATTCATGAGGAAGTTTGTCTTTCCCCAGTGAGCGGAAGTTCCTAGCATGAGTGAAAGTCCTCAGCAGGAGTGAGCGTGTGTTCCCTGCAAAGCTGTCTTTCGGATATCTCCTCAGCAGTAGTTGCCTAGAGCAGTTGGTGAAGGGTTTGTTCTCCTTTTCATCCCCAGCATGGCACGTGTTGATGAAGGATTTATTTCCGATCCCCTTAGCCAGGATAGTTCCTCCGGAGATACTTGTGGTTATCCCCATCAGGTTGGCTTTTAGCTCATCCCCAACCGGGTTGCTCACAACAGGTTATCCCCAGTATGGTTACCTACAGTCTATCCTCAGTGGAGTTTCCTGATCGGAGCCTGATAATTTTTCCCCCTCCTTATTGGAAAGTCTCCTCTAAGTTGAGATGGTGCTGAAGATGTTATGTCCTTCCCCAGCGGAGCAATGATTCTCTCTCTCCTCCTAGCAGAGTTGTCTCTCCAGCAGATAGAGGAAGTGTTTTGATTGTTGGAACTTCTGTTTGGCGGTTGTTCCCCACAGAGTTTCATATCATTCCTTGATAAGTTTCCCCAGTAGAGTTTCTTCTACGTCGGATCTCATCAGTGTTGAGTTCCCCAGTAGAGTTTCCTCTACGTTGGATCTTTTGTCTGTTCAACAGCAAATCCCTGGCAGTGACTCCATAGCTTCCCAGCTGAGACTTTGCCTGATCCTAGTTCAACACTTGTATCCTCTTCGAGTGGAAGACATTTTACAGTTTTGAGGAATTTTGAGGAAGATGTGTTGTTTCCTTCCCCAGCGGAGCATTTTGTTCCTTCTCCCGGTAGTAGAGATATCTCTTTAGCAGTTAGATGAGAATGCTTGATTGATGAGTCTGTTTAGTGGTTGTTCCCCATAGAATTTCTCATTATCCCCTGATAAGATCCCTAGTAGAGTTCTTCTATGACAGATCTTATCGATATCTCTGCATGTTCCCGAGAATTGTTGGAAGATCCCCAGTAGTCGGTAGCTAAGACTTTGCTTATCCCCGGCAGCGGTCTCTGATCCCCAGCGGTAGTCGGTAGCTCTTGATAGTTGATGCGTTCCCCACCAGAATTGATTTCTCCTGTGGGCCTGGCCTTTCTCTTTTGAGATGTTATACTGGATGTCTGTTCATTGATTCTCGGACCTATTTGTGTTAGATATGTCTGTTTGTCAGCATTAATCATACATGAACCATGCATATACATGCATAATTATAGCATTCAGATATTCATGATGCATTCTTTGCCATATATCTTTGCTCGATATCTCCTGCCATTGGTGAAATATTCTTCCCCAAGCAGGTGTTTATGCCTGATCTCTCCATATAGAGTCAGCCCCATAAGCAGAAAGTGTCTATCTTTCTTTCTATATTCCCCACTGAGTTATATCCTCGGAGATGATTATTGCTTCAGTTTTCTCCCTAATTATATATTGGGATGGAATTACTCCCCTGAGTTATATCCTCATTGGGTTGAGTCTTGTTTCATTGTGTCCTTCTAGTTTGTTCCTAGATTGACTCCTTTCTTGTTATTTCCCCTGCAGTTCCTTGTGGTTTAGTTGATCAATTGCTCAGTAACCAGTAATTGTCCATCTTTTCCCCCATTGAATTTGGTGGCCTTCTACCCAGTAACCGGTAGTTGTAAGTCCTATTTCTGTGGTTTTCTACCCAGTAACCGGTAGATATAATCCCCTATTTGTTAGTTATCTTTATCCAATATTCGGTATTGATATTCCTTCATTTTTGAGTATTTCACCCAGTAACCGGTAATATATCTCTTGGATAATTGTTTTTGTCAAGCAATTCATCCCCCGCGAGTCATCTTTCATTTATCTCTTTGTTGGTAATGATTGTTTCTCCTTCTGATTGGTCATCATTTTATACCCAGTAACAAGTATCCTGGTGTCCTTTCTATTTGGTCAATTTATCCTTTATTAACCCAGTAACCGGTTATGGATAATCTTCCATGCGAGTATGTTATCTACGTTCTAACGGTAATAGATAATATATCTCATGCGCTCTTCCCTCGAAGTCTTTTTTCTTCCCCAGTCGAGTAAGATTCATATTTCCTTATGGAATCGAATGTCCATCCTATAAATCGAGTTTTCTTTTTCAGCCCTCCTTTTGGATGATGAGTGTTTTGGATATATGTTCCCAATTCACACCTGGTTGGTCACCTATTATATACCTAGTAACCGGTATCCCTGGTGTTCCTTCCTTCTGCTCCCTATTATGACTTTTTTTGTCCCCTGTGGAGTCAGATTTTCCTGAGTCGATATATACCTTTTAGGTTTTCCTCGGATGTTCCGAATGATTGATATCTTTCACCCTTATACCGGTCTTAGATATTCTTTCTCCCTAAGCGTGTTGTTTTCTCACCCAGTAACCGGTGTTTTGATCACATGTCTCTTTTTGAGTTTATTACCCAGTAACCGATAATATCTCGATTGTTTCCCTCCTCAGCTGAGTCCTTTATGGATTTCCCTGTCTGAGTCCGGATTTTTATCCGAAGTATCCTTTGTGGATACTTTCGCTCTATTGGCATATTCCCCAATACATGCATCTTTGTGTCAGCTCGAGTCTTTCCATTGATTTATTTTCATGGAATCCTTCGTGTCTCCCAACAAGTATTCAAGTCGTGACCTGCTCACGCATTTTTACCCTGTTTTTCCTAGAGTCTCTGTCTCCCTAGTGAGTGTATTACTCATATGGACTTTCAGTCTTTCTCTGATTTCTTTTTCCTTTGTGGCCATATTTCCCCACAGAGTATTAACTTTTGCATGCATACATCTGCATCATGAGGTCTCTTAGGGACCAAAATTTGTCTCTTTGTTATTATTTAAGCCCATTCTACCTCGTCGAGATGAAGATTTTAACCTTCATATCTCCGGCTAGAATGACCTTAAATAGGGGCATCTGTAAGACCCTAATTTTGACCCTAAGATCCCTCATGGCATCATATCATTGCTCATTGCATTGCCTCAAGGATCATAGCATGTGTGGTTCCTTTACCCTTAGGTTGGGACTTGTGTGAGTTGGTTTGAGACCATAAAGCATGCTTGAATTATATATTATTTCTTTTCTTATTTTGTTTACTAACCAAAAGCACAAAAATATGTCACTAACTCTTTTTGTTTTGGAGCTCAAGAAATCATGAGATCCCCTACTCCTAGGAGACTCATATGCTCAATGAAGTGGATCAATGAAGATGCAAGCAAGCATGACAATGGTTCACAAAGCTCTCAATCATCATATATGTCTCCCAAGTATTTCAATTTGTCAATTTGATCAGGATAACCCAAAGGGCTTGAGGATTGTTTCCCAAGGAAACCCTAATTCAACTGTGCCTTGCTCATGAAGCAACCTCAACCTATGATCAAATTCAATAAATGGAAGTTATTTAATTCATTATTTTATGCATATATAATTCTATGTGAGTATTCTCAATCATTCATTCATCAAGATTTGAAGTTTGGACTTGAGAAGTTGACCAGTCAAGTCATCTGACTAAATTGAGGATCCCTGAGACCTAACGTTTGATGTGTTTGTCAAATGAAGATGACACCAAGAGAAACAATGTTCTTAAGAACCATATGAACAACTTTCATGTTCATCTAAAATTCATTTGAAACTTGGAAGGTCATCATTAATTTCAAAACATTATAGGTCATTTTAACTGAAACCCTAATTTTGGGTTAACTTCCCAAGGACCTAACTTCCTCATTTTTTATGATTTTGAGGTGAGACCAATTGCATTGGAAATCTTAAGATGTATACTTAAATGTTTATGTTGTAAAAAATTTCATAATCCTAAAATAAACACATGTGATAATACAAAACATTATAGGTCACTTTGGACCAAAACCATTGAATATTGAAAGTATCCAACTTCAAGTGCCCATAACTTTCTCATCAAAAATCCAAATGATGCAAAATTTAAGTCTAAATTGATCATATTGAAAATATATACAACTTTTATGTTTAAGGTTTTTTTATTAGAGGCTTTCATCATTGAAACAGAAGGGATTGAAGTTGATCATTTTGGCAAATTTTCCAAAGACATGTTTTGTACCTCAAACTTCAAGGCCAGTTTTCACAAATTTCCAAACTCCAAATGGATTTTTTCCCAACATAGCTTTTGTTCCTTATGTCAAGACCTTTCCAACCATTACTCACATGCCTATGTTTGGATTTTCTATGTGTGACTTTTGAATAGGTGAACATTTATGCCCAATTATGCATTTCACTTTGAATCTTCACGCACAAGCCATTGCAGTTCAAATTGCACGTCCATTCCAACTTCAAAAGAGTTCAGCTTGCAAATTCACTTGAGTTTGGGCCTCACATGCACCTGTACAGGCCCATGCATGGAGGACCCAAAGCTTCATGCACACGAGTTTTCCCTCACTTGGCACCAGCTCCAGCTATAAATACAATGCTTCCCTCATTCAAAATGGAACCTCAAGGCAACCTGAAACTCTGCAGAAGTGAAAACCCAACCCTACCAAAGGAATTCTGATTTTTATTTTTTCAATTCAAGCTTGAATTTCAACAAAATCAATTGATCTTCAAGACTTATTCCTTAGCCTTGCATTCATATCACATCTCAAGATCAAATTGGAAGCAAAAGTTGGAAGGAATCGTGTTGATCAAAGCTACTCTTCAAAGGTATATGATCTGTAGCGGTGTATTCGTCGCTATATGATTTATTGATTAAACCATAAGCAAAGCATACAATGAATCGAGTCGCCACCGCACTTTTATTTGTCCTAAGGACTGGTTAAAAAGCGAACAAAAACCTAAGAAGTTTTACACGTAGAAAACCAATAAAAGATCAGAGAGTCTGGGTAAGGGGTAAATTACGCAATGGGAAGGTGTTAGGCACCCATCACGTCCTAGGTACTCCTAGGGAGCCCTTTTCACACTTGTTGTATAAAAATATTTATTTGTTTATGACATATTGTGCAAACATGAATGGGATGATGAGAAAAGAATGTACAAGTTAGTTATTTTTGTGTTTGAACGGATGAACCCGTTGCCTACGTACCTCCCATCAAAGGTAAGGATCAAAACGCCATAGTTCGGCTAAAAGATTTCCAAAAATTAGTGAGTTCATTTTAAAACACAAGCATTAAGGCTTTTCATTACCAATGGGAGAAAACTCAACCTGAATCAACAATCCACCATGCGAGGACGACTTCGACGTACTAGAGGGGTTAACCCTGTTTTTAGTACGGAAGTCTTACAATCGACTCACTAAGGATAAGGTAAGATTTACATCAACCATTATGGTAATTGAAACCTATGGCTAATGTATGAAAGCATATTAACAATGGACAAAGCCACAAAACAATTGAATGTGTGAAGTTAATTGATTATGAGTATTCACAAAATATGGTCAAGGTATGATTAAGATTGATTCAAAGAAGTGTTATGAAATGGGAAATTTGAAAAGTCAGGGACTTAGGGTCCAGGTTTCTAATTTGAAAAGACATGAAGATGTTTGCACCACAAGTCAAAGTTTTGAAAGCGAAGTGTGAAAAGGTTTAGGACAAAGAGGGTATGGATGGTGGAATGTAAAACTTCTCAGAAAGGTTCACCTCTTGAAATCATATAGAAGATGATTCAAGTGTGTCCTTAGGGATAGGCAACAAAACAAGCAAGCAAATAAAGGCAAGGTGATACCGGATGCCATCAATGGACTTATACCAATCTCACAAACAAAAGCGGATACCGGATACCAATAAATGGATTTACACCAATCTCCTAAAATAAAACAATGATACTGGATGCCATCAATGGACTTACTCCAATCTCATAAAGCAAAAGCGGATACCGGATACCAATAAATGGATTTACACCAATCTCCTAAGGTAAAACAAAACTTGGATGTCGGATGCCAATCTATCTGGACTTATACCGACCTCCAAAGGATGATCATAGGAATACAAGAGCCAACAACATGGTCTTACACTTGCATCCTCACATACAACAAACAAGCAAAAGCAATGGACATAAGTAGCCAAATGAAATGGTCTTACACTTTATCCCTTCCAAATCATAGGAACAATGGCCAATGAGTGGACTTACAGTTGTCCTCAATGGGTAAACCAAACATGGATCACAGAGATATACAATGATGATCATGCAATAATGAACAATTCATGATGATAAGTGCACAAAGGCAAACAAGCAAACATGTACAAATGCACCAAGCAATCAATCAAACAAAGTCATTTAGCACCCACTATAACCAAACAATTAGGCTCAATCAAAGGGTTAGACTAAAAAGTCAACTGGAATAGGGTAAATGGTGCTCTTAACCTTGACATTGAGAGCCAAGGTGAAGCAGATGAAAGGATATGAGGGGTATGCCTCATCACTCTTATCCCTAGTCAGGGAGAGCATTGAATATCAGAAGGTATGGGTGTTCAGAAAGCTGGAACTCTCTCCACAAGTTAAGGACTCGATAGATCTTGGGTTTTTACTCACTATGCATCAACACATGTGGTGTGAGCAAGGTGAGAGACTCACAGAATAGTAGGAGATAGGCTGCATATCTCTTTTGTCTACCAATTGCCTCATATGAGGTCTTTTCCTGCTTGGGGACAAAGTTAAATAATCACAAACATTGCCTCTTAAGGAGGACTTCAGACAGTTGCCTGGCTAAGTAACAAGCCAGGTCTTCCAGACTACATGGAGACAAGAGATTCTACCTCAATGCTTAAGCAAAGCAAAGAAATAGCAAGTTCTCAAAGGAACTAAAGCAACTATGGTACCTGAAATCAATCAAATATAATCAGTATTCCAATCACAAAGTCAAAACAGACAAGTTATGAACCAACAGTCAACACAATCAACCACATGTGCAAAGCACAAAACTCAAGTCAAATGAGCTAGCATCCTACAAAACAAACCAAGTTAGTTCATCGCAATCAAGCAAACCAAACTCAATCAACTTGAATTAAACTCCTTAAAGCAATTGCTTCTTTAACCTGAAAACAAACTCAAATGTGAGAAGTGAACCCTTAGGCCAAAGCCTAGGGTCAAAGGAGGAGAAAATATTTAAAATAGAACATGAAACTTGACCAAAATCAAGATTAATCAAATAAGAACAAACTCCAGTTGGTCCCATATCAAAACTATTCACCAATTGCATTTCATAAGCAAATCATGTCAAACTAGGCAAGTTGAGAACTCAATGGTGTAAACAGAATAAACACAAGCATATCAATACCAAAATGTCTCAATAAATTCCAGGAAAAATCATGCTTAAACAGAACACAATGAATGAACAACACTCCAAATTTAATGTCATTTGGACAAGTGGAAGTAAGGAAATTAAAATCCCTAAGTCAAGGCATGTTCAAGCAAGCTCATACAAAGCACCAAATCATGCATCAACTTCAAGCAATCATAAAACAGTGATTAAACATGAGAAATGAATGAGATCAAAGCCATGGCAACCTTTAAGATGTCTACAATACACATGCCAAATTTCAAAGTCATCCAACAAAACACAAGGATTTCACAAATCATATGAAATCATGACTCACAAAATATTCATAGTTGACCAAACAGAGGGAAAATTCTCAAACAAATATAAAATGCATTCAAAAATTCCAGGAAAACTCACAAGCAAACTAGACGTCCCTAAGAATCCACATGCAAAAATCTAGAGAAATTGGCATAGCATAAGCATGGAAAATAAAATCAAGAACATGGACAAGATATGGTGTGATATACATTGTGACACCTCCAAAGATTACATCATATCTCCAAATCCAGAAATGCAAAATTAGCAAACTATATACCAAAATGACCAGGAGTGAGTCTAGAACATGCATATAAAATTTCAAGCATTTTGGAGCAAGCACCAAGATTTCACAATCAAAATGGTAAAACATAGGCAAAAAGCATACATGACCAAAACCAATAGACCAAAGTAAAAACAAGCCGTGCACAACTTTTGCTACTAGGCCTATAAAAAACTAGAGAAAACATGGAGATCAACGCAAAAATTCCCACTCAATTTGGATTATCCATGAAGTTTTTATGATTTTTTGAAGTTTAGAATCAAAATGAAATAAACATTTGGTTGAAAAAAAGATTTAATATGAACGCATGGCATTTTGGTAATTAAGCCGCTCACTTAATGAAACGATGCGTTTCATTAAGTGAGGTGGCAGCGCGTGAATGGCTATATGGCGGAAAAACACGGATTTCATGCAGACTCGAAGCAAAACGGATCGAAACACAATCTGGAAAAGAAAATTTGAAGAACTCATCGTGTTCTTCAGCATTCATCATCATCAAGAACACATTCACACAGAAATTTATGCAACCTATATGGATCGAACCAGCGTGCAACCTAGATCACTAATCTAACATTTATTTCGATTAATTTTACTCATAGCATAAGAACCGATCCAAAGAAGTTTCACAATCCAAAATATAAATCCAGATATCTTGATCAATACTTAATGGAATGGCACGATTCAAGTTGCAGTGTGTTCTATGTTACAAGATCTACCAAAGCCATATCATAATTTCAAGAATTGAAGTGGTTGAATACTTACCTCTTGGAGATGCAGCTTTTGATTTCGCGCGAATTTGGATTGGATAGGTTGAAACAGATGTCCAGTGATGATGAGGAAGATGAATGGAAGTGGAATTTTAGCTCAACACAGCTTCAACGATCCAGAATTTGCATTTGCCATGAACATGCTCCAAGTTCAACAGTGATGATTCTTCAAGATTTTCCATGATTCTTCTTCAACAGATGCTCTATTGTGCCTGCAGGTGAATATCAACACAAGAACAAGCAAGAAGAACAGTGAAATTTGATGAATCCAAGTGAAAAAATGTGGAAGAAATTTGAGAGAATTTGGAGATTTTTGGATTTGGATCTGAGATTGTGATTGTGGATTTCGATTTTCTGTTACAATTAGGAATATATACTCCTTGTTAATCAGCATTGTTAATCATGATTAGCAAAATGAAATTGGATTAGTGAAAATGCACATGTTATGTAAAAATGCCAAAATGCCCTTATGTAAGTGTGATCAATGGAACAGTGTAAAACCAGTTGAAGCAAGTCACAAAACCTGTTTTGAAGTGATTGGAAATGGTTTGGCATGAAAATTGCATGTACTTTTGAAAATCACCTTTTTTCCCACCAAAATTTAAATGGTTCACTTGAAAAATGGCCTTTTTATGTGATGATTTTTGATGAAATGTAATGATGCATTATGATAGCTCATGTAAAATGGGATTTGCTCAAAAAAGAATCACCCAAATTGGCCAAATGGTTCAAGAGTTATGCCTCCTTGAAGTTCAAGATTTCTTGAAAATGATTTGATCATAACTTGCCAACCATAAATGAGAAATGAATGTTCTTGGACTTTTTGGAAAGGCAAGAGCAAGATCTTCAACTTTAATGTTGGACAAATTTTGATTTGAAGCTTGCTTGATGATATAAATTTGAGGAGAAGAACTTTCCATTTTTGGCAGTTGAAAATTACAGGTCCTTGCTATTTTGGGAAACTTTTTGTCTGACCTCCAATTCCTCAATGATGATGTTTGACATGTTATATGAGGCTTATATGGACATGCATGAGACCTCTCAAACCAATTCCCACCATCAAATCACTGATTAAATGCACAGTTGACCACAGTTGACTTTGCTAGGGTTTTGGTTGACTGAGCCATGCTTTGATGAATTTCAAGCCTCTACCACTTGAAATCTTGATACCAAATGGTGTCACAACTCATATGAATCTCTTATGAATGATCATGGTGCCCAAATTCTTCAAGCATGGTCACCATCTATAGCTCAATGAATGATTTGACTGTTTTGACCTAGTTTGCTTCATCTGCAAGTAACATGGTTAGATGACAATATTTTTGTACTTTTGGTTAGTAAACAAATGAAAAGCAATGATATACAAATGCATACATGCTTGGTGATCAAGAACCACACTCACAAGATACCCACCCACTAGGAGGGAAGCAAGGTGCACAATGATTCTTGAGGCAATGATATGATATGATATGATGCCATGAGGGATCTTAGGGACAAAATTGGGGTCTTACAGATGCCCCTATTTAAGGTCATTCTAGCCGGAGAAGTGAAGTTTAGAAATCTTCATCTTGACGCGGTAGAATGGGCTTAAATAACAGAAATGAGACAAATTTTGGGTCCCTAAGAGACCTCATGATGCGAATGTATGCATGCGAAAGACACAAACTCTGTGGGGAATATGATTCACACAGAAGAAAAGACGATCCATCGGAGTAGTTCACTCACCAGGAACAGAGCCATTAACAAGACGCTCATGGGAATTCTTATTGGGGATAATGAAAGAAAAAAAATGCGTGAGCAGGACACGACTCTGAGTTAGGGGATAACAAAAATAGACTGGAGACTTTACTGGGGAAGTAAAGGACTCAAACTGAGGAGAGAGAGAAATTCCAAAGGAAAACACTCCCATTGGAAAGACTCAAGCTGACTCACAAAATGCATGTACTGGGGATAACACCAATACAGCAACACGAATAGGAATACAACTCCGCTGGGGAAATCTAGAAAAGACTTTCCAGGGGAAACCAAAGGATGAGATGTTACCGGTTAGTGAGTAACAAACTCAGGAAGAATGAATATCTAAGACCTGTATGAGGGTGAGAGATATCAATCAACCAAACATCTGAGAAAGACCTGAAAAAGGTACATAAACTCAGGAAAATCTGACTCCACAGGGGACCAAGGTCATAATAGGGAGCAGACAGGAAGGAACACCAAGGATACCGGGTTGTAGGTATGTAACAGGTGACCGACCAAAGCGTGAATTGGTGTGTGTTCCAAAACACTCATCATCCTGAAGAAAGCTAGAAAAGCAGACTTGTTTATAGGATGGACATTTGATTCTGTAAAGAATGCAAATCTTACTCAGTTGGGGAAACAAACAAAGGATCCGACAAAAGAGCGCATGAGACATATTATCTATAGCCGTCAAAACGTAGATAATATACTCGCACGGAAAATTATCCTGAACCGGGTTGTAGGTTGTTTATAGGATAAAGATCTGGAAACGTGAATTGGTTTGTGTTCCAAGACACTCATCATCCTGAAGAAAGCGAAAGCAAACTTGTTTATAGGATGAACATCCGATTCTACAAGGAATATGAATCTTACTCTGCGGAGAAAACAATCAAAAGATTGACCCAAGAGAGAAAGAGACATTATATCCATTACCGTCAAAACGTGGATAGTACACTCAAAAGGAAGATTATCCTGAACCGGGTTGTAGGTTGTTTATAGGATAAAATCCGAAAATGTGAATTGGTTTGTGTTCCAAGACACTCATCACCCTGAAGAAAGCTAGAAAAGCAGACTTGTTTATAGGATGGATATTCGATTCCACAAGGAATACGAATCTTACTCAATTGCGGAAGATCAACAAAGGATTCCAACCAAAGAGCGCATGAGACATATTATTCATTACCAGACCGTGAATAATATACTCGAAAGGAAAAGACACCAGAGATACCGAAATATATAATAGGTGACTAACCAAAAAGGAGAGACAATCGATACCAAGCATCCGGGTAAACGAAAGACAACTCAAAGGGATAAATTGCAAGCAACCGGCAATTATCCGAAACAACAAATATTCGATTCCGTAAAAGGGAAATAACGAATCTTACTCGACTAGAGAAACACAAAAGGTTTCAACTGAAGAGTGAATGAGATATATTATTCATTGCGTCAAAACGTGAATAATAACCTCGAGAGGAAGATTATCCTTAACCGGGTTGTAGGTTGTTTGTAGGATAAAAATCCGAAAAGAAAGGCATCGGGATACCAAACTAGGTATATAAAGATGGCCAAACAAATGGAGCAACAGACATTACCAACAAGAGGGTAAATGAAAGAAGACTCGCTGGGATACAAATGATGAAAAATCAATGATCCGGGGAACACAATCATTGCCACACGGTGAAGGGACCCACTGGGGATAAAATTGCTAGCGTACGGCAATTATCCGCAAAAGGCTTGCTGGGGATATAAATGCTTATTCAAGCGACTTATCCAAACAAAGGGAAAATCAACATCGAGAACTAGATGAAGATAACCACAAATAGGGGATTACATCTATCAGAGATTGGATAGAAAACCATAGAAGGGGAATTGCCATCGGTTGGGATGAACAACAAAGTTGACTCCGTTAGGGGAGAAAAACAGGGTTTATAACTACCGGTTCGTAGGTAGAAACACCGCAAAGACAGGACTTACGACTGCTGGTTTGTAGGCAGAGGCCATCAAATCCTGCTGAGGAACAGAGTGAAAAAAGGATTTACAACTATCGGGTAGTAGGTAGCAGACCGCAAAGGTAGGACTTACAACTGCTGGTTTGTAGGCAGAGGCCAAACATTCCACTGAGGATAAGATGAATGAGCTCCGGTTTGTAAGCAACTATTCATTTATGCCACAGTGAAGCGCAAGAGACAGTTGAAAAAGGCCAATTTAGGATTAAACCAAAAAGGCGGACTGAATCAAGACTCGTCCTGATGAGGATATAACTCAAAAGGGTAAACCCGTCCCAAGGTGTGTTGGGAGGGAATGGAAACAACCGTCATCCACGAGGAGATATCTCAGTGGGGAAATGGCAGGAAAGGATAGACACTTTCTGCTTAAGGGCTGACTCTATTTTGAGAGATTAACACCCGACATCTGCTTTGGGAGATCTACAAAGGAGATCTATATCACCACAGCAGGAAACAACAAACAAAATATATATGGCAAAATATGCAACATGAATATCTGAATGTTTATGAGTATGCATGAATATGCGTGATTTATGTTTGATGAATGCTGACAAAACAGACAGTTCTAACACAAACAGGACCAGGAATCAAACATCCGGTACTATACTTCCAGGGAGAACCAAGGAGGTCCAACTGGAAAGCCAATCTGCTGGAGATCTTCAAGCTGAAAAGCAAAGATCTGCGGGGAGGCAAAAGATCAGAGATATCAGGAAACACCAAACCTCTGAGTGATGGATCAGCAATCAACCCAGCTGGAGTACAGAAAGTCACAACAGGCAATAACGGCCACAAAGACAAATCTGTTGGGGAATGGGATAAATCCCAAAATATCTGCAGGGGAACAAGAGCTCACTGCTATGAAAGCAACTCTACATAACTCCACTAGGGAACAACCCACTGAGGGAGAACAGATCATCCACATAGAATCTGGCTGCACAAGCAACTCTACCTGGGGATAATGCAGATATCCATTCCACTGGGGAACAACCCACTGAGGAGGAAGAAAAGATCACACAAGTAGATTCTGCGACAAGCCACTCTACTGGGGATCAAAAGCAACAGGATATCAACCAAATCTATGTATGATAGATCACCAACCAACCCTACTGGGGAAAACAGAGGTTTCCAACTCTGGCGGAGATTCTGAGGGGAATATCACGGATGCAATCCTGACTCTGTTGAGGAACATCCGTTCCATTGGGGATTTTGCATATACACGATCCACCAAACCACAAACTTACTGACGGTTCTTGGGGAGATCCGTTGAAGAATCCACTGAGGGATACGGAAGAGAGCTGGGGATCAACCACCAAATGTTGACTCTTCTGAGGAGAAAACCCACGACTGCTGAGGAGGAACACAATCACTGCCCTGCTGAAGGAATAAGCGCATTGACGGGGAGATATAGCATCTCCGCTGGCGACGTGGCCGGGGAAGAGAGTACTACTGGAGCAAACAAAGTTTTCCATAACACTCTGCTCTGGGGATATATCACGGATCCCACTATCGACTGTGCTGAGGAAAGATAGCAACAATCCTGCTTACGACAATGCTGGGAGAAGCGGTAACGTACCGGGATATCAATCCACCAACCATTGAATCTTCAATAGGAAAGCAACCATGTTGAGGAGAAAAACCACAACTCCACTGGCGATCGCACTGGGGAGAGTGATAGGGTACCGGGGTCTCAAACCAACCACTACCAAAGCTTCCAAACGGGAAATACCCATGCTGAGGGAGAATACTGCTGGAGAAGAAAACGAAGTCTTCAACAACATTCTACTTAGGGAACAACCCTAACAAAAGCTCTGCTTGGGGAACAACCCCAACAAAAAGCAGGATAAAGAGGATACAACCAATGCCAGGAATATGAACCAATGTCTTACCTGTTGGGAATCATGCCACCCTCGGGAGAGCACTGAGAGATTCTTAAGTATCCTTTTGTCATTGTGAATGTTCACTTTGTTTAAAACAACAATTTGAAAAATTTATTTGTTTAAAACAATGACATTCTATCAATTAAAACATGCAAAACATTTGTCGAATTGAAACAAACAAGAGTGCAAATAATTGGATAAAAGCTCAAATTGATTTGATGGAATGGTAGCCTGCAAATGGCAAGACTCCATAGATCTGTACAAATTTGAAATCAGTGATATATATTGGAAGAGGGCTACATTGAACATAATGATCCTTTCTCTACCAATTTGAATCTTGATGTATGCGAAGCTTCAGTCGACGACGAATCGAGAATCCTCTGACGAATAGACAACTGTGTAACAGAAAGTCTTGTCAGGATGTCGTTACTTGCCAAATCCCTAATTTTTTTGCCTAGATTGCCCCAGGGTGAGGTACTCAATCTAGCAGGATGCAAATATCATTCTTTTCATGTCTCTAACTTTTGCCCAGATTACCCTTTCAGGTTCTCCACCGAGACACTCATTTTTGTCTAAGCCGCCCTTTCGGGTTTTCAACTTAGCGAGCCATTATGTTTTTCATTTGCATATACCTTTTTTTTTAGGCAAAGTATTTCTTGACTGCATCTGAATTCACAGGACGAGTGAAATCCTCCCCATCCATTGTTGTAAGCATCAAAGCTCCGCCTGAAAAGGCTCTCTTGACAACATATGGACCCTCGTAGTTTGGAGTCCACTTGCCCCTGGAATCGGGCACGAAAGACAAGACTTTCTTGAGCACAAGGTCTCCTTCTCGGAACACACGAGGCTTGACCTTCTTATCGAATGCTTTCTTCATTCTCTGCTGATATAACTGACCATGGCACATGGCAGTTAATCGCTTCTCTTCAATCAAATTCAGTTGGTCATAACGACTCTGAATCCATTCAGCATCAGTCAACTTGGCTTCCATCAAGACTCTCATTGATGGGATCTCCATCTCTACCGGGAGAACAGCCTCCATGCCGTAAACAAGAGAGAAAGGGGTTGCCCCTGTTGAAGTGCGTACAGATGTACGATATCCATGCAAAGCAAATGGCAGCATCTCATGCCAATCTTTGTACGTAACAACCATCTTCTGGATAATCTTCTTGATATTCTTAGTAGCAGCTTCAACAGCCCCATTCATCTTAGGTCTGTAAGGAGAGGAATTATGGTGTGCAATCTTGAATTCAGCGTACAACTCATCCATCATCTTATTATTCAGATTAGATCCATTATCAGTAATGATCTTATTTGGCACACCATAACGGCAAATCAGCTGGTTCTTGATAAACTTCACAACCACCTGTCTGGTCACATTCGCATACGAAGCGGCCTCAACCCATTTGGTGAAGTAATCAATTGCTACGAGAATAAACATGTGTCCATTGGACGCGTTCGGCTCAATCATGCCGATCATGTCGATTCCCCACATAGAGAAAGGCCATGGTGATGAAATCACATTCAGAAGTGTCGGAGGAATATGAATCTTATCCGCATAAATCTGACACTTGTGGCATTTCTTCACATATTTGCAGCAGTCAGACTCCATTGTCAGCCAATAGTAGCCTGCTCTCAACATCTTTCTAGCCATGGCATGTCCATTGGAATGAGTACCAAATGAACCCTCATGGACCTCAATCATCAATAGGTTTGCTTCGTGTCTATCCACGCATATGAGCAAAACCATGTCAAAATTTCTCTTATACAGCACTTCACCACTGAGGTAGAAACTGCCTGACAACCTTCTCAAAGTTTTCCTATCTTTCACAGATGCCCCAGGCGGGTAGACCTGGTTCTGGAGGAAATTCTTGATATCAAAATACCAAGGCTTGTCATCATTGACTGCTCCCACTGCAAACACGTGAGCTGGTCTATCCAAGCGCATCACGACAATGTTGGGAACTTCATTCCAATACTTGACCACAATCATGGAAGCAAGCGTAGCAAGAGCATCTGCCATCCGATTATCCTCTCGAGGAATGTGATGAAAGTCAACCTCTGTAAAGAATGTTGAAATCCTTCTTGCATAATCTCTGTACGGAATGAGACCAGGCTGATTCGTCTCCCATTCACCCTTGATCTGATTGACAACCAGGGCCGAATCACCATATACATCCAGATGCTTGATTCTCAAATCAATAAATTCTTCAAGTCCCATAATACAGGCCTCATACTCAGCCATATTATTCGTGCATTTGAAAGTTAGCCTTGCTGTAAGCGGAATATGCGTGCCATGAGGAGTAATGATTACTGCCCCAATTCCATTTCCATATTGATTTACAGCGCCATCAAACACCATCGTCCATCTGGAACTAGGTTCCGGACCTTCGTCAAGTGTAGGCTCATCACAATCTTTCATTTTCAAATACAGAATCTCCTCGTCTGGGAAGTCGTACTGAACAGACTGATGATCTTCAATCGGCTGGTGCGCTAAATGGTCAGCCAAGATACTACCTTTGATAGCCTTCTGAGCTCGATACTCGATATCATACTCAGACAACAACATCTGCCAACGGGCAATCCTCCCAGTTAAAGCAGGCTTCTCGAAGATATACTTGATTGGATCCATCCTGGATATCAACCAAGTTGTATGATTTATCATGTACTGGCGCAAACGCTTAGCAGCCCAAGCCAAAGCACAACACGTCTTCTCAAGCATAGAGTACCGAGACTCACAATCAGTAAACTTCTTACTGAGGTAGTATATAGCAGATTCTTTCTTCCCTGATTCATCTTGCTGACCCAGGACACAACCCATCAAGTCTTCAAGAACAGTCAAATACATTATCAGAGGTCTTCCTTCCACGGGAGGAGACAAGATCGGAGGTTCGGACAGATATTCCTTGATACTGTCGAAAGCTTTTTGGCAATCCTCGGTCCAATCGTGAGACTGATCTTTCCGAAGGAGCTTGAATATCGGCGCACATGTGGCAGTCATGTGGGATATAAACCTGGAAATATAGTTCAAGCGGCCAAGAAAACCTCGGACTTGCTTTTCAGTTTTGGGCGCAGGCATCTCTTGTATTGCTTTGACCTTTGCAGGATCAACCTTAATACCTCTCTCGCTGACAACGAAACCCAATAACTTGCCGGAACGGACTCCAAATGTACATTTGTTCGGATTCAGGCGAAGTCTAAACTTCCTTAGACGCTGAAAAAGCTTCAACAAATGCTCAACATGTTCAACTTCCGTTCGGGACTTAGCAATCATATCATCAACATAGACCTCTATCTCCTTGTGCATCATATCATGAAACAAGGTAGTCATAGCACGTTGATACGTGGCTCCGGCGTTCTTCAAACCGAAGGGCATCACTCGATAACAGAATGTTCCCCAAGGTGTGATGAATGTTGTCTTCTCCATATCTTCGGGTGCCATTTTGATTTGATTATATCCGGAAAATCCGTCCATAAAGGAAAAGACTTTGAATTTAGCTGTATTGTCTACCAACATGTCAATGTGTGGTAGAGGAAAATCATCTTTGGGACTAGCTTTATTCAAATCTCTGTAATCAACGCACATACGGACTTTTCCGTCCTTCTTAGGAACAGGCACAATATTGGCCACCCATTGAGGATATGTAGAAGTCACCAGAAACCCCGCATCAATTTGCTTCTGAACTTCCTCTTTGATCTTCACTGCCATATCTGGATGAGTTCTTCTGAGCTTCTGCTTCACAGGCACGCACTCAGGCTTTAAAGGCAGGAAATGTTGCACAATATCTGTATCTAGACCCGGCATGTCTTCATATGACCAAGCGAAGATATTGGAATATTCTCGTAGCAACTCAATCAATCTCTTCTTGACAGACTCTTCAAGAAGTGCCCCAATCTTCACCAGACGAATACAATCCTCAGACCCCAAGTTGACGGTTTCCAAATCTTCAAGGTGCGGCTGAATGATCTTCTTCTCGTGCTCAAGGAGACGGGTAATCTCATCAGGAATTCCTTCAACGTCATCTTCCTCTGCCTCGAATACAGGGAATTCAAAATTGGGAGATGGCGTTGGATCATTATGTTCAATGGGTTTTAAGATTAACCTGCATAATGATTTTGGTTAATGAAAAACTTTAGAATTTAAACAAGCAAATCATTATGCAGATGAAAAATGTTGCTTTTATTCTTGTTTTTATGGGTTTTCTGTGATCACTGATTTCATGCAAAAGCAAAAAGTGAAAACAAATGGAAAAACAAATGTTTAACAATGCATTAATTGAATGAAATATCATTGTATTAAATGCTGCCAACAATGTCATCACTTCTCCTTTTGGCATGGGAGAAGGGTTTTAAACAAAGTGAACAATTACTCTGATCTATGGATGACTGTAGGAACATCTACAGCGACCCAATTGTGGCAGACACCACCAGGAATGACGAAATTGTTCAGATCCTCTGTATCCTCTTCCAAGATAGCAGCAGCTTCTTCAGGTTGATCAGCATGGATGAATCCTGCGCTCTTGAACAGCCCATGCTCATTAAATGCCCCAGAACAGTAACCAATGCCAGCCCGGGATCTATTGTCTTCAAGCTCAATCACCTTCCCTAAACCAGCAACTGCACCACATTCAATGGCCAGTTTCACATCCTTATAGGAAGAAAATGAAGGAGACTTCTTCTCAATTGGTTCATCAATAGATAAAGCTTGGAACGGAGTTCCAACTTCATCCTCGGCATCAATATACGAGAAAGAAGACAAGTGGCTAACCAGGAGAGCCTTTTCTCCCCCTACCACAACCAGTTTCTTGTTCTTGACAAATTTCAGCTTCTGGTGTAGGGTGGATGTCACGGCGCCAGCCTCGTGAATCCATGGTCTGCCTAAGAGACAACTATAAGATGGGTGGATATCCATTACCTGGAAGGTAACTTGGAAATCACTAGGTCCAATTTTGATTGGGAGATCAACTTCCCCAATCACGGTCTTGTGCGACCCATCGAATGCTTTCACAACGACACCACTCTTCCTCATGGGAGGCCCTTGATATGACAACTTGGAGAGCGTGGTTTTTGGCAATACATTCAAGGATGATCCAGTGTCCACCAGCACGTTGGACATGGCATCCGATTTTCAATTCAGGGAGATGTGTAAAGCCATGTTATGGTCTCTTCCCTCCTCAGGGAGATCAGCGTCACAAAAACTCAACGTGTTGCAAGCAGTAATGTTTGCAACAATACTATCGAACTGCTCAATCGTGATGTCGTGATCAACATACGCCAGATCCAAAACCTTCTGCAGAGCCTCCCTATGGGATTCTGAATTCAGCAGCAAAGAAAGCACGGAAATCTTGGATGGCGTTTGTAGAAGCTGGTCTACAACATTGTACTCACTCTTTTTGATGAGCTTCAACATCTCATCAGATTCTTCATTCACAATGCCACTAGGGCCAACTGAAGAAGTAGGAGCCTTTTGTACAGAGGAGGAGGGTTTGGCAACAGATGCCGGATTCTGAATATTAACCGCTGTCCCAACCGGACGCTCAACGGAATCAGGAGCAACAGAAGCCTTGGGAGGTGCAGAAAACACGCGACCACTACGGGTCAACCCACTCACATCAGCAATATTGGTCACAGACGTTGAAGGCAAAGGCACTTCTACCCCATCTTGCACAGCAACAGGATTGTATCTGAACGGCACAGCCCGATCAGAAGAATAAGGCACAAGACCTGCAGGCTTGATGGTTAGTGAAGGAGAGACCTTCGGCTTGCTGCTATCATAGCGAATAACAACAGGCTCGGGCAACTTTAACACTGGTGAAATAACATTCACCTCCGGTTCATCCTCATCAACATTGCGATTCTGGAGAATCTCAATGGTTCCCTCATCCAGCAATTCTTGAAGTTCTCTTCGTACCTGATTGCAACCCAAACGGTTGACCGAACAGATGCGGCACTTGTCGTAGTCATGCTCCATGTGACTGTATTGACACAACAGCCGATGTAATTCGACCAGCGACTGTCTAATATGGCTTACATATTTGACCTTGTATTTCCCAGGGCACCCCTGGACCATATTAACAGATTTCCCATGCGCAGGCAATGGGTTCTTGGTAACATTTGGGCTTGAGTCTTCAAAACTCAGAATACCGCATCGCATCAGATCTTGCACTTTGGTCTTCAGCTGAAAACAGTTCTCTACATCATGGCCCGGAGCGCCAGAATGATAAACACAGTGCAGGTCAGGCTTATACCACCACTGAGGGTTGACCGGTATAGCCAGAGGATCTCTTGGATTAATCAGCTTCCGCTCTATTAGAGAGGGATACAACTCTGCATACGACATAGGAATTGGATCGAAACTGATCTTTTTCCTATCATAGTTCATGTTGGCTTGATTACTGGTACTACCACGAGGCTGGTAGGCCTGCTGCTGTGGACGAGATTGTTGTTGACGATACTGTTGAGAAGATTGTTGCTGATTGTGTTGCTGCTGCTGATATTGCTGAGGTTGCTGATATGAAGCGCTGTCTCTGAATACAGGTGCTATATGAGCCACCTGGTGCTGATTGTTGTTATGCCGTGCTGACTTCCTCTGAACAGAGGGTCTCTTGGATTTGGCATGGGATTGCACAACATGTGCCTCTCCATCCTTCTTCTTAAACGCCCCATACCGTTTAGAAGAAGAGCTCTCATCTTTTGCTAAACGTCCTTCACGGACACCTTCTTCAAGTCGCATCCCCATGTTCACCATCTCGGTGAAATCAGAGGGAGAACTTGCAACCATCCGCTCGTAATAAAATGAGCTAAGAGTCTTCAGGAAGATCTTAGTCATTTCTTTCTCCTCTAGCGGTGGAGTAATTTGAGCTGCCAGCTCTCGCCACCTCTGGGCGTACTCCTTGAATGTCTCCTTATCCTTCTGAGACATGGCCCTAAGCTGATCACGGTCAGGCGCCATATCAACGTTGTACTTATACTGCTTGACGAAGGCTTCGCCAAGATCGTTGAAGGATCGGATATTAGCGCTGTCCAAACTCATGTACCATCTGAGCGCAGCACCGGACAGGCTGTCTTGAAAATAATGGATCAACAGCTGATCATTATCCGTTTGGGTAGACATCTTCCTGGCGTACATGACCAGGTGAGCAAGAGGACAGGTGTTCCCTTTATATTTTTCAAAGTCAGGTACTTTGAATTTGATTGGTATCTTGACTCCGGGAACAAGGCACAACTCGGCAGCAGACTTGCCGAACAAATCTTTACCTCTGAGGGTCTTTAATTCCTTCCTCAGCTCAAGGAATTGGTCGTTCATGGCGTCCATCTTTTCATTGACGTCCGGGCCCTCAGACGGCTCGGAATGATAGATGGTGTCGTCTACCCTAGGCATGGTATGCACGACAGGAGGAGCAGCAACAGGGACCGGGCTAGATGCCGGCATATGAGCAAAGGTTAGGGCTGGAATATCCGGCATAAAGCCTGGAGGCATACCCCAAGGAAACCCGGCTGGCATGGCGTGAGACGCAAAATGAGCACTGACCGGCACTGTCGAAGCTACAATCTCAGAGATGACAGTCCTCTGAACAGGAGTAGCAGGCGGTTGAGCAGGCTGATTCTGAGCAGCAAGAAGTTGCTCCATCAAAGTGCCAAGTCTGGCGACCTCTTCCTTCAATTCACGGTTCTCTTGCTCTAGCTGATCCATTACTCTTGCAGAATTGGCTCGAGTATAGTACCGGTGAGTCAACTTGTCTTCAAAATAAATGAAGAACACAGAGTCAGAACAAGAAGACCAGAAACAAGGTACCTGGTTATGCAAAATGATGCATGAAATGCTCGTGCATATGCTTTGTTTTATTTTCAAGGAACCCTTAGGGTATTATTTGCAATTTTTGAATTTTTAAGCATTTTAATTTCATATGGAAAATATCTCATTCAATATAATCGAGACAAAGAAGTACAGCATTTTTTGATTCAATTACAAGGAGAAAAGGAAAATAACATCCTATGGATCCCTAGAAGCTCGGGATGCTGGAAGACGAGAAACACACAGCTTCTTGATCTCTCTCTCATAGGCAGCTTCCATATCTGCTTTCTCCTTAGCCAGCTGATCATACTTCCTCTTCCAAAACTTGGAAGACTGAGGAAGCAGAGAAGTCCAAGTGTCGTTGGGATCGTCGATCACCCGATGCTCGAGAAATTCAATCAGAGCGTCCTTCTCCTTCAGCTGTTGAAGCAATTCTTCTCTTTCACGGATCCAAGCACGTGAAAGGTCTTCTTCTATCAACTCCTCTACACGTTGGGTAGGGAGGGTTGAAGGCCCAGCCACATCCAATGGTGTAGGTCTCGGATGATCATATGGCATCAAGTACACGGCAACTCTCTGTCTAACCCAAGAGGTATATGGCTCCAAAGCAATGCAATTCTTCAGACCCAATTCATTCCTACTCTTCTTACAGATCTTGCGCCAAGCGCGGACAAATCTGGCTTTCAGGCCTTGGGGATCTTTACCCTCCTGAAAGAATACACCTTCTAACAGAATGTTATGAGGTTTATCCTTTAGGGGGAACCCAAGCTGACGTCGCGCTAAGATAGGATTGTAGCTGATCCCACCACATGTACCAAGAAGAGGCACATTAGGGAATTCTCCATAATAGTCAATGATCTGAACGGTATCATACACACGATCATACCAAGAGATATCGTCATTAGTGAGAGACATGAGTCTCTGAGACCACCGTAGACATCCCTTGTTCTCCTTGAAAGCAAGTGTCTGCGGCAAGTGCGAAATAAACCACTTGTACAGCAAAGGTAGACAGCAGACGATAACTCCTCCACCCTTTGCATTCCTCATATGCAAAGAGAAATAGGCATCACCCAACAAAGTCGGAACGGGATTAAGAACTGAGAAGATCCTAATGGCGTTCATGTCCACAAATTTGTCGAAGTTGGGAAATAATACCAATCCATAGATGAGCAGCACAAATAAAGCATCAAAGGCATCCTCACTCATGGCCTTCCCATAGATGGTAGCTTGAGCGACGAGGAACTCGGAAGGAAAACCCTGAATTCCACCTTTGGTAGTCAGATTAGCTTTAATCAAAGCTTCATCTATGTGCAACAAATCTGCAATCTCTCGAGCAGTCGGAATACTCTCTAGGCCACTGAACGGCACCTGATCCAGAATCGGAATCCCAATAAGGTGGGAATACTCCTCCAAAGTAGGTAGCAACTGGAAGTCCGGAAATGAGAAGCAGTGATATAGAGGATCGTAAAACTGAGCTAGAGTACTCATCAGTCCTTCGTCAACCTGAGTAGTCAACAGAGGCAGAAGCTTCCCATAGCGAGGCTGAAACCCAAGGGATCTAATACATAAGATGTCAGATTCCTTAACTCTTTCACATCAGGCTGTCTAAAGCTGTACTTCTTTGTATGCCTTTTTGGTCTTTCCATGTCTGAAAATTTTGCAAATAAACCCTTTTAAGTTCCTTGAAAATTTTCTTTTTTTTCTGATGACATGAAATGCAGATGAATGCATGAATGCATGAATGCAACAATCACACTCAAGGATCAAGCAAGTCACACCAAACAAAGGTCGTGGGAAAGCTCATTGTATCCCTAATATCAATCATCCATTTTGGTGGATTTAGGTTTTCACCTTATCGACACCCAAGTTCCATTGATATTAACGGTACATGAACCGGCTCTAACATCCTTAATATCAATCATCCATTTTGGCGGATTATGGTTTACACCTTATCGATGCCCAAGTTCCATTGATATTAACGATATTTGAACGACTCAACCACGAATCACGGGTTTGCTGAGAGTCACGAGCATGGAGTCTCGGTTAAGAACCACCCAAAGGGAGTGTACTAGGGTTTAAACCTGCCAGACATGTTCTACCAGAGGTTCCCATAATCATCGTCCCATCTCTCGGATATTATCGGAGAAACGAATACTCGTATTCCAAAAATATTCTCGAGAGAGACTCTTATGAGTGTAGTATCGCGTAACAATCGTATCAGAACTGACATCTGAATGACCTCCGCACTACGTCCTAAAAATAGGCCAAGATGGGTTTGGTAAACTACGGTCCTTGGCTTCTAAGGCACATGATTGAACGAATAATGCCTAACCACAAATAACTTGTGTGACATTATTAATCCAACATGACCTCCACCAAGTGAATGGACTCGCAAGTCAACTGGCTAAGGAATACTCCACACCAGTCAACAAGACTACGCCATTCTCCTAACCTATAGTGCACTCGAGTTCGGGTATAGAACTCATCTCACAGAGATCACCAAAGCAAACAGCAATTGTATATCAAGCAATTCAAACATTACAATCAATACAGTTATCCCAAATTGTACAAAAATATGTCAAATAACACATAAACCAGATATCATACAACAAGGGTGAAAAGTAGGCAATACCACCAGGGAAGGTCTAGTAGAATCCCCAGCAGAGTCGCCACTTTTCTGTAGCGGTGTATTCATCGCTATATGATTTATTGATTAAACCATAAGCAAAGCATACAATGAATCGAGTCGCCACCGCACTTTTATTTATCCTAAGGACTGGTTAAAAAGCGAACAAAAACCTAAGAAGTTTTACACGTAGAAAACCAATAAAAGATCAGAGAGTCTGGGTAAGGGGTAAATTACGCAATGGGAAGGTGTTAGGCACCCATCACGTCCTAGGTACTCCTAGGGAGCCCTTTTCACACTTGTTGTATAAAAATATTTATTTGTTTATGACATATTGTGCAAACATGAATGGGATGATGAGAAAAGAATGTACAAGTTAGTTATTTTTGTGTTTGAACGGATGAACCCGTTGCCTACGTACCTCCCATCAAAGGTAAGGATCAAAACGCCATAGTTCGGCTAAAAGATTTCCAAAAATTAGTGAGTTCATTTTAAAACACAAGCATTAAGGCTTTTCATTACCAATGGGAGAAAACTCAACCTGAATCAACAATCCACCATGCGAGGACGACTTCGACGTACTAGAGGGGTTAACCCTGTTTTCAGTACGGAAGTCTTACAATCGACTCACTAAGGATAAGGTAAGATTTACATCAACCACTATGGTAATTGAAACCTATGGCTAATGTATGAAAGCATATTAACAATGGACAAAGCCACAAAACAATTGAATGTGTGAAGTTAATTGATTATGAGTATTCACAAAATATGGTCAAGGTATGATTAAGATTGATTCAAAGAAGTGTTATGAAATGGGAAATTTGAAAAGTCAAGGACTTAGGGTCCAGGTTTCTAATTTGAAAAGACATGAAGATGTTTGCACCACAAGTCAAAGTTTTGAAAGCGAAGTGTGAAAAGGTTTAGGACAAAGAGGGTATGGATGGTGGAATGTAAAACTTCTCAGAAAGGTTCACCTCTTGAAATCATATAGAAGATGATTCAAGTGTGTCCTTAGGGATATGCAACAAAACAAGCAAGCAAATAAAGGCAAGGTGATACCGGATGCCATCAATGGACTTATACCAATCTCACAAACAAAAGCGGATACCGGATACCAATAAATGGATTTACACCAATCTCCTAAAATAAAACAATGATACCGGATGCCATCAATGGACTTACTCCAATCTCATAAAGCAAAAGCGGATACCGGATACCAATAAATGGATTTACACCAATCTCCTAAGGTAAAACAAAACTTGGATGTCGGATGCCAATCTATCTGGACTTATACCGACCTCCAAAGGATGATCATAGGAATACAAGAGCCAACAGCATGGTCTTACACTTGCATCCTCACATACAACAAACAAGCAAAAGCAATGGACATAAGTAGCCAAATGAAATGGTCTTACACTTTATCCCTTCCAAATCATAGGAACAATGGCCAATGAGTGGACTTACAGTTGTCCTCAATGGGTAAACCAAACATGGATCACAGAGATATGCAATGATGATCATGCAATAATGAACAATTCTTGATGATAAGTGCACAAAGGCAAACAAGCAAACAAGCAAACATGTACAAATGCACCAAGCAATCAATCAAACAAAGTCATTTAGCACCCACTATAACCAAACAATTAGGCTCAATCAAAGGGTTAGACTAAAAAGTCAACTGGAATAGGGTAAATGGTGCTCTTAACCTTGACATTGAGAGCCAAGGTGAAGCAGATGAAAGGATATGAGGGGCATGCCTCATCACTCTTATCCCTGGTCAGGGAGAGCATTGAATATCAGAAGGTGTGGGAGTTCAGAAAGCTGGAACTCTCTCCACAAGTTAAGGACTCGATAGATCTTGGGTTTTTACTCACTATGCATCAACACATGTGGTGTGAGCAAGGTTAGAGACTCACAAAATAGTAGGAGATAGGCTACATATCTCTTTTGTCTACCAATTGCCTCATATGAGGTCTTTTCCTGCTTGGGGACAAAGTTAAACAATCACAAACATTGCCTCTTAAGGAGGACTTCAGACAGTTTCCTGGCTAAGTAACAAGCCAGGTCTTCCAGACTACATGGAGACAAGAGATTCTACCTCAATGCTTAAGCAAAGCAAAGAAATAGCAAGTTTTTAAAGGAACTAAAGCAACTATGGTACCTGAAATCAATCAAATATAATCAGTATTCCAATCACAAAGTCAAAACAGACAAGTTATGAACCAACAGTCAACACAATCAACCACATGTGCAAAGCACAAAACTCAAGTCAAATGAGCTAGCATCCTATAAAACAAACCAAGTTAGTTCATCGCAATCAAGCAAACCAAACTCAATCAACTTGAATTAAACTCCTTAAAGCAATTGCTTCTTTAACCTGAAAACAAACTCAAATGTGAGAAGTGAACCCTTAGGCCAAAGCCTAGGGTCAAAGGAGGAGAAAATATTTAAAACAGAACATGAAACTTGATCAAAATCAAGATTAATCAAATAAGAACAAACTCCAGTTGGTCCCATATCAAAACTATTCACCAATTGCATTTCATAAGCAAATCATGTCAAACTAGGCAAGTTGAGAACTCAATGGTGTAAACAGAATAAACACAAGCATATCAATACCAAAATGGCTCAAAAAATTCCAGGAAAGATCATGCTTAAAAATAACACATTGAATGAACAACACACCAAATTTCATGTCATTTGGACAAGTGGAAGTAAGGAAATTAAAATCCCTAACTCAAGGCATGTTCAAGCAAGCTCATACAAAGCACCAAATCATGCATCAACTTCAAGCAATCATAAAATAGTGATTAAACATGAGAAATGAATGAGATCAAAGCCATGGAAACCTTTAATATGTCTACAATACACATGCCAAATTTCAAAGTCATCCAACCAACCACAAGGATTTCACAAATCATATGATATCATGACTCACAAAATATTCATAATTGACCAAACAGAGGGAAAATTCTCAAACAAATAGAAAATGCATTCAAAAATTCCAGGAAAAATCACAAGCAAACTAGACATCCCTAAGAATCCACATGCAAAAATCCAGAGCAATTGGCATAGCATAAGCATGGAAAATAAAATCAAGAACATGGACAAGATATGGTGTGACATACATTGTGACACCTCCAAAGATTACATCATATCTCCCAATCCAGAAATGCAAAATTAGCAAACTATATACCAAAATGACCAGGAGTGAGTCTAGAACATGCATATAAAATTTCAAGCATTTTTGAGCAAGCACCAAGATTTCACAATCAAAATGGTAAAACATAGGCAAAAAGCATACATGATCAAAACCAATAGACCAAAGTAAAAACAAGCCGTGCACAACTTTTGCTACTAGGCCTATAAAAATCTAGAGAAAAAATGGAGATCAACACAAAAATTCCCACTCAATTTGGATTATCCATGAAGTTTTTATGATTTTTTGAAGTTTAGAATCAAAATGAAATAAACATTTGGTTGAAAAAAAAGATTTAATATGAACGCATGGCATTTTGGTAATTAAGCCGCTCACTTAATGAAACGATGCGTTTCATTAAGTGAGGTGGCAGCGCGTGAATGGCTATATGGCGGAAAAACACGGATTTCATGCAGACTCGAAGCAAAACGGATCGAAACACAATCTGGAAAAGAAAATTTGAAGAACTCATCGTGTTCTTCAGCATTCATCATCATCAAGAACACATTCACACAGAAATTTATGCAACCTATATGGATCGAACCAGCGTGCAACCTAGATCACTAATCTAACATTTATTTCGATTAATTTTACTCATAGCATAAGAACCGATCCAAAGAAGTTTCACAATCCAAAATATAAATCCAGATATCTTGATCAATACTTAATGGAATGGCACGATTCAAGTTGCAGTGTGTTCTATGTTACAAGATCTACCAAAGCCATATCATAATTTCAAGAATTGAAGTGGTTGAATTCTTACCTCTTGGAGATGCAGCTTTTGATTTCGCATGAATTTGGATTGGATAGGTTGAAACAGATGTCCAGTGATGATGAGGAAGATGAATGGAAGTGGAATTTTAGCTCAACACAGCTTCAACGATCCAGAATTTGCATTTGCCATGAACATGCTCCAAGTTCAACAGTGATGATTCTTCAAGATTTTCCACGATTCTTCTTCAACAGATGCTCTATTGTGCCTGCAGGTGAATATCAACACAAGAACAAGCAAGAAGAACAGTGAAATTTGATGAATCCAAGTGAAAAAATGTGGAAGAAATTTGAGAGAATTTGGAGATTTTTGGATTTGGATCTGAGATTGTGATTGTGGATTTCGATTTTCTGTTACAATTAGGAATATATACTCCTTGTTAATCAGCATTGTTAATCATGATTAGCAAAATGAAATTGGATTAGTGAAAATGCACATGTTATGTAAAAATGCCAAAATGCCCTTATGTAAGTGTGATCAATGGAACAGTGTAAAACCAGTTGAAGCAAGTCACAAAACCTGTTTTGAAGTGATTGGAAATGGTTTGGCATGAAAATTGCATGTACTTTTGAAAATCACCTTTTTTCCCACCAAAATTTAAATGGTTCACTTGAAAAATGGCCTTTTTATGTGATGATTTTTGATGAAATGTAATGATGCATTATGATAGCTCATGTAAAATGGGATTTGCTCAAAAAAGAATCACCCAAATTGGCCAAATGGTTCAAGAGTTATGCCTCCTTGAAGTTCAAGATTTCTTGAAAATGATTTGATCATAACTTGCCAACCATAAATGAGAAATGAATGTTCTTGGACTTTTTGGAAAGGCAAGAGCAAGATCTTCAACTTTAATGTTGGACAAATTTTGATTTGAAGCTTGCTTGATGATATAAATTTGAGGAGAAGAACTTTCCATTTTTGGCAGTTGAAAATTACAGGTCCTTGCTATTTTGGGAAACTTTTTGTCTGACCTCCAATTCCTCAATGATGATGTTTGACATGTTATATGAGGCTTATATGGACATGAATGAGACCTCTCAAACCAATTCCCACCATCAAATCACTGATTAAATGCACAGTTGACCACAGTTGACTTTGCTAGGGTTTTGGTTGACTGAGCCATGCTTTGATGAATTTCAAGCCTCTACCACTTGAAATCTTGATACCAAATGGTGTCACAACTCATATGAATCTCTTATGAATGATCATGGTGCCCAAATTCTTCAAGCATGGTCACCATCTATAGCTCAATGAATGATTTGACTGTTTTGACCTAGTTTACTTCATCTGCAAGTAACATGGTTAGATGACAATATTTTTGTACTTTTGGTTAGTAAACAAATGAAAAGCAATGATATACAAATGCAATACATGCTTGGTGATCAAGAACCACACTCACAAGATACCCACCCACTAGGAGGGAAGCAAGGTGCACAATGATCCTTGAGGCAATGATATGATATGATATGATGCCATGAGGGATCTTAGGGACAAAATTGGGGTCTTACATGATCCAACTGTTTTGATCTGAATCTCATCATACAATGTTAATTGCTTGTGTTCAAATGGTTTTCTGAAGTCCTCGTGCAAGAGGCAAGCCAGTGGTGGCTTTGATTTCATGTTTTAGAGCTTTTCAGTTTGCATACCTGGATTTTCAAGCTTAGATTTCTCACTTGATAGAGATCTTGAGGACAATCCAAGGTTAAAGGGGTGATGTACATCACCCCAGCTTCATTTTGGTACTTGGCTCATGTGTTTTGGTTGAGGTTCAAAAACATGCAACTGGTGGCCGGAATTAGTTGGTCCACAGGAGAAGACGATGGTTTCCACCACCGTCCCCACGTGGATGAGTCAGTGCCCTTGGATGAGGCTCACACGATCTAATCTTGGCCATGCATTCTATTGACTTTTTTTAATTCAGTTTGTGTCGCGCTTGACTCATGACTATGGTATGCCAGCGCTTCTGATCCTTTGGATTTGTCCACGTCAATTAATGAGGTTAATCCAAGCGCCCTGGATTTTTGGCATTTTCCAATTTCTGTTTTAATTTCTTTTATTCCTTTTTTATTTCAAAAATTCATAACTATTTTATTTAGAATCACAAAAATATGACACCAACACTAAAAATTTTCTTGAAAAATCTAGTTTTATAATCTGATTTTTAATTATTTTTGTGATTCCATTTAATATTTTTTGTGAATTATTTTGTTTTTAATAGTTTTTAGTTCATTTTAAATACTTTTTGATATCCAAAAATTCTAAAAATATTTTCTTAACACATATGGATCATGATAAGTCTATGAAAATATTCTCATCAATTTCTTAATTGATTTTAGATTTATTTGAGATTTTAATTCATTTGTTTTATATTTTATTACTTTTAATTGATTTTAAAATAGTTTCTGTTTTCAAAAAATGTTGAGAAAATTTGTCAAACCTTGTTAGACCTATGATGATTCAATTGGACTTGTCTAAGTTGATTTGAATTGAATTTGAGATTTGACCATATTTTAATCATTTTAATTTTGTATTATTTTAATTCCAAAAAAAATACCAAAAAAATATGTTTGACTTTGTTGACCTCTAAACTTCATTTCTCTTCTGTTTTACATTGGTTGATGAGGATTTCATTCACATTTGATCATTGTGTTTTGATTATGTCATTTGAATTCTCATTTTGTTCATTTCATCTTCATCTCTTTTCTTCTTCTTCTTCTTTTGGCCAATGAGTTAATGATTTGTGATTAGTCTTGACATATGAGAGGCTTAACCTTCTTTGATCCAAATCAAACTCAACTTGATCAAAGATCAAGTGAGTTACTTTGTGTCCAAGATAGGTTGCTTCTTGGTCAAGCAAAAAACCTAAAATCCATACAAGGCTTTCCTTCTTTTCTTTTGGCATGACAAGTTGTAGGAGCTTGGCTTACTAGCCATGATCTCTAACTTGTGTTTATCTGCCTATAGTTTTATTGACCGGCCTCAGATAGGAGTGACTACTACATTAGTCCACTTACGATTGCTTAACATAGCGCTAAATTGTCTTATGACACACTAACATTAACCATTAACTACTAACTTTAATTCAAGCATTTAATTCTTGCAATTTACTTTAATGTAATTTACTTTCTTGCTCATTTATTCATATTGCTTTTCCCTTTGCTCACTTGAGCACATATTTTATGTTTATGTCATTTTCCTTTGCTCATTTGAGTTCATTATTGTATATAAATATATTGTTGCTTTGTGTTTGTTTTGTCTTTGTTTGTGTGAACCCAATGCAAAAAGGAGAAAGGACTTAGAATTAGGACCTTACCTATGCTTAAAGGAGTTCAAGAGCAACTAGGCCTCATGCCTTTAGAATGCTAAACTTGTTGAAGAGCAACTAGGCCTCATGCCTTTAGAATGCTAAATCTTAAAAGTTGACTTCAATGGACCCCTAATCTAAACTCATTCTTTGTCCATTTCTCTTATTGTGTTGTGAACCTTTTTGATTGTTCGTTCTTGTGTGATAGGGATTCCAAACTTGAGATAGTCAGAAGGACCATTGTCATGAATAGCCAAGTTAAGAGAGACAAGCCAAATGGAGATCCTAGGAGCTTGAATATAATATTTGTTTTGATTGCTTGAGTTGAATTGCTAAGTCCAAAGGAAAGGAGCATCTTGAATCATCTTTATGATCTCAAGAAAGGGAACTCCAAGGGTTTTATCTCTTCTCTTATCTTTGCATGTTTAGGACTAGCCATTCTCTTCTTCTCTCCACTCTAACCCAAGCCAAACTCATTTTGTGCAAACATTGACATTGTTTTCAAATTAGAAACCTAGGCCTTATGCCTTTGATTTTTCAAACTCTTTTCATTAATACTCATCATGAATGAACCTTAAGTCAACTTTGACCTCATTTTATGAATACTTCTAACTTGTAAATACAACTCACTCAAGTTGTTTTTGTGGTTCCAATGGCCACCTTTGTTAAAACCTTTTTTCATAAACATTAGTCATTAGGTTCGAGTTATCATAGTGGTTGATGTAAACCTCACCTTACCCTTAGTGATTGGACTATAAGTCTTCCATACTAATATAGGATGGATCCCTCACTAGTATGTTGAAGCTCTCCTCACATGGTGGATTGTTGGTTTAGGTTGAGTTTTCTCCCTTTGATAACAAAAGACCTTAAGGCTTTTGATCAAATCAGTTCACCAATCTTTTGAGATTTTTACCCCGAACTACGAGGTTTTGATCCTACCTTTGTGATGGTACGTAGGCAATGGGTTCATCCATTCAAACAACAAAATTGTAAATATGTATATTCTTTTCTCATCTCCCCAATCTTGTTTGCACAAATATTTTCACAAATACCAACCTACAATACACACTTGCAAAAAGGGCTCCCTTAGAATACTAAGGATGTTTTGGGTGCTTAAAACCTTCCCATTGCATAACCAACCCCCTTACCCAGATCTCTGACATTTTTATTAGTTTTTGATTTGATAAAACTTCTTACTTGGTTTTTGTTCGCTTTCTAATCTTTCCTATGGATAAAAAGAAGTGCGATGGCGACTCGAATTGTATGCTTACTTTTGATTTAGTCAATAAATCATAAGGTAACGAATACCCCGCTACACTAATTTATATGTGATGCATCTTGATAGGCCAGCTCGTGTATTTGCTGTTGAAGAGATCAAAGATGAGAAGCCATGGTATTACGACATCAAATGTTTCCTCCAAAGTCATATTTACCCGCCTGGGGCATCTTTGAAAGACAAGAAGACTTTGAGAAGATTAGACGGTAATTTCTACTTGAATGGTGATATACTGTACAAGAGAAACTTCGACATGGTTTTGCTCAGATGCGTGGATAGACACGAAGCAGACTTGTTGATGACCGAACTGCATGAAGGTTCATTTGGTACTCATTCCAATGGACATGCAATGACGAAGAAGATGTTGAGAGCAGGTTACTATTGGCTGACAATGGAATCTGACTGTTGCAAATTTGTGAAGAAATGCCACAAGTGTCAAATTTATGCTGATAAGATTCATGTTCCTCTGACACTATTGAATGTTATATCTTCCCCATGGCCCTTCTCCATGTGAGGAATTGATATGATTGGGATGATTGAGCCCAAAGCTTCGAATGGACATTGTTTCATTTTAGTGGCAATTGACTACTTCACAAAATGGGTTGAAGCGGCATCGTATGCAAATGTGACCAAGCAAGTTGTTGTAAGGTTTATCAAGAATCACACCATATGCCGTTATGGTGTGCCAAGTAAGATCATTACAGATAATGGATCGAACTTGAATAACAATATGGTGGAAGCTCTTTGAATGGGGTTGTTGAAGCTGCGAACAAGAACATCAAGAAGATTATCCAGAAGATGGTTGTCACTTATAAGGATTGGCATGAGATGCTCCCATTTGCTTTGCATGGGTATCGTACATCCGTCCGCACCTCAACAGGGACAACCCCTTTCTCTCTTGTTTATGGTATGGAAGCAGTGCTCCCCGTAGAGGTCGAGATTCCTTTATTGCGTGTGCTCATGGAAGCCAAGTTGACTGAAGCTGAATGGTGTCAGACCAGGTTTGACCAGTTAAATTTAATTGAAGAAAAGAGATTAACTGCCATGTGTCATGGTTAGTTATATCAGCAGAGAATGAAGAAATCTGTTGATAAGAAGGTCAAACCTCGTGTGTTCAGAGAAGGTGACCTTGTGCTCAAGAAGATTTTATTGTTCAAGCTAGATTCTATAGGAAAATGGACTCCCAATTATGAAGGCCCATATGTTGCTAAGAGAGCCTTTTCAGACGGTGCATTGATTCTTACAACTATGGATGGTGAAGAGTTCACTCGTCCTGTGAACATAGATGCAATCAAGAAATACTTCGCCTAAAAAAAATAAAAGAACAACTCGCTAAGTTGAAACCCGAAAGGGGGGCTTAGGAAAAAATGAGCGTCTCGGTGGATTGAAAACCCGAAAGGGCGATCCAGGCAAAAATTAGAGACATAAAAACAGAAAAGAATTTCCCGATAAGTTGAGTACCCCACCTTGGGGCAACTTATGCAAAAATTATGGATTATGGCAAGTAACTGCATCCTACTGATCTTCAGTGATTTTGAAGACTTGTTTGAGCACAAGGGTTAACGTCGGTTCATCTCCAGCAGCGGTCAAAAGCATAGTGGATGCCAAGATTTGGTAGAAGGATTAAGGATAATTTGTATTCAATGTACCCCTTTTCCAATATAAATTACCATTTTCAACTTTGTAAAATCTATGGAGTCTTGTCATTTACAGACTACCATTCCAATAAATAAAGTTGAGCTTTTATCCAATTGTTTCTACTCTTATTTACTTCAGCTAATAGTTTTAAATTTTATTATGATCATTTTGAAATTAAATTTTTAAATCAAAATCAAGTTTTCTTAAATATATAAAAACAAGAACTTGTCCAAAGCAAGTAAAAAGAATATCAAGAACATTTAAGTAAGAAGCAAGTTCTTAAGTGCGAAGCATCTGAGGTTCCCCCAAGCAGTAACTCTTTGGGTATCTCTAGTCATCAGTGTTGACTCATTTCCTAAGTAGAGTGCTTTTGTCCCCAGCTAGCGGATTCAGTTCCCCGGTGGAGTGTTTGATCCCCAAGTGGAGCTTCTTCCCCAGCTGAGTTCGGTTGATTCATATACTCTGTGGCGTATTGTACATCCCAGTGGAGTTTCTTTCTCCATCTATAACAGAGTTTCGGCCTTCCCAGCGGAGTTCGTTTTTCCTCAACAGGTAGATCGTCATCAGAAGATGTGTTGATCTTTCCCCGGTAGATCGTTTTGGTGTCTCCACCAATTGTCGCATCTTTGCTCCCAGTCAGAGTTTCCTCCTGGTTTCTGAGCATCTTTTTTATTCTTTCCCAGTAGGGTTGTCTCCCATTTTATGGTGTTGACCTAAAATTCTCTACAGTTTGGATGTTTTTTTTCCTCAGCAGATCTCTTTCCCCATCCAGGTTTGGGCCTATGGGATGTAGATATCTCTGTTCTCTAGCAGTTTGTCTCCATGATTTTTGTGAATTTACCGAGGATTGTATCGGTGGTTCAATTTCTTTGCAACACCTATGTATCCTTTGTGATCGTTTTGTCAGCATAATCACCATATATACATACGCATATACATTCATATAAATTCATGATTTGCATATCCTGCATCTTAATATCTGTCTTGTTTGAGATTTTCATTCTCTGTTATGGCGGTACTTTATCCCCATACCAAATCTGGTGTTTGTCCTCTTTCAATTGTAGAGTGTCAGTCCTTAAGCAGAAAAGACTTTAACCTTTCTCCGTTTCCCCATTGAGTTTGTTTCCTCGTGGATGGTTGTTATTTCAGTTTCCTCTCCGGCAAATTTTCTGGATGGAATTACTCCCCTTGAGTTATGTCCTCATTGGGTTGGGTCTTGATTGACCGTTTTATTTCTAGCTCTTACCTAGATAGATATCTTGGTCCCCTAAGAGTCTATTACCCAGTAACTGGTAATATTCTTCTTAGTTTGTGGTTTGTTACTTCTTGCCCAATACCCGACAAAAGTACCCTTTTTCTCCTCAGCAGTATCCCTAGTGGATCTATCCCTTGAAAGGTATATCCTTGATATGTTCATCCTAACCGGAGACGGATATCTTTTCTTCCCCCGTGGAGTCTATCCTTGATATGTTCACTTTAACCAGTGACGGATATTCTCTTCTTTGGTATTCTACCCAGTAAAAAGGTAGTTGTAATTCCTATTTTTGGTTCTTCAGAGAGTTAATCCTTGATATGTTCATCTTAACCGATGATGGGTTTTCTTCTCCTTGTTGGTCTTCTACCCAGTAACCGGTAGTTGTAAATCCTACTTTTTCCTATGTAGAGTCTATCCTTGATATGTTCACTTTAACCGGTGATAGATTTTTCTCTTCTTTGGTATTCTATCCAGTAACTGATAGATGCAATCCCTACTTTTATTCCCCTTTTTAAAGACTATCCTTGATATGTTGACTTTAACCGGTGACGGATTTTCTCTTTGATTGGTCTTCTACCCAGTAATCGGTAGTTATAAATCCTGCTTTGTCCCCTCGCAGAGTGAATCCTTGATATATTCATCCTAACCGGTGACAGATTTTTTCTCTTCGACGGTTTTCTATCCAGTTTTCGATAGATATAATTCCCCCTTTTATTGTTCAATTGGTATATCCTTGACATGTTCATCCTAACCGATGACGGGTATCCTCCTTGACATCCCTATGAAAGTCTATCCTTGATATGTCCATCTTAATCGATGACGGATTTTCTTCCCTGTCGAGTTTATCCTTGATATGTTCATCCTAACCGATGCCGAATGCTCTCACCCTTGGTCTTCTGCCCAGAAACTGGTAGTTGTAAATCCTATTTTTCTTCAGTTTTTCCCAGCAAGGATATTCTTACCCAGTAACTGGTAATGAATATTCCTCCCTGGCTTTCCTCAGCGAGTCATCCTTGATATGTTCATCCCAACCGATGACGGATGTCCTCTCTGTTAGATATTTATTATCTTCTCACCCAGTAACAGGTAGTAGATGATAGATTTCTGCTCCTCCAGTGTTGAAGTTTTTCTTCCCAAGTTGAGTTGAGTGTGCATTTCCTTAGGGAAATCGTTTTCCCCCCTGCACGAGTCGAGTATTTCAGTTTTATCCTCACTTATTCGTATCCCATGCAAGCATTATTTATTTCCCCCGGCCGAGTCTCCATTTTTGTATGGATTTCCTCGAGTCCCCCATTAGTTTTAAGTCGTAGCCTGGCCTACGCATAACTTCTTTTATCCCCCAGAGTCTCTGTCTCACCAGTGAGTTTTCCTTATGGAATGCATTGTGCTCCTGCGGACTTTCGGTCTCTCTGATTTCTTTTCCTTTGTGGCAATATCTCCCCACAGAGCATTTGCTTTTGCATTCATATTATTTGCATCATGAGGTCTCTTAGGGACCAAAATTTGTTTCTATATGTTGTTATTTAAGCCCATTCTACTGAGTCGAGCTGAAGATTTTAACCTTCACCTCCTCAGTTAGAATGTCCTTAAATAGTGGCAGTTGTAAGACCCCAATTTTGACCCTAAGATCCCTCATGCAATTTCATCATAAGCATTAGCATTGGGATCATACCTTGGCATCCTCCTTATCCCTCTTTCATTGGGGTTGTTTTGCGAGAGATCACCAAGCACTTTGTGATTATATCATACTTGTATTTTATCATTTTTCACTAACCAAAATACCAAAAATATGTCTTTGTATTAGCCTAACTCTTTTGTAGGTAGGGCATGATTTCATTGATTCATCAAGATCACATTTAGGGTTTAAGACCCTCATGAACAAAGAGCACAACCAAGAATTGATTCAAGAATGGTTGTGAATATCATATATGAGTCCCAATGTTCTTTACATATTATATTGATCAAGTTTGCTTCAAGAATTTGAGGATAATTTTCCTTGAAACCCCTAGTTTGATTGGGTATCTTGGGTAACTTCTCCAACAAGCTATCTCACCAATTGATCAAATTTATCAAGTTACACTTCAAATTTCATCATCTTATGCATATATGATCTACCATGAGCCAAGAAAGTAAAGAGAATTGGAAATTAGCAAGTTGGTTGATGGTGGTTGGCCAGATGAATTCATCTGATCAAAACTAGGTCTCCCTAGACCCTATCTCCTACAATTTTCACCATATGAAAATGATTCCAATAGAAAACATACTCTAAATGACATTATAAACAACTTTAATGTTGAGACCTAGAGCTATTTTTGCTTGGAAATCATTTTCTATGTTGAAACATTATAGGTCATTTTGTCTAAACCCTAATTTGAAAGTCAACTTCCCAAGGCCATAACTTGCTCAATTTTTATGAGATGAAAGATTTCCAAGTTTCACAATTAAATTCAATGTTTCTAATTCAACTTTGATTTTTGGAGTGGGAGAAAATTCAACTTATTTGAACATGTGATATGAGGCTACATTATAGGTCACTTTTGACCTATACCATTGATCAAGTGATTTTTCAAAACTTCAAAAATGCATAACTCTATCATTTCAAATCCAAATGACAGGAAATTTGTGACCACTATTAAGGTCTTTGAGAGATCTACAATTTGATTAAGACACTTTTCTCATTGGAAGCTCCCATAAAAAGTTAAGCAAGGTGGAATATTGAGACATATGGCTTGACACTAAGAAAATTTTTGATATGTCAAATTTTTCCAAACTTCCACCTCAAATATCTCCAAGTTCCAAGCTCCAAATGAAAAAGTGTTCAACATAAAACTTATTCCTCTTGATCTCACCTTTCCAAAGAGCTAAAATTCATGCATTTTGGATGAGAAATACATAGGTTGGGCATGGCTTAAACAGGCTGCTATCATTTGGCATGGATCAATCTTCAAGTGACAATGCACATGTACCTTGCAATCCAATCCATCTCCAAAGCATTTGATCATTCATTTGGACTTTAAAACCATCATTACATGGGCCTATGCACGCCCATGCACCATGCTTTCATCATTTTGCCAAAATTGGAAAGTGAAAAGAATGTGCAAATATCACATGGATTTGGCTACATATACAACTGCATTTGCTCAAAAATCACACACACATTGCGCCAGCTTTGAGTCCCCATTGAAAATCCTTCATTCTAAGAGGATACCCCTGATAAATTCATTTCAATTTGAGCTTGAATATCCACTGTTTTGGAATTCAATTCTCCAGGAGTCCATTGATTCTAAGCCTTTCCATTCCTCTCCTGCAAGAAATTGAAGTGAAGCCAAGCACGATTCAGATCAAGATCTAGCAAGCTCAGACCTCCATTGAAGGTAATTTGTAGAAATTTTAAACTCTTCGGTTCTCCTTGATTCTTGCTCAATTCCATTGATTCTTGAGTTGTCTGAAGTCCTACCAATGTAGGCAAGAAGATTGAGTTGCTTTGAGGTCAAATCGAAGCAACTCAGATCATGAACCTCATTTTTCAATTCCGCATATCTCACAATATAGTTGGAATTGGATGAATTGGAGGTGATATTCGTGCTCAGTGATGTTTTCTCTTTAAAATCATGTCCCTGTTTTGAATTTTAGTGATGGTTCATGTTGACCAGTCCGGTGAAGCTCAACGGAGAAGACAACCGGAGCTCTAGCTCCGGTGATGATGTGTCTTGAGTCTGAACTGTGTGATCCATGTTCCACGTTTTAATCTTAGTCGTGCCTTGTGATTACTCATGTTACAGCGTTGTTGACTTAGAGAACACATGGAACACGCGTTTTGGATCATCAGATTTGCCACCTCAATTAACAATGGAGATCTGATGGTCCACGTGTTTTTGATTTTCTGAAATTTCATTTTAATTCCATTTTCTTCAATAATTCATAATAAATTTAATATTGATCCAAAAAATTTCAAATATTTTTCTCTTTCATATTCTGAATTAAAATTATTTTTGGATCATTATTAATATTTTTCATGAATTAATTGATTTTTCATTTGTTTTTCATTGTTTAAAAATATTTTTAAGTGTCCAAAAATTATAAAAATTTTTCTCCAAGGTCCTTTGACCTTGTTTGACCTATGATAAATCTCATGGCCATTTATTTGATGTTTTGATGAGATTTTAGGATTTGGACAAAACATATTTGAATTTAATGCATTATTTTACTATTTTTAATTGAATAAATGCCATTTTAATTAAGTTGGCCATTTGTATTGACTTAATTAAGTTTCTCATTTGTTGTTGGGCCTTGGTCAAAGTTGATTTGACTTTGTCAAGTTAATATTATTGGATTTAGGGGATTGATGGAATGTACATTCCATCTCCCAAAATGAATGAATAATATTAATTTTGTAAAAGTCCTTCTTTGACCAATTTGTTATCTCATTCATCCCTTTCCCTCTTCATCTTATTCCCCTTCTTCATCCATTCATTTCAATTGGCCAATGACATATCAAAATCCTAATGCTAGTTGATTGAAAGATTAACATGAGTATGGATGAGATTAGGCCACATCTTTGCATATTTTTTGTGTGTGGTATGTTTAATGAGCATAGTTCATTACTATGTCTCCAACATGCATTAACACCAAAAGTCTATTGCCCGACCTCAAATAGTTGTGAATTCTACATAAGTCTAATTACGATTGCTTAACATAGCGCTAAATTTGTGACACAAAAGGCATAAGCATTCTAGTTAGTGAGATTGTAAGTCTCCCCCCTTCCATGGTATTGTGTGGAAACTTGGTCTTCTTTCCTTCCTTTGGAAAATGTTTTGGTTCAAGGATCCATGCTTGTGGCAAGTGGGTCGAGTGTTATCCAAAGAATGTCTTGAAATCAAAAAGCAAAACAAAACTAACTACTAACTCACTAACCATTAACTTTTAATTTCAAGTCTTTACTTTTAATGCAATTTACTTTTAGTACTTTATATCATTTGCCATTATACATATCATTCTAATTGTTTATGTTAATGTAATTTTCCCTTTGTCCATTTCGACCATATTATGTGATATTATTTTGATTGTGTATACCTTGTTTGCTTATTTGGTCCTTGACCATGAATACACTTAATAATAACAAAAAACCCTAAAAGAATTTTGAGTGGACTGTTGTTTTAATCTCCCCCAATTGGACTTAGGATTTAGGCAATATTCCTTTGCTAATGGACTTGGCCAATGCCAATTTGTTGAAGAACCAAGTATTTGAAATTTGATTTCATCTGATACATCATTCAAGATCTCTCCAGTTCATCTGCAACATTGATCATTGTTAAGCTGTTATGTTGAACCAGTAACTTGTGGAATTCATCTGCTACATAGGCTGTTGAAGAAGATCATGAAGTGGATAAGCTTGGATGAGGCCATCTTTATTTGATGCCTTTGCTCTTCAAGATTGATATAATTGTACACTTGTATGTTGCTTGATTCTAAAAAGTCCAAGGGAACTCTGGGTTTCTATTGACATACTTGTCTATTGGATTGCTCCCATTTGGTCAGATCTTTTCAACTTTAAACTTTTAAACTTTTATGCATAGGATAGTCTCTTCATCTTCTCCCCGTTTCTTTAATTTCAAAATCTCTCCCTCCATTTTCAAAACCTTCTTTGTGTGAACTACTTTTATTCTAAACTTTTACCATTTTGCAAAAAAGATAGAAACTTTGGCCTTATGCCATTGCATTTTCAAACTCATTTTCTTAAATCAAACTTATAAATAAACTTAACTATACTTGACTTAAACTTTCGAAAAGCCAAAAAGAACTAACTCATTCAAACCATTTTCAGGCCTTTGTGCCTTTAAAACTTAAATTTTATTAAAACCAACACACTCATTTTGAAATTTATAGCATGAACTACGAGGTTTTGATCCCTCATTTATATGTTGGTACGTAGGCACAAGACCGAAGGTCTTGTCAAACACAAAAATATAATTAATGAATTATTTTCTCATCCCCCCATTCCATTTGTTTGTAAACATCACTTTGTACAAAAATACATATGCACACAAAAAGGGCTCCCTAGGAGTACATAGGACACTTTGGGTGCTAACACCTTCCCTCTGTGTAACCAACCCCCTTACCTGTGATCTCTGATTTTTATTAGTTTTTATTTGAAAACTTCTTACTAATTGGGTTTTGTTCGTACTTTTTCCGTTTTCCCTTGGAAACAATAAAAGCGCGGTGGCGACTCTTGTTAATTGATCTCTAGCTTGTCAATAGCTTGATGATCATGAATTTCCAGCTACAGGCTGAATGGCTTTTTCCTCATGCTCAAGTAGACGAGGAAGTTCATCAGATACTTCTTCATCACTTTCTTCCTCAGCCTCAAGCACAGGGAATTCAAAATTTGGCGAATGAGTAGGACCATTGTATTCAATGGATTTAGAAACCAAACTGCATGATGATTTGATATTTTGATTTTTGAGAAGTGAATTGGTGACCAAATATTATGCAGATAAACAAATCATATTTATTAATCTATGTTTTTTGTGATTACCATTTTTCGGAAAAGCAAAAAGTAAAAATAAAACATCATAGATGTGGATGAATAGAATTAAATTTTATTAATGATCAAATTTGAAAATGCCCAAACAATGTTCACTTCTCCCTTAGGCATAGGAGAAGGATTTTCAAAAAACAAATAAAAGCAATTACTTAGATCGATGCACAATAATAGGAACATTAATAGTAGTCCAATTGTTGCAAGCTTTTCCATGCATCACAAAATTGGTGCAACCTTCATCTTCATCACCCTCGACCACGACAGCTAAGTGTTGTTCATTACCATGAATGAACCCTCCGCTACGGAAACTAGGTTTTACATCTTCAGTTCTAACTACAGATGAACCTCGTTGGAAACCCAAACCAGCTCTGCTCTTGTTGTTGGTGACCTCTACCATTTGTCCCTACTAGTCAGAAATACCATCTTCAACAATCTTCTGAGCGTCTTTGAATGAGGACATAGGTGCCCCAACTCTCTTTTCCTCAGCAATAGATAGATCTTGGAATGGAGTTCCAATCTCATCCTCATATTCTACGTAAGATAAAGACGACAAGTGGATTACCAACAAAGCCTTCTCCCCACCGACAATAACAAGCTTACCATTCTTGACAAACTTCAGTTTCTGATGTAGTGTTGAAGTAACGGCTCCTTCCTCATGTATCCATGGCATTCCTAACAAGCAGTTATAGGATGGGTGGATATCCATTATCTGGAAAGTAATTTGGAAATCACTCGTACCTATCTTCACAGGAAGGTCCACTTCATCGATCAACGTCTTGCGAGAACCGTCAAAAGCTTTGACGATCACACCACTATATCTCATAGGATCTCCTTGATACAATAATCTTAACAAGGTTGATTTCGGGAGTACATTTAGTCAAGAACCGGTGTCAACTAATACATTTGACAGAGCATCCTCTTTGCAGTTCATTGAAATGTGTAGATCCAAGTTGTGATTTCTTCCCTCCTTAGGGAGTTCTTCATCACAAAAGCTAAGATTGTTGTAGGAAGTGATATTAGCCACAATATGATCAAACTGATCCACCGTAACATCATGCTCCACGTAAGCTTGTTCTAATACTCTCTGTAATGCTTCTCTGTGCGCTTCAGAGTTCATAAGCAGAGACAACACTGAAATCTTGGAGGGAGTTTGGAGCAACTGCTCCACCACATTAAACTCGCTCTTCTTGATCAAACGAAGCACCTCATCATCATCGTTAGGCTTCAAACCACTGGATTCACTAGACTGACATCTTGGAGTACTAATAGGATCTACTGCAGGCACTTCAACCTTCTTATTGACTGAACCATATTCCACATTCTTTGGGAACACCGGCCCAAAAACTCGACCGCTGCGGGTCACCTTCGTAACATCAACAAGGCTCACAACAGAACTAGTCGTAGGCAAAGGAACCTCTCGGCCATTCTCTAACATGGTAGCATTATACTGATACGGAACAGCTTTATTGGATGCATACAAGACGGGGCCCGCTAATCGTATAAGCAACGATGATACCGATCTATTACTGACATTGTTACTGCTGCTGCTATTGAATTGAATCGCCGGTCTCTATGGTGTCTTGAACACTGGAACTATAACATTCATATCGTCACCTAAGTGATGAGACTGAAGAATCTGAATCATACCCTCATCCATCAACCTCTGGATGTCCCTTTCACAACCACACAACCTCAGGGATTGACACTACAAATTGCACAACTATCATGGTCATGATCACAATCACTCACCAAACAGATATCCTTGTGCATCGTTACTAAGGACCTTCTAATGAAGCGGACATCAAATACCTTGAACTCCCTAGGACAGCCATCTACCATGTTAACAGAAGAGTTACCATGAGCAGGTAGTGGATTAGCTTTGACATTAGGTGCACGATCCTCAAAGTATACCATTCCACTCTTTACCAGCTTTTGGACTTCATACTTCAGGGGGTAGCAATTCTCGATATCATGGACAGGAGCCCCTTAGTGAAAGGCATAGTGAAGCTCTGGCTTGTACCACCATGGAAGTGGTTCAGGAATCTGTGGCAGATTTCTAGGTTGAAAAAGGTTCTTGAGAACCAATGATGGATACAGTTCATCATAAGACATAGGAATCAGGTCGAAAGAGACCTTCTTCCTCTCAAAGTTTTGTTGTTGTTGATGATTGTTGGTATTTTTGTTGTTGTAGGTGTTTGTTCTTTGTGGTGGTTGTTGTTGATGTTGTTGAATTGCTGTTGATTAATTATTAGAGAATACTAGAATAACATATGATACTTGATGATGATGTTGACGGGGTTGTGGACTTCTTCTAACATGAGGCCTCCTCTGCCTCCCAACCGATACTTCATTAGTCTTGCCTTCTTTCTTTCTAGCAAACCCACTGTCGTACTTCTTTCTAGACGAAACCTCCTCTTTAGAATATTGTCCTTCTCGAACACCTTCTTCTAATCTCATCCCCATGTTTACCATTTCGGTAAAATCACTGGGGGCACTAACAATCATGCACTCATAGTAAAATGAGCTCAAGGTCTTGAGAAAAATCTTGGTCATCGCCTTTTCTTCAAATGGAGGAGTAATCTAAGCGGAAAGCTCTCTCCATCACTGAGCATACTCTTTAAATGTCTCTTTGTCCTTTTGAGACAATGACCGCAACTGGTTCTTATCCGGTGCCATATCCATATTATATTTGTACTGCTTCACGAAAGCCTCACCCAAATCGTTGAATATGCAGATGCTTGCACTATCCAAACCCATGTACCACCTCAAAGCGGCACCAGACAGACTGTCTCAGAAATAATGAATCAGTAACTGATCATTATCAGTCTGCCTTGACATCTTTCTAGCATACATGACAAGATGACTGAGCGGACAAGTATTCCCCTTATACTTTTCAAAGTCAGGGACTTTGAACTTCATTGGGATTTTCACATTAGGAACCAAGCAAAGTTCCGCAGCACTCTTCCCAAACAAATCTTTTCCCCTTAAGGTCTTCAACTCCTTTCACAGCTCAAGGAATTGGTCTTTCATTTCATCCATCTTTTCATAAACATCCAAACCCTCAGACGACTCAAAATGATAGATGGTGTCCTCAACACGGGGTAAAGTGTGAACAATCGGTGGTGGAACAGACATGACCTGGCTAAATGCCTATATGGAAGCAAAAGTAGGCGCGAAACCCTCTGGCACAAAGTTAGGCGGAATTTCCCACGGGAATCCGACAGGCATGGTAGGCGTAAAGTGAGTAGCAGTAGCAGGAATGGTAGAGGTAGCAACCTATAAAATGACAGTCCTCTGAGGAGAAGGAGTTGTAGGCATTGGAGACGATTGACTCTGAGCAGCTAACACTGACTCCATCATGGTAGTCAGGTGGGAGATCTCATCCTTCAAGTCTTTGTTCTCTTGCTCTAGATGTTCCATGATTCTTGGATGATTGGCGCGGGTATTGTATCAATGAGTCAGCTTGGCTGAAACACAAAAGAAGAACCAATAAGACATCTGGCGAAAGAGCAACCTATATGAAAATGACGCATGAAATGCAATTCTTAATTGTTTTTATTTTCAAGGAACTTACTATTTTAGTTGCAAATATATAAATAATAACAATTGTACAATTTGATTGACCATAAAATCTCTTTTATTTATATAATTGGAAAGATTACACTGAGTACAATTTCAGAAACCAAAAATACAAAATGCAAGAGAAAAGGAGACTAGTCATCCTAAGGATCCCTAACAACAATATCAGAAGATCGGCCCGTAGGCGCGTACTTCCTTCGGATGCGCCGAATCTCGGACTCAAAACAAGTCTTCATCTGAGCCTTCTCAAGGACAAGCTGATCAACAATCTTCTTCCAAGCAACGGAAGGCTGAGGCATACTAGAGAAAGATGAAACCTCTGGCTCTCTCTGTCTCTTCATTACTCGGTCTTCAAGAAGCTCAATAAGTGCATCTTTGTCCTTATACTCAAGCTGCAACTCCTCATGCTTTCAGCTCAAAGCATGAAACTGCTCTTCCCACATATCCTTCTCTTGCTTCATCTTGGTGAGTGCGTCTTCCAACTCCTCTACATCTTGGTTAGGGAGAGTTGATGGCTCAGCCACAACCAAAGACATAAGTCTCTCACAAGCATAAGGAATCTTCAATTCCAAAGCTCTCTTCTTCACCCAAAGAGTGTAAGCTTCCAAAGTTATACAATTGCGCGGACCAAGCTTGGATCATCCTTTCCTATGCACATTATGCCAAGCATGCATAATCTTCTACTTCAAATGTTGGGGATCTTTACCCTCTTGATATAAAAGACCTTCTAACAAAGTGTTATTAGGTTTATCTCTCAAGGGGAACCCAAGTTGACGATAGGCCAAAGCAGGGTTGTAGTTGATTCCTCCTTGTTTACCAATGAGAGGCACATTAGAGAACTCACCACAACTATTAATAATCTCCAAACTACTCAATGAAGAATCATACCAAACTATATCATCATTAGTGAGAGACATAAGTCTCTGAGACCACCTTTGACATTGTTTGTTTTCCATAAAAGTAGGTGTTTGAGGCAAGTGCAAAATAAACCACTTGTACAGAAGAGGAATGCATCACACAATCGTCCCACCATATTTAGAATTCCTTAGATGCAAAGAGAAGTACATATCTCCTAACAAAGTAGGCACATGATTCCTAATCAAGAAAATTCTAATAGCATTAACATCAACAAAACCGTCAATGTTAGGGAACAAGGCTAATGCATAGATGAGTAACACAAAGATAGCTTCAAAAGCATCCACACTACCGACTTGAGCAAAGGCAGTAGCTTCCTTGATGAGGAACTCATAAGTCAATCCAAACAATACTCCTTTCTTCACCCAATGAGCCTCAATCTCAGACTTCTTCAGATGAAGAGCTTCAGCTATAAGATGAGATATGGGAATCTCTTCCAATCCACTAAAGGGCACTTTGCTAGAAACATGTATTCCCAGGAGATGGGCATACTCCTCCAACGTAGGCACAAGCTGATAATCAGGAAAAGTGAAACAATGGTAGAGAGGATCATAGAACTAAACCAACATACTCAAGAGTCATTCAACCACATCAGCAGATAAATTGGACAGAAGTTTCCCATGGCGTTGCTTGAAGTCCAAGGGATCTAATACAAAATATGACAGCTTCCTTAACTCTTTCAAGTCTGGACATCTGAAATTGTACTTGTTAGTGTTCCTTCGTCCATAATCCATGGTCTGAAAATATTTGCAAATAAGAGCTCAGTTCCTTGAAATTATTTTTCGTGTGATGAATGTTATGATGCGCATGAATGCGTGAATGCAACAACCACAAATAAGGGATCACACATAAGGAAAACAAACAAAGTTCAAGGGATGAATCAAGTCATTGTCAAGATTAATCATCCATTTTGGTGGATTATGGTGTACATCTTATCAACACCCAAGTTCCATTGGTATTGACAAGACTTGATTGGATCAACCAAGAATCAAGAGTTTATTGTGAGTCACGAGCATGGAGTCTGGGTAAGAACCATCCCAAAGGAGTGAGCTAAGGATAAAACCTGTAGATCATGTTCTAAAAAGTTCCCAGAGTCTTAATTCCATCTATCGGATATTACAGGTTCGCATGACTGACTCATCAACCCATAATATTCTCAAGAGAAACTCGTCTAAGTGTAGTATCGTGTAACAACTGTTATCAAGTCTACACTTGAACAATCTCTGCACTACGTCCTAAATAGGTCAAGAGGGGTTAAATGTTCTACGGTCCTCAGCTTCTCGGACCCCAAATCAGATATAGTAATGCCTAACAACAAATAACTTGTGTGACATTCATAACTCCAAAAGGGTCTCGACTGAGTAGATGGGTCTCAAGCCAACTTGTTAAGTACTACTCCACACAAGTCGAACATGACTATACCATCCTCCTATTTTAATTGCACTCAAGTTCGGGTTAGAACTTACCTTACCACTCAGAGATCGCCAAGCACAACAAGCAGATTATATCATACAAACAAATATACATACATCAAATATACAAATATATACATCAAAAAACCTAGGCTAAACCTATTGGAGACTACTCCCCAACAGAGTTGCCACTTAATTTCTGTAGTAGTAAATTCATGACCATCAAGCTATAGATAAGCTAGAGGTCAATAAAACCAGAGTCGCCACCATGCTTTTATTGTTTCTAAGGGAAAAGGGAAAAGTACGAACCAAACCCAAAAGATAAGAAGTTTTCAAATCAAAACTAATAAAATGCCAGAGATTACAGGTAAGGGGGTTGGTTACACAGAGGGAAGGTGTTAGGCACCCAAAGTGTCTTAGGTACTCCTAGGGAGCCCTTTTTTGTGTGCATATGTATTTTTGTACAAAAAGATGTTTGCAATAACTAGAGTGGAGGGATGAGAAAAGAATTCATTAATTATATTTTTGTGTTTGACAAGACCTTCGGACTTGTGCCTACGTACCAACATAAAATGAGGGATCAAAACCTCGTAGTTCATGGTAACAATTTCAAAATGAGTGCATTGTTTTTAACAAAAAATTAATTTTAACAAAGACACAAGAGGCCTAAAAATGGTTTGAATGAGTGTTAGTTCTTTTTGTCTTTTGAAATTTTAAGTCAAGTATAATTAAGTTCATTTACAAGTTTGATTAAGAAAGGAGTTTAAAAATGCAATGGCATAAGGCCAAAGTTTCTAATTTTCAAAATGGTCTAAGTTTAGAAAACAAACACAAACAAAGAAGATTTTTAAAAGGGAGGTAAAGATTTGAAATTAAAGATATGGGGAGGAGATGGAGAGACTAATCCTAAGCACAAATTTAAAATTTAAGAGTTGAAAAGATCTGACCAATGGGTTGCAATCTAATATGCAAGAATGTCATATAGAAAGCCAAATTCCCTTGGACTTTAGAATCAAGCAAAATCAATACACAAATAGCAAGATGAAGAGCAATGCATAAAATAAAGATAGCCACATCCAAGCTTAGCAACTTCATGATCTCCTTTAAAATCCTCCATGTATCAGATGACTTCAAAATTAAGCATTAGACACAGGTTCAAAGTAACAGCTCCAAAAGATCATGTTCCAGATGAACTCAAATGGGATCACAATACTTGCATTAGATGAAAGTTCACTTCACAAGCACTTGGTTTCATGAAAGTTGGCACTAGCCAAGTCCTTTTACATAGGGAGTGTTGCCTAATTCTAAGTCCAATGTCTCATAGCAAACCAACAGTCCACACAAATGTCTTTTAGGGATTTTTGTTGTTATTATGTGTATTAAGGTCAAAAGACCATAAAAACAAACAAGTATATACAATCACAGAATAATCATAAGATATGGCTCAAATGAGCAAAGTGAAAATGAAATTAAAGTAAACAAATTAAATGGTATGAATAATGGAAAATGAATAAGAGCTCAAAATTAAAGTGCATAAAATTAAATGGATTGAAATTAAATGTTACTTGTTAATTGATTAGAAGTTAGTATTGTTCTTGCTTTTGTTTTGTTTAAGTCATTCTTTGGAGAACACTCAACCCACTATTCACAAGCATGGATCCTTGAACCAAGACATCTTCCAAAGGAAGGAAAAAAGGCCAAGTTTCCACATAATACCATGAAAGAGGAGAGACTTACAATCTCACTTACTAGAATGATATGCCTTTTGTGTTACAAATTTAGCGATATGTTAAGCAATCATAATTGTACTTATGTAGAAGTCACAACTATTTGAGGTCGGGAAATAGAATTTTTGGTGTTAATGCATGTTAGACACATAGTATAATGAACTATGCTCCTAAAACATACCACACACAAAAAGAATATGCAAAAGAGGTGGACCTATTCTCATCCACACTTATGTTGATTTTGCAATCAACTAGCCTTAGGATATAGAGATATCATAGATCCATGACATGAATGAATAGAGAAGGGGATTGAGATGAAAAAGGAGGGGAAATGGAATCAACACAAATTGGTCAAAGGAGGACATTTATCAAATTAACATCATTCATTCATTTTGGGAGATGAAATGTATATTTCATCAATCCCCTAAATCCAATGATTTTAATCCAACAAAGTCAAATTAACCTTGACCAAGGCCCAACAACACAAGTCAAACTCAACAAATCAAAATTAGAAGCTCAACACAATTTATTTTGCATTTAAACAATTAAAATCAATTAAATAATGCATTAAATTAAATTATGGTTTGTCAAAATCCTAAAACCTCATCAAAACACCAAATAAATGGCCATGAGATTTATCATAGGTCAAACAAGGTCAAAGGACCTTGGAGAAAAAATTTCATAATTTTTGGAAACTTAAAAGTATTTTTAAACAATTAAAAGTATTCACAAAATCAATTAAATCATGAAAAATATTAATAATGATCCAAAAAATAGTTTTAATTCAGAAAATGAAAGAGGAATTTATTTAAACTTTTATGGTGAAACTCTCATATTTTTTGTATCAATATTAAAATTAATATGAATTAAAGAAAATAAACCAAATAAAAGGAAAATCAGAAAATAATAAAAAACGTGGACCACTTGATCTCCCTCGTTAATTGAGGTGGCAAATCAAGTGGTTGCTAGCGTGCATTCCACCATGGTCCTGAGTCAGCGTGCAACACAAGTGGTAATCAATTTCAACACGCGCGATTAAAACATTTCAAATGGATCAAGTGACTCAGATGAATGTCAACTCACCACCGGAGCTAAAGCTTTAGTTTCCTTCTTCGGTTAGCTTCACTAGACTGGTTCATCCATAACCATCATCAAGATTAAAAATAAGGACATAAATTTAAAGTAAAAATGCCACTGAGCTCGAATCTGGCCTCAATTTATCCTAACTCCAAGTATATTGAGAGATACAAGGAGTTGAAATTTGAGGTGCACGATCTAAGTTACTTCGATTTGACCTCAAAGCAACTCAATCTTGTTGCCTACATTGGTAGGACTTCATACAACCAAAGATCCAATAGAATTATGGAGAATTGAGTGAGAACCGAAGAGATGAAAATTTCTAGAAAATACCTTCAATGCAGGTCTGTGCTCGATTGATCTTGCTCTTGCTTACTCTTGATCTTATTCAAGACACTTAAAGGAGTAGAATTGAATGGATGAAAAGCTCAGGACTCTTGGAGTTTCGAATCTCAAAACAATGAGATTCAAACTCAATTTCCAATGGAAAGTATCAAGGTTATCCTTTAAAATGAGAGGGTTTGAAGGTATGGATTCAAAGTTGGCGCGCATGGTTTTTGTTTCTGATGCATAGAGCTTCTATTTATAGCCAAGTGGATTGATATTTGCACACTTGAAATGAAATCCAAAAATAGCAGTGTATATTGCATGGGTGCATGGGCGTGTACAGGCCCATGAAATCACTTCTTCTGATCCATCATTGAGTACAAGCAATGTTGAGATCATGTTGGAATGCTAGGCAATGATGTATGGAAGTTTCAAGTTCAATTTGTGCCAAATGATCATTCATGTTCAAGCCATGCGCAACCCATTCAAATCTTGTCCAAAATGGATGAAATTTGACCTTTTGGAAAGGTTAGATCAATAGGAACAACTTTCATGTTGGACAGTTTTTCATTTTAAGCTTGGATCATGATGAATTTTGAGGTGGAAGTTGGGAAAATCAAACATGTCAAAAAAATTCTAAGTGTCAAGCCATATGTTCACTTATTCCACCTTGGGTACTTTTTATATGTGAGCTTCAAATGAGAAAGGTTCCTTCATAAAAGTTGTAGCTATCTTAAATTACTTTAAAATGGTAACAAATTTGACCTCATTTGGATTTAATATGAAGGAGTTATGCATTTTTGAAGTTGGGGAAAATCACTTGTTCAATAGCATTGGTCCAAAATGACCTATAATGTATCCTCATATCACATGCACATAAAAGTTGAATTTGCTCCTCCCAATATCAAAGTTGAAGTGCATATCTTGAATTTGGTTGTGCAACTTGGAAATCTTTCATCTCATAAAAATTGAGCAAGTTATGGTCTTGGGAAGTTGACTTCCAAATTAGGGTTTAGACAAAATGACCTATAATATTTCACCATAAAAAATGACTTTCCAAGCAAAAATAGCTCTAGACCTCAATATAAATGTTGTCTGTAATGTCATTTAGAGTAACCTTTCTCTTGGAATCATTTTCATAAGACAAAAAGTATAGGAGATAGGGTCTAGGGAGCCTAGTTTTGATCAGATGAATTCCTCTGGTCAACCACCATCAACCAAGTTGCTAACTTGCAATTCTCTTGACCTTTGGGACTCATTGGAGATCATATATGCATAAGATGATGAATTATGGATTATCCCTTGAATTATTTGATCAATTGTTGAAGAAGCTTGTTGGAGAAGTTACACAAGATACCCAGATGCAATAGGGTTTCCAAGGCAAACCATCTCCAAACTCTTAATGATTACTTTGACCAAACTAACATGTGAAACTCATGGGGATTCATATAATATTCTTAGAGTCATAGTATACCACTTCTTAATTGAGCTCCTTGCATTGAGGGTCTTAAACCCTAGATATGAGCTTGATGAATCAAAGGTGAGCATGTGCACTACCTACAAAAGAGTTAGACAAATACAAATACATATTTTTGGTATTTGGGTTAGTAAATGATAAAGATACAAAGTATGATACAATCAAATAGTGCTTGGTGATATCTCCCTACAAACCCAAAGAATGAGGGGTAAAGAGGATGTCAAGTTGTGATCCCAATGCCAATGCACATGATGAGAAATCATGAGGGATCTTAGGGTCAAAATTTGGGGTATTATGAAAACGTCCTTTATTTTATGATAAAAATTGAAAATGAAACATTGTGGCCCTACATGATTCACTATGCCTTGGGCAGAGCGCATGAATTATTGCATGATAAAATAAACAAAATAAAATTACTTATGATTGAGTGTGACTTAGATGACATCCTCTGTAGTCCAATTGTGGAGTTCTTCACCTGGAACACTTGGTCGAATCCAGTTGTTAACGTCATAATCACTGTCATCGTTATCATCGACATCATTGGCCTGAGCATTATTGATAAACCCATCACTTGTAAACTTCACCTAGTGAGAACACTTGGAGCCTTGGGGACTTCAGGGGCTAAATCTTGTCGGGAATGACTGAAACTGATACCCAACTTGTCAAACTTCAGAGGAAGATCTAACACACGACCCCAACCTTCGGGATGACCATTCTCAACCACTACTCTAGCATCCTTCAATGAAGACATGGAAACTGCATGCCTCTTACCCTCAGAACAAGGAGTCTTGATCATCTGAACTACTTTAAACGCCTAAAAAAGGAGTTTCATGTACTTCCCCCTCAACCTCTATATATCGGAAAGATGTCAAATGGTTCACCATGTACTCTTCCTCATCGCAAAAAGTAACGATCTTACTGCCAATTGGGAACTTCATTTTCTGGTGCAAGGTGGATGTTACAGCACCTGACCCATGAATCCACGGGCGTCCAAGCAAATAACAATATGTGGGTTGTATGTCCATGAAGAGGAATTCCGTACCAAAAACTTGTGGTCCAATTTTAACAGGTAGATCCACTTCACTAAAAACAGCTCTTCAGGATCCATCAAAAGCCCTGACTATGAAGTCGCTTGGGTGCAATTCAACTCCTGCATAGTCAATCTTCATCAGAGCGGACTTGGGTAGCACATTCAAGGATGATTTGGTATCCACTAACACATAGGACAATGTAGTTCCTTTGCATTTCATGGAAATGTGCAAAGCTTTATTATGATTGTGTCCTTCGGGAGGGAGATCAAAGTCTGTAAAACCCAAACCATTGTCAGCTGAAATACTTGTAATCACTTTTCCTAATTAATCTCAATAACTCTTCAACATCTTGAGACGCAGAAGTTCCAGGCCCTGCATTCGGAGTATTAACTTATACAAATCCTGAATTATCACCCACCACTTGTTTACCCTTAGCTTTCGCCAAGGAATCAACATTATCTTAAGCGTTATGTGGAGAATATATCCTACCACTTCTGGTAATTCTTTATGTACCGACAAAGTTGTCAACATTCAAACTTGCGTCTTCACTTGGTTTGTCTTTGTAAAGCTTCCCTTCTTGCTTCACTCAATGGTAATAAACATTTAACCCATAATGTCAAGGCACAACATTCTCGATGGAGTACGGAATAGGACCAGGCAACGTGATTGTCAGGGGAGTAGGCCTAGCAGGCGCTGGAATATTTGCAAGAGTATATGGAATGGAAATTACCGCCACATCTTTCTCTTCAACTTTCTCGTCTTTCACAATCTCATCACACTATAAAACACCTTCGTCGATCAAAATTTGAGTCCTAGTCTTCAGACTAGCACAACCCTCCGACTGACTCTGGCACTCGCAACAGTCTGGGAGACACCCAGGAAAAACACCGTTCTTGATCAGATAACTTTTAACACACGACAAATGGGTAGACAACAGGTTCACATCCATTATTGAATTCAAGTTTTCACCATCTTCCACGACATTAACAGTAGGTCTGGCATGTGCTGGCATCGGGTTCTAAATAACATTAGGTCCATTGTTTGGGGTGAACTGAATGTCCTTAGAATCCAACAATTCTTGCACTTTGTATTTAAGGGCCCAACAATTCTCCACAGCATGGCCTATACCGCCAGAATAAAATTCGCATCGTGCATTAGGGTTATAATCTGTAGGGGGGCTTTCAGGAAGAGGTGGCATGCCCCTCAAATTAACCAAGTTTAGTTGCAATAAATGTTGAAGCACTTGAAAATATGTCATCGGGAGTGGATCAAATAATTTATCGATTATGGGTTGTCTTGGTTGATTGTAATTGCGACGAGGAGAAATTTGTTGTTATTGTTGTTGGTAATGTGGTTGTTGTTGCGGTTGAGGAGCTGCGATGACCGGAATGGCTACAACGTTCACTTGTTGCTATTGATGTTGATGTTGATACTTTTGTTGATGTTGTGGTTGGTATAGTTGTCTTCCTCTGCCCCTCTGATCATAAGCAACGCTTAATTCACCCTCATTTTTCTTGGGGTAACCACTAAACGGCTTCTTAACAGCCCCACTTGTAGAATTACCAGCATTGGCCGACTGAATTTTTCCCATTTTGAGACCAGCTTCAATCCTCTCTCCAGCCATTACCAATTCAGAAAAACGAGTAGAAGTGCTACCTACTATTCTGTCATAGTAAGGACCTTGTAAGGTACACATGAACGTGTCAACCAGTTCTCTCTCCATCAATGGAGGTTGAACCCTAGCAGCTAGCTCACGCAACTTCTAGGCATATTCCTTGAATAATTCACTCGGGCCCTGAGTCAGACTTTGTAATTGGGTCCTATTCGGTGCCATGTCAATATTGTATTGGTAGTGCTTTACAAATTCTTCCACCAAATCTCTCCAGTTTCTGGTGTATGTTCTCTCCAAATGCATATACCATTCCAAAAATGCCCTAGCTAGGCTATCTTGGAAAAAGTGAATTAGCAGCCTCTGGTCATCAGAATAAGCGAACATCTTGTGGTAATAAGCTCTGATATGCATCTTTGGATAAGTTGTACCAGTATACTTGTCGAAGACAGGAACCTTGAACTTAGGTGGAACCCTTACCCCTGGCACTAGTCCCAGGTCAGTAATGTCCATCCTTAAAACACCTTGTCCTTCTACAACTTTCAATCTTTCCTCCAACAGACAGTATTTTCTATCATCAGCATGAACACTCATGTCATTGTTATGCATTGAATACATATCTTCGTTATGATCTACTTCCAACTCTTACATTTGAGGGTTCCCCCTTGCATTGGGATGCCCTAGCATATCCCCAACAATAAGATGCGGTCCTCCATGGTTGTAAGGTGGTGGAAAATTTCCATGTTGACCCTGGTTATGGACATGATAACCGTTAGCACGTGGATCATTAAAATTCAGCCCAACAAAGTTCATAGCAACATTGGGACGAGGTTTCCCCACACAAACATCTTCAAACATCAACTCAGGTCACTCATTCTCAAAACGAGGTCTCTCCACAAGAGCACTCAATTCTTTTTTATTACGAGTCACATTAATAATGGCCTCCACAAACTGTGTCATCCTAGTATCCATCTGGTTCCTCATTTCATCTATGTTAGCCTGAATTTGATCCATATGACGTCTTTGATTGCTTCTTATGGTGTAACGGTGAATGATTGGATTTGTAATCTCTGCTAAGAAAAGAAAAATCAATATGAGAGGTCCAGCCAGAAAACCTGTTATGAATGCAGTATGAGTGCATGAATGAATGTAATGCATGTAATGACATGTTTATGTATTTCCAGGGTTCTAAAATTTTGATTTAATTTATATAAGTAGAAGAAAATATAAGATAGATAAAGAGCACTGGATAGGCCAAACATTAAATTCATTAAGCTAACAATCCAAAGTAACATAAATAGGTCTTACAAGAGAAACAAACAGATAATCAAAAACAAAAGTGAAAATTAATGGACCCTATCAACAATCCTGATGATGGTCACTACATGGTAAAAGACTTCAATCTTCCCAATCCACATAGGTCAGAGGTTCTCCATTTTTGAGATACTTCAGGCTTCATGCTTTGGACTCTTTGAACAACTTCTTTGTCTCTTCCTGATTGTGTTTCTGGACAAGACCTCGGATAACCACATCCTTTCGAAAAATCATGCCATCCAGGTACCGACATTGATCAATCAACTTCTCACATTCGTTGCACTCTGGGAGTTGAATTTGCAGGGGAGCATCATCTCTTTCTTTCAACTAATTTTGGAGGTTTGCAATCTCCTCCACAGCTTTCTCCAAATGATTGTGGCTCCATTTGAATTGAATTTCCACTCCTAGCCTCTGGGTATTTTCTTCTTCGAATTGGACATTCTAAACCTGAAGCTGTCTCTCCAATCCTTTAATCCTGGCCTTGTACTTCTTCTCCATTTTGGCTTTGGATATTTTTAGTGATTCATAGTCTCGGTGCTTTTGCTTGATCTCTTCTTCAATCTCTTTAAGAGCTCTCCTTTGTTCTTCAATAATTGTAGAAGTATCCCCTCCAATTCTGTAGGTTTTTGGCTTCTTTATGATCCTTTCATTCATAGCAAGACCATATTCACCAAGCAATTCATCTCTTTCTTTAAGTTTATGGGCCAAATCCATCTTTTCTTGCCTAAAGCTAAAGACTTGCATGCTCAAATACTCTTTTTCCTGCTTCAACTTTTTGTTCAAAAGCAAAGTTTTATTGAAGTACTCTCTTTGCACAAAATCTGGGTTATATGAATCTTGTGGATACAATGGTTTCTCTACCGAAAAAGGCAACAAGACAGATTTGAACTCTATCTTCGATCTAGTCTATGTAAGGGGTATAAGCAACACAATCCCTCTTGCCAAAGAACTCTTTTCCTTTACACGAAATATGATTCCAGGCTTTAGCATCCTTCATCATCATCTCTACACCATCATCCACATTGTAGAACAAAGACTCTTGTACACTCCTACCCTTGGGAGGTCCTTTTAAAGCATAACCCAATTGTCTTTGAGAAAGCACATGATTATAGTTAATACCTCCCCTAACGCTCATGAGAGGCACATTAGGAAACTCTCCAAAACTCATAATTACCTCATATTTATCCACCCTACCCAATCTTAAGTTATACCACACCAAATCATTGGAAGTAAGCCCCCATTAACCTTTTGGACCACTTCAGGGTTTCTTTGTTATCCATGAATGCTTCTTTGCATGGGAGATGGCTTTGGAACCAATGATACAAAAGAGGAGCACAACACCACACTAAGTCACCTCTCCTCTGGTGATTTCTGTAATGAATGGAATGATAAACATCCCCCAAAAGTGTTGGTACTGGGTTCCCCATCAGGAAGATACAAATGGCATTCATATCGATAAAATCAACCACGCTGGGAAACAAAACAATGCCATAAATATTGCAAGCCAAAACAGCATTGAAAATCTTCCAATTATCTTCCTTAGCCAAAGCATATAGAGTTTCTAAAAGAAAAATTAGATGAAAACCAGGGAGTCCTCCTTTTGTCTTGAGATTAGCATCTACCATAGATTTTCCCAAATAAAGGGTAGCAACAACATGTTCAGAATCAGGAACCTCCATAGAAACATGAAAGGGAACTTGAAGCTTTATGGGAATTCCCAGAATGCATGAATATTCTTCTAAGGTTGGCGCCAACTGATAATTTGGGATGGTGAAGCATCGCAAGGGAGGATCATAGAACTGCATCAGAGTATGAAGTGAATTGTGTTGATATTTGTTGAGAGGAGCTTTGAGGTACTCTACAATCTTCCCATAGTCTTTTTTGAAAACTTCCAGATTGCCAGAACAGGATCTCTCAGCCATCTCGAGAAGGGAGTCCAAATTAACCTTAGGAAACTTATAAGAAACATGTCCACCTCTACCAGTATTTATGTTTAGATACGACTTAAATAACGAGAATCAAGAATTAAATACACCTAGAAATACAGAGACATGTGTGTTAAGAGAATGAATATAACGATGCTTATGAATGCAAATATGGTTTCCATATCAATGGATAGCTGTTATGCTTAATAATTGACTGAATGTCCCAAGTTCAAAAGTTCGATGTGATTCTGAGAAAAACGGGTATGATGAAGGCTTATTTTGTAACACCTACCCCAACTCACAAGTAGGTTCTAATCAGAATAGAACAAGCTTCTAAATGGCAACCAAATTTGATGGTTCTCATGATAACACTTTGTCTAGTGCATAAGGCATGCAAGACAAAAGGATTCTCACCAGAACCTCATCTAGGCGTGGTATGCCATACAAACTCTTACGTGTCAGGCTCCATGAGAGTTAACATGACTATCCATTTTAACCTATGTGTCACTGGCCTGGGTAGTGGGCCTTTTACCTCATGGTAACATCTCACCCAACCTGCAAATAGAAGATCCAGCAACCAGCACAACAACAATATCCAGAATATAGAAAGTAGTAAAATGCAATGAATGCAATGAGCAAGTAAAACATAAATAAATAAACACCCGACAAAGATAAAACAAACAAGATCTAGGACTGACTTGCTTCGGGACTCCCCAACAGAGTCGCCAGCTGTCGCATCTCGAAAAACACACATATAAAACAGAGTCGCCACCAATGATATTTATCCAAATATAGGGAAAGGAATCACTGAGCAAACCTACAAAAGGATGAATCTAATGGTCTCGCAGCCCAGAGATGGGCAAGGGAGTCAATTGCGTAAGGGGAAGGTATTATCACCCTTCGCGTTTGTAGTACTCTACAGGATCCACTCTCGTTGATCTAATCAAAAGAGTGTGTTTATTCTAAAACTTACCGACTAAAAAGGAATGCATGCAAAATGATTGAATTATTTACAGACAAAAAGAAAGTTTTTATTATTGCGCTCGCTTAGGTTTTGCAACCCAACGCCTACGTATCAATAAAGAATCAGAGCACCGTAGTTCTTCTCAAGAATTTTGGTTTGTTGGTGATTTTTATGGGTTACCACCCTTATTGAAAATTTTCATAAGAAAAGCCAAGTGGCAAAAGAAGTTTGATTGGTTGAGTATTTTTGTTGAAAGAATACATCAAATGATCCACTCAAGGCAGGAGATATCTAAGTAATTCTCTCTTATTATTGAAAGAGTTCAAGTAGTATTTACAATGTTTTTGGAATTTTGATTAAGAAATGGTTTTTGGAATGATCCACACTAATTAAAAAATCAAATTCTTCCTCATTTCTTTTGTAAATATTTTAATAAATATAATAAATAATCACAAACATATTCCCTTAACAAAGCCTTAACCCTAAAACTATAGGAGGTTCCCGTTAAGTACAATGAATGTGCGGGGTGTTAATTGTAAGACCCAAAATTCAATTAATTAATTTAGTTTAATTATTTAAAATTTTATTTGATTAATTGGTGTTTTAAATTATTTATTATTTGATGGTGGGGTAGGTGTCCTTAAAGTAGAGGTATATAGAGAGTAAGAGTTTGGTGTGATTGTGTAGAATTAATTAAAATTTTAATTAATTATTAGAATAAATAGTATTTTATTTAAGTTAATTAAATAAAATAGTAAAATGATAGAATTTGGCCATTTTTGAGAATTAGAGAAAATAGGTGGTGAAAATAGAGAAGCTAGTAATGAGTTGGGGAAAATTCATAATTAAACAAAGGGATGGGGGACTATGTATTCTAAAAGTAGGGAGAAAGCTAGATTTTTAGAGAAACATTTGACGTACGTAGAACAAGAGGCAAAAATGAGAGAAAGAGCAAAAAGCTAGGAATTTGAAGAGGGAACTCATAAAAGTTATCCAATTCAACATCAATGGTTGGAAATATAAGGTAAGGGGGAGAAAAAGCTACCAATTAGGTGTATTGCATGATGGGGTAGTTATGAGGAGTCCTTAACCTTATTAGGGTTCTTAGGTTTTTCTTCTTATGAATGGTTTATGATGAATTTATGAAAAATCGTTGATGGACCTTGTGCTTATATATGTTGTTATGATGAATCCATGATGAATTGAGTGAATTGTTTGTTAATCATAGATAAATGATGTATTGTTGAATTAGATGTTAAGAGATAATAGAAATCCATATATTTTCATGTACAGTGATGTATGGTATGTTTTGAGATTGTTAGAGGTTAAACTTGGTATTTGGGGTCTGATGAACAATTGAAAAAGAAGAGCGATCGCACAAAATCGAGAGAAATTTGGGGTTTTCTAGGCACTGCTACGGACAGCTGTAGCAGCCCTCTGGTTTTTGTACTATAGGTGTGCCCAAAGGTTTTTTTTGGCATGGGGAGTGCTACGGGCTGTAGTATGTGCTACGGGTGGCCATAGCAGCTTCTTGGATTTTGTACCAAGTGAGACGGTTTCGAGCGTAAACTTAGTTTTGTGACTCGGATTGAGGCATATTTTGAAGCGTTGGAAAGCTAACACGCAGAGATATCACATAATGATGCTTGGTCAACTGTTTAAATTCTAATTATGTACCTAATGTGGCAATATTTTTGCTGACTTGTGTGACCGGTTAGCGAATAGTTAAGGTTATACGATGATGTATTGTTGTTTTGGTGAAGTAACATGAATAAATGCTTATGAAATTACATTTGTCGAATTATTATTATTTGTTGTTATTTAGTGATATCGTGACTGTAAGACCCCAACTTTGACCCTAAGATCCCTCATGCAATTTCATCATATGCATTAGCATTGGGATCATACCTTGGCATCCTCCTTACCCCTCTTTCATTGGGTTTTATTTGGAAGAGATCACCAAGCACTTTGTGATTGTATCATACTTGTATATTACCATTTTACTAACCAAAATACAAAAATATGTCTTTGCATTTGCCTAACTCTTTTGTAGGTAGGGCATGATCTCCATTGATTCATCAAGTTCATATTTAGGGTTTGAGACCCTCATGACAAAGAGCACAACAATGAATTGATCCAAGAATGTTTATGAGCATTATATACGAGTCCCATTGATTCATTCATATTATATTGATCAATTTTTCTTCAAGAGTTTGAGGGTGATTTTCCTTGGAAACCCTAGTTTGACTGGGTATCTTGAGTAACTTCTCCAACAAGCTATCTCACCAATTGATCAAATTTCTCAAGGGACACTTCAAAATTCATCATATTATGCACATATAAGCTACCATGATCCAAGAAAGTCAAAGGAATTGAACGGTAGCAAGTTGGTTAATGGTGGTTCGCCAGATGAATTCATCTGATCAAAACTGGGTCTCCCTAGACCCTATCTCCTACCATTTTCACCATATGAAAATTATTCCAAGATAAAAGTTACTCTGAGTGACATTCCAAACAACTTTCATGTTGTGACCTAGAGCTATTTTTGCTTGGAAAATCATTTCCTATGTTGAAACACTTTAGGTCATTTTGTCTAAACCCTAATTTGAAAGTCAACTTCCCAAGGCCATAAATTGCTCATTTTTTATGAGATGAAAGATTTATAAGTTGCACAATCAAATTCAAGATTTCTACTTTAACTTTGATGTTTGGAGTAGATATAATTCAACTTTTTTGAGCATGTGATATGAGGTTACATTATAGGTCACTTTTGACCTATACCATTGAGCAAGTGATTTTTCCAAACTTCAAAAATGCATAACTCTTTCATTTAAAATCCAAATTACATGAAATTGGTGACCATTTTGAAGGTCTTTGAAATATATATAACTTTTATGAATACACTTTTCTCATTTGAAGCTCACATAAAAAGTTAAGCAAGGTGGAATATTGAGATACATGGCTTGACACTTAGAATGTTTTCTGATATGTTGAAATTTCCAAACTTCCACATCAAAATTCATCATGATAAAAGCTTCAAATGGAAAAGTCTTGAACATGAAAGTTGTTCCTCTTGATCTAACCTTTCCAAAAAGTCTAATTTCATCCATTTTTGATAAGATTTACTAGGGCTGCGCATGGCTTGAACATTGCATCATCATTTGGCAAAGATCAAACTTCAAACAGTTATGTACACATTTGCCTTGCATTCCAATTCACTTTCAGACTCAATTATGGACCAAATGGAATGATCTCATGGGCATGTACACGCCTATGCACACATGCATCACTCATTGCCAATTTTGGAAACTCATTTGGAAGGTGCAAATATCACATGATTCAGCTATAAATAAAGCTCCATATGCTCAGAATTAGAGACCCCTTCGCGCCAGCTTTGATCCCAAACATCTAATCCTTCCATTTGAGAGGATAATCCTGAGAATTTCCTTTGGAAATTGAGTTGAATTCTCACTGTTTTGAGATTCAAAACTCCAGGGATCCAAGACCTTTTGTGCATTTTAATTCACTTCTGCAAGCATACTGAGAAAGATTAAGCACGAGCCAAAGCAAGAACAAGTGAATCCAGACCTGCATCGAAGGTATTTTCCAGAAAATTTCATCTCTTCGATTCTCTCTCAATTCCACTCAATTTTCTTGGATCTTTGGTTGTCTGAAGTCCTACCAATGTAGGCAAGAAGATTGAGTTACTTAGAGGTCAAATCGAAGCAACTCAGTCGACACACCTCAAAATTCAACTCCTCATATCTTTTTATATATTTGGAGTTAGTTGAAATTGAGGTCAGATTCGTACTCTACGCCATTTTTTCTTTCAGATCATGTCCTCCTTTTTTATTTTGGTGATGGTTGAAGGTGGACCAGTCCGGTGAGGTCCACCGGAGAAGAAGACCGGAGCTACAGCTTCGGCCGTGTGTTGGCATGTCTCCAACCATATCATCCATTTAAAATGATCTAATCTCACGCGTTGGTTTTGATTACCATTCCTGTGGCGCATTGACTCAAGTCCACGATGGAAAGCGCATTGAGGACCACTTGATATGCCACCTCAATTAATGAGGGAGCTCAATTGGTCCACGTTTTTTTGTTATTTCCTGATTTTCTTTTATTCCTTTTATTTTCATTAATTCATATTAATTTTAATATTTATCCAAAAAATATGAGAGTTTCACCAAAAAATTTCAAATAATTTCGTCTTTCATATTCTGAATTAAAATTACTTTTTGGATCATTATTAATATTTTTCATGATTTAATTGATTTTGCATTTGTTTTTAATTGTTTAAAAATACTTTTATGTCTTTAAAAATTCTGAAATTTTTTCTCCAAGGTCCTTTGACCTTGTTTGACCTATGATAAATCTCTTGGTTATTTATTTGGTGTTTTGATAAGATTTTAGGAATTTGACAAACCATATTTAATTTAAGTGCCTTATTTTAGTATTTTTAATTTGAATAAATGCCAAATAATTTTGTTGACCAATGGTGATGACTTGTTTGTGTTTGACTCTTGTTGTTAGGCCTTGGTCAAGGTTGATTTGACTTTGTCAAGTTAATATCATTGGATTTAGGGGATTGATGGAATGTACATTCCATCTCCCAAAATGAATGAATAATATTAATTTGGTAAAAGTCCTCCTTTGATCAATTTAAGTTTTGAGCCATTCCCCTCCCTCTTCATCTCATTCCCCTTCTTTACGCATTCATCTCATTTGGCCTATGATATCTCAAATTCCTAAAGCTAGTTGATTAAAAAATTAACATGAGTATGGGTGAGATTAGGCCACCTCTTTTGCATATTCTTTTTATGTGTGGTATGTTTCATGAGCATAGTCCATTATACTATGTCTCTAACATGCATTAACACAAAAATTCTATTGCCCGACCTCAAATAGTTGTGACTTCTACTTAAGTCCAATTACGATTGCTTAACATAGCGCTAAATTTGTGACATAAAAGGCATAGCATTCTAGTTAGTGAGATTGTAAGTCTCCCCTCTTTCATGGTATTGTGTAGAAACTTGGCCTTTTTTCCTTCCTTTGGAAGATGTCTTGCCTCAAGGATCCATGCTTGTGATAAGTGGGTTGAGTGTTCTCCAAAGAATGTCTAAAACAAATGAAAAGAAAAAGCAAAACAATACTAAACTTCTAACCTATTAACAACTAACTCTTAATTTCAAGCCCTTTACTTTAATGTCATTTAATTCTAGCTTTTATTCATTTGCCATTGTTCATATCATTCTAATTGTTTATGTTAATGCAATCTTCACTTTGTCCACTTGGACCATATTGTGTGATATATCTTGTTTGTATATACCTTGCTTGTTTGTGTGGTCTTTGACCATTAATGTACATAATAACAACAAAAACCCTAAAAAAACTTTTTTGTGGAATGTTGGCTTGATCTTGAACAAATGGACTTAGGACTTAGGCAACATTCCTATGCTAAAGGACTTGGTCAATTCCAACTTATTGAGAAACCAAGTGTTTGCAATTTGAAACTTCATCTGATACATCATTCAAGATCCCTCTGAGTTCATTTGCAACATGATCACTGTGAAGATGTTATGTTGAACCTGTGACTTGTGGAATTCATCTGCTACATGGGCTAATTTTGAAGAAGATCATGGAATGGCTAAATCATGGATGTGGCTATCTTTATTTGATGCCTTTTCTCTTCAAGATAATATAATTGTGCATTTGTGTGTTGCTTGACATTCTTATCTATTGGATTGCTACCCATTTGGTCAGATCTTTTCACCTCTCAACTTTTAATTTTGTGCATAGGATTAGTCTCTTCATCTTCTCCTCATTTATTTAATTTCAAAATCTCTCCCTCCCTTTTCAAATCTTCTTTGTTTGAACTTATTTTGTTCTAAACTTTGACCACTTTACAAAAAGGTAGAAACTTTGGCCTTATGCCATTGCATTTTCAAACTTCTCTTTCTTAAATCAAACTTGTAAATAAACTTAATTATACTTGACTTAAACTTTCAAAAAGCCAAAAAGAACTAACTCATTCACACCATTTTTAGGCCTTTGGGCCTTTCAAACTTAATCTTTGTTAAAAGCAATGCATCCACTTTGAAATTTGTATCAAGAACTACGAGGTTTTGATCCCTCATTTTTATGTTGGTACGTAGGCACAAGACCGAAGGTCTTGCCAAACACAAAAATATAATTAATGAATTATTTTCTCATCCCTCCATTCTATTTGTTTGTAAACATCATTTTGTACAAAATACATATGCACACAAAAAGGGCTCCCTAGAAGTACCTAGGACACTTTGGGTGCTAACACCTTCCCTCTGTGTAACCAACCCCCTTACCTGTAATCTCTGACATTTTATTATTTTTGATTTGAAAACTTCTTACTTTTGGGTTTTGTTCGTACTTTTTCCTTTTCCATTGGAAATAATAAAAGTGCGGTGGCGACTCTTGTTATTTGATGTCTAGCTTATCCATAGCTTGATGATCATGAATTTACCGCTACAGTGACATGGATTGATTGTTAGGTATGATGAATAATGTGTTACATAAATGGTGAGATGTGTATGAGGATCCTTTTGGTGAATTTTTTTGGTGATAATGCATGTTCTTGAGAGTTATGCATCATGGTGTATTGGCTTCAGTCCAGTTTTGGTATGCTCTGGTCCGATGGTATAGATCAGGAGCGAGTAGCTAGTTCTGGTGAGGAACTAGTGAAATGTTACCTATGGTGATCGTAACAAGCTTTGGTGTGCTCTAGTCCTATGGTGGGGATCAGGAGCGAGTAGTCGGTTCTATATGGGAACTGGTGAAGTGTTACCCATGGTGATGGTAACGATTTGGTATGCTCTGGTCTTATGGTGGGGATCAGGAGCAAGATGAACATGAGTATTTATGAATGGTACCACATGCATAATGAGTTAGTTATGAAGAACATTTACATACATGATTTCATATGTAGTTGATTATTCATGATGTGTTGATTGGATGTGAATATGTAAATGTTGTCATGATTTGGGTGTGAGAACATGTTGTTGATGGATGTGTAATGAATGTTTGTTTGTTATGTATTCACTATGTGATATTTATATTAGATTGTTGTTTCTTACCCCCTTTGCTTTGATGTTGTCTACCATGGATATCTTGCAGATACTCAGGAGCAGATTTTGCTGCAGTAAATGGAAGTTAGCTCACAGAGTTACTTTGTTTAGTTCATTGTTAAGTTAGAAGTCTTTCTCTGATCCTATAACATCGGGGTTGGGAATGTTTGATTGTTTTATTCAGTTTGTGTTTTGCTAATCGAGGGTCGTATGTTATATGCTCTTGACGTTTTGAGCTTATGTTATAATGGATATTTTTACCACATTATTTTAATTCAAATAAGGTATTATATTTAGACTTAATTATTTTAAAGCATGCTTGTTTGATGATTGTCGTTGTGATGATACCCTAAGTAAAGGTGAACATGTGATGACAAGAGTATTAGAATGTTTTACCTTATTAGGGATAGGTGTTGTTTTATGATGAGTGACATTGTGGTATCAGAGAAGGTCGGTCCATCCGGCTAGGTTTTTGTCATGTTGTTGTTCCCTAGTACGCGACATGTATGTGAAACATTGTTGGTGCTCATTTGTTTTTCTAACCGCTTGTTGGCAAGAGCGGGATTGAAATAAGTATAGGAAAAGCTTATGCTTCTCTGAGATATTTCAACTGTGGAGACTTGGTTCATCGTGCCGTTGTTTGTAAGAGTGTTGGTTTTTCGACTAGTCAATGTCATTTCTAGAGTTTGATGCAAGTGATGAGTTGTTTGTGTCTGCTAATCAAGTGAATGAGTTCGTGAAGGATGATGTTATAGTGTTTATGATATTAGCTTCTATGAAGGATGAGAATAAATATGTGATTGGTGAGTTACTAGTGGTGTGTGATTTTCTAGAAGTGTTTCCAGATGATATCAGTGATTTTCCACCAGAGCGCGGGGTCGAGTTTGTTATGGACTTAGTATCTACTTGAAAAGAAGTTTGCTTGTCTGAGTGTTTCACCATGGGGTGCACCGGTGTTGTAAATTCAGAAGAAGGACGGTAGTATGAGGCTATGTGTTGACTACCGACAGCTGAATAAGGTGACTATCAAGAACAAGTATCCATTTCCGATGATTGATTATTTGATGGATCAAATGGTAGGTGCTTGTGTGTTTAGCAAGATAGATTTGCGTTCAGGTTATCATCAGATTCATGTGAAGCCTTAAAATATTCCAAAGATTGCTTTTAGAACAATGTATGGTCATTATGAGTATTCAGTAATGTCGTTTGGTGTGTCTAATGCTCCTGGAGTGTTCATGGAGTACATAAATAGAATATCCCATCTATACTTAGATCAGTTTGTGGTTATATTCATCAAAGAAATCTTGATATATTTGAAGTCTGATGAAGGGCATGTCGAGCATCTAAGACTTATGTTGCAGACTCTGAAAGAGAACCAGTTGTACGCGAAGTAGTCCAAGTGCGAGTTCTGGTTGCAAGAAATGAGTTTACTTGGTCATGTGACTAGTGGTGGTATAGTTGTTGATCCATCGGAGATAGATGCTATGTTACAATGGGAGACTCTGAAGTCTGTTACAGAGATTAGAAGTTTTCTGGGATTGGCTGGTTACTACAAGAAATTCATTGAGGGTTTTTCGAAGTTAGTGTTGCCTTTGACTCGGTTGACTTGAAAGGGTCAGGCCTATGTTTTGGATGTTCATTATGAGTAGAGTTTCCAAGAACTCAAGAAGAAGTTGACGTTTGCTCCAATTATGATTTTGCCGAATCCAAGTGAGTCATTTGTTGTATATTGTGATGCTTCGAAGATGGGCCTGGGAGGTGTGTTGGTGCATAGTGGTCAGGTGGTAGCTTATGCTTCTATATAGTTGAGGGTTCATAAAAGGAATTATCCTACGCATGACCTAGAAATGGAAGTAGTGGTATTCGTGCTGAAGATTCAGAGACATTATTTGCTTGGCTCCAAATTTAAGGTGTTTAGTGATTACAAAAGTTTAAAGTATATATTTGATCAGAAGTAATTGAATATGAGGCAGAGGAGATGGCTTGAATTTCTAAAAGATTACGATTTTGGCTTGAGTTATCATTTGGGTAAAGTTAATGTTGTAGCAGATGCATTGAGTAGAAAGTCATTGCATATATCAATGTTGATGGTCAGAGAGTTGGAATTGATTGAGCAATTCAGATACATGAGTTTAGTATGTAAATAGACTCCTGATAGTGTGAATCTATGTATGTCGAAACTGACAAATAGTATTTTTGAACAGATCATATAGGGTTAGAAGACCGGTGTGGGATTGGTTTACCGACATGTGTTAATCAATCAAGATAAGGGTGGCGACTTATGGATTGATGAGAATGGCGTGATGAGGTTTAGAGACAGGGTTTGTGTACCAAAGCATAAGAAGAATATTCTTGAGGAGGGTCACAGAAGTGGGTTGAGTATTCATACATGTGCCATTAAAATGTATCAAGACTTGAAGAAGTTGTTTTGGTGGCTAGGAATGAAGAAGGAAGTAGCTGAGTTTGTGCATGCTTGTTTGACTTGTCAAAAGTCAAAGATTGAACATTAGAAATCTTTAGGTCTAATGCAACCGTTGAGTATTCCAAAGTGGAAATGGGATAGCATTTCCATGAATTTCGTGACAAGTTTTCCGAAGACGACAAAGGGATTTGATTCTATTTGGGTGATTGTTGATAGACTGACTAAATCAGCTAATTTAATATTAATTAAGATTAGTTATCCTTTATAGAAGTTAGCTGAGTTGTACATTGAGAAGATTGTTAGCGTGCATGGTATTCCATAGAGCATTATGTCAGATAGAGATATGAGGTTCACCTCAAGGTTTTGGAAGAGTTTGCAAGAGGAGTTAGGTACTAAGCTACAGTTGATTTTTGCTTATCATCCACAGACAAATGGTCAAATAAAGAGAACTATCCAATCCTTGGAGGATCTGTCAAAGGCTTATGTTCTAAAACAAGGAGGCGTTTGGGATAGCCACTTACCGCTGGTTGAGTTTGTAACACCCCGATAATAATAAAATAATTATTTGAATGGAGTTAATAATTTAATTATTAATTTAATTAAACAATTGGAAATTTTATTATTATTATTTTTGGATTATTATTATTGGAAAGTATATATAAGTTGGAATTAAGGAAAAAGTCCCATTGGGAGTAAAAGCATTTCACGTGAAAACAGAACAGAGAAGCATCGTGAGAGAAAAGGGAAAAAGGGCAGAGAAGAGGAGCGGAAGAGCAAAGGTTGGAGAACGAAAGCTTGAAGCTCAAAGATTCTGCCGGATTGTTAAGGTAAGGGGGGTTTATCGTCGATTAATGGGTATTTTGGGATAATATGTCATGGGTAGTGATAAGCCGTTAATTTGACCCTAATTGGGATTTGTAAATGTTGAAATGTTGTTGGATGAACTGTGTTGAAAGTTGAAATTAAATCGGTATTTGTGTGAGTAATGTTTTCCCGATCGTATAGCGGTTTACGGAATCGGAATCGGAGGTCCGGAAGTCCTCCAACGGCGGAATTCTGCATTCTGCCGTGTGTTAGCGCAGGAATTGTTGTTGGTCTGCGTTAACCGGTTAACCCAGGGTGTTAACCGGTTAACACTGTATTGAAATGTGAAAATATTGAGTTTTGCCTGCGTTAACCGGTTAACCCAGGGCGTTAACCGGTTAACACTGTTGCGTTTTGCCTGAAAGTGCTGTTTTGTCCTGGGTTAACCGGTTAACCCAGGGTGTTAACCGGTTAACACTGTTGCAGAAGTGAAAAATTGTTGTTTTAATTGTTGTGTACCTATGTGAGGGTTGGCCTATGTTGCCTATGGTGTAATAGGGATTAATTCCCGCTGTTTTGAGCAGGAGATGTAATATTAGAATGTACTAATATTGTAGTGTTTGTTTGGCATAATCTGACATGCTTATGTGATGAAATATTGCTGATGTATAAAGATGTATATGATGCGGTGAATGTATATATTATGCATGATGTTGTGAATGTATGCAGTGGTGAATAGACTATTCGATGGCGTAGAGTGCGAGCATGTGCCTGTTCTTGAGTTGTTGTTGATGTTGTATTGCTAGGTGATTAGCATGCGTAGTTTAGCCTTTGGGGCTATAGCTGATGCCCATGGTGAGGAATTAGTGAGTTGTGAATTGTTGTTGATGTTTGCATACTAGATGATTAGTGTGCATAGTCTAGCCTTTGGGGCTGTAGCTAATTCCCATGGTGAGGAATTAGTGAGTGAGGCATTAGATCTCAATGAGTGGGACTAGTGAGCTTAGTAGCCGTATCTGGATTTGATCGGTGAGCTTGAACTATATGTTCGAGAAGAGTCGGTACCGCATTTCATGGAGTCTCATTGCATAATGAATGCATGGCATAGCCTGTGGGGCTGTAGCTAATTCCCATTGTGAGGAATTAGTGAGTAAATCGTTGTGTTGTGTTGTTGGTGTTGAATATGGTTTGAGGATTATACATATGATACATATTATTGTTGAATATGATGTTTGGACGGATATTGCCGTTGCTGAATGCGTAGTCTGGTCAGGGTGAATTGATGTGTTATTTACTTAGCATTATATGTTGTTCTATAATGCTTATTATATTGATTGAGGAACTCACCCTTACAACCTATTTTTCAGGTAACGAGAAATGAGTTGAATAGAAGCTAACGCTTGGAGTCTATAGTAGTGTCCTATGGGTCATGCTCTGGTAGATGTAACATCGGGAGGGAACCTTTTCATTGTATTGTTGGAAATTGTTGAATTAGTTTACATGTATGGTGTTACGTGTCTCATGCTGATGTTGAATTCTATTCCGCTGCGTATTATGCAACTGTTTTATTTGATAAATAAATGAGCATGACAGGATGTTTTGATAAATGTTGTGAAATGATTGTGTGACACCCTTCGGGGCATAATTACTCTGATTGATAGGTTATTATTTTAAATTAAATATTTTGGGGTATTTAGAAGGGTGTTACATTAGTGGTATCAGAGCATAGTCGGTCGAGTCGAGTCGTAATTATTCTGTTTCCCCTGTACGGTATAGGTGTTGTGTAACCCTATCAGTACTCATTGCTTTAGTTTGTTTGGGTTTTCAGAATAGAGATGGCTGGAAGAGGTAGAGATGATGCTGCGATTGCTGAGGCTCTGGGTATGCTGGCTGGAGTACTTGGAGGGAATCCAAATGTTGTAGGAATGGGAGCTGCTCGTCAACTGAGTGAGTTCCAGAAGAACAATCCTCCAATGTTCAAGGGAGCATACGATCCAGATGGTGCTCAGAAGTGGTTGAAGGAGATCGAGAGGATCTTCAGAGTAACTGAGTGTGCTGATAACCAGAAGGTCAGGTTCGGTACACATATGCTGTCAGAGGAAGCTGATGATTGGTGGGTTGCTACCCGCACTGAGTTGGAATCTGCTGGGAATACTGAGATCACTTGGGCTGTGTTCAAGGAAAGGTTCCTGAGAAAGTATTTTCCAGAAGATGTCAGAGGAAAGAAAGAGATAGAGTTTTTGGAATTGAAGCAGGGTAACAGGTCTGTTACTGAGTATGCTGCTAAGTTCACAGAACTGTCGAAGTATTACACTCCCTATAATGAGGCTGCTGGAGAATTTTCGAAGTGTGTGAAGTTTGAGAACGGGTTGCGTCCCGAGATCAAGCAGGCGATTGGATATCAGAGGATTAGAGTGTTTTCTGACTTGGTTGACTGTTGCAGAATTTTTGAACAGGATTCCAAGGCTAGAGCAGAGAGCTATCAGCAGAGGGTTGATAGGAAGGGTAAGAATCAGATGGATCGTGGAAAACCGTATGCAGCTGGCAAAGGTTTTCAGAAGCAGAGTGGCATGAAGAGGCCTAGTGGGGGAGACTCTAGTGCTCCTGCTAAGTGTTATAGATGTGGTCGGGCTGGACATCGCGTTCATGAGTGTACCAGTGCTGAGATGAAGTGTTTCAAGTGTGGCAAAGGTGGTCATTTGGCTGCAGAGTGCCGGCTGAAGACTGTAACTTGTTTCAACTGTGGAGAGTTGGGTCATATCAGTCCACAGTGTCCTAAGCCGAAGAAAGAGAATCAGTCAGGAGGCAAGGTCTTTGCTTTATCGGGTTCTGAGACTTCTGCAGATGATCCGAGGTACGTGTTATATTAATGGCTTTCCTCTTGTAGCTATTATTGACACAGGTGCGACTCATTCTTTTATATCTTTGGATTGTGCCGTGAAACTTAAGTTAGAGATATCTGAGATGTTTGGTAGTATGGTGATTGATACTCCTGCGAAGGGTTCAGTGACTACTACTTCTGTCTGTTTAAGTTGTCCCTTGAGTATTTTTGGTAGAGAATTTGAGATAGACCTTGTGTGTCTTCCGTTAGTGCAAATTGATGTTATCTTGGGTATGAATTGGTTGGTGTTTAACCGAGTTTCTATCAATTGTTTTGATAAGACTGTGATCTTTCCTGAGATTGAGGAAGGGAAGAGTTTGTTTCTATCAGCGAGGCAAGTGAATGAGGAAGTAGCTGATGGGGCAGAGTTGTTTATGCTGTTAGCGACTTTGGAGGCTAAAGATAAACTGGTGATTGGTGATCTAGCTGTGGTGTGTGATTTTCCTGATGTGTTTCCGGAAGAAGTGAATGAGTTACCGCCAGAGCGTGAAGTTGAGTTCTCGATTGAATTGGTACCTGGTACTAGACCGATATCGATGGCTCCGTATCGTATGTCTGCTGTTGAGCTAACTGAATTGAAGAGTCAGTTGGAAGATCTGTTGGATAAGAAATTTATTCGTCCGAGTGTGTCACCGTGGGGTGCACCAGTGTTGTTGGTTAAGAAGAAAGAAGGTACTATGAGGTTGTGTGTGGATTACAGGCAACTGAATAAAGTGACGATCAAGAATCGGTATCCTTTGCCGAGGATTGATGATTTGATGGATCAGTTGGTTGGTGCGAGTGTGTTCAGCAAGATAGATTTGAGATCTGGGTATCATCAGATACGTGTGAAGACTGAGGATATTCAGAAGACTGCTTTCAGAACGAGGTATGGACATTATGAGTATTCTGTAATGCCTTTTGGTGTGACTAATGCGCCTGGAGTATTTATGGAGTACATGAATAGAATTTTTCATCCGTACTTGGATCAGTTTGTTGTGGTGTTTATTGATGACATTTTGGTGTATTCGAAATCTGAAGAAGAGCATGCTGAGCATTTGAGAGTGGTTTTAGGAGTGCTGCGAGAAAAGCAGTTATTTGCTAAGCTGTCTAAGTGTGAATTTTGGTTAGAAGAAGTTAGTTTTCTTGGGCATGTGATTTCAAGAGGTGGTGTTGCTGTTGATCCTTCTAAGATAGAAGCGGTATCTAAGTGGGAAGCTCCGAAGTCTGTTGCCGAGATTCGAAGTTTCCTTGGCTTGGCTGGTTATTATAGGAAGTTCATTGAGGGATTTTCTAAGTTGGCGTTACCGTTGACGATGTTGACTAGAAAGGGGCAAGCGTTTGTTTGGGACTCAAAATGTGAAGAAGGTTTCCGAGAGTTAAAGAGAAGGTTGACTACTGCTCCTATCCTGATATTACCGAGTTCGTCGGAATCATTTGAGGTTTATTGTGATGCTTCATTGTTGGGTTTAGGTGGTGTGTTGATGCAGAATAAGCAGGTTATAGCTTATGCTTCGAGACAGCTGAGGGTTCATGAAAGGAACTATCCGACGCACGATTTAGAGTTGGCAGCTGTAGTGTTTGTTTTGAAGTTGTGGAGGCATTACTTGTATGGATCAAGATTTGAAGTTTTCAGTGACCATAAGAGTTTAAAGTATTTGTTTGATCAGAAAGAGCTGAATATGAGACAGAGGAGATGGTTAGAGTTTCTGAAGGATTATGATTTTAGTTTGAATTACCATCCGGGTAAAGCAAATGTAGTGGCCGATGCATTGAGTCGGAAATCATTACATATGTCTATGTTAATGGTTAGAGAATTGGATTTAATTGAGCAGTTTAGAGATTTGAGTTTGGTGTGTGAGAGTACTCACAATAGTGTTAAATTGGGAATGTTGAAGTTAACAAGTGGTATTCTGGACGAGATCAGAGAGGGTCAGAAATCCGATATGCTTTTGGTTGATAAGTTGACGTTAGTGAATCAAGGTCAAGGTGGTGAATTCAGAGTTGATGAGAATGGTATTTTGAAATTTGGTAGTCGGGTGTGTATTCCGGATGTTACTGAACTTAAGAAGAGTATTCTGGAAGAAGGACATCGTAGTGGCTTGAGTATTCATCCTGGAGCTACGAAGATGTATCATGATTTGAAAAAGTTATTTTGGTGGCCGGGAATGAAGAAAGAAATTGTGAGTTTTGTTTATTCCTGTTTGACTTGTCAGAAGTCAAAGGTTGAGCATCAGAAGCCGTCTGGGCTAATGCAACCGTTGGCTATTCCAGAGTGGAAGTGGGATAGTATCAGTATGGATTTTGTTTCTGGTTTGCCGAGGACAAATAAGAATTTTGAAGCCATTTGGGTGATTGTTGACAGATTGACAAAGTCGGCTCATTTCATTCCGATCAGAATGGATTATCCGTTAGAGAGATTAGCCGAGTTGTATATTGAGAAGATTGTAAGTTTGCATGGTATTCCGTCGAGTATTGTTTCGGACAGGGATCCTAGATTTACATCGAAATTCTGGGAAGGTTTGCAGAAGGCTTTGGGCACTAAGCTGAGATTGAGTTCTGCATATCATCCGCAGACTGATGGTCAGACTGAGAGGACGATTCAGTCACTAGAGGATCTTTTGAGAGCTTGTGTTTTGGAAAAAGGAGGTGCTTGGGATTGTTATTTGCCTTTGATTGAGTTTACCTACAACAATAGTTTTCATTCGAGCATTGGTATGGCACCGTTTGAAGCTTTGTATGGTAGGAGATGTCGGACACCTTTATGTTGGTATGAGTCCGGTGAGAGTGCTGTGGTTGGACCGGAGATTGTTCAACAAACTACGGAAAAGATTAAGATGATTCAGGATAAGATGAGAATTGCTCAGAGTCGGCAGAAGAGTTATCATGACAAGAGGAGGAAGTCACTTGAGTTCCAAGAGGGAGATCATGTGTTTCTTCGTGTTACTCCGATAACTGGTGTTGGTCGAGCCTTGAAGTCGAAGAAGTTGACACCTCGATTCATTGGTCCTTATCAGATTTTGGAGAGGATAGGAGAGGTAGCCTATCGTATCGCTTTACCGCCGTCGCTTGCGAATTTGCATGAGGTTTTTCATGTGTCTCAGTTGAGGAGATACATTCATGATCCGTCGCATATAGTCCAAGTAGATGATGTACAGGTGAGAGATAACCTGACTGTTGAAACATCACCTATGAGGATAGAGGATCGAGAGTTGAAGCAGTTGCGGGGTAAAGAGATTGCCTTGGTGAAGGTAGCTTGGGGAGGACCAGCAGGTGGCAACGTGACTTGGGAACTGGAGAATAAGATGAAGGAGTCTTATCCAGAGTTGTTCGCTTGAGGTATGTTTTCGAGGACGAAAACTCTTTTAGTGGGGGAGAGTTGTAACACCCCGATAATAATAAAATAATTATTTGAATGGAGTTAATAATTTAATTATTAATTTAATTAAACAATTGGAAATTTTATTATTATTATTTTTGGATTATTATTATTGGAAAGTATATATAAGTTGGAATTAAGGAAAAAGTCCCATTGGGAGTAAAAGCATTTCACGTGAAAACAGAACAGAGAAGCATCGTGAGAGAAAAGGGAAAAAGGGCAGAGAAGAGGAGCGGAAGAGCAAAGGTTGGAGAACGAAAGCTTGAAGCTCAAAGATTCTGCCGGATTGTTAAGGTAAGGGGGGTTTATCGTCGATTAATGGGTATTTTGGGATAATATGTCATGGGTAGTGATAAGCCGTTAATTTGACCCTAATTGGGATTTGTAAATGTTGAAATGTTGTTGGATGAACTGTGTTGAAAGTTGAAATTAAATCGGTATTTGTGTGAGTAATGTTTTCCCGATCGTATAGCGGTTTACGGAATCGGAATCGGAGGTCCGGAAGTCCTCCAACGGCGGAATTCTGCATTCTGCCGTGTGTTAGCGCAGGAATTGTTGTTGGTCTGCGTTAACCGGTTAACCCAGGGTGTTAACCGGTTAACACTGTATTGAAATGTGAAAATATTGAGTTTTGCCTGCGTTAACCGGTTAACCCAGGGCGTTAACCGGTTAACACTGTTGCGTTTTGCCTGAAAGTGCTGTTTTGTCCTGCGTTAACCGGTTAACCCAGGGTGTTAACCGGTTAACACTGTTGCAGAAGTGAAAAATTGTTGTTTTAATTGTTGTGTACCTATGTGAGGGTTGGCCTATGTTGCCTATGGTGTAATAGGGATTAATTCCCGCTGTTTTGAGCAGGAGATGTAATATTAGAATGTACTAATATTGTAGTGTTTGTTTGGCATAATCTGACATGCTTATGTGATGAAATATTGCTGATGTATAAAGATGTATATGATGCGGTGAATGTATATAATATGCATGATGTTGTGAATGTATGCAGTGGTGAATAGACTATTCGATGGCGTAGAGTGCGAGCATGTGCCTGTTCTTGAGTTGTTGTTGATGTTGTATTGCTAGGTGATTAGCATGCGTAGTTTAGCCTTTGGGGCTGTAGCTGATTCCCATGGTGAGGAATTAGTGAGTTGTGAATTGTTGTTGATGTTTGCATACTAGATGATTAGTGTGCATAGTCTAGCCTTTGGGGCTGTAGCTAATTCCCATGGTGAGGAATTAGTGAGTGAGGCATTAGATCTCAATGAGTGGGACTAGTGAGCTTAGTAGCCGTATCTGGATTTGATCGGTGAGCTTGAACTATATGTTCGAGAAGAGTCGGTACCGCATTTCATGGAGTCTCATTGCATAATGAATGCATGGCATAGCCTGTGGGGCTGTAGCTAATTCCCATTGTGAGGAATTAGTGAGTAAATCGTTGTGTTGTGTTGTTGGTGTTGAATATGGTTTGAGGATTATACATATGATACATATTATTGTTGAATATGATGTTTGGACGGATATTGCCGTTGCTGAATGCGTAGTCTGGTCAGGGTGAATTGATGTGTTATTTACTTAGCATTATATGTTGTTCTATAATGCTTATTATATTGATTGAGGAACTCACCCTTACAACCTATTTTTCAGGTAACGAGAAATGAGTTGAATAGAAGCTAACGCTTGGAGTCTATAGTAGTGTCCTATGGGTCATGCTCTGGTAGATGTAACATCGGGAGGGAACCTTTTCATTGTATTGTTGGAAATTGTTGAATTAGTTTACATGTATGGTGTTACGTGTCTCATGCTGATGTTGAATTCTATTCCGCTGCGTATTATGCAACTGTTTTATTGGATAAATAAATGAGCATGACAGGATGTTTTGATAAATGTTGTGAAATGATTGTGTGACACCCTTCGGGGCATAATTACTCTGATTGATAGGTTATTATTTTAAATTAAATATTTTGGGGTATTTAGAAGGGTGTTACAGAGTTCACTTACAATAACAGTTTCCACTCAAGTATTGTGATGGCCCCGTTTGAGACATTGTATGGTAGGAAGTGTAGGACACCTATGTGTCGGTACAAATCTGGAGAGAGTATAATGATTGGACCTGAGATTATGCAACAAACGTCTGAGAAGATCAAGATGATCTAAGAGAAGATGAAAGATTCGCAGAGTCACTAGAAAAGTTCCCATGATGAGAGAAGGAAAGAAATTAAGTTCCAAGAGGGAGACCATGTATTTTGTAGAGTTACTTCAGTAACCGGCATTGGTCGAGCTTTGAAGTCCCAAAAGCTTACGCCATGTTTTGTTGGTCCATACCAGATCTTACAAACGATAGTAGAGGTGGCCTATCAGATTACTTTACCACCACTACTTGCTAATCTTCATGATGTGTTTCATGTCTCAGTTGAGGAGATACATTGTGGATTCCTCTCATGTAATCCAAGTGGACAATATTCAGGTGAGAGAGAACCTGATTGTTGAGGCATCACCCGTACGGATAGAGGATCGGGAAGTGAAGTTATTATGTGGTAAGGAGATTGCCTTGGTGAAGGTAGTGTGGGGAGGACCAGCTGGTGGGAGCATAACTTGGAAGCTGGAAAGTCATATGAGAGAGTCGTATCCGACTCTGTTTCCTTCAAGTAATTTTTTAGGGCAAAATTTTTTCTAAGTGGGGAGAGTTGTAATACGTAATTAATTAAAATTCTAATTAATTCTACACAATCACACCAAACTTTTACTCTCTCTATACCTCTACTTCAAGAACACTCACATCCACCACCACATAACAAATAATTTAAAATATCAATTAATCAAATAAAAATCTAAATAATTAAATTAAATTAATTAATAAAAAGTATTTTATTGAAATTAATTAAATAAAATAGAAAAATGATAGAATTGGATCATTTGTGAGAATTGGAGAAAATAGGTGATGAAAATAGAGAAGCTAGTAATGAGTTGGGCAAAATTTGTAATTAAACAAAGGGATGGGGTACTATATATTCTAAAAGTATGTAGAAAGGTAGGTTTTATAGAAACATCTGACGTACGTTGAACATGAGGCAAAAAGGAGAGCAAGAGCAAAAAGCTAGGAATTTGAAGAGGGAACTCACATAAGTTTTCCAATTCAACATCAATTGCTAGAAAACTAAGGTAAGGGGGAGAAAGGGCTACCAATTAGGTGTATTGTATGATGAGGTAGTGATGAGGAGTCCTTAATCTCATTAGGATTCTTAGGTTTTTCTTCTTATGAATGATTTATGATAAATTTCTGAAAATTATTGATGGAACTTGTGCTTATATGTGTTGCTATGATGAATCCATGATGAATTGAGTGAATTGCATGTTAGTCATAGATAAATGATGTATTGTTAAGTTAGATGTCAAGAGATGATAAAAATCCATATGTTTTCATGTACAATGATGTATGGTATGTTTTGGGTCTGTTAGAGGTCAAACTTGGGGTTTGGTGTCTAATGAAAGGCTGGAAAACAAGAGCGATCGTACAAAATTGTGAGAAATTTGAGGTTTTTTGGGCACTGCTATTGGTCGTAGTAGGTGCTATGGTAAGCCGTAGCAGCCCTCTGGTTTTTGTACCAAATACGTGCCTAAAGGTTTCTTTTTGGCTTGGGGAGTACTATGGGACGTAGTAGGTGCTACGGGTGGCCGTAGCAATTCCATGGATTTTATACCAAGTGAGAGGGTTTCGAGCATAACTTGAGTTTCGTGACTCAGATTGAGGCGCGGTTTAAAGTGTTGGAAAGCTAGCGCGCAACGCTATCACACAATGATGCTTTGTGAACTGTTTAAATTATAATTATGTACCTATCGTGGCAATTTTGGGTTGACTTAAATGATTGTTTAGCGAATCGTGATGCTTATACGATGATGTGTTGTTGTTTTAGTGAAGTAACATGAATAAATGCTTATGAAATTACATTTGTTGTATTTATGCTCTTTGTTGTTATTTAATGATGTCGTGACATGGTTTGATTATTGGGTATGATGAATTATGTGTTGCATAAATGGTGAGATGTGCATAGAGATCCTTTTGGTGAACCTTTTTGGTGATAATTCATGTTGTTGAGAGTCATGCATCATGGTGTACGAGCTTCAGTTCAATTTTGGTATGCTCTAGTCCAGTGGTATGGATCGGGAGCAAGTAGCAAGTTCTATTGAGGATTAGTGAAGTGTTACCAATGGTGATGGTAATTAACTTTGGTGTGTTATAGTCCTATAGTAGGGATCAGAAAAGAGTAGTCGGTTCTATATGGGAACTGGTGAATTGTTACCTATGGTGATGGTAACGATTTGGCGTGCTCTGATCCTATAATAGGGATCAGGAGCGAGAGAACCTAAGTGTTCATGAATGATACCACATGCATAATGAGACAATTTTTTGGAGTATATTTGTATACATGATTGCATATGTAGTTGATTGTTCATGTGTGTTGATTGGATGTGAATATGTAAATGTTGCCATGATTTGGGTGTGAGAACATGTTGTTGATTGATGTGTAATGAATGTGTTTGATGTGTATTCTCTATCTTAGTATTACTTACACTCTTTATATTGGTTTGTTATTTCTCATCTTCTTTACTATGATGTTATCCACCATGGACATCTTGCAGATACTGGCAGAGTTTGTTGCAGTAAGTGGAAGTTATCTCCCAGAGTAAGTCTTGCTCTGATCCTGTAACGTTGGAGTGGGAAACGTTTGTTTGTTTTATTCAGTTTGTGTTTTGCTAATCGTGGGTCATATGTTATGATGTTGATGTTTCGAGCTTATGTTATAATGGAGCATTTTGCCACAATTTTTTAATTCAAATAAGGTATTTTATTGATACTTAATTATTGTAAAGCATGTTTATTTGATGATTTTTGTTGTGATGATACCCTTAGTGAAGTTGAATATGTGATGGCAGGTGTATTAGAATGTTTTTTTACCTTATTTAGGACAAGTGTTATTTTTAATGAGTGACATTCTAAACGTGTGCATTATTTTTAACGCTTGAGTTATTCTATGATTTATCTGTTATGGGGTTTAGGCTGTTACGCTAATACCTTCCCCTCGCAAAAACGTCTCTCAAACCCGATTTAGTTGTGATGACCATCTTATATGGTTCCCTTTGGTTTTTATCGTTATTTTTCCTTTCCTAAGGAATAAATAAAATTTGATGGCGACTCTGTTAGTCATCCGCGAGCGTGTCATGCACTCGCGAGGTCGTATTTTTCGAGATGCGACAAGGTTATCATTTTATTTATAGGATTATAATCTCATGCTAGTTTATGTTTCCAAATAAGGTTAACATGATAATATGAATTTTGACTTGTAGATGTGGTTAACAAATTGTTTGTGTTTCAATGAAGATAAAATACAAGGAGGACTAAGCTAATGCGAAAGAGACATACTTGAGATTCATCCTCCTTTCAAGGAGCACATGTTTGCCGCTCTCATTTCACCTTCATCCTCCTTTCACTGTGGATTCTATTCTGAGATAAGTAGATTATATCTTCATCTTTGTTCGCCACGAATCTTTTCAATAAAAGGTACATTTGTGAAATACTTTATGAGTTGATGTGTTGTTTGTTGTTTAAAATGTTTACCTCTTTTTTAATTTAAGTTGAGTTTATTATATAATATGTAGATATTGCTTGTTTCACTAACCCATCACTAAACATGCATTCATTTAAATTGGTTTAGAAAATGATAATCTAACAATTAGATTATATTTGAAATCCAACTTAGGTGAATCAATGTTTTTCGAATTGCATCCATCTTGTAATTCATCTCCGATTACATAGCATATAGAATTTGGTTCAATGACCTAATCACTTCAAAGAAATGATTCATTTTCTTCTATTTTATATTACAAAGCATCAAATTTGTTGATAAATTTTGAATCACCTTCATCCATGTCATCATAATAATCACCATCATCGATTAAAATAATGATGATGATAGTGATGATGATGACTCAAAATTAGTCAACAAATTGATGTTTTGCAAAATAAACTATAAGAGAATGAACTTTGCTTTGAAGAAGTTGGAGCATTGAACCAAACACTATATGTTAAAGAGCAAAAGACGAATCACAGATGCATGTAATTCGAAAAACAGTGCAGCGTTTTAAGTTGTTTTTCAAGAATAATTTAATTTTTTCACATTATTGTCTTCTAAATCAATTTGAATGGTTGTATATGTTTATTGAGGGGTGAGAAAAAATAAGCAATCCATATATTTTATAATAAACTCATATATATAACAATGGTTGAAATATATAACAATGTTGAAATGTTAAATTTATTCACGCTTTAATTAAATTGTTGTTGTTGGGTTTCGAACTCATGACCTAAATATATCACAACAATTATTTAATATAATTGTTGTGTTAGGTAGTGCACTACCTAGTTTATCACAAGAGTCAGATGCTCGTGGTGGAAGAGACCATACATATAACCACCCCTTACCTTACAACGGTTGGTCAGACGTGGTGGTGTCCATTTTCCATTCGTTATGAGGTGAGTTTCCTGTAGTAGTGTAGGTAATATATATTAATAATTAGATATTAATGAATTTTACCGCATGATAGTTTGTTATTATTTCTAAGTGTTTTTACATTTTGTTTAATTTATTTGTGCTTAAAGTATAGACACCATTCATAGAAGAAGACTTATATGACGTTTGTTCACATTGGACAACTTGTTTCCTTGAGTTTTATGAGTCACGTGCATATTGATTTGCCATTATACTAATCGAATCAACAACAATGTGATCATCTTGTTTTTTATTTAAAAACAATATATCGAGTTTTGAATCTCCCACTAATGGATAGTATAATTAATTACATTGATTTACAGTTCTAATTCTAATATTGTATATTAATTTTTCAAATTTAATATATATATATATATATATATATATATATATATATATATATATATATATATATATATATATATATATATATATATATTCACTTACAATGCATATATTTTTTGCACATGCATTTAGTCACATCACATGAAATTTTTAATGATTAATTTCTAAATATCTACAAGTTATGATTTGGTTTGATGCTTATATAATTTTTTTTATGCATTTGGTGTTTAGCTATTAACCTCATATTCAAATTTATTTTACTTATATTAGATATTAATACTTAATCAAACCAATATTTCATATCCAATTTACATCTCTCCTCATCTCTTTCTACTATTACATCTCTATTTTCATATCATCTTTATTTTCATATAAGATGTTCAAACAAGGAATAAAAAGAAAATCTAAATGTATTATTATTTTAAAAAAATTATGATAACTTTTTAGTCAACCAATATAAGATTGAAAATGAGTAGTTTCGTTTTCAAACAAACACTTTGATTTAAAATATTTATAATCTCTATAATAATTTTATTTCCTTCTCCTTATTTGATTATGATTTAAAATATTAGCTTAAATAAATTTTTGGTCTTATAAATATTTTAAAATTTATTTTTAGTCTCTTTAAAAAATTGCGATGTTTTAGACTTACGAATGATTTTCTTTATCTTAACTTTTTTTACATTTTTATATTGAAAGAAAAGACTTACGGAATCAATCACAAGGAAAAAAATTGATGGCAAAAAAAAACAGTGAAAAACAAGCTTCTCAAAAATAAAAATAGAGAATAAATTTTAAAATATTTATAAAGATTAATAACTTATTTAATCCTTAATTCTATATCTTACAGGGTATGCAATTATTTTTCTCCCCAAAACAACTAGTTATTTTTATACCTAATAGATGATCTAGAAGGAAAGTTACAATCTATAGCTTATAATCTAAAAGGAAAATTACAATTCAATTTGAAATTCTAATGGGTAAAATTCACGTCTCCGACATTCAAAAAGCTACAAATTTCCTACCACGTTATTCTCTTCATCGTAAAACACATATCTTTTAATAATGACATACATAGAATTTGCATCCTCGTCTTTTCCCTCAAACTCCAACCCCTAAACTCCAAAAATGACACCTTAGAAAACAATCCTAGTATATTTTTTACACACTCAAAAAATCATTTTTCTCTAGTGGGAGGCAACAACGAGATCATGGTATTTCACACCATGGAAAAAGGGTTATTTGAGTATGAAGAAAATATACTAGGATTGTTTCTAAGGTATCATTTTTGGAGTTAGTTTGAGGGAAAAGATGATGATGTAAACTCTTTGTTTGTTATTATCACGGATATGCGTTTTACGAGGAAAAAAATAACAATGTGGTAAGGTATTTATATTTGTTTTAAATGTGAGATATGTGGGTCTTATCCATTGAAATTGTAAGTTGGATTGTAATTTTCTTTCAAGATTAGCTATGAGTTGTAACTTTTCTTCTAGACTATCTATCTATTATAATATATTAAATCTAAAGCAACGAATTATATCATGACATGTCATATGCCATGTAACTCTATTTTTGTCACATCAATTAAAATCATACATGTCACTTTTAAAATTGAATCTAACAACAAATTTGCATAATTGTTCTTCATCACTTCAACTTTTATTCTAAAAAAGATATGTTACAATAATTTTATTATTATTATTATATATTAAATCTAAAGCAGCGGATTATATCATGACATGTCATATGCCATGTAACTTTATTTTTGTCAAATCAATTAAAATTCGATGTGTTACTCTTAAAATTAAATCTAACAACAAATTTACAGAATTGTTCTTCATCGCTTCAACTTCTATTCTAAAAAACATATGTTACAATAATTTTATTATTATCTATTCTCACAAAATTTACTCATAATTAAATATAACAATCACCTCTTAAATTCTTAATTTAATATTAATAGTTTTTTCATTATCTTTCAATTATATCATTCAAGATTCTCATATTTAAATATACACTAATTCATATTCTTTCTTTCTTCTTTTTCTTTTATTATCTAATAGATAATCTAGAAGGAAAGTTACAATTCATAACTTATAATCTAGATAAAAAATTACAATTCAATTTGAAATTCCAATGGGTAAGATCCACATCTTCCACATTCAAAACAACTAAGAAAAATTACAATTCAATTTAAAATTCTAATGGGTAAGATTCACATCTCCCACATTCAAAACAACTATAAATACCCTCCTACATTGTTATCCTTTTTCTCGTAAAACAAATATCTCTAATAATGACACAGATAGAATTTGCATCCTCGTCTTTTCCCTCAAACTCCAACCCCCAAACTCCAAAATTGATTCTTTAGAAAACAACCCTAGTATATTTTCTACACACTCAAAAAATCATTTTCTCTAGTGGGATGCAACAACAAGATCATGATCTTTTACAACATGGAAAAAAAAAAGGTTATTTGAGTATGAAGAAAATATACTAGGGTTGTTTCTAAGGAATCATTTTTGGAGTTTGTGGGTTGGAGTTTGAGGAAAAATACGAGGATGCAAACTCTTTCTGCATTATTATTGTGAATCTGCGTTTTACGGGGAAAAGAATAACAATGTGATAGGGTATTTATAGTTATTTTAAATGTGAGATATGTGGGTCTTATCCGTTAGAATTTTAAGTTGGATTGTAATTTCCCTTCTAGATTAGCTATGAGTTGTAACTTTTCTTCTAGATTATCTATTAGAAATAAAAACCAGTAGTTTTGGAGATAAAAATGATTTCATACTCTATAAGATATATAAATAAGTTATTAGTTCCTATAAATATTTTAAAATTCATCCTCCATTATGTAATTTTCTAGAGTAGTTCTGATTTTTCATTATGCCAGCAATTTTATTCTGTGTGAATAGTTTTGTAAGTCCTTTTAATAAGTATAAAAATGCGGAAAATTTTAAGATAAAGAAAAATATTTGTGACACTAAAACATCTCAACTTTTTGTGTATAAAAAACATCCCAATTTTTTAAATAGACTAAAAATGCATTTTAAAATATTTATAAGACCAAAAATTTATTTAATCATATATTTTATATCATAATTAAATGAGGAATGAGAAATAAATATATTATAGAAATTATAGATATTTTAAATCAAAGTCTTTGTTTATAGATATTTTAAATCAAAGTCTTTGTTCGAAAACTAAATTACTCATTTTCAATTTTATATTACTTGACTAAGTAGATTTCGTAATTATTTTTAAATAACAATAAATTTAGATTTTCTTTTTATATTCACTGTTTGAACATATGTTATAAGCAAATAGTGATATAATGGTAGAAAGAGAGGAGGGTAGATGTATCTTGGGTATGAAATATAGGTTTGAGTAAGTATTGATATCTTATATAAATATTTATTAAGTAAAATAAAATTGAATAGGTGTGATTTTTTTCTTAATATTATAAGCATCCAACCAACTCACGACTTCTAGATATTTTAGAAATTATTCTATAAAAACAACATTTTCATGTGATATATATATATATATATATATATATATTATATATATATATATATATATATATATATATATATATATATATATATATATATATATATATATATATATATATATATATATATATATATAGATAGAAGAGAGAGAGAGAGAGAGAGAGAGAGAGAGAGAGAGAGAGAGAGAGAGAGAGAGAGAGAGAGAGAGAGAGAGAGAGAGAGAGAGAGAGAGAGAGAGAGAGAGAGAGAGAGAGAGAGAGAGAGAGAGGGAGAGAGAGAGAGAGAGAGAGAAGGAGAGAGAGAGAGAGAGAGAGGAGAGAGAGAGAGAGAGAGAGAGAGAGAGAGGAGAGAGAGAGAGAGAGAGAGAGAGAGAGAGAGAAGGAGAGAGAGAGAGAGAGAGAGAGAGAGAGAGAGAGAGAGAGAGAGAGAGAGAGAGAGAGATGATGTTTATTAATCATATTGAATATAACTCATGATCAGTTCCACTTTTTTCTTCAGTTGACAGGTTCAATCGATGGGAAAGTGGAGAATTTTGTAGGATTCACCATGGTCAATGGCTATAGGAAAAAAGTAGCGCACTTTCTATGACACCTTATGCTATCTCCGTCATTTCAATCGAGATAAAAGTCATTTCTAACCGAGATGAAATATGGTTTTCGTAGTAGTGTTTATTAAAATATAAAATTAATTATTATATTTTTTAGTTATAAAGTTTTTCAAAAAATGTGTAGTCTTAAGAATGAATCATGAACTCATAGGTCGTATTAAAGAGACGTTAAATTTGATCATAAAAGCGTGATTGATTCTTAAATGATCATTCTTTTATATAATTTTCTTGATATCTTGAATCAAAGGTGTTACTATATAGGGTGAGGACAATACATCAAACCCATTAAGGTATTGTCTCATATTAAATTTAGTTCAATCCTAGTATCTACTTTCATGGACGGTGTGTAGCGGGGTATTCGTTACCATTAGAGATATTGACTAAATCCAAGGTAAAACATACAAGTCGAGTCGCCACCGGACTTCTATTTGTCCAAAGGAATGGTTAGAAAGCGAACAAAAACCTAAAAGTTTTATCGAATCAAAAACTAGTAAAAATGTCAGAGATCTGGGTAAGGGGGTTGGTTATGCAATGGGAAGGTTTTAAGCACCCAAAACATCCTAGGTACTCCTAGGGAGCCCTTTTCATAAGTGTTATTCTAGTCTAAAGGGTGTAGGTATATATAAAGTACTATTTACTAAAAGGAAGGTTAAAAGAAAATGACTCGCAAGGATGTCGCATCCACTGCCTACGTATCTCATCTGAGTATGAGAATCAGAGTCTTCGTAGCTCGGCTACCTATAGGTTAAAGAGAAGTGTGCTCGGTAAGACGTCGCATCTATGCCTACGTATCTCATCTGGAATGAGAATCAGAGCAAAACGTAGTTCGGCTAACTAGGGGTTAAGGATTGCCATCTGAACATGGACTTACAAAAGAGGACACCAGCTGTGTCAAAGGAGGGTGGGCAGTGTGTTCAACGTCCTAGCAGTAGGTGTCGCAGCTCGCTGAATCGAGTCTTAGGCAATTACCTCTTTGCAATAGAACGGACTGACATGCCACAAGATCGGAGACGCACGGAAGGTCTATAAGTGGGGAAGCTCTGCTCTAGAGTTGTCATGCAATATGGACCTATGTGTTAGGATTTACAAAGGGGAACATTTACCTAATGTTAGCATGCAAGGAATAAGGGAAATCTACCTATGTTATCATACAAAGGGTTCTACCTAATGGGTGCTACCTAAACGGAACAAGAGTCGACGGATGGAGCGCGGATAAGAGTTACGGATAAGGGTAGATGGCGATGCCGGAGGCAATCGACTTATAGGTAGATGGCGATGCCTGAGGCAATCGACTTACAAGAGGATGGATGAATGCGTGCTGGTTCTGTTAAGTTTTGAAAATGATTACTCGACGTTGGATCGAGCTTTTGATCTTATTTTGAAATGATTATCGAATGTTCGTTTTAATTCTTGTATTAACAGGTGACTAAAGAAATAAAGAAATAAATATTATACACTTTATGGGAGAGGGGTACATTTGTTATGAATGGGGATTGTTCATGGCAAACAAACAATAAGAATATATGCCTCATACATCGTACAAGTAGGCAACAGTTATCAATCAAATCGGATAAATAAACAATATATAATCAAACCAAAGAATCAAATAATGGAGCATTTAAACAATGCATGGGAGTATGAACATGTTAAATAATCAAGCAATAGAAAGCATGAATGAGAGAAACAAGTATAAAAGATAACAGATGAATCAAACAGATGAAAATATGCACACGGAGGGTCCACTGAATAATTTAATTAGGACATGAGGTAAGGACCAAATAAAATCAAGGTAAAAGGCCTCTAATACATGGCATATGAGATGAACGAGGCAGGATCAAAAGATCTCTTCAATTGCCATAAGCAATCCCTAAGTCAAACATCGATCATAAAGAAGTCAACTGAAAATTCAAGTCAACTTAAAAATATAACAAATAAATAGAAAATTAATCAAGAAAATTATGAAAAATTAAAATAAATAAGGTGGGGTCAGGATATCATCATCCCCCAAAAATATTTTTAAAATAATAAAAATTGGCACGTGAATTAATTAAAACAAAACATAGGTCAAACCAAAAGTCAATTAATAAGACTAGGTTAGAAATAAATCAAGAATAAATAGTAAATTAATCAAGAAAATTATGAAAAATTAAACTAAATAAGGTGGGGTCAGGACATCATCATCCCCCAAAACGATTTTAAAAATAATGAAAATTGGTACGTGAATTAATTAAAATAAAACAGAAGTCAAATTAAAAGTCCACCAACCAAACTAGGTGAAAAATAAATCCAAAGTAAATTGAAAATGTGAAATAAAATTCCAAGAAAAGGTCAGATTGACCATGAGACAATGGTCAAGCTTCATCCCAAAAATCAAATGCTAACAATAATTTTAAGTCATAAAAATAAAATCAATAAAAAAGTGTGTTAAAATAGACCATTTAGAATAAATAATTAAAATAAAATATTAATATTAAAAAAATACGAAAATAAAAATTATATAAAATTAAATAAAACGTTAATAAAAGTGAAAAATATTTTTGAGTAATTTTATGGACGAAGAAAATATTTTAAATAAGAAAAAGAAATATGAAAATGGAAGGATTAATGGTGATGAACATGGTAAGCAAGCGTAGATATATCAAAACATGGTCATGGAAGAGATGATTACCTAATGGAAAATAGAAGTGGAATGGAATCTGATATGTGATGAAGCTTTGCCTCCTTGCCACGAAATTCCAATGCTCCTTTAGGGTTAGGGTTTCAGCTTCTTAAATAGGGTGGATTAGGTGTTCTCATGGGCTTTTTAATAAGTGATTTATCCATAAGAATAAAAGTGTGAAGTGAGGTGTAAAATGTTGTTATTTTGGGTCAAACTTAAGTGAATGGATGTCCAATGCATGGCCAAAAGAGGTAAAAAAAACGTGACTGGTTTGTGCAGCATGCTTAGAAAATCTGATTGGGCCAGCTAGGCCCAAAATCTGCCTAGAAAATCAAGTTATGATGCCCACTTTAAATGAATGTATCTCTCAAACCATGGATCCAAATGAGATGATTCCAAAAGGATGTGAAATAGGACATGGCAAGGTACAATTGTTGTGAAGAAAGTATTTTCAAATAATGCCTTGAAGTGCAAGAAAACTGGCCAAGAAGTCTTAACAAATTTTGAAGATTTTGGACTTAGAAATTTTTCTAAGTGTCCTAAAAAAATGTCTCACTTTGACTAAGCATAACTTTCTCAATTCTAATCCAAATGGAGTAAACTTTATATCTCTAGAAAGCTTGGAACAAGAGGAACAACTTTCATGCTGGAGAAATGTTCAAATGAAGCTTTTATCTTGATGTAAAATGGGCTTAAAGTGAGTGCAACGATCATGAAAACTTGCCCTAAATGGAAGGTCAACCATTTCCAAATTAAGTAACTTTTCCAATTCCTGATTAAATGATGAATCCATGATCCAACCTTGATCAAATTTCACAAGTAGGATCCCCTAGGCATGGATTTTGAGATTCTACTCTCAAAATGTCAGGAGTTGACTTTTCTGGTCCCACAGTTGACTTTTCCCAAACTGTCTGATTCTCGATTCCATTGATCAATTGAAGCACTTCTAGCTCAAATAAAGAGCTTCTTTTTTGTATGTAGACCCTTGTGGACATACGGAGGGCCATGGAAAATATTTTCACCCAAAGAATCAGAAATAAACTGATTTTATACCAAACCCTAGTTTTAGGGCAAAATGATCAAGAACTGATTGCACTGATTGCCAATGGATCTTTCTGAGATAATTGTGAATCTTCCTAGGCCAAGATGCCTCTCTAATCATGACATGGATGAGCTCCTATACTTCCAACCAAACATTGCCTGTTGCAGGTAGCCATGAAACCCTAATTTCTGATTAAATCCAAATGAACACTTTGATAGCTTTGAATCCTTCACTGATGAACTGAGGACCATAATAAGATACTTGGACCCCCCAGAGACCCTTGAGACTTGTATACTTAGAAAATGAAGTCCAATTCTCAATCTTGCTTTGTGTGGGCTCCTTCTGTTAAGGAGTGATCGATCAAAACCTGATCTCCATGTCACTAATGCAGTATGCAATGAGTATGACCTAATATGATGCTAATGAAGTGTAAAATATAATCCCATGCTTCCAGGAAAAATGAAGGGTAAATTTTGGGGTATTACAGCTGCCCCTATTCAATCAACTGGAAACCCGAAAGGAAGATAGGAACGGCTTTCGCACTTTCAAGGTATCAAGTGATTGAATACGATAAAAGCCCGAAAATTTACACTTAAGTGAAAAAAATGAAGTAACAATGCCTGTCAGAATCGGCCAAGAGGTGGTCTTGAAAAAGAATTCGTCTGGTACGGTGAGAGTCGGTCTGAACACCGAAACAAGGAATGTTAGCCTGAATTCCAAAATAAATGGTAACACAGAAATAACCATGGCCTGAATGCTGCTCATCAATCTGAATACTCAAAATGACTTCGATCTGAGCATCGGACGATACTTGATTAACAAACATCGGTCTGAACACCAGGAAACTGGCCTGAGTGCCACTTCGGTCTGAATACCGGAAAACTGGCCTGAATGCCACAAGTTGCATCGACCTGAATGTCGGAATCTTCTTTGATCTGAACATCGGAAAACTGGCCTGAATGCCACTTCGGTCTGAATACCGGAAACTTGGCCTGAATGCCACAAGTTGCGTCGACCTGAACATCGGAAACTTCTTCGATCTGAACATCGAAAAACTGGCCTGAATGCCACTTCGGTCTGAATACTGGAAACTTGGCCTGAATGCCACAAGTTGCATCGACCTGAATGTCGGAAACTTCTTCGATCTGAACATCGGAAAACTGGCCTGAATGCCACTTCGGTCTGAATACCGGAAACTTTCATGCCTGTCAGCATCGACAGAAATAGGGAAAATGATAATTGAGGCGGCGCGTGGGCCAACGACCCCTGCTGGGAATAATAAAGATAAGTCATGAACAATCTTCAGTCTGAGTACTGGACACAACTTCTGGCTTATCACTTGGGATACCGAGAATGCCTTATGCTTTACATGTATATGTTTGAATTTTTCAATGGCGTAATGCTCCATGAAAATGGAAATGCTACGCAATTTGGGAGGATGCAATGCAATATGATTCTACATGCAGGGATGCGAAATGCTTGATTAGAGAGAACGCCAAGCTGAGGCAAGGAATTCTGCTGGGGAAATGATCACCATCTTCTGGAGCCTGGTAAGGCTGTTGGAGATGCATAGCACAAAGAACTCTGTGGGGAAATGATCTGCCACACGGTGTTCTAGCAAATAAAAAAATGTCGAGGCTCTGACTGGGGAGAGAATGGCACTGAAAACTTGCTGCTGAGGAAAGCGACAGTGGTTCTGACAACCATAATCTACGAGAGAGACGACTCAGCAGGGGAAGCAAACACCGATATGGTACCGAGATTCTGCTTCAAGGAAAGAGACCATGGGTCTAGCGTCGAGATCATCGATCTGGCATCGAACTCTGAGGAGCAGCCGCTTCTGTTGGGAAGATACAGTCTGGCACTGTCAACTCCGCGGGGGATATACAGTCAAACATTGTCAACTCTACTGGTGAATGTATAATCTGAAACAAATGCTTGGGGAAGTACAGCAGTGAGAGCCTGCTGGGGATTGAAGAGTCCAACGCTCGGACCAGCTCTGCAGGGATAAGATACCAAATTCCAACTGTTGAGGAAAAACATCCGCAATCATTTGATGGGGAACTTAAGGAAATGCCCCGAGTGTACCTGTTCTGAATAGACGATCCAAAGCACTTAAAATTTACAGCAATTTTCAATGTTTATTAAGCACGTACCTGTAAAGCTCTTATGTTTCATGATGCAATGTTTATCAAAAATTCGGACGTTATTTTTGCAAACAAAACAGTAAAATGAAATTGAACACAGAGATGTACTGAATAACATGATTTTATTGATTGAGTGGCCTCTGAATAGGCATTTACATCAGGAAGCAATCCCTGGAAAGAGGTAATTGCACAACAGATAAAAACAGAAATTAATCTAATGGCAATGTGAAATGGATTTCTATCGGGTTCCAATTCTGCTATGATTCGCTCGTCTTCAAGATCCTCCAGATGATCAGCTTTCCGAAAAAGGTGATTGGACTGTTTCTTATCCTTCAGAAGTTTCCGGTTATCGACACGAGATGATATTCAGAACTACTCAAAACGCAACCATTCGCTTAATCCCTAACTTTTGCCTGGATCGCCCTTTCGGGTTTCCAATCCACCGGGATACCCATTTTTGCCTAAGTTGCCCTTTCAGGTTTTTAACTTACCGAGTGTACAATCTTTTCATTTTTTAATCCCTAACTTTTGCCCGAACCTTTTTCATTTTCTTGGTTCGCCGGGATGCCCATTTTTTGCCTGGACTATTCTTTTTATCGTCCAGCGGGTCTATTTTATGCGAAGTATTTTTTAACTGCGTCTAAGTTCACAGGGGAAGTGAAGTTTTCACCATCCATAGTTGCAAGCATTAAGGCTCCACCATCAAAAACCTTGGTGACAATATACGGTCCATCATAGTTAGGAGTCCACTTGCCCCTGTGATCTGTCTGAGGAGGAAGAATCATTTTCAACACCAAATCTCCGACTTGGAAGCATCGAGGACACACTTTCTGATCAAAGGCTCTCTTCATCCGACTCTGATACAATTGCCCATGACAAATGGCTGCCATTCGCTTCTCTTTGATAAGACTCAACTCATTGAACCTTGTCTAAATCCATTCAGCTTCGTCTAACTTGACATCCAACATGACTCTTAGAGAAGGAATCTCCACTTCAACAGGTAGGACTGCTTCCATACCATACACAAGGGAATAAGGGGTTTCCCCGGTCGATGTACGTACTGAAGTATGGTACCCATGCAAGGCGAAGGGTAGCATCTCATGCCAATCTCTATACATAACGACCATCTTCTGCACAATCTTCTTTATGTTCTTATTTGCCACCTCAACAACACCGTTCATCTTAGGACGATAAGGGAAAGAGTTGTGATGTTGAATGTTGAAGTTCTTGCACAACTCTTTCATCATTTTGTTATTGAGATTAGAACCATTATCAGTAATGATTCTTTTAGGAATCCCATAACGACAAATGATTTCTTTCTTAATGAATCGGGTAACCACATGTCTGGTGACCTTCGCAAATGACGTTGCTTCGACCCACTTGGTGAAATAGTCGATAGCAACAAGGATGAAACGATGCCCATTGGAAGCAGTCGGCTCAATCTTTCCAATCATATCAATGCCCCACATAGCAAACGGCCACGGCGAAGACATCACATTCAGAGGATTTGGCGGCACATGCACCTTATCTGCATAAATCTAGCATTTATGACACTTCCGAGCATATTTGAAACAATCAGATTCCATGGTCATCCAGTAATAACCCGCTCTCAACAATTTCTTAGCCATTGCATGTCCGCCGGCATGAGTACCGAAGGAGCCTTCATGAACTTCCTGCATTAACATGTCTGCTTTGTGTCTATCCACGCATCTGAGCAAAACCATATCAAAGTTCCTCTTATACAGCACATCGTCTTTGTTCAAGAAGAAACTGCCTGCCAATCTTCTCAAAGTCTTTCTATCATTGTTGGATGCCCCTGTAGGGTACTCTTGATTCTTCAGAAAGCACTTGATGTCGTGATACCAGGGCTTGTCATCAACTACCAGTTCAGCAGCAAACACATACGCGGCCCTATCAAGGCGCATAACATCGATTCTGGGAGCATAGTTCTACCGAATCCCCTTGATCATGGAGGACAGAGAGCAAGAGCATTTGCCATCTGGTTCTCATCATGAGGTATATGATACAGCCTTACTGTTGTGAAGAAAGTCAACAGTCTTCTCGTGTAGTCTCTGTAGGGGACCAGATTAGGCTGGAGAGTATTCCAATCACCATTCACTTGATTGATCACTAGAGATGAATCTCCGAAGATGTCCAGAGTCTTGATTCTCGAATCAATGGCTTGCTTGATACCCAAGATGCATGCTTCATACTCAGCTTTATTATTGGTGCACTCAAAAGTCAGATGAGCGGTGAAACGCATGTGGGCACCTTTCGGAGTGGTAATGACAGCACCAATTCCACTTCCTTTGTCATTGACGGTCCTATCAAACATTAAAGTCCACTTTTCATCTGGATCAGGTCCCTCCTCAACAACTGGCTCTTCACAGTCTTTCATCTTGAGGAACATGATGTCTTCATCCGGAAAATCAAACTTCATCGGCTCATAATCATCAATCGGCTGCTGAGCAAGATAGTCTGACAGAATACTCCCTTTGATGGCTTTCTGGGATGTATACTGGATGTCGTACTCTGTCAGTACCATTTGCCAACGAGCAACCCTTCCGGTGAGAGCTGGCTTCTCAAATATATACTTGACTGGATCCGTTTTAGAGATCAGTAAGGTCGTGTGAGTCAGCATGTATTATCTCAATCGCTTAGCAGCCCATGCAAGTGCACAACATGTCTTTTCAAGCATTGAGTATCTCGACTCGCAATCTGTGAATTTTTTACTCAGGTAGTAGATGGCATGCTCTTTACTACCTGTCTCATCATGTTGACCGAGAACACAACCCATGGAATTATCAAGTACTGTCAAATACATAATCAGCGGTCTCCCTGGGACTGGAGGCATAAGGATTGGAGGATTATGCAAATACTCTTTTATCTTCTCGAAAGCCCTTTGGCAATCATCATTCCACCTGATGGCCTGATCTTTTCTCAACAATTTGAATATTGGCTCACACGTGGCTGTTAGGTGAGAGATGAACCTTGCAATGTAGTTCAACCTTCCTAAGAAACCACAGACTTGTTTTTCTGTTCTTTGCTCAGGCATTTCTTGTATCGCTTTCACTTTGGCCGGATCCACCTCAATCCCTTTTTCACTAACAATAAAACCCAGCAGTTTTCCAGATCTCACCCCGAAAGTACACTTGTTCGGATTAAGCCTCAGCTTGAATTTCCTCAAACGCTCAAATAGTTTCTGCAAATTCACCAGATGTTCTTCTTCCGTCTGAGATTTGGAAATCATATCATCAACATAAACCTCAATTTCATGATGAATCATATCATGGAAAAGAGTTGCCATAGCTTGTTGATATGTTGCCCTAGCATTTTTCAGACCAAACTGCATCACCTTGTAGCAGAAGGTTCCCCATGGGGTTATGAAAGTCGTCTTCTCCATGTCTTCTGGCGCCATCTTAATTTGATTATAGCCAGAAAAGCCACCCATGAAGGAGAATACCGAGAACTGAGTCGTGTTATCCACCAAATACATCGATGTGAGGTAATGGGAAATCATATTTAGGACTAGCTCTGTTCAGATCCCGATAGTCAATACACATCCGTACCTTTCTATCCTTCTTAGGTACTAGAACGATATTTGCAACCCATGGCGGATAATTTGTAACTGCTAGAAACCCCCAACATCCAACTATTTTTGCACTTCTTCCTTTATCTTGGCAGCCATCTCTGGTCTTGTTCTTCTGAGCTTCTGCTTGACCGGAGGACAATCCTCTTTGAGAGGCAAACGGTGTACCACAATGTCTGTGTCAAGCCCTGGCATGTCCTGATAAGACCAAGCGAAGATGTCAACATACTCTTGCAGCAATTCAATCAACCCCTTCTTCACATTATCTACCAAAGCAACCCCTATCTTGATTTCTCTCTTGACGTCCTCGGTGTCGAGATTAATCACTTCGATAGGCTCTTGATGCGGTTGAATGAACCTTTCTTCCTGTTTTAACAACCTAGCAAGTTCTTCAGGGAGTTCACAGTCTTCATCACCCTCTTCTTCAGCTTGAAAGATTGGATTTTCAAAGTCGAAGCGAGCCATAGCAGAACTGTTATCAATAGGATCCCGTGACGTGCATCTGCATGAGTGATGTTATGTGCTTATGAGTGTGAACAAGAAGTGGAAACTAAACAAAACATTGCCAAATGTATATATATATATATATATATATATATATATATATATATATATATATATATATATATATATATATATATATATATATATATATATATATATATATATATATGATCTTTGAAAACTGCAAAAATAGAAAGACAGTGAACAAAATATTTGAATGCAAAAAGACGTCCTTTATTTATGATAAAAAATGCAGGTATCCACATAGATGAGCCCTATAATGAGTCATCACGCCCTGGGCGGAACGTAAGACTTGGATATGCATGAATAAACAAAGAAAATTACTTTTTAAGAAGAGTGACTTGGATAATCTCTTCAGAAGACCAGTTGCGGAGAACTTCACCCGGGACCCTTGGACGCACCCAGTTGTCAATGTCGCAATCACTATCCCCATCTTCTTTGTTGATTACAGAGACCTGGCTGTACTGAATGATGCCAGCACTGGAGAAAGTAATCGGCCCTTGACGAGTCTGAGGAGTTGAAGTTGTAGAAGTCAATTCCGGCTGATACCCAATCCCAAACTTGTCTTCCTTTACAGGTAAATCCACCAGACGTCCCCAACCGGGAGCAACACCTGAATTTACCAAGGCCTGTGCCTGCTTGAAGGACGACAAAGAGGCACCTGCTTCAACCTCTTCCACTGGAGCTGCATCCTTGACTTGAACTTCCTCAAAGGCCTGACACAAGGTCTCATTAATCTCACCTTCTACCTCTACATACTTGAATGTAGACAGGTTACTGACCAGAATATCCTCCTCACCACAGACAGTGATAATTCTTCCGTTGACCGGGAACTTGATCTTCTGATGCAAGGTCGAGGAGACTGCCCCAGAATTGTGGATCCAAGGACGACCCAGCAAGCAGCTATACGAAGGACTGATATCCATCACATAGAATACGGTGTTAAAGGTTTGTGATCTAATCTGAATTGGCAATTCTACCTCTCTGAACACCGACCTCTTAGAACCATCAAAGGCTCTTACCACAAGATCGGAAGGCTTCAAGATCAAACCTTCTACATATAACCTTGATAGGGCTCTCTTGGGTAGCACATTGAGAGAGGAACTTGTATCCACCAGAACATGGGATAGCACAGTGTCTTTATACTCCATCAAGATGTGCAAAGCCTTGTTATGATCGCGTCCAGCTGGCGTCAAGTCAGAATCAGTAAAACCCAACCCGTTGCTTGTATGAACATTTGCAACGATCCCTTCTAGTTGGTTCACTAAGATCTCCTGAGGCATATATGCAGCATTAAGGACCTTCAGGAGTGCCTCCTTGTGTGCCTCCGAACACAGCAGGAGTGAGAGAATAGATATCTTGGATGGCGTCTGAATCAACTGATCGACTACCTTGTAATCGCTTTTCTTTATAATTCTCAAAAGTTCGTTCACATCCTTCGCAAAAGCAGGCTCAGAGCCAGCCTATGGTGCAGAGGTACCCTCATTCACAACTTGCTTGCCTTTGGCCTTCGCCGCGGCGTCAGCGCTATCAGGTTGGGTAACCGGTGGTGAGAACAGGCTACCACTTCTGGTGAATCTCCCGATTCCACCAACATTGTCCACTGCGGGATCTTTTATCTCAATTCCAGGTTCAGACTTCTGATCCTGCACCTCTTCTACTTTCAGTGGCTGCTCCACTCCGTGACCGTGCGTGTACACACTCCCCCCGTAATGCCAAGGAATGGCCCTTTTGCTGGTGAAAGGTAAAGGACCAGGGGTCGTGATGGTCAAAGTGGATTGATGCGGTCGCACTGGTGGTACCGGTTGCGCTACTGGCGCACTGATCTGAGCGGTCGGGTAGAAAATTGTGATAGTGGCAACGTCACAGTCATACTCAGAAATCTTATTTATTGAAGTACAAACATCCGAAACATCGGAATCAAGTTCAACAAGTACATCAGAATCAAACACCATGTTTGGAATATCAGCAACAACATCAGAAAAATTAATTACATCATTCTGAATTACAAAATCAGCAGGAACAACATTTGTAAATTCTTCAGCATCTTCAGGAAAGAGAGGATCAACATCTGCATTCTCAACAACCCCTTCAACAGACCTTTGGGCAGATAAGTCTTCAGCTTGGAGGATACCATCGTCAAGCAAGGCCTGGATACCCTGCTGCAGCTTCACACAACCCCCACTCTGTACAACACAACCCAAACAACCGCTCCCATAGCAGGGGAAAACATCTGCCTTTAGCAAGTATTCTTTGATTTCTAACAGCGGAGTCTTCAGCTTCAACACCTCCTTGACTAATTTGACTTCTCCTTCAACCATGTTAACATTTGCTCTACCATGTTGCGGCATAGGATTGTTGACAACATTTGGAGCCGGTGCAAAGTTAATGGCCTTTGAATCAATAAGGTCCTGAACTACGTGCTTAAAAGCTTTGCAGTTCTCAATAGTGTGGCCAGGTGCCCCAGAGTGGAAATTACACCTAGCATTGGCGTCATAACCCACTGGAAGCCTGCCAACGGGAGGAGCCAAAGTGCGTAACTGTGCAAGTTGCAAATGTTGAAGGTTGGGAAGCAACTGGGCATACGACATCGGAAGAGTGTCGAAATGCCTATCCATCATCCTCTGTCTCTGTTGATAAGCAGGTCTGTTACCCTGTTGTTGTTGGTATTGATTTTGTTGACGTTGAGGTTATTGTTGTTGCACTGGTGTTGCAGCCGGAATGGTCACAGCTGCAACATAAGGTTGTTGATGATAATTCTGAAAATTGCTCCTTCTGTTACCTCTGCTCTAATGAGAAGACACATCATTTGCATCCCCTTCTCTCCTCTTCTGTCCTCCTAAGAACGACTTCTTTGACCTCGAAGATGATCCAACCCCATTTTGGATCTTACATGTCTTCAAGTAGTTCTCCACTCTCTCACCAGTAGAGACCACATCAGCAAAATTGGAGGCGTTGCAACCCACCAGACGCTCCAAATAAGATCCAGGCAGTGTGTTCATAAACATGTTGGCCATCTCTTTTTCCAACATCGAAGGCTGAACACGGGAAGCCAACTCTCTCCAGCGTTAAGCATACTCTTTGAAGCACTCATTGCTCTTGAGAGACAGATTCTGGAGCTGAGTCCTGTCAGGTGCCATATCCGTATTGTACTGATATTGCTTCACAAAGGCCTCAGCCAAGTCTCTCCAGCAACGAATATGGGCTCTGTCCAGCCTCATATACCACTCCAAGGATGCCCTAGCTAGGCTGTCCTGGAAGAAGTACATGAGCAACTTCTCATCATCAGAATACGTGATCATCTTGCGGAAGTAAGCTTGTACATGAGTCTTCGGGCAAGAGTTGCCATTGTACTTATCAAACACAGGGACTTTGAATTTTGGCGGAACTCTCACGCCTGGGACCAGCCCCAAGTCAGCAACATCCACACTAAGAGCATTCTGCCCTTCCACAACTTTCAACCTCTCTTCCAGTCTCCAAAACATAGGGTCCATACCATGGCCCATGCCAAAATCCTCCTGAAGCAGGGGGAATTGATCCTCTTGATCATCATGGATGGGTTGTTGACCAAGGTTGCCATGTGGGATTGGGATAGGCCCCGGTCCATTGGGTCCATTAGCCTCTCCAGCGGGAGGATCAGCCACAACCTACGGTTGAGTAGTAGGGGGATTCCCCTGTACCAACAATCTAATCTCATGTTGTCCCTGAGCCACTCCTTGGACCACTTCCATGAACTGATTCATGTGAATCCTCATCTCAGCGAGCTCTGCTTGTAAACCTTCCAGTGCTCTTTGTTGTTTCCTTCGGGTACTGTATCGGTGAATGCCTGAGTCAGCTATCCTAATAATGGAATACCAAACAAGATGAGAACACTGCGGCGGTACCTGTTATGCAAGACATACTAATGAATATGCAAATGCAATGACATGTTTATCAAATTCAAATGGTATTCTACCCCTTGATTCCAGTCTGACATTAGATAAACAATGTAAGAAAACCTCGACTAGAATCAAGAAGAAGATGTAAACCCCTAGGAATATATAAACATGATGCAGGTAATGCTTATGATTTAAGTTTTATATCAGAGGAACTTTAGAGTCTAATTTGCAAGTTTTGGAAATATTAAACGTTTATCACATACGGAAATATCACGTCAATTAATATTTGGAAATGTTTTTACGCCAAAGAAGTACAGTCTTGGTAACCAAATACAATACAAGAGAGAAGGAAAATGAACATCCTATGGATCCCTATAAGCAATCGTCCAAAGCCCTCAAGACCGGAAGATAAGCTGCACGAAGCCTCTTCACCTCCCTCTCATAGGCTGCCTCCATATCTGCCTTCTCTATGGCGAGTTGATCATACTTCCTCTTCCAAAACATGGAAGACTGAGGAAGTGGAGAATTCAATGCGTCATCAGGATCATCAATAACCTAGTGCTCAAGGAACTCTATCAAAGCATCCTTCTCTCTGATCTGCTGAAGCAACTCCTCTCGTTCACGGATCCAAGCACGCGAACGGTCTTCGTCTCTCAACTCCTCTACTCCTTGGCTAGGGAGGGTTGAAGGCCTAGCCACAACCAAAGGTGTGGGTCTTGGATACTCATAAGGCATGAGGTACTCGGAAGCTCTCCTCCTAACCCAAGAGGTATAGGGTTCCAAAGCGATACAGTTCTTCGGACCTAGCTCCTTCCTTCCTTTCTTATGGATCTTGCGCCAAGCGTAGACCATCCTGCCCTTCAAGCCTTGGGGATCTTTACCCTCCTGAAAGAACACACCCTCTAACAGAATGTTATTGGGTTTATCCTTTAGGGGGAACCCAAGCTGACGACGTACCAAAATAGGGTTGTAGTTAATTCCACCGCATGTACCAAGAAGAGGTACATTGGAGAATTCACAACAAGAGTCGATAATCTGCACACCATCATATACACGGTTGTACCAAAAGATATCATCATTAGTGAGAGACATAAGTCTCGTGGACCACCGTAGACATCCTTTGTTCTCGTTGAAGGCGATCGTCTGAGGCAAGTGTGAAGTAAACCACGTGTACAACAGAGGCAAACAGCACACAATGGTACCATCGCCCTTTGCATTCCTCATATGCAAAGAGAAATAAGTGTCACCCAACAGAGTAGGAACGGGATTAAGAGTAGAGAAAATCCTAATGGCGTTCACATCCACAAACTTGTCGATGTTGGGGAATAACACTAGCCCATAGATGAGAAGTACAAATATGGCCTCAAAGGCGTCCTCACTCATGGCCTTCCCAAACATAGTAGCTTGATCAATGAGGAAATCAGACGGGAGACCTTGAATTCCACCTTTGGTAGTCATATGAGCACCAATAATATATTCATCTATACGCAACAGATCAGCAATCTCTTGAGAAGAAGGAACTCTCTCCAAGCCACTGAACGACAACTGATCTAGAATAGGTATACCCACAAGATAGGCATACTCCTCAAGCATGGGCAGAAGCTGGAAATCCGGAAAAGTGAAGCAACGATACAAGGGATCATAGAACTGCATCAACACACTCATTAGACCTTCATCCACTTGAGTAGCCAGAATAGACAGAAGCTTCCCATGACGAGCCTTGAATTCCAAGGGATCTAATACATAGGATGTCAAACTCCTTAACTCTTTCAAGTCGGGTTGTCTGAAACTGTACTTCTTCATATTCCTTCTTTGCTTATCCATGTCTGAAAATTTGCAAATAGACCTCTTAAGTTCCTTGAAAGTTTTCTCATTATTGATGATATGGATGTGTATGAATGCATGAATGCATGGATGCAACAATCACACTCAAGGATCAAGAAAATCATACCACACAAAGGTCATGGGATGGATCGAGTCATCGTTAATATCAATCATCCATTTTGGTGGATTATGGTTTACACCTTATCAACACCCAAGTTCCATTGATATTAAGGATACACAAGAACGGATCAACACCTTATCAACACCCAAGTTCCATTGATATTAAGGATACACAAGAACGGATCAACCACGAATCAAGGGTTTGTTGCGAGTCGCGAGCATGGAGTCTTGGTTAAGAACCACCCAAAGGGAGTGTACTATGGTTAAACCTGACAATCATGTTCTACAAGAGGTTCCCATAGTCATCATCCCATCTTTCGGATATTATCGGATAAACGACTACTCGTATTCCAAAAATATTCTCAAGAGAGACTCTTATGAGTGTAGTATTGCGTAACAATTGTATCAAATCTTACACTTGAACGATCTTCACACTACGTCCTAAAATAGGCCAAGATGGGCGTGGTAAACTAAGGTCCTTGGCTTCTAAGGCATATACTGGAAAGAGTAATGCCTAACCACGACTACTCGTGTGACATTATTGATCCCAACATAACCTCCACCAAGTGAATGGGCTTGCAAGTCAACTTGCTAAGGAATAACTCCACACAAGTCAACAAGACTATGCCATTCTCCTATCCTAAGTGCACTCGAGTTCGGGTATAGAACTCATCTCACGAAGATCACCAAGCATACAAGGAATTAATATTCAAATAATTCAATCATTACATACAATACAGTAATCCCGAATTGCACAAAAATACATCACAAAGCAATATACCATACAATACAACAAATATGAAAAGTAGGCAAAACCTACTAGGCAAATGATATTCCCCAGCAGAGTCGCCACTTTTCTGTAGCGGGGTATTCGTTACCATTAGAGATATTGACTAAATCCAAGGTAAACCATACAAGTCGAGTCGCCACCGCACTTCTATTTATCCAAAGGAATGGTTAGAAAGCGAACAAAAACCTAAAAGTTTTATCGAATCAAAAACTAGTAAAAATGTCAGAGATCTGGGTAAGAGGGTTGGTTATGCAATGGGAAGGTTTTAAGCACCCAAAACATTCTAGGTACTCATAGGGAGCCCTTTTCATAAGTGTTGTTCTAGTCTAAAGGGTGTAGGTATATCTAAAGTACTATTTACTAAAAGGAAGGTTAAAAGAAAATGACTCGCAAGGATGTCGCATCCACTGCCTACGTATCTCATCTGAGTATGAGAATCAGAGTCTTCGTAGCTCGGCTAGCTATGGGTTAAAGAGAAGTGTGCTCGGTAAGACGTCGCGTCTTATTCCTACGTATCTCATTTGGAATGAGAATCAGAGCAAAATGTAGTTCGGATAACTAGGGGTTAAGGATTGCCATTGGTCGCGACTTTATGAGTCTATTGGGGTATTAACTGCAAGTGCACAGTCTAATCGTGTAGTAATAAAAGATATCGATCCCACAGGGACTTATGAATCGATATACCGTTTTCTAAGGTTACTTCGTAAAGCTAAGGCGGATGATACTTTGTTGATTAGGGGTAAAAAAAGGTAAAACTAAAATAAGATCTAGATTAAATATCAAATAAGCGGATATCGGTATGTAGTTCGTCGTAATTAGGGAATCAAATCTTCGTTGGTTTCGTAGTTTTAAAATAAATCTTTTCAGTAGACACTATTGATTTAAAAGCCTTTTCTCAAACTCTCGCTCTGTTGAATAGACTATGACTTTATATTAACGTGCGCTGTCACTAATTAGTTAAGTTCAAAATCACTTTTTGAAAACACTAGAATCTATAGAAACTCTTTTTAAGAAAATGCTAACCATTTAAACACCCTTGTCTCAAACTCTCGCTCTGTTGACTTAGATTATATAATTAAACTTAAATGCTTAACTCTCGTCCTCACATTTAACCTTTAAAAATACTTTTTGAAAATGATTAGAATTTAATTAATCTAAAAATTGCTTTCGCCCTGATTTAAAATTAATGTCCAATTTACACTGTCCAGTTAAAAGCTCAAACCGTTGTTCTATTGATTTTAACTTCTTTATGTCTTTTACTCTCGTACAAAAACCTTGGTATTAACTCTGTAAATTGAGACCATAAAAAGAGTGATTATGCTTTTAAACAAAATTAAACCAACTTAGTTTTGATTCCTTGATTCCACTTACTTTACATACCGATATCTAAGTTTATTTAGCCAGACATGCTAAACAAGCCTAAACAGTAATTATGCTTACATACAGCCATATCAGACAGACAGTATAAATAGATAGCAGTGCAGAGCATATATAAATTTAAACAATAAAATTAAAGAACCTGTAAAATTAATAGAAGTCTTGATTATTCCTAGCTTCGATGCTTGAACTCTCCACCACAAATCGGTTGGATTTGTTCTTACAATCTTCGATCGGACAAGAAAATAAAAACGGAATAAAATACTATGATCTAACGTAAGGTTAGATCCAGTAAAAAGTACACAATAGTTTCCGGTGTAGAAACTATTGTGAGAAAATTAATTGAATGCTTTAAAATTTGCTGGAAAAGGAAAAGAAATAAAAATTGCTAGGAAAGTAGAGTGCTAGAAAATAAGAAAAACAGTAAAAATAATGCGGTGCCGAAAACTGGAAATTTGAGGAGAGCAGCAGGGTTCCACAATTGGTCCTATTTATATCAATTCACCAAGTGACCGTTTCTTCCATTCAGTAGGTTTCCTCACGTCAACTGGTCAAGCGAAGAAAGAGGAAGAGCGCGCTTCTATTATGCGTCAAACCCAAAAATATAGGAATGGGGGTGTGACGTTCGTCACACCATGTGTTACGTTCGTAACACAAAGCAGGGGGGCGTGACGCTCGTCACACCTTGTGTGGCGGTCGTCACAGCTTCAGCGCTTCTAGTTGATAGTTGTGGGCTGGGCTTTAGTGGAAATTGCTTCTTATCATCTTTTCGCACCTTCTTTTCTTCTTTTTCACGTATGCTTCAAATAATGTTGCCTGGAATAAATAGAAGGAAAATACCAAGTAATATCGAATAATATAAAATAAATCGAAACAAATAATAATATAATTTAATTAAATTGAGTCCAAAAATGTGATATTATTTCATGTTATCAAACTCCCCCATACTTAAACACACATCAATTCGCGCTAGGTTGCAAGTACATCTCATTTAGAAATAGCCTGAGCTTAATCTTAACATCAACAACTACCGTCACAACCTCAGATAACCCCACCTTATGCAAACCAGTTCGAGTCACGCTATTATAGCTATCCTAGTTCCTTTACTCTTATTTCACCCGTTTTCATTCTAGCGAAATCACATTAAGCCCTTTATCTTTTCGCGCACATAGTGGAGTAACCGGTTAGTGATTCTGATCCCCTTTTTAGCTTGAAGTTCTGGTACATAAGTTGGATAACTTCGTCATTTAGTCCATTACAGATTGCGGGGGATCGGACCGTAGTCCGCCCTACCAAGTTCAGCACCAGAAACCGCTGAACCAACTCACAATGGATCATTCATACAATGTTTTTGTAGGATTCTCAACCTTTGGATTAAATGATCGGGTAAGGATCACCTAACTTAATTAGTGCATTTCCTGATTTTTTTCTAATATATTGTCTTGGGAATCATTCACTTATATTCATCGGCTCTCCACATAGTTTGCTATTAGGATGGTGCCGACTTCTCGTATAAACTACTCAGGGTTACTATAAAACTAAAAGTTCAAGGGATTGGTATAATAGGGACTTTTCTGATCTAACATGTTGAGGTTTTTAGAGCGTTGGGGCGGTAATAATTTTTTTTGTCTTAATTTTACTCAAGTTTGATAATATAGGCAACCTTTATACTTATTGAGTGTGTTGAATTTTTGTTATGGCTCAAGAAAATTGAGGGGAATAGATAATGAAATTTTTTCACACCAGGGACTTAACTTTAAAATAAATATATATTATAAATTTTTTTTAATACATTTAATATGAAAGGGAAATAACAATGAAAAGGGAAATACATACTTGAAAAAGAAATATTGAAAGAGGAGTAATCATAACTGAAACAAAGTTTTTCCCCCCCACACTTAAATGAAACATTGTCCCCAATGTTTTTAGAGAAAAGCAAAAAGAAAGGAAATAAAAAGATAAATATGCTTAATTTTGCCGACGTCCTCTTGTTCCCGGCCCCGGTGATCGTTGACGAACCTCTAAGTCATCAAACCTGCTGAGCAAATCGGTGAACCGCTGGTCGGTTATTGCATTCCTTGCTTCCTGTTGATGTTGCATCTGGTGCATCAGTTGCATCACTTCGGTATTCTGTGCATGCATGGCATCAATAGCATCCATTATGTCATCATTAGTTGCTGGCCTTCTTCTTCGACGACGTCGGGAGGATGGACCGGTTGCATTATCGGAAGGGTTAAGCGGGGCTGACTGTTGTTCAAGACCCTGATCACCTTGCTCCATTTCTTCAAACTCGTTCGGGGTCGGGTTTGCTTGTGTAGGCTCGGTAGCTTCGGGAGCATTAAGGTCGTAGATGAATCGGTCGGGGTTGGTGACATTTGTGAGGGCAATATTGGTTAAAACAACGCTTGGGACTTCTTGGTTATTCACCATAAGATAATACCTTCCGCCTACCCTATTTTTGATTAAGCGGCTGGAGCGACAATAGCTTATATCCATAAATAGGGGTGGGAGAGCTTGTAAATTTTGAAGTCGGTCCCCTAGATTCAAACCAAGTGCTATGGAGGTTATTAATCCTCCAATCACGAAAGGTTGGCGGCCTCTAGCACATAGGGTGCGGATATGGTGAAATAAGAAAGAAGCGGCGTTTACCTTTGTATCCATTTCAAAGACGCAGTGAAGGAAGAATAGTTCCTTGGCATTGACTTTGCTGTTGTTGGGTCGACCAAAAATGGTGTTTTGCAGAATGCGGATAAAATACCGGATGGTTGGGTTGTGTATGTGAGAAGCAAGTAGTGCATCCCAATTATCGGTTTCCACACCGGATATTTTTCTAAAGAGGTCGAAGGCGTTTATGGGCCAATGTGAGTTCGGAGGGATTCTTGGGTGGACTTGGTCTCCTACAGGGAACTGTAGCATGGCACTCAACTGATCCTGGGATAGTGAGTACTCGGTGTTGAACATGCGGAAAGTTGCGGTACCGGTTAAGTACTCGTCTTCACCGGGTGGAGTGTTGTAAGAATAAGAACTTAAAAATTCTAAGGTGAGTGATGGGTAGGTAGGTTGATTGTGTGTGCAAAGAAAGGTTAAATCAGCAAGCCTAAGCATCCATTGTATACCTTGAAGTAATCCTAATTCTTGTAAACAATTTAAATCGGGATACCTGGTAGAGATGACACCTCGTTGTTGAAACCGATCGAATTTCTCTCGTTGATAGTTATCATCTTCGGATCGGAAGATGATATTTCCGAATTGTTGGTTTTCCGCCATATCGACAGGTGGGTTAAAAGAATGAAAGAGGGTGAAAATGTATTTGTATAGAGTGGTTTGTTGGAATGGTGTGGTTTAGGGAGAAATGGAGTGTAGGTATTTATAGGGAAAGTTTTTGGAAGTTGGAAGGTGAGTGGGTGAAAAGAAAATAAATGTGGATGAATGTGATTGGGATGGAGTAAAGGTGAATGAATGGGGAAAATAAAAAATGGGGTGTAACGGTCGTGTCCCCAACGGTCACTAACGTCCACCTATTCTGAAGCTGTCACGCTCGTGACGGAAGGTGTTACGGGCGTCACATGCACTTGCGTGACGACCGTGATGGCTTGTGTGACGCTCGTCACACCAGTTAGCTTGCAACGGTCACTTACGTGGGTGCTTCATAATATGTTTTTATTATTTTATTGTTTTTATTTTGTTTTGATTATGTTTATTTTATTTTGCTATTGATATATTTTAGAAATACCATGCATGCTACTCTATTACACCATAGTGTAAATATATTTTTCTCTAATAGGCTATGTAGGCCGCATACAGTAAATATCATTATTGATAATTGTAGATATTGCATAGAAAAAAATAAAATAAAATAAACCAATAATGCAATAGCTTCATAAAATAACCATAATGTAACATTGGAAGATAAAGGCAAACATGCGAGAAAAAAAACAAATACTAAGATTAAAATAATGTTAAATGAAACTATAGATTCCCTAAAACTAAAACTAATTAACTAAAAACTCCTAGCCACTTGTAGGATCTTTGGCCGGAGGAGCAAATGAGTTAACACGGTTTAGCAACTCGTGGAATTGATTTGTCATACTGCTCATGTATCCCAGAAATTCATGTCCTATATTAGTTAGCTCTTTTCTGATGGCTTCTTGTTCTGACATCAAGGCTTGAATGGTGGTGTTATAATCAGTTCCGGGCATATGATGTCTAAGATCAGGTATTGCCGACTCTTCAGTCGGGATAGGATGAGGTGGAGAGTCAATATCATAATAACCAGATGGTGTCTGAGGGTCAGATTCAGCATAAGAATCTGGTCGTCACAAATCTCATAGTCTTGGATGGATTCAGTAGATCTAACAGGAGAAGGTATTCCATTCAGATTGTAGAGCCAATTATTTCGGTTATGAACACTAGTCCTCGGGCTAGGCAAGGTGAATTGGCAAAGAACTTGGTTGTTAATTATTAGCTCAAACTCTTCAGGTCCCAGATTTCTGATAAACAAAGTGTTGAAAAGGAAGGGTATACTCATAGGCGCAATGCCACAAAAAGGGCTCAAGTCAAGCATGGGTTGGCGTAATCCGATAGCATTACCAATCATGGTTATCAATCCGCCTATTTGAATTGGTGCTCGGTCATCTTGAATAAGGCGGTCAAAATTCGCCAACATATAAGTGGCACCATTCACTGGACGGTTCTGGGAAGCACAAAATATGATGAAGAGTTCATCACGTGAAACTGTGGTAATGTTTGATTTCTTCCCAAAAAGAGTGTGTGCTAGGATTTTATGGAAATAACGAAAGGTTGGGTTATGTATGTTTCCAGAAAGAAACTCATGCTCCTCAGGGTCGTCATTTCCCGTTAAACTTCCCCAAAAATGTTCAAGTTCTCTATATTCAAAAAGGTCTTCTTGGCTCATGGTAAATGTATCAAAAGAGGTAGGAAACCCTAAAAGGTTAGTGAAGTCTTGAATGTTAAATTGATACTCCATATTGAACATCCTGAACTGAATGAAACCTCTGCTTATTCCTTTTCCATGGCTGGGTAGATAGATCAGGGAGCTAAGGAACTCTAGAGTTAGCCTCCGGTAAGTGACAAATTGTCTTCGAATAGGAGTGGTTTCCCATCCTATTTGACTTAGCAGATACATGACACTCTCTCTTAGTCCAAGGGCAGTCATTTCCCAATCATCAGCATAGAAACTAGGTATCATCTCTCTTTCTGCTAGTTCTTCAAACTTTTGTTTCTGAGCTTTCCCTCTGAATTTGATACCCATACGATCAATTTGTCCCATCAGGTTAGTGTTAACTAAAGAAAAGAAAAACAAGAATTTAGTCAGGATTTGGCCAGATGCCGAAAGAAGAAAAGAAGAAAAGTTTTATAAAATAAAATAAATGAAGAATGAATACTAAATAAAATCAAAAGAATAATCAAAGAAAAGATAGTAAAAATTTGTGGGTTGTCTCCCACGAAGCGCTTTGTTTAATGTCGTAAGCTCGACATAAAACTAGTAAATGTTAATCTATAGATTTAGGAGACAATACGTCTAATTTCAGGACTTGCGAGTCTTCATTGTTTTCATCATAGTGATAATGTTTCAGACGCTGCCCGTTTACGATAAATGCTTCCATAGATTTGCCTTTAATTTCCACAGCTCCACTAGGGAAAACATTAGTAACTTGGAAAGGGCCTGACCATCTAGAGCGTAGTTTTCCTGGGAATAACTTAAGTCTAGAGTTAAACAATAGGACTATGTTGCCTTGTTTGAAAGTTTTCCTTGATATGCGCTTATCATGCCATTTTTTCGTTCTTTCCTTGTAGATTCTGGCATTTTCGTAAGCGTCTCGTCTAAGTTCCTCTAATTCGTTTATATCAAGGATTCGCTTTTCACCGGCGGCCTTATAGTTTAAATTTAAAATTTTAATAGCCCAATAGGCCTTATGTTCTAGCTCTACTGGGAGGTGGCAGGATTTACCATAAATAAGCTTAAATGGGGTTGTTCCTATGGGAGTTTTGTAAGCAGTTCGATATGCCCATAAAGCTTCGGGTAATTTTGATGACCAGTCTTTTCTTGACGCGACGACTGTTTTTTCCAATATCTGCTTAATTTCTTTGTTAGACACTTCCACTTGTCCACTGGTTTGAGGATGGTAAGGTGTCGCTACTCGATGTTTTACACCATACTTAAACAATAGTTTTTCGAGTATCTTAGATATGAAATGCGATCCACCATCACTGACTACTATTCTTGGGACACCAAATCTTGGAAAGATTATATTCTTAAAGAGTCTAGTTACTACTCGTGTGTCGTTTGTTGGAGAAGCTATAGCTTCAATCCATTTTGATACGTAGTCAACCGCTACGAGTATGTACTTGTTACCGAAAGAAGGTGGAAAAGCTCCCATGAAATCTATTCCCCACACGTCGAAAATCTCTACTTCCAAAATGCCTTTTTGTGGCATTTCGTCACGTCTAGATATGTTTCCTATGCGTTGGCATCTATCACATTTCTTGACAGCAGCATGCACATCCTTCCATATGTTTGGCCAATAAAGACCGGCTTGTAGGATTTTAGAACAGGTCTTGGATGTACTTGCGTGTCCACCATAAGGAGCGGAATGACAATGTTGGATTATACTTTCTATCTCTTCTTCAGGTATACACCGACGGAAAATACCATTGGGGCCTCTTTTGAAAAGTAAAGGGTCGTCCCAATAATAATGCTTTATGTCATGGAAGAATCGTTTCTTTTGTTGGTAGGATAAATCAAGTGGAACCATTCCGGCGGCTAAATAATTGACAAAGTCGGCGTACCATGGTGTAACGCATACAGCCAAGGTGGTCTCTACTTGTTCATCAACTCTATTTTCTTCCAAATTAGCTATAAGTTTATCGTACGAGAAGTCATCGTTGATCGATGTTCTTTCCGGTTCCAGATTTTCTAATCTAGAAAGGTGATCTGCCACTACGTTTTCAGTTCCTTTTTTATCTTTGATTTCCAAATCAAATTCTTGTAACAACAAGATCCACCTTAGGAGTCTAGGTTTAGCGTCCTTTTTTGTTAGGAGGTACTTAATGGCAGCGTGGTTAGTGTAAACGATTATTTTAGCTCCGACGAAGTAAGAACGAAATTTATCTAGTGCAAATACTACTGCTAGAAGTTCTTTCTCGGTCGTGGCGTAATTCATTTGCGCTTCATCTAGAGTTCTACTTGCATAATATATGACATGAAGTTTTTTATCCTTTCGTTGCCCTAAAACAGCGCCTACGACGTAGTCACTTGCGTCGCACATTATTTGGAATGGTTCATTCCAATCCGGAGTCTGCATTATGGGTGCGGAGATTATTGCTTGTTTAAGCGTTTGAAATGCTTCTAAACATTTATTGTCGAAGATGAATTCAGCATCTTTCATTAATAATCCGGTTAGAGGCTTAGTTATTTTAGAGAAATCTTTAATAAATCGTCGATAAAAACCGGCATATCCTAAGAAGCTTCGTACTTCTCTCACAGTTTCCGGAGGTTGAAGGTTTTCGATTACTTCTATTTTAGCTTTGTCTACTTCAATTCCTCTATTTGATATAATGTGTCCTAAAACAATTCCTTCTTGTACCATAAAGTGACATTTTTCCCAATTAAGTACTAGGTTTACTTTTACACATCGCTCTAGAACTCTTTCTAGGTTTTCCAGACATTCTTCGAAACTTTGCCCGCATAGGGAAAAGTCATCCATAAAGACTTCCATGATGTTTTCGAGAAAATCGGCGAATATTACCATCATGCACCTTTGGAAGGTTGCAGGAGTATTGCACAAGCCAAACGGCATTCGTCGATAAGCGAAGGTACCAAAAGGACATGTGAACGTTGTTTTTTATTGGTCATCAGGATGAATTGGTATTTGAAAGAAGCCTGAGTAACCGTCTAGATAGCAGAAATGAGAATGTTTGGCTAATCGTTCTAACATCTGGTCTATGAATGGTAAAGGAAAATGATCTTTTCGGGTTGCTTTGTTTAGCTTTCTATAATCAATGCACATTCTCCATCCCGATTCGATTCGTTTGGTTATAGTTTCTCCTTTTTCATTTTCGATAACTGTTATACCTCCTTTCTTTGGTACTACGTGTACAGGACTAACCCATTTGCTATCAGATATAGGATATATGATACCTGCCTCTAATAACTTCGTTACTTCCTTCTTCACTACCTCACTCAGGATCGGGTTTAGTCTCCTCTGATGTTCCCTAGAAGTTTTACAATCTTCTTCTAGAATGATGCGATGCATACAAATAGAAGGGCTTATCCCTTTAAGATCGGTGATGTTGTATCCTAGTGCGGTTGGATATTTTCTTAAGATATGTAGGAGTTTTTCGGTTTCGAGTTTTCCTAGGTCTGCATTAACTATCACTGGTCGTTCAAGTTCTGAGTCTAGGAATTCATATCTCAGATTTTTGGGAAGTGTTTTCAAGTCGAGGGTTGGTTTCTTAAGGCATTGCGTAGGATCCGGTGTTACTGCTAAGCATTGGTTCAGTCTGTCTTCTACATGATAGTCAGACGATTTGTCATTTTCTAATTTTGTTTCTTTTATGCATTCATCGATGATATCCATGAAATAACATGTGTCTTCTATTGCAGGTGGTTTCAAAAATTTGGAAAGAATGAATTCAATTTTCTCTTCTCCTACTTCGAAAGTGAGTCGTCCTCATTTTACGTCTATGATAGCACCGGCGGTTGCTAAGAATGGTCTTCCCAATATAATGGGGGTAACTTCATCTTCTCTTATGTCCATAATTATAAAATCGGTTGGGATGTAGAATTGACCTATGCGCACGGGAACGTTTTCAAGAATTCCTACGGGATATCTAACGGAACGATCTGCTAGTTGCACAGACATTTTAGTTGGTCTTAATTCTCCCATTTCAAGTCTCTTGCATATGGACAAGGGCAAAACACTGATACCGGCTCCTAAATCGCATAAAGCTTTGTCTATGACAAATTTTCCTATGTGACAGGGTATAGAGAAACTACCAGGATCTTTAAGTTTTGGAGGCATATTCTGGATTATAGCGCTACATTCAGCAGTGAGTGTAACGGTTTCGCTATCTTCAAGTTTCCTTTTACTAGAAAGAATTTCTTTTAAGAACTTAGCATATGAGGGCATCTGTGTAATAGCTTATGTGAAAGGAATGGTGATGTTTAATTGTTTCAGTAGGTCAACAAATTTTTTAAATTGGCCCGCGTCTTTGGTTTTAATTAGCCTCTGAGGATAAGGGATAAGTGGTTTGTAAGGCGGTGGAGGTACATAAGGTTCTTTCTTCTCTACGGTTTCCTTATTACTCTCTTCCTTTTCCTTAGGTTTACTTTCTTCCTCAGTTGGCTTTTTAGAGTTTTGGTTTTTAATTCTTGGATCAGATGGTCCTTCTACCTCTCTTCCACTTCTTAATATAATTGCATGAGCGTGGCTTTTCGGGTTAGGTTGGGGTTGTCCAGGAAATGTACCAGTTGGGGCAGCAGTAGGCGCTTGTTGTTGAGCTACTTGTGAGATTTGTGTTTCCAGCATTTTGTTATGGGTAGCCAGGGAATCTACTTTACTTGCTAGTTGTTTAATCTGTTCGTTAGTGTGTACATTCTGGTTTAAGAAATCTTTATTTGTTTGCTGTTGAGAAGCTATGAAGTTCTCCATCATGATTTCCAAGTTGGATTTCCTAGGAACGTTATTGTTAGGTGTAGATGGGGTCGGCTTTTGATATCCAGGTGGTATAGCTGGGGCTTGATTTGGAGCTTGACCTGGTGCGTATAAGGCATTGTTGCTCTTATATGAAAAATTAGGATGGTTCTTCCAGTTTGATTTATAGGTATGCGAGTAAGGATTTCCTTGTGCATAGTTCACCTGCTCTGCTTGGATTCCTGTTAGGAGTTGACAATCTGTAGGAGTGTGACCTTGGATTCAACAGACTTCGCAATTTTGAGTCACGGCAACCACGGTGGCTGGAGGTGATACATTTAAACTTTCAATTTTCTGGGCAAGAGCATCCACTTTCGCATTAACATGATCAAGGCTACTTATCTCGTACATGCCACTTTTCGTTTGAGGTTTTTCTACCATTGTTCGGTCGCTTCCCCACTGATAATGGTTTTGGGCCATGCTTTCGATAAGTTGATAAGCGTCAGCGTAAGGTTTATCCATAAGCGCACCACCTGCGGCGGCGTCTATTGTTAATCTTGTGTTGTATAAGAGACCATTATAGAAGGTGTGAATTACTAACCAGTCCTCTAAACCATGGTGTGGACAAAGTCTCATCATGTCTTTGTATCTTTCCCATGCTTCGAAAAGAGACTCGTTGTCTTTCTGTTTAAATCCATTTATCTGAGCTCTTAACATAGCTGTTTTGCTTGGAGGAAAATATCGGGCAAGAAAGACTTTCTTCAACTCATTCCATGTGGTGACTGAGTTGGAAGGAAGAGACTGAAGCCATCTTCTAGCTTTATCTCTTAACGAGAAAGGAAAAAGACGAAGTCGAATTGCCTCTGAAGTGACACCATTAGCTTTAACAGTATCAGCGTATTGAACAAATACGGATAAATGAAGGTTTGGATCCTCGGTAGGATTTCCAGAGAATTGATTCTGTTGTACTGATTGTAATAGCGAAGGTTTAAGTTCGAAGTTGTTTGCTTCGATTGCGGGTGGAGCAATATTCGAATGCGGCTCATCTTGTGATGGAGCGGCGTAATCTCGAAGAGCATGAGCTGGTTCTGCCATCTCGGGTATCGGCGAAGGAAGAAGATTTTTAAGATCAACAATTTCGATTGGAGGAAGATTGTTTGCAGTACGATACTCCCGAATTCATCGTAAGACTCGGAGATATCGTTCAACATCGTTGATTCGTAAGTAATACGGTTCGCCTTGTGAGCGAGTGTGTGGCATACAAATCAACGAAAGAAAGAAATAAAAATTGCCTTAGTCTCTACAGCGTAACGGAAGAGTTACGATATCGACTAAATAAAAGTCCCCGGCAACGGCGTTAAAAACTTGGTCGCGACTTTATGAGTCTATTGGGGTATTAACTGCAAGTGCACAGTCTAATCGCGTAGTAATAAAAGATATCGATCCCACAGGGACTTATGAATCAATATACCATTTTCTAAGGTTACTTCGTAAAGCTAAGGCGGATGATACTTTATTGATTAGGGGTAAAAAAGGTAAAACTAAAATAAGATCTAGATTAAATATCAAATAAGCGGATATCGGTATGCAGTTCGTCGTAATTAGGGAATCAAATCTTCGTTGGTTTCGTAGTTTTAAAATAAATCTTTTTAGTAGACACTATTGATTTAAAAGCCTTTTCTCAAACTCTCGCTCTGTTGAATAGACTATGACTTTATATTAACGTGCGCTGTCACTAATTAGTTAAGTCCAAAATCACTTTTTGAAAACACTAGAATCTATAGAAATAGATAGCAGTGCAGAGCATATATAAATTTAAACAATAAAATTAAAGAACCTGTAAAATTAATAGAAGTCTTGATTATTCCTAGCTTCGATGCTTGAACTCTCCACCACAAACCGGTTGGATTTGTTCTTACAATCTTCGATCGGACAAGAAAATAAAAACGAAGGAATAAAATACTATGATCTAACGTAAGGTTAGATCCAGTAAAAAGTGTAAGAACAAAAATTGTTCTACAACAAATTCCTTGATTTTGATGATAACAAAGGATGAAACCAAAAATGGCACCCTAACGAAAAGTTTCTAAGTGTGCAGGGTTCTAAAGAAAGAAGGAAGAGATCTGATGATGTCATCAGATACATAACCAGATCAGATACAAATTATCAGAAGATAAGAAGCATCTGAAGTAGAAACACGTTCAAGAAAGTCTAACTCTGAGCAAAACAGTAAAGTATCAGAAGCATCTGAACAAGAAGTAAGCTCTAGAATTTCTGACTCTGATCAACGCTATCTCTAAACTCCAGAACTTATCAGCGCTATCTGAAGAATCCATCAGAATCCAAAAGAGATCAACATCAGAAGCAAGACTCCAAGATTCTCAGATACACGAAGACTCTGATTATGGAATTGCTAATTATGAAAGAGTAACGTTAAAGTCAAGTAAAGTTTTGCAAATGGATTTCCTAATACAGAAAGAGACGTTAATCTCCAATTTCAATAAAGAAGATACTATATGTGGTAAGTAGTCATTTCAAGGAGAGAAAGTTATCCTGCAGAAGCTATTTAAGTGATGGCGTAAATTCATTTTAATATCCACCAGTTTCAACCACTACTTCTCTTCTATATAAAGGACTGCAAATCAACATTGAGCACAGAACACATACAAGGAAAAAGATACTGAAACATCAACGCTCAAGAAAACACTCTTGCTCTCTAAATCTTCACGAAGCTTTTGCTTATAACGTGAATCACTTTGTTCTTACTATTGTAATACTTGCTTATCTTAGAAGCACTCTAGATTACATAAATCTTTTATCTATTGTTTGTTTATTTCCTCAAGTGACTCTGTGTAGTCTGTATACTTGAGAGGACTAAGAGATCTTTCTCTTAGACGTTGTTTGTAATCTTTCAAGATTAGTGGATTAAGTCCTTGTTGAAGGCGAAATCACCTCGGCCGGGTGGACTGGAGTAGCTTTGTGTTATAAGCGAACCAGTATAAAATCATTGTGTGGTTTTCATTTTGAAAAAGCGCTTATTTTTCCAAACAATTCAAACCCCCCCTTTCTTGTTTTTCTCACCTTCAATTGGTATCAGAGCTCCGGCTCTGTTATTGATTTTCTAATCAAACACTTAACAGTGTAGAGAGATCCAGTACGAGAAAAACTATGGCCCACTCAAATGAAAAAGATAGTTACAATGCTAAGCCTCCTGTTTTTGATGGAGAGAAGTTTGACTACTGGAAAGATAGAATTGAAAGTTTCTTTCTGGGTTATGATGCTGACCTCTGGGACATTGTCACAGATGGATACACACCTCCAGTCTTAGAAAATGGAGCTGAAGTTCCCAGAAATAAGATGTCAGAAGATCAGAAACGTGTCTTCAAAAATCACCACAAGGCCAGAACCATACTTCTCAATGCTATATCGTACAACGAATATGAAAAGATCACCAACAGAGAGACAGCCAAAGATATACTTGACTCTCTGAAGATGACTCATGAAGGAAACTCTCAGGTCAAAGAGACAAAGGCTCTGGCGCTTATCCAGAAGTATGAAGCCTTCAAAATGGAAGATGACGAAGCTATAGAGGCTATGTTCTCTAGATTCCAAACTCTTATTGCAGGTCTGAAGGTTCTAGACAAAGGATATACAACTGCAGATCACGTCAAAAAGATGGTCAGAAGTCTGCCAAAGAAATGGAGACCTATGGTTACTGCTCTGAAACTGTCAAAGGATCTGAACAATATCAGCCTTGAAGAACTTGTCAGTTCCCTCAGAAGCCATGAGATAGAACTAGAGGAAGATGAGCCTCAGAAAAGGAACAAGTCTGTAGCATTAAAGTCCAGACCTGAAAGACGCAAACCTGACAGAACCAAAGCTCTCCAGGCAGAAACTGAAGATGCTGACGACTCTGAACCAGAAGATTCTGATGATGAAGAAGAATTGTCCCTACTAACCAGAAGAGTTAAGCAACTCTGGAAAAAGAGGAACAACAACTTCAGAAGACCAAGACCTAGAGGGGATCGATCAGAATCAACTTCAAAAGGTAAATCTAACAAAGATATTACCTGTTATGAATGTAAAGAAACAGGTCATTACAGGAATGAATGTCCCAAGCTAAAGAAAGACAACTCTAGAAAAGAAAGCTTCAAGAAAAATACCTTCAGGACAAAGAAAGGACTGATGGCTACCTGGGATGATAGTGAATCTGGATCATCAGAATCTGACTCTGATGAACAGGCCAACGTGGCACTTATGGCTACCACATCCAGGAGTAGCTCAGATGAAGAATCTGAAGAGGTATTTTCTGAACTTTCTCGATCTGATCTAGAATCTTGTTTGTCAGAAACTCTTAGCTCATATCAGAAATTAAAACAAAAGTTTAAAAACATTAAAGGCTGTCTTAAAGTAAAATTTGAAGAATGTAGTGAACTTGAGATGACAATTCTAGTACGAGAAGATACTATTAGATCTTTAACATTAGAAAGAGATGGAGCAAAGAGAAAAAGCTTAGAATTAGAAGAAGCGTTGTCTCAAGCACCACAAACTTCAAATAAAATAATTTATAAATACGAAGAAGCCTTTCAAGAATTTCTGAAAAATGGGATAGATAGGAGTATTATGGCATCCATGATTTATGGAGTAAGTCAGAACAATAAAAAGGGAATTGGGTATGATTCTAAGGAAGATAAAACTTCTACCAGTGACCAACTTAAGTCTCCCTTTTCATATCACTATACACACACACAAGAACAAAAATTTAAAAATGCTAGAAAACCCAAAGTTATAAGAAACTCTGGGAAAACTAATCTGAAAGGACCCAAGAGATTCTGGGTACCAAAGGATAAGATTGTCTATGTTGCAGATATCCTATGCAGCAAAGTTCAGACACCAGTCATGGTACCTGGACTCTGGATGCTCGCGACACATGACGGGAAGAAAGTCTATGTTCCAAAGTCTGGAACTTAAAGACGCTGGATTTGTAGGCTTCGGAGGAGATCGGAAAGGAAGGATCAGAGGCTCCGGAACTATTGGTAATGGTACTCTTCCCTCTATATCTGATGTTCTTTATGTAGAAGGATTAATGCATAACTTATTATCCATAAGTCAATTAAGTGATAACGGTTATGATGTAATCTTTAATCAAAAAACATGTAAAGCCATTAATCAAAACGATGGCTCTGTCCTTTTCACAGGCAAGAGGAAAAACAACATTTATAAAATTAATCTTTCTGATTTAAAAGAACAAAATGTTAAATGTCTGATGTCGGTTCACGAAGAGCAATGGGTATGGCATAGACGCTTGGGCCACATTAGCATGAGGAAACTTTCTCAGCTAACTAAACTCGAGTTAGTCAGAGGCCTACCTAAACTGAAGTTTTCTTCAGATGCTCTGTGTGAAGCATGTCAGAAAGGAAAATTTTCAAAAACATCCTTTAAAAAGAAAAATGTTGTTTCTACCTCTAAGCCTCTGGAACTTCTTCACATTGACTTATTTGGTCCTGTGAAAACAGCATCAGTCAATGGAAAGAAGTATGGACTAGTCATTGTTGATGATTACAGTCGCTGGACATGGGTAAAATTCCTAAAGCACAAGAGTGAGTCTCACTCTGTATTCACTAGTTTCTGCTCCAAAGTGCAAAAAGAATTTGATGCTAAAATTGTTAGAGTCAGAAGTGATCATGGTGGAGAATTTGAAAACAAAGATTTTGAAGAATTATTTGACTCTAATGGAATATCCTATGATTTCTCCTGCCCTAGAACTCCACAACAAAATGGAGTTGTAGAGAGGAAGAATAGGACACTCCAAGAGATGGCCAGAACCATGATCAATGAAACTAATGTGGCAAAGCATTTTTGGGCAGAAGCTGTAAATACAGCGTGTTACATTCAGAATAGAATCTCTATAAGACCCATTCTGGAAAAGACTCCCTATGAACTGTGTAAAGGAAGAAAACCAAACATTTCATATTTTCATCCTTTTGGATGTTCTTGCTTTATTTTAAACACTAAAGAACATCTGAACAAGTTTGATTCCAAAGCACAGAAAGGTATTATGTTAGGATACTCAGAACGCTCTAAAGGCTACAGAGTATACAACACAGAAACCAAAATTGTGGAAGAATCAATTCATGTCAGATTTGATGATAAGCTTGACCCTGAAAAGTCAAAGCTAGTTGAAAATTTTGCAGATTTAGAAATCACTCTTGCAGGATCTGATAAAATTCCAGAAGCAACTGCCATTCAGAACTCTGAAGAAATTAAATCCCCAAAAATCCCAAAGAAAGTCAAAAGTCGTATCAACATATCTGAAGATTTGATTCTGGGAAACAAGGACGAACCTGTCAGAACCAGATCTACCTTCAGGACCTCTGAAGATACTCCTCTGGGACTAGTGTCTCTGATTGAGCCTATGTCCTGTGATGAAGCACTTCAAGATAACGACTGGGTTTCAGCCATGCAAGAAGAATTAGATCAATTCACAAAGAATGATGTCTGGGATCTTGTTCCAAAGCCCAGAGGCACTCATGTTATTGGAACCAGATGGGTATTCAGAAACAAGCTGAATGAGAAAGGAGAAGTCGTCAGAAACAAAGCTCGACTGGTAGCTCAAGGTTATAGTCAACAAGAAGGTATTGATTATAATGAAACTTTTGCTCCAGTCGCAAGGTTAGAATCTATTCGTCTTCTTGTATCTTTTGCTATTAACCATTCTATTAAATTATATCAAATGGATGTCAAGAGTGCATTCCTTAATGGTTATATATCAGAAGAAGTGTATGTCAACCAACCTCCAGGTTTTGAAAATCCAAACTTTCCAGAACATGTTTTTAAACTTAAAAAATCTTTATATGGACTTAAACAAGCTCCCAGAGCTTGGTATGAACGTTTAAGCAATTTTCTTCTGGAACACAATTTTATCAGAGGGAAAGTTGACTCCACACTTTTCTGTAAGAACCTTAACAATGATCTCATGATATGCCAGATATACGTTGATGACATTATTTTTGGTTCAGTTAACGCCTCGGTTTGTCAAGAATTCTCTAAGTTAATGCAGGCAGAATTTGAAATGAGTCTAATGCAAGAACTAAAGTTCTTTCTGGGAATTCAAATTAACCAAACTTCAGAAGTTACATATGTTCATCAAAGCAAATATATTAAAGATGTTCTGAAGAAATTTGACATGGCTAACTGCAACTCTGCAAAAACTCCAATGCATCCAACATGCATTCTTGAAAAAGAAGAAGTAAGCTCAAATGTTTGTCAGAAGCTCTATCGAGGTATGATAGGCTCTCTTCTCTATCTGACTGCTACTCGTCCTGATATTCTCTTTAGTGTCTGTCTCTGTGCCAGATTCCAATCAGATCCTAGAGAATCTCATTTAACAGCAGTTAAGAGAATTCTTAAGTATCTGAAAGGAACTCCTAACCTGGGCCTGATGTATAAGAAAACATCAGAGTATAGACTTTCTGGTTACTGTGATGCAGATTATGCAGGAGATAGACTAGAACGAAAAAGCACATCTGGAAATTGTCAGCTTCTGGGAAACAATCTAATCTCCTGGGCTAGCAAAAGACAGTCAACTATCGCTCTATCAACTGCAGAAACAGAATATATCTCAGCATCACTGTGCACAACTCAGATGCTCTGGATGAAGCATCAGTTAGAAGATCTGCAAATTTTTGAGAGTAACATCCCTATCTTCTGTGATAATACTGCTGCCATTTGTCTAAGTAAGAATCCCATTCTACATTCCAGAGCTAAACACATTGAAATAAAACATCATTTTATCAGAGACTATGTTCAGAAATGGATAGTAACATTGAAGTTCATTGATACAGATCATCAATGGGCAGATATCTTTACTAAGCCTCTAGCTGAAGATAGATTTCTTTTTATCTTAGAAAATCTGAACATTCAAAATTGTCCAGAATGAAGTGTGGCTCTGAAAATGTAAAATGAGACTCTGACACAAACAAATGTGGTTCTGCCTCTGACTCTGATACTTCTACCAAGTTAAGAAGATATCTGAGTTAGAAATCTCCAGGAACCAATCCTTTGGTATTCCTGAAGATCAGATACATCAACACGTGGAGCACTTAGCGTCCAACCCTAGAACTTCTAGACAGCTGTCCAGAAGAAAATCAAAGGGAAACGTTTGAGATCTCCTCGAGCAGTGTGCATACTGTTGGGATTAGACATTCATTAATTAGCCTTAATCATTTCTCCCCCAAGCGTGCTTACTTGAGCTTTGTGCTAACGCAATATTGTGTGTCGTTTTGCATGTGTTTTAACTTAGGGTATTTAAACACTTTTCTCACTTTTCACACACTTATCACTCTCACTCACTCTCAAACCCTCTCTAAAACCCTAAACCTCTCTGAAGCATTTCTGCAAACTGCAAACTCTTCATCTTCTTCCTCAACTATGGATGCTCAACAACAAGAAGTTTTCAACTTCTCTCAACAAATGGAATCCACCACCACTGCCCAAACTTCAAGCATTTCAACTCCAATGGTTACAGGCGTTTCCACTACCCCAGTATACAAAGAACCCCATATCCTTGATCGTTTACCTCACATCAACCTAGCAACTCCCTTTGAGGGATTGGATGTGTTATGTGAAACACTGGTGGATTTTGACAACTTGAGAAGAAATGGAGTTGATCTTACTGAAGAACTTCATCAACAAGGTTGGGGAAACTACTTCCAAAGGCTCTATGGCCCTGTTTACCCACTTCTCGTCAAGGAGTTCTGGAGATTTGCAGATGCTGATGACCATTTCATCGTCTCCTTTGTTTTGGGGGTAAAGATAGTAATTATTGAAGAGTCAATTGCTTCTTTGTTAAACATGGAGAAAGATGGAGGAAAAAGGATTTACAACATCAACCCTAGATCAAGGCGCGTTGCTGAAGTAATCAATCCAACCATCTTCAAACCCAACACTGAAGGAAATCCTTCAAAGAACAAAGAGCTGCATCAGAACCTCGGAGTGTGGCTCAAGATCATTCTGGGAACTATTCACCACCGCCCAGCCTCAAACTCCTCTGATTACATCAATGCAGATCAGAAGTGCATTCTGTATTGCATTCACAAGGGTGTGAAGATCTGCCTTCCTGCACTACTCTTCAGATACCTAAGAGACTCTGTCAGGGAGACCAGAAACAACATGAAGCCCAGATCCTACATCCCTCTGGGAAGATTGTTATCTAATGTTTTCATCGAGAATGGGCTGGTAGATCATCTGGAGAAGGCCAAGCTGATGCTAGATCTGGCAATAGACACTGGGAAGCCTCTGAACGCCAGAAATCTCAAGAGTATGGGAATAATAAAGAAGATTCAAGTCAGACCCACGCTGGACACATCCTGGGATTCCTTGAAAGATCAGAGGAAGCTGCCTCATGGTCTTGCTAGGTTCTACAAGAATGAACCCAGAGATGCGGTTGCTATCTATCTTAATCGTCTACTGGATGAAGGTGTTGACATCTCTGACTTCAGCCTCGACGATTGTCTAGATTCAGAAGAAGACTTCGTCAGGTACAAGAGAGGTCTCTCTAAGAAGAAGATAACATCACAGGCAAAGAAGGAAAGACTTGGAGAATCTTCTGGAAGCAGATCTCCAGCTCCTCTGCAAATTTCTACTGGTACGTCTGTTCCTCCTATTTCCTCTGCACCTCTGATGGTTTCCTCTACTCCTTCCTCTAATCCTCTCCCAACACCACCCATTTATACAACCTCTGAAATCCCACCTTCTATAACCAGGACCTCACAACCTTCACCAATTTTAAATATCGCCCATACATTCATACCTCCTTCTGAACCTGAACAAATGAACCAAAGCACTTCCTCTTCATCATCTTCAGAACCAGAATCACCACCATACCTTCAAATCTCCTCTGACCAAGAATACTCTGACCCTGACTCCCCAACCTTAGCCCAAATTCAGGCTCAAAACCTTGCTTCACAACAACAAACACAAACACAATCTGAAGCAACTTCACCTCCACCAGAACAAACAACCAACATTACTTCTGAAGACCAACCCTCTGAAACTTAACCCTCTGACCTTCACACCTCTGATATCACACCTTCAAACATCTCCGCAGAATCTGAACCATTAGACTTAAACCCTCTTTACGCTTCACCCCAAAGATCTGAACCTCAACCTGAAACAGAATCTGAACCTCTCACCTTAAATCTCAACCCTCCAACATCTCAACCTCATACCTCTGAACCTGACCCTTCTATACCTACCTTTGAGGAAGCCATCATGCTCGTCGCAGGGGCTTCAGTACAAAAGGTCAAGTCTCTGACCACTAACTCTGAAGTCAGTGATTATCCTGACTCTGTAAGGACACACTGGAACAGAGTCATTGGCTGGATGACCTCTGAGGCTTTTAGACTGAAGAACATCTCTGAACAAGTCAGAAATGGCTACATCAGAGATGCTGAGGCAAGACTTCAGGAAAGACTTGCAAGAGAAGCTAAAGCCAGAAGGCTGGAAGAAGAGAGATTAGCAAGAGAAGCTGAAGAAGAGGCTAGAAGGATGGAAGAAGAAAGAGCAAGAGAAGCTGAAATTCTAAGGATAAAGGAAGCTGAAGCACAAGCTGCTGCTGAAGCTGAAGCGCTGGCTGCTGCTGAAGCACAGCAGGCTCTAACTCAGGGGGAGTCTTCTTCTTCTGTTATCCCTATGGTTCTCCAGACGCTGAAAGAACTTAAGCAAGATCAGAATGAACTCCGTGCCAGAATGGATAAACAAGACACTGTCAACGACAACATTCAGAACATGCTGGCTATGTTGCTTCAGAGAATGCCTCCGCCTCCGAACCCCTAGGCACTTAGGATATTTTTTGCTTGCCTGTTGTTTTGTTTGCTTTCTCTGATTCTGATGTTTTCCTGTTCTTGTTGCCTTTGTGCTTTTATCTGAATACAATGTTTTTCTCTTAAATTCCTTATTTTTGCTATGTCTTTTTGATTCTGACAAAAAGGGGGAGAAGTCATTAATAGCTCTGATGAAAATATTGTCTAAATACCTTAAGCATTCTGCAACATATTTTTCTTAAAAACAAATTTATCTAACCTGGACTTAAGAAATTGCAGAAGGTATCAAGAAACCTCTTTACTTAGAAGCTCTGGTAAGAACTTCTGAACTCCCTAGCACTATCTCAGGGGGAGCTCTTATCTATCTGATCTGATATTATTCATGTTTCATCTGCTAATTAAGATTGTTTTGTCATCATCAAAAAGGGGGAGATTGTAAGAACAAAAATTGTTCTACAACAGATTCCTTGATTTTGATGATAACAAAGGATGAAACCAAAAATGGCACCCTAACGAAAAGTTTCTAAGTGTGCGGGGTTCTAAAGAAAGAAGGAAGAGATCTGATGATGTCATCAGATACATAACCAGATAAGATACAAATTATCAGAAGATAAGAAGCATCTGAAGTAGAAACACGTTCAAGAAAGTCTAACTCTGAGCAAAACAGCAAAGTATCAGAAGCATCTGAACAAGAAGTAAGCTCTAGAATTTCTGACTCTGATCAATGCTATCTCTAAACTCCAAAACTTATCAGCGCTATCTGAAGAATCCATCAGAATCCAAAAGAGATCAACATCAGAAGCAAGACTCCAAGATTCTCAGATACACGAAGACTCTGATTATGGAATTGCTAATTATGAAAGAGTAACGTTAAAGTCAAGTAAAGTTTTGCAAATGGATTTCCTAATATAGAAAGAGACGTTAATCTCCAATTTCAATAAAGAAGATACTATATGTGGTAAGTAGTCATTTCAAGGAGAGAAAGTTATCCTGCAGAAGCTATTTAAGTGATGGCGTAAATTCATTTTAATATCCACCAGTTTCAACCACTACTTCTCTTCTATATAAAGGACTGCAAATCAACATTCAGCACAGAACACATACAAGGAAAAAGATACTGAAACATCAACGCTCAAGAAAACACTCTTGCTCTCTAAATCTTCATGAAGCTTTTGCTTATAACGTGAATCACTTTGTTCTTACTATTGTAATACTTGCTTATCTTAGAAGCACTCTAGATTACATAAATCTTTTATCTATTGTTTGTTTATTTCCTCAAGTGACTCTGTGTAGTCTGTATACTTGAGAGGACTAAGAGATCTTTCTCTTAGACGTTGTTTGTAATCTTTCAAGATTAGTGGATTAAGTCCTTGTTGAAGGCGAAATCACCTCGGCCGGGTGGACTGGAGTAGCTTTGTGTTATAAGCGAACCAGTATAAAATCATTGTGTGGTTTTCATTTTGAAAAAGCGCTTATTTTTCCAAACAATTCAAACCCCCCCTTTCTTGTTTTTCTCACCTTCAAAAAGTACACAATAGTTTCCGGTGTAGAAACTATTGTGAGAAAATTAATTGAATGCTTTAAAATTTGCTGGAAAAGGAAAAGAAATAAAAATTGCTAGGAAAGTAAAGTGCTGGAAAATAAGAAAAACAGTAAAAATAATGTGGTGCCGAAAACTGGAAATTTGAGCGAGAGCGGCAGGGTTCCACAATTGGTCCTATTTATATTAATTTACCAAGTGACCGTTTCTTCCATTCAGTAGGTTTCCTCACGTCAACTAGTCAAGCGAAGAAAGAGGAAGAGCGTGCTTCTATTACGCGTCAAACCCAAAAATATAGGAATGGGGGTGTGACGTTCGTCACACCATGTGTTACGTTCGTAACACAAAGCAGGGGGGCGTGACGCTCGTCACACCTTGTGTGGCGGTCGTCACAGCTTCAGCGCTTCTAGTTGATAGTTGTGGGCTGGGCTTTATTGAAAATTGCTTCTTATCATCTTTTCGCACCTCCTTTTCTTCTTTTTCACGTATGCTTCAAATAATGTTGCCTGGAATAAATAGAAGGTAAATACCAAGTAATATCGAATAATATAAAATAAATCGAAACAAATAATAATATAATTTAATTAAATCGAGTCCAAAAATGTGATATTATTTCATGTTATCAGCCATATGAACATGGACTTACAAAAGAGGACACCAACTGTGTTAAAGGAGGGTGGGAAGTGTGTTCAACGTCCTAGCAATAGGTGTCGCAGCTCGCTGAATCGAGTCTTAGGCAGTTACCTCTTTGCAATAGAACGGACTGACATGCCACAAGATCGGAGACGCACGGAAGGTCTAAAAGTGAGGAAGCTCTGATCTAGAGTTGTCATGCAATATGGACCTATGTGTTAGGATTTATAAAGGGGAACATTTACCTAATGTTAGCATGCAAAGAATAAGGGAATTCTACCTATGTTATCATACAAAGGGTTCTACTTAATGGGTGCTACCTAAACGGAACAAGAGTCGACGGATGGAGCGCGGATAAGAGTTACGGATAAGGGTAGATGGTGATGCCAGAGGCAATCGACTTACAGGTAGATGGCGATGCCTGAGGCAATCGACTTACAAGAGGATGGATGAATGCGTGCTGGTTCTGTTAAGTTTTGAAAATGATTACTCGACGTTGGATCGAGCTTTTGATCTTATTTTGAAATGGTTATCGAATGCTCGTTTTAATTCTTGTATTAACAGGTGACTAATGAAATAAAGAAATAAATATTATACATTTTATGAGAGAGGGGTACATTTGTTATGAATGGGGATTGTTCATGGCAAACAAACAATAAGAATATATGCCTAATACATCGTACAAGTAGGCAACAGTTATCAATCAGATCGGATAAATAAACAATATATAATCAAACCAAAGAATTAAATAATGGAGCATTTAAACAATGCATGGGAGTATGAACATGTTAAATAATCAAGCAATAGAAAGCATGAATGAGAGAAACAAGTATAAAAGATAACAGATGAATCAAACAGATGAAAATATGCACACGGAGGATCCACTGAATAATTTAATCAGGACATGAGGTAAGGACCAAATAAAATCAAGGTAAAAGGCCTCTAATACATGGCATATGAGATGAACGAGGGAGGATCAAAAGATCTCTTCAATTGCCATAAGCAATCCTTAAGTCAAACATCGATCATAAAGAAGTCAACTGAAAATTCAAGTCAACTTAAAAATATAACAAATAAATAGAAAATTAATCAAGAAAATTATGAAAAATTAAAATAAATAAGGTGGGGTCAGGACATCATCATCCCCCAAAAATATTTTTAAAATAATGAAAATTGACACGTGAATTAATTAAAACAAAACATAGGTCAAACCAAAAGTCAATTAATAAGACGAGGTTAGAAATAAATCCAGAATAAATAGTAAATTCATCAAGAAAATTATGAAAAATTAAACTAAATAAGGTGGGGTCAGGGCATCATCATCCCCCAAAAAGATTTTAAAAATAATGAAAATTGGTACGTGAATTAATTAAAATAAAACAGAAGTCAAATTAAAAGTCCACCAACCAAACTAGGTCAAAAATAAATCCAAAGTAAATTGAAAATGTGAAATAAAATTCCAAGAAAAGGTCATTTTGATCATGAGACAGTGGTTAACCTTCATCTCAAAAATCAAATGCTAACAATAATTTGAAGTCATAAAATAAAATCAATTAAAAAAGTGTGTTAAAATGGACCATTTAGAATAAATAATTAAAATAAAATATTAATATTAAAAAAATACGAAAATAAAAATTATATAAAATTAAACAAAACGTTAAGAAAAGTGAAAAATATTTTTGGGTAACTTTATGGACGAAGAAAATATTTTAAATAAGAAAACGAAATATGAAAATGGAAGGATTAATGGTGATGGACATGGTAAGCAAGCGTAGATATATCAAAACATGGTCATGGAAGAGATGATTACATAATGGAAAATAGAAGTGGAATGGAATCTGATATGTGATGAAGCTTTGCCTCCTTTCCACGAAATTCCAATGCTCCTTTAGGGTTAGGGTTTCAGCTTCTTAAATAGGGTGGATTAGGTGTTCTCATGGGCTTTTTAATAAGTGATTTATCCATAAGAATAAAAGTGTGAAGTGAGGTGTAAAATGTTGTTATTTTGGACCAAACATAAGTGGATGGATGTCCAATGCATGGCCAAAAGAGGTAAAAAACGTGACTGGTTTGTGTAGCATGCTTAGAAAATCTGATTGGGCCAGCCAGGCCCAAAATCTGCCTAGAAAATCAAGTCATGGTGCCCACTTTAAATGAATGTATCTCTCAAACCATGGATCCAAATGAGATGATTCCAAAAGGATGTGAAAGAGGAAATGGCAAGGTACAATTGCTGTGAAGAAAGTATTTTCAAATAATGCCTTGAAGTGCAAGAAAACTGGCCAAGAACTCTTGACAAATTTTGAAGATTTCGGACTTAGAAATTTTTCTAAGTGTCCTAAAAAAATGTCTCACTTTAACTAAGCATAACTTTCTCAATTCTAACCCAAATGGAGTAAACTTTATATCTCTAGAAATCTTGGAACAAGAGGAACAACTTTCATGTTGGAAAAATTTTTAATGGAGCTTTTATCTTGATAAAAAATAGGCTTAAAGTGAGTGCAACGATCATGAAAACTTGCCCTAAATGGAAGGTCAACCATTTCCAAATTAAGTAACTTTTCCAATTCCTGATTAAATGATGAATCCATAATCCAACCTTGATCAAATTTCACATGTAGGATCCCCTAGGCATGGATTTTGAGATTCTACTCTCAAAATGTCAGGAGTTGACTTTTCTGGCCCCATAGTTGACTTTTCCCAAACTGTCTGATTCTTGATTCCATTGATCAATTGAAGCACTTCTATCTCAAATAAAGAGATGATTTTTTGTATGTAGACCCTTGAGGACATACGGAAGGCCATGGAAAATAGTTTCACCCAAAGAATCATAAATAAACTGATTTTATACCAAACCCTAGTTTTAGGGCAAAATGATCAGGAACTGATTACACTGATTGGCAATGGATCTTTCTGAGATAATTGTGAATCTTCCTAGGCCAAGATGCCTCTCTAATCATGACATGGATGAACTCCTCTACTTCCAACCAAACATTTCCTGTTGCAGGTAGCCATGAAACCCTAATTTCTGATTAAATCTGGATGAACACTCTGATAGCTTTGAATCCTTCACTGATGAACTGAGGACCATAATAAGATACTTGGACCCCCCGGAGACCCTTGAGACTTGTATACTTAGAAAATGAAGTCCAATTCTCAATCTTGCTTTGTGTGGGCTCCTTCTGTTAAGGAGTGATCGATCAAAACCTGATCTCCATGTCACTAATGCAGTATGCAATGAGTATGACCTAATATGATGCTAATGAAGTGTAAAACATAATCTCATGCTTCCAGGAAAAATGAAGGGTAAATTTTGGGGTATTACACGGTGAGATTAAATATAACAAGGAAAGACGGTCTAAGAAAGAATAGGCACAAGAATTCAGGAATATATCAATTTCCACCAGAATAATACACACAATCAAGATATATGATCAAATGGAGGTTGTTACATCACATAATGAGTAATATTATGACACTTGTCCATAAGAAGAAAATTTTGGACTCCCAAAAACCTTAGAATATGTCTCTAAAGAGGGTTAAATGTCATGATTAAGGTACACACTCTGCAAAAACCTAAAAAATACATTCATCCTTGCGTTATTAAGTCATTGACTTAGGCATTATGTGTTTGCAGGTATCACCGATTCATTTTCTTACATGGAGAAAAACATTGACAAATGAAGCATAATTAGAATTTGTCATTCTATCAAAGTTAGATCTATCCTCAAGATATATTAGATCCAAATCGGATCACTAACTTCTTCTATGGGAAACATTCTATCCAACGTTTTATTTCCCTTAATTATGTAACAAATGGCATATTCCAGTTCACATATATGCTTCACGATCAAGGATTTATGATCATAACATCGTTATAACTCAACTCTAGCTCGTGTCCAAAAACTTCATCTCATATGGTTATTGAATCAGTGGGATGATGTATCTACTAAGGCTTACACTAACAAAAAATATACAGCAACTGTGAAGATATACCTATAAACCCATACTTCAAAAGCGAAAGAGATGTCATTCAATTGTTTGTTATTGTTGATAATCACTACTCACCCCCCAATGAGTTATTATTTTCTCTCGCAAAGGAATTAACTCTTTAGAAGAACTCAAACGACCGAGAGACCCCATATTTTATTTTACGATGAAGAACTAGTTAATTTCATATGGAACCACCACATACCCATCCTTATAAGGGTTGCAATGGTTGCCCATGTTGTTCGGTGTGTGATGGTAGAAAAAGGAAGTTTGTGTGATATCATTTACACTGAGCCGTACGAGAAATAAGGTATACATCCAATTATGCAACCATATTACGGGGGGGGGGGGGGGGGAGGTTTTGATGAGACAATCATGAGACCTTTGAGATATGTTTAGCTCATGGTGGACTTTGGGACCAGTGAAGAGATGATAATAATTAGGGTGAAGTTCCTAATCATTAAATATGCTTTGGTTATAATAATATCATTATCAAGTAGTTCACGAGATAAATCTGTGTGTTAGCTTCCCAAAGCTTTGAACGGCGTCTCATTTGGATTTACGGAACAAAAGTTGTACATAAAATTGTCGAACAATGCAACAAAAGACAAAAGACACATTGTAGCAGCCAGAGGTAGATGCCTATGCTTACAGGTCAAGAATGGGAAATTCTGCCAGCTAGAGGTAAATGCATACCTCGTGTAGATTGACTCTTACTGCAGTATTTTGCCATTAATCACGTTTTAACGTATTTTGAAAATAATTTAATGATGATAAACCATCCAAATACTTCTTAACACAAAAACGACTTATTTCAACCATCTATTTTCTCATATTAAAATCCCACTCTTATTAAGCCCAAATTCTACCAATTAACATATCAATTCAATCACCAATTCATCAATTCACATCACTAAAACATTCAACATTTCAACAATGGTGGAAAACAGACATACATACATTGCAGAATTTTAGACATCAATTCATACGAATTCATACCAATATAATCAGGAGGATATTATTCCTCAAGAACACACATAGAAATCATCAAAATTATCTTCCTTATTGGAAGTTAAGGACTCCTCTACCCTACCCCTAAGGCATAATCTCTTATTTAAAGTTATTCTCCCCCTTACCTTAGATCTCCATAAATTGATGTTGAATTGGACATCTTCTATGAGTTCCCTCTTCAAATTCCTAGCTTTTTCTCTTTCTCTCATTTTTGCCTATTTTCTAGGTATGTCTGATGATTTCTCTAAAACCTACCTTTCTCCTACCTTTTAGAATACAAAAAGTAAAAAACTGAAATACCAAAAAGCTAAGCCCAATTGGTTGTGGTCCCACATTTTTACTCATATAACTCATCAACATCACCTTTGCGCATCACACCACACAAGGCTTCCTCTTCATCATCTTCACGCCATTCATCATCACCATCATCACTTAACACATATCCCATGCAAGACTGAGCGACCAAATGAGAACAAGGACATGTGAGTTTTCAACATTGACATACCATAACATCAGCCCATAGCAACCTACCAAGCCAACACCACTCAACATACACACACATATCAGCATAACAAATGTCACTAACCTTATATCATCATTAAGTCAAATTTGAAAAAAAGAGAACAAAAAGAGCAGCAAACATGTGCAGCCAACATCGTACCAACGCACCATATCATTCAACATGAAACTAATGATATCATCCATCATTAACATGTGACATACATCTACATCAACTTTAATTGAATTAAAACAAGTAAAGAAAATCAAATTAACAAATTACACAAGAAGATACGCGTGAACCATCTCAACATACTCCATACCATCAAAGTTTATCAACATGCATCAAACTAACACAAAAACTCAACAAACTTTTCATCTCAAATGAATCTCAGTTTTCCCTCTAATCTGTTCACACAAATTCCTAAGGAATTCTCCCCCAAAAAATCACATTGCTCACCACTTTCTCCCCTCTTTTCTTGTAATCCACTCCTTATTTCACCTTTAAAAAGGAGCCTATTGATCACTCAAAAACACATGAAAAAATGCCAAATCTCTGCCCAATTCCATACTAACGCCCTTACTAAAACTCTTCATCCAAAACTCCCTAAACTTCTAACTGATGTTTGAAACGAGTTGAGCTCACAAGCCTCATTTAACTGCTCTCACCTTCACCGGAGACACTTATACAACACATATAGGAGGAATAGACAAAAGGAGTAAAAGAGGAATTTAAAGAGTAAGCAGACAAGGAGAAAGAACTCAGAGTATCGTACGTTGAGGTTAGCCGGAAACCTCACCGGATTTTCAAAGCTCCGGCAAGGCCTTTATCTCCCTTATTTTTGCGTGTTCCTCACATTTGTTATTGCTTTCTACTTATTATGCGCTTAATTACATGATTTGTATGGTTTTCATAATTGATTTGGAGTTTCCATTCTTAGGCTTTCAGATTGGGAACTGGTTAGATCTGGGGATTTGTTTATTTGTTTGACCAAATAGATGTTAGAATCATGTTTAGGGATAAACTTCACCTAGGGTCTGTATTGAAGTCTTTTTTATTTTGGTTGGGTTTTCGAAATTCTGGGTTGTGGTGGATGAACACCATCGTGGTGTTCATCACAACCACCGTGAATGATTCACCTGGTTGCTTTTTTGTTGTTGTTTAAATTGTTTATGTGAGGGCTAATGTAGAGAGTATGAGAGATACGAGAGTTAGCGAGAGTGAAGAGAGAGAGGATCATATGAAAAATGATTCCACGCCTGACCTCCCCCTTGAGTATTTCTCTCTCTGATTGTCTCCCTTGGTGACACGTGTGGTCACATGTGGCTTACCCTTGAGATTCAGATCATTGACTTTCCCCTTGCTGACCACACCAGTGTATGGACGGCCCTTGGTGACACCAATGTACTCTCACCTTTCAAGCATCAAATTTTGTGGTAATAAGATCATGAGGTTGACGTATGAGTCAACTATGTTGACCCCCTCCCTCTAGCATTGATCAACATTGGGCCTTGGTTGGGCCTCAATTTTCCTTTTTATTTTGTTTTTATATTTGATTATTATAGGGCCTCCCTGGGCCTAGTTTCTACCAGCACCCCCAGTTTCTTTTTGTTAAAGTTTTTTTATTATTTACTTTGGGCCTTGGACCATTATTTGATTGTTGTATAATCCCCGATGCTTTATCCCTCCTCCCCCCTTTGATTTTATTTAATTTCTTTTAGCATTTCATTTATTTTCTTAATTATTTTAATTAATTAAATAAATATATGATAAATAAAATTAATATTTTCTATGTATTAAGACCATTGATCCAACATCAAGTGAAAGTTTTAAAACTCGTTTCTTTCGATTAATTTCGAGTTAATGCCTCATAGTTATGCAATGAATTCCTCATAGTTTTCCAATGCAGAATGATCAACTTAGAAGGAGATAAAAGCTTGTTGTTGTGAGAAATCCATTGAAAATAACATAAGCTAACACAATAAAATTAATATTTCAATGTATTAAGACCCTTGATCCATTGGAAATATTTTCAATGAATTCCTCGTAGTTTTCCAATGCAGAACTACGTTTATTTCGATTAACTTTGAATTCCTCCTTTTTGAACTCGTTAAATACCCTAATGAAGAACCTTTTTGCGACCCCTTATCTTTTCCTTTTACACTTTTAATCACTCGAAAAAATAAAATAACATAAGCTAACATTCTAATCGCAAATATAATAAAATGGTTCCCATTGAGTACAAAGGATGTGAGTGGTGCTAATACCTTCTCCTCACATAATCGACTCTCGAACCCGAATTTTGTTATGATGACCATCTTATTTTTATTTTAAGTGTTTTATCAATATTTTCCCTTTACTTCTTTGAAATAAATAAATTTTGATGGTGACTCTGTTCAATCATTCATCGAGCGTGCGATGCGCTCGTAGGCCGTATTTTTCACGATGCTACAACTGGCGACTCTGCTGAGGAATATTGCTCATGAAAGAGAGAGAGTCAAGCCTAATTTGGTTAACTTTGCAATCAAATTGTTAACTCTTTTTTATTATTTTCTTCTATCTTACTTATTTTGTTATGTGCATTATTTCTTCCTGTTCATATGATACTATGGGGCTCTCTGATTTTTGGCACTTTGTGAGATAGGCTTTATATCCTAGTCTGAGGGAAACTTAGGATTAAGATGGTGGTTGTGAAGTATTGGCCTGCGAGATGTATTCCTCGTTGGTATGGTATGAAGACCCCTCCTAGAGTAAATTCTATTGGAGGCATTATTGTCTGATGAGTCTTCCTCACGATGATAATAGTTTCAAGTAGGACCGATGACTCTAGTGACCTTTTTAGAAACTTGGAGTCGATGGTTGTGTACTATCGACCTACGAGATGTATGCCTCGTGGGGTGAATACGAATACCTCACCTAGAAGATATCATCTTGAGGGTATCCCTGTTTGACGAGTCTTCGTCAAGGCGGAGATATTCTCAAGGAGGGTCCATGACTCTAGGAATCTACAACCGTAGAGCCTACTATAAGACCCCAATTTTGACCCTAAGATCCCTCATGCAACTTCATCATATGCATTAGCATTGTTATCATACCTTGGCATTCTCCTCACCCCTCTTTCATTGGGTTTGTTTTGGGGAGAGATCACCAAGCATCATGTGATTGTATCATACTTGTATATTATCATTTTTACTAACCAAAATACAAAAATATGTCTTTGCATTTTCCTAACTCTTTTGTAGGTAGGGCATGATCCCCATTGATCTAGCAAACTCATATTTAGGGTTTAAGAACCTCATGGCTACAAGAGCACAACCAAGGAAAAATCCACAATGTCTCTAAGCATCATATATGAGTCCCCATGATCTTCATATGTTATTTTGATCAAGATTTCTTCAAGAGTTTGGAGTTGGTTCACCTTGGAAACCCTAGTTTGTCTGGGTATCTTGAGTAACTTCTTCAACAAGCTTCCTTACCAATTGATAAAATTTCTCAAGGGACACTTCAAATTTCATTATCTTATGCATATATGATATACCATGAACCTAAAAAGTGAAGAGAATTGGAGGTTATCAAGTTGGTTGATTGTGGTTGGCCAGATGAATTCATCTGATCAAAACTGAGTCTCTATAATTTTCACCATATGAAAATGATTCCAAGAGCAAAGTTTCTCTAAATGACATTCTAAACAAGTTTAATGTTGATACCTAGAGCTAATTTTTCTTTGAAAATCATTTTCTATGTTGAAACATTATAGATCATTTTGTCTAAACCCTAATTTGAAAGTCAACTTCCCAAGGCCATAACTTGCTCAATTTTTATGAGATGAAATATTTCCAAGTTGCACAATAAAATTCAAGGTATCTAATTCAACTTTGATGTTTGGAGTGAGAACTAATTCAACTTTTATGAGCATGTAATATGAGGATACATTATAGGTCATTTTTTCCCTATACCATTGAACATGTGATTTTCCTCAACTTCAAAAATGCATAACTCTATCATTCTAAATCCAAATGACATGAAATTAGTGACCATTTTGAAGTTCTTTGAGAGAGATACAACTTTTATGAAAACACTTTTCTCATTTAGAGCTCACATAAAAAGTTAAGTAAGGTGGAATATTGAGATATATGACTTAACACTTAGAAACATTTTCAACATGTTGAAATTTCCAAAATTTCACCTCAAAATTCACCATGATCCAAGTTCCAAATGAAAAAGTGTACAACACCAAAGTTGTTCCCCTTGATATGAGCTTTCCAAAGAGTCCTATTTCATGCATTTTGATTGATATTTCTAGGGCTGCGCATGGTCTTAACAGGTTTGCATCAAGTGGAAAAATCAAATGTCCAAAACTTCACATTGCATTGCCTTGCCATTCAAGCATCATTTCAACTTCAGTACATTTGGAATTGGATCAAAATGGATTGCTTCATGGGCCTGTACACGCCCATGCAAGCTTGTGCATGACAATTCCAAATTTAGCAAAATTTCAAGTGTGTAATTATCAATCCCAAATGCTATAAATACATGGCCTCTGAGCTCATTTCAAAGACACCTTGTGCGCCAGCTTTGCCCCCTCTTTGCAAACCCTCACAATTCAAAGGAAAACCTTAGAATTTTCAACTTGAAAATTGAGTTTGAATCTCACTGTTTGGAGATTCAAAAACTCCAGGATCCAAAGCTTTGTTCCATTGCCAAACCACTTCTGCAAGATCCTCGAGTGTGATCAAGTCAAGTTTGAAGCAAGCAAGATCCAATTATGCACAACATTGAAGGTATTTTTCAGAAATCTTCTTCTCTTTGATTCTCACTCAATTCTTATCAATTCTCTTGGATCTTTGGTTGTCTGAAGTCCTACCAATGTAGGCAAGAAGATTGAGTTGCTTTGAGGTCAAATTGAAGCAACTCAGTTGACACACCTCAAAATTTAACTCCTCATATCTTTTTATATATGTGAAGTTAGTTAAAATTGAGGTCAGATTCGTGCTCTACGCCATTTTTTCTTTCAGATCATGTGCTCCTTTTTCATTATGTGATGGTGATGACTGAACTAGTCTGGTGAGCCTCGCCTGAAAAGGTGACTAGAGTTCCAGCGCCGGTGGTGTGCTGGACAGGTTCTGAGGTATTGATCTTGTTTAATATATTTTAATCTCACGCGTTAGTTTTGATTACCATTCATGTGGCGCATTGACTTAAGTCCATGGTGGAAAGCACGTTGATGACCACTTGATCTGCCGCCTCAATTAATAAGGGAGTCAAGTGGTCCACGTTTTTTCTGATTATTTTAATTTCATTTAATTTGTTTTATTTTCATTAGTTCATATTAATTTTAATATTGATCCAAAAAATATGAGAGTTTCCCCAAAAATTTTTAATTAAAATCCCCTTTCATATTTTGAATTAAAATTATTTTTAGGATCATTATTAATATTTTTCATGATTTAATTGATTTTGTGAATATTTTTAATTGTTTAAAAATACTTTTAAGTCTCCAAAAATTCTGAAACTTTTTCTCCAAGGTCCTTTGACCTTGTTTGACCTATGATAAATCTCATGGCCATTTCTTTGGTGTTTTGATGAGATTTTAGGAATTTGACAAACCATATTTAATTTAATGCATTATTTTTAGTATTTTTAAATTGAATAAATGTCAAATAATTGTGTTGAGCCTTTTTGATTATTTGTATAAGTTTGACTTGTGTTGTTGGGCCTTGGTCAAAGTTGATTTGACTTTGTTAAGTTAAAATCATTGGATTTAGGGGATTGATGGAATGTACATTCCATCTCCCAAAATGAATGAATGATCTTAATTTGGTAAAAGTTCTCCTTAGTCCAATTTGAGTTTTTATTCATTCCCCTCCCTCTTGATCTAATTCCCCTTCTTTATGCATCCATTTCATTTGACCTATGATATCTCAATATCCTAAGGCTAGTTGATTGCCAAAATCAACATAAGTATGGATGAGATTAGTCACCTCTTTTGCATATTCTTTTTGTGTGTGGTATGTTTGATGAGCATCTGAGGTCCAAAAGATTATGAGAAAATGGATGAGATGAAAGATCAATTTCTTGAGCTGCACAAGGAGTTGAAAACTTTGAGAGGTAAGGACCTTTTTGGGAAGAGTGCTTTTGAATCATGTCTGGTGCCGAATGTGAAGATTTCGGTGAAGTTCAAAGTGCCTGACTTTGAAAAATACAAAGGGAACACATATCCGCTCAGTCACTTAGTGATGTATGCCCGCAAGATGTCTACCCAAACTGACAATGATCAGCTGTTAATCCACTATTTTCAAGACAATTTTACTGGCACTGCGCTAAGATGGTATATGGGGTTGGATAATGCAAGCATCCGTATTTTCAATGATTTGGGAGAAGTATTTGTTAAGCAGTACAAGTATAACATTGATATGGCCCCCGACCGAGATCAGTTGAGATCACTATCTCAGAAGGACAAGGAAACGTTTAAGGAGTATGCGTAGAGATGGAGAGAACTCGTTGCACATATCACCCCTCATTTAGAAGAAAAGGAGATGACCAAGATATTTTTGAAGACCCTTAGCTCATTTTATTATGAGAAGATGATCGCCAGTGCCCCCAGTGACTTTACCGAAATGGTAAATATGGGGATGAGGCTTGAAGAAGGTGTCCGAGAAGGAAGGTTGTCGAAGGAGGAGGTATCATCTAGCAAGAGATACGGTGGAAGTTTTAGTAAGAAGAAGGATAATGAAACTAACACAATCATTAGTGGGAGGCAGAGGAGGCCTCAGGCCAGAAGAAGTCAACCGCCCCATCAACATCGCCATCAAGTATCTTCCGTAATCTTAGTATTTGCAGCAAATCAATCAACACCAATTTAACAACAACAACGTTAACAACAACAACCACAACAACGAGCAAACACCTACAATAACAACAATACCAACAATCATCAGCAACAAACTTTTGAGAGGAAGAAGGTCTCTTTCGACCCAATTCCTATGACCTATGCAAAACTTTATCCGTCATTGGTTCTCAAGAACTTACTACAACCTAGAAATCCGCCACAAATTCCTGAACCACTTCCATGGTGGTACAAGCCTGACCTCTGTTGTGCTTTTCATCAAGGAGCACCCGAACATTACATTGAGAACTGCTATCCACTCAAATATGAAGTTCAGAAGTTAGCGAAGGGTGGAATGGTGTCCTTTGAGGACCGTGCACCTAATGTGAAAGAAAACCCATTGCCAACCCATGGAAATTCATCTGTTAATATGGTAGACGGATGCCCTGGGGAGTTCAAGGTATTTGATGTCTGTTTCATCAGAAGGTCTTTGGTGACAATGCATAAGGACATTTGTATGTTAAGCGATTGTGAGCATGACCATGATGGTTGTGCTATCTGCAGTGTCAACCCGAGGGGTTATATGATTGTGAAAAGAGACATCCAGCGGTTGATGGATGAGGGTATGATTCAGATTGTTCAATCCTGTCATGTAGATGACGATGTGAATATGATCGTTCCAGTGTTTAAGAACCCCGAGAGGGTGGTGATTCAGTATGACAGCAGTTATAGTAACAGTATCAGTCAAAGATCAGTATTGCCGTTGGTCATACGGTTAGCGGGCCCAGTCCCATATTCATCCGATAAGGCTGTTCCATATCAGTATAATGCAACTATGTTGAAAGATGGTCAAGAGGTTCCATTACCTACGACCAGTTCTGTCGTGAGCATTGCTGATGTTACTAAGGTGACCCGTAGCGGTCGAGTGTTTGGGCCAATGTTCCCAAAAGTTGTAGAAGATTCAATAGTTGGTAAGAAGGTGGAAGTACCTGCAGTAGATCCGATTAACACTTCAAAGTGTCAGACTGGTGAATCTAGTAATCTGAAGACTAATGATGATGATGAGGTACTTAGGCTGATAAAGAAAAGTAAGTTCAATATGGTGGAGCAGTTGCTCCAAACCCCCTCAAAGATTTCAGTATTGTCTCTGCTTATGAATTCAGAAGCGTACAGAGAAGCACTACAAAGGGTTATAGAGTAGGCATTTGTGGAACATGATGTTATGGTGGATCAGTTTGATCATATTGTAGCTAACATCACTTCCTGCAACAATCTCAGCTTTTGTGATGAAGAACACCCTGAGGAGGGTAGGAATCATAATTTGGCTTTGTATATCTCCATGAATTGCAAAGATGACGCTTTATCCAATGTATTAGTTGACATCGGGTCTTCGTTGAACGTGCTACCGAAGTCAACTCTTTCAAAGCTTTCATACCAAGGAGGGCCCATGAGATATAGTGGTGTAATCGTCAAAGCTTTTGACGGTTCATGCAAGACAGTGATATGTTAAGTGGACCTTCCGGTGATGATAAGTCCAAGTGATTTTCAGATTACTTTTCAAGTAATGGATATCCACCTGGGCTACAGTTGTTTGTTGGGAAGGCCATGGATCCATGAGGCGGGATGTGTTACTTCCACGTTGCATCAAAAACTCAAATTTGTTAAGAATGGAAAATTAGTCATTATTGATGGGGAAAAGACGCTGTTGGTTAGCCACATGTCATCTTTCTCTTACGTTGAAGTTGAGGATGAGGTTGGAACTCCATTCTAAGCCTTATCTATTGCTGTTGAAAAGAGAGTTGGGGTACTTATGTCCTCACTGAAAGATGCAAGGAAGATTGTTGAAGAAGGTAATGTGGATCAGCGGGGTCGCATGGTAGAGGTCTCCGACAACAAGAACATAAACGGTATGGGTTTTCAGCAAGGTTCATCAACTGCTAGATCAGAGGATATGCAACTTAGCTTCCGTAGTGAAGGGTTCATTCATGGCAATGAACAACACTTAGTTGTAGTGCTAGAAGATGAAGAAGAAGATGGCTGCATCAATTTTGTGACGCATGGAAAGGCATGCAACAATTGGACTGCTGTTGATATTCCTGTTATTTTGCATCAATCTAAGTAATTGCTCTTATTTGTTTTAAAAATCCTTCTCCTATGCCTAAGGGAGAAGTGAACATTGTTAGGCATTTCAAATTTGATCATCAATAAAATTAATTCAATTCATCTACATCTATGATGTTTTGTTTTTACTTTTTGCTTTATTTTGAAAATGGTAATCACAAAAAACATAAATAAACAATAAACTTGTCCATCTGCATAATATTTGGTCACATTTTCACTTCTCTAAAATCAAAATATCAAATCATTATGCAAGTTGGTTTCTAACCCCATTGAATACAATGATCCTTCTCCTTCTCCAAATTTTGAATTCCCTGTGTTTGAGGCTGAGGAGGAAAGTGATGAAGAAGTGAGTGATGAATTGTCTCGTCTTCTTGAGCATGAAGGAAAAGCCATTCGGCCATTCGAAGAGCAGATTGAGTTAGTTAACTTGGGTTCCAAGGATGATGTGAAGGAAGTCAAGATTGGGTCTCGATTGTGTCCAGATGCGAAGAAGGGGTTGGTTGATCTTCTTCGAGAGTATTCAAATGTGTTTGCGTGGTCCTATCAAGACATGCCTGGGTTGGATTCTGAGATTGTGGAGCATAGATTTTCGTTGAAGCCAGAATGCCCGCCAGTCAAGCAGAAGTTGAGAAGAACGCATCCTAATATGGAAGTGAAGATCAAAGAAGAAGTGCAAAAGCAAATTGATGTCAGTTTCCTTGTGACCGCTGAGTATCCGCAATGGGTGGCCAACATTGTGCATGTGCCGAAGAAAGATGGAAAAGTCTGCATGTGTGTTGATTATAGAGATTTGAATAAAGCCAGTCCGAAAGATGATTTCCCTCTGCCACACATTGATATGTTGGTAGACAATACTGCTAAATTCAAAGTCTTTTCGTTTATGGATGGATTTTCCGGATATAATCAGATCAAGATGGCACGTGGAGATATGGAGAAGACCATATTCATTACACCTTGGGGAACATTCTGTTATAGAGTGATGCCTTTCGGTTTGAAGAATGCTGGTGCAACTTACCAAAGAGCAATGACTACTCTTTTTCATGATATGATGCATAAAGAGATTGAAGTTTATGTTGATGACATGATTGCCTAATCAATTGATGAAGAATAACATGTTGAGCATTTGTTGAAGCTATTCCAATGATTGAGGAAGTATAAACTCCGCTTGAATCCCAATAAGTGTACTTTTGATGTTCATTCTGGTAAGTTGTTGGGCTTTATTGTCAGCGAGAAGGGTATTGAAGTTGATCCTGCCAAGGTCAAAGCAATACAAGAGATGCATGTGCCCAAAATTGAGAAGCAAGTCAGAGGTTTTCTCGGCCGCTTGAATTATATCTCAAGATTCATTTCACATATGACTGCCACATGTGCACCTAAATTCAAGCTTCTTCGGAAAGACCAGTCTTGTGATTGGACCGAAGACTGCCAGAAAGCTTTTGACAGTATCAAGGAATATTTGCTTGAGCCTCCGATTTTGTCTCCACCTGTTGAAGGAAGACCGTTGATAATGGATTTGACTGTGCTTGAAGAGAGTATGGTTTGTGTTCTTGGTCAGCAAGATGAGACTGGAAAGAAAGAATTTGCAATTTACTACCTCAGTAAGAAGTTCACCGACTGTGAGACTCGGTATTCTGTGCTAGAGAAGACTTGTTGCACATTGGCTTGGGCTGCTAAGCATCTGCGTCAGTATATGTTGAATCATACTACTTGGTTGATATCCAAAATGGATCCAATCAAGAATATATTTGAGAAGCCTGCTTTAACTGGGAGGATTTCCCGTTGGCAGATGTTATTATTAGAGTATGATATCGAATACTGATCTCAGAAAGCGATCAAAGGTAGTATCTTGGCTGACCATTTGGCTCACCAACCAATTGAAGATTACCAGTCAGTGCATTATGATTTTCCTGATGAAGAGATCTTGTACTTGAAGATGAAAGATTGTGATGAACCATTGCTTGAAGAAAGGCCAGAACCTGGTTCTCGTTGGGGCATGGTATTTGATGGAGCTGCTAATCAATATGGTAATGGAATTAGGGCAGTAATCATTACTCCTCAAGGCACGCATTTTCCATTTACAGCTAGATTGACTTTTAAGTGTACAAATAATATGGCAGAATATGAAGCTTGCATTATGGGGCTTGAAGAGGCCATTGATCTCAGAATCAAGCATTTAGATGTCTTTGGAGATTCAGCTTTGGTTATGAACCAGATCAAAAGTGAATGGGAGACGAATCAACCCGGTTTGATACCATATAGAGATTATGCGAGAAGGATTTCAACTTTCTTTACAAAGGTTGAATTTCATCATATCCCTCGAGATGAAAACCGGATGGCAGATGCTCTTGCAACGTTGGCGTCAATGATTGTAGTGAAGTATTGGAATGAGGTTCCCAATTTGACTGTGATGCATCTTGACAGGCGAGCTCATGTGTTTGCTGTTGAAGAGGTCAAAGACGAAAATCCGTGGTATTATGACATCAAGTGTTTCCTCTAAAGACAAATTTACCCGCCTGAGGTATCTTTGAAAGATAAGAAGACTTTGAGAAGGTTAGCCGATAACTTCTACCTGAATGGTGATGTGTTGTATAAGAGAAACTTCGATATGGTTCTGCTCAGATGCGTGGATAGACACGAAGCAGACCTATTGATGACTGATGTCCATGAAGGTTCCTTTGGTACTCATTCCAATGGACATGCGATGGCAAAAAAGATGTTGCGAGCAGGTTACTATTGGTTGACAATGGAATCTGACTGTTGCAATTTTGTGAAGAAATGCCATAAGTGTCAAATATATGCAGATAAGATCTATGTTCCTCCGACACTATTGAACGTCATTTCTTCCCCATGGCCTTTCTCCATGTGGGGAATTGATATGACTGGCATGATTAAGCCCAAAGCGTCAAATGGACATCGTTTCATTCTGGTGGCAATCAACTACTTCACAAAATTGGTCGAAGCGGCATCGTATGCAAATGTAACCAAGCAAGTGGTTGTAAGGTTTATCAAGAATAAGATTATATGCCGATATGGTGTGCCAAGTAAGATCATTACTGATAATGGATCGAACTTGAATAATAATATGATGGAAGCTCTTTGCAAAGTCTTCAAGATCGTGCATCATAATTCTTCTCCCTACAAACCCAAGATGAATGGGGATGCTGAAGCTGCAAACAAGAACATCAAGAAGATCATTCAGAAGATGGTAGTGACAGATAAGGATTGGCATGAGATGCTCACATTTGCTTTGCACGGGTATCGTACATCTATCCGCACTTCAATAGGGGCAAACCCCTTCTCTCTTGTATATGGTATGGAAGCAGTGCTCCCCATAGAGGTTGAGATTCCTTCGTTGCGTGTGCTCATGGAAGCCAAGTTGACTGAGGATGAATGGTGTCAGACCAGGTATGATCAGTTGAATTTAATAGAGGAGAAGAGATTGACTGCCATGTGTCATGGTCAGTTATATCAGCAGAGGATGAAGAAAGCTTTTGACAAGAAGGTCAGACCTCGTTATTTAGAGAAGGTGACCTTGTGCTCAAGAAGATCTTGTCTTTCAAACCAGTTTCTAGGGAAAAATGGACTCCTAATTATGAAGGCTCATATGTTGTCAAAAGAGCATTTTCAGGCGGTGCTTTGATTCTTACAACTCTGGATGGTGAAGAGTTCACTCGTCCTGTGAACGCAGATACAGTCAAGACATACTTCGCCTAAAAAAATAAAAGAACAACTCGCTAAGTTAAAAACTCGAAAGGGCGGCTTAGGCAAAAAAAGAGCGTCTCGGTGGATTGAAAACCCGAAAGGGCGATCCAGGCAAAAGTTAGAGACATAAAACAGAAAGAATCATCCCGATAAACTGAGTACCCCACCTTGGGGCAATTTATGCAAAAATAGGGATTATGGCAAGTAACTGCATCCTGCTAATCTGCGGTATTGGGAAACTTTGTTGAGCATAAGGGTTGACAGTGATTCATCACCCCAGTAGCGGCCAAAAGCACAATAGACGTCAAGAGTTGGTAGAAGGATTAGTGATCATTTGCATTTAATGTAACCCTTTTCCATGAAAATTACCATTTTCAACTTTGTAAAAATCTATGGAGTCTTGTCATTTACAGACTACCATTCTATTAAATAAAGTTGAGCTTTTATCCAATTGTTTCCACTCCTGTTTACTTCAGCCAAATAGTTTTAAATTTTATTATGATCATTTTCGAAATTAAAATTTTAAAATTAAAATCGTTTTTCTTAAACATATAAAAGCATGAATTTTAAAGCAATAAAAAGGAATGTCAAGAGCAGTAAGCCCTAAGTGTGGAACACTGATGGTTCTCCCCAAGCAGTTGATTCTTCGTAATCCCCAAGTCGAGTTGGTTAGTTCATTTCTCCAGTGGAGTTTGTGTTTGTTACCCAACCAATTTTTTTTATCTCCAGCAGAGTAAGGGAGGTGTCCTCCACAGTTCTTATGGTTACGGTAGAGCTTTGGTTTCCTCACCAATCACCATTAGATTCGCTCCCACTCAGAGTTTCCCCCTGGTTTCTGAGCAGCTTTTCACGCTTTTTCCTCTGCAGGTTTGTCTCCCATTTGATATGGTGTTGACGTAAAATTCCTCGCAGACTCGATAGTGTTTTTCCAGCAGATCTCCTCCTTCCCCAGCTAGGTTTGAACCTTTGGGATTTTGATCTCTCTTTTCTCCAGCATTTGTCTCCCTGTCTTGTGGATTAACGAGAATTGTACCGATGAATCAAGATTGCGACACCTTTGTATCCTTTGCGATCGTTTTGTAAGCATAATCATCATATACATATACATATATACACTCATATAATTCATGATTTGCATAATTACGTGTTCACAGTGGTTGGTTCATTCTTGTGATTATTCTCTGTTATGGCGGTACTTTATCCCCATATGAGTTTGATGTATGTCCTCCCTCAATTGTAGAGTGTTAGCCCCTTAAGCAGAAAGACTTTAACCTTTCTCTCTTACCCACTGAGTTATTTCCTCGTGGACGATTATTGCTTCAGTTTCCTCCCCAGTGGATTATCTGGATGGAACCATCACCCTTGAGTTACATCCTCATTAGGTTGAGTCTTGATTGACCGTTTCTTTCTAGATCTTACCTAGATATATGCTTTGGGTCCCCAAAGAGTTTATTACCCAGTAACTGGTGATATCCTTCTTAGTTTGTAGTTTGCTACTTCTTTCCCAATACCCGACAAAAGTACCCTTGTATTCTCCTCAGTGGAGTCCCTAGTGGATTCATTTTTGATTCCCTAGGAAGTATATCCTTGATATGTTCATCCTAACCGATGACGGATATTTTCTTCCCCTTTTCAGAGTCTATCCTTGATATGTTCATCCTAACCGATGAAGGATGCTCTCATATTCAAGAGTTTGGAGTTGGTTCACCTTGGAAACCCTAGTTTGTCTGGGTATCTTGAGTAACTTCTTCAACAAGCTTCCTCACCAATTGATAAAATTTCTCAAGGTACACTTAAAATTTCATTATATTAATCATATATTATCTACCATGAGCCTAAAAAGTCAAGAGAAATGGAGGTTAGCAAGTTGGTTGATGGTGGTTGGCCAGATGAATTCATCTGATCAAAACTGGGTCTCCCTAGGCCCTATCTCCTATACTTTTCACCATATGAAAATGATTCTAAGAACAAAGTTTCTCTAAATGACAATATAAACAACTTTCATGTTGATACTTATAGATAGTTTTTCTTTGAAAATCATTTTCTATGTTGAAACATTATAGGTCATTTTGTCTAAACCCTAATTTGAAAGTCAACTTCCCAAGGCCATAACTTGCTCAATTTTTATGAGATGAGATATTTCCAAGTTACAAAATGAAATTCAAGGTGTATAATTTAACTTTGATGTTTGGAGTGAGAGACAATTCTACTTTTATGAGCATGTGATATGAGGATACATTATTGGTCATTTTTACCCTATACCATTATTCAAGTGACTTTCCTCAACTTCAAAAATGCATAACTCTATCATTCTAAATCCAAATGACATACAATTGGTGACCATTTTGAAGGTATTTGAGAGAGATACAACTTTGATGAAGACACTTTTCTCATTTGGAGCTCACATAAAAAGTTAAGTAAGGTGGAATATTAAGATATATGGCTTGACACTTGGAAAAAATTTCAACATGTTAAAATTTCCAAACTCCCACCTCAAAATTCACCATGATCCAAGTTCCAAATCCAAAAGTGTCCAACATCAAAGTTGTTCCTCTTGATCTAAGCTTTCCAAATAGTCCTATTTCATGCATTTTGGATGAGATTTTCTAGGGTTGCGCATGGTCCTAACAGGTCTGCATCAAGTGGAAAAATCAAATGTCCAAAACTTCACGTTGCATTGCCTTGCCATTCAAGCATCATTTGAACTTCAGTACAATTGGAATTGGATCAAAATGGATTGCTTCGTGGGCCTGTACACGCCTATGCAAGCTTGTGCATGACATTGCCAAATTTAGTAAAATTTCAAGTGGGCAATTATTAATCCCAAATGCTATAAATACCTGGCCTCTGAGCTCATTTCAAAGACACCTTGCGCGCCAGCTTTGCCCCCTCTTTGCAAACCCTCACAATTCAAAGGAAAACCTAATAATTTTCAACTTGAAAATTGAGCTTGAATCTCACTATTAGGAGATTCAAAAACTCCAAGATCCAAAGATTTGTTCCATTGCGAAACCACTTCTACAAGCTCCTCGAGTGTGATCAAGTCAAGTTTGAAGCAAGCAAGATCCAATTCTGCACATCATTGAAGGTATTTTTCAGAAATCTTATTTTCTTCGATTCTCACTCAATTCTCATTAATTCTGTTGGATCTTTGGTTGTCTGAAGTCCTACCAATGTAGGCAAGAAGATTAAGTTGCTTTGAGGTCAAATCGAAGCAACTCAGTTGACACACCTCAAAATTCAACTCCTCATATCTTTCTATATATGTGGAGTTAGTTAAAATTGAGGCCAGATTCGTGCTCTACGCCATTTTTTCATTTAGATCATGTCCTCCTTTTTCATTTATGTGATGGTGGTGACTGAACCAGTCCAGTGAGCCTCGCCTGAGAAGGTGACTGAAGTTCCAGCGCCGGTGGTGTGCTGAACAGGTTCTGAGCCATTGATCTTGTTTAAAATTTTTTAATCTCACGTGTTGGTTTTGATTACCATTCCTGTGGCGCATTGACTTAAGTCCATGGTGGAAAGCACGCTGATGGCCACTTGACCTGCCACCTCAATTAATGAGGGAGATCAAGTGGTCCACATTTTTTCTGATTATTTGAATTTCATTTAATTTGTTTTATTTTCTATTTAATTCATATTAATTTTAATATTGATCCAAAAAATATGAGAGTTTCACCAATTTTTTTTTAAAATAAAATCCTCTTTCATATTTTGAATTAAATATATTTTTTGGATCATTATTAATATTTTTCATGATTTAATTGATTTTGTGAATATTTTTAATTGTTTAAAAATACTTTTAAGTCTCCAAAAATTCTGAAATTTTTTCTCCAAGGTCCTTTGACCTTGTTGGACCTATGATAAATCTCATGGCCATTTCTTTGGTATTTTGATGAGATTTTAGGAATTTGACAAACCATATTTAATTTAATGCATTATTTTTAGTATTTTTAAATTGAATAAATCTCAAATAATTGTGTTGAGCCTCTTTGATTATTTGTATAAGTTTGACTTGTGTTGTTGGGCCTTGGTCTAGGTTGATTTGACTTTGTTAAGTTAAGATCATTGGACTTAGGGGATTGATGGAATGTACATTTCATCTCCCAAAATGAATGAGTGATCTTAATTTGGTAAAAGTCCTCCTTTGTCCAATTTGAGTTTTGATCCATTCCCCCCCCCCCCCCCCCCCCCCCCCCCCTCTTCATCTAATTCCCCTTCTTTATGCATCCATTTCATTTGACCTATGATATCTCAATATCCTAAGGCTAGTTGATTGCAAAAATCAACATAAGTATGGATGCGATTAGTCACCTCTTTTGCATATTCTTTTTGTGTATGGTATGTTTCATGAGTATAGTCCACTATATTATGTTTCTAACATGCATTAACACCAAAATTATATTTCCCCGCCTTAAATAGTTGTGACTTCTACATAAGTCCAATTACGATTGCTTAACATAACGCTAAATTTTTGACACAAAAGGCATAGCATTCTAGTTAGTGAGATTGTAAGTCTCCCCTCTTTCATGGTATTGTGTGGAAACTTGACCTTTTTTCCTTCCTTTGGAAGATGTATTAGTTCAAGGATCCATGCTTCTGATAAGTGGGTTGAGTGTTCTCCAAAGAATGACTTAAACAAAAAAACAAAAGCAATACTAACTTCTAACTCATTAACAATTAACATTTAATCTCAAGTCTTTTACTTTTAATTCACTTTATCTTTAAGCTTTATTAATTTTCCATTATTAATTCCATTCTAATTGTTTATGTTAATGTCATTTTCACTTTGTCCATTGGGACCATACTTTGTGATGTATTTTGCTTGTGTATATTTTGTTTGCTTGTGTGGTCTTTGACCATTAATGTACATAATAAGAACAAAAACCCTAAAAAAACTTCTTGTGTAGACTGTTGGTTTGATCTGAGACAATTGGACTTAGAATTTAGGCAACACTCCCTATGCAAAGGACTTGGCCAATTCCAACTTTCATGTAGCCAAGTGCTTGCAATTTGAAACTTCATCTGATACATCATTGAAGATCCCTTTGAGTTCATCTGCAACATGATCATTGTGAAGCTGTTATTTTGAACCTGTGACTTGTGGAATTCATCTGTTATATGGGCAAATGTGAAGGAGATCATGGAATGGCTAAAGCTTGGAAGTGGCTATCTTTATTTGATGCCTTTCTCCTCAAGTTAATATTGTGTGCATTGTTTGTTGCTTGATTCTAATGTCCAAGGGAATTTGGGGTTTCTATATGACATTCTTGTCTATTGGATTACAGCCCATTGGTCAGATCTTTTCAACTCTTAACTTTTAAATTTATGCTTAGGATTAGTCTTTTCATCTCCTCCCCATATCTTTAATTTCAAAATCTCACCCTCCTTTGAAAAACTTCTTTGCTTGTGCTTGTCTTTTTTTTTTTTAACTTAGACCCCTTTGCAAATTAGAAACTTTGGCCTTATGCCATTGCATTTTCAAACTCCTTTTCTTAAATCAAACTTGTAAATAAACTTAACTCTACTTGACTTAAAATTTTCAAATGCCAAAAAGAACTAACTTATTCAAACCATTTTCTAGGCCCTCGTGCCTTTCAAACTTAATTTTTAATTAAAAGCAATGCATCCACTTTGAAATATGTATCACAAACTACGAGGTTTTGATCCCTCATTTTTATGTTGGTACGTAGGCACAAGTCCGAAGGTCTCGTCAAACACAAAAAATGTAATTAATGAATTCTTTTCTCATCCCCATATTCTATTTGTTTGTAAACATCACTTTGTACAAAATACATATACACATAAGAAAGGGCTCCCTAGGAGTACCTAGGTTACTTTGGGTGCTAGCACCTTCCCTCTGTGTAACCAACCCCCTTACCTGTAATCTCTGGCATTTTATTAGTTTTGATTTGAAAACTTCTTATTTTTGGGTTTTGTTTGTGCTTTCCTTTTTCCCTTGGAAACAATAAAAGTGCGGTGGTGACTCTTGTTATTTGATGTCTTGCTTATCCATAGCTTGATGATCATGAATTTACTGCTAAACCTACCTATGGGGTTCCTTAAATCAGAGATACCAGTTTATTCTCCTATTTGTTACAATGATTGAACAGAACATGATATGCCCATGATCTATAACCATGCACATGCGTTGCATTTTCATAAACATAACACTTAGCATTCATATTTTATTTCCCGAGAATCTAAGAAAAAAACAATTGTAAGCATTCAAGAACACGGGGCCAGATAGAAGAAATACCAACTCCTTCAAATTCAGAGCTCCCAAGCTAGGTGATAACCCATATTTAATGAGTTATTATATAGCCTAATATATTTTTTAAAGCTAGTAGAGTTATCATTTTATATTTATCTTAATGCATTATAGTTGTTTCTGCAATATTTATCTTAGAGCATAATAGGTGCTCTCTCTTATAGTTTTGATTTGTTTGCTGCTTGTTTAAAGTAGTGTTTTGATGAGTTGAGGCAACACAGTCGAGGGTAGAACCTGGGAGTTCAAGCTGGAACCAAGATGAAATCAACTAAGGATTGAAATAAAGAAGTCAGACGAACCCCTAGGGCATACATGGAAAAGAAGCTGCATTGGAAAGGAATATTTGATTGAGTGTTGGTGGAATTCCCTTGAGCTAAATGGATAAGGCTCATGGCGCTAAAAGAAAAAAGAAGGTACAATAGTGTAGCGGTAAATTCAGGACCATCAAGCTATGGATAAGCTAGACGTCAATAAAACCAGAGTCGCCACCATGCTTTTATTGTTTCCAAGGGAAAAGGGAAAAGTACAAACCAAACCCAAAAATAAGAAGTTTTCAAATCAAAACTAATAAAATGCCAGAGATTACAAGTAAGGGGGCTGGTTATACAAAGGGAAGGTGTTAGCACCCAAAGTGTCATAAGTACTCCTAAGGAACCCTTTTTTGTGTGCATATGTGGTTTTTGTACAAAATAATGTTTGCAATAAATGGAGTGGAGGGATGAGAAAAGAATTCATTAATTATATTTTTGTGTTTGACAAGGCCTTCGGACTTGTGCCTACGTACCAACATAAAAATGAGGGATAAAAACCTCGTAGTTCGTGGTATAAATTTCAAAGTGAATGAGTTGCTTTTAATAAAGATTTAAGTTTAACAAAGGCACAAAAGGCCTAAAAAGGTTTGAATGAGTGTTAGTTCTTTTTGTCTTTTGAAATTTTAAGTCAAATATAGTTAAGTTCATTTACAAGTTTGATTAAGAAAAGAGTCTAAAACTTCAATGGCATAAGGCCAAAGTTTCTAATTTGCAAAATGGTCTAAGTTCAAAAGACAAACACAAGCAAAGAAGATTTTAAAAGATAGGGAGGATTTGAAATTAAAGAAATGGGGAAGAGATGAAGAGACTAATCCTAAGAAAAAATTTAAAAGTTGAGAGTTGAAAAAGATCTGACCAATGGGCTGCAATCCAATAGACAAGAATGTCACATAGAAACCCAAATTTCCCTTGGACTTTAGAATCAAGAAATATCAATACGCAAGTAGCAAGATGAAGAGCAAGGAATCAAATAAAGATATCCACATCAAATCTTAGCAACTCCATGATCCTCTCTATGATTCCCCATGTATCAGATGACTTCAAAGAGGAGCATTAGACACAGGTTCAAAATAACAGCTTCAATATGATCATATTGTAGATGAACTCAAATGGATCTTCAATAATTGTATCAGATGAAAGTTCACTTCACAAGCATTTGATTTCATGAAAGTAGGCATTGGCCAAGTCCTTTTGCATAGGGAGTGTTGCCTATTTCTAAGTCCAATGTCTCAGATCAATCCAACAGTCGACACAAAATGGTTTTTTAGGTTTTTTGTTCTTATTATGTTCATTAAGGTCAAAAGACCATAAATACAAACAAGTATATACAAACACAATATATCCATAAAGTATTGCTCAAGTGAGCAAAGTGAAAATGACATTAAAGTAAACAAATTGAATGGTATGAATGATGGAAAATGAATAAAGGCTTGAAATTAAAGTGCATAAAAGTAAATGGCTTTAAATTAAATGTTAGTGGTTAGTGGATTAGGAGTTAGTATTGATTTTTCTTTGGAGAACACACAACCCACTTATCACAAGCATGGATCCTTGAACCAAGACATCTTCCAAAGGAAGGAAAAAAGGCCAAGTTTCTATACAATACCATGAAAGAGGGGAGACTTACCATCTCACTTACTAGAATTATATGCCTTTTGTGTCAACAATTTAGCACTATGTTAAGCAATCGTAATTGGAGTTATGTAGAAGTCACAACTATTTGAGGTCAGGCAATAGAGAATTTGGTGTTAATTCATGTTAGAGACATAGTATAATGGACTATGCTCATAAAAAATACCACACACAAAAATAATATACAAAAAGGTGGACCTAATCTCATCCATAGTCATGTTGATTTTGCAATCAACTAGTCTTAGGATCTAGAGATATCATAGGCCCATGACATGAATAAATAAAGAAGGGGAATGAGATGAAGAGGGAGGAGAAATGGAATCAACCCAAATTGGTCAAAGGAGGACTTTTACCAAATTAAGATCATTCATTCCTTTTGGGATGTGAAATCTATATTTCATCAATCCCCTAAATCCAATGATCTTAACTCAACAAAGTCACATCAACCTTGAGCAAGGCCCAACAACACAAGTCAAACACAACAAGTCAAAATTAGAAGCTCAACACAAATTTGTAAGACCCTAATTTTGACCCTAAGATCCCTCATGGCATCCTATCATTTTCTCATTGCATTGCCTCAAGGATCATAGCATGTGTGGGTCCTTTACCCTAGGGGTGGGATTTGTGTGAGTTGGTTTGAGACCACCAAGAATGCTTGAATACTAACTCTTTTTGTTTTGAAGCTCAAGTGATCATATGCTCTCATGCTCCTAGGAGGCTCATAAGCTCAATGAAGTGGCTAGATGAAGAAGAAAGCAAGCATGAAAATGGTCCACAAAGCTCCTAATCATCATATATGTCTCCCAAGTACCTCAATTTGCCAATTTTATCAAGATAACCCAAAGGGCTTGAGGATTATTTCCCAATGAAACCCTAATTCAATCAAGGTAAGTTCTTTAATTCATTATTTTATGCATATATGAGCCTATGTGAGTATTCTCAATCATTCATTCATCAAGATTTGAAGTTTGGCCTTGAGAAGTTGACCAGTCAAGTCATCTGACTAAACTGAGGATCACTGAGACATAACTTGTGATGTATTTGTCAAATGAAGATTAACTAAGAAGGAAACATATTCTTAAGAACCATATGAACAACTTTCATGTTCATAAAAAATCCATTTGAAACTTGGAAGGTCATCATTCATTTCAAAACATTATAGGTCATTTTGACTGAAACCCTAATTTTGGGTCAACTTCCCAAGGACCTAACTTCCTTAATTTTTATGATTTTGAGGTGAGAACAATTGAATTGGAAATATTAAGATGTCTACTTCAAATGTTATGTTGGACAAAATTTCATAATCCTAAAATAAACACATGTGATAATACAAAACATTATTGGTCACTTTGGACCAAAACCATTGAATTTGAAAAATGTTCAACTTCAAGTTCCCATAACTTTCTCATTAAAAATCTAAATGATGCAAAATTTAAGTCCACATTGATCATATTGAAAATATCTACAACATTGAAGTTGGAGGTTTTTCCATTTGAGGATTTCATCATTGAAACAAAAGGGCTTGAAGTTGCTTGGTTTTGGCAAAAAATATAAAAGGGGACCTAGACATGTTTTATACCTCAAACTTCACAGCCAGTTTTCATAAATTTCAAAACTCCAAATGGATTTTTGCCCAACATAACTTTTGTTCCTTACTCCAAGAGCTTTCCAACCATTACTCACATGAACATTTTTGGATTTTCCATGTGGGAGTTTCGAAGGGCTTAATGTTTATGTCCATTTGTGCAATTCACATCATAACTTGAAATGCAAGCAAACGCCAGGCCTTGTGCACGTCCAATTCACTTCAAAATGATCTCAGCATGCATTTCCATTCATTCTTGGGCTTTGCAAGCGCCTGTACAGGCCCATGCATGAAGGATCCAAGTTCCACGCATACGAGCTAAACACTACCTTGCAGCACATTTCAGCTATAAATAGAAGTGCTTGCTCCTTCAAAAACCAACCTGAAGGAGATCTGAAACGCTGCAGAATTCAAAACCCAAACCTCACTCAAAGGAATTTCAGTTTTCATTTTCAATTTCAAGCTTGAATTTCAACATCATTAGTTGATCTTCAAGTCTTAATTCCTTGACCTTGCATCATCATCACATCTCCAGATCAAAATTGGTTCAAGAACTTGAGCAAATCGTGATGTTTGAAGCTGCATTTCAGAGGTATATCACTAAACTATTTTGACCTGGATCTTGCTATACAATGTGAATTGCTTTGGTTTGAACTGTTTTCTGAAGTCCTCATGCATGAGGCAGGCCAGTGGTGGTCTTAATTTCATGAATCATGCCATTTCAGATCAAACACCATGATCTTCAAGCTCTTATTTCTCTCTAAATAGAAATATTGAGGAATATCCAAGGTTACAGGGGTGATGTACATCACCCCAGCTTCATTTTGATATCCTTAGTTTTTATTTTTATTGAGGTTGAAATCCCTGTGCGTGGTGGTCGGAAACAGTTAGCTTGCCGGAGAAGATGGTGGTTTCCACCACCATCCCCACGTGGGAGCACCAGAGCCCTCAGATCTTGCCAAAATGTTTTAATCGTGGCCTTGTGTTATGTTGACTTATTTTAATTCAATGTACTGCGCGCTTGACTTTGGTCCATTGTGTATCCGCGCCTCTGAGCCTTAGGATCCTGGCCATGTCATTTAATGAATTCATCCAAGCGCTCTGGATGTTTGCTATTTTCTTATTTTATGTTTAATTTCATTTAATTCATTTTATCTTCAAAAATTCATAAATATTTTATTTGAAGTCAAAAAAATATGAGACCAATGCCAAAAATTTTCTTGAAAAATCTAGTTTCATATTTTGATTTTTAGTTATTTTTGTGACTTCATTTAATATTTTTTGTGAATTATTTGGTTTTTAATAGTTTTTAATTCATTTTAAATACTTTTTGATATTTGAAAAATCCAAAAGTATTTCCTTAACACATATGGATTATGATAAGTCAATGAAAAATAGTCTCCTCAATTTCTTAATTGATTTGAGATTTTAATTCATTTGTGTTATTTTTCATTGTTTTTAATTGTTTTAAAATAGTTTCTGATTTCAAAAATTGTTAGAAAAATTTATCAAACCTTGTTTGACCATGTTAGACCTATGAGAATTTAATTGGACTTGTTTAAGTTGATTTGAATTGAATTTGAGGTTTGACCATATTTTGTCCATTTTAATTTTGCATTTATTTTAATTCCAAAAATACCAAAAAAATATATTTGACTTGTTGACTTCTAATCTTCATTTCTCTTCTGTTTAGTATTGGTTGATGGTGATTTGATGCACTTTTGACCAATTGTGTTTGACATTTTATTTCTCTTTTTATCCATTTCATCTTCATCTCATTTCTTTTTATTTTGGCCAATGAGTTAATGTCTTATGGTTGGTCTTGACATATGAGAAGTTTAACCTTCTTTGATCCAAATCAAACTCAACTTGATCCAAGATCAAGTGAGTTGCTTTGTGTCCAAGATAGGTTGCTTCTTGGTCAAGCAAAAAACCTAAAGTCCATACAAGGCCTTTCTCTTTTCTTTTGGCATGGCAAGTTGTAGGAGCTTGGCTTACTAGTCATGATCTCTAACTTGTGTTTATTTGCCTATAGTTTTATTGACCGGCCTCAGATAGGTGTGACTACTACATTAGTCCACTTACGATTGCTTAACATAGCGCTAAATTGTCTTATGACACACTAACATAACTACTAATTACTAACTTTAATTTGAGCATTTAATTTCTTGCAATTTACGTTAATGCAATTTACTTTCTTTCTCATTTATTCATATTGCTTTTCATTTTGCTCACTTGAGCACATATTTTATGTTTATGTCATTTTCCTTTTGCGCATTTGAGCTCATTATTGTACATAAATATATTGTTGTCTTGTGGTTGTTTTGTCTTTGTTTGTGTGAACCCAATGCAAAAAGGAGAAAGGACTTAGAATTATGAATTACCTATGCTTAAAGGAGTTCAAGAGAAACTAGGCCTCATGCCTTTAGAATGCTAAATTTGTTGAAGAGCAACTAGGTCTCATGCCTTTAGAATGCTAAATCTCAAAGTTGACTTCAAAGGACCCCTAATCTAAACTCATTCTTTGCCCATTTCTCTTATTGTGGTGTGAACTTTTTGATGTTTGCTCTTGTGTGATAGGGATTCCATATTGAGATAGTAAGAAGGACCATTGTCATGAGTAGCCAAGTTAAGAGAGACAAGCCAAATGGAGATCCTAGGAGCTTGAATCTAATATTTTGTGATTTCTTATTGTTTGCTAAGTCCAAAGGAAAGGAGCATCTTGAATCATCTTTATGATTTCAAGAAAAGGAACTCCAAGGGTTTTATCTTCTCCCTCTTATCTTTGTATGGTTTAGGACTAGCCCTTCTTTTCTTCCCCTCACTCTAACCCAAGCCAAACTCTTTATGTGCAAACTTTGACATTGTTTTCAAATTAGAAACCTAGGCCCTATGCCTTTGACTTTTCAAAAATCTTTTCATTAATACTCATTGTGAATAAATCTTAATCCAACTTTGACCCCATTTTGTAAATAAATCTAACTTGTAAATACAACTCACTTCAAGTTGATTTTGTGGTTCCAATGACCACCTTTGTTAAAACCTTTTCATAAACATTAGCCATAGGTTTGAGTTATCATAGTGGTTGAGGTAAACCTCACCTTATCCTTAGTGATTGGACTATAAGTCTTCCATACTTATTATAGGGTTAATCCTTCACTAGTATGTTCAAGCTCTCCTCACATGGTGGATTGTCGATTTAGGTTGAGTTTTCTCCCTTTGATAACAAAAGACCTTAAGGCTTTAGATCAAATCAATTCACCAATCTTTTGAGATTTTTACCCCGAACTACGAGGTTTTGATCCTACCTTTGTGATGGTACGTAAGCAATGGGTTCATCCATTTAAACAACAAAATTGTAAATATAATCTATTCTTTTATCATCCCTCCAATCCTTTTGCACATATTTTCACAAATACCAACCTACAACACACATTTGCAAAAAGAGGTTCGCTTAGAGTACTAAGGATGTTTTGGGTGCGTAAAACCTTCCCATCTCATAACCAACCCCCTTACCTAAATCTCTGACATTTTTATTAGTTTTTGATTTGATAAAACTTCTTACTTGGCTTTTGTTCGCTTTTTAGCCTTTCCTTTGGACAAATAAAAGTGCGGTGGCGACTCGAATTATATGTTTACTTTTGGTTTAGTCAATAAACCTAAAGGTAACGAATACCCCGCTACAGAAAAGTGGCAACTCTGCTGGGGAGCTTATCTCTCTAGTGGGCTTAGCCTAATTTTTGATTATGTGTGTTGTATGTTTATATTTATTTGTGACATATTTTTGTGCAAATTTGGGATGACTTTATTGTTTGTAATGTATGAATTGCTTGATATATTAATTGCTTGTGTGCTTGGTGGTCTATTGTGAGATGAGTTCTATACCCAAACTCGAGTGCACTTATGATAGGAGAATGACATAGTCTTGTTGACTTGTGTGGAGTTATTCCTTAACAAGTTGACTTGCAAGCCTATTCACTTGGTGGAGGTCTTGCTGGGATCAATAATGTCACACGAGTAGTCGTGGTTAGCCATTACTCTTTCAAACATAAACCTTAGAAGCCAAGGACCTTAGATACCTAGCCCATCTTGGCCTATTTTAGGACGTAGTGCGAAGTTCGTTCAAGTGTAAGATTTGATACGATTGTTACGCGATACTACACTCATAAGAGTCTCTCTTGAGAATATTTTTGGAATAGGACTAGTCATTTTATTCGATAATATCCGAAAGATGAGATGATGACTATGGGGACCTTTTGTAGAACATGATTTTCAGGTTTAACCATAGTACACTCCCCTTGGGTGGTTCTTAACCGAGACTTCATGCTCGTGACTTACAACAAACCCTTGATTCACGGTTGATCTGTTCTCGTATATCTTCAATATCAATGGAACTTGGGTGTTGATAAGGTGTAAACCATAATCCACCAAAATGGATGATTGATATTGAAGATGACTTGAGCCATCCTGTGACCTTTGTGAGGCGTGACTTGCTTGATCCTTGAGTGTGATTGTTGCATCCATGCATTCATGCATTCACTCGCATCCATATCATCAACAATGAAAATTTCAAGGAACTTAAGAGGTCTATTTGCAATTTTTCAGACATGGATAAGCAAAGAAGGAATACGAAGAAGTACAGTTTCATACAACCCGACTTGAAAGAGTTAAGGAGTTTGGCATCTTATGTATTAGAGCCTTTGGAGTTCAAAGCTCGTCATGGAAAGCTTCTGTCTATTCTTTCTACTCAAGTGGATGAAGGCCTGATGAGTGTGTTGGTGCAGTTCTACGATCCTCTATATCGTTGCTTCACTTTTCTGGATTTCCAGCTTCTGCCTACACTTGAGGAGTATGCCTATCATGTGGGTATACCTATTCTGGATCAATTGTCGTTCAGTGGTTTGGAGAGGGTTCCTTCCTCCCAAGAGATTACTGATATGCTTCACATAGATGTATCTGATATTGATGCTCATATGACTACCAAAGGTGGAATTCAAGGTCTCCCATCTGATATTCTCATTGCCCAAGCTACTTTGTTTGGGAAGGCCATGAGTGAGGACGCCTTTGAAGCCATATTCGTGCTTATCATCTATGGGCTAGTGTTATTTCCCAACATCGACAACTTTGTGGATGTGAACGCTATTAGGATTTTTTCTACTCTTAATCCCGTTCCGACTCTGTTGGGTGACACTTATTTATATTTGCATATGAGGAATGCAAAGGGTGGTGGTTCCATTGTGTGTTGTCTGCCTCTGTTGTACAAGTGGTTTATTTCGCACTTGCCGCAGACGCTCGCCTTCAAAGAAAACAAGGGATGTCTACGGTGGTCTACGAGACTTATGTCTCTCACTAATGATGATATCTTTTGGTACAGTCATATGTATGATGGTGTCCAGATTATTGACTCTTGTGGTGAATTCTCCAATGTGCCTCTCCTTGGTACATGTGGTAGGATTAACTACAACCCTGTCTTGGCTCGCCGTCAGCTTGGGTTTCCCTTAAAGGATAAACCTAATAACATTTTGTTAGAAGGTGTGTTCTTTCAAGAGGGTAAAGATCCCCAGAACTTGAAGGATATGATGGTCCGCGCCTGGCACAAAGTTCAAAGGAAGGGAAGGAAAGAGCTTGGTCCGAAGAATTGCATTGCTTTGGAACCCTACACCGCTTGGGTAAGGAAGAGAGCTCTTGAGTACCGCATGCCGTATGATTATCCGAGACCTACCCCTATGGTTATGGTTGGACCGTCAACCCTCCCTAACCAAGGAGTAGAGGAGTTGAGAGATGAAGACCGGTCGCGTGCTTGGGTTCGTGAGTGAGAGGAACTTCTTCAGCAACTAAGAGATAAGGATGCTGTGATAGAATTTCTAGAGCATCAGGTTATTGATGAGCCTGATGATGTGGTTACTTCTCTTCTTCCTCAGTCATCCAGGTTTTGGAAGAGGAAGTATGATCGGCTCGCCAAGGAGAAGGCCGATATGGAAGCAGCTTATGAGAGAGAGGTGAAGAGGCTATGTGCATCTTATCTTCCGATCTCGAAGGCTTTGGACGATTGTTTCTAGGGCTCCATAGGATGTTATTTCTCCTTTCCTCTTGTATTGTATTTGGTTACCAAAATTGTACTACTTCATTGGTGTAAAAAATTTTCCAAAATATTATTGCTATGAGTATTCCATATATCTTAAAAGATTAATATTTTCAAATATTTGCAAATAGATCCCTATAAAGTTCCTCAAATAAAAACAAACCATATGCACAAACATTCCATGCATCATATGCATAAGCAGGTTTTGTTCTGAGCTTCTTGATCAGTGGTCTAACTCTTTTCTCTTCATTTATTTTGAAGACAAGCCGATGCACCGGTATAACACAAGAGCCAATCATCCAAATATCATGGAGCACTTAGAGCAAGAGAACCGGGAATTGAAAGAAGAGATTGCTAGGCTGACTGCCATGATGGAGTCAGTGCTGGCCGCTCAGAGCCAAGCTTCGCCAACTCCTGCAACTCCTCCCCAGAGGACTGTCATTTCTGAGGTTGCTACCTCGACTGTGCCTGCTGCAACAACCCACTTCGCGCCATCTATGCCAGCCGGGTTCCCGTGGGGAATGCCCGCCAATTTTGTGCTCGAGGGTTTTGCTCCTACTCTCGCTTCTCATCCGGCATCTAGCCCGGTCCTTTCTGTGCCACCTCCAGTTGTGCACACCTTGCCTTGAATGGAAGACACCATCTATCATTCCGAGCCATCTGAGGTCCCGGATGTTTATGAAAAGATGGACGAGATGAAACACCAATTCCTTGAGCTGCTCAAGGAATTGAAGACTCTGAGGGGTAAGGACCTCTTTGGTAAAAGTGCTGCTGAGTTGTGCCTTGTGCCCAATGTGAAGATCCTTGTTAAATTCAAAGTCTGACTTTGAGAAATACAAGGGAAACACATGCCCGCTCAGCCACCTTGTGATGTATGCTCGCAAGATGTCAACACAAACAGACAACGATCAACTTCTTATCCACTACTTCCAGGACAGTATGTCTGGTGCTGTACTCCGGTGGTACATGGGACTGAAGAGTGCGAACATCCTCTCTTTCAATGATCTTGGCGAGGCCTTCGTCAAGCAATACAAATATAATATGGATATGGCTCCTGATAGAGACCAACTGAGGGCGATGTCGCAGAAGGACAAGGAGACCTTCAAAGAGTACGCCCAGAGATGGCGTGAGTTGGCAACTCAGATAGTGCCACCCCTAGAAGAGAAAGAGATGACAAAGATCTTTTTGAAGATTTTGAGCTCTTTCTACTATGAGAGGATGATCGCCAGTGCTCTCTTAGACTTCACCGAAATGGTGAATATGGGAATGAGACTGGAAGAAGGGGTCTGTGAAGGACGTTTGTCTATGGATGACAGCTCTTCAGCAAAGAGATATGGGGGCTTTGCCAAGAAGAAAGAGGGAGAGACACATGATGTATCCTCTCACACTAAAAGAAGACCCTCTATGAGGAGGAAGAACGTGTGCCCTGCCGTCAACTAACACCAGGTGGCTCATATAGCACCTGCTTTTCGAGAAGCTCAACATCAACAACAACATCGTCAACAACAACATGCCTACCAGCCTCGAAACAACAATAACACCAACACCAGCAACTACGAGAGGAAGAGGGTCACTTTTGATCCAATTCCGATGACTTATGCTGAGCTCTATCCTTCTCTGATCGATAGAAAATTGATCACTCCACGAGACCCTCCTGCTGTACCAACCAACCCTCAGTGGTGGTATAAGCCTGAACTACATTGTGTATATCATTCCGGTGCTCCCGGACATGACGTGGAGAATTGTTACCCGCTGAAGACCAAGGTGCAAGACCTTGTGAGAAGTAGTATTTTGTTTTTCGAGGACGTAGGTCCTAATGTGAAGAAGAACCCATTGCCCGAGCATGGGAAAACTGTTGTGAATATGGTCCAGGGATGCCCTGGCCAATATAAAGTCCTGTATGTCAATGACATAAGGCAATCTTTGGTCGAGATGCATAAGCTGTTGTGTGAACACAGTCATTACGAGCATGACCATGATAGGTGCCAGGTGTGCACTATCAACGAGAGAGGATGCCGACAAGTTAGAAAGGACATCCAAGAGATGCTGGATCAGGGAATGATCGAAATACTTCAGAATCGTAATGAGGATGAAATGGATGTAATTTCCCCTGTATTTAGAATTCCTGAGCCTGTTGTCGTCAAGTATGATGGCAGCAAGAAGAAGATCTTTCCACCTCTTGTAATCAAGCCAGCGGGTCCTGTCCCGTATTCATCAGACAAGGTTGTTCCCTACAGGTATAACGCAGTTATGCTAGAAGATGGAAAGGAGCTGTCGTTGCCCTCAACTTTCATAGTGAGCATTTCTGACGTCAGTGGTGTGACCCGTAGTGGTCGTGTTTTCTCGGCTCCACCGAAATCCCATAAAGATGTCGTGAGAAGAACAGTTGTTAATCATGCCGGTCCCGTGGGGACTTCTTCTTGTAATCCTACTACTATTGTGAAGGGTGTGGACCCTGTTGTTGATAAAACTGTTAAAGCTCCTGTCCTGGTTGGCCAGTCTGGCATGTTGAGAGAGGATGGTGATGAGATGTTAAGGCTCATCAAGAGGAGAAAATACAATGTTGTTGATCAGCTGCTACAAACTCCATTAAAGATATCTGTGCTATCTTTGTTGATGAATTCTGAGCGACACCACAAAGCTTTGTAGAGGGTGTTGGACGTGGCATACGTGGACCACAATACCACTATTGAACAGTTTGATAGAATTGTTGCAAATATAACCACTTGCAACAATTTGAGCTTCTGTGATGCTAATCTTCCCGAGGAGGTAAAATACCACAATTTGGCCTTACACATTTCCATGAACTGTAAAGATGATGCCTTGTCCAATGTGTTGGTGGACACATGATCATCGCTTAATGTGTTGCCAAAATCCACTCTGGCCAAACTTTCTTACCAGGGGCCTCCTATGAGGCAGAGTGGAGTGGTTGTTAAGGCGTTTGATGGATCACGGAAAACCGTGATCGATGAATTAGAACTCCCGATCAAGATTGGACATAGTGATTTCCAGATCATTTTCCAGGTCATGGATATTCATCTGTCTTACAGCTGTTTGCTTGGCAGACCATGGATTCACGAGGCAGGCGCCGTGCCATCCACCCTACACCAGAAGTTAAAGTTTGTGAAAAAAAAGAAGTTGGTTGTGATAGGGGGAGAGAAGGCTCTCCTGGTCAGTCATTTATCTTCCTTTTCCTACATTGATGCTGAGGATGAGGTTGGGACTCCGTTCCAAGCCTTATCTATTGCTAAGCCTTCAAGGAAAGGACTTTATTCATTTGTCTCCTATAATGATGCGAAGTTGGCCATTGAGCATGGTGCAACGACTGGTTTGGGGCAAATGATCAAGTTGGAAGATAACAAACCCCGAGCTGGCATAGGGTACCCTTCCGGTGTTTCCAATGAGCGCGGGTTGTTCCAGAGTGAAGGTTTCATCCACATGGTCAAAGATCAGGAGATTGCTGCCATTGTTGAAGATGATGAAGAGGAAGATCTTGGCAACTTTGTCATCCTTGAAGGAATCTGCAATAATTGGGTCGCTGTTGATGTTCCAACAGTTATCCATAAGTCAACGTAATATGTTCATTTTGTTTGAAAACCCTTCTCCCATGCCAAAAGGAGGAGTGATGACATTGTTGGCGTACTTGATTAATACAATGATATTCATTCAATAATCACATGTTAAATGTTTGTTTTTCCAAATTATTTTTCCTTTTTGCTTTTTTGCATGAAATTGGTGATCACCATAAAACCCTAAAAAGAGAATAAAATCAATCTTTCCATCTGTATAATGATTTGCCTTGCTTGAATTCTGAAATCTCTTTTATACTCAAAACCATTATGCAGGTTGATCAAACCCATTGAACATAATGATCCAACACCATCTCCCAACTTTGAGTTCCTTGTATTTTAGGCAGAAGAAGATGATGTAGAAGAGATTCCTGATGAGATTACCCGTTTGCTTGAGCATGAGGAGAAGATCATTCAGCCGCATCTTGAGAATCTGGAAACAGTCAACTTGGGGTCTGAAGATTGTGTTCGTGAAGTGAAGATTGGGGCACTCCTTGAAGAGTATGTGAAGAAGGGGTTGATTGAGTTGCTACGAGAATATGTCGACATCTTTGCCTGGTCGTATGAAGACATGCCTGGTCTAGATATTGATATCGTGCAATATTTCTTGCCGTTGAAGCCTGAGTGTGTGCCTGTGAAGCAGAAGCTCAGAAGAACTCATCATGATATGGCAGTGAATATTAAAGAAGAAGTTCATAAGAAAATTGATGTGGGGTTTCTGGTGACTTCTACATATCCTCAATGGGTGGCCAATATTGTGCTTGTGCTTAAGAAAGATGGAAAAGTCCGAATGTGTGTGGACTATCGTGACTTGAATAAAGCTAGTCCGAAAGACGATTTTCCTCTACCACACATTGATATGTTGGTAGACAATACAGCTAAATTCAATGTCTTCTCATTTATGTACGGATTTTCCGGTTATAACCAGATTAAAATGGCACCCGAGGATATGGAGAAGACAATATTCATCACACCTTGGGGGACATTCTGTTATCGAGTGATGCCCTTCGGTTTGAAGAACGCCGGAGCCACGTATCAATGAGCTATGACTACCTTGTTTCATGATATGATGCGCAAAGAGATCGAGGTGTACGTTGATGATATGATTGCAAAGTCGAAAACGGAAGTTGAACATGTAAAACACTTGTTAAAGCTTTTTCAGCGTTTGAGGAAGTACAAACTCCGCCTGAATCTGAACAAGTGTACATTTGGAGTCCATTCCGGCAAGTTATTGGGCTTTATTGTCAGTGAAAGAGGTATTGAAGTTGATCCTGCCAAGGTCAAAGCAATACAAGAGATGCCTGCGCCCAAAACTGAGAAGCAAGTCCGAGGTTTTCTTGACCGCTTGAATTACATTTCGAGATTTATATCCCACATGACTGCCACATGTGCGCCTATATTCAAGCTCCTCCGAAAAGATCAACGTCATGATTGGGCAGAGGATTGCCAGAAGGCCTTTGACAGTATCAAAGAGTATCTGTCCGAGCCTCCGATTCTGTCTCCGCCTGTTGAAAGGAGACCATTGATTATGTACTTGACTATGCTTGATAATTCCATGGATTGTGTATTGGGTCAGCAAGATGAATCAGGGAAGAAAGAATATGCAATATACTACTTAAGTAAGAAGTTCACTGATTGTGAGTCTCGGTACTCAACGCTTGAGAAGACATGCTGTGCTTTGGCTTGGGCCGCTAAGCGTTTACGCCAGTATATGTTGAATCATACGACTTGGTTGATATCCAAAATGGATCCAATCAAGTATATCTTTGAGAAGTCTGCTTTAACTGGGAGAATTGCCCGTTGGCAGATGTTGTTGTCTGAGTATGATATTGAGTATCGAGCTCAGAAAGCTATTAAAGGTAGTATCTTGGCTGACGACTTGGAACATCAACCAATTGAAGATTATCAGTCTGTGCAGTACGACTTCCCTGATGAGGAGATTCTGTATTTGAAGATGAAAGATTGCGATGAGCCTACGCTCGATGAAGGACCAGAGCCTGGTTCCCGGTGGAGTATGGTGTTCGATGGTGCTGTTAATCAATATGGAAATGGTATTGGGGCAGTGATTATTACTCCTCAGGGCACTCATTTTCCTTTTACAGCAAGGCTAACTTTCAAATGCGCGAATAACATGGCGGAGTGTGAGGCCTGTATTATGGGTTTGGAAGAATGTATTGATCTTATGATCAAACATATTGATGTTTATGGTGATTCAGCCCTTGTTGTTAATTAGATTAAGGGTGAATGGGAGACGAATCAGCCTGGCCTCATCCCATATAAAGATTATGCGAGGAGGATTTTAACTTTTTTTTACCGAGGTTGACTTCTATCATATTCCTCGAGATGAGAATCAGATGACGGATGCTCTTGCTACGCTTGCTTCAATGATTGTGGTGAAATATTGGAATGAAGTTCCCAATATTACCGTGATGCGCTTGGATAGGCCAGCTCATGTATTTGCAGTTGAAGAAGTGAAAGATGATAAGCCATGGTATTTTGATATCAAGTGCTTTCTCCAAAGTCAGATTTACCCACCCGGGGCATCTGTTAAAGATATGAAGACTTTAAGGAGATTATCTGGAAGTTTCTACCTTAATGGGGATGTGCTTTATAAGAGAAATTTTGACATGGTTCTGCTCAGATGCGTGGATAGACACGAAGCAGACCTGTTGATGAATGAAGTCCATGAGGGTTCATTTGGAACTCATTCCAATGGACATGCCATGGCAAAAAAGATGTTGAGAGCAGGCTACTATTGGCTGACAATGGAGTCTGACTGCTGCAAATATGGGAAGAAATGCCAAAAGTATCAAATTTATACGGACAAGATTCATATTCCCCTGACACTTCTGAATGTTATTTCCTCACCATGGCCTTTCTCCATGTGGGGAATTGACATGATTGGCATGATAGAGCCTAAGGCGTCAAACGGTCACCGTTTTATTCTCGTAGCTACTGATTACTTCACCAAGTGGGTTAAAGCGGCATCATATGCGAATGTGACCAGGAAGGTGGTTGTAAAGTTTATCAAGAATCAACTCATATGCCAGTATGGTGTGCCAGACAAGATCGTTACTGATAATGGATCTAACTTGAACAACAATATGATGAAAGAGCTGTGTAGCAAGTTCAAGATTGCACATCATAATTCTTCTCCCTATAGACCCAAGATGAATGAGGTTGTTGAAGCTGCTAACAAGAACATCAAGAAGATTATTCAGAAGATGGTTGTTACATACAAAGATTGGCACGAGATGTTGCCATTTGCCTTGCATGGCTATCGTACATCTGTCCGCACTTCAACAGGGGCAAACCCTTTCTCTCTAGTGTATGGCATGGAGGCTGTGCTCCTCGTGGAGGTTGAGATCCCATCAATGAGAGTCTTGATGGAAGCCAAGTTGACTGAGGTTGACTGGGTTCAGAGTTGTTATGACCAATTGAATTTAATTGAAGAGAAGAGATTAACTGCCATGTGCCATGGTCAGTTATATCAACAAAGAATGAAGAAAGCTTTTGATAAGAAGGTCGGGCCTCATGTGTTTCGAGAAGGTGACCTCGTGCTCAAGAAAGTCTTATCTTTCGCGCCCGATTCCAGGGGCAAATGGACTCCAAATTATGAAGGTCCATATGTTGTTAAGAGAGCCTTTTCAGGCGGTGCTTTGATACTTACAACTATGGATGGGGAGGATTTCACTCGTCCTATGAATTCAGATGCAGTCAAGAAATACTTCACCTAAAAATAAAAACAGAATGGCTCGCTAAGTTGAAAACTCGAAAGGGCGACTTAGGCAAAAATGAGCGTCTCGGTGGATTGAAAACCCGAAAGGGCGATCCAGGCAAAAGTTAGAGACATAAAAAAATGAATATATATATATATATATATATATATATATATATATATATATATATATATATATATATATATATATATATCCCGCTAGATTGAGTACCTCACCCTGGGGAAATCTAGGCAAAAATTAGGGATTTGGCAAGTAACTGCATCCTGACAAGACTTTATTCTACAACTGTCGTCTATCAAAGATTCTCGCTCAGTCGTCGTCAACTGAAGCTTCAAATACATTGGATTCAGAGTTGGTGGAGAAATGGTCATTATGTTCAATGTAGCCCTTTTTCCGATATATATCACCAATTTCAAATTTTGTAAAGATCCATGGAGTCTTGCCACTTGCGGACTACCATTCTATCAAATAAATTTGAGCCTTTATCCAATTCTTTACACTTTTATTTGTTTCTGTTTAACAAATATTTGCATATTTTAGTTGATAAATATCATTGTTTTAAACAAATAAAGTTTTTATAAACTTTTTTAAACAAAGTGAACATTCACAATGAATGAAAGGATAGTTGGAATGTCTTTAGTGCTCTCCCAAGGATAGTACGATCTCCAAAAGGTAAGACATTTGTTCATACTTCTGGCATGTTTATATCCTCTTCATCAGCTTTCAGGTTGTCTCCCTAGCGAGCGCAGAAAGAACAAAACATTATCAACTCCCTAGAGAATCTGGAGTTTTGGCCTCGATCTTTTAGAGATGTGTATACCTCTACATCAGGCACTAGCATTTGTGTTTTATCAATTATATGGTTGTCATCCCTTGTGTGGACTGACCTAAAATCCCTAATAGATTGATAAAAGTTAATATTCTATCTATTCATGAGGAAGTTTGTCTTTCCCCAGTTTGAGTAGAAGTCCTCGGCGGAGTAAGCATGTGTTCCCGACATAGCTATCTTTCAGATATCTTCTCAGCAGTAGTTTCCTAGAGCAGTTGGTGAAGGGTTTGTTCCCCTTTTTTTACCCCTAGCATGGCACATGTTGATAAAGGGTTCGTTTCCGTTTCCCTCAACCAAGACAATTCCTCCGGGAATGCTTGCAGTTCATCCCCAGTAGGATCGTCGACAGTTTATCCCCAATATGGTCTTCTACAGTTCATCCCCAGTGGAGTTGCCTGATCCTAGCTTGACATTTGTATTCCCTCCATGGTTGAAGATTTCTTCCAGTATTCGACAATGATGAGGAAGATGTGTTATTTCCTTCCCCAACGGAGCAATGGTTCTTTCTTCCCTCAGCAGAGTTGGTTTCTCCAGCAATTAGAAGGGAGTGTTTGATTGATGTGTATTTGTTTGGTGGTTGTTCCCCACAGAATTCCACATCATCCCTTGATAAGATCCCCAGTAGAGTTTCTTCTACGGCAGATCTTATTGATATCCAGCCACATGTTCCCGAGAATTGTTGGAAGATCCCCGACAGTTGGTAACTGTGACTTTGCCTATCCCCGACAGTGACTCTGCATGTTCCCCAGCTGAGACTTTGCCTGTTCCCAGCGGTGGTTGATGTCTCCTGGTATTAAATCATCCCACCAGAACTGATTTCTCCTGTGGGCCTGGCCTTTCTCTTTTTGAGATGTTATACCGGATGTCCATTCGTGGCTCTTGAGCCTATTTGTGTTAGATATGTCTGTTTGTCAGCATTAATCATATATAAATCACGCATATGCATGCATAATTATAGCATTCAGATATTCACGATGCATTCTTTGCCATATATCTTTGCTTGTTATCTCCTGCTATGGATGAAATGTTCTTCCCCAAGCAGATGTTTGCGTCTGATCTCTCCATTTAGAGTCAGCCTCATAAGCAGAAAGTGTCTAGTTTTCCTTCATTATTCCCCACTGAGATATATCCTCGTGGATGATTTTTGTTTCAGTTTCTGCCCCAATTATGTATTGGAATGGAATTACTCCCCTGAGCTATATCCTCCTTGGGTTGAGTCTTGTTTGATCATGTCTTTCTAGTTTGTTCCTGGATTGACTTTCCTTTCTTGTTATTCCCCTGCAGTTCCCTGTGGTTTAGTTGTGCAATTGCTCAGTAACCAATAATTATCCATCTTTTCCCCAGCGGACTTTGTGGCCTTCTACCCAGTAACTGGTAGTTGTAAGTCCTATTTTTGTGGTTTTCTACCCAGTAACCAGTAGATGTAATCCCCTCTTTGTTGTTTATCTTTATCCAATATTCGGTATTGATATTCCTTCGCTTTTGAGTATACCACCCAGTAGCCGGTGATATATCTCTTGGATAATTGCTCTTATCAAGTAGTTTATCCCCCGCCGAGTCATCTTTCATTTACCCTTTTTTGGTAATGATTGCTTCTCCTTTTGATTGGACATCATTTTATACCCAGTATCCGGTATCCCGATGTCCTTTCTTTTCGGTCTATTTATCCTTTATTAACCCAGTAATCGGTTGTGGATAATCTTCCATGCGAGTATGTTATCTACGTTCTGACGGTAATAGATAATATATCTCATGCGCTCTTTAGTCGAAGTCTTTTTCTTCCCCAGTTGAGTAAGATTCGTATTTCCTTGTGAGATCGAATGCCCATCCTGTAAGTCGAGTTTGCTTTTTCATCCCTCCTTTCGGATGATGAGTGTCTTGGATATGTTCCCAATTCATGCCTGGTTGGTCACCTATTATATGCCCAGTAACCGGTATCCCTAGTGTTCCTTCCTTCTGCTCCCTATTATGACATTTTGTCCCCTATGGAGTCAGATTTTCTTGAGTTGAGATGTGCCTTTTGGGTCCTCCTCAGATGTTTTGGATGATTAATATCTCTCACCCTTATACCGGTCTTAGATATTCTTTCTCCCTGAGCGTGTTGTTCTCTCACCCAGTAACCGGTGTTTTGATGACACGTCTCTTTTTGAGTTTATTACCCAGTAGCCGGTAATATCTCGTTGTTTCTTTCTCAGCTGAGTCCTTTGTTGACGTTCCCGTCTGAGTCCGGATTTTTATCCGAAGTATCCTCTGCGGATAGTTTTGTTGTATTGGCATATTCCCCAATACATGCATCTTTGCGTCAGCTCGAGTCTTTCCATCGATTTATTTTCGTAGAATCCCTTCGTGTCTCCCAATAAGTTTTCAAGTCGTGACCTGCTCATATATTCTACCTTATTTTTCCCCAGAGTCTCTGTCTCCCTAGTAAGTGTGTTACTCCTATGGACTTTTTAGTTTCTCCTGATTTCTTTTCCTTTGTGATAAATATTCACCATGAAGAATTTATTTTGCATGCATACATTTGCATCATGAGGTCTCTTAGGGACCAAAATTCGTCTCTTTGTTATTATTTAAGCCCATTCTACCTCGTTGAGACGAAGATTTTAACCTTCATATCTCCGACTAGAATGACCTTAAATAGGGGCATATGTAAGACCCTAATTTTGACCCTAAGATCCCTCATGGCATCCTATCATTTGCTTATTGCATTGCCTCAAGGATCATAGCATGTGTGGCTCCTTTACCCTAGGGGTGGGATTTATGTGAGTTGGTTTGAGACCACCAAGCATGCTTGAATTGTATATTATTGTTTTTCTTATTTTGTTTACTAACCAAAAGCACAAAAATATGTCACTAACTCTTTTTGTTTTGAAGCTCAAGTGATCATGTGCTCTCATGCTCCTAGGAGGCTCATAAGCTCAATGAAGTGGCTAGATGAAGATGAAAGCAAGCATGAAAATGGTCCACAAGGGTCCTAATAATCATATATGTCTCCCAAGTACCTCAATTTGCCAATTTGATCAAGATAACCCAAAGGGCTTGAGGATTCTTTCCCAAGGAAACCCTAATTCAACTGTGCATTGACTGTGCCTTGCTCATGAAGCAACCTCAAACTATGATCGAATTAAATCAAGGTAAGTTCTTTAATTCATTATTTTATGCATATATGAGCCTATGTGACTATACTCAATCATTCAATCATCAAGATTTGAAGTTTGGCCTTGAGAAGTTGACCAGTCAAGTCATCTGACTAAACTGAGGATCACTGAGACATAACTTGGGATGTGTTTGTCAAATGAAGATGACCCCAAGAGAAACAATGTTCTTAAGAACCATATGAAGAACTTTCATGTTCATAAAAAATCCATTTGAAACATGTAAGGTCTTCATTCATTTCAAAACATTATAGGTCATTTTGACTGAAACCCTAATTTTGGGTCAACTTCCCAAGGACCTATCTTCCTTATTGTTTATGATTTTTAGGTGAGACCAATTGAATTATAAAGCTTAAGATGTCTACTTCAAATAAAATGTTGGAAAAAAATTCATAATCCTAAAATAAACACATGTGATAATACAAAACATTATAGGTCACTTTCGACCAAAACCATTGAATTTGAAAAATGTTCAAATTCAAGTGCCCATACCTTTCTCATTAAAAATCCAAATGATACAAAATTTAGGTCCAAGTTGATCATATTGAAACGATGTATAACTTTGATGTTTGAGGTTTTTCCATTTGAGGATTGCATCATTGAAACAGAAGGGCTTGAAGTTGCTTGGTTTTGGCAAAAAAATTCAAAGGGGACCTAGACATGTTTTATACCTCAAACTTCACAGCTAGTTTTCATAAACTTCCAAACTCCAAATGGATTTTTGCCCAACATAACTTTTGTTCCTTATTCCAAGATCTTTCCAACCATTACTCACATGACCATTTTTGGATTTTCCATGTGGGAGTTTCGAAGGGCTTAATGTTTATGTCCAATTGTGCAATTCACATCATAACTTGAAATGCAAGCAAATGCCAGGCCTTGTGCACGTCCAATTCACTTCAAAATGATCTCAGCATGCATTTCCATTCATTCTTGGGCTTTGCAAGCGCCTGTACAGGCCCATGCATAAAGGATCCAAGTTGCATGCACACGAGCTAAACACTACCTTGCAACACATTTCAGCTATAAATAGAAGTGCTTGCTCATTCAAAAACCAACCTGAAGGAGATCTGAAACGCTGCAGAATTCAAAACCCAAACCTCACTCAAAGGAATTTCAGTTTTCATTTTCAATTTCAAGCTTGAATTTCAACATGATTAGTTGATCTTCAAGTCTTAATTCCTTGACCTTGCATCATCATCACATCTCCAGATCAAAATTGGATCAAGAACTTGAGCAAATCGTGTTGTTTGAAGCTGCATTTCAGAGGTATATCACTAAACTATTTTGATCTGGATCTTGCTATACAATGTCAATTGCTTTGGTTTGAATTATTTTCTTAAGTCCTCATGCATGAGGCAGGCCAGTGGTGGTCTTAATTTCATGAACCGTGCCATTTCAGATCAAACACCATGATCTTCAAGCTCTTGTTTCTCTCTAAATAGAAACATTGAGAAAGATCCAAGGTTACATGGGTGATGTACATCACCCCAACTTCATTTTGATATCCTTAGTTTTTACTTTTATTGAGGTTGAAGTCCCTGCGCATGGTGGCCGGAAACACTTAGCTGGCCGAAGAAGATGGTGGTTTCCCCCACCATCCCCACGTGGGAGCACCAGAGCCCTCAAATCTTTCCAAAACGTTTTAATCGTGGCCTTGTGTTATGTTGACTTATTTTAATTCAATGTACTACGCGCTTGACTTTGGTCCATTGTGTATCCGCGCCTCTGAGCCTTAGGATCTTGGCCACGTCATTTAATGAATTCATCAAAGCGCTCTGGATTTTTGCTATTTTCTTATTTTATGTTTAATTTCATTTAATTCATTTTATCTTCAAAAATTCATAAATATTTTATTTGAAGTCACAAAAATATGAGACCAATGCCAAAAAAATTCTTGAAAAATCTAGTTTCATATTTTGATTTTTAATTATTTTTGTGACTTCATTTAATATTTTTTGTGAATTATTTGATTTTTAATAGTTTTTAATTCATTTTAAATACTTTTTGATATTTGAAAAATCCAAAAATATTTTCTTAACACATGGATTATGATAAGTCAATGAAAAATAGTCTCATCAACTTCTTAATTGATTTGAGATTTATTTGAGATTTTAATTCATTTGTGTTATTTTTCATTGTTTTTAATTGTTTTAAAATAGTTTCTGATTTCAAAAATTGTTGGAAAAATTTGCCAAACCTTGTTTGACCATGTTAGACCTATGAGAATTTAGTTGGACTTGTTTAAGTTGATTTGAATTGAATTTGAGGTTTGACCATATTTTGTCCATTTTAATTTTGCATTTATTTTAATTCCAAAAATACCAAAAAAATATATTTGACTTGTTGACTTCTAATCTTCATTTCTCTTCTGTTTAGCATTGGTTGATGATGATTTGATACACTTCTGACCAATTGTGTTTGACATTTTATTTCTCTTTTTATCCATTTCATCTTCATCTCATTTCTTTTTATTTTGGCCAATGAGTTAATGTCTTATGGTTGGTCTTGACATATGAGAAGTTTAACCTTCTTTGATCCAAATCAAACCCAACTTGATCCAAGATCAAGTGAGTTGCTTTGTGTCCAAGATAGGTTGCTTCTTGGTCAAGCAAAAAACCTAAAGTCCATACAAGGCCTTTCTCTTTTCTATTGGCATGGCAAGTTGTAGGAGCTTGGCTTACTAGTCATGATCTCTAACTTGTGTTTATTTGCCTATAGTTTTATTGACCGGACTCAGATAGGTGTGACTACTACATTTGTCCACTTATGATTGCTTAACATAGCGCTAAATTGTCTTATGACACACTAACATAACTACTAATTACTAACTTTAATTTGAGCATTTAATTTCTTGCAATTTACTTTCTTTCTCATTTATTCATATTGATTTTCATTTTTCTTACTTGAGTACATATTTTATGTTTATGTCATTTTCCTTTTGCTCATTTGAGCTCATTATTGTACATAAATATATTGTTGTCTTGTGGTTGTTTTGTCTTTGTTTGTGTGCACCCAATGCAAAAAGGAGAAAAGACTTAGAATTAGGACTTACCTATGCTTAAAGGAGTTCAAGAGCAACTAGGCCTCATGCCTTTAGAATGCTAAATTTGTTGAAGAGCAACTAGGCCTCATGCCTTTAGAATGCTAAATCTCAAAGTTGACTTCAAAGGACCCCTAACCTAAACTCATTCTTTGTCAATTTCTCTTATTGTGTTGTGAACTTTTTGATGTTTGCTCTTGTGTGATAGGGATTCCATCTTGAGATAGTAAGAAGGACCATTGTCATGAGTAGCCATGTTAAGAGAGACAAGCCAAATGGAGATCCTAGGAGCTTGAATCTAATATTGTGTGATTGCTTGTTGTTTTCTAAGTCCAAAGGAAAGGAGCATCTTGAATCATCTTTATGATTTCAAGAAAAGGAATTCCAAGGGTTTTATCTTATCCCTCTTATCTTTGTATGCTTTAGGACTAACCCTTCTCTTCTTCCCCTCACTCTAACCCAAGCCAAACTCTTTATGTGCAAACTTTGACATTGTTTTCAAATTATAAACCTAGGCCCTATGCCTATGACTTTTCAAAAATCTTTTCATTAATACTCATTGTGAATAAATCTTAATCCAACTTTGACCCCATTTTGTAAATAAATCTAACTTGTAAATACAACTCACTTCAAGTTGATTTTGTGGTTCCAATGACCACCTTTGTTAAAACCTTTTCATAAACATTAGCCATAGGTTTGAGTTATCATAGTGGTTGAGGTAAACCTCACCTTATCCTTAGTGATAGGACTATAAGTCTTCCATACTTATTATAGGGTTAATCCCTCACTAGTATGTTGAAGCTCTCCTCACATGGTGGATTGTTGGTTTAGGTTGAGTTTTCTCCCTTTGATAACAAAAGACCTTAAGACTTTTGATCAAATCAATTCACCAATCTTTTGAGATTTTTACCCCGAACTACGAGGTTTTGATCCTACCTTTGTGATGGTACGTAGGCAATGGGTTCATCCATTCAAATAACAAAATTTTAAATATAATCTATTCTTTTCTCATCCCTCCAATCCTTTTGCACATATTTTCACAAATACCAACCTACAACACACATTTGCAAAAAGAGGTTCCCTTAGAGTACTAAGGATGTTTTAGGTGCGTAAAACCTTCCCATCTCATAACCAACCCCCTTACCTAGATCTCTGACATTTTTATTAGTTTTTTATTTGATAAAACTTCTTACTTGGCTTTTGTTCGCTTTTTAGCCTTTCCTTTGGACAAATAAAAGTGCGGTGGCGACTCGAATTGTATGTTTACTTTTGGTTTAGTCAATAAACCTAAAGGTAACGAATACCCTGCTACAAATTTATTTTGCATTTAAATAATTAAAATCAACTAAAATATGCATTAAATTAAATTATGGTTTATCAAATCCCTAAAACCTTATCAAAACACCAAAGAAATGTCCATAAGATTTATCATAGGTCAAACAAGGTCAAAGGACCTTGGAGAATTTTTTTCCTCATTTTTGGAAACTTAAAACTAGTTTTAAACAATTAAAAATATCGACAAAATCAATTAAATCATGAAAATATTAATAATGATCCTAAAAATAATTTTAATTCAAAAAATGAAAGAGGAAATTATTTAAATTTTTTTGGTGAAAGTCTCATATTTTTTGGATCAATATTAAATTAATATGAATTAATGAAAATAAAACAAATAAAATGAAAATCCAATAATCAGATGAAAAAAACGTGGACCACTTTATCTCCCTCATTAATTGAGGTGGCATATCATGTGGTCACCAGCGCGCAATCCATGATGGACTCTAGTCAGCGTGCCACAAACTTGGTAATTCAAACCAACGCACGAGATTATTTCATTTCAAAAGGATCATGTGGCTCTGAACACGCCAACTCACCACCGGAGCTACAACTCGGATCTCCTTCTCAGGTGAGCCTCGCCGGACTGGTTCAATCATAACCATCAGCGAAATTAAAAAGAAGGACATGATTTCAAAGTAAAAATGGCACTGAGCTCGAATATGGTCTCAATTCATCCTAATCCAAGTATATTAAGAGATACAAGGAGTTGAAATTTGAGGTGCACGATCTGAGTTGCTTTGATTTAACCTCAAAGCAACTCAATCTTGTTGCCTACATTGGTAGGACTTCAAACAACCAATGATCCAAGAGAATTATGGAGAATTGAGTGAGAATCAAAGAGATGAAATTTTCTGAAAAATACCTTCAATGTAGGTCTGAATTCAACTATTCTTGCTTTGATTTGTGCTTGATCTTGCTCAGAATACTTGCAGGAGTAGATTAGAATGATCAAAAGGTCTTGGATCCCTGGAGTTTTGAATCTCAAAACAATGAGATTCAAACTCAATTTCCAATGGAAATTCTCCGGTTTATCCTCTCAAATGGAAGGGTTTGGTGTTTGGCATCAAAGCTGGCGCGAATGGGTCCTCATTTCTGATGCACAGGGTCTTTATTTATAGTTGAATCCAATGATATTTGCACCCTTGAAGTGAACTTCCAAATTTGGCAATGTGTGATGCATGACTGCATGGGCGTGTATAGGCCCATGAAATCATTCCTTTTGGTCCATAATTGAGTGTACACAAGTCTGAAATCAAGTTGGAATGCTAGGCAAATGTGCATGGATGTTTGAAGTTCAATCTTGCCAAATGGTGATGCAATGTTCAAGCCATGTGCATCCCATTCAAATCTTGTCCAAAATGGATGAACTTAGACTTTTTGAAAAGTTTAGATCAAGAGGAACAACTTTCATGTTGACCACTTTTCTATTTGAAGCTTGTATCATGATGAAATTTGAGGTGGAAGTTTGGAAAATTAAACATATCAAAAAAGTTTCTAAGTGTCAAGCCATATGTTCACTTATTCCACCTTGGCTAACTTTTTATGTGAGCTTCAAATGAGAAAACTTCCTTCATAAAAGTTGTATCTCTCTAAACATCCTTCAAAATGGTCACAAATTTGACCTTATTTGGATTTGAAATGAAGGAGTTATGCATTTTTTAAGTTGAGGAAAATCACTTGTTCAATGGTATTGGTCCAAAATGACCTATAATGTATCCTCATATCACATGCTCATAAAAATTGAATTATCTCTTCCTTCGAACATAAAAGTTGAAGTAGACATATTTAACAAGATTATGCAACTTGTAAATCTTTCATCTCATAAAAATTGAGCAAGTTATGGTCTTGGGAAGTTGACCTCCAAATTAGGGTTTAGGCAAAATGATCTATAATCTTTCACCATAAAAAATGACTTTCCAAGCAAAAGTACATCAATACCTCAACATGAAAGTTGTTTGGAATGTCATTTAGAGTAACTTTTCTCTTGGAATAAGTTTCATCTGACAAAAATTGTAGGAGATAGGGTCTAGGGAACCTCAGTTTTGATCAGATGAATTCCTTTGGTCAACCACCATGAACCAACTTGCTAGCTTGCAATTCTCCTGACTTTTGGGACTCATGGGAGGTCATGTATGCATAAGATGATGAAATTTAAAGTGTCCCTTGAAATATTTGATTAATTGGTGAAGAAGCTTGTGGAAGAAGTTACACAAGATACCCAGATGAATTAGGGTTTCCAAGGCAAACCAATTCCAAACTCTTGATGAATTATTGATCAAAATAACATGTGAAACTCATGGGGATTCATATATGATACCTAAAGCAATTGTAGATCATTCTTGACTGAGCTCTTAGTAATGAAGGTCTTAAACCCTAGATATGAGCTTGATAGATCAAAGGTGAGCATGTGCCCTACCTACAAAAGAGTTAGACAAAATGAAAAGACATATTTTTGGGATTTTAGTTAGTAAAGATGATAAAATACAAAGTATGGTACAATCAAATGGTGCTTAGTGATCTCTCCCAATGAAAACCCAATGAAGGAGGGGTAAGGACAATACCAAGGTGTGATCCCAATGCTAATGCATATGATGAGATATCATGAGGGGTATTAGGGCCAAAATTGGGGTCTTACAGCTGCCCCTATTTAAGGACATTCTAATTGAGGAGATGAAGGTTAAAATCTTCGTATCGACTCAGTAGAATGGGCTTAAATAAAAACATATAGAAACAAATTTTGGTCCCTAAGAGACCTCATGATGCATATGATATGAATGTTAAAATAAGTCTTTGTGGGGAAATATTGCCATAAAGGAAAAGAATTCATAGAGACCGAAAGTTCGCAGTAGTATAATGCATCCCGTAAGGAAAACTCACTGGGGAGACAGAGACTCTGAGGGGATAAAAAGGTTGTGTGTAGGCCAAGATACGACTTAAAACAAGCTGGGGGACATGAGGGATTCCATGAGAATAAATCAATGGAAAGAATCAGCCAGAGGACACAAGGAACGTTTGCAGGGGAAACGGGTAAATCAGAACAAAACTGAAATACTCGAACCATGCAGGAACAACGATTTCACTAAGGAAATACACACTCAAACTCAATTAGGGAGGAAAAGATCTTCAACATGGGAGGAGCAGAAATATATCATCCACTACCGGTTACTGGGTACGGGGATAACAAAATTTTACAGGGAGGACATCCGCTACCGGTTAGGGTAAACATATCAAGGATGACTCACTGAGGGCCGCCAGGAGGCATATTCATTACCGGTTACTGGGTAAGAATAGACTTGTTGGAGAAAAATAGGATTTACAACTACCACTTACTGGGCAGAAGACCAAAGGGAGAGAATACACGTCACTGGTTAAAGTGAACATATCAAGGATATACTCAAAGGAAAGAAAATCCGTCATTGGTTAAGATGAACATATCAAGGATAGACTTGCCTGGGAATGTTAAGGAGGATACCCGTCATCGGTTAAGATGAACATATCAAGGATAAACCGCTGGAACAAAGTAGGAATTATATCTATCGAATGCTGGATAGAACACCAAAAAGAGAATATCCGTCACCGGTTAAGATGAACATATCAAGGATAAACTCTGCAAAGGGGAGAAAAGCAGGATTTACAACTACCGATTATTGGGCAGAAGACCGCAAAGAGAAGGAAACCCGTCATCGGTTAGGATGAACATATCAAGGATTAACTCTCTGGGAACAAAAATAGGGATTACAACTACCTTTTTACTGGGTAGAATACCAAAAAGAGAATATTCGTCACCGGTTAGGATCAACATATCAAGGATAGACTCACAACAAGGGAAGAAAATATTCGTCATCGGTTAGGATGAACGTATAAAGGATATACTTTCTGGGGAGACGGGAAAACGAATCCGCCGGGGGGAAAGAGGGGTTACTTTTGCCGAGTATTGAACAAGAAGTAACAAACTGCAAATTAAGAAGAATATTACCAGTTACTGGGTAATATACTCTTAGAGGACCAAGGACATCCATCTAGGTAAGATCTAGAAAGAAATGGTCAATCAAGACTAAACCCAATGAAGAGATAACTCAAGGGGAGTGGTTCCATCCAGATAACCAACTGGGGAGGAAACTAAAATAATAATCATCCACGAGGAAATAACTCAGTGGGGAATAAGAGAAAGGTTAAAGTCTTTCTGCTTAAGGGGTTGACGCTCTACAATTGAAGGAGGACAGACACACCAAACCTGCATGGGGATAAAGTACCACCATAGCAGAGAATCAAAATAGCAATGAATCACAAGGGGTAATAATGCAATAATGAAGTTATATGAATGTTTATGTATATGTATATGTATATGTATATGTATATGTATGATGATTATGCTGACAAAACAATCACAAAGAATTCAAAATGTCGTTGGTTTGAATCATCGATATAATTCCTAGCACATCTCAATAGGATGTAGGAATTAACTGGAGAAAGATCAAACATCTCGAATGCTCGAATCAAGCCAGGGAAGAAAGGAGGAGATCTGCTGAGGAAATTGCTATAAACTCTGCGGGGAATTTTAGGTCCATACCATATCACATGGGAGACACCCTGTAGAGGATAAACCCAAATAGCTGCTCAAAACCAGGGGCAGACTCTGATTGGGGACCAATATGATGGCGACTTGCAGCGAAACAAAGTTCTGCTGATGCCATGCAAACCACTGCGATGATATGCTTACAACTCAAGGGAGGCCAATCACAAACTTAACTAGAGAAGATGAACAACTCGGCTGGGGAAATCAACAAACATCGGGTGCTGACATACTGCCGGGGATGAAATAGGGTCACGCCAACTATTTGGGGAGAACCAATAATGCTCCACATTTAGGGCTTACTACTTTCAAACTGTCGTTGATATTCCTTTTAAATGAAATCGATTGCTTGAAATTAGTGCTTTTATATGTTTAAGAAAAATATGATTTTTGATTTAAAATTTTAATTCCGAAAATGATTATAATAAAATTTAAATCTATTTGGCTAAATTAAACAAGAGTAGAAACAATTGGATAAAATCTCGACTTTATTTAATAGAATGGTAGTATGTAAATGACAAGACTCCATATATCTTTATACAAGTTGAAAAATGGTAATTTACATGGAAAAGGGCTACATTGAATACAATGATCACCAATCCTTCTACAAACTCTTGATATCCACTGTGCTCTTGGCACGACTGGAGATGACGAACCAGAGTTTGACAACATGCTCAAGACAAGTCTTTAGAACCGAAGATCAGCAGGATGCAATTACTTGCCATAATCCCTAATTTTTTCATAAATTACCCTAAGGTGGGGTACTCAATTTATCGAAAAAAATCTTTCTGTTTTTATGTCTCTAACTTTTGCCTGGATTTCCCTTTCGGTTTCAATCCACCGAGACGCTCATTTTTGCCCAAGCCTCCCTTTCAGGTTTTCAACTTAGCGAGCTGTTCTTTTCTTTTTAGGCAAAGTATTTCTTGACTGCATCTGCGTTCACAAGACGAGTGGACTCCTCACCATCCATAGTTGTAGGAATCAAAGCACTGCCTGAAAAGGCTCTCTTAACAACATATGGGCCTTCATAATTAGGAGTCCATTTTCCCCTAAAATCTGGTTTGAAAGATAGAATTTTCTTGAGCACAAGGTCACCTTCTCGGAACACACGAGGTCTAACCTTCTTGTCAAAATCTTTCTTCATTCTTTTCTGATATAACTGACCATGACACATGGCAGTTAACCTCTTCTTTTCAATTCAATTCAACTGGTCATACCTGGTTTGACACCATTCAACCTCAGTCAACTTGGCTTCCATTAAGACACGTAATGATGAGATCTCAACCTCTACGGGGAGCACAGCTTCCATACCATAAACTAGTGAGAAAGGGGTTGCCCCTGTTGAAGTGCGGATGGATGTACGATACCCATGCAAACCAAATGGGATCATCTCATTCCAATCCTTGTACGTTACAACCATCTTCTGAATGATCTTCTGATGTTCTTGTTTGCAGCTTCAACAACCCCGTTCATCTTAGGTCTGTAGGGAGAAGAATTATGATGTGCAATCTTGAAGTCTTTTCAAAGAGCTTCCCTCATATTATTGTTCAAGTTTGAACCATTATCAGTAATGATCTTACTTGGCACACCATAACGGCATATAATCTGATTCTTGATAAACCTTATAACAACTTGCTTGGTCACATTCACATACGAGGTCGCTTCAACCCACTTTGTGAAGTAGTCAATAGCCACCAAAATGAAACGATGTCCATTTGAAGCTTTGGGCTCAATCATGTCAATCATATCAGTTCCCCACATGGAGAAGGGCCATGGGGAGGAAATGACGTTCAACAGTGTCGGAGGAACGTGAATCTTATCTGCATATATTTGACAATTGTGGCGTTTCTTCACAAACTTGCAACAGTCAGATTCCATTGTCAGCCAATAGTAACCTGCTCGCAACATCTTCTTTGCCATAACATGTCCATTGGAATGAGTACCAAAGGAACCTTCATGGGTTTCAGTCATCAATAAGTCTGTTTCGTGTCTATCCACGCATCTGAGCAGAACCATGTCAAAGTTTCTCTTGTAAAACACATCACCATTCAGGTAGAAATTGTCAGCTAATCTTCTCAAAGTCTTCTTATCTTTCAAAGATGCCCCAGACGGGTAAATATGACTTTGGAGGAAACACTTGATATCATAATACCACGGCTTCTCATTTTTTACCTCTTCAACAACAAACACATGAGCTGGCCTATGAAGACGCATCACGGTCAAATTGGGAACCTCATTCCAGTATTTCACTATAATCATTGAAGCCAATGTTGCAAGAGCATCTGCCATCCGGTTTTCATCACGAGGGATATGATGAAACTCAAACTTTGTAAAGAAAGTTGAAATCTTCCTCGCATAGTCTCTATATGGTATCAAACCGGGTTGATTTGTCTCCCATTCACCTTTGGTCTGGTTCACAACCAAAGCCGAATCTCCATAGACGTCCAAATACTTGATTCTGAGATCAATGGCCTCCTTAAGCCCCATAATGCAAGCTTCATACTCAGTCATATTATTCGTACATTTGAAAGTCAATCTAGCTGTAAATGGAAAATGTGTGCCTTGAGGAGTAATAATCACTGCCCTAATGCCATTACCATGTTGATTAACAGCTCCATCAAATACCATGCCCCAACGGGAACCTGGTTCTGGCCCTTCGGCAAGAAATGGTTCATCATAATCTTTCATTTTCAAGTACAAGATCTCTTCATCAGGAAAATCATATTGCACTGACTGATAATCTTCAATTGGTTGGTGAGCCAAGTGGTCAGCCAAGACACTACCTTTAATCGCTTTCTGGGATCGGTATTCAATATCATATTCTGATAACAACATCTGCCAACGGGCAATCCTCCTAGTTAAAGCGTGCTTCTAAAAAATATACTTGATTGGATCCATTTTGGATATCAACCAAGTGGTATGACTCAACATATATTGACGCAAACACTTAGCAGCCCAAGCCAATATGCAACAAGTCTTCTTAAGCATAGAATACCGAGTCTCACAATCGGTGAACTTCTTACTAAGGTAGTAAATAGCATATTCTTTATTTTTAGTCTCATCTTGCTGACCTAGATTATAACCCATACTCTCATTCAGCACAGTCAAATACATGATCAACAATCTTCCTTCAACAGGCGGAGATAGAATCATAGGCTCAAGCAAATATTCCTTGACACTGTTAAAAGCTTTCTGGTACTCTTCAGTCCATTCACAAGACTAATCTTTCCAAAGAAGCTTGAATATAGGCGCACATGTGGCAGTCATGTGTGAAATGAATCTTGAGATATAATTCAAGCGACCGAGAAAACCTCTAACTTGCTTCTCAGTTTTGGGCGCATGCATCTCTTGTATTGCTTTGACCTTGACAGGATCAACTTCAATACCCTTTTCGCTGACAATAAAGCCCAACAACTTACCAGAACGAACACCAAAATTACACTTATTGGGATTCAAGCGGAGTTTGTACTTCCTCAAACGCTGGAATAACTTCAACAAATGCTTAACATGTTCCTCTTCATCAATGGATTTAGTAATCATATCATCGACGTAAACTTCAATCTCTTTATGCATCATATCATGAAAAAGAGTAGTCATTTCTCTCTAGTAAGTTGCACCAGCATTCTTTAGACCAAAAGGCATCACTCTATAACAGAATGTTCCCCAGGGTGTAATGAACATGGTCTTCTCCATATCTTCGGGTGCCATCTTGATCTGATTATATCCGGAAAATCCGTCCATAAACAAAAAGAGTTTGAATTTAGCCGTATTGTCTACCAACATATCAATGTGTGGCAGAGGGAAATCATCTTTCGGACTAGCTTTATTCAAATCTCTAAAATCAACGCACATACGGAGTTTTCCATCCTTCTTCGGAACAAGCACAATATTGGCCACCCACTACTGATACTTGGTCGTCACAAGCAAACCAATATCAATCTGCTTTTGCACTTCTTCTTTGATCTTCATTGCCATATCAGGATGAGTCTTCCTCAGCTTCTACTTGACTGGTGGGCATTCTGGCTTCAACAATAATATATGCTCCACAATCTCAGAATCCAACCCAGGCATGTCTTGATAGGACCAAGCAAATACATTTGAGTACTCTCGGAGAAGATCGATTAACCCCTTCTTAACCTCTGGACACAGTTGGGACCCAATCTTGACTTCCTTCACATCATCCTCGGAACCCAAGTTGACTAGTTCAATCTGCTCTTCGAATGGCTTTTTCCTCATGCTCAAGAAGACGATACAATTCATCTGATACTTCTTCATCACTTCCTTCCTCGGCCTCAAACACAGGGAATTCAAAATTCGGCAAAGGAGTAGGATCATTGTATTCAATGGGTTTAGAAACCAACCTGCATAATGATTTGATATTTTGATTTTAGAGAAGTGAATTGTGACCAAATATTATGCATATGGACAAATTATTATTTAATTATTTATGTTTTTTGTGATTACCATTTTTCAGAATAAGACAAAAAGTAAAAATAAAACATCATAGATGTGGATGAATAGAATTATATTTTATTGATGATCAAATTTGAAAATGCCTAAACAATGTTCACTTCTCCCTTAGGCATAGGAGAACGATTTTCAAAAACAAATAAAAGCAATTACTTAGATCGATGCAAAATAACAGGAATATCAACAGCAGTCCAATTGTGGCAAGCTTTTCCGTGCGTCACAAAATTGGTGCAGTCTTCATCTTCATCACCCTCGATCGCAGCAGCTAAGTGTTGTTCATTGCCATGAATGAACCCTCCGCTATGGAAACTGGGTTGTACATCTTCAACTCTAATCACAAATGATCCTCGTTGGAAACCCAAACCGGCTATGCTCTTGTTGCCGGCGACCTCTACCATCTGTCCCCACTGATCAGAATTACCATTTTCAAAGATTCTTTGTGCATCCTTGAATGAAGACATGGGTGCCCCAACTCTCTTTTCTTCAGCAATAGATAAGGTTTGGAGCGGAGTTCCAACCTCATCCTCAGCTTCCACATAAGAGAAAGACGATAGGTGGCTTACCAACAAAGCCTTCTCCCCACCAACATTGACCAGCTTACCATTCTTGACAAATTTGAGCTTCTGGTGCAATGTTGAAGTAACTACTCATGCCTCATGTATCCATGGCCTTCCTAAAAAACAGCTATAGGCCGGGTGGATATCCTTTACTTGGAAAGTAATTTGGAAATCGCTCGGACCTATCTTCATAGGAAGGTCCACTTCACTTATTACAGTCTTGCGCGAGCCGTCAAAAGCTTTGACGATCACACAACTATATCTCATAGGGGCGCCTTGATACGACAATTTGGAAAGAGTTGACTTCGGAAGTACGTTCAATGAAGAACCGATGTCAACCAAAAAATTTGACAGAGCGTCCTCCTTGCAATTCATTAAAATGTGTAGAGCCAAGTTGTGATTTCTACCCTCCTCAGGGAGTTCTTCACCACAGAAGCTAAGATTGTTGCAGGAAGTGATGTTAGCCACAATATGATCGAATTGAATAACATCATGTTCCACATACGCTTGCTCTAACACCTTCTGCAGTGCTTCTCTGTGCGCTTCAGAATTCAGAAGCAGAGACATCACTAAAATCTTGGAGGGGTCTGGAGCAGCTGCTCCACCACATTAAACTCACTTTTCTTGATTAATCTGAGTACCTCATCATCATCGTTAGGATTCAAACTGCTGGATTCACCAGACTGACACTTTGGAGTGCTAACAAGATCTACTCCATGCACATCAACCTTCTTATTGACAAACATATCTTCCATATTCTTAGGGAACATCGGCCTGAAGACACGACCACTATGGGTCACCTTAGAAACATAAGCTATACTCACAACATAACTGGTCGTAGGAAAAGGAACCTCTTGACCATTCTCTAACATGGTAGCATTTTACTGATATGGGACATCCTTATCGGATTCATATAGGCTGGGGCCCGTTAATCGTATAACCAACGGCGATACCGATCTGTTGCTGACACTATTACTGTTGCTGCTATCAAATTAAATCACCACTCTCTCTGGTATCTTGAATACCAGAACTATTACATTCACATCTTCATCCACGTGACGGGACTGGAGAATCTGAATCATACCTTCATCCAGTAACCTCTGGATGTCTCTCTTCATAACCATACAACCTCTAGATTGACACTGCAGATTGCACAACCATTATGGTCATGCTCACAATCACTAACTGTCGCACCTCAAAAAAAATGGGGATACGACTTTAAAGCGAAGCGCGATCGCACGCTCGCAATGATGGACTGAACAGAGTCGCCACCGAACTTTATTTATTCCTAAAAAGGAAAGGGGAAATATCGATAAAACCCAAGACAAAACGACAATGATTATGGTCGTCGCAACCAAATCGGGGTTCGGGAGTCGATTACGCAAGGGGAAGGTATTAGCACCCCTCACGTCCTTTGTACTCAACGGGAACCATTAGGTTAGTTTTGTGCGTTAGTGTTAGTTGAAAAGTTAGGCTTTTCGAATTATTAGGTGGGAAAGAAAGAATAAAAGAGAGGAGAATGTTTTTTGGATTTTTTGACGAAGGACTAAACCTAAGTTTTTTATTAATGGGCCTGACAAGATTTAAAAATCCTGCTCCTACATATCTCAAAAGAGAAATCAAGGCTTACGTAGTTCTGGGTAGAAAACTGTTTGTTTGTTGGTCGATTTTAGCGAAAGCTACTTTGTGTCAAATCGACGAAAACATTGTTGGACTACCCAAAACAGGTGGAAAAACATTGCCTTGCATTGTTTTGAAACAAAGTACCTTTCGTTTGGAAAAAGGTTTAAGAGACAATCGCACGGCGGCGAGGAAAAAAGTTGATTGGTTTGATGTGTTTTGAATAATGGCGAGAACTTGGATGAGCGAGATATCCATCTCGAATCCTAGTCTCAGGAGTGCGTGGTATACACCATGTTCCATTTCCATCTTTATTTAAAGAGGTTAAGATAGGAATTAAGTATTTTGGAATTTGATTGAGAAAGGGTTTGAAGAAACCGCATTGACAATTTTAGACGATGGCGAGAGCTAAGATAGGCGAGGCATGCGTCTCGAATCTTAATCTCAGGAGTGCACGGTATACACCATGTTCCATTTCCACCTTTATTAAAAAAGTGTTAAGTAAGAATTAGGTATTTTGAGTTTTGTTGTGAAAAATGTCTTGACACTAGATCAAGTATTGATGGACGTTTAAGAGAAATTTGAATGAGTGTTTGAGAGAAAACAAAGTGGATAAATTTGGATGATGGCGAGAGCTAAGATAGGCGAGGCATACGTCTCGAATCTTAATCTCAGGAGTGCGCGGTATACACCACGTTCCACTTCCATCTTATTGAAAAGGTCTTAACTATGAATTAATATTTTTTGAGTTTTTACTAAGAAAACTGGCTTGACGTTGAATCAAGCGTTTGATGAAAGTTTAAGAAAACTGGCTTGACGTTGAATCAAGCGTTTGATGAAAGTTTGAAAGAAATGGAATAGAATAGGAGGGAGAAATGAATTGATTTGTTTATTGAGAAAATACTCGACGTTGGATCGAGTCATTATTTTTGATCTTTTGAGAAATGGTTGATTTTATTCTTATGTTAGTAGCTAATTAAACAGTCAAGCAATAAAGAACTAAAACAGTAAAATTATTACACATAGGGGGAGTGGGGTACATTTTGTCAAATGGGGATTCAAAATACTGGAATAATTAAATCGGGCCCAAACAACAAATAATGCAATGTATGAGTGTAAGTGCAAGAGAACTGTCTCAGTGTAAGAAGGCCCAAGAGTAAGCCATGTGAAGAAAATAACACAACAAGTTATATTTACAACACACTTAAAAATTAAATCGAAAAAAGGTAAAATTGGGATTTGCACGGATAAAAATTGAGGGACACACAAAACCTAAATAATATGCTCAAAGCCGGTTTGCGCATGTTGACAATAATTGAAAAGTCATATGCGATTAATCAAAATGCGGCGAAATACTATCAATGTATCGATACAAAATAATCGTGGATAAATAACAAGAGAATTGTCAAATCCATATATTAAAAATCGATGTTTAACATTAAAATCAACAAGTGTTTAAAAAAAGAGAAAAAATAAAATAAAATAAATAAATAAAAGGTTTAAAAATAATAAAAAATGGTAATAATAATAAAAACTAGTAGAAAATAGAAAATATGTAAAAAATGAAAAAATGCTGAAAATCAGGGTTCAAACCTAGAACCTAGGGTTTACCAAAGCACCCCTTTACCAACTCAGCCAGATAGACATCCTTGTTGTACAGTCTCAAGCGCTAACACATAACATAAAAAACGGACCAAGCCTTTTAAATAAAACACAAAGTTTAAAACAGTAGCAGAATTCAAGCAAGCTCATCTTAACGCACAGAGATTCCTTTCCATTTTGAACATCAAAGGTTTACGGCAAGATATTATCACAAACAGGCAACAATATTACTAAATGAAATCAAATTGGAACAACAACCATGGTTCCCTCAGAAAGATGCAAAGCAGAATCGAAACATAGAAATAAAGTTCAGAAAGGAAGCTAACCGGTTGCGGCGAGCTCGACCGACGAATGTAGGTAAACGTTGCCTTCAATTCTCTTCTTTTCTTTTCTGAATGGTTGCCGCCAATCCTCTCCAAAAACTAGGGTTTTTCAGCCCTCTCCATGAACAGTAGTCACCTATTATATATGACTGATAATGACTTCTCTCTGTTATGTTTTCAGAGTAGTGGAGCGTGGGAAAATGCCTTGGGATTTTTGTCCTCATCCCTAGTTGGTGGTCCCTCCCTCAATTCCTCTTTATTTCGAAAACTTCACCATTGGTAAGAAAACTTTCACCACTGTAACTCACTTAGCTGAAAAGTTTGTTTTAGAATTAACTGATTTTGGGTATTTGTGTTGCAACAGCTTCGTAGTACTGCAAAATTTTCTTCCTGTGGAAAGTAACCTGCTTTGCCTTCACCTGCCTGTTCTTCACATCAACTTTGTTTCCACAAAGAACAATTGGGATGTTTTCACAGACCCGACAAAGATCACGGTGCCAAGTAGGGACATTCTTGTATATCAGCCATGCAGTAACATCAAACATTAGAATAGCACATTGTCCATGAATATAGTATCCACATGCAGAGGCCGCAGAAACTAGAGCTTGTTCATCAGGTGTGAAGTGAAATTCATTGCCATCTCCCACTGAGTCCACTCATCCGGAACAGCCTTGCGGTATCTGCTTCAGCTTTGCTCTTCCGAGCAAAATTCAAAAGTCTTTTCAGACCTTTGGGTGCATCTTTTTGGTAAAGCATGGTAGGAGGATTCTCGGCATTTCCCCACTCACCAATGTCAGGTTCGTTGACTTCTTCTTGAAGCATCTATGATAGAGAATGGCGAACACGAGGACTAGTTGATCCTGATGCTGCAGCATTGGCCAGAGATGCAGGCTGGAATGTGTTATCCTCACATGGCTTGGGTAGCTCCGGATCCTCTTCTGTTTCTACCCAGGCTGAAGGTTATATGGTTGATTCTTCTTCATTTCTCATTCTTCCATGTAATAAACCACAATTGTATCCTGGAAACCGGTCTGAGATAGATTTGAGATCTGCAGAAGCAACACGAAGCTGAGGTAACTGCTCCGAAAGCTCGATAATTGGGTAGACAAGATAAACTTTCCCACCATCTTTCAACTCATCCATCATCATCTTGTAGGCCTCCTCGAATCCTTTGTCATTTCCTTCAATGGTGCATGTTTGAACAGGAATTCTTCCTGGTGGTAAATCGGTTATCTGTGTCAGTGACATATCACCATATAAAGTGAGCGCAAGTGTCCTTGGGATGGGAGTAGCAGACATGGCAAGAACATGTGGAGCCATATAATCATCACTCTTTGACGACCCATCCGTAATAGCATCATCTTCCATACTCGAAATTGTAGATTTATAAAATAACTTACTGTTAAATCTTCCTCTTTGAATCACACCAAAGCGATGCTGCTCATCCACCACAGCAATACCTAAGGCTGAGAATTCCACACTTTCTGCTATCAAACTGTGGGTTCCAATGGCCATTGAAATTTCTCCAGTCTGGATACCCTTACGAATCATCCACGATTGTTTTAGTGGGGTTGAACCAGTGAGTAAAGCAACAGTCGGCTTGAACTCGGCCTCACCCAAGTTTTCAAGCAAGGTAAGCAAGTGTTCATAATGCTGGATTGCAAGCAACTCAGTTGGAACCATGAAAGCAACATGATAGCCAGAACCAATAACCTCCATGCATGCAAGAAAAGCAACAATAGTTTTCCCACATCCAACATCACCCTGCAGTAGCCGATTCATTGGAACTGGCCTCTCTAAATCCCAAATAATTTCTGAAACAGCTTGCAGTTGACCAGGAGTAAGAGTGTAGGTACTCGGCTTCTTCACCACACGTTTCCACTCATCAAATGTCTAGTTCACATACATTTGTTATTCAAAATGATTCTTTACACGCGAAGGTAGAAATGGCTTTCACTTTCTATAGACTGACTGTTGTATTGTTTGGTTGAGTCAGTTTGTCTTCAATTTGTAACAGTATCCGATCCCTTGTTTTTGAAGCGCTCTAATATTGAACAGCAGTTGTTCATTGTGCAGGCATCAAGAAGACCATGATTCCAAAGTTTGATCATGAATAATGTCCAACACCAATGTAGAGCTCGGGATGAGATCAACTCTTCTGCATGATGCTTCGAAAATGCCTCACAAGCCCACGGCATATGACCATCAGCCAGTACCCCTTGTTTCTTTTGAGAAATATTTTTGGCAGTTGCAGTCTTGGATGTTATACTAGATGAATGATTAACATGAGAATCCATCGTTCTTCCCGTGATCTTAGAGTGAGAAGTTTGGTTAGAACCTTTGAATTGAGTGTGACTTTGTGAGAAAACAGGGCCATTGTTAGCAAATTTTGTAGTAGAAGCAGTTGTGAAGACTGTTGAGAACTTGAAGTATTACATGAGTGGTTTTTTTTATCATCATCTTGGTGGGAGGAATTTCCTCCTCTCTTCTCTACAGTAGTTGAATAAGTCTTCTGCTGAACAGTATGAGGTGATCCAGCAGAGTTGCTGACTTGAGACAAACCATATTTTTCTTTGCAAGAGAATGCTATACGCCGTGCCGAGTTTTAGGATGACGCTGCAGGATTCTGTTGGTTTCACCTACTACTGTTATGGATTGATGTGCTTCCTACATGGCTTGTTTGGAGACAAACCCTGCAGGATTGGTGATGCTGTAAGACCCCGGATTGCTGATTGGTTCAGGTTGGAGAGGAAATTTTATTGTCAATGGACTGATCCTTGCAAACTATTACTCCCTGGGGAGCATCTCTCACATAGTCTTCCATGGCTTGCATAAACAATGACGGGGCTGCTCAACTTTAATAAACTTCTCTCCGCATCCAATATCAAGATTGCGGCATATTTCATAAAACTCTGACAATCTCTCAGCCTGCAATCCAACCCTTATGTATATATCAAGAGCTTTCAGAGCATCTTCATGTTGCATCTCGAAAAACTTATCAATCATATTAACAGTTCCATCACTAATAGCTTGATAGATTTTAATGCTTTCCGAAGTAACCAACGAGAGTGCCAACTGAATCACAAAATTATGTACAGCTGCCCCTTGTGGCTGGAAACTAACGACTCGATAGAGAAGTTGTTGTAAAGCTGGCAAGTGCTCTAGCAATTCTGCAGTAACTTTCTTTACCCAGTCCCTCCTATCAGCTTCATTTTCGGCCTGCAGTGTATATGATTTTGAGGGAGAAAAGGTGGTTAACGGCATCGGAAGGAAGAGAGCGAACCACTTTTGTTAACTCTGCTGCGACTTGCACCAACTACGATTCCATTCTCGAATGACTGCAAACTGTTGTACACTCTCGTCTAATCTTAACCACTTAAGAGCAGGAATGAACATGAAAATTTCTGCCGCCGTATTAACTCTGCATGCAACCTGTTATGCTGATCCTGTGCAGTATCAGCATCGGCATATTCCTGAAACTGTGCATGTGAATCGGCCTCTAGCTTGGAATAGAAAAAGCTGGCGGAGCTGAAACTTGTGCTCTTGAAATAGCAGAAAGCTTATTGGAAGAAGCTATTGAATGGGCATTGCTTATATTTTCAGCTTCCTCAAAGTTACTGGTAGGAAAGCCATTTGCAATAAAAGTCTCTTTCTGCCAGACTCTGATTGAGTGTGTGGCCCTTAGGCTGTTGCTGGCTGAAAGCATAAGACGGATGCACATCAAAAGTTTGAATTTCAGATTCTTCCTGCCTTGCAAAAGAGAACCTTGACTGGTTATTATTTTGAACTTTCCAAGAACTAGATTTTTTAAAGGACCGGTTTGGCTATCAGTATTATCACTCAACAACTTCACTATATTATAAGGTGATGTTATGGAGTCATCCCAGGGATCAAAATCAATGGACAGGATATTTGAGATTATACTACTTTCGCCCTTATCAATTGTGACAGCATCATTTCCAATATTAACTGTTTTACTAATTAATCTTCCAATGTGATGATCATTGCTTTCATCATGAAGCAAATTGTAAGAGCCGCTACTGTCTAATTTCTCAGAATAGCCATTGCATAATGCTTTAGATCCACGAAACTGTGATTCATACCCAACTTCAATATCTGTGGCTAAAAAACCAGTATTTACAACGGTACAAGGTTCACCAGACAAAGTACCTAGCCTTACAATTTCTGGAGTAAGATCATGATTTCTGAAATTGAGTTGCTGAATTTCAGCTTCCAAATGATCGAGACTGGAAAACGATTCATTGTGCTGCTGAGAGTGTATTCCTTCAGATTTAAGACCGGCACTGGTCCTGTCAACAAATGCTTTGAAATCTAACTCAAGTTTCTACAACTGGATACCAGACACGCTATTTTACTTGCCGCCTGCAGTAAATCACACTCATACTTCTGTTTCATGACTAGAGCATCTGATTCTGCTGTGTTTAAAGATGCTTGAACCATGTGTAGAAGATCTGAAATTCTTGATTTCTCAAACTCTACATCTGTGACCAGTTGCTTGAGATGGATCAGCTCCTGCCTGTTCATATCAGAATCCTGCCTGTGGAGTTGCTATCTCACCTTGTCATAGTTTCCAAGTCCAGAATATGCAGGTCATTCAAGAGAGTCTTTTTTGCATCTTAGAAACTTCATGTATTCATGTGATGAGATGTTTTTTTTATTATAAGTTATTCAAATGCCATGTACATGGATGATTATGATTGAATGAATGAACGAAATAATCGAACTATGAATGAGTATGTGGAAATCCTTGAATATGAAAGGAATTTTTTCAATGTGAATGAAGAAAATATGAATGTAAATTTGGAATGTGAAAAACGTAAAAAAATATGAAATAGTAAACATGAACATGAATGAAGGATATGAAGGTGAATGAAGAAAGAATGCAAACGAGTGATTGATGGGGAAATATTTCAGGGCCAAAATCGGGGTATGAGACTAACCAAATAGATATCCTTGTGCATCCTCACCAAGGACCTTCTAATAAAGCATACATCAAATACCTTGAACTCCCCAGGACAACCATCCACCATATTGACAGAAGGGTTACCATGAACAGGTAGTGGATTAGCTTTGACATTTGGCGCACGGTCCTCAAAGGACACCATTCCACTCTTGACCAGCTTTTGGACTTCATACTTCAGGGGGTAACAATTCTCAATATCATGGCCAGGAGCCCCTTGATGAAAGGCACAGTGAAGCTCTGACTTGTACCATCATGGAAATGGTTCTGGAATATGCGGAGGATTTCTCGGTTGCAAAAGGTTCTTGAGAACCAAAGATGGACACAATTCAACATAAGACATAGGAATTGGGTCAAAAGATACCTTCTTCCTATCAAAGTTTTGTTGTTGTTGATGATTGTTGATATTGTTGTTGTTGTAGGTGTTTGTTCGTTGTTGTGGCGGTTGTTGATGCTGTTGTTGAATTGGTGTTGACTGATTGTTAGAAAATACTGGAATTACAGATGATACTTGATGATGATGTTGACGAGGTTGTTGACTTCTTCTGACATGAGGCCTCCTCTGCCTCCCACTCGATACTGCATTAGTCTCGCCTTCTTTCTTCTTAGCAAAGTTGTTGCCATACCTCTTGCTGGACGAAACCTCCTCTTTAGATAACCGTCCCTCTCGGACACCTTCGTCTAGCCTCATCCCCATGTTTACCATTTCGGTAAAATCACTAGGGGCATTGGCAATCATGCGCTCATAGTAAAATGAGCTCAGGGTCTTGAGGAAAATCTTGGTCATCTCCTTCTCTTCCAAAAGAGGGGTAATCTAAGCGGAAAGCTCTCTCCATCGTTGGGCATACTCCTTGAACGTCTCCTTATCCTTTTGAGATAACGACCTCAACTGATCTCTATCTGGCGCCATATCCATATTATATTTGTACTGCTTCACGAAGGTTTCACCCAAATTGTTGAATGTACGAACACTCGCACTATCCAAACCCATGTACCACCTCAGAGTGGCACCAGTCAGACTGTCTTGGAAGTAATGAATTAATAACTGATCATTACCAGTTTGCATCAACATTTTTATAGCATACATGACGAGATGACTGAGTGGATAGGTATTCCCCTTATACTTTTCAAAGTCAGGGACTTTGGATTTCATCGGGATTTTGACATTTGGAACCAAGCAAAGTTCTGCAGCACTCTTACCAAACAGATCTTTACCCCTCAAGGTCTTTAACTCCTTTCGCAGCTCAAGGAATTGGTCTTTCATTTCGTCCATCTTCTCATAAACATACGGACCCTCAGACGGCTCAGAATGATAGATGGTGTCTTCAACACGGGGTAGCGTATGCACAACTTGTGGCGGCACAGACATGACCGGGCTAGATGCCGGCATGGAAGCAAAAGTAGGCGCAAAACCCTTGGGTACAAAGTTGGGCGGCATTCCCCACGGGAATCCGGCATGCATGGTAGGCGCAAAGTGAGCAGTAGTAGCAGGAATGGTAGAGGTAGCAACCTCGGAAATAACAGTCCTCTGAGGAGGAGGAGAGGAAGGCGTTGGATAAGATTGATTCTGAGTAGCCAACACTGACTCCATCATGGCAGTCAGGCGGGCAATCTCGTCCTTCAAGTCTCTATTCTTTTGCTCTAGATGTTCCATGATTCTTGAGTGATTGGCGCGGGTATTATACCGATGAGTCAGCTTGGCTGAAGCAGATAAGAAATACGAATAAGACATCTGGTGAAAGAGAAACCTGCTTATGCAAATGATGCATGAAATGCAATGCTTGATTGTTTTTATTTTTCAAGGAACTTACTATATTATTTGAAAATATATATATATAACAATTGTAACAACTAGATTGACCATAAAAAATCTCTTTTATTTATATAATTGGAAGGATTACACTGAGTACAATTTCAGAAACAAAAATACAAAATACAAGAGGAAAGGAGACTAGTCATCCTAAGGATCCCTAATAACAACATCAGTAGATCTGGCTGCAGGCGCGTACTTCCTTCGGATGCGCCAAATCTCGGATTCAAAAGAAGTCTTCATCTGAGTGTTCTTAAGGACTAACTGATTAACAATCTTCTTCCAAGCAACGGAAGGCCGAGGCATACTAGAGGAAGATGAAACCTCTGGTTCTCTCTGTCTCTTCATTACTCGGTCTTCAAGAAGCTCAATAAGTGCATCTTTGTCCTTAGACTCAAGCTACAACTTCTCATGCTTTCTGCTCAAAGGATGGAAACGCTCTTCCCAAATATCCTTCTTTTGCTTCATCTTGGCGAGTGCGTCTTCCAACTCCTCTACATCTTGGTTAGGGAGAGTTGATGGCTCAGCCACAACCAAAGACATAAGTCTCTCACAAGCATAAGGAATCTTCAATTCGAAAGCTCTCTTCTTCACCTAAAGAGTGTAAGCTTCCAAAGTTACACAATTGCATGGACCAAGCTCGAATCTTCCTTTCCTATGCACATTATGCCAAGCATGCACAATCTTCTGCTTCAAATGTTGGGGATCTTTACCCTCTTGATAGAAAAGACCTTCTAACAAAGTGTTATTAGGTTTGTCTCTCAAGGGGAACCCAAGTTGATGACGAGCCAAAGAAGGGTTGAAGTTGATTCCTCCCTGTGTACCAATGAGAGGTACATTAGATAATTCACCATAACAATCAATAATCTCCAAGCTACTCAATGAAGAATCATACATAACTATATCATAATTAGTGAGAGACATCAGTCTCTGAGACCACCGTAGACATTGTTTGTTCTCCACAAAAGTAGGCGTCTGAGGCAAGTGAGAAATAAACCACTTGTACAGAAGAGGAACACAACACACAATCGTTCCACCACCTTTATAATTCCTTAGATGGAAAGAGAAGTACATATCACCCAACAGAGTAGGCACGAGATTTCCAATCAAGAAAATTCTAATGGCGTTAACGTCAACAAAACCGTCAATGTTAGGGAACAAAGCTAATCCATAGATGAGCAACCCAAAGATAACTTCAAAAGCATCCACACTACCAGCTTGAGCAAAGGCAGTAGCTTATTTGATGAGGAACTCAGAAGTCAATCCAAACAATCCCCCTTTCTTCACTCAATGAGCCTCAATCTTAAACCTCTTCAAGTGAAGAGCTTCAGCTATGATATGAGATCTGGGAATCTCCTTCAATCCACTAAAAGGTACTTTGCTAGAAACAGCTATTCCCAAGATTTGAGCATACTCCTCTAGCGTAGGCACAAGCTGATAATCAGGAAAAGTGAAGCACCGGTAGAGAGGGTCATAAAACTGAACCAACACACTCAAGAGTCCTTCAACCACATCAACATACAAAATAGACAGAAGTTTCCCATGACATTGCTTAAAGTCCAAGGGATCTAATACAAAAGATGCTAGCTTCCTTAACTCTTTCAAGTCGGGACTTCTGAAACTTTACTTCTTAGTGTTCCTTCGTCCATAATCCATGGTCTGAAAATATTTTCAAATGAGACCTTAGTTCCTTGAAATTTTTGTGTAATGAATGTTATGATGCATATGAATTCATGAATGCAATAATCACAAATAAGGGATCACATACAAGGCAAACAAACAAAGGTCAAGGGATGAATCGAGTCATCGTCAAGATCAATCATCCATTTTGGTGGATTATGGCTTTCACCTTATCAACACCCAAGTTCCATTGATATAGACAAGACTTAATTTGATCAACCAAGAATCAAGGGTTTGTTGTGAGTCACGAGCATGGAGTCTGGGTAAGAACCATCCCGAAGGAGTTAACTAAGGATAAAAACCTATAGACCATGTTCTAAAAAGTTCCCAGAGTCTTAATTCCATCTATCGGATATTACAGGTTAGGATGATTGACTCATCAACCCATAATATTCTCAAGAGAAACTCGTCTGAGTGTAGTATCGCGTAACAACTGTTATCAAGTCTACACTTGAACAGTCTCCACACTACGTCCTAAATAGGCCAAGATGTGTTAAATGTTCTACGATCCTCAGGTTCTCGGACCCCAAATCAGAGAAAGTGATGCTTAACCACAAATAACTTATGTGACATCAATAGCTCCAAAAGGGTCTCCACTGAGTAGATGGGTCTCAAGCCAACTTGTTAAGGACTATTCCACACAAGTCGAACATGACTATACCATCCTCCTATCTTAATTGCACTCAAGTTCGGGTTAGAACTTATCTCACCACTCAGAGATCACCAAGCACAACAAGCATATTATATCACACAAACAAATATACAAACATCAAATATACAATTATACACACACAAAAAGGTAGGCTAAACCCACTGGAGACTACTCCCCAGCAGAGTCGCCACTTAATTTCTGTAGCGGTAAATTCATGACCATCAAGCTATAGATAAGCTAGACGTCAATAAAACCAGAGTCGCCACCGCGCTTTTATTGTTTCCAAGGGAAATGGTAAAAGTACGAACAAAACCCAAAAATAAGAAGTTTTGAAATCAAAACTAATAAAATGCCAGAGATTACAGGTAAGGGGGTTGGTTACATAAAGGAAAGGTGTTAGCATCCAAAGTGTCCTAGGTACTCCTAGGGAGCCCTTTTTTGTGTGCATATGTGTTTTTGTACAAAATAATGTTTGCAATAAATGGAGTGGAGGGACGAGAAAAGAATTCATTAATTATATTTTTGTGTTTGACAAGACCTTCAGACTTGTGCCTAGGTACCAACATAAAAATGAGGGATCAAAACCTCGTAGTTCGTGGTATAAATTTCAAAGTGAATGAGTTGCTTTTCACAAAGATTTAAGTTTAACAAAGGCACAAAAGGCCTAAAAAGGTTTGAATAAGTGTTATTTATTTTTGTCTTTTGAAATTTTAAGTCAAATATAGTTAAGTTCATTTACAAATTTGATTAAGAAAAGAGTTTAAAAATTCAATGGCATAAGGTCAAAGTTTCTAATTTGCAAAGTGGTCTAAGTTCAAAAAACAAACATAAGCAAAGAAGATTTTAAAAGAGAGGGAGAGATTTGAAATTAAAGAAATGGGGAAGAGATGAAGAGACTAATCCTAAGCAAAAATTTAAAAGTTGAGAGTTGAAAAAGATCTGACCAATGGGCTGCAATCCAATAGACAAGAATGTCACATAGAAACCCAATTTTCCGTTGGACTTTAGAATAAAGCAATATCAATACACAAGTAGCAAGATGAAGAGAAAGGCATCAAATAAAGATAGTCACATCCAAGCTTAGCAACTCATGATCTTCTCCATGATTCCCCATCTATCAGATGACTTCAAAGAGGAGCATTAAACACAGGTTCAAAATAACAGCTTCAATATGATCATGTTGCAAATGAACTCAAATGGATCTTCAATAATTGTATAAGATGGAAGTTCACTTCATAAGCATTTGATTTCATGAAAGTTGGAATTGGCCAAGTTCTTTTGCATAGGGAGTGTTGCCTAATTCTTAGTCCAATGTCTCAGATCAATCCAACAGTCCACACAAAATGTTTTTTAGGTTTTTTGTTCTTATTATGTACATTAAGGTCAAAAGACCACAAATACAAACAAGTATATACAAACGCAATATATCCATAAAGTATGGCTCAAGTGAGCAAAGTGAAAATGATATTAAAGTATACAAATTGAATGGTATGAATAATGGTAAATGAATAAAGGCTTAAAATTAAAGTGCATAAAAGTAAATGGCTTTAAATTAAATGTTAGTGGTTAGTGGATTAGAAGTTAGTATTGCCTTTGCTTTGGTTTTGTTTAAGTCATTATTTGGAGAACACTCAACCCACTTATCAGAAGCATGGATCCTTGAACCAAGACATCTTCCAAAGTGTAGCGGGGTATTCGTTACCATTATAGATATTGACTAAATCAAAGGTAAACCATACAAGTCAAGTCGCCACCGCACTTCTACTTATCCAAATGAATGGTTAGAAAGCGAACAAAAACCTAAAAGTTTTATCGAATAAAAAACTAGTAAAAATGTTTGAGATCTGGGTAAGGGGGTTGGTTATACAATTGGAAGGTCTTAAGCACCCAAAACATCCTAGGTACTCCTAGGGAGCCCTTTTCATAAGTGTTGTTCTAGTCTAAAGGGTGTAGGTATATCTAAAGTACTATTTACTAAAAGGAAGGTTAAAAGAAAATGACTCGCAAAGATGTCGCATCCACTGCCTACGTATCTCATATGAGTATGAGGATCAGAGTCTTTGTAGCTCGGCTACCTATGGGTTAAAGAGAAGTGTGCTCGGTAAGACGTCGCGTCTTATGCCTACGTATCTCATCTGGAATGAGAATCAGAGCAAAACGTAGTTCAGCTAACTATGGGTTAAGGATTGCCATATGAACATAGAATTACAGAAGAGGACACTAGCTGTGTCAAAGGAAGGTGGGCAATGTGTTCAACGTCCTAGCAGTAGGTGTCGCAGCTCGCTGAATCGAGTCTTAGGAAGTTACCTCTTTGCAATAGAACGGACTGACATGCCACAAGATCGGAGACGCACGGAAGGTCTAAAAGTGGGGAAGCTCTGCTCTAGAGTTGTCATGCAATATGGACATATGTGTTAGGATTTACAAAGGGGAACATCTACATAATGTTAGCATGCAAAGAATAGGGGAATTCTACCTATGTTATCATACAAAGGGTTCTACCTAATGGGTGCTACCTAAACGGAACAAGAGTCGACGGATGGAGCGCGAAGAGGAGTTACGGATAAGGGTAGATGGCGATGCCGGAGGCAATCGACTTACAGGTAGATGGCGATGCCTGAGGCAATCGACTTACAAGAGGATGGATGAATGCGTGCTGGTTCTGTTAAGTTTTGAAAATGATTACTCGACGTTGGATCGAGCTTTTGATCTTATTTTGAAATGGTTATTGGATGTTCGTTTTAATTCTTGTATTAACAGGTGACTAAAGAAATAAAGAAATAAATATTATACACTTATACACTTTATGGGAGAGGAGTACATTTGTTATGAATGGGGATTGTTCATGGCAAACAAACAATAAGAATATATGCCTCATACATCATACAAGTAGGCAACAATTATCAATCAGATCGGATAAATAAACAATATATTATCAAACCAAAGAATCAAATAATGGAGCATTTAAACAATGCATGGGAGTATGAACATGTTAAATAATCAAGCAATAGAAAGCATGAATGAGAGAAACAAGTATAAAAGATAACAGATGAATCAAACAGATAAAAATATGCACACGAAGGGTCCACTGAATAATTTAATCAGGAAATGAGGTAAGGACCAAATGAAATCAAGGTGAAAGGCCTCTAATACATGGCATATGAGATGAACGAGGGAGGATCAAAAGATCTCTTCAATTGCCATAAGCAATAACTAAGTCAAACATCGATCATAAAGAAGTCAACTGAAAATTCAAGTCAACTTAAGAAATAACAAATAAATAGCAAATTAATCAAGAAAATTATGAAAAATTAAACTAAATAAGGTGGCGTCAGGAAATCATCATCCCCCAAAACTATTTTAAAAATAACGAAAATTGGTACATAAATTAATTAAAATAAAACAGAGGTCAAACCAAAAGTCAATTAATGAGACTAGGTTAGAAATAAATCAAGAATAAATAGTAAATTAATCAAGAAAATTATGAAAAATTAAAATAAATAAGGTGGGGTCAGGACATCATCATCCCCCAAAAATATTTAAAAAATAACGAAAATTGGTACATAAATTAATTAAAATATAACAGAGGTCAAACCAAAAGTCAATTAATGATACTAGGTTAGAAATACATCAAGAATAAATAGTAAATTAATCAAGAAAATTATGAAAAACTAAAATAAATAAGGTGGGGTAAGGACATCATCATCCCCCAAAAATATTTTTAAAATAACGAAAATTGTTACGTAAATTAATTAAAATAAAACAGAGGTCAAACCAAAAGTCAATTAATGAGACTAGGTTAGAAATAAATCAAGAATAAATAGTAAATTAATCAAGAAAATTATGAAAAATTAAAAATAAATAAGGTGGCATTAGGACATCATCATCCCCCAAAAAGATTTTAAAAACAACGAAAATTGGTACGTGAATTAATTAAAATAAAATAGAAGTCAAATTAAAAGTCCACCAACCAAACTAGGTCATAAATAAACCCAAAATAAATTGAAAATGTGAAATAAAATTCCAAGAAACGGTCAGGTTGACCATAAGACAGTGGTCAACGTTCATCCCAAAAATCAGATGCTAATAATATTTTTAAGTCATAAAAATAAAATCAATAATAAAAGTGTGTTAAAACGGACCAGTTAGAATAAATAATTAAAATAAAATAAAACGTTAAGAAAAGTGAAAAATATTTTTGGGTAATTTTATGGACGAAGAAAATATTTTAAATAAGAAAAAGAAATATGAAAATGGAAGGATTAATGGTGATGAACATGGTAAGCAAGCGTAGATATATCAAACCATGGCCATGGAAGAGATGATTACCTAATTGAAAATAGAAGTGGAATAGAATCTGATATGTGATGAAGCTTTGCCTCCTTGCCACGAAATTCCAATGCTCCTTCAGGGTTAGGGTTTCAGCTTCTTAAATAGGGTGGATTAGGTGTTCTCATGGGCTTTTAAATAAGTGATTTATCCATAACAATAAAAGTGTGAAGTGAGGTGTAAAATGTTGTTATTTTAGGCCAAACTTAAGTGAATGGATGTCCAATGCATGGCCAAAAGAGGTAAAAAAACGTGACTGATTTGTGCAGCATGCTTAGAAAATCTGATTCGGTCAGCCAGGCCCAAAATCTGCCTAGAAAATCAAGTCATGGTGCCCACTTTAAATGAATGTATCTCTCAAACCATGGATCCAAATGAGATGATTCCAAAAGGATGTGAAAGAGGACATGGCAAGGTACAATTGTTGTGAAGAAAGTATTTTCAAATAATGCCTTGAAGTGCAAGAAACTGGCCAAGAAGTCTTGACAAATTTTGAAGATTTTGGACTTAGAAATTTTTCTAAGTGTCCTAAAAAAATGTCTCACTTTGACTAAGCATAACTTTCTCAATTCTAATCCAAATGGAGAAAACGTTATATCTCTAGAAAGCTTGGAACAAGAGGAACAACTTTCATGTTAGAGAAATTTTCAAATGGAGCTTTTATCTTGATGAAAAATGGGCTTAAAGTGAGTGCAACGATCATGAAAACTTGCCCTAAATGAAAAGTCAACCATTTCCAAATTAAGTAACTTTTCCAATTGCTGATTAAATGATGAATCCATGATCCAACCTTGATCAAATTTTACATGTAGGATCCCCTAGGCATGGATTTTGAGATTCCACTCTCAAAATGTCAGGAGTTTACTTTTCTGGCCCCTTAGTTGACTTTTCCCAAATTGTCTGATTCCCGATTCCATTGATCAATTGAAGCACTTCTAGCTCAAATAAAGAGCTGATTTTTTGTATGTACACCCTTGTGGACATATGGAGGGCCATGGAAAAGAGTTTCACCGAAAGAATCAGAAATAAACTGATTTTATACCAAACCCTAGTTTTAGGGCAAAATGATCAGGAACTGATTGCACTGATTGCCAATGGATCTTTCCGAGATAATTGTGAATCTTCCTAGGCCAAGATGCCTCTATAATCATGACATGGATAAGTTCCTCTACTTTCAACCAAACATTGCCTATTGCAGGTAGCCATGAAACCCTAATTTCTGATTAAATCCAGATGAACACTCTGATAGCTTTGAATCCTTCACTGATGAACTGAGGACCATAATAAGATACTTGGACCCCCCTGAGACCCTTGAGACTTGTATACTTAGAAAATGAAGTCCAATTCTCAATCTTGCTTTGTGTGGGCTCCTTCTGTTAAGGAGTGATCAATGAAAACCTGATCTCCATGCCACTAATGTAGTATGCAATGAGTATGACCTAATATGATGTTAATGAAGTGTAAAACATAATCCTATGCTTCCAGGAAAAATGAAGGGTAAATTTTGGGGTATTACATCTGCCCTTATTCAATCAACTAGAGACCCGAAAGGAAGATAGCAAAGGCTTTCGCACTTTCGAGGTATCAAGTGATTGAATACGATAAAAGCCCGAAAATTTACACTGAAGTGAAAAAAATGAAGTAACGATGCCTATCAGAATTGGCCAAGAGGTGGTCTTGAAAAAGAATCCGTTTGGTACGGTGAGAGTCGGTGTGAACACCGAAACAAGGAATGTTAGCCTGAATACCAAAATAAATGGTAACACAGAAATAACCATGGCCTGAATGCCGCTCATCAATCTGAATACTGGAAATGACTTCGATCTGAACATCGGAAGGTATTAGATTATCAAACATCGGTCTGAACACCGGGAAACTGGCCTGAATGCCATTTTGGTCTGGATACCGGAAAACTGGTCTGAATGCCACAAGTTGCATCGACCTGAATGTCGGAAACTTCTTCGATCTAAACATCGGAAAACTGTCCTGAATGACACTTCGGTCTGAATACCAGAAACTTGGCCTGAATGCCACAAGTTGCATCGACCTGAATGTCGGAAACTTCTTCGATCTGAACATCGGAAAACTATCCTGAATGCCACTTCGGTCTGAATACCGGAAACTTTCATGCCTGTCAGCATCGGCAGAAATAGGGAAAATGATAATTGAGGCGGCGCGTGGGCCAACGACCCCTGTTGGGAATAATGAAGATAAGTCATGAACAATCTTCAGTATGAGTACTGGAAACGACTTCTAGCTTATCACTTGGGATACTGAGAATGCCTTATGCTTTACATGCGTATGTTTGAATTTTTCAATGGCGTAATGCTCCATGAAAATGGAAATGCTACGCAATTTGGGAGGATGCAATGCAATATGATTCTACATGCAGGGATGCGAAATGCTTGATTAGAGAGAACGCCAAGCTGAGGCAAGGAATTCTGCTGGGGAAATGATCACCATCTTCTGGACCCTGGCAAGCCTGTTGGAGATGCACAACACAAAGAACTCTGTGGGGAAATGACCCGCCACACAGTGTTCTGGCAAATAACAAAATACCGAGGCTCTGACTGGGGAGAGAATGGCACTGAAAACTTGCTGCTGAGGAAAGCGACAGTGGTTCTGGCAACCATAATCTGCGAGAGACACGACTCAACAGGGGAAGCAAACACCGATACGGTACCGAGATTCTGCTTCAAGGAAAGAGACCATGGGTCTAGCGTCGAGATCATCGATCTGGCATCGAACTCTGAGGAGCAGTCGCTTCTACTGGGAAGATGCAGTCTGGTACTGTCAACTCCGCTGGGGATATACAGTCTGACACTGTCAACTCCGCTGGTGAATGTATAATCTGAAACAAATGCTTGGGGAAGTACAACAGTGAGAGCCTGCTGGGGATTGAAGAATCCAACGCTCAGACCAACTCTGCAGGGATAAGATACCAAATTTCAACTGTTGAGGAAAAACATTCGCGATCATTTGATGGGGACCTTAAGGAAATTCCCCGAGTGTACCTGTTTTGAATAGACGATCCAAAGCACTTAAAATTTACAGCAATTTTCAATGTTTATTAAGCACGTACCTGTAAAGCTCTTATGTTTCATGATGCAATGTTTATCAAAAATTCGGACGTCATTTTTGCAAACAAAATAGTAAAATGAAAATGAACACAGAGATCTACTGAATATCATGATTTTATTGACTGAATGGCCTCTGAATAGGAATTTATATCAGGAAGCAATCCCTGGAAAGAGGTAATTGCACAACTAATAAAAATAGAAATTAATCTAATGGCAATGTGAAATGGATTTCTATCGGGTTCCAATTTTGCTATGATTGCTCGTCTTCAAGATCCTCCAGATGATCAGCTTTCCGAAAAAGGTGATTGGACTGTTTCCTCTCCTTTGGAAGTTTCTGGTTATCGACACGAGATGATATTCAGAACTACTCAGAACGCAGTCATTCGCTTAATCCCTAACTTTTGCCTGGATCGCCCTTTCGGGTTTTCAATCTACCGGGATACCCATTTTTGCCTAAGTTTCCCTTTCAGGTTTTCAACTTACCGGGTGTACAATCTTTTCATTTTTTAATCCCTAACTTTTCTCCGAACCTTTTTCATTTTCTTGGTTCGCCGGGATGCCCATTTTTTTGCCTGGACTATTCTTTTTATCGTCCAGCGGGTGTATTTTATGCGAAGTATTTTTTAACTGCGTCTGAGTTCATAGGGGAAGTGAAGTTTTCACCATCCATAGTTGCAAGCATTAAGGCTACACCATCAAAAACCTTGGTGACAATATACGGTCCATCATAGTTAGGAGTCCACTTGCCCCTGTGATCTGTCTGAGGAGGAAGGATCCTTTTCAACACCAAATCTCCGACTTGGAAGCATCGCGGACGCACTTTCAGATCAAAGGCTCTCTTCATCCGACTCTGATACAATTGCCCATGACAAATGGCTGTCATTCGCTTCTCTTTGATAAGACTCAACTCATTGAACCTTGTCTGAATCCATTCAGCTTCGTCTAACTTGACATCCAACATGACTCTTAGAGAAGGAATCTCCACTTCAACAGGTAGGACTGCTTCCATACCATACACAAGGGAATAAGGGGTTGCCCCGGTCGATGTACGTACTGAAGTACGGTACCCATGCAAGGCGAAGGGTAGCATCTCATGCCAATCTCTGTACGTAACGACCATCTTCTGCACAATCTTCTTTATGTTCTTATTTGCTGCCTCTACAGCACCGTTCATCTTAGGACGATAAGGGGAAGAGTTGTGATGTTGAATGTTGAAGTTCTTGCACAACTCTTTCATCATTTTGTTATTGAGGTTAGAACCATTATCAGTAATGATTCTTTCGGGAATCCCATAACGACAAATGATTTCTTTCTTAATGAATCGGGTAACCACATGTCTGGTGACCTTCGCAAATGACGCTGTTTCGACCCACTTGGTGAAATAGTCGATGGCAACAAGGATGAAACGATGCCCATTGGAAGCAGTCGACTCAATCTTTCCAATCATATGATTGCCCCACATAGCAAATGGCCACGGCGAAGACATCACATTCAGAGGATTTGGCGGCACATGCACCTTATCAGCATAAATCTGGCATTCATGACACTTCCGAGCATAATTGAAACAATCAGATTCCATGGTCATCCAGTAATAACCCGCTCTCAACAATTTCTTAGCCATTGCATGTCCGCCGGCATGAGTACCGAAGGAGCCTTCATGAACTTCCTTCATTAACATGTCCGCTTCGTGTCTATCCACGCATCTGAGCAAAACCATGTCAAAGTTCCTCTTATACAGCACATCGTCTTTGTTCAAGAAGAAACTTCCGGCCAATCTTCTCAAAGTCTTTCTATCATTGTTGGATGCCCCTGCAGGGTACTCTTGATTCTTCAGAAAGCACTTGATGTCATGGTACCAGGGCTTGTCATCAACTACCACTTCAGCAGCAAACACATACGCGGCCCTATCAAGGCGCATAACATCAATCCTGGGAACATGGTTCCACCGAATCACCTTGATCATGGAGGATAGAGTAGCAAGAGCATCTGCCATCTGGTTCTCGTCATGAGGTATATGATATAGCTTTACTGTTGTGAAGAAAGTCAACAGTCTTCTCGTGTAATCTCTGTAGGGGACCAGATTAGGCTGGAGAGTATTCCAATCACCATTCACTTGATTGATCACCAGAGCTGAATCTCCGAAGATGTTCAGAGTCTTGATTCTCAAATCAATGGCTTGCTCAATACCCAAGATACATGCCTCATACTCAGATTCATTATTGGTGCACTCAAAAGTCAGACGAGCGATGAAAGGCATGTGGGCACCTTTTGGAGTGGTAATGACAACACCAATTCCACTTCCTTTGGCATTGATGGCCCCATCAAACATTAAAGTCCACTTTTCATCTGGATCAGGTGCCTCCTCAACAACTGGCTCTTCACAGTCTTTCATCTTGAGGAACACGATGTCTTCATCCGTAAAATCAAACTTCATCGGCTCATAATCATCAATCAGCTGCTGAGCAAGATAGTCTGACAGAATACTCCCTTTGATGGCTTTCTGGGATGTATTTTGGATGTCGTACTCTGTCAGTACCATTTTCCAACGAGCAACCCTTCCGGTGAGAGCTGGCTTCTCAAATATATACATGACTGGATCCATTTTGGAGATCAGTAAGGTCGTGTGAGTCAGCATGTATTGTCTCAATCGCTTAGCAACCCATGCAAGTGCACAACATGTCTTTTCAAGCATTGAGTATCTCGACTCGCAATCTGTGAATTTTTTACTCAGGTAGTAGATGGCATGCTCTTTCCTACCTGTCTCGTCGTGTTGACCGAGAACACAACCCATGGAATTATCAAGTACTGTCAAATACATAATCAGCGATCTCCCTGGGACTAAAGGCATAAGGATTGGAGGATTCTGCAAATACTCTTTTATCTTCTCGAAAGCCCTTTGGCAATCATCATTCCACCTGATGGCCTGATCTTTTCTCAACAATTTGAATATTGGCTCACACGTGGCTGTTAAGTGAGAGATGAACCTTGCAATATAGTTCAACCTCCCTAAGAAACCACAAACTTGTTTTTCTGTTCTTGGCTCAGGCATTTCTTGTATTGCTTTCTGTCGCATTACGCGAAAAACCGGTGGGAAACAAGAACAACAGAGCCGCCACCGCGCGTTATTTATCCCAAAAGAGGGAAAGGAAACGCTCAGAGTAAACCTGGAAAAGATGTGGTCTCGCGACCAAAGAGAATGGGATCGGGAGTCGGTTATGCGAAGGGAAGGTATTAGCACCCCTACGCATCCGTCGTACTCGACGGGATCCACGCACAAAAGGAAGGAAAATGGTTGCTAAAACACTGCTCATAAACAAACAAACACTGGCTGAAAGAGACACAAGAAAACAAACAAGACTGACTCGGCAGGATATCGCATCCTGGGCCTACTTAGTCTATCAAGCATAGACATCAGAGTCTAAGTAGTTCGGACTGGGGAAAACACATGCTCGCTAGGATGTCGCATCCTATGCATACGTATCTTCTTGGACAAAGAAGAATCAGAGCATCCGTAGCTCGGCTCACACACACAAGACAAAACAACACAAGAAAACGTGGAATCCGAATGCCAATCACTGGACTTACATCGGATTCCGAGCCAAAACACACCCACACTGGAAACCAGATGCCACTTGATGGACTTATACCGGACTCCAAGCACACAACAAGAGGAAACGGAATGCCAATCGCTGGGCTTACATCCATCTCCTGACACACACAAGAGAAAACAAAAACGGGCGCCCGGAGAGATCAGCTCATCTCCTGCCTACGTACCTCATCTGGTATGAGGATCAGGGCGACGTAGTTCCCCTACGAAGGGACACAAGGCTAGCCTAACCAGATAACAGAGGGAGACACAACTAGGGAGACTACGACTCGAGCCTAGATGTTATCATGCAAAATCATCCCTAAGTTAAGGTTTCTAGCTAACTTGCACAGGAAGCAAGCCTATCCTAAAGCACAAGCAATAGCAAACAATCACAAACAGCACACACTATATGCACACAAGTTAGGCTCAAACAAGGGTGGGGCTGCAAGAGCAAGCCATCTGTACAGGGGTGGTGTTAGCTCTTAACCTTGACATTGAGAGCCAAGGTGAAGCTGAGGAAAGGTGGGTGAAGATAAGACTTCACAGCTCTTATCCCTGGCCAGGGAGAGCTTTAGACAAAGAAGTGTGGGTCCAGAAAGTGGGAACCCTTCTACACTTAAGACACTGACACAACTGTACACTGTAAAAGATCTTGGGTTTGTATCCCAATGCATCAACACGTTGGTGTGAGCAAAGGGATGACTCAACAGAAGAGCGGGAGATAGATTGCTTATCTCTTTTATCCTCCAATTTCCTTAACAAAAGGTCTTTACCTGCTTGGGGACAAAAATAAACAAGCACAAACATTGCCTCTTAAGGAGGAGTTCAGACAGGTGCCTGGCTAGGTAACAAGCCAGGTCTTCCAGACTACATGGAGACAAGAATGTTATACCTCAGTGCAAATTGCTTATCAAGCAAATCAAAGCAATCTTAGCAACTAATGTACCTGAAATCAATCAAATACAATCAGTATACCAATCACAAAACCAAACAGCAAATGGTTCACAGTTAGCTATACACAGACAAACACAAGCCAATGCACAAAGGTGCAAGCCATTAAGGCTCAAACTCAAATATCAAACCCTGCAAAACAAAGTCAAAATTAGCTATATACAAGTCACAAGTCAACTCCAATGGAGGCACATCATCAAGCATAGGCCATTTGTGCTATTAACCTGAAACACAACTCAAAAGTGAGATCACAAACCACTAGTCCAAAACTAGGGCCAAAATGAAATCAAATCATCAAAACAAAACATGATACTTATCCAAAATCAAGATTAAATCATCAAGCATCAAATCCAATTGGTCTCATGTTCATATCATTCATCATCATTATTTCATGAACAAAATAGCACAAAACATGCAAATTGGAACCTCAAAGGACCAAACAGAATGATCACAATCAAATCCATATCAAAACAGCTCAATAAATTCCACAAAAATTCAATCCTAAACAGAACACATTCAATGAGCATCATATCAAATTTCATGCTATTTGGACAAGTGGAAGTAGGGAAATTAAATTCAGGAAGTCATGGTATGCAAAAATCAACCCAAACTAGGTCACAAATGGAGCATCAACTTCAAGCAAATGTAAAACAGTGGAAACAAATGATAAATGAATGGGACCAAAGCCAAAATGAAGTTAAACATGTTAAGAAACACTCCACCAAATTTCATCTTCATATGATAGGGAATGAGAATTTTACAAGTCATGTAAGTTGATTACTCAAGAAACACCTAAGAATGGCTAAACAACAAACAAAAATCCCAATCAAATAGGAAATGGCTCAACAAATCCTACAAAACATCATGGCAAAACTAGACATTTAGATGATATCATATGCAAAAATTGAGATCAAATGGCATTCAATAAGCATAGAAACAAAATTCATGAAGTTGACAAAACATAGTGTTACACACATTGTCACACTCAACTTGATCACATCATATCTCTCTAACCAGGAGCTCAAAATTAGCAAACTATATACCAAAATCACCAGGAAAGAGTCAAGAACATGTATATAAACTTTCACACATTTTGGATAAGGCATCAAGATTTCATGAAGGAAATGGTAAAATATACACAAGAAGCATACATGGTCAAAGGCATTAGGCAAAGTCAAAATATCCACCAGGCACAACTTTGACTATCATACCTAAAAAAAACTAGAGAGAATTTGGAGATGAATGCAAAAAACCTCACTCAAATTGGATCATCCATGAATATTCTATGAATTTTTGAAGATTAATCATGAGATGAAATAATTATTTAACATTTAAATGAATTAATGAATGAAGCGCGTGGCAATCTTGTAAATATGCTGAGCCAGGGCAAAACGCAACGTTTCCATTTATTCAGTGGCGACACGTGATTGGTTCAGAAACGCGGTAAACACCATTTTCAAAACGAAGCCAGGCAAAATGGATCAAATACATTCTGGAGCGTGTTCTTCATCATGTTCATCAAATAAATTTCCAGAAAATCCACATGAACAAAATTTCACTAAAATGAACAAATCATACATCATTAAACTCGTATAATCAAGTACAATCACAATATCCACATGATTTTCTCTAACTCCTAACATGTTGAACAAATCGATCAAAAGAAGTTTTCACATCCAATCTTAAATTCCAGATTTCTCACTCGATTCTCAACGAATTTCAAAACCACAAGCTGCATCGGGCTCTACAATCTACAATCTACAATAACCATATCTCAATTCCAGCAATGGTGAAGATTGAAATCCAACCTTATGAGTGAGCAGCTGTTGGATTCGCGCGTTTCCAGGTGTGAAATGATGAAACAGGTGATGCTTGATGATGTAGAAGTTGATTGGAACAAATAGCTTAGCTCGATTATGCACCAGGTGGAAGAATCCTCAATTTGCCATGGATGATCTTGGATGCAACAATGCCGATTCCTTGAGCTTGGCCACGATTTGATTGCAAACAGATGCACAATTTCACCTGCAAATGAAGATGCAAGCAAGAACAATGCAAAACACTGATGAAATTGGATGAAATTGGTGAAAAAAAGTGTGAGAAAGTTTGAAGAAAATTGGAGAGAATCTGATGATTTTGCTTTTGGATCTGAGAAAATGAAATGTGATTAAGAGTTTCTGTTACAATTATGCCTTTATACCACATGTTAATCCAAATGTTAATCAAGTTTAGGCAAATTGGAAGTGATTAAGCAAAATGCATTTTTCATGTAATTGGCACAAATGCCCTTTTCATTATGCAGTCAATGTAACAGTGTAATTGCAATGCAAACAAGTCCAAAATGACATTTAGAATGTGTTGGAAAAGGTTTGAAGTGCAAATGACCTGTAATTTTGAAAATCACTATTTTTCCCACCAATTTTTAAATGGTTCACTTGAAAAATGACCTTTTTATGTGTTGATTTTGGATGAAATGTAATGATGCAATGTGATAGTACATGTCAAATGTGACTTGCTCAAAAAAGAATCACCCAATTTGGCCAAATGGTTCAGGAGTTATGGCCTCTTGAAGTTCAACATTTTCTGAAAATGGTTTGATCATATCTTGCCAACCACACATGGGAAATGAGTGTTCTTGGACTTTTTGGAAAGGTGAGAGCAAGATCTTCAACTTTCATGTTGGACAAAATTCCATTTGAAGCTTGTATGATGAAGTAATTTTGAGGAGAAAAAATTTCCATTTTGGGCAGTTGAAATTAGAGGTCACCTGCTTTTTTTGGCAACTTTTGATCTGACCTCCAATTCTTCAATCTTGATCTTTGATATGTCAAATGAGACTTGTATGGACATGAATGAAGCCTTTCAAACCATCTCCCACCTTCCAATCCATAAAATCAAGCACAGTTGACCACAGTTGACTTTCTATGGTTCCAGATGAAATTCAGCTTGACTGTTGAGCTTTGATCATCCAATCTTGGGCCAAACCACTTAAAAATGATCACATAATCATATGAACTTGATAAATCAACCCTAGGGCTTTGTCAAAATGGAAATTGCACATGCTTGATTGTTTGACCTGATCTCCTGACCAGTTGACCTAATCTGTCTGAATGACTTGCACTTGGGCCAAAGGCAATGCAAATGTTATGCAATGGACTATGTTACGTTAATGACCTAATGATGAAAATGTATGCACAATGGTAAGTTCAAATTTGAGGTGCTACAGCTGCCCCTATTCAATCAACTGGGAACCCGAACGGATGAGAGCAACGGTTGTCAGACTTTCAGGGTAAGCAGGGATTGAATACCAAGAACCGTAGAAATTTGCACACTGCTGGGAATTTTTTTTGTTTTCTTTCTTTTCAGAGGTACAACCACATCCAAACATCGACACATGATGAATGGGATCAGAAATCATCTCAACTAGATGCCAACGGGCAACTAGGAAAAACTCAACGTTTACCAAGACCAACGGAGAGGTATGTCAACTCTACTGGGGACGACCAGGAAAAACTCGACGTTTACCAAGACCAACGGAGAGGTAACCAGACATCATCGGATGAATGGGAAGACTTGACCAGACGTCATAGGACGAAAGGGAGAAGCTCGACGTTTATCAACACCAACGGAGAAGGAGGATCAACTGGGGACGACCAGGAAGACTCGACCAGACGTCAACGGACGAAAGGGAGACTCAACGTTTATCGACACCAACGGAGAAGGAGAAAAATCGACCAGACGCCAACGGACGAAAGGGAAACTCAACGTTTATCGACACCAACGGAGAAGGAGAAAGCCACTTCACGAGGGAAGGGCACCACAATCAGAAACCGAATAGGACGTCTACTGGGGATTCTGGCTGGGAATCAACCAGACATTAATGACTGGTAAATAGGGTATACCATCAAACGTCAACGGACGAATGAGAAAAACTCAACGTTTATCGAAACCAACGAAGAGGTAAATCCGCATGGGGAAGGGTACAACTAGACGTCATCGGACGACTAGGAAAAACTCGACGTTTATCGACACCAACGGAGAGGAGGAACTCTGAGGGGAATCATCTAGATATCAACGGATAACTAGGAAAAACTCGACGTTTATCGAAACCAACGGAGAGGTAAGAAGACATCGACGGACGACGGATGAACTGGGAAGGAGATACAACTAGTTATCAACGGATAACTAGGAAAAACTCGACGTTTATCGACACCAACGGAGAGGAGGATTCTTCTGGGGACGACCCTGTGGGGAAAGATATAAGTTATACGTCAACGGACGCATAGGAAAAACTCGACGTTTATCGACACCAACGGAGAGGAGTATTCTTCTGGGGACGACCCTGTGGGGAAAGATATCAGCTATACGTCAACGGACGCATAGGAAAAACTCGACGTTTATCGACACCAACGGAGAGGAGTATAGCTACTTCACTAGGGAAGGAGGACGACATTACGAACATCGAAAGATGATGTTTACCGACATCAAAAGAAGACCAGACACTTACGCATGACTGGGAAACCACCGAAAGATGGTGTTTACCGACACCAAAGAAGACCAGACACTTACGCATGACTGGGAAAGCACCGAAAGATGGTGTTTACCGACACCAAAGAAACAACACACGCGGGTGCTGACAGGGTAACGACATCTACATATGTCAGGGCGAGGCTGAACACTTGCAGGGGTCTCACTGGGGAGAAGCAGGCTTTCCTTTCACCAATGGATGAGGAAATAACCTCGGTGGGGATTGTCAATCCTAAATGTCGTCAGGAGCAACTGTAGCAAACGTGCTGTACAGGTTGAACAAAAATCCGCCTCTGCCGGGGATACGGTCTGACGGTTTTGAACACATGAATGCATATGTTTGAATTTTCCTATGGCGTAATGCTCCATATTGAATGGAAATGCTACGCATTTTTGAAGATGCAATGATTACTTCATGCAAAAATGCAACACTGATGAACCCTCTGGCTGGGGAGCCACAAGATTAGACACTCCAACTCTGCGGGGAGACTCTGCTTGGAGAATACTCTGCGGGGAGAGCCTTATCGGGGAATGCTTTGCCGAGGAAACACCGACTTCTCACTCATGCTGGAAAAACAAAACTGCTGCCGGGGAAAGGATAGACTCCGCTGGGGAACATCCTTCACAGGACCCACTCCGCTCGGGAAGCAAGCAAATACTCCGCTGGGGAACAAACCAGGCAACTCTTCGGGGATTAATCAATACTGTTCCACTGGGGAAAGTAAACCAGGCAACTCTTTGGTGAAACTACTCGCCGGGGAGTAACAAGACGACTTTACCGGGGAATGATTAAAGCGACTTCACTGGGGAAGACTCAACCAAACCTCAGTTAGGATAGCTTTGGGGAATAATTGCTACTCCACTGGGGACGACCCACGCAATCCACAGGTAGAATAGACTCGGCTGGGGATGCAAACATCAATCTGCTACGAAAACTCGTCCAATCCGCTGGTAGGATGAACTCTGCTGGAGAAATATTTCGTTGAAACCCGCTCCACTCGGGGACTAGCTGGGGAAAACCTCTGTTGGGGATGAAACACTTCTCTGCTGAGGAAAAGCAAAACTCTGGTGGTAACACAATATGTCAGACCCTGTGCTGGGGGAGAAACATCCACAACCCCGCTGAGGATGAGCGTTCACAGCCACGCTGGGGATGGCAATACTATTTCAAACCTGACTGCTGGGGAGAGAATAGACTCTGATAGCTCTCAAACTTGCTTGGAGAGAAAATATTTGCTGGGGAATGCTCACAGATAATGACCTGCAAAACAACCACAATCAACATGCCCCAGGGATACATGGACAAGATACGCTCAAGTGTCCTCAACATTCAAAATGATTTTCAAATGTTTTATCTTTCTGCAAGTTATTGTTAAGCCTTCATGTTTTTATATGCAATGTTTATCAAAAATTCGGACGTCTTTGCAAACAAAACAGTAAAATAAAAACAAGAGAGCTATTTATCTGAATAACGACTTTTATTGATTGAAAATGCGCCTGAAAAGGCGAATACAATTGGGAAGCAATTCCTAGAAAGAGGCAATTGCGCACAAAAGGAAAAAATCTATCCTAATGGCAATGTGAACACGGCATCCACTATTTCCCAATCCTGTTATAACTCACAGATCATCAGTTTTCCTCCCAACTCCTTGCTTTCTGAGAAGAATGACTGGACCGATCACATCTTTCGAGACGGCATATGACGAAGCGTGATGAAGTACAGATAACTCAGACTGTAGTCTTCGCTTTAATCCCTCTTTTGGCTGGATCGCCCTTTCGGGTTTTCAATCCACCGGGATACCCATTTTTTCCTAAGCCGCCCTCGCGGGTTTTCGACTTACCGGGTGTACAAATTCTTTTCATTTTTATCCCTAATTTTTGCCCGAACCTTTTCTTTCTGTTTTTTGGTTCGCCGGGATGCCCTTTTTTGCCTGGACTATTTTGTTCTTTTTGTCCAGCGGGTCAATTTATGCGAAGTATTTTTTGACTACATCTGAGTTAACAGGGGACGGGAAATCTTCACCATCCATAGTTGTAAGCATCAAGGCTCCACCGGAGAAGACCTTCTTCACAACATACGGACCTTCATAATTAGGAGTCCACTTGCCCCTGTTATCTGTACCGGGAGGAAGGATCCTCTTCAGAACTAGATCACCAGCCTGATAGCTCCGAGGACGCACTTTCTGATCAAAGGCTCGCTTCATCCTTCTCTGATATAACTGCCCATGGCACACAGCTGCTAACCGTCTTTCTTCGATAAGGCTCAACTCATTAAACCTTGTTCGAATCCACTCGGCTTCGTCCATCTTGATATCCAACAATACCCTCAGAGAAGGGATCTCCACCTCAACTGGTAGGACTGTTTCCATACCATACACAAGGGAGTACGGGGTTGCCCCGGTCGACGTACGCACTGAGGTACGGTACCCATGCAAAGCGAAGGGCAGCATCTCATGCCAATCCTTGTACGTAACGACCATCTTCTGCACAATCTTCTTAATATTCTTGTTTGCCGCCTCTACAGCACCATTCATCTTTGGTCTGTAAGGAGAAGAATTGTGATGTTCAATCTTGAAATCTCTGCAAAGCTCTTTCATCATCTTGTTATTGAGATTTGAACCATTGTCAGTGATGATTCTCTCAGGAACTCCATAACGACATATGATTTCTTTCTTGATGAACCGGGCAACCACTTGTTTGGTAACGTTAGCATAGGAAGCTGCTTCCACCCACTTGGTGAAGTAATCAATCGCAACCAAGATGAAGCGATGTCCATTAGAAGCAGTAGGCTCAATCTTCCCAATCATGTCAATGCCCCACATGGCAAACGGCCAAGGCGAGTTCATGACATTCAACGGGCTTGGTGGTACATGCACCTTATCAGCATAAATTTGACACTTATGGCACTTCCGAGCATACCTGAAGCAATCGGTTTCCATAGTCATCCAGTAATAACCGGCTCTCAACAGTTTCTTTGACATTGCATGCCCACCAGCATGGGTACCAAACGAACCTTCGTGCACTTCTTGCATCAACATGTCTGCTTCGTGTCTATCCACGCATCTGAGCAAGACCATGTCAAAATTCCTTTTATACAGCACGTCATCCTGATTCAAATAAAAGCTTCCAGCTAGTCTTCTCAGGGTTTTCTTGTCGTTCTTTGACGCACCTTCAGGATACTCCTGAGTCTTGAGGAAGTTCTTGATGTCATAATACCACGATTTCTCATCAATCGCAACAGACTCGGCTGCAAACACATACGCAGGCCTTTCGAGTCGATTCACCGCAATATGTGGCACATGATTCCACCAATGAACTTTTATCATGGACGATAAAGTAGCCAAAGCGTCGGCCATCTGATTCTCATCCCGAGGGACATGATACAACTTCACCTTCTTGAAGAACGTCAGTATTCTTCTGGTGTAATCTCTATACGGAATCAAATGCGGCTGGTTCGTATTCCAATCTCCATTGACCTGATTAATTACTAGAGCGGAATCTCCAAAAATGTCAAGCGTCTTGATTCTCAAATCAATGGCTTCTTCTATCCCCATGATACAAGCCTCATACTCAGCTTCATTGTTGGTGACATCAAAAGTCAATCTGGCATAAAAAGGTATATGAGCACCTTTAGGATTGATCAGCACTGCACCAACACCATTACCATTCACATTTACAGCCCCATCAAACATCAATGTCCACTTGTCATCAGGATCCGGTCCTTCCTCGACAAGAGGCTCTTCACAATCTTTCATCTTCAGATACATGATGTCTTCATCAGGGAATTCAAACATCATAGGCTGATAATCATCGATCGGTTGTTCGGCGAGATAGTCTGACAAAACACTACCTTTGATAGCCTTCTGCGACGTGTACTGGATATCGTACTCTGTTAAGATCATCTGCCAACGGGCAACACGTCCGGTGAGAGCCGGCTTCTCAAAGATGTATTTCACTGGATCCATCTTAGAAATCAATAAGGTGGTATGGTTCAGCATATACTGCCTCAGTCGGCGAGCAGCCCAGGCCAAAGCACAACAAGTTTTCTCAAGCTGTGAATATTTGATTTCACAGTCGGTAAACTTTTTGCTAAGGTAGTATATGTCATGATCTTTTCGACCAGACTCGTCATGCTGTCCCAATACACACCCCATCGAGTTCTCGGTAACTGACAGGTACATTATCAATGGTCTCCCTGGAACGGGAGGAATCAGGATTGGAGGTTTCTGTAAATACTCTTTTATCTTGTCAAAAGCTTTTTGACAATCATCATTCCACTTGATTGCCTGATTCTTTCTCAACAATTTGAATATTGGTTCACACGTGGAAGTTAGGTGAGATACAAACCTTGCAATGTAGTTCAATCTCCCTAAAAACCCACGAACCTGCTTTTCAGTTTTTGGTTCAGGCATTTCCTGAATAGCTTTGACCTTTGCTGGATCAACCTCAATCCCTTTCTCACTGACAATGAAGCCCAACAGCTTCCCTAATCTCACCCCAAACGTGCACTTGTTTGGATTCAGCCTCAGTTTGAACTTGACCAATCTGTCAAACAACTTCTGCAAATTAACCAGGTGCTCATCTTCCGTCTGCGACTTCGCAATCATATCATCCACGTACACTTCAATCTCTTTGTGCATCATGTCATGAAAGAGAGTCGTCATTGCCCTCTGATAGGTAGCACCGACATTCTTCAGCCCAAATGGCATCACCTTATAGCAGAACGTGCCCCAAGGTGTAATGAATGTCATCTTTTCCATGTCCTCTGGCGCCATCTTAATCTGATTATAGCCCGAGAAACCATCCATGAAAGAGAATACCGAGGATTGAGCCGTATTATCCACCAATACATCAATGTGAGGTAATGGGAAATCATCTTTCGGACTCGCTCTGTTCAAATCCCGATAATCGACACACATTCTGACTTTGCCATCCTTCTTCGGCACAGGAACGATGTTGGCTACCCACGGTGGGTAAGTTGTAACTGACAAGAAACCCGCATCGAACTGCTTCTGAACCTCTTCCTTGATTTTCACTGCCATATCAGGACTCATTCTATGAAGCTTCTGCTTGACCGAAGGACAATCATCTCTGAGAGGTAGCCTATGAACCACAATATCAGTATTCAGCCCAGGCATATCTTGATAAGACCAGGCGAATATCTCCATGTACTCTCTCAGCATCTCAATCAATCTGCTCTTGACCTCTGGCTTCAAAGCGGCCCCGATCTTGATATCCCTTCTGGCGTCCTCAGTACCAAGATTAACAATCTCCAAATCCTCCTGATGAGGTTGGATGACCCTTTCCTCTTGCTTCAACAACCTAGCCAATTCTTCCGGGAGTTCACTGTCTTCATCACTCTCCTCTTCAGCTTGGTAGATGGGATTGTCGAAATCATACTGAGCCATAACAGGTTTGTTCATAGTGGATGCCATAAGGTCACTTCTGCATGTTTTAATGCTTTGTTTTAGAAAAAGATTTCAATAAAGTCACAAAAATAAAAACATTGCCATTTATATTTTTTGAAAAAGTGAAAACAAAATGGAAAGACAGGGATCACAAAATTGTTTGCAAAACGTCCTTTATTAATGATAAAGATTGAAAACATGAGGCCCTACAATGAACCACTACGCCTTGGGCAGAACGTAGGGCTTTGTGCAGAATGAAAAAACAAAAGAAAATTACTCTGTTTGAAGAGTAACTTGGATTATATCCTCCGCAGTCCAGTTGTTGATCACTTCCCCGGGTGCACTCGGGCGAACCCAGCAGTCGAGATCAATGTCACTATCACTGTCTTCAACATCAGCTGCGAAGACGTCACCGTGGTTCATCAGCCCTGCGCTGGTAAAGGTACTAGGACCTGCTGCACCCTGCTCTGCTCGGAGAGGCTCATATCCAATGCCAAACTTGTCTTCCTTGACAGGCAAGTCCACCATCTTGCCCCAGCCTTCAGCCTTACCGGAATCAACAACCTCCTTAGCCTGCTTGTAAGAAGTAATTGAAGCACCTGGCCTCCTCTGTTCAGCGTAGGCCACCTTCTCAAGAGCCACGGTCTCAAATTCCTGGCACAAAGTTTCGTGGATCTCGCCATCCACCTCGACATATTTGAACGAGGACAAATGACTCACCAAGATATCCTCTTCACCGCATACGGTCACAATCTGACCGTTCCAGACGTACTTGAGCTTCTGGTGGAGAGTCGACGAAATTGCCCCTGCTGCATGAATCCATGGACGTCCCAGTAGGCAACTGTAAGCAGGCTGGATGTCCATGACATAGAAGACAATGTCAAACTCCTCAGGACCTATCTTCATAGGCAAAGTGACTTCCCCAAACACAGAACGTTTGGATCCGTCAAATGCACGGACAATCAGGTCACTAGGCGTCAGCACAACCCCTTCAATAGGTATCTTCTTCAAGATTTGCTTCGGCAGCACATTCAGAGAAAAACCGGTGTCGACCAGTACATGTGACAACACAGCCCCCTTGCACTCCATAGTGATGTGTAAGGCCTTGTTATGATTCCGCCCCTCGGGCGTCAGATCGAGATCTGTAAACCCCACGCCATGTCGGGTACTCACGTTAGCAATTACACCCTTAAGCTGGTTGACTGAAATCTCCTGAGGTACATACGCCATATTCAACATCTTCAACAAGGCGTCTCGATGTGCCTCAGAGCACAACAGCAGCGAAAGGATAGAGATCTTGGAGGGAGTTTGATTGAGTTGATCCACAATCTTGTAATCACTCTTCTTAATGATGCGCATGAACTCCTCCACGTCCTTTTCGAACGAGCCACCAGGCACATTCATTTGAGCAGGCGCTTCGTCAACCACGGCTTATTTGCCCTTGGCTCTAGCAGATGCCTCAGCATTGGCATCCCTCAACGGTTGAGGCGCAAACAGCCGACCACTGCGAGTAAAGCCTCCTGGACCACCCACATTGTCCACAATTGGACTCACAACCACAGGAGTTTTACTGACAGGCACATTAATCGTCACGGGCGCTTGATTCGAAGGTTTGACCCTGTTCTCAGCCCTTCTGTTGCTTCGGTAGGCATTATCATACTTCCAAGGCACAACATTACTGTTCTCAGTCCTTCTTACCGGAGCAACGATGGTCGTTGGAGTACTGGCGGAAACTGGTGCAGCAATGGTAACTGGATTACCATTTGTTGTAGGCGTACGTCCCTCAGAAGGTTTAAAGAATATCGTGACAGTAGACACTGCCCCACGATCTTTACTATCAGCTCGACCAAACTGGACACAGCCCTCATCAATCAGACATTGAATACCAGCCCGCAACAATTCACAACCATTGTCTGAGTCTACACAGCCCACACAGTTTTCATCACAGCCCGGATGAACACCACTATTCAACAGACGGCTCTTGACAACCAGCAACGAAGTCTGAATTTCATCAACCCTGTCAACCAGATCTTCAGCTTCACTTTCAACACAATTTACCCGGTGAGCACCATGCGCCGGCATAGGATTGTTAACAACGTTAGGCACAGGAGAGAAATTGATCGCCTTGGAATTGATCAAATCCTGGACTTTGTGCTGAAAAGCCCGACACTTCTCAATGTGATGTCCTGGTGCCCCCGAATGAAAATCACACCGGACATTAGCATCGTACCCAGGCGACAATACTGTTGGCGGAGCCATGGTTCTCAACTCGACAAAACCTAATCTGAGCAACTCAGGCAGTAGCTCAGCGTAGGTCATGGGCAAGGGATCAAAACGTCTATCAGGATGCAGCCTCTGCCTCGGCTGATAAGGACGTTGCTGCTGTTGTTGGTGTTGTTGTCTCGGTTGTTGTGGAGGTTGACGTTGGTGAGGTGCAGGAATGGTCACTGCAGCAACCTGTCTGTATTGATTTTGATTTTTGTTCGGCCCTCGGCGGTGCTGAACAGCATTGGTTTCACCTTCTCTACGGCGAGGTGCCCCAGAGAAAGGTTTCTTGGATGAAGAGGCACCAGCATCACTGATCTTCCCAGCCTTGATCAAGCTCGCAGTCCTCTCACCGCAGATCACCTCATCGGAAAAGCTTCCAAATGGGCAACTCCCCATTCGGTCCATGAACACTCCCTGAAGTGTGCCGATGAACATATCAGTCAACTCCCTTTCCAGCATAGGGGGTTGAACTCTTGCGGCAAGTTCACGCCACCTCTGGGCGTACTCTTTGAAGCTTTCATTGTTTTTCTGGCACAGACTCTGCAGCTGAGTCCGGCTAGGTGCCATATCCATGTTGTGCTTGTACTGTCTGAGAAAAGCTTCTCCCAGATCCCTCCAACATCGGATCGAATCTCTCTTGAGCTCCATGTACCAGTCCAAAGATGCCCCAGATAGACTATCTTGGAAAAAGTACATCCATATTTTCTCGTCATCTGTATATGCCGAGATCTTCCGATAATATGCCTGCACATGAGTGCGAGGGCAAGAAGTACCGTTGTACTTGTCAAAAGTGGGCGCTTTGAATTTGTGGGGAATTCTCAGACCTTCCACCAACCCCAGATTTGTTACGTCAAAACCAAGAGAGTTCTGACACTCCATTGCACGAATCTTCTCAGCCAGGGCATCGACCTTCCGATCCCTGTCCTCCACTCTGACAACATCTCTGACCACATCCTCATCTTCACTCAGCAGTGTGAACATGTCCTCTTGTCTGTCGACAATAAGAGCTGGATGACGCACCGGAGCCCGGGTAGCTCTGGCATTGACCTCTGCAGCAAGAGGCTGACCATTGATTCTGATACCCCTGAGTTCATCTCCCACAGCATAGTCATGAATGGGAGCAGCAGCAACATTGATATTCTCAGGCACGGGAATACCAGCAGGTGAACCACGGTTAGACGCCTGAATAACCGTCTCTTGTCTCTGAACCAAAGCACGGAGCTCCTCCTGACCCTGAGCAACCCCTTGCATCATCGTCATGAACTGGGCCATGTTCGCCCTCATCTCAGCCAATTCATTCTGAACCTGATCCATGCTTCTGCGCTGATTGAGTCTGGTAGAATACCGGTGTGGTCGTTGATCATCTATCCTGCCTGACACAGGAACCAAAGTGAGAAGTCGGCACAAGAACACCTGTTATGCAAATGTTATGAGTATGATGCTAATGCATATGATGCAAATGATAATGATCATTTCTCAGGCAATCAAAGAGCCTGATCCATCCTCAAAAGATGGCAACCTGCAACAACACGAAAGCAACAGGGAGATACAGAAACATCATACAACAGAGCAGTGAGTACAGACTGAAACAACAATCTCATCTATAAATGAGCAAATGGATCATACAACAAAGATCCAAATATCCAACAAAGTACAACATAGAATCCCACCCAACAAGCCTGGGGGTGATTCTCAACATAACATCAGAAAAGTACAAGCTAAGACAAGTTACTTCCAGGAATGAGCGTCTTCAAGTAGTGACACTGGTCTATCAACAATTCACACTCTGAACATTCTGGCAAGGGAATGATCTTCTCCTTCAACTGTCTTCTAAGCTCGACAACTTCGGACCCAAGTCGGTCTTCTGATGCAAGTCTTCGGTCGACTTCCTTCTTCAATTGGATATCTTTGTCTCTGAGTTGCTTCTCCAAGTCTCTGATCTTCTTCAGATAACTGGCTTCAGCTCTCTGCGATCTCAAACACTCTCTGTGCTCTGCATCTAGCAAGGTCTCCATCTCTGCATAAGATCTCTTCTTGCTTCTTACCCCACCAACATCTGCACTCTGGATGTCTCGGAGCTGATGAGACAGGTTCAGCTTATCAGCCTTGGCTTGATACAACTCCATCTGGGCATCTTGCTCTTTCTCCTTCAGACGGCGATTCTCCATCAGGGCTTGCTTGTACTACTCAGTGGTCACAGTATCAGCAAGAATCAAAGGTGGTTGCACTTGCAACGGATTCATCCTATCATAGGGCAACAGTAAAGTCTCCACTCTCTTCTTCACCCAATCAGTGTAATCAGGCATAGCAATGGCAAACTTCTTCCCTAAGACAGATCCATCTCTAACACCAATTGACTTCCAAGCTCTTCCAATCTGTTCCAATCTAGCAGGGTCAACTTTCTTCTCAAAATACACACTCTCAGCTATCTCAGCTTCAAGCGGCCTTCCACTCATCACGAACCCTAGCTGGCGAAGAGAAAGAATTGGGTTGTAATTGATGCAACCCTTGGTCCCCACGAGTGACACGTTCCGGAATTCTCCACAACTCATAATAACATCCCGCACGTCAATCCGGTAAGACTGCCATCTGATGTCATATGAAGTAAGAGACATCACCCTCTGAGTCCACGTATAAGTGCTCTGAGCGTCAACAAACGGTCCGCTGACTGGCAGGAGAGAAATGAACCATCTGAGCAAAAGTGGAAGACAACATCTGATAGCTCCACCCTTACCATGCCTACTGTGGATAGCATAGTAAGTGTCAGCTAACAGAGTAGGAACCGGATTCCCTCCCATGAAGATGCAAACTGCAGCATAGTCAACAAAGTTGGGCATACTCGGAAACAGGACGATCCCATAGATCATAACAGCAAGCTGGGCATAAAAAGCTTCCCAATTCCCCTTCTCTGTTTCTCCTCTAGCAACTCTCAGCAGAAACTTCAAAGGCAGCCCAACTGTATCCCCACTGGTCTTCCAACCATCACTGATCTCTCTGATACTCAGATGAAGAGCCCTAGCAATAACCCTGAAGTCAACTTCCTTTGGTACGTCCAAGAAAGGAACCTGATGCTGAATAGGGACACACAACAGAATGGAGTACTCCTCGAGAGTAGGCGCCAACTGATAGTCCTGGAAAGTGAAACATCTAAGCTCCGGATCGTAGAACTGAAGAAGAGTCTGCAACGGCACCGGATCGACTACCATCTTCAATAAAGTCAACAGATCCCCATACTGGTCAACGAACCCCTTCAGATGATCAACGGTCACAAGACTGCTCAACTCAATCAGAGACGTCAAAGGCTCACGGTGAAAGCTATAGGAACAAGTTTTCCGCTTCGGCTCGGGAACTGTTGCCATCTCTATCAATGAACCAAGCTCTGGAATGCACCTGAGAAATGATATGCCTGCAGGGATTAGTTTTTTCTTTTTTTTTCTCTTCTTTTTTTTTGAAAAATAAACATGCTATGATTCACATGATGCAGGCACGACTGGCAAGTTGTGCATCTCTGAACACAGGATCGAACTTCGGCTTGAACTCTATTCACAATCATCTGAAACCCAAAGTCAACTGGTCAACTGTCATCTGAACCCAATCTGAGAAATTGAGTCACCATCAGAACCCCGAGTCACCATCCAGTCACCTACCGGTCACCAACAGTCACCATCTGTACCTGTTAAAATGATCATTCCCTCCCCACTCACGGGTGTCATCTAGGCCAGGGTAAGGTCGAAAGAAACGCAACATAAATAACCTTTCGCAGAATATCATCATATACACACCCGAAGTATGTAACGATAATATCCCACCAGGGTCTGAACTGCTCGTGATATCAATGTTCCGCTAAGTGGCGCATACCACCCGCTTCCCATGAATCACTCTATTCCTAGGTTTCCTAGATTGCACTCATAGCCTGGGTATTGGGCCTTTTACCTCGAGTAACTCCCACCCCAAACAGAGAAACACAGCCAGCACAGCAGATGCATATGAATGAATGCAAACATTAATGTAAACAATAAATGCAAACGATAAACAATGAATGCAATAAATAACACAGCCAAAAGCAACCAAAGCCCTAACCTAGAGAGCGCTAGGAGAGACTCGCTTAGGGAAGATGGACCAGCACAGGTCAACTTCTCTTGTCCCCAGCAGAGTCGCCAGCTGTCGCATTACGCGAAAAACCGGCGGGAAACAAGAACAACAGAGCCGCCACCGCGCGTTATTTATCCCAAAAGAGGGAAAGGAAACGCTCAGAGTAAACCTGGAAAAGACGTGGTCTCGCGACCAAAGAGAATGGGATCGGGAGTCGGTTATGCGAAGGGAAGGTATTAGCACCCCTACGCATCCGTCGTACTCGACGGGATCCACGCACAAAAGGAAGGAAAATGGTTGCTAAAACACTGCTCATAAACAAACAAACACTGGCTGAAAGAGACACAAGAAAATAAACAAGACTGACTCGGCAGGATATCGCATCCTGGGCCTACTTAGTCTATCAAGCATAGACATCAGAGTCTAAGTAGTTCGGACTGGGGAAAACACATGCTCGCTAGGATGTCGCATCCTATGCATACGTATCTTCTTGGACAAAGAAGAATCAGAGCATCCGTAGCTCGGCTCACGCACACAAGACAAAACAACACAGGCAAACATGGAATCCGAATGCCAATCGCTGGACTTACATCGGATTCCGAGCCAAAACACACCCACACTGGAAACCAGATGCCACTTGATGGACTTATACCGGACTCCAAGCACACAACAAGAGGAAACAGAATGCCAATCGCTGGGCTTACATCCATCTCCTGACACACACAAGAGAAAACAAAAACGGGCGCCCGGAGAGATCAACTCATCTCCTGCCTACGTACCTCATCTGGTATGAGGATCAGGGTGACGTAGTTCCCCTAAGAAGGGACACAAGGCTAGCCTAACCAGATAACAGAGGGAGACACAACTAGGGAGACTACGACTCGAGCCTAGATGTTATCATGCAAAATCATCCCTAAGTTAAGGTTTCTAGCTAACTTGCACAGGAAGCAAGCCTATCCTAAAGCACAAGCAATAGCAAACAATCACAAACAGCACACACTATATGCACACAAGTGAGGCTCAAACAAGGGTAGGGCTGCAAGAGCAAGCCATCTGTATAGGGGTGGTGTTAGCTCTTAACCTTGACATTGAGAGCCAAGGTGAAGCTGAGGAAAGGTGGGTGAAGATAAGACTTCACAGCTCTTATCCCTGGCCAGGGAGAGCTTTAGACAAAGAAGTGTGGGTCCAGAAAATGGGAACCCTTCTACACTTAAGACACTGACACAACTGTACACTGTACAAGATCTTGGGTTTGTATCCCAATGCATCAACACGTTGGTGTGAGCAGAGGGATGACTCAACAGAAGAGCGGGAGATATATTGCTTATCTCTTTTATCCGCCAATTGCCTTAACAAAAGGTCTTTACCTGCTTGGGGACAAAAATAAACAAGCACAAACATTGCCTCTTAAGGAGGACTTCAGACAGGTGCCTGGCTAGGTAACAAGCCAGGTCTTCCAGACTACATGGAGACAAGAATGTTATACCTCAGTGCAAATTGCTTATCAAGCAAAGCAAAGCAATCTTAGCAACTAATGTACCTGAAATCAATCAAATACAATCAGTATACCAATCACAAAACCAAACAGCAAATGGTTCACAGTTAGCTATACACAGACAAACACAAGCCAATGCACAAAGGTGCAAGCCATTAAGGCTCAAACTCAAATATCAAACCCTGCAAAACAAAGTCAAAATTATCTATATACAAGTCACAGTCAACTCCAATGGAGGCACATCATCAAGCATAGGCCATTTGTGCTATTAACCTGAAACACAACTCAAAACTGAGATCACAAACCACTAGTCCAAAACTAGGGCCAAAATGAAATCAAATCATCAAAACAGAACATGAAACTTATCCAAAATCAAGATTAAATCATCAAGCATCAAATCCAATTGGTCTCATGTTCATATCATTCATCATCATTATTTCATGAACAAAATAGCACAAAACATGCAAATTGGAACCTCAAAGGACCAAACAGAATGATCACAATCAAATCCATATCAAAACAGCTCAATAAATTCCACACAAATTCAAGCCTAAACAGACCACATTCAATGAGCATCATATCAAATTTCATGCTATTTGGACAAGTGTAAGTAGGGAAATTAAATTCAGGAAGTCATGGTATGCAAAAATCAACCCAAACTAGGTCACAAATGGAGCATCAACTTCAAGCAAATGTAAAACAGTGGAAACAAATGATAAATAAATGGGACCAAAGCCAAAATGAAGTTAAACATGTTAAGAAACACTCCACCAAATTTCATCTTCATATGATAGGGAATGAGAATTTTACAAGTCATGTAAGTTGATTACTCAAGAAACACCTAAGAATGGCTAAACAGCAAACAAAAATCCCAATCAAATAGGAAATGGCTCAACAAATTCTACAAATAATCATGGCAAAACTAGACATTTAGATAATATCATATGCAAAACTTGAGAGCAAATGACATTCAATAAGCATAGAAACAAAATTCATGAAGTTGACATAACATAGTGTGACACACATTGTCACACTCAACTTGATCACATCATATCTCTCTAACCAGGAGCTCAAAATTATCAAACTATATACCAAAATCACCAGGAAAGAGTCAAGAACATGCATATAAAATTTCACACATTTTGGATAAGGCATCAAGATTTCATGAAGGAAATGGTAAAACATACACATGAAGCATACATGATCAAAGGCATTAGGCAAAGTCAAAAAATCCACGAGGCACAACTTTGACTATCATACCTAAAAAAAACTAGAGAGAATTTGGAGATGAATGCAAAAAACCTCACTCAAATTGGATCATCCATGAATACTCTATGAATTTTTGAAGATTAATCATGAGATGAAATAATTATTTAACATTTAAATGAATTAATGAATGAAGCGCGTGGCAATCTTGTAAATATGCTGAGCCAGGGCAAAACGCAGCATTTCCATTTATTCAGTGGCGACACGTGATTGGTTCAGAAACGCGGTAAACACCATTTTCAAAATGAAGCCAGGCAAAATGGATCAAATACATTCTGGAGCGTGTTCTTCATCATGTTCATCAAATAAATTTCCAGAAAATCCACATGAACAAATTTTCACTAAAATGAACAAATCATACATCATTAAACTCGTCTAAGCAAGTACAATCACAATATCCACATGATTTTCTCTAACTCCTAACATGTTGAACAAATCGATCAAAAGAAGTTTTCACATCCAATCTTAAATTCCAGATTTCTCACTCGATTCTCAACGAATTTCAAAACCACAAGCTGCATCGTGCTCTACAATCTACAATCTACAATAACCATATCTCAATTCCAGCAATGGTGAAGATTGAAATCCAACCTTATGAGTGAGCAGCTGTTGGATTCGCGCGTTTCCAGGTGTGAAATGATGAAACAGGTGATGCTTGATGATGTAGAAGTTGATTGGAACAAATAGCTTAGCTCGATTATGCACCAGGTGGAAGAATCCTCAATTTGCCATGGATGATCTTGGATGCAACAATGCCGATTCCTTGAGCTTGGCCACGATTTGATTGCAAACAGATGCACAATTTCACCTGCAAATGAAGATGCAAGCAAGAACAATGCAAAACACTGATGAAATTGGTGAAAAAAAGTGTGAGAAAGTTTGAAGAAAATTGGAGAGAATTTGATGATTTTGCTTTTGGATCTGAGAAAATGAAATGTGATTAAGAGTTTCTGTTACAATTATGCCTTTATACCACATGTTAATCCAAATGTTAATCAAGTTTAGGCAAATTGGAAGTGATTAAGCAAAATGCATTTTTCATGTAATTGGCACAAATGCCCTTTTCATTATGCAGTCAATGTAACAGTGTAATTGCAATGCAAACAAGTCCAAAATGACATTTAGAATGTGTTGGAAAAGGTTTGAAGTGCAAATGACCTGTAATTTTGAAAATCACTATTTTTCCCACCAATTTTTAAATGGTTCACTTGAAAAATGACCTTTTTATGTGTTGATTTTGGATGAAATGTAATGATGCAATGTGATAGTACATGTCAAATGTGACTTGCTCAAAAAAGAATCACCCAATTTGGCCAAATGGTTCAGGAGTTATGGCCTCTTGAAGTTCAACATTTTCTGAAAATGGTTTGATCATATCTTGCCAACCACACATGGGAAATGAGTGTTCTTGGACTTTTTGGAAAGGTGAGAGCAAGATATTCAACTTTCATGTTGGACAAAATTCCATTTGAAGCTTTTATGATGAAGTAATTTTGAGGAGAAAAACTTTCCATTTTGGGCAATTGAAATTACAGGTCACCTGCTATTTTTGGCAACTTTTGATCTGACCTCCAATTCTTCAATCTTGATCTTTGATATGTCAAATGAGACTTGTATGGACATGAATGAAGCCTTTCAAACCATCTCCCACCTTCCAATCCATAAAATCAAGCACAGTTGACCACAATTGACTTTCTATGGTTCCAGATGAAATTCAGCTTGACTGTTGAGCTTTGATCATCCAATCTTGGGCCAAACCACTTAAAAATGATCACATAATCATATGAACTTGATAAATCAACCCTAGGGCTTTGTCAAAATGGAAATTGCACATACTTGATTGTTTGACCTGATCTCCTGACCAGTTGACCTAATCTGTCTGAATGACTTGCACTTGGGCCAAAGGCAATGCAAATGTTATGCAATGGACTATGTTACGTTAATGACCTAATGATGAAAATGTATGCACAATGGTAAGTGCAAATTTGAGGTGCTACACTTTCACTTTGGCCGGATCCACCTCGATCCCTTTTTCACTAACAATAAAACCCAGCAATTTTCCAGATCTCACCCCGAAAGTACACTTGTTCGGATTAAGCCTCAGCTTGAATTTCCTCAAACGCTCAAACAGTTTCTGCAAATTCACCAAATGTTCTTCTTCCGTCTGAGATTTGGCAATCATATCATCAACATAAACCTCCATTTCATGATGAATCATATCATGGAAAAGAGTTACCATAACTCGTTGATATGTTGCCCCAACATTTTTTAGACCAAACAACATCACCTTGTAGAAGAAGGTGCCCCATGGGGTTTTGAAAGTTGTCTTCTCCATGTCTTCTGGTGCCATCTTAATTTGATTATAGCCAGAAAAGCCATCCATGAAGGAGAATACCGAGAACTGAGCCGTGTTATCCACCAAAACATCGATGTGAGGTAATGGGAAATCATCTTTAGGACTAGCTTTGTTCAGATCCCGGTAGTCAACACACATCCGTACCTTTCCATCCTTTTTAGGTACTGGAACGATATTTGCAACCCATGGCGGATAATTTGTAACCGTTAGAAACCCTGCATCCAACTGTTTTTGCACTTCTCCCTTTATCTTGACAGCCATCTCTGGTCTTGTTCTTCTGAGCTTCTGCTTGACCGGAGGACAATCCTATTTGAGAGGCAAAAGGTGTACCACAATGTCTGTGTCAAGCCCTGGCATGTCCTGATAAGACCAAGCGAAGATGTCAACATACTCTTGCAGCAATTCAATCAGCCCCTTCTTCACATTATCTTCCAAAGCAACCCCTATCTTGATCTCTCTCTTGACGTCCTCGGTGCCGAGATTAATCACTTCAGTAGACTCTTGATGCGGTTGAATGACCCTTTCTTCCAGTTTTAACAACCTGGGAAGTTCTTCAGGGAGTTCACAGTCTTCATCACCCACTTCTTCAACTTGAAAGATTGGATTTTTAAAGTCGAAGCGAGCCATAGCAGAACTGTTATCAATAGGATCCGGTGACGTGCATCTGCATGAGTGATGGTATATGCTTATGAGTATGAACAAGAAGTGGAAACTAAACAAAACATTGGCAAATGTATATATTTTTTTTTATCTTTGATTTTTGAAAACTGCAAAAATAGAAAGATAGTGAACAAAATATTTGAATGCAAAAAGACGTCCTTTATTTATGATAAAAAATGCAGGTATCCACATAGATGAGCCCTACAATGAGTCATCGCGCCCTGGGCGGAATGTAAGACTTGGATATGCATGAATAAACAAAGAAAATTACTCTTTAAGAAGAGTGACTTGGATAATCTCTTCAGAAGACCAGTTGCGGAGAACTTCACCCGGGACCCTTGGACGCACCCAGTTGTCAATGTCCCAATCACTATCCCCATCTTCTTTGTTGATTGTAGAGACCTGGGCGTACTGAATGATGCCAGCACTGGAGAAAGTAATCGGCCCCTGACGATTCTGAGGCGTTGAAGTTGTAGAAGTCAATGCCGGCTGATACCCAATCCCAAACTTGTCTTCCTTTACAGGTAAATCCATCAGACATCCCCAACTGGGAGCAACACCTGAATTTAACAAGGCCTGTGCCTGCTTGAAGGACGACAAAGATGCACCTGCTTCAACCTCTTCCACTGGAGCTGCATCCTTGACTTGAACTGCCTCAAAGGCCTTACACAGGGTCTGATGAATCTCACCTTCTACCTCTACATACTTGAATGTAGACAGGTTACTGACCAGAATATCCTCCTCACCACAGACAGTGATAATTCTTCCGTTGACCGGGAACTTGATCTTCTGATGCAAGGTCGAGGAGACTGCCCCAGCATTATGGATCCAAGGATGACCCAGCAAGCAACTATACGAAGGACTGATATCCATCACATAGAATACGGTGTTAAAGGTTTGTGATCTAATCTGAATTGGCAATTCTACCTCTCCGAACACCGACCTCTTAGAACCATCGAAGGCTCTTACCACAAGATCGGAAGGCTTCAAGATCAAACCTTCTACATCTAACCTTGACAGGGCTCTCTTGGGTAGCACATTGAGAGAGGAACCTGTATCCACCAGAACATGGGATATCACAGTGTCTTTAAACTCCATCGAGATGTGCAAATCCTTGTTATGATCGCGTCCAGCTGGCGTCAAGTCAGAATCAGTAAAACCTAACCCGTTGCTTGTATGAACATTTGCAACGATCCCTTCTAGTTGGTTCACTGAGATCTCCTGAGGCATATATGCAGCATTAAGGACCTTCAGGAGCGCCTCCCTGTGTGCCTCCGAACACAGCAAGAGTAAGAGAATAGATATCTTGGATGGCGTCTGAATCAACTGATCGACTACCTTGTAATCGCTTTTCTTTATAATTCTCAACAGTTTGTCCACATCCTTCACAAAAGCAGGCTCAGAGCCAACCTGTGGTGCAGAGGTACCCTCATTCACAACTTGCTTGCCTTTGGCCTTCGCCGCGGCGTCAGCACTATCAGGTTGGGTAACCGGTGGTGAGAACAGTCTACCACTTCTGGTGAATCGCCCGATTCCACCAACATTGTCCACTGCGGGATCTTTTATCTCAATTCCAAGTTCAGACTTCTGATCCTGCACCTCTTCTACTTTCAGCGGCTGCTCCACTCCATGATCATGCGTGTACACAATCCCCCCGTAAATGCCAAGGAATGGCCCTTTTGCTGGTGAAAGGTAAAGGACCAGGGGTCGTGATGGTCATAGTGGATTGATGCGGTCGCACTGGTGGTACCGGTTGCGCTACTGGCACACTGATCTGAGCGGTCAGGTAGAAATTGTGATAGTGGCAACGTCACAGTCATACTCATAAATCTTATTCATTGAAGTACAAGCATCCGAAACATCGGAATCAAGTTCAACAAGTACATCAAAATTAAGCACAATGTTTGGAATATCAGCAACAACATCAGAAAAATTAATTACATCATTAGGAATTATAAAATCAGCAGGAACAACATTTGTAAATTCTTCAGCATCTTCAGGAAAGAGAGGATCAACATCTGCATTCTCAACAACCCCTTTAACAACCCCTTCAATAGACCTTTGGGAAAATAAGTCTTCAGCTTGGAGGATACCATCGTCAAGCAAAGCCTGGATACCCTGCTGCAGCTTCACACAACCCCCAGTCTGTGCAACACAACCCAAATAACCGCTCCCACAGCCGGGGAAAACATCTGCCTTTAGCAAGTATTCTTTGATTTCTGAGAGCGGAGTCTTCAGCTTCAACACCTCCTTGACTAGTTTGGCTTCTCCTTCAACCATGTTAACATTTGCTATACCATGCTGCAGCATAGGATTGTTGACAACATTAGGAGCGAGCGCAAAGTTAATGGCCTTTGAATCAATAAGGTCCTGAACTACGTGCTTAAAAGCTTTGCAGTTCTCAATAGTGTGGCCAGGTGCCCCATAGTGGAAATTACACCTAGTATTGGCGTCATAACCCACTGGAAGCCTGCCAACGGGAGGAGCCAAAGTGCGTAACTACATAAGTTGCAAATGTTGAAGGTTGGGAAGCAACTGGGCATACGACATCGGAAGAGTGTCAAAACGCCTATCCATCATCCTCTGTCTCTGTTGATAAGAAGGCCTGTTACCCTGTTGTTGTTGGTATTGATTTTGTTGACGTTGTGGTTGTTGTTGTTGCACTGGTGCTGCAGCCGGAATGGTCACTGCTGCAACATAAGGTTGTTGATGGTAATTTTGAAAGTTATTCCTCCGGTCACCCCTGTTCTGATAAGAAGATATGGCATTTGCATCCCCTTCTCTCCTCTTCTGTCCTCCTAAGAACGGCTTCTTTGACCCCGAAGATGATCCAACCCCATTTTGGATCTTACATGTCTTCAAGTAGTTCTCCACCCTCTCACTGGTAGAGACCACATTAGCAAAATTCGAGGCATTGCAACCCACCAGACGCTCCAAATAAGATCCAGGCAGTGTGTTCATAAACATGTTAGCCATCTCTTTTTCCAACATCGGAGGCTGAACACGGGAAGCCATCTCTCTCCAACGTTGAGCATACTCTTTGAAGCACTCGTTGCTCTTGAGAGACAGATTCTGGAGCTGAGTCCTGTCAGGTGCCATATCCACATTATACTGATATTGCTTCACAAAGGCCTCAGCCAAGTCTCTCCAGTAGCGAATATGGGCTCTGTCCAACCTCATATACCACTCCAAGGATGCCCCAGCTAGGCTGTCTTGGAAGAAGTACATGAGCAGCTTCTCATCATCAGAATACGCGATCATCTTGCGGAAGTAAACTTGTACATGAGTCTTCGGGAAAGAGTTGCCATTGTACTTATCAAACACGGGGACTTTGAATTTTGGCGGAACTCTCACGCCTGGGACTACCCCCAAGTCAGCAACATCCACACCAAGAGCATTCTGCCCTTCCACAGCTTTCAACCTCTCTTCCAATCTCCGAAACATAGGGTCCATACCATGGCCCATGCCAAAGTCCTCCTGAAGTAGGGGGAATTGATCCTCCTGATCATCATGGATGGGTTGTTGACCAAGGTTGCCATGTGGGATTGGGATAGGCCCCGGTCCATTGGGTCCATTAGCCTCTCCAGCGGGAGGATCAGCCACAACCTCCGGTTGAGTAGTAGGGGGATTCCCCTGTACCAACAATCTAATCTCCTGCTGTCCCTGAGCCACTCCTTGGACCACTTCCATGAACTGATTCATGCGAATCCTCATCTCAGCAAGCTCTGCTTGTAAACCTTCCATTTCTCTCTGTTGATTCCTTCGGGTACCGTATCGGTGAATGCCTGAGTCAGCTATCCTAATAATGGAATACCAAACAAGATGAGAACACTGCGGCGGTACCTGTTATGCAAGACATGCTAATGAATATGCAAATGCAATGACATGTTTATCAATTTCAAAGGGTATTCTACCCCTTGATTCCAGTCTCACATTAGATAAACAATGTAAGAAAACCCCGACTAGAATCAAGAAGAAGATATAAACCCCTAGGAATAGATAAACATGATGCATGCAATGCTTATGATTTAATTTTTATATCAGAGGAACTTTATAGTCTTATTTGCAAATTTTGGATATATTAAACGTTTATCACGTACGAAAATATCACGTCAATTAATATTTGGAAATGTTTTTACGCCAAAGAAGTACAGTCTTGGTAACCAAATACAATACAAGAGAGAAGGAAAATGAACATCCTATGGATCCCTAGAAGCAATCGTCCAAAGCCCTCGAGACCAGAAGATAAGCTGCACGAAGCCTCTTCACCTCCCTCTCATAGGATGCCTCCATATCTGCCTTCTCTTTGGCGAGTCGATCATACTTCCTCTTCCAAAACTTGGAAGATTGAGGAAGTAGAGAAGTCAATGCGTCATCAGGATCATCAATAACCTGGTGCTCAAGGAACTCAATCAAAGCATCCTTCTCTCTGATCTGCTGAAGCAACTCCTCTCGTTCATGGATCCAAGCATGCGAACGGTCTTCGTCTCTCAACTCCTCTACTCCTTGGCTAGGAAGGGTTGAAGGCCCAACCACAACCAAAGGTGTGGGTCTTGGATACTCATAAGGCATGAGGTACTCGGAAGCTCTCCTCCTAACCCAAGAGGTATAGGGTTCCAAAGCGATACAGTTCTTCGGACCTAGCTCCTTCCTTCCTTTATTATGGATTTTGCGCCAAGCACGGACCATCCTTCCCTTCAAGCCTTGGGGATATTTACCCTTCTGAAAGAACACACCCTCTAACAGAATGTTATTGGGTTTATCCTTTAGGGGGAACACAAGCTGACGACGTGCCAAAATAGGGTTGTAGTTAATTCCACCGCATGTACCAAGAAGAGGTACATTGGAGAATTCACCACAAGAGTCGATAATCTGCACACCATCATATACACGGTTGTACCAAAAGATATCATCATTAGTGAGAGACATAAGTCTCGTGGACCACCGTAGACATCCTTTGTTCTCCTTGAAGGCGAGCGTCTGAGGCAAGTGCGAAATAAATCACTTGTACAATAGAGGCAAACAACACACAATGGTACCACCGCCCTTTGCATTCCTCATATGAAAAGAGAAATAAGTGTCACCCAATAGAGTAGGAATGGGATTAAGATGAGAGAAAATCCTAATGGCGTTCACATCCACAAACTTGTCGATGTTGGGGTATAACACTAGCCCATAGATGAGAAGTACAAATATGGCCTCAAAGGCGTCCTCACTCATGGCCTTCCCAAACATAGTAGCTTGATCAATGAGGAAGTCAGACGGGAGACCTTGAATTCCACCTTTGGTAGTCATATAAGCACCAATAATAGATTCATCTATACGCAACAGATCAGCAATCTCTTGAGAAGAATGAACTCTCTCCAAGCCACTGAACGGCAACTGGTCTAGGATAGGTATGCCCACAAGATAGGCATACTCCTCAAGCATGGGCGAAAGCTGGAATTCCGGAAAATTGAAGCAACGGTACAAGGGATCATAGAACTGCACCAACACACTCATTAGACCTTCATCCACTTGAGTAGCCAGAATAGACAGAAGCTTCCCATGACGAGCCTTGAATTCCAAGGGATCTAATACATAGGATGTCAAACTCCTTAACTCTTTCAAGTCGGGTTGTCTGAAATTGTACTTCTTCGTATTCCTTCTTTGCTTATCCATGTCTGAAAATTTGCAAATAGACCTCTTAAGTTCCTTGAAAGTTTTCTCATTGTTGATGATATGGATGTGTATGAATGCATAAATGCATGGATGCAACAATCACACTCAAGGACCAAGCAAATCACACCACACAAAGGTCATGGGATGGATCAAGTCATCCTTAATATCAATCATCCATTTTGGTGGATTATGGTTTACACCTTATCAACACCCAAGTTCCATTGATATTAAGGATACACAAGAACGGATCAACCACGAATCAAGGGTTTGTTGCGAGTCGCGAGCATGGAGTCTTGGTTAAGAACCACCCAAAGGGAGTGTACTATGGTTAAACCTGACAATCATGTTCTATAAGAGGTTCCCATAGTCGTCATCCCATCTTTCGGATATTATCGGATAAACGACTACTCGTATTCCAAAAATATTCTCAAGAAAGACTCTTATGAGTGTAGTATCGTGTAACAATCGTATCAAATATTACACTTGAACGATCTTCGTACTACATCCTAAAAATAGGCCAAGATGGACGTGGTAAACTAAGGTCCTTGGCTTCTAAGGTATATATTGGAAAGAGTAATGCCTAACCACGACTACTCGTGTGACATTATTGATCCCAACAAGACCTCCACCAAGTGAATGGGCTTGCAAGTCAACTTGCTAAGGAATAACTCCACACAAGTCAACAAGACTATGCCATTCTCCTATCCTAAGTGCACTCGAGTTCGGGTATAGAACTCATCTCACAAAGATCACCAAGCATACAAGGAATTAATATTCAAACAATTCAATCATTACATACAATACAGTAATCCCAAATTGCACAAAAATATGTCACAAAGCAATATACCATACAATACAACAAATATGAAAAGTAGGCAAAACCCACTAGGCAAATGATAGTCCCCAACAGAATCGCCACTTTTCTGTAGCAGCGTATTCGTTACCATTAGAGATATTGACTAAATCCAAGGTAAACCATACAAGTCGAGTCGCCACCGCACTTCTATTTATCCAAAGGAATGGTTAGAAAGCGAACAAAAACCTAAAAGTTTTATCGAATAAAAAACTAGTAAAAATGTCAGAGATCTGGGTAAGGGGGTTGGTTATGCAAAGGGAAGGTTTTAAGCACCCAAAACATCCTAGGTACTCCTAGGGAGCCCTTTTCATAAGTGTTGTTCTAGTCTAAAGGGTGTAGCTATATCTAAAGTACTATTTACTAAAAGGAAGGTTAAAAGAAAATGACTCGCAAGGATGTCGCATCCACTGCCTACGTATCTCATCTTAGTATGAGGATCAGAGTCTTCGTAGCTCGGCTACCTATGGGTTAAAGAGAAGTGTGCTCGGTAATACGTCGCGTCTTATGCCTACGTATCTCATCTGGAATGAGAATCAGAGCAAAACGTAGTTCGGCTAACTAGGGGTTAAGGATTGCCATCTGAACATGGACTTATAGAAGAGGACACCAGCTGTGTCAAAGGAAGGTGGGAAATGTGTTCAACGTCCTAGCAGTAGGTGTCGCAGCTCGCTGAATCGAGTCTTAGGCAGTTACCTCTTTGCAATAGAACGGACTGACATGCCACAAGATCGGAGACGCACAGAAGGTCTAAAAGTGGGGAAGCTCTGCTCTAGAGTTGTCATGCAATATGGACCTATGTGTTAGTATTTATAAAGGGGAACATCTACATAATGTTAGCAAGCAGAGAATAGGGGAATTCTACCTATGTTATCATACAAAGGGTTGAACCTAATGAGTGCTACCTAAACGGAACAAGAATCGACGGATGGAGCGCGGAGAGGAGTTACAGATAAGGGTAGATGGCGATGCCGGAGGCAATCGACTTACAGGTAGATGGCGATGCCTGAGGCAATCGACTTACAAGAGGATGGATGAATGCGTGCTGGTTCTGTTAAGTTTTGAAAATGATTACTCGACGTTGAATCGAGCTTTTGATCTTATTTTGAAATGATTATCGGATGTTCGTTTTAATTCTTGTATCAACAGGTGACTAAAGAAATAAAGAAATAAATATTATACACTTTATGGGAGAGGGGTACATTTGTTATGAATGGGGATTGTTCATGGCAAACAAACAATAAGAATATATGCCTCATACATCATACAAGTAGGCAACGGTTATCAATCAGATCGGATAAATAAACAATATATAATCAAATCAAAGAATCAAATAATGGAGCATTTAAACAATGCATAGGAGTATGAACATGTTAAATAATCAAGCAATAGAAAGCATGAATGAGAGAAACAAGTATAAAAGATAACAGATGAATCAAACAAATGAAAATATGCAGACGAAGGGTCCACTGAATAATTTAATCAGGAAATGAGATAAGGACCAAATGAAATCAAGGTGAAAGGCCTCTAATACATGGCATATGAGATGAACGAGGGAAGATCAAAATATCTCTTCAATTGCCATAAGCAATCCCTAAGTCAAACATCGATCATAAAGAAGTCAACTGGAAATTCAAGTCAATTTAAAAAATAACAAATAAATAGAAAATTTATCAAGAAAATTATGAAAAATTAAACTAAATAAGGTGGGGTCAGGACATCATCATCCCCCAAAAAGATTTTAAAAATAACGAAAATTGTTACATAAATTAATTAAATAAAACAGAGGTCAAACCAAAAGTCAATTAATGAGACTAGGTAAGAAATAAATCAAGAATAAATAGTAAATTAATCAAGAAAATTATGAAAAATTAAACTATATAAGGTGGGGTCAGGACATCATCATCCCCCAAAAATATTTTAAAAATAATGAAAATTGGTACATAAATTAATTAAAATAAAACAGAGGTCAAACCAAAAGTCAATTAATGAGACTAGGTTAGAAATAAATCAAGAATAAATAGTAAATTAATCAAGAAAATTATGAAAAACTAAACTAAATAAAGTTGGGTCAGGACATCATCATCCCCCAAAAAGATTTTAAAAATAACGAAAATTGGTACATAAATTAATTAAAATAAAATAGAGGTCAAACCAAAAGTCAATTAATGAGACTAGGTTAGAAATAAATCAAGAATAAATAGTAAATTAATCAAGAAAATTATGAAAAATTAAACTAAATAAGGTGGGGTCAGGACATCATCATCCCTCAAAAATATTTTAAAAATAACGAAAATTGGTACGTGAATTAATTAAAATAAAACAGAAGTCAAATTAAAAGTCCACCAACCAAACTAGGTCAAAAATAAAACCAAAATAAATTGAAAATGTGAAGTAAAATTCCAAGAGAAGGTCAGGTTGACCATGAGATAGTGATCGACCTTCATCCCAAAAATCAAATGCTAACAATAATTTTAAGTCATAAAAATAAAATCGATAAAAAAAGTGTGTTAAAACGGACCAGTTAGAATAAACAATTAAAATAAAATATTAATATTAAACAAATACGAAAATAAAAATTATATAAAATTAAATAAAACGTTAAGAAAAGTGAAAAATATTTTTAGGTAATTTTATGGACAAAGAAAATATTTTAAATAAGAAAAAGAAATATGAAAATGGAAGGATTAATGGTGATGAACATGGTAAGCAAGCGTAGATATATCAAAACATGGCCATGGAAGAGATAATTACCTAATGGAAAATAGAAGTGGAATGGAATCTGATATGTGATGAAGCTTTTCCTCCTTGCCACGAAATTCCAATGCTCCTTCAGGGTTAGGGTTTCAGCTTCTTAAATAGGGTGGATTAGGTGTTCTCATGGGCTTTTTAATAAGTGATTTATCCATAAGAATAAAAGTGTGAAGTGAGGTGTAAAATGTTGTTATTTTGGGCAAAACTTAAGTGAATGGATGTCCAATGCATGGCCAAAAGAGGTAAAAAAAAACGTGACTGGTTTGTGCAGCATGCTTAGAAAATCTGATTGGGCCAGCCAGACCCAAAATCTGCCTAGAAAGTCAAGTCATGGTGCCCACTTTAAATGAATGTATTTCTCAAACCATGGATCCAAATGAGATGATTCCAAAAGGATGTGAAAGAGGACATGTCAAGGTAAAATTGTTGTGAAGAAAGTATTTTCAAATAATGCCTTGAAGTGCAAGAAAACTGGCCAAGAAGTCTTGACAAATTTTGAAGATTTTGGACTTAGAAATTTTTCTAAGTGTCCTAAAAAAATGTCTCACTTTGACTAAGCATAACATTCTCAATTCTAATCCAAATTGAGCAAACTTTATATCTCTAGAAAGCTTGGAACAAGAGGAACAAGTTTCTTGTTGGATAAAGTTTCAAATGGAGCTTTTATCTTGATGAAAGATGGGCTTAAAGTGAGTGCAACGATCATGAAAACTTGCCCTAAATGGAAAGTCAACCATTTCCAAATTAAGTAACTTTTCCAATTCCTGATTAAATGATGAATCCATGATCCAACATTGATCAAATTTCACATGTAGGATCCCCTAGGCATGAATTTTGAGATTCCACTCTCAAAATGTCAGGAGTTGACTTTTTTGGCCCCTTAGTTGACTTTTCCCAAACTGTGTGATTCCCGATTCCATTGATCAATTGAAGCACTTATAGCTCAAATAAAGAGCTGATTTTTTGTATGTAGACCCTTGTGGACATATGGAGGGCCATGGAAAAGAGTTTTATCGAAAGAATCAAAAATAAACTGATTTTATACCAAACCCTAGTTTTAGGGCAAAATGATCAGGAACTGATTGCACTGATTGCCAATGGATCTTTCTGAGATAATTGTGAATCTTCCTAGGCCAAGATGCCTCTCTAATCATGACATGGATGTGCTCCTCTACTTCCAACCAAACATTGCCTGTTGCAGGTAGCCATGAAACCCTAATTTCTGATTAAATCCAGATGAACACTCTGATAGCTTTGAATCCTTCACTGATGAACTAAGGACCATAATAAGATACTTGGACCCCCCTGAGACCCTTGAGACTTGTATACTTAGAAAATGAAGTCCAATTCTCAATCTTGCTTTGTGTGGGTTCCTTCTATTAAGGAGTGATCGTTCAAAAGCTGATCTCCATGTCACTAATGCGGTATGCAATGAGTATGACCTAATATGGTGCTAATGAAGTGTAAAACATAATCCCATGCTTCCAGGAAAAATGAAGGGTAAATTTTGGGGTATCACACAAAGGAAGGAAAAAAGACCAAGTTTCCACACAATACCATGAAAGAGGGAAGGCTTACAATCTCACTTACTAGAATGTTATGCCTTTTGTGTCAACAATTTAACGCTATGTTAAGCAATCGGAATTGGACTTATGTAGAAGTCACAACTATTTGAGACCGAGCAATAGAGATTTTGGTGTTAATGCATGTTAGATACATAGTATAATGGACTATGCTCATAAAATATACCACACAAAAAGAATATTCAAAAAGGTGGACCTAATCTCATCCATACTCATGTTGATTTTGCAATCAACTAGTCTCAGGATCTAGAGATATCATATGCCCATTACATGAATGAATAAAGAAAGGGGATGAGATGAAGATGGAGGGGAAATGGAATCAACACAAATTGGTCAAAGGAGGACTTTTACCAAATTAAGATCATTCATTTATTTTGGGAGATGAAATATACATTTCATCAATCCCCTAAATCCAATTATCTTAACTCAACAAAGTCAAATCAACCTTGACCAAGGCCTAACAACAAAAGTCAAAATTAGAAGCTCAACACAATTTATTTTGCATTTAAATAATTAAAATCAACTAAAATATGCATTAAACTAAATTATGGTTTATCAAATTCCTAAAACCGCATCAAAACACCAAAGAAATGGCCATGAGATTTATCATAGGTCAAACAAGGTCAAAGGAGCTTGGAGAAAAAATTTCATCATTTTTGGAATCATGAAAAATATGAATAATAATCCAAAAAATAATTTTAATTCAGAAAATGAAAGAGGAAATTATTTAAATTTTTTTGGTGAAACTCTCATATTTTTTGGATCAATGTTAAAATTAATATGAATTAATGAAAATAAAACAAATAAAATGAAAATCCAATAATCAGAAAAAAAATGTGGACCACTTGATCTCCCTCATTAATTGAGGTGGCAGATCAAGTGGTAACAAGCGTGCAATCCATGATGGACTATAGTCAGCGCGCCATAAAATTTATAATTCAAACCAACACACGAGATTATTTCATTTCAAAAGGATCATGTGGCTCTAAACACGCCAACTCACCATCGGAGCTACAGCTCCAGTCTCCTTCTAAGGAGAGCCTCGTCAGACTGGTTCAGTCATAACCATCACCAAAATTAAAAAGAAGGACATGATTTTAAAGTAAAAATGGCACTAAGCTCGTATCTGGCCTTAATTCATCCTAATTCCAAGTATATTAAGAGATACGAGGAGTTGAAATTTGAGGTGCACGACCTGAGTTGCTTCGATTTAACCTCAAAGCAACTCAATCTTGTTGCCTACATTGGTAGGACTTCAGACAACCAAGGATCCAAGAGAATTATGGAGAATTGAGTGAGAATCGAAGAGATGAAATTTTCTGAAAAATACCTTCAATGTAGGTCTGAATTCAACTGTTCTTGCTTCGATTCGTGCTTGATCTTGCTCAAAATGCTTGCAGGAGTAGATTAGAATGATCAAAAGGTCTTGGATCCCTGGAGTTTTGAATCTCAAAACAGTGAGATTCAAACTCAATTTCTAATGGAAATTCTCATGTTTATCCTCTCAAATGGAAGGGTTTGGTGTTTGGGATCAAAGTTGGCGCGAAGGGATCCTCATTTCGGATGCACAGGGTCTCTATTTATAGGTAAATCCAATGATATTTTCACCCTTGAAGTGAACTTCCAAATTTGGAAATGTGTGATGCATGAGTACATGGGTGTTTACAAGCTCATGAAATAATTCCTTTTGGTCCATAATTGAGTGTACACAAGTCTGAAATCAAGTTGAAATGCTAGGCAAATGTGCATGGATGTTTGAAGTCCAATCTTGCCAAATGATGATGCAATATTCCAGCCATGTGCAGCCCATTCAAATCTTGTCCAAAATGGATGAAATTGGACTTTTTGGAAAGCTTAGATTAAGAGGAACAAATTTCATGTTGAACACTTTTCCATTTGAATCTTGTATTATGATGAATTTTATGTGTCAAGCCATATCAAAAAATATTCTATGTGTCAAGCCATATGTTCACTTATTCCACCTTGGCTAACTTTTTATGTGAGCTTCAAATGAGAAACATTCCCTCATAAAAGTTGTATCTCTCTCAAAGTAATTCAAAATGGTCACAAATTTGACCTCATTTGGATTTGATATGAAGGAGTTATGCATTTTTGAAGTTGAGGAAAATCACTTGTCCAATGGTATTGGTCCAAAATGACCTATAATGTATCCTCATATCACATGATCATAAAAGTTGAGTTAGATATTCTTCCAAACATAAAGGTTGAATTATACATCTTGAATTTTATTGTGCAACTTGAAAATCTTTCATCTCATAAAAATTGAGCAAGTTATGGTCTTGGGAAGTTGACCTCCAAATTAGGGTTTAGACAAAATGACATATAAACTTTCACCATAAAAATGACTTTCCAAGCAAAACTATCTCTCGACCTCAACATGAAAGTTGTTTGTAATGTCATTTAGAGTAACGTTTCTCTTGGACTCATTTTCATATGACACAAATTGTAGGATATAAGGTCTAGGGAACCTCAGTTTTGATCAGATGAATTCCTCTGGTCAACCACCATGAACCAACTTGCTAGCTTGCAATTCTCTTGACTTTTGGGACTCATAGGAGATCATGTATGCATAAGATGATTAAATTTGAAGTGTCCCTTGAAATATTTGATCAATTGGTGAAGAAGCTTGTGGAAGAAGTTACACAAGATACCTAGATGAACTAGGGTTTCCAAGGCAAACCAATTCCAAACTCTTGATGAATTATTGATCAAAATAACATGTGAAACACATGGGGATTCATATATGATACCTAAATCCATTGTAGATCATTCTTGACTGATATCTTAGCAATGAAGATCTTAAACCTTAGATATGAGCTTGATAGATCAAAGGTGAGCATGTGCCCTACCTACAAAAGAGTTAGACAGAATGCAAAGACATATTTTTGGGATTTTAGTTAGTAAAGATGATAAAATACAAAGTATGATAAAATCAAATGGTGCTTGGTGATCTCTCCCAATGCAAACCCAATGAAGGAGGAGTAAGGAGAATGCCAAGGTGTGATCCCAATGCTAATGCATATGATGAGATAGCATGAGGGATCTTAGGGTCAAAATTGGGGTCTTACAGATGCCCCTATTTAAGGACGTTCTAACTGAGGAGATGAAGAATAAAATCTTCGTATCGACTCAGTAGAACGATATCCTTACTTTTTATCACTTGCTACTTTATAACGGACATGTATACTTGCATGTAACACATTTTCAAGCAACAAGTTTTTGGCATCGTTGTTGGGGAGTGTCAAGTTAACGTTTTGATTTTATATTTAATACTATTTTTTTAGGAATTTGAGCTTCTAAGGTTTCTGTAATCTGGCATCTCGATATTTTCTCAGTTGTTGTATACGCATGACTTTGAACCCGGTTTATAGAGGTGATCCTGAACCTAAAAGAACTCTCAGGTTGCTTAGAATATTTCAGCTTACTGGACATTTTCCAGGGAGTCATCCTCCCTTCCTTTCTATAGACATAGAAGAACAACAGGGATTTGTGCAACAAGAGTTGGAGTAGGAAGAAGTTTTCATGGAAGATAACAACACCATTGGCATTGTCAATGATAGAGCATATAACATTAGAGGCTATGTCGTGTTTGATTCAAATGCCATGGACACAAGAATCATCAGATCTAAAATTACTGCGACTCAGTTCAAATTTAAGCCCATGATGTTCTAAATGGTGCAAGCCATTGGGAAGTATTCTAAAACTACAAATGATGATCCCCGTTTGCACTTGAGACAAATCTTGGAAGTGGCAAGTAACTTTAAAATTCATAGAATATCAGATGATGCCTTCAAGTTGAGGTTGTTTCCTTACTCATTGATAGATCGAGCAAAAATTTGGTTGAACTCTCTTGAGCCTAATTCTAAAGCATCTTGGAATGCTTTAGCTGATTTTTTTAGCTAAATACTTTCCCCCTGTCAAAAATTCCAAAATGAGGAATGAAATCACTTCTTTTAGTCAATGGGAAGATGAATCTTTATTTGATGCTTGGGAAAGGTTTAAAGATCTATTGAGGCAGTGTCCCCATCATGGAATCCCAATTTGCATTCAACTTGAAATTTTTAAAATGGATTCGTTCCTTCATCAAGGAATATGTTAGATGCCTCAAGTGGTGGATAATTGTTGTCCAAATATTATGAAGAAGGTTATAAATTGGTTAAAAGTATTACTACTAACACTTATCAATGGTCGGTTTCAAGAGTTGCCCCTACACCTAGTATGAAAACGCCAGCTGGAGTGCATGAAGTTACTGACACTACTACTCTTACTGCTCGAATATCTCAACTTCATCAAATGATGAAGAATATGATGACTAGTCCTGTCGTGCCAGTTGTTGAACCTGTCAAGGTGGTGACTGACGCATCCAAAATTGCATGTGTATATTGTGGAGGTGTCCATCTATTTGATGATTGTTTGCTAATGCAATATCAATTAACTATGTTGGTAACAACACCTACAACAATACCTACAACCACGTTTGGCGCAACAACCCAAAATTTTCATGGAGCAACAATCAAAATCAAGCCAAACCTCAAGCATCTCAAACTCCAAAAGCCCCACCTAGATTTTCCTCACCAAAATATATTGTGGCTAATAAAGGGTATAACCAGTTAAAGAACATACTAAAATCCTCCATTCAAGAGACCAAAAACCAAATTATGTTGATTCTAGTAAGGAACTGGTTTTAGAAAGAGATAATGAAGAAGTACTAGCGCAAGAAAATTCTAAGTTGAAGACCACTGGCCCGACCTCAAACCCTGAAAAGTAACTTGCAACAATCCCAGAGGTCGACAACTTGCCCAAATTTACTCAAGAAAGACCACCACCTTCCTTTCCTCATAGAATCAGAAAAGCCAAAGAAGAACAATAATTTATCAAATTCATGGAGATTCTTAAACAACTTCATATCAATATTCCATCGATTGATGTTATTCAAGAAATGCCTAATTATTTCAAATTTATGAAATATGTTCTCACAAAAAGAAAGAGGGTAGGAGAATTTGCAAATGTAGCATTAACTCAAGAGTGCAACCAGCTTGTGCTAGGAACAATTCCTCCTAAATTGAAGGACCCTAGAAGTTTCACTATTCCATGTAACATTGGAGAGTCATTATGTGGCAGGGCACTATGTGACCTTGGAGCAAGTATTAATCTTATGTTATTGTCTATATTTAAGAAATTGGGAATTAGAGCTTCCAGACCAACAACAATCATGCTTTAACTTGCAGATAAGAGTATATGTTATCCTCAAGAGTATATGTTTATTATAATGGATTTAAATGCTGATAAGGAAACTCCCATTCTGTTGGGAAGACCCTTCCTAGCCACAGGTAGAACTTTGATTGATATGGAAAAAGGAGAACTCGCGATGAGGGTGAATAGCCAACAAGTTGTTTTCAATGTACTGAATGCTTTGAAACATATAGATGAAGAAGTAGCTGAGTGTTTAATGATCTCAAGTTGGGAAAGCATCATCCATAAAAATCTGCTCAATATCAGCAATGTCTTAGAGAAAGAGTTGGGGAAATTAGATAAATATGACAACCAGCAAGATGGAATTATAAGTGGACCTCTGTGTAAACCAAGTAGAGGGTCAGAGCCCGTGGAAGTTTTGGAATTATCTCCAAAAGAGAAGAAGCAAAGCATACCTTAATGGAAAATCCCCCTGAATTGAAACTTAAGCAGTTGTCTACTTACTTGCAGTATGCTTACCTAGAGACAAGGCAGAAGTTGCCAGTAGTTATTGCTACTCATTTATCTAATGAGCAGAAGTGTCAACTGCTGACACTTCTAAAGAAACATAAAAAATAAATTGTTTGGAAAATATCTGACATCAAAGGAATTAGTCCCACAGTTTGGATGCATAGGATTCTATTGGAGGACAATTCCAAGAACAACATTGAGATCCAAAGAAGGTTAAACCCAATCATGAAAGAAGTGGTGAATAAGGAAATTATCAAATGGATGAATGCTGGAATCATTTAGCCTTTTTTCTAATAATGTATGGATGAGTCCTATACAATGTGTGCCGGAGAAAGGTGGCATGATAGTTATAGCCATTGATAAAGATGAGTTAATTCCCACAATAATTATAACTGGTTGGAGGATTTTCATGGTTATTAGAAGGCCACAAGAAAAGATCATTTCCCCCGCCTTTTATTGACCAAATGTTGGATAGATTGGCTAGTAATGAATTTAATTGCTTCCTCGATAGGTATTCTGGCTATAATCAAATAGTTGTTGCGCTTGAAGACCAAGAAAAAAACACATTCAGATGTCTTTATGGCACTTTTGCTTTTAGAAGGATGCCCTTTGGACCGTACAATGCTCCATCCATATTTCAACATTGCATGACGAACATTTTTTCTAGATATTATTGAGAATTCCATGGAAGTTTTCATGGATGATTTTTCTGATTTTGGAGAATCATTCAAGAAATGCCTTGACAATTTAAATTTGGGGCTTACTAGATGTGAAGAAAATAATCTTGTTATGAATTTGGAAAAGTGGCATTTTATGGTGAAAAGAAGGGATTAGGCTACGCCACACGATCTCAAAGAAAAGGTTGGAAGTGGATCAAGCCAAAGTAAAAGTAATAGAAAAGCTTCCACCACCAGTGAATATCAAGGGAATTAGAAGCTTTATGGGTCATGTTGGATTCTACATGAGGTTTATTAAGGATTTTTCCAAAATAACTAAAGCACTATATCAATTGTTGCTACATGACGTGCCATATGTCTTTTATAAGAACAAGATTTGGTTATGCATCTAGCCTTATGTTTTAATGATAACAATTTATAGACTCTCAATTTGTTTAGTGTGAAGATACAAGACTCAAGTTCTGACTCTGAATAAATGACATGTGATGTCATCAAATTCTGAACTTAGTGCACCCTAACTCTGAGATACGTGGTTTACAAGATGCTCAAGCTCTGGATTATTTATTTCAACTCTTATGACTCTATACTCATCCTAAGCTTTGCAACTCGGATGCTTCTGATGTTGATATGCTCTGAAGCCCTACTCTCTCAACACTCTGAACTGTGTCACCAAACTATGAAGACCAGATTCTAATGAACTGGATCAAGACTTTGAAGACCAAGGTTCTAAAGTTTCTCTCAACCAGATTCTTAATCTTCTCTTATGCATGCTTCATCACCTATCTATCAGAAGCCCCTGAATATTAAAGATAATATCAAAAGGTTTTACATAAGGAAAATGGTACACAGTACAAGATCAAATATTCCTTCCACTACACTGATTTTGTGGGCTAAGGAATGTACTTTTATACCATTTTGCCTCCCATTTTCACAAGCCGTTATACAAGGATACAACTGAATTTTGGTTTTCCAATTCTACCCTCCAATGGATCTTTTCATTGCCTATATAAAGGAGACTTGGAAGAATGAACAGAGCTGCTAATTCACGCTACAACATATAATGATATACAATTCATGATCTACGTGAACAGTTCACTTATGAAATATTTTGAGAGAAAAGAAAACACACGTGAAGGTTTTGTTCATTTTTGTGTGATAAATTTGTTGTACTGAAATTTGTGTAATATGCTTTCTTAGAAGTAAACTTGTAAACACATTTCTTGTATCTCATTGATTTATTTTGTATTCCGTGAGAGACTAGAGTTTAGTTAGGATTCTCAAGAAGACATTGATGTATTGTCTTTGTGTGTCTGTAATCAGTTTAGTTATAGTGGATTAAGTCCTTGTTGATAAGGTGCAATCATCTTGGCGGGTGGACTGGAGGTAGCTTAGTAAACAGCGAACCAGGATAAAAATAATTATTTCAATTTTTGTTCTTTGTTAATTGTTTGTTATGTTGAGTTGAAAAAGCTTTCATATTTAGAAACCCAATTTAAACCCTCATCTCTCGTGTTTCTTGTCACATTCAATTGGCATTAGAGCTTTGATTCTGGTATTAATTGTGTATCAAACACTTCACCGTGTCATATGAAGATCTAGTTTGTGAAACACAATGGTTGCTATCCCACCTCCAGCTGCTCCTGTCACTGACTGAGATCACTATAGCGCAAAACCTCTAGTCTTTTATGGAGATAAATTTGATTACTAGAAAGATAGAATAGAAAGTTTTTTTCTTGGTCGAGACATAGATCTATAGGATATAATAATTGATGGCTACGTAATCCTATTAACTCCAGCGACAACAAAATAGAAAGAAGAGTGATGACGGAACAACAAAAGAAAGATTATAAAAATCATCACAAAGCTAGAACTATCTTTTTGAACGTAATCTCATATACTGAGTACGAGAAGATAACAAATAGAGAGTCTGCAAAGTCGATATTTTATTCTTTGAGAATGACTCACGAAGGAAACACCTAAGTTAAAGAAACCAAGGCACTTGCCTTGATTCAGAAATATGAAGCATTTAAGATGGAAGTCGATGAAACTATAGAGAACATGTTCTCAAGGTTTCAAACTCTTGTTACAGGACTGAAGATCCTGAACAAAGCGTATTCTACTGCTGATCACGTGAATAAGATCATCATAAGTCTACCTAAAATATGGAGACCTATGGTAAATGCCTTGAAGTTATCAAAGGATTTGAACAACACCTCTCTTGAAGAACTTGTTAGTTATTTAAGAAGTTACAAAATTGAGCTTGAAGAAGATGAGCCCCAAAGAAAGAGAAAATTAGTTGCTCTGAAGTCTTTGGGAAAGTCTGAAAAGACTAGAACTTTTCAAGTAGAAGAAGAAGAAGAAGAATATGAAGAAGATGAGATGTCTTTTCTCTCTAAAAGAGTGAATCGACTATGGAAGAAAAGACAAGGTAGATTCAGAGGACAAATAAGGACAGACGGTCGTTCTGGTTCTACTTATAGATCCAAGAAAGCTGGAGCCAACAAGGACATCACATGCTATGAGTGCAAGGAACTTGAGCACTACAAAAGTGAATTTCCCAAGCCGAGGAAAGACAAACCCAAGAAGAAAGTCCATAGAGATAAGAAGAACGGTCTGATGTCTACCTAGGATGATTCTGACTCATCTGAAGAGGAATATGAAAACGAACATGCAAATGTAGAACTTATGGCTACCATAGAATCTCCAGATGAAGAATCTCTCTAAGAATCAAAATCTAATTCATACGCTGAAGAGGTATTCGCTGAACTCTCTTGCTTTGAATTCAAATCCATTTTAACCAAAGTTCTGGATTAGTATCATAAGCTTCTAAACAAATACAAGGATCTGAAAAAGGTTCATGTATCTGAGTTAGAAGCATACTGTAAGCTTAAGGAATCTTTCTCAAGTTTAAATGAAGAAAGCTTTATTTTGAAAAATAATAATTATGTGCTTCAGAGCAAGAATTTCAAACTTGAGAAGGAAAATCTTTCAGATGCCTCTACAGACTCTGATGATGTCATACAAAAATATCATAAATCCTTCTAGAAAATTCCTGCTAGAATCCTAAATAGAAGTGTAATGGCTTCAATGACTTATGGAGTAAGAAGAAATGGAACAAGAGGAATTGGTTATGATTCTGATGAAGAATCTACTTCCGAAAAAGATGATAAACCAAAAACTCATTATTCCCATTTTGTATCTTCTAGTAAACAAAATGGTGTTATGCCTAATGCTAAAACCTTTTCAAAACCTAAGGCTAAAGCAAAATCTCATTCATGTTTCAACCCTGCATGCATGTATAAATATCTTGTATAGAAACCCAAGTTTTTTAAAAACTCTGGGAAAACTAACCAAAAAGGACTCAAAAAGTTATAGATGCCTAAGGATAAAACAATATATATTGCAGACATCCTTAGCAGCATAGTTAAGAGACCAATCATGGTACATGGACTCTGGCTACTTGCGAGACATGACGGGAAGAAGGCATATGTTCCAAATCCTGGAACTTAAGCTTGGAGGCATCATGGGTTTCAGAGGTGATCAGAAAGGGAAGATCATTGGCTCCAAAACAGTTGGTAACAGTTTTCTCCCTTCTATTATTAATGTTTTATTAGTTGAAGGATTGATGCATAACTTATTATCCATAAGTCAATTAAGTGACACTGGTTATGATATAATCTTTAATCAAAAGTCTTGTAAAGTTGTTAGTCAGAAGGATGGCTTTATCCTTTTCAATGGAAAAAGGAAAAATAACACTTATAAAATAAGACTTTCTGATCTTAAAAATCAAAATATAAAATGTCTCATGTCTGTAAATGAAGAGCAATGAGTATAACATAAACGATTGGGTCTTGTTAGCATGAGGATGACTTCTTAGCTAAATAAGCTTAATTTAGTCAAAGGCCTTCCTAATCTGAAGTTTGCTTCAGATGCTCTTTGTGAAGCATGTCATAAAGACAAGTTTTCAAAAACTTATTTCAAAGCAAAGAATGTTATTTCTACCTCTAGGCCTTTGTAACTTCGGCACATTGGCTTTTTTGGAACAATGAAAATTGCTTCGTCAATGGCAAGAAGTATGGATTAATCATTATAGCTGACTAAACTAGATGAACATGGCTTAAGTTTCTAAGACATAAGGATGAGTCACATTCTATATTTTCTACCTTCTGCTCTCAAATGTAAAACAAGAAAGACTCCCTATGAATTGTGGAAGAACAAAAAAACCCAACATTTTATATTTCCATTCTTTTGGATGTGACTGTTTTATGTTGAACACTAAGGATAATCTGAACAAGTTTGATTCTAAGGCACAAAATGATATTATCTTAGGATATTATGAATGCTCTAAAGGCTATTATAGAGTATACAACACATAAACATGAATTATTGAGGAATCAATTCATGTTAGATTTGATGATAAGATTGACCCTGAAAAGTCAAAGCTAGTTGATAAGTTTGTAGTTATGGAGATCACCTATTTAGGTTCTAAAGGTAAAACTTCAGAAGAAAAAGATGTTGAGGAAAAAGATTATGAAACTATTCCACCAGAAGTTGTTGAAGTTCAGACTCCTCTGAGGAAGCACAGACAAAGATCCTCACACTCTTAAGAACTGATTATGGGAGATAAATTTGAACTAGTCAAAACCAGATTCTCATTCAAAACTTCTAAAGAGACGCTTTTGGGTTTGGTGTCCCTTATAGAACCTACATTTGTTGAAGTAGTGCTTCTGGACATTGAGTGGATTATGGAAATGCAAGAAGAAACGAACCAAATCTCCATAAATGATGTGTGGACTCTTGTGCCTAGACCCAAAGGAACTCATGTCATTGGGACAAAGTAGGTCTTTAGAAACAAGCTGAACAAACAAGAAGAGGTAGTAAGAAACAAGGCCAAACTAGTTGCATAAGGCTATAGTCAGCAATATGGGATTTATTATACTGAGACCTTTGCACCAGTTACCAAGTTAGAGTCTATTCGTCTATTAATTTCTTATGTTGTTAATCATAACATCATCTTGTATCAGATGGATGTTAGGAGTGCATTTCATAATGGATACATAACTGAAGAAGTATATGCACACCAACCTCATGGTTTTGAAAATCATAAAAACCAAGATTTTATTTTCAAACTTAAGAAATCAGTGTATGGTCTGAAACAAGCTCCTAGAGCATGGTATGAAAGACTAAGAAATTTTCTTTTAGAAAATGATTTTACCAGAGGTAAGGTTGATACAACTTTGTTCTGTAAAACATTCAAAAATGATATCCTTGTTGCTCAAATATACATGTATGATATCATATTTGGTTCTTGTAATGCTGCTTTGTGCAAGGAATATGCTAAGTCTATGCATGTAGTATTTGAAATATGTCTGATGCGAGAACGCAAGTTCTTTCTCGGAATTTAGATTAATTAAAGTCCAGAAGGAACATATATCCATCAGCGTAAATATACTAAAGAACTTCTGAATAATTTTGAAAGGTCAAAATGCAAGATAGCAAAGACTCATATGCATCCTACATGTATTCTTGAGAAGGATGGTGTAAGTGCAAAGGTAGAGCCAAATGTATACAGAGGTGTAGCGGTAAATTCATGATCATCAAACTATGGATAAGCAAGACATCAAATAATAAGAGTCGCCATCGCGCTTTTATTGTTTCCAAGTGAAAAGGGAAAAGTACGAACAAAACCCAAAAATAAGAAGTTTTCAAATCAAAACTAATAAAATGCCAGAGATTACAGGTAAGGGGGTTGGTTAACAGAGGGAAGGTGTTAGCACCTAAAGTGTCCTAGGTACTCCTAGGGAGCCCTTTCTTGTGTGCATATGTATTTTGTACAAAGTGATGTTTACAAACAAATAGAATGGGGGGATGAGAAAAGAATTTATTAATTATATTTTTATGTTTGACAAGACCTTCGGACTTGTGCCTACGTACCAACATAAAAATGAGGGATCAAAACCTCGTAGTTCGTGATATAAATTTCAAAGTGGATGCATTGCTTTTAATCAAAAATTAAGTTTGAAAGGCACAAGGGCCTAGAAAATGGTTTGAATGAGTTAGTTCTTTTTGGATTTTGAAAATTTTAAGTCAGGTATAGTTAAGTTTATTTATAAGTTTGATTTAAGAAAAGAAGTTTGAAAATGCAATGGCATAAGGCCAAAGTTTCTAATTTGCAAAGGGTCTAAGTTCAAAAATAAGACAAGCACAAGAAAAGAAGTTTTTAAAAGGAGGGAGAGATTTTGAAATTAAAGAGATGGGGAAGAGATGAAGAGACTAATCCTAAGCATAAATTTAAAAGTTAAAAGTTGAAAAGATCTGACCAATGGGCTGCAATCCAATAGACAAGAATGTCATATAGAAACTCCAAATTCCCTTGGACATTAGAATCAAGCAACAAACAATGCACACAATATTAACTTGAAGAGAAAGGCATCAAATAAAGATAGCCACATCCAAGCTTTAGCCACTCCATGATCTTCTTCAAATTTTCCCATGTAACAGATGACTTCCACAAGTCACAGGTTCAAAATAACAACTTCATAATGATCATGTTGCAGATGAACTCAAAGGAACTTCAATGATGTATCAGATGAAGTTTCAAATTACAAGCACTTGGTTACATGAAAGTTGGCATTGGCCAAGTCCTTTGCATAGGGAGTGTTGCCTAAATTCTAAGTCCAATTGTCTCGGATCAAACCAACAGTCCACGTAAGAAGTTTTTTAGGGTTTTTGTTCTTATTATGTACATTAATGGTCAAAGACCACACAAACAAACACAATATACATAAATAAAATATATCACAAAATATGGTCCAAGTGGACAAAGTGAAAATGACATTAACATAAACAATTAGAATGTTATGAATAATGGCAAATGAATCAAGCTTAAAAAATATGCATTAAAAGTAAGGGACTTGAAATTGAATGTTAGTTGTTAATGAGTTAGAAGTTAGTATTGCTTTTGCTTTTTGTTTAAGTCATTCTTGGGATAACACTCAACCCACTTATCACAAGCATGGATCTTTGAACCAAGACATCTTCCAAATGATGGAAAAAAGGTCAAGTTTCCATACAATACCATGAAAGAGGGGAGACTTACAATCTCACTAACTAGAATGCTATGTCTTTCGTGTCAAAAAGTTAGCGTTATATTAAGCAATCGTAATTGGACTTATGTAGAATTCACAACTATTTGAGACCGTGCAATAGAATTTTGGTGTTAATGCATGTTGGAGACATAGTATAATGGACTATGCTCATGAAACATACAACACACACAGAAAATATGCAAAAGAGGTGACTTAATCTCATCCATACTTATGTTTATTTTTCAATCAACTAGCCTTAGGACCTTGAGATATCATAGGACCATGACATGAATGCACAAAGAAGAAGAATAAGATGAAGAGGGAGGGGAATAGATCAAAACTCAAATTGGACAAAGGAGGACTTTTACCAAATTAATATCATTCATTCATTTTGGGAGATGGAATGTACATTCCATCAATCCCCTAAATCCAATGATCTTAACCTAAAAAATTCAAATCAACCTTTACCAAGGCCCAACAACACAAGTCAAACTTATACAAACAATCCAATTGGCTTAACACAATTATTTGGCATTTATTCAAATTAAAAAATTTCTAAAAATAATGCATTAAATTAAATATGGTTTGTCAAATTCCTAAAATCTGATCAAAACACCAAAGAAATGGTCATCAGATTTATCATAGGTAAAACAAGGTCAAAGGACCTTGGAGAAAAAATTTCAGAATTTTTGGAAACTTAAAAGTATTTTTAAACAATTAAAAATATTCACAAAATCAATTAAATCATGAAAAATATTAATAATGATCCAAAAAATAATTTTAATTCAAATTATGAAAGAGGGTTTTATTTAAATTTTTTGGTGAAACTCTCATATTTTTTGGATCAATATTAAAATTAATATGAATTAATGAAAATCAGAAAATACAAAAAACGTGGACCACTTGATCTCCCTCATTAATTGAGGTGGCATATCAAGTGGTCATCAATGTGCTTTCCACCATGGACTTAAGTCAATGCGCCACAGGGATGATAATCAAAACCAACGCATGAGATTAAAATATTTTGAATTGATCATGTGGCTCAGAACCTGTCTAGCACACCACCGGCGCTGAAACTCCGGTCACCTTCTCAGGCGAGCCTCACCAGACTGGTTCAGTCATCACCATCACATAAATGAAAAAGGAGGACATGATATGAAATAAAAAAAAGGCGTAGAGCACGAATCTGACCTCAATTTTAACTAACTCTACATATATAGAAAGATGTGAGGAGTTGAATTTTGAGGTGAGTCAACTGAGTTGCTTCGATTTGACCTCAAAGCAACTCAATCTTCTTGCCTACATTGGTAGGACTTCAGACAACCAAAGATCCAAGAGAATTGATGAGAATTGAGTGAGAATCAAAGAGAAGAAAAATTCTGGAAAATACCTTCAATGTTGTGCAGAACTGGATCTTGCTTGCTTCAAACTTTGCTTGATCACCTTCAGGAAGCTTGTAGAAGTGGCTTGGCAATGGAACAAAGCTTTGGATCCTGGAGTTTTTGAATCTCCAAACAGTGATATTCAAACTCAATTTTCAGATTGAAAATTCTCAGGTTTTCCTTTTAATTGTGAAGGTTTAAAAAGAGGGGGCAAAGCTGGCATGCAAGGGATCCTTCAAATGAGCTCAGAGGCCTTGTATTTATAGCAATTGGGAATGATATTTGCACACTTAAAAATGTTTCCAATTTTGGCAATTGCATGATGCAAGCTTGCATGGGTGTGTATAGGCCCATGAAGCAATCCATTTAGGTCCAAATGTATCTGAAATGAGATTGAAATGAAGCTTGAATAGAAAGGCAATGTGAAATGGTGTTTTGGACATTTGATCTTTCCACTTGATGTAGACCTGTTAAGACCATGCGCAGCCGTAGCAAACCTCATCCAAAATGCATGAAATAGGACTCTTTGGAAAGCTTAGACCAAGGGAAACAACTTTGATGTTGAACACTTTTCCATTTGGAACATGGATCAAGGTGAATTTTGAGGTTGAAGTTTGGAGATTTCAACATGTTGAATTTTTTTCTAAGTGTCAAGTCATATACCTCAATGTTCCATCTTACTTAACTTTTCATGTGAGCTCCAAATGAAAAAAGTGTATTCTTAAAAGTTGTATCTCTTTCAAATACCTTAAATATGGTCACCAATTTCATGTCATTTGGATTTAGAATGATAGAGTTATGCATTTTTGAAGTTGAGGAAAATCACTTGTTCAATGGTAATGGTCCAAAATGACCTATAATGTTTCCTCATATCACGTGCTCATAAAAGTTGAATTAGCTCTTACTCCAAACACAAAAGTTGAAGTAGACATATTTAATTTGATTGTGAAACTTAGAAATATTTCATCTCATAAAAAATTGAGCAAGTTATGGCCTTGGGAATTTGACTTTCAAATTAGGGTTTAGACAAAATGACCTATAATGTTTCCACATAGAAAATGATTGTACAAGCAAAAATAGCTCTAGGTCTCAACATGAAAGTTGTTTGGAATGTAATTTAGAGTAACTTCAAAATGGTCACCAGTTTCATGTCATTTGGATTAAGAATGATACAGTTATGCATTTTTGAAGTTGAGGAAAATCACTCGTTCAATGGTATTGGTCCAAAATGACCTATAATGTTTCCTCATATCACATGCTCATAAAAGTTTAATTAGCTCTTACTCCAAACATAAACATTGAAGTAGACATCTTGAATTTTATTGTGAAACTTGGAAATATTTCATCTCACAATAAATTGAGCAAGTTATGGCCTTGGGAAGTTGACTTTCAAATTAGGGTTTAGACAAAATGACCTACAATGTTTCCACATAGAAAATGATTTTCCAAGAAAAACTAGCTCCAGGTCTCAACATGAAAGTTATTTGGAATGTCATTTAGAGTAAAGTTTCTCTTGGAATCATTTTCATATGGTGAAAATTATAGGAGATAGGGTCTAGGGAGACCCAGTTTTGATCAGATGAATTCATCTGGCCAACCACCATCAACCATCTTGCTAACTTCCAATTATCTTGACTTTTTAGGCTCATGGTAGATCATATATGTATAAGATGATGAAATTTGAAGGTCCCCTTGAGAAAATTTGATCAATTGGTGAGGTAGCTTGTTGAAGAAGTTACTCAAGATACCTAGATAAACTAGGGTTTCCAAGGCAAACTACCTCTAAACTCTTGAAGAAAACTTGATCAAAGTAACATATGAAGATCATGGGGACTCATATATGGTATTTTGAGACATTGTGGATTCATCCTTGGTTGTGCTTTTATCCATGAGGGTCTTAAACCCTAGATATGAGCTTGCTAGATCAATGGGGATCATGTCCTACCTACAAAAGAGTTAGGCAAATGCAAAGACATATTTTTGGTATTTTGGTTAGTAAAAATGATAATATACAAGTATGATACAATCACATGGTGCTTGGTGATCTCTCCCAAAAAAACCCAATGAAAGAGGGGTGAGGAGGCTGCCAAGGTATGATCTCAATGTTAATGCATATGATGAAGTTGCATGAGGGATCTTAGGGTCAAAATTGGGGTCTTACAGCTGCCCCTATTTAAGGACATTCTAACTGAGGAGGTGAAGGTTAAAAACTTCATATCGACTAAGTAGAATAGGCTTAAATAACAACATAGAAACAAATTTTGATCCCTAAGAGACCTCGTGATGCTTTTGATATGAATGTAAAAGCAAATTCTATGTGGAGAAATATTGCCACAAAGGAAAAGAAATCAGAGAGACCAAAGGTCCACAGGAGCATAAAGCATTCTATAAGGAAAACTCACCGGGGAAGACAGAGACTCTGAGGGGATAAAAAGGGTTATGCGTAGGCCAGGATACGACTTAAAAACTGCTGGGAAACTAGAGGAATTCCATGAAAGTGGAAGGACTCAGCCGGGGAAACAAAACATCTGCAGGGGAAACAAAACATCTGCAGGGGAAACAAGTAGATCAGGATAAAACTGACATACTTGAATCATGCAGGAAAAGCGATTTCACTAGGGAAATGCGCACTCAACTTCAACTAGGGAAGAAACAATCTTCAACACAGGAGGAGCAGAAATCTACTATCCATCACCGGTTACTGGGTAAGGAGATAATAAAGATCTGACAGAGAGGACACCCGTCATCGGTTAGGATGAACATATCAAGGATGGCTCACTGGGAATCGCCACTAGGAGGGAGTATTCATTACCGGTTACTGGGTAAGAATAACCTTGCTGGGGGAAAACTGCAGAAATAGGATTTACAACTACCAGTTACTGGGTAGAAGACCAAAGATGAGAATATCCGTCACCGGTTAAAGTGAACATATCAAGGATAAACTCAAAGGAAAGAAAATCCATCATCAGTTAAGATGAACATATCAAGGATAGACTCACTTGAGGATGTTTAAGGAGGATATCCGTCATTGGTTAGGATGAATATATCAAGGATAAACCCACTAAACAAAAAGTAGGAATTACATCTATCGAATGCTGGATAGAAAATCAACAAAGAGAAAATTCATCATCGGTTAGGATGAACATATCAAGGATAGACTCTGTGAGGAGAGAGATAGGAATTACATCTATCAGTTACTGGATAGAATACCAACAAAGAGAAAATCCGTCATCGGTTAGGATGAACATATCAAGGATAAACTCTACAAAGGGGAGAAAAACAAGATTTACAACTACCGGTTACTGGGTAGAAGACCGCAAAGAGAAGGAAATCCGTCATCGGTTAGGATGAACATATCAAGGATTAACCCTCCGGAGAACAAAATAGGGATTACAACTACCTTTTTACTGGGTAGAATACCAAAGGTGGGAGTATCCGTCATCGGTTAGGATGAACATATCAAGGATAAACTCAAAAAGGGGAAGAACATGTCCGTCATCGGTTAGGATGAACATATCAAGGATATACTTCCTGGGGAATCACAAAAAATGAATCCACTAGGGACTCCACCAAGGAGAAAACAGGGATACTTTTATCGGGTATTGGGCAAGAAGTAGCAAACTGCAAACTAAGAAGAATATTACCAATTACTGGGTAATAGACTCTTAGGGGACCCAAAGCATCTATCTAGGTAAGATCTAGAAATAAACGGTCAATCAAGACTCAACCCAATGAGGATATAACTCAAGGGGAGTAATTCCATCCAGATAATCAATTGGGGAGGACACTGAAATAATAATCATCCACGAGGAAATAACTCAGTGGGGAGAGGAGAAAGGTTAAAGTCTTTCTGCTTAAGGGGTTGACTCTCTACAATTGAGGGATGACAGACATCAAGCTTGTATGTGGATAAAGTACCGCCATAATGGAGAATAAGAATCTCATTAGTGAATCAACAAAAATGATGATGAAATATGTGGGTATATATGTACATGTATATGTATATGTATATGTATATATGATGATCATGCTGGCAACACGATCGCAAAGGATACAAAAGTGTCGCAATCTTTGATTCATCGGTACAATCCTCGGTCAATCCACAAGAGTGGGAGACAAATACTGGAGAAAAGAGAGATCAACATCCCAAAGGCTCAAACCTAGCTGGGGAAGGAGGAGATCTGCTAAGAAAAATATTATTGAGTCTGCGAGGAATTTTAGGTCGATACCATATCAAATGGGAGAAACCCTGCAAAGGAGCAAGCGCAAAAAGCTGCTCAGAAACCAGGAGGAAACTATGACTGGGAGCGAATCTGATGGTTATTAGTGAGGAAGCCAAAGTTCTACCGCATCCACACGATTTGCTGAGGATATCAACCTTACTCCGCTGGAAACAAAAATTGGCTGGGTAACAAACACAAACTCCGCTGGGAATTGAACTGACTTGGGGATTACGAAGAATCAAACACTAAGGGAGAACCATCAGTGCTCTACACTTAGGGCTTACTGCTTTTGAACTGATCTTGACATTCCTTTTTATTGCTTTAAAATTCATGCTTTTATATGTTTTTTTAAAAAAATGATTTTGATTTTAAAATTTTTTATTTCGAAAATGATCAGAATAAAATTTAAAACTATTTGGCTGAAGTAAACAAGAGTGGAAACAATTGGATAAAAGCTCAACTTTATTTAAGGGAATGGTAGACCGTAAATGACAAGACTCCATAGATTTTTACAAAGTTGAAAATGGTAATTTACATGGAAAAGGGTTACATTGAATACAAATGATCACTAATCCTTTTACCAACTCTTGACTTCCACTATGCTTCTGAACTAATGGGGATGATGAATCACTGTCAACCCTTGTGCTCAACAAAGTTTTTTTAAATACTGAAGATCAGCAGGATGCAGTTACTTGCCATAATCCCTATTTTTTGCATAAATTGCCCCAAGGTGGGGTACTCAATTTATCGGGATGATTCCTTCTATTTTATGTCTCTAACTTTTGCCTGGACCGCCCTTTCGGGTTTTCAATCCACCGAGACACTCATTTTTGCCTAAGCCGCCCTTTCGGGTTTTCAACTTAGCGAGCTGTTCTTTTCTTTTTAGGCGAAGTATTTCTTAACTACATCTGCATTCATAGGACGAGTGAACTCTTCACCATCCATAGTTGTAAGAATCAAAGCACTTCCTGCAAAGGCTCTCTTAACAACATATGGGCCTTCATAATTAGGAGTCCATTCACCCCTAGCATCTGGTTTAAAAGATAAAATCTTCTTGAGCACAAGGTCACCTCCCCTGAATACGCGAGGTCTGACCTTCTTGTCAAAAGCTTTCTTCATCCTCTACTGATATAACTGACCATGACACATGGCAGTCAATCTCTTCTCCTCTATTAAATTCAACTGATCATACCTGGTTTGACACCATTCGGCCTCAGTCAACTTGGCTTCCATGAGCACACACAACGAAGGAATCTCAACCTCTACGGGGAGCACTGCTTCCATACCATATAAAAGAGAGAAAGGGGTTGCCCATGTTAAAGTGCAGATGGATGTACGATACCCGTGCAAAGCAAATGGGAGCATCTCATGCCAATCCTTATATGTCACAACCATCTTCTGAATGATCTTCTTGATGTTCTTATTTCAGCTTCAACAACCCCATTCATCTTAGGTCTGTAGGGGGAAGAATTATGATGTGCAATCTTGAAGTCCTTGCAAAGAGCTTCCATCATTTTATTATTCAAGTTCGATCCATTATCAGTAATGATCTTACTTGGCACACCATATCGGCATATAATCTGATTCTTGATAAACCTCATAACAACTTGCTTGGTTACATTTGCATACGATGTCGCTTCAACCCATTTTGTGAAGTAGTCAATTGCCACCAAAATGAAACGATGTCCATTCGACGCTTTGGGCTCAATCATGTCGATCATATCAATTTCCCACATGGAGAAGGGCCACGGGGAGGAAATAACGTTCAACAGTGTCAGAGGAACATGAATCTTATCCGCATATATTTGAGACTTGTGGCATTTCTTCACAAACTTGCAACAGTCAGATTCCATTGTCAGCCAATAGTAACCTGCTCGCAACATCTTCTTTGCCATCGCATGTCCATTGGAATGAGTACCAAAGGAACCTTCATGGACTTCAGTCATTAATAGGTCTGCTTTGTGTCTATCCACGCATCTAAGCAGAATCATATCGAAGTTTCTCTTATACAGTACGTCACCATTCAGGTAGAAGTTGCCGGCTAATCTTCTCAAAGTCTTCTTATCTTTCAAAGATGCCCCAGGCGGGTAAATCTGACTTTGGAGGAAACACTTGATGTCATAGCACCACGACTTTTCATCTTTGACTTCTTCAATAACAAACACATGAACTGGTCTATCAAGACGCATCACAGTCAAATTGGGAACTTTATTCCAATACTTCACTACAATCATTGACGCCAACATTGCAAGAGCATCTACCATCCGGTTTTCATCTCGAGGGATATGATGAAACTCAACCTTTGTAAAGAAAGTTGAAATCCTTCTCGCATAATCTCTATATGGTATCAAACCGGGTTGCTTTGTCTCCCATTAACCTTTGATCTGATTCACAACCAAAGCGGAATCTCCAAAGACATCTAAATGCTTGATCCTAAGATCAATGGCCTCTTCGAGCCCCATAATGCAAGCTTCGTATTTTGTCATATTATTTGTACACTTGAAAGTGAATCTAGCTGTAAATGGAAAATGTGTGCCTTGAGGAGTGATGATCGCTGCCCCAATGCCATTACCATATTGATTAACAACTCCATCAAATACCATGCCCCAACGAGAACCAGGTTCTGGACCTTCTTCAAGCAATGGTTCGTCACAATCTTTCATTTTTAAGTACAAGATCTCTTCATCAGAAAAATCATACTACACTGACTGGTAATCTTCAATTGGTTGGTGAGCCAAATGGTCAGCCAAGACACTACCTTTGATTGCTTTTTGAGATTCGTATTCAATATCATACTCTGATAACAACATCTGCCAACGGGCAATTCTTCCAGTTAAAGCAGGCTTCTCAAAAATATACTTGATTAGATCCATTTTGGATATCAACCAAGTAGTATGATTCAACATATACTGACGCAGACGCTTAGCAGCCCAAGCCAATGCGCAACAAGTCTTCTTTAGCATAGAATGCCGAGTCTCACAGTCGGTGAACTTCTTACTGAGGTAGTAAATTACAAATTCCTTCTTTCCATTCTCATCTTGCTGACTTAGAACACAACCCATACTGTCTTCAAGCATAGTCAAATACATGATCAACGGTCTTCCTTCAACAGGTGGAGACAAAGTCAGAGGTTCAAGCAGATATTCCTTGATACTATCAAAAGCTTTTTGGAAATCTTCGGTCCAATCACAAGACTGATCTTTCCGAAGAAGCTTGAATATAGGTGCACATGTGGCAGTCATGTGTGAAATGAATCTTGAGATATAATTCAAGAGGATGAGAAAACCTCTGACTTGCTTCTCAGTTTTGGGCACATGCATCTCTTGTATTGCTTTGACATAAACTTCAATCTCTTTATGCATCATATCATGAAAAAGAGTAGTCGTTTGTCTTTGGTAAGTTGCACCAGCATTCTTCAAACTGAAAGGCATCACTCTATACCAGAATTTTCCCCAAGGTGTAATGAATATGGTCTTCTCCATATCTTCGGGTGCCATCTTAATTTGATTATATCCATAAAATCCACCCATAAATGAAAAGACTTCGAATTTAGCAGTATTGTCTACCAACATATCAATGTGTGGCAGAGGGAAATCATCTTTCGGATTCGCTTTATTCAAATCTCTATAATCAACACACATGCGAACTTTTCCATCTTTCTTTGGCACAGACACAATGTTGGCCACCCATTATGGATACTCAGCGGTCACAAGGAAAACAACATCAATCTTCTTTTGCACTTCTTCTTTGGTTTTCACTGCCATATCAGGATGCGTTCTTCTCAACTTCTGCTTGACGGATGGACATTCTGGCTTCAACGGTATTCTAAGCTCCACAATCTTAGAATCCAAACCAGGCATGTCTTGATAGGACCAAGCAAACACATTCGAATACTCTCGAAGAAGATCAACCAACACCTTCTTCGCATCTGGACACAGTCGAGACCCAATCTTGACTTACTTCACATCATCCTCGGAACCCAAGTTGACTAACTCAATCTTCTCTTCGAATGGCTGAATGGATTTTCCTTCATGCTCAAGAAAACGAGACAATTCATCACTCACTTCTTCATCACTTTCCTCCTCAGCCTCAAAAACAGGGAATTCAAAATTTGGAGAAGGAGAAGGATTATTGTATTCAACGGGGTTAGGAACCAACCTGCATAAAGATTTGATATTTTGATTTTAGAGAAATGAATTTGTGACCAAACATTATGCAGATGGACAATTATATTGTTTATTTATGTTTTTTGTGATTACCACTTTCAGAATAAAGCAAAAAGTAAAACAAAACATCATAGATATGGATGAATAGAATTAATTTTATTGATGATTAAATTTGAAATGCCTAACAATGTTCACTTCCCCCTTAGGCATAGGAGAAGGATTTTTTTAAAACAAATAAAAGCAATTCCTTAGATCGATGCAAAATAACAGGAATATCAACAACAATCCAATTGTTGCAAGCCTTTCCATGCGTCACAAAATTGGTGTAGTCATCTTCTTCGTCATCTTCTAGCACTGCAGCTAAGTGTTGTTCATTGCCATGAATGAACCCTCCGCTACGGAAGCTAAGTTGCATATCCTCTGATCTAGACATTGACGAACCTTGCTGAAAACCCATACCGATTCTATTCTTGTTGTCGGAGACCTCTACCATGCTCCCCCATTGATCCACATTACCTTCTTCAACAATCTTCCTTGCATCTTTCAATGAGGACATAGGTGCCCCAACTCTCTTTTCAACAATAATAGATAGGGCTTGGAACAGAGTTCCAACCTCATCCTCAGCTTCAACGTAAGAGAAAGATGACAGGTGGCTAACCAACAACACCTTTGCCCCACCAACAATAACAAGCTTCCCATTTTTGACAAATTTGAGTTTTTGATGTAACATGGAAGTAACATCTCCCGCCGCATGAATCCATGGCCTTCCCAACAGACAACTGTAGGCCGGGTGGATATCCATTACTTGAAAAGTAATCTGGAAGTCACTCGGACCTATCTTCACCGGAAGGTCCACTTCACCTATCACTGTGTTGCGTGAACCGTCAAAAGCTTTGACGATTACACCATTATATCTCATGGGAGCTCCTTAATGTGAAAGCTTTGAAAGAGTTGACTTCGGCAGCACGTTCAACGAAGACCCAATGTCAACTAATGCATTGGATAAAGCATCATCTTTGCAATTCATGGAGATATGCAAAGCCAAGTTATGATTCCTACCCTCTTCAGGGAGTTCCTCATCACAAAAACTTAGATTATTACAGGAAGTGATGTTAGCCACAATATGATCAAACTGATCCACCGTAATATCATGTTCCACAAAAGCTTGCTCAAGAACTCTTTGTAGTGCCTCTCTGTGTGCTTCTGAATTCATAAGCAGAGACACTACTGAAATCTTCGAGGGGGTTTGGAGCAACTGCTCCACCATGTTGAACTCACTTTTCTTTATCAACCTAAGTACCTCATCATCATCATTAGTCTTCAAATTGCTGGATTCACCAGACTGACGCTTTGAAGTGCTAATCGGATCTACTGCAGGTACTTCCACCTTCTTACCAACTGTTGAATCTTCTACATATTTTGGGATCACCGGCCCAAACACTCGACCGCTACGGGTCACCTTAGTAACATCAACAATGCTCACAGCAGAACTGGTTGTAGGTAACGGGACCTCTTAACCCTCCTTCAACATAGTTGCATTTACTGATACGGAACAACCTTATCAGATGAATATGGGACTGGGCCCACTAACTGTATGACCAACGGTGATACCGATCTTTGACTGATACTGTTATTGTTACTGCTGTCATACTGAATCACCACCCTCTTGGGATTCTTAAACACTGGAAAGATCACATTCACATCGTCATCTACATGACGGGATTGAACAATCTTAATCATACCCTTATCTATCAACCGTTGGATGTCTCTTTTCACAATCATACAACCCCTGGGGTTGACACTGCAGATAGCACACCCATCATGGTTATGCTCACAATCGCTTACCATACAAATGTTTGTATGCATCGTCACCAAAGACCTTCTGATGAAACAGACATCAAACATTTTGAACTCCCCAGGACAACCGTCTACCATATTAATAGATGAATTTCCATGGGCTGGCAGTGGGTTTGCTTTCACATTAGGTGCACGGTCATCAAAGGACACCATTCCACTCTTCACTAGCTTCTGAACTTCATATTTGAGCGGATAGCAGTTCTCAATGTCATGTCCGGCTGCTCCTTGATGAAAAGCAAAATAGAGGTCAGGCTTGTACCACCATAAAAGTGGTTCAGGAATTTGTGGTGGATTTCTTGGTTGTAACAGGTTCTTGAGAACCAATGATGGATAAAGCTCTGCATACGTCATAAGAATTGGGTCAAAGAGACCTTCCTCCTCTCAAAAGTTTATTGTTGATGATTGTTGGTATTGTTGTTGTTGTAGGTGTTTACTCGTTGTTGTGGTTGTTATTCTTGTTGAAGTTGTTGTTGTTGAATTGGTGTTGATTGATTTGCTGAAAATACTGGGATTACTGATGATACTTGATGATGGTGTTGACGGGGTGGTTGACTTCTTCTAGTCTGAGGCCTCCTCTGCCTCCCACTAAAGATTGCGTTGGCTTCATTATCCTTCTTCTTACTAAAATTTCCGCCGTATCTCTTGCTAGATGATACCTCCTCCTTCGACAACCGTCCTTCTCGGACACCTTCTTCAAGCCTCATCCCCATATTTACCATTTCGGTAAAGTCACTGGGCGAACTGGCGATCATCTTCTCATAATAAAATGAGCTAAGGGTCTTTAAAAATATCTTGGTCATCTCCTTTTCCTCTAAAGGGGGGATTGATATGAGCAACGAGTTCTCTCCATCTCTACGCGTACTCCTTAAACATTTCCTTGTCCTTTGAGATAGTGATCTCAACTGATCTCGGTCGGGAGCCACATCAATATTGTACTTGTACTTCTTAACAAATGCTTCTCCCAAATCGTTGAAAGTGCAGATGTTTGCACTATCCAACCCTATATACCATCTTAACGCAACCCCGATCAGACTGTCTTGAAAGTAGTGGATTAACAGTTGATCGTTGTCTGTTTGGGTAGACATCTTGTGGGCATACATCACCAAGTGACTAAGCGGACATGTGTTCCCTTTGTATTTTTCAAAGTCAGGCACTTTGAACTTCACAGGAATCTTCACATTCGGCACCAGACATAATTCAATAACACTCTTCCCAAAAAGGTCCTTACCTCTCAAAGTCTTCAACTCCTTACATATCTTAAGAAATTGATCTTTCATCTCATCCATTTTCTCATAAACGTCCGGACCCTCAGATGGCTCGGAATGATAAATGGTGTCTTCTACGCGAGGTAAGGTTTGCACTACAGGCGGTGGTACAGACATGACCAGGCTAGATGCTGGCATAGAAGCGAAAGTAGGTGCAAAGCCTTCAGGCATGAAGTTCGGTGGCATTCCCCACAGGAATCTGGCAGGCATAACAGGTGCGAAATGAGTTGTAGCAGCAGACATGGTAGAGGTAGCCACCTCTGAAATTATAGTCCTCTAAGGAGGAGGAGTTGTGGGTGTTGGAGAAGACTGGCTATGTGCAGCTAGAACGGACTCCATCATGGCAGTCAGGCGGACGATCTCGTCCTTTAGCTCTTTATTCTCTTGCTCAAGATGTTCCATAATTCTGGAGTGATTGGCGCGAGTATTGTACCGATGAGTCAGCTTGGCTGAAGCACAGAAGAAACACCAATGAGACATCCGGCGAAAGAGAAACCTGCTTATGCAAATGATGCATGAAATGCAATGCTGGTTTATTCATTTTTAGTTTTTTCAAGGAACTTACTATATCATTTGCAAATATATCTATATATATATATATATAATATAATATATATATATATATATATATATATATATATATATATATATATATATATATATATATATATATATATATATATATATATATATATATATATATATATATATATAACAACAATTGCAATAATTTGATATGACCAAAAATCTCTTTTCATTTATATCAATTGGAAGGATTACACTGAGTACAATTTCAGAAACCAAATGAAAAATACAAGAGAAAAGGAGACTAGTCATCCTAAGGACCCCTAACAACAACATCAGAAGATCTGGTTGCAGGTGCGTACTTCCTTTGAATGCGTCGAATCTCGGTCTCAAAAGAAGCCTTCATCTGAGTCTTCTCGAGGACAAGCTTATCAACAATCTTCTTCCAAGCAACGGAAGGCTAAGGCATGCTAGAAGATGAAACCTCCTGCTCTCTCTGTCTCTTTGTACTCGATCTTCAAGTAACTCAATATGTGCATCTTTGTCCTTAGACTCCAACTGCAACTCCTCATGCTTTTTGCCCAAAGCATGGAAACGCTCTTCCCACATATCCTTATCTTGCTTCATCTTAGCGAGTGTGTCTTCCAACTCCTCTACATCTTGGTTAGGGAGAGTTAATGGCTCAACCACAACCATAGACATAGGTCTCTCATAAGGATAAGGCATCTTCAACTCCAAATCTCTCTTCTTCACCCAAAGAGTGTAAGCTTCCAAAGCTACACAATTGCGCATACCAAGCTCGGACCTTCCTTTCCTATGCACATTATGCCAAGCATGCATAATCTTCTGCTTCAAATGTTGGGGATCTTTACCCTCTTGATAGAAAAGACCTTCTAACAAAGTGTTATTAGGTTTGTCTCTCAAGGGGAACCCAAGTTGCTGACGAGCCAAAGCAGGGTTGTAGTTGATTCCTCCTTGTGTACCAATGAGAGGCACATTAGAGAATTCACCACACCAATCAATAATCTCCAAACTGCTTAAAGAGGGATCATACCAAACTATATCATTATTAGTGAGAGACATAAGTCTTTGAGACCACCGTAGACATTGTTTATTCTCCACAAAAGTAGGCGTCTGAGGCAAGTGCGAAACAAACCACTTGTATAGAAGAGGGATGCAACAGACAATAGTTCCTCCACCTTTAGAATTCCTTAAATGCAAAGAAAAGTACATATCGCCTAACAAAATAGGCACAAGATTCCCAATCAAGAAAATTCTAATGGCGTTAACATCAACAAAACCGTCAATGTTAGGGAACAAAGTTAATCCATAAATGTGCAACACAAAGATAGCTTTAAAAGCGTCCACACTACCGGCTTGAGCAAAAGCAGTAGCATCCTTGATGACGAAATCAGATGGCAACCCAAACAGTCCTTCTTTCTTCACCCAATGAGCTTCTATCTCATACTTCTTCAAGTGAAGAGCTTCAGAAATAAGATGAGATCTGGGAATCTCTTCCAACCCACTAAATGGCACTCTACTAGAAATAGGTATCCCCAAGAGATGGGCATACTCCTCCAACGTATGCACAAACTGATAATCATGGAAAGTGAAGCAACGATAAAGAGGATAATAAAACTGCACCAATACACTCAAGAGTCCTTCAACCACATCAGCAGACAAGATAGACAGAAGCTTCCCATGACGTTGTTTGAAGTCCCAGGAATCTATTACAAAAGATGCTAGCTTCCTTAACTCTTTTAAGTCGGGACATCTGAAACTGTACTTCTTAGTGTTCCTTCGTACATAATGCATGGTCTGAAAATATTTGCAAATAATACCTCAGTTCCTTGAAATTTTCCTATGATGAATGTTATGATGCGCATGAATGCATGAACGCAATAATCTCAAATAAGGGATCACACACAAGGCAAACAAATAAAGGTCAAGGGATGAATCAAGTCATTGTCAAGATCAATCATCCATTTTGGTGGATTATGGTTTTCACCTTATCAACACCCAAGTTCCATTGATATTGACAAGACTTGATTGGATCAACCAAGAATCAAGGGTTTGTTGTAAATCACGAGCATGGAGTCTGGGTAAGAACCATCCCAAAGGAGTGAGCTAAGGATAAAACCTGTAGATCATGTTCTAAAAAGTTCCCAGAGTCTTAATTCTATCTATCAGATATTACAGGTTAAGATGACTGACTCATCGACCCATAATATTCTCAAGAGAAACTCGTCTGAGTGTAGTATCGTGTAACAACTGTTATCAAGTCTACACTTGAACAGTCTCCGCACTACGTCCTAAATAGGCCAAGAGAGGGTAAATATTCTACGGTCCTCAGCTTCTCGGGCCCAAATTAGAGATAGTAATGCCTAACCACAAATACTTGTGTGACATTTCCAAATCCAAAAGAGTCTTCACTGAGCAGATGGATCTCAAGCGAACTTGTTAAGGACTACTCCAAACAAGTTGAACATGAATATACCATCCTCCTATCTTAATTGCACTCAAGTTCGGGTTAGAACTTATCTCACCACTCATAGATCACCAAGCACAACAAGCAGATTATATCACACAAATAAATATACATACATCACATATATACAATTATATACACACAAAAAAGTAGGCCAAACCCACTGGAGACTACTCCCCAGCAGAGTTGCCACTTAATTTCTGTAGTGTTAAATTCATGATCATCAAGCTATGGATAAGCAAGACATTAAATAACAAGAGTCGCGGCCGCGTTTTTTATTGTTTCCAAGGGAAAAGGGAAAAGTATGAACAAAACCCAAATATAAGAAGTTTTCAAATCAAAACTAATAAAATGCCATAGATTACAGGTAAGGGGGTTGGTTACACAGAGGGAAGGTGTTAGCACCCAAAGTGTCCTAGGTACTCCTAGGGAGCCCTTTCTTGTATGCATATGTATTTTGTACAAAGTGATGTTTACAAACTAATACAATGGGGGTATGAGAAAATAATTTATTAATTATATTTTTGTGTTTGACAAGACCTTCGGACTTGTGCCTACGTACCAACATACAAATGAGGGATCAAAACCTCGTAGTTTGTGATACAAATTTCAAAGTGGATGCATTGCTTTTAATCAAAAATTAAGTTTTAAAGGCACAAGGGCCTAGAAAATGGTTTGAATGAGTTAGTTCTTTTTGGCTTTTGAAAATTTTAAGTCAAGTATAGTTAAGTTTATTTACAAGTTTGATTTAAGAAAAGAAGTTTGAAAATGCAATGACATAAGGCCAAAGTTTCTAATTTGCAAAGGGTCTAAGTTAAAAACTAAAAAAGCACAAGCAAAGAAGTTTTTTAAATGAGGGAGAGATTTTGAAATTAAAGAGATGGGGAGGAGATGAAGAGACTAATCCTAAGCATAAATTTAAAAGTTAAGAGTTGAAAATATCTGACCAATGGGTTGCAATCCAATACACAAGAATGTCATATAGAAACCCCAAATTCCCTTGGGCATTAGAATCAAGCAACAAACAATGCACACAATATTAACTTGAAGAGCAAGGCATCAAATAAAGATAGCCATATTCAAGCTTTAGCCACTCCATGATATTCTTCAAATTTGCCCATGTAACAGATGACTTCCATAAGTCTCAGGTTCAAAATAACAGCTTCACAATTATCATGTTGCAGATGAACTCAAAGGGATCTTCAATGATGTATCAGATGAAGTTTCAAATTACAAGCACTTGGTTACATGAAAGTTGGCATTGGCCAAGTCCTTTGCATAGGGAGTGTTGCCTAAATTCTAAGTCCAATTGTCTCAGATCAAACCAACAGTCCACACAAGAAGTTTTTTAGGGTTTTTGTTCTTATTATGTACATTAATGGTCAAAGATCACACAAACAAACACAATATACACAAGCAAAATATATCACAAAATATGGTTCAAGTGGACAAAGTGAAAATGACATCAACATAAACAATTAGAATGGTATGAATAATGGCAAATGAATAAAGCTTAAAAATAAAGTGCATTAAAAGTAAGGGACTTGAAATTAAATGTTAGTTGTTAATGAGTTAAAAGTTAGTATTGCTTTTGCTTTTTGTTTAAGTCATTCTTTGGAGAACACTCAATCCACTTATCACAGACATGAATCTTTGAACCAAGACATCTTCCAGAGGGAGGGGGAATGGATTCAACACAAATTGGTCAAAGGAGGGCTTTTACCAAATTAAGATCATTCATTCATTTTGGGAGATGGAATGTACATTCCATCAATCCCCTAAATCCAATGATCTTAACCTAACAATTTCAAATCAACCTTGACCAAGGCCCAACAACACAAGTCAAACTTATACAAACAATCCAAATGGCTCAACACAATTATTTGGTATTTATTCAAATTAAAAAATACTAAAAATAATGCATTAAAGTAAATATGGTTTGTCAAATTCCAAAAATCTCATCAAAACACCAAAGAAATGACCATGAGATTTATCATAGGCCAAACAAGGTCAAAGGACCTTGGAGAAAAAATTTCAGAATTTTTGGAAACTTAAAAGTATTTTTAAACAATTAAAAATATTCACAAAATCAATTAAATCATGAAAAATATTAATAATGATCCAAAAAATAATTTTAATTTAAATTATGAAAGAGGATTTTATTTAAAAAAAATTGGTGAAACTCTCATATTTTTTAGATCAATATTAAAATTAATATGAATTAATGGAAATCAAAGGAATAAAATGAAAATCAGAAAATACAAAAAAAACGTGGACCACTTGGTCTCCCTCATTAATTGAGGTGGCAGATCAAGTGGTCATCAGCGTGCTTTCCACCATGGACTTAAGTCAATGCGCCACAGGTATGGTAATCAAAACCAACGCATGAGATTAAAACATTTTGAATTGATCGTATGACTCAAAACCTGTCCAGCACACCACCGACGCTGAAACTCCGGTCACCTTCTCAGGCGAGGCTCACCGAACTGGTTCAGTCATCACCATCACATAAATGAAAAAGGAGGATATGATCTGAAAGAAAAAATAGCGTAGAGCATGAATCTGACCTCAATTTTAACTAACTCCACATATATAGAAAGATGTAAGGAGTTGAATTTTGAGGTGTGTCAACTGAGTTGCTTCGATTCGACCTCAAAGCAACTCAATCTTCTTGCCTACATTGGTAGGACTTCAGACAACCAAATATCCAAGAGAATTAATGAGAATTTAGTGAGAATCGAAGAGAAGATTTTTTTTGAAAAATACCTTTAATGCTGTGTAGAACTGGATCTTGCTTGCTTCAAACTTTGTTTGATCACCTTCAGGAATCTTGTAGAAGTGGCCTGGCAATGGAACAAAGCTTTGGATCCTGGAGTTTTTGAATCTCCAAGCAGTGAGATTCAAACTCAATTTTCAGATTGAAAATTCTCAGGTTTTCCTTTGAATTGTGAGGGTTTGAAAAGAGGGGCCAAAGCTGGCGCGCAAGGGATCCTTCAAATGAGCTCAGAGGCGTTGTATTTATAGCAATTGGGAATGATATTTGCACACTTAAAAATGTTTCCAATTTTGGAAATTCCATGATGCAATCTTGCATGGGCGTGTACAAGCCCATGAAGCAATCCATTTAGGTCCAAATGTATCTGAAATGAGATTGAAATGAAGCTTGAATAGCAAGACAATGTGAAATGGTGTTTTGGACATTTGATATTTCCACTTGATGCAGACCTGTTAAGACCATGTGCATCCCTAGAAAACCTCATCCAAAATGCATGAAATAGGACTCTTTGGAAATCTTAGATCAAGGGGAGCAACTTTGATGTTGAACACGATTCCATTTGGAACTTGGATCAAGGTTAATTTTGAGGTGGAAGTTTGGAAATTTCAACATGTTGAAAATTTTTCTAAGTGTCAAGTCATATACCTCAATTTTCCACCTTACTTAACTTGTCTTCATCAAAGTTGTAGCTATTTCAAATACCTTCAAAATGGTCACCAATTTCATATCATTTGGATTAAGAATGATAGAGTTATGCATTTTGAAGTTGAGGAAAATCACTTGTTCAATGTTATTGGTCCAAAATGACCTATAATGTTTCCTCATATCACATGCTCATAAAAGTGTAATTAGCTCTTACTCCAAACATAAACATTGAAGAAGACATCTTGAATTTTATTGTGCAACTTGGAAATATTTCATCTCATAATAAATTGAGCAAGTTATGGCCTTGGGAAGTTGACTTTCAAATTAGGGTTTAGACAAAATGACCTATAATGTTTCCACATAGAAAATGATTTTCCAAGAAAAACTAGCTTTAGGTCTCAACATGAAAGTTATTTGGAATGTCATTTGGAGTAACGTTGCTCTTGGAATCATATTCATATGGTGAAAAGTATAGGAGATAGGGTCTAGGGAGACCCAGTTTTGATTAGATGAATTCATCTGGCCAACCACCATCAACCATCTTGCTAACTTCCAATTCTATTGACTTTTTAGGCTCATGGTAGATCATATATGCATAAGATGATGAAATTTGAAGTCCCCCTTTAGAAAATTTGATCAATTGGTGAAGTAGCTTGTTGAAGAAGTTACTCAAGATACCCAGATAAACTAGGGTTTCCAAGGCAACTACCTCCAAACTCTTTAAGAAAACTTGATCAAAGTAACATATGAAGATCATGGGGACTCATATATGGTATTTTGAGACATTGTGGATTCATCCTTGGCTGTGCTTTTAGCCATGAGGGTCTTAAACCCTAGATATGAGCTTGCTAGATTAATGGGGATCATGCCCTACCTACAAAAGAGTTAGGAAAATGCAAATACATATTTTTGGTATTTTGGTTAGTAAAAATGATAATATACAAGTATGATACAATCACATGGTGCTTGGTGATCTCTCCCAAAACAAACCCAATGAAAGAGGGGTGAGGAGGATGTCAAGGTATGATCCCAATGCTAATGCATATGATGAAGTTGAATGAGGGATCTTATGGTCAAAATTGGGTCTTACAAGAGGTATGATTGGTTATGTCTTATACTTAACTGCTTCTAGACCTGAAATTTTATTTAGTGTATGTCTGTGTGCTTGCTCCCAATCAGATCCTAGAGAATCCCATTTAAAAGTTTTTAAGAAGATCTTTAGGTATCTGAAAGGTACTATTAACCTTGGCTTGTGTTATAGAATACCCAAAGAGTACAAGCTAGTGGGTTATTATGATGTTGATTACGCTAGAGATAAACTTGAAAGAAAAAGCACTTCTGGAAGCTGTCAATTTCTGCGAGACAACTTGATCTCATGGTCCAGTAAGATACAATCAACCATATCACTATCAACTGTTGAAGCTAAATACATTGCAGCTTCTGGATACAACACTCAGATGCTCTGGATGAAAAGTCAGTTAGCAGACTTTCAGATAAATGAGAGTAACATTTTTATTCTCTATGATAATACTTCTTTTATTTGTTTATCTAAGAATCCCATTTTATATTCTAGAGCTAAACATACTGATATTAAACATCACTTTATATGTGACTATGTTTAGAAGGGAATTTTAAACTTAAAATTTATTGATACATACCATCAATGGGCTGCTATCTTTGCAAAAACTCTAGCTGAAGATAAATTTATTTTTATTCTGAAAATTGTAAACATGGATTTATGTCTAGAATGAAAAATATGATTATCTCAAAATGTTTAATTTCTCAGAATGGTTTAATGAGACTTTGAGATATTTTGACTCTGAATATTTGAGTCTTCTGAAGTGAGAAGGTTTCATAAGTTCAGAAGTATCCATTCAAAACTTGTTTGGTTAAACTGTCTATCTTCTAGATACTGAACAATTTTTGCATTAAATAGATGTCAATCAGTCTTGGTTAGTGGAACAATTTTAAAAACAATTGTCTTAGAAAATTGAAATGCTTCTGAACGACTAAGTGACACTTTTGTTGAATAAACCTCTCATGATTAGATAAAATCTCCATGCTTTACCCATTATCATATTTTGTGCACTATTCAATATTTTATTCATGATTGCGAAAACCTTATATAAACCCACTTCTCACACTTTTTCTACAGTCACTTCCCACACTTTCTCTCTTTCAAACTAAAAGTTATCCGCAACCTAAAAACTCTTGTTCGTGTGTTCTTCACTATGGCTTCTCAACCACAACTTGATTCAACTGCTCAAGAAGATGTTTGTGGTTTGTATTTGTCATCACAACAACAACAACAAACTCCTCATCTCCTTCAAGCTAGTTCTTTGTAATCTATTTTTTCATCTGCTCAAGAAGTGACATATGAAGAACCTTATGAAACCCCTGAACTCACTACACAACTCTTGTGAACGACTTGGATGTTCTTTCTAAACTTATGATTGATTTTGAGAATCTGAAAGGAAATGGATTCGAAATTTTGAGTGATGTAAAAGTTCAAGGCTGGGAGAAGTATTTTGACTGTCTCCTTGGTCCAGTTTTCTTTCACCTAGTTAGAGAGTTTTGGACTCATGCCAAGACTTTAGTTTTCCAAGTTACTTCTTTTGTTCTGGGAAAGAAGATAGTCATCACTAAAAAAATAATTGTCATTTCTGATGGTTCTGGAAGAGATGTCATCAAATGGTGGAGAAAAGGTTTGATCTTATTGATATTTCAAAAGTGATTTTCACTTTTGGAGTTCACTCCAACAAGATCAAGGATCTTCTACCTTATCTGAGGATTTGGGCCTGAATTCTTATAGGGTGTGTTCATCACAGAAATCCAATGAATTCTGCAGACTACATCAATGGCGACCAACAATATATTCTCTATTATATTGCTAATGGGAAAAAGGTGAACCTCCTTTTACTTCTCTTTCACTACCTAAGAGAAATGGTGAAGGAAACTAGAGATGGTAATAAGAAGAAGAGGAATTAAGTTCGCCTTGGAAGGAGGATATCAGATATTCTGATGGAAAGTAAGTTGATAGACTCTCTAATAGAAGCTCAGATCACGAAAGGGTTGGAACCTCAGGTTGGAAAGATGTTCAATGCCAGAAGTCTGATGAACATGGGCATTATATATGAACTGACAAACAACCCTGTTCAAGTTCCCAAGGAAGCTATCTCCAATAAAAGGATACCTTTAGAAGACTTTCCAATCTTCACAAAGCAAGATCCTCTGAAAGTTCTAATAAATTACCATCCTAGCTATCAAGCATGTGCCCAATAAAAATCTTCTGAAACTCGTTCTAAGAGGAAGAGGAATAGTTCTAAGAAGCATTCTGATGGAACGTATAAGAAGGTTAAGACTTTTAATTCTGCTAAGAGGACTCTGGACACTTATGATGAAGAACCCAGAGTTGTGGTTGCTACTCCTTCTGCTGGAACTATCTCAAGTAAGGATGTTCCTTCTAAAACTTAATTTAAATCTGTTGATAATAGTCAATCCTTTCCATCTACCACTATTCTTTCACCTACCCCCAATCAAAATACTTTTGGTTTTATAACCAATCCTTGTTAGACAACTTCCATAACTACTCATGCTGAAACTGTTCATTTTGAACAAGTTCTTTCTGAATAAGTTCTCTCTAAAATAGTTCCTGCTGAACCACTTGTTTCTTCTCCCCAAACCATTGATCCAAATGATGTTATTCCACTTCCGACACCATCACTTTCTAAACCCCTTACATCCATTATCATACCTACACCTCAACCAAAACTTCCACTCTCCCTTCTATCCCAAATTAGTCAACCAAAAAACCCTCCTTTACAAATTCAATCTGAAAACCAACAACTAGAAAACACCACGCACTATGAACCCCATGACTTTGACTCTGACGAATCAGATTATAATGATTTTGATTTTGAGTCAGATGTTGTGACCATTGTCGTCCCTTACAAAACACCTCATATATTCTAACCAAACCCCCCTTCAAACCAACATTCGTCCCACACCTTTGGATGAATTATTCATGCAGTTTGAAAGTGATGTTGTTTCCAGAATGAACCTTGTCACTAAAGTTTTCACCTCTAATGCAAACCTCTATGAAGTTCGTACTCCATGTAACAACTTGAGAAGATGGATTGATTTCAGTTCTAGGGAGTTGGAATTCCTTTGCTTAAAGTATACTCAAAGGAACTTCCATGCAAGATTATCTGGTATTGTTGAATCTTTGCCTCAGAAGGTTCCTCCAACATATTTTCGCCGTGCACCTAAAGTATAAGTTCCTTTTCCCGCTCAAAAAAATACAATAGTAACATCTTCTGGAACACATCAATCTGTGGAAGTTGAATTCTATGGTTTTGAACCCATTCCTCTAGTTTTAAAGACTCTGCAAGAGTTTAAGCAAGAGAATGAAGTTGTAAGGAGTCGGCTAGACAAACAAGATGAGATGTTCATGGAACAGGGAAAAACAAACAACAAGATGGAAGGGATGTTTCATGCTATCTTATCCATACTGCCACCCCTTTCTTAAACCTTAGTTTTTAAAACATGTTGCTTTTCTAGCTTTTAAGTTTTTATCATTTCTGACTCTGTACCTTATGCATTTTTCAATGAAATTAAATTCTATTTGGTTTTTACCTTTTCTATTTTCTTTCTTTTTGATTGATGACAAAGGGGGATAAGAGTGATACGATTTTGATATACCAATTTCCATTCTGATACCCAAACACTTGTCTTTAATATTCTTATTTCTGACTCTAGGAAATTTGAATAAGTCCATCATGTTTCAAGTTAACCAAGCTTTTCAGGGGTTATGAATTTTTCAGAAGGAATTAAGTAAGCTGATTTGAGTTGACCAGGCATATACAAATTATGACAAATCAAGCTCTGATACAAGGCTAATAACCAGACTTTCTAATACTCAAAGCCAAGCCAATTCAGAATACTTTTGAAACCAGGATTTTGTATTCTGGGAAGTCATTTCTTTCATGTTGATTGGGATATTTTATATGTTAAGATTATTTTAAGTCTTAAATACATGGGAAGCTTACATACCTCAGTTTGATGTTTTTATGTGATTAAACCACGTAAAAATTATTCATCAAAATTTATGGTTTTGTTATCATCAAAAAGAGGGACATTGTAAGAACAAGATTTGGTTATGCATTTAGCCTTATGTTTTGATGATAACAGTTCATACAATATTAGAAAACAATTTTATACCCAAGTCAATTTGTTTAGTATGCAGATACAAGACTCAAGTTCTGAACCTAAATGAATGACTTATGATGTCACCAGATTCTAAACCTAGTGGACTCTGACTCTAAGATACGTGGTTTACAATATTCTCAAGCTCTGGATTATGTACTTCAGCGCTTATGACTCGACGCTCATTCAAAGCTTTGCAACTTTGATGCTTTTGATGATGCTATGCTCTAAATCCCTACTCTCTCAACACTCTGAACTATGTCACCAAACTGTGAAGACCAAGTTATGATGAACTGGATTAAGACTCTGAAGACCTAGGTTCTGGAGTTTCTCTCAACCAGATTCTCAATCTTCTCTTATGCATGCTTCATCACCTATTTATTAGAAGCCTCTGAATATTGAAGATAAGATCAAAAGGTTTTCTGTAAGAAAAATAATACACAGTACAAGATAAAATATTCCTTCCAATATACTGAATTTGTGGACTAAGGAATGTACTATTGTACCATTTTACCTCCCATTTTCACAAGCTGTTATGCATGGATACAACTGCATTTTGGTATTCCAATTCTACCTTTCAACTAGGAATGTGCACGAGTTAGGTTGGACCGGGTTTAGCCTAACCCGCTACCCAACCCGTTCAAACTTCAATGGGCTGGGTCCGTCGTCCAACCCACAATTTCATTGTCAAAATCGACCAAAATCGACCAGTTCATTAATGGGTTGGGTAAGGTTGGGTTCGCGGGTTGTGTTTCAAATAAAAAATATAGTTTTTTATGATTTTTTTAATCGGTTTTTAAAAAAATGTAACACAACTCAGTACAATCATACTCATTTATAACACTTAAATTCAATGAAATACATCACATAATATCTAATAAAATTCATCAACACGACATAACACTTTATAATAGTATAAAATTTAACAAGACACTTTATTTCCATAAAATACATAAGTTGGAAATGATACAAAAGACAATAAGAAACAAAATTTAATCTTAGAATTATCTAAACTCATTGGTCTAGTAGTATTACTAGTGGATAATAATATTTTTAAAAAAAATTATGGTTATTAGTGAGATATTAATTTTATATTTTTATTTAAAATAATAATAAAAATAATAAGAAATTACTAAAGTCACGACAATGGGTTGGGTCAATGGGTCTGTGAGTTGCAAAACTCAAATCCAATACCCGAACCAAAACTATACGGGTTGTTATGGGTTGGGTTGGGTATACCCGTAAATGAATTGGTTCGGGTAATTTATGGGTTGGATTGGTTTGGGTCAGCGGGTTCGTGGGTCGACCCGCACCCATGAACACCCCTACCTCTAACAAATCTTTTCATTGCCTATCTAAAGAAGACTTGGAAGAATGGACCGAGTTTCTAATTCACACTACGCTATACAATTCATCATCTACGTGAACAATGCATTTCTGAAATATTTTAAGAGAAAAGAAAACATACATAGAGCTTTTGTTTGTTTTTGTGTGATATATTCATTATGCTAAAATTTGTGTAATTTGTTTTCTTAGAAGCAAACTTCTAAACACATTTTGTGTATCTCATTGATTGATTTGTATTCCTTGAGAGACTAGGGTTTAGTCAGGATTCTCAAGAAGACATTGACGTGTTGTTTGCGTGTGTCTGTAATTAGTTTGGTTATAGTGGATTCAGTCCTTCTTGATAAGGTGAAATCACCTTGGCGGTTGGACTAGAGGTAACTTAGTTAACAGTGAACCAAGATAAAAATAATTGTTTCATTTTTTGTTCTTTGTTTAATATTTGTTGTGTTGGGTTGAAAACACTTTCATTTTTAGAAATCAAATTCAAACCCCTATTTCTTGTGTTACTTGTCACCTTCATCTTCATCCAGGAGTGCATGCATGCTTTTAAACAACTCAAGAAGACATTAATCTTTGCACCTATAGTGAAGGTTTCTAACTGGACGAAACCCTTTGAACTAATGTGTGATGCTAATGATTTTTCCATTGGAGATGTGTTGTGTTAAAGACACAACAAAGTGTTCCAACCATCTACTATGCTAGTAGGAATTTTATTGAAGCGTAAATCAAATATACCACCAATGAGAAGGAATTCTTGGCATTTGTGTTTGCTTTTGATAAGTTCATATCCTACCTGGTAGGAGTAAAGGTGGTTGTTTATACAGATCATGTTGTAATTAAGTATTTCATTTCCAAGAAGGATGTTAAGCTTAGGTTAATAAGATGGGTGTTGTTACTTTAAGAATTTGATTTGGAAATAAGAGACAAGAAATGAGTGGAGAACTTAGTTGCTGATCATCTCTCAAGGTTGCCATAAGAGGTTCAGAGAAATAACAATAAGTTAATTCAAGAAAGTTTTCCTAATGAGCAATTGTTGTTGATCACTTCTGGCGTGACACCATGGTATGCTGACACTATGAATTATCTAGTCAGCACCTACATCCCACCTGATTTCAACTCTCAACAAAGGAAGAGGTTATTCCATATGACCAAAAGTTACTTTTGGGATTAACCCTTTCTATACAAGAAATGTGCTAATCAGTTGCTTAGAAGGTATGTTGATTAACTAGAGGCACGACAGATCTTGTCTGCCTAACATGATGCTCCTTATGGAGGAAATTTTGGAGGGATCAGAACTGCTGCAAAGATTCTTTAATCAGGTTATTTATGGCTCTCTCTTTTTAAAGATGTTTGTGGTCTAGTTAAGAGTTGTGACATATGCCAAAGAATGGTGAATATCTCCATGAGGCAAGAAATTCCCCTCACTAACATCCTTGAAATAGAATTATTTGATGTGTGAGGCATAGACTTCATGGGGACATTCCCTCAATCTTTTGGAAATTATTAAATACTGGTCGCAGTTGATTATGTCTCTAAATGGATAGAGGCAGTGGCAACTCCCACTAATGATGCCAAGGTCGTGACCAAATTCTTGGTGAAAAACATTTTTTCTAGACATGGCACACCTATGGCGATCGTTAGCGATGATGTCACTCATTTTTGCAATAAATTGTTTGAAAATATGATGGCAAAATGTGGAGTCAAACATAAAGTTGCTACATCATATCATCCAAAAGTAGAGGGAAAGCTGAGGTGTCAAATAGAGAGATAAAAAGGATACTAGAGAAAGTGGTAAACCCATCAAGGAAGGATTGGCAAAACACTTGAATGATGCCTTGTGGACTTACATGACTGCCTACAAAACTTCTCTAGGCATGTCTCCTTATATACTTTTCTATGGAAATGCATGACATTTGCTAATTGAGTTGGAACATAAAGCATTTTGGGACATAAAAATTTTGAATTTCAATTTGACTGCTATTGGACAAGCTAGAATGCTTCAACTTAATGAGCTTGAGAAACACAGGTTGTTCTCTTATGAAAATGCATAATTGTACAAAGAGAAAACAAAAATGTGGAATGACAGGAAGTTTCAGAGAAGAGAGTTAGTTGAAGGTCAAAAGGTTCTTTTGTTTAATTCTAGACTTAAGCCTTTTATAGGAATACTTAATTTTAGATGGTATGGTCCCTTTAAATCAGTAAAGATTTATCCTCATGGCACAGTTTACTTATTGAATGAAAGAACGAGCGAATAATTTAAGGTGAATGGCCAAAGAGTCAAGTCCTATTTTGGTGAAACCCTTCACAATACAAGGGTTACCTTAGATTTGAATTATTCATATTGATTATGTTGAATTTAGGATACAAGACTATAAAACAGCGCTATTGGGAGGCATCCCAGATTAAATTTTATTTCTTTTTATTTTATTGTATTTCAGATGATTTTGATAAGTTGAAGAAGTTTGGTATAGTCGTTGTCAAGTGATGTCACGCCTATAATTTGGGAATCCTACATGTAGAAGGAAGCATTGGGTGTCTCACCAAATAATGGAGAGAGAGAAAGTTGGCACCATACAAAAACATAAGATGTGCAATTAGTGAAAAAGGGAATACAAGAGAGAGAAACAGCCATGTGCACATACAATGTTTGGAGCCTTGTGCATGACGTCAGTGTGTGTACAAGTCATTTAATGACTTGTCTGCCACTCTTCATGATTATGACCACTGTTACAAGTAACCACCACCCACTACAGAAACCCTAAACAATTGTCTCTCCCTCTCTCTTGGCAGTTTTTTAATTTTACCCTTTCATTTCCTCTCTTCCCCTCTCTCTCTCTCTGTCTCTCTCTGTCTCTCTGTCTCTCTCTCTCTCTCTCTCTCTCTCTCTCTCCTTTTTAAAGCATGCAAACTCAACAACTCCCCCATCACTCCCTACAATTTCAAAATAAATTAACCTCTCTCTCTCTCTCTCTCTCTCTCTCTCTTCCATAACCACCCCAACGAGATTTTCCCCTCAACTTGTTCTTTCGTCTTTTTCCTAGAAAAATAAACTTTCTTTATAACCCTAACCCTAATTTCAGAATGGAACCATCATATGCCGGAGGAAGTACCAGTTTCCCCAGATCACATATCACATTTTGGGGGAACTAGAAGAAGAAAATGAGAAAAAGAACAAGGTTGGGGATGGAAAGAAAAGTCAAAAGAAGAAGGATAAGAAGAAATAGAAGACTGTGCAATTTGGGTAACATGCAACATCATCTTTTGGTGTGCCCAAAGATGACAGCGCTGAAAAACCCAAAAAAAGGTAAGAAAGGACAAGAAGCCTAAAAAGGTGACAACTACTGAAGTTCTTGTGAAGGACAATTTTTTAGAAAATTGTAGACATTAATCAACCAACTAAAGAGGATATTTATGATGAAGACGAGAGGACCCTGAATGAGTTGATAAGGAAAGCTTCCAAAGACAAGAATGAAAATGTTGAAGAAGACCAACTAGATGCTGATAAAAGTAAGGATGTAAACAAGGAGGTAGACATTGAACAAAAAGACAACGATCAAGATGAATTGGTTAATGAGGCTGAGGATTCTGCAAAGGACTCACACAAATTTGAGTCTGATGTGGAATTTAAGACAAATGCAAGCACTGAAATGACACCAGTGGTCACTGTTGTGGCGTGAAAAATACTTGAGCATAAGGAATGCTCAAAGTATAAACAAAACAAAGTCGCCACCAAACTTTATTTATTCCCAAAGAGGGAAAGGGAAAATATCGATAAAACCCATGAAAAATAAAAAGAAATGGTCGTCACAACCAAATCGGGTTCGGGAGTTAGTTATCCAAGGGGAAGGTATTAGCACCTCTCACATCCATTGTACTCAATAATACCCATTTAGTTAGTTTTGTACAAGAGTGTTAGCATGAAATTATTGGCGATCTTCTACCTATCGAGTGAGAAAAGAGAAAAGAAGAACATTTTTTATTAAAGGGGTGTTTGGCAAGATTTCTCAATTCTACTCCTATGTATCTTCAGGTGCTATAGAGAACTCAAGACTACGTAGTTATACTTAGAAAAAACTATTGGGTTGATTGCTTTTAAAGAGTGATCCTTTAGACATATCGAGTGATTAAACCTTTACTTGTTGCTCGCTCTTGGAGGCGGAAGTCTTTATTTGTTTCACGTGGGATATGGATAAACCATACTCGTTTCTGGATTTTTTTCCCGATGTCGCACAAGGGAGGAAAAAAAGTTTGATTGCTTAAGTTGCTTTTATAATGTAGATTTGATCTTTACGGAACATGAGTAAACATTTGAGCAGAGGTATGCACTAAGCATGCGTTTGCTCGGGGTATGCATGGATGTGGTCTCATTGTCCCCTTATTCCAAGTTTAGTTCAATGTGTTTTTAATTTGAAAGACTAATAATCATTTTGAATATAGTGTGCTTCGAATGCTCGACCATCAAGGGGTCTGAAGAGATGTGCATCTATTGGTCATTTGTCTTTTAATTTTATTACAAAAAGGTTTTTCACCAAAAAATTAACGTTGGATCAAGCATTGCAAGTTGATTAAAAGGGTTTGAATTAATCGAGAGAGATGCTCGACTTTGCATTCAATTTGGATTTAATATGGGAAAAAGAGTCGATGTTGGATCAAGTGTTTATTTTTTTTTTCTTTTCTAAAAAAAGGTTGATTTTAATCTTTGGATTATCAATCAATTGACATAACAAAAATAAATGAAAGAGGTAAACTTATTACACATCACATGAATAGAGGCACAATTTGTCGAATGGGGATATAATACTACAATTAATAATGCAAAGCTTCATAAACAACTATAAAATAACAAAAATCTCTTTGTAAGAAGGCCCAAGAGAAAGCCAAGGGACCAAAAATAAATTGGAGTTTTGAACTACTGAATTTAACGTTATGTCAAGCAATCGTAAAGCGATTCATGTAGGAATCACCCTATCTAAAGCTGGTCAACAAAACTTTATGCGTTTAAATAATTTCTGAAGTTAAATTGAATTTTTAACTTTGAAATTGTAATGCATATGTGAAAAACTAATGACTTAAGCGACATTTTTAATGGTAAAAACAAACGACGGTTAAACTAAATAATTTAGCGCTATGTTAAGAAATCGTAAACCGATTCATATAGGAATCACCATAATAAAATGAGCTAAGGGTCTTCAAAAATATCTTGGTCATCTCCTTTTCCTCTAAAGGGGGGGTGATCTGAGCAGCGAGTTCTCTCCATCTCTACGTGTATTCCTTAAACATTTCCTTGTCCTTTTGAGATAGTAATCTCAACTGATCTCGATCGGGAGCCATATCAACATTGTACTTGTACTTATTAACAAATGCTTCTCCCAAATCGTTGAAAGTGCGGATGCTTGCACTATCCAACCCTATATACCATCTTAACGCAACGCCGGTCAGACTGTCTTGAAAGTAGTGGATTAACAGTTGATCGTTGTCTGTTTGGGTAGACATCTTGTGGGCATACATCACCAAGTGACTAAGCAGACATGTGTTCCCTTTGTATTTTTCAAAGTCAGGCACTTTGAACTTCACAGGAATCTTCACATTCGGCACCAGACATAATTCAACAACACTCTTCCCAAAAAGGTCCTTACCTCTCAAAGTCTTCAACTCCTTACGTATCTTAAGAAATTGATCTTTCATCTCATCCATTTTCTCATAAACGTCCGGACCCTCAGATGGCTCGGAATGATAAGTGGTGTCTTCTACGCGAGGTAAGGTGTGCACTACAGGCGGTGGTACAGACATGACTGGGCTAGATGCTGGCATAGAAGCGAAAGTAGGCGCAAAGCCTTCAGGCATGAAGTTCGGTGGCATTCCCCACAGGAATCTGGAAGGCATAACAGGTGTAAAATGAGTTATAGCAGCAGGCATGGTAGAGGTAGCCACCTCTGAAATGATAGTCCTCTGAGGAGGAGGAGTTGCGGGCGTTGGAGAAGACTGGCTCTGTGCAGCTAGAATGAACTCCATCATGGCAGTCAGGCGGATGATCTCGTCTTTTAGCTCTCTATTCTCTTGCTCAATATGTTCCATAATTCTGGAGTGATTGGCGTGAGTATTGTACCGATGAGTCATCTTGGCTGAAGCACAGAAGAAACACCAATGAGACATCTGGCGAAAGAGAAACCTGCTTATGCAAATGATGCATGAAATGCAATGCTGGTTTATTCATTTTTAGTTTTTTCAAGGAACTTACTATATCATTTGCAAATATATATATATATATATATATATATATATATATATATATATATATATATATATAACAATTGCAATAATTTGATATGACCAAAAATCTCTTTTCATTTATATCAATTGGAAGGATTACATTGAGCACAATTTCAGAAACCAAATGAAAAATACAAGAGAAAAGGAGACTAGCCATCCTAAGGACCCCTAACAACAACATCAGAAGATCTGGTTGCAGGTGCGTACTTCCTTCGAATGCGTCGAATCTCGGTCTCAAAAGAAGCCTTCATCTGAGTCTTCTCGAGGACAAGCTGATCAACAATCTTCTTCCAAGCAACGGAAGGCTAAGGCATTCTAGAAGATGAAACCTTCTGCTCTCTCTGTCTCTTTGTACTCGATCTTCAAGTAACTCAATAAGTGTATCTTTGTCCTTAGCTCCAACTGCAACTCCTCATGCTTTTTGCTCAAAGCATGGAAACGCTCTTCCCACATATCCTTATCTTGCTTCATCTTAGCGAGTGTGTCTTCCAACTCCTCTACATCTTGGTTAGGGAGAGTTAATGGCTCAACCACAACCATAGACATATGTCTCTCATAAGGATAAGGCATCTTCAACTCCAAATCTCTCTTCTTCACCCAAAGAGTGTAAGCTTCCAAAGCTACACAGTTGCGCATACCAAGCTCGGACCTTCCTTTCCTATGCACATTATGCCAAGCATGCATAATCTTCTGCTTCAAATGTTGGGGATCTTTACCCTCTTGATAGAAAAGACCTTCTAACAAAGTGTTATTAGGTTTGTCTCTCAAGGGGAACCCAAGTTGCTGACGAGCCAAAGCAGGGTTGTAGTTGATTCCTCCTTGTGTACTAATGAGAGGCACATTAGAGAATTCACCACACCAATCAATAATCTCCAAACTGCTCAAAGAGGGATCATACCAAACTATATCATCATTAGTGAGAGACATAAGTCTTTGAGACCACCGTAGACATTGTTTATTCTCCACAAAAGTAGGCATCTGAGGCAAGTGCGAAACAAACCACTTGTATAGAAGAGGGATGCAACAGACAATAGTTCCTCCACCTTTATAATTCCTTAAATGCAAAGAAAAGTACATATCGCCTAACAAAGTAGGCACAAGATTCCCAATCAAGAAAATTCTAATGGCGTAAACATCAACAAAACCGTCAATGTTAGGGAACAAAGTTAATCCATAAATGTGCAACACAAAGATAGCTTCAAAAGCGTCCACACTATCGGCTTGAGCAAAAGCAGTAGCATCCTTGATGAGGAAATCAGATGGCAACCCAAACAGTCCTCCTTTCTTCACCCAATGAGCCTCTATCTCATACTTCTTCAAGTGAAGAGCTTCAGAAATAAGATGAGATTTGGGAATCTCTTCCAACCCACTAAATGGCACTCTACTAGAAATAGGTATCCCCAAGAGATGGGCATAGTCCCCCAACGTATGCACAAGCTGATAATCAGGGAAAGTGAAGCAACGATAAAGAGGATAATAAAACTGCACCAATACACTCAAGAGTCCTTCAACCACATCAGCAGACAAGATAGACAGAAGCTTCCCATGACGTTGTTTGAAGTCCAAGGGATCTAATACAAAAGATGCTAGCTTCCTTAACTCTTTTAAGTCGGGACATCTGAAACTGTACTTCTTAGTGTTCCTTCGTACATAATCCATGGTCTGAAAATATTTGCAAATAATACCTCAGTTCCTTGAAATTTTCCTGTGATGAATGTTATGATGCGCATGAATGCATGAACGCAACAATCTCAAATAAGGGATCACACACAAGGCAAACAAATAAAGGTCAAGGGATGAATCAAGTCATCGTCAAGATCAATCATCCATTTTGATGGATTATGGTTTTCACCTTATCAACACCCAAGTTCCATTGATATTGACAAGACTTGATTGGATCAACCAAGAATCAAGGGTTTGTTGTAAATCACGAGCATGGAGTCTGAGTAAGAACCATCCCAAAGGAGTGAGCTAAGGATAAAACCTGTAGATCATGTTCTAAAAAGTTCCCAGAGTCTTAATTCTATCTATCGGATATTACATGTTAAGATGACTGACTCATCGACCCATAATATTCTCAAGAGAAACTCGTCTAGTGTAGTATCGTGTAACAACTGTTATCAAGTCTACACTTGAACAGTCTCCGCACTACGTCCTAAATAGGCCAAGAGGGGGTAAATATTCTACGGTCCTCAGCTTCTCGGGCCCAAATTAGAGATAGTAAGGCCTAACCACAAATACTTGTGTGACATTTCCAAATCCAAAAGAGTCTCCACTGAGCAGATGGATCTCAAGCCAACTTGTTAAGGACTACTCCAAATAAGTCGAACATGACTATACCATCCTCCTATCTTAATTGCACTCAAGTTCGGGTTAGAACTTATCTCACCACTCATAGATCACCAAGCACAACAAGCAGATTATATCACACAAATAAATATACATATATCACATATATACAATTATATACACACAAAAAAGTAGGCTAAACCCACTGGAGACTACTCCCCAGCAGAGTTGCCACTTAATTTCTGTAGCGGTAAATTCATGATCATCAAGCTATGGATAAGCAAGACATTAAATAACAAGAGTCGCGGCCGCGTTTTTTATTGTTTCTAAGGGAAAAGGGAAAAGTACGAACAAAACCCAAATATAAGAAGTTTTCAAATCAAAACTAATAAAATGCCATAGATTACAGGTAAGGGGGTTGTTTACACAGAGGGAAGGTGTTAGCACCCAAAGTGTCCTAGGTACTCCTAGGGAGCCCTATCTTGTATGCGTATGTATTTTGTACAAAGTGATGTTTACAAACTAATACAATGGGGGTATGAGAAAATAATTCATTAATTATATTTTTGTGTTTGACAAGACCTTCGGACTTGTGCCTACGTACCAACATAAAAATGAGGGATCAAAACCTCGTAGTTCGTGATACAAATTTCAAAGTGGATGCATTGCTTTTAATCAAAAATTAAGTTTGAAAGGCACAAGGGCCTAGAAAATGGTTTGAATGAGTTAGTTCTTTTTGGCTTTTGAAATTTTTAAGTCAAGTATAGTTAAGTTTATGTACAAGTTTGATTTAAGAAAAGAAGTTTGAAAATGCAATGACATAAGGCCAAAGTTTCTAATTTGCAAAGGGTCTAAGTTAAAAACAAAAAAAAAGCACAAGCGAAGAAGTTTTTTAAATGAGGGAGAGATTTTTAAATTAAAGAAATGGGGAGGAGATGAAGAGACTAATCCTAAGCATAAATTTAAAAGTTAAGAGTTGAAAATATCTGACCAATGAGTTGCAATCCAATACACAAGAATGTCATATAGAAACCCCAAATTCCCTTGGGCATTAGAATCAAGCAACAAACAATGCACACAATATTAACTTGAAGAGCAAGACATCAAATAAAGATAGCCATATTCAAGCTTTAGCCACTCCATGATCTTCTTCAAATTTGCCCATGTAACAGATGACTTCCATAAGTCACAGGTTTAAAATAACAGCTTCACAATGATCATGTTGCAGATGAACTCAAAGGGATCTTCAATGATGTATCAGATGAAGTTTCAAATTACAAGCACTTGGTTACATGAAAGTTGGCATTGGCCAAGTCCTTTGCATAGGGAGTGTTGCCTAAATTCTAAGTCCAATTGTCTCAGATCAAACCAACAGTCCACACAAGAAGTTTTTTAGGGTTTTTGTTCTTATTATGTACATTAATGGTCAGAGACCACACAAACAAACACAATATACACAAGCAAAATATATCACAAAATATGGTCCAAGTGGACAAAGTGAAAATGACATCAACATAAACAATTAGAATGGTATGAATAATGGCAAATGAATAAAGCTTAAAAATAAAGTGCATTAAAAGTAAGGGATTTGAAATTAAATGTTAGTTGTTAATGAGTTAAAAGTTAGTATTGCTTTTGCTTTTTGTTTAAGTCATTCTTTGGAGAACACTCAATCCACTTATCACAGGCATGGATCTTTGAACCAAGACATCTTCCAGAGGGAGGGGGAATGGATTCAACACAAATTGGTCAAAGGAGGACTTTTACCAAATTAAGATCATTCATTCATTTTGGGAGATGGAATGTACATTCCATCAATCCCCTAAATCCAATGATCTTAACCTAACAAAGTCAAATCAACCTTGACCAAGGCCCAACAACACAAGTCAAACTTATACAAACAATCCAAATGGCTCAACAAAATTATTTGGCATTTATTCAAATTAAAAAATACTAAAAATAATGCATTAAAGTAAATATGGTTTGTCAAATTCCAAAAATCTCATCAAAACACCAAAGAAATGGCCATGAGATTATCATAGGTCAAACAAGTTCAAAGGACCTTGGAGAAAAAATTTCAGAATTTTTGGAAACTTAAAAGTATTTTTAAACAATTAAAAATATTCACAAAATCAATTAAATCATGAAAAATATTAATAATGATCCAAAAAATAATTTTAATTTAAATTATGAAAGAGGATTTTATTTAAAAAAAATTGTAGAAACTCTCATATTTTTTAGATCAATGTTAAAATTAATATGAATTAATGGAAATCAAAGGAATAAAATGAAAATCAAAAAATACAAAAAAACGTGGACCACTTGATCTCCCTCATTAATTGAGGTGGCAGATCAAGTGGTCATCAGCGTGCTTTCCACCATGGACTTAAGTCAATGCGCCACCGGGATGGTAATCAAAACCAACGCGTGAGATTAAAACATTTTAAATTGATCGTATGACTCAAAACCTGTCCAACACACCACCGACGCTGAAACTCCGGTCACCTTCTCAGGCGAGGCTCACCGAACTGGTTCAGTCATCACCATCACATAAATGAAAAAGGAGGATATGATCTGAAAGAAAAAATGGCGTAAAGCATGAATCTGACCTCAATTTTAACTAACTCCACATATATAGAAAGATGTAAGGAGTTGAATTTTGAGGTGTGTCAACTGAGTTGCTTCGATTCGACCTCAAAGCAACTCAATCTTCTTGCCTACATTGGTAGGACTTCAGACAACCAAATATCCATGAGAATTAATGAGAATTTAGTGAGAATCGAAGAGAAGATTTTTTTTGAAAAATACCTTCAATGCTGTGTAGAACTGGATCTTGCTTGCTTCAAACTTTGCTTGATCACCTTCAGGAATCTTGTAGAAGTGGCTTGGCAATGGAACAAAGCTTTGGATCCTGGAGTTTTTGAATCTCCAAGCTCTGCATACGTCATAAGAATTGGGTCAAAGAGACCTTCCTCCTCTCAAAAGTTTATTGTTGATGATTGTTGGTATTGTTGTTGTTGTAGGTGTTTACTCGTTGTTGTGGTTGTTATTCTTGTTGAAGTTGTTGTTGTTGAATTGGTGTTGATTGATTTGCTGAAAATACTGGGATTACTGATGATACTTGATGATGGTGTTGACGGGGTGGTTGACTTCTTCTAGTCTGAGGCCTCCTCTGCCTCCCACTAAAGATTGCGTTGGCTTCATTATCCTTCTTCTTACTAAAATTTCCGCCGTATCTCTTGCTAGATGATACCTCCTCCTTCGACAACCGTCCTTCTCGGACACCTTCTTCAAGCCTCATCCCCATATTTACCATTTCGGTAAAGTCACTGGGCGAACTGGCGATCATCTTCTCATAATAAAATGAGCTAAGGGTCTTTAAAAATATCTTGGTCATCTCCTTTTCCTCTAAAGGGGGGATTGATATGAGCAACGAGTTCTCTCCATCTCTACGCGTACTCCTTAAACATTTCCTTGTCCTTTTGAGATAGTGATCTCAACTGATCTCGGTCGGGAGCCACATCAATATTGTACTTGTACTTCTTAACAAATGCTTCTCCCAAATCGTTGAAAGTGCAGATGTTTGCACTATCCAACCCTATATACCATCTTAACGCAACCCCGATCAGACTGTCTTGAAAGTAGTGGATTAACAGTTGATCGTTGTCTGTTTGGGTAGACATCTTGTGGGCATACATCACCAAGTGACTAAGCGGACATGTGTTCCCTTTGTATTTTTCAAAGTCAGGCACTTTGAACTTCACAGGAATCTTCACATTCGGCACCAGACATAATTCAATAACACTCTTCCCAAAAAGGTCCTTACCTCTCAAAGTCTTCAACTCCTTACATATCTTAAGAAATTGATCTTTCATCTCATCCATTTTCTCATAAACGTCCGGACCCTCAGATGGCTCGGAATGATAAATGGTGTCTTCTACGCGAGGTAAGGTTTGCACTACAGGCGGTGGTACAGACATGACCGGGCTAGATGCTGGCATAGAAGCGAAAGTAGGTGCAAAGCCTTCAGGCATGAAGTTCGGTGGCATTCCCCACAGGAATCTGGCAGGCATAACAGGTGCGAAATGAGTTGTAGCAGCAGACATGGTAGAGGTAGCCACCTCTGAAATTATAGTCCTCTAAGGAGGAGGAGTTGTGGGTGTTGGAGAAGACTGGCTATGTGCAGCTAGAACGGACTCCATCATGGCAGTCAGGCGGACGATCTCGTCCTTTAGCTCTTTATTCTCTTGCTCAAGATGTTCCATAATTCTGGAGTGATTGGCGCGAGTATTGTACCGATGAGTCAGCTTGGCTGAAGCACAGAAGAAACACCAATGAGACATCCGGCGAAAGAGAAACCTGCTTATGCAAATGATGCATGAAATGCAATGCTGGTTTATTCATTTTTAGTTTTTTCAAGGAACTTACTATATCATTTGCAAATATATCTATATATATATATATATATATATATAATATATATATATATATATATATATATATATATATATATATATATAACAACAATTGCAATAATTTGATATGACCAAAAATCTCTTTTCATTTATATCAATTGGAAGGATTACACTGAGTACAATTTCAGAAACCAAATGAAAAATACAAGAGAAAAGGAGACTAGTCATCCTAAGGACCCCTAACAACAACATCAGAAGATCTGGTTGCAGGTGCGTACTTCCTTTGAATGCGTCGAATCTCGGTCTCAAAAGAAGCCTTCATCTGAGTCTTCTCGAGGACAAGCTTATCAACAATCTTCTTCCAAGCAACGGAAGGCTAAGGCATGCTAGAAGATGAAACCTCCTGCTCTCTCTGTCTCTTTGTACTCGATCTTCAAGTAACTCAATATGTGCATCTTTGTCCTTAGACTCCAACTGCAACTCCTCATGCTTTTTGCCCAAAGCATGGAAACGCTCTTCCCACATATCCTTATCTTGCTTCATCTTAGCGAGTGTGTCTTCCAACTCCTCTACATCTTGGTTAGGGAGAGTTAATGGCTCAACCACAACCATAGACATAGGTCTCTCATAAGGATAAGGCATCTTCAACTCCAAATCTCTCTTCTTCACCCAAAGAGTGTAAGCTTCCAAAGCTACACAATTGCGCATACCAAGCTCGGACCTTCCTTTCCTATGCACATTATGCCAAGCATGCATAATCTTCTGCTTCAAATGTTGGGGATCTTTACCCTCTTGATAGAAAAGACCTTCTAACAAAGTGTTATTAGGTTTGTCTCTCAAGGGGAACCCAAGTTGCTGACGAGCCAAAGCAGGGTTGTAGTTGATTCCTCCTTGTGTACCAATGAGAGGCACATTAGAGAATTCACCACACCAATCAATAATCTCCAAACTGCTTAAAGAGGGATCATACCAAACTATATCATTATTAGTGAGAGACATAAGTCTTTGAGACCACCGTAGACATTGTTTATTCTCCACAAAAGTAGGCGTCTGAGGCAAGTACGAAACAAACCACTTGTATAGAAGAGGGATGCAACAGACAATAGTTCCTCCACCTTTAGAATTCCTTAAATGCAAAGAAAAGTACATATCGCCTAACAAAGTAGGCACAAGATTCCCAATCAAGAAAATTCTAATGGCGTTAACATCAACAAAACCGTCAATGTTAGGGAACAAAGTTAATCCATAAATGTGCAACACAAAGATAGCTTTAAAAGCGTCCACACTACCGGCTTGAGCAAAAGCAGTAGCATCCTTGATGACGAAATCAGATGGCAACCCAAACAGTCCTTCTTTCTTCACCCAATGAGCTTCTATCTCATACTTCTTCAAGTGAAGAGCTTCAGAAATAAGATGAGATCTGGGAATCTCTTCCAACCCACTAAATGGCACTCTACTAGAAATAGGTATCCCCAAGAGATGGGCATACTCCTCCAACGTATGCACAAACTGATAATCATGGAAAGTGAAGCAACGATAAAGAGGATAATAAAACTGCACCAATACACTCAAGAGTCCTTCAACCACATCAGCAGACAAGATAGACAGAAGCTTCCCATGACGTTGTTTGAAGTCCCAGGAATCTATTACAAAAGATGCTAGCTTCCTTAACTCTTTTAAGTCGGGACATCTGAAACTGTACTTCTTAGTGTTCCTTCGTACATAATGCATGGTCTGAAAATATTTGCAAATAATACCTCAGTTCCTTGAAATTTTCCTATGATGAATGTTATGATGCGCATGAATGCATGAACGCAATAATCTCAAATAAGGGATCACACACAAGGCAAACAAATAAAGGTCAAGGGATGAATCAAGTCATTGTCAAGATCAATCATCCATTTTGGTGGATTATGGTTTTCACCTTATCAACACCCAAGTTCCATTGATATTGACAAGACTTGATTGGATCAACCAAGAATCAAGGGTTTGTTGTAAATCACGAGCATGGAGTCTGGGTAAGAACCATCCCAAAGGAGTGAGCTAAGGATAAAACCTGTAGATCATGTTCTAAAAAGTTCCCAGAGTCTTAATTCTATCTATCAGATATTACAGGTTAAGATGACTGACTCATCGACCCATAATATTCTCAAGAGAAACTCGTCTGAGTGTAGTATCGTGTAACAACTGTTATCAAGTCTACACTTGAACAGTCTCCGCACTACGTCCTAAATAGGCCAAGAGAGGGTAAATATTCTACGGTCCTCAGCTTCTCGGGCCCAAATTAGAGATAGTAATGCCTAACCACAAATACTTGTGTGACATTTCCAAATCCAAAAGAGTCTTCACTGAGCAGATGGATCTCAAGCGAACTTGTTAAGGACTACTCCAAACAAGTTGAACATGAATATACCATCCTCCTATCTTAATTGCACTCAAGTTCGGGTTAGAACTTATCTCACCACTCATAGATCACCAAGCACAACAAGCAGATTATATCACACAAATAAATATACATACATCACATATATACAATTATATACACACAAAAAAGTAGGCTAAACCCACTGGAGACTACTCCCCAGCAGAGTTGCCACTTAATTTCTGTAGTGTTAAATTCATGATCATCAAGCTATGGATAAGCAAGACATTAAATAACAAGAGTCGCGGCCGCGTTTTTTATTGTTTCCAAGGGAAAAGGGAAAAGTATGAACAAAACCCAAATATAAGAAGTTTTCAAATCAAAACTAATAAAATGCCATAGATTACAGGTAAGGGGGTTGGTTACACAGAGGGAAGGTGTTAGCACCCAAAGTGTCCTAGGTACTCCTAGGGAGCCCTTTCTTGTATGCATATGTATTTTGTACAAAGTGATGTTTACAAACTAATACAATGGGGGTATGAGAAAATAATTTATTAATTATATTTTTGTGTTTGACAAGACCTTCGGACTTGTGCCTACGTACCAACATACAAATGAGGGATCAAAACCTCGTAGTTTGTGATACAAATTTCAAAGTGGATGCATTGCTTTTAATCAAAAATTAAGTTTTAAAGGCACAAGGGCCTAGAAAATGGTTTGAATGAGTTAGTTCTTTTTGGCTTTTGAAAATTTTAAGTCAAGTATAGTTAAGTTTATTTACAAGTTTGATTTAAGAAAAGAAGTTTGAAAATGCAATGACATAAGGCCAAAGTTTCTAATTTGCAAAGGGTCTAAGTTAAAAACTAAAAAAAGCACAAGCAAAGAAGTTTTTTAAATGAGGGAGAGATTTTGAAATTAAAGAGATGGGGAGGAGATGAAGAGACTAATCCTAAGCATAAATTTAAAAGTTAAGAGTTGAAAATATCTGACCAATGGGTTGCAATCCAATACACAAGAATGTCATATAGAAACCCCAAATTCCCTTGGGCATTAGAATCAAGCAACAAACAATGCACACAATATTAACTTGAAGAGCAAGGCTTCAAATAAAGATAGCCATATTCAAGCTTTAGCCACTCCATGATATTCTTCAAATTTGCCCATGTAACAGATGACTTCCATAAGTCTCAGGTTCAAAATAACAGCTTCACAATTATCATGTTGCAGATGAACTCAAAGGGATCTTCAATGATGTATCAGATGAAGTTTCAAATTACAAGCACTTGGTTACATGAAAGTTGGCATTGGCCAAGTCCTTTGCATAGGGAGTGTTGCCTAAATTCTAAGTCCAATTGTCTCAGATCAAACCAACAGTCCACACAAGAAGTTTTTTAGGGTTTTTGTTCTTATTATGTACATTAATGGTCAAAGATCACACAAACAAACACAATATACACAAGCAAAATATATCACAAAATATGGTTCAAGTGGACAAAGTGAAAATGACATCAACATAAACAATTAGAATGGTATGAATAATGGCAAATGAATAAAGCTTAAAAATAAAGTGCATTAAAAGTAAGGGACTTGAAATTAAATGTTAGTTGTTAATGAGTTAAAAGTTAGTATTGCTTTTGCTTTTTGTTTAAGTCATTCTTTGGAGAACACTCAATCCACTTATCACAGACATGAATCTTTGAACCAAGACATCTTCCAGAGGGAGGGGGAATGGATTCAACACAAATTGGTCAAAGGAGGGCTTTTACCAAATTAAGATCATTCATTCATTTTGGGAGATGGAATGTACATTCCATCAATCCCCTAAATCCAATGATCTTAACCTAACAATTTCAAATCAATCTTGACCAAGGCCCAACAACACAAGTCAAACTTATACAAACAATCCAAATGGCTCAACACAATTATTTGGTATTTATTCAAATTAAAAAATACTAAAAATAATGCATTAAAGTAAATATGGTTTGTCAAATTCCAAAAATCTCATCAAAACACCAAAGAAATGACCATGAGATTTATCATAGGCCAAACAAGGTCAAAGGACCTTGGAGAAAAAATTTCAGAATTTTTGGAAACTTAAAAGTATTTTTAAACAATTAAAAATATTCACAAAATCAATTAAATCATGAAAAATATTAATAATGATCCAAAAAATAATTTTAATTTAAATTATGAAAGAGGATTTTATTTAAAAAAAATTGGTGAAACTCTCATATTTTTTAGATCAATATTAAAATTAATATGAATTAATGGAAATCAAAGGAATAAAATGAAAATCAGAAAATACAAAAAAAACGTGGACCACTTGGTCTCCCTCATTAATTGAGGTGGCAGATCAAGTGGTCATCAGCGTGCTTTCCACCATGGACTTAAGTCAATGCGCCACAGGTATGGTAATCAAAACCAACGCATGAGATTAAAACATTTTGAATTGATCGTATGACTCAAAACCTGTCCAGCACACCACCGACGCTGAAACTCCGGTCACCTTCTCAGGCGAGGCTCACCGAACTGGTTCAGTCATCACCATCACATAAATGAAAAAGGAGGATATGATCTGAAAGAAAAAATAGCGTAGAGCATGAATCTGACCTCAATTTTAACTAACTCCACATATATAGAAAGATGTAAGGAGTTGAATTTTGAGGTGTGTCAACTGAGTTGCTTCGATTCGACCTCAAAGCAACTCAATCTTCTTGCCTACATTGGTAGGACTTCAGACAACCAAATATCCAAGAGAATTAATGAGAATTTAGTGAGAATCGAAGAGAAGATTTTTTTTGAAAAATACCTTTAATGCTGTGTAGAACTGGATCTTGCTTGCTTCAAACTTTGTTTGATCACCTTCAGGAATCTTGTAGAAGTGGCCTGGCAATGGAACAAAGCTTTGGATCCTGGAGTTTTTGAATCTCCAAGCAGTGAGATTCAAACTCAATTTTCAGATTGAAAATTCTCAGGTTTTCCTTTGAATTGTGAGGGTTTGAAAAGAGGGGCCAAAGCTGGCGCGCAAGGGATCCTTCAAATGAGCTCAGAGGCCTTGTATTTATAGCAATTGGGAATGATATTTACACACTTAAAAATGTTTCCAATTTTGGCAATTGCATGATGCAATCTTGCATGGGCGTGTACAAGCCCATGAAGCAATCCATTTAGGTCCAAATGTATCTGAAATGAGATTGAAATGAAGCTTGAATAGCAAGACAATGTGAAATGGTGTTTTGGACATTTGATTTTTCCACTTGATGCAGACATGTTAAGACCATGTGCATCCCTAGCAAACCTCATCCAAAATGCATGAAATAGGACTCTTTGGAAATCTTAGATCAAGGGGAACAACTTTGATGTTGAACACGATTCCTTTTGGAACTTGGATCAAGGTTAATTTTGAGGTGGAAGTTTGGAAATTTCAACATGTTGAAAATTTTTCTAAGTGTCAAGTCATATACCTCAATTTTCCACCTTACTTAACTTGTCTTCATCAAAGTTGTAGCTATTTCAAATACCTTCAAAATGGTCACCAATTTCATGTCATTTGGATTAAGAATGATAGAGTTATGCATTTTGAAGTTGAGGAAAATCACTTGTTCAATGGTTTTGGTCCAAAATGACCTATAATGTTTCCTCATATCACATGCTCATAAAAGTTTAATTAGCTCTTACTCCAAACATAAACATTCAAGTAGACATCTTGAATTTTATTGTGCAACTTGGAAATCTTTCATCTCATAATAAATTGAGCAAGTTATGGCCTTGGGAAGTTGACTTTTAAATTAGGGTTTAGACAAAATGACCTATAATGTTTCCACATAGAAAATGATTTTCCAAGAAAAACTAGCTCTAGGTCTCAACATGAAAGTTATTTGGAATGTCATTTGGAGTAACGTTGCTCTTGGAATCATTTGCATATGGTGAAAAGTATAGGAGATAGGGTCTAGTGAGGTAGCTTGTTTAAGAAGTTACTCAAGATACCTAGATCAACTAGGGTTTCCAAGGCAACTACCTCCAAACTCTTTAAGAAAACTTGATCAAAGTAACATACGAAGATCATTGGGACTCATATATGGTATTTTGAGACATTGTGGATTCATACTTGGCTGTGCTTTTAGCCATGAGGGTCTTAAACCCTAGATATGAGCTTTCTAGATCAATGGGGATCATGCCCTATCTACAAAAGAGTTAGGAAAATTAAAATACATATTTTTGGTATTTTGGTTAGTAAAAATGATAATATACAAGTATGATACAATCACATGGTGCTTGGTGATCTCTCCCAAAACAAACCCAATGAAAGAGGGGTGAGGAGGATATCAAGGTATGATCCCAATAATGCATATGATGAAGTTGAATGAGGGATCTTATGGTCAAAATTGGGTCTTACAAGAGGTATGATTGGTTATGTCTTATACTTAACTGCTTCTAGACCTGAAATTTTATTTAGTGTATGTCTGTGTGCTTGCTCCCAATCAGATCCTAGAGAATCCCATTTAAAAGTTGTTAAGAAGATTTAGGTATCTGAAAGGTACTATTAACCTTGGCTTGTGTTATAGAATACCCAAAGAGTACAAGCTAGTGGGTTATTATGATGTTGATTACGCTAGAGATAAACTTGAAAGAAAAAGCACTTCTAGAAGCTGTCAATTTCTGAGAGACAACTTGATCTCATGGTCCAGTAAGATACAATCAACCATATCACTATCAACTATTGAAGCTAAATACATTGCAGCTTCTGGATACAATACTCAGATGCTCTGGATGAAAAGTCAGTTAGCAGACTTTCAGATAAATGAGAATAACATTTTTATTCTCTATGATAATACTTCTTTTATTTGTTTATCTAAGAATCCCATTTTATATTCTAGAGCTAAACATATTGATATTAAACATCACTTTATATGTGACTATGTTTAGAAGGGAATTTTAAACTTAAAATTTGTTGATACATACCATCAATGGGCTGCTATCTTTGCAAAAACTCTAGCTAAAGATAGATTTATTTTTATTCTGAAAATTGTAAACATGGATTTATGTCTAGAATGAAAAATATGATTATCTCAAAATGTTTAATTTCTCAGAATGGTTTAATGAGACTTTGAGATATTTTGACTCTGAATATTTGAGTCTTCTGAAGTGAGAAGGTTTCATAAGTTCAGAAGTATCCATTCAAAACTTGTTTGGTTAAACTGTCTATCTTCTAGATACTGAACAATTTTTGCATTAAATAGATGTCAATCAGTCTTGGTTAATGGAACAGTTTTAAACACAATTGTCTTAGAAAATTGAAATGCTTCTGAACGACTAAGTGACACTTTTGTTGAATAAATCTCTCATGATTAGATAAAATCTCCACGCTTTACCCATTATCCTATTTTGTGCATTATTCAATATTTTATTCATGATTGCGAAAACCTTATATAAACCCACTTCTCACACTTTTTCTACATTCACTTCCCACACTTTCTCTCTTTCAAACTAAAAGTCATCTGCAACCTAAAAACTCTTGTTCGTGTGTTCTTCACTATGGCTTCTCAACCACAACTTGATTCAACTGCTCAAGAAGATGTTTGTGGTTTGTCTTTGTCATCGCAACAACAACAACAAACTCCTCATCTGCTTCAAGCTAGCTCTTTGTAATCTATTTTTTCATCTGCTCAAGAAGTGACATATGAAGAACCTTATGAAACCCCTGAACTCACCAACAACTCTTGTGAACGACTTGGATGTTCTTTCTAAACTTATGATTGATTTTGAGAATCTGAAAGGAAATGGATTCGAAATTTTGAGTGATGTAAAAGTTCAAGGCTGGGAGAAGTACTTTGATTGTCTCCTTGGTCCAGTTTTCTTTCACCTAGTTAGAGAGTTTTGGACTCATGCCAAGACTTTAGTTTTCCAAGTTACTTCTTTTGTTCTGGGAAAGAAGATAGTCATCACTAAAAAACTAATTGTCATTTCTGATGGTTCTGGAAGAGATGTCATCAAATGGTGGAGAAAAGGTTTGATCTTATTGCTATTTCAAAAGTGATTTTCACTTTTGGAGTTCACTCCAACAAGATCAAGGATCTTTTACCTTATCTGAGGATTTGGGCCTGAATTCTTATAGGGTGTGTTCATCACAGAAATCCAATGAATTCTACAGACTTCATGAATGGCGACCAACGATATATTCTCTATTATATTGCTAATGGGAAAAAGGTGAACCTCCTTTTACTTCTCTTTCACTACCTAAGAGAAATGGTGAAGGAAACTAGAGATGGTAACAAGAAGAAGAGGAATTGAGTTCGCCTTGGAAGGAGGATATCAGATATTCTGATGGAAAGTAAGTTGATAGACTCTCTAATAGAAGCTCAGATCACGAAAGGGTTGGAACCTCAGGTTGGAAAGATGTTCAATGCCAGAAGTCTGATGAACATGGGCATTATATATGAATTGACAAACAACCCTGTTGAAGTTCCCAAGGATGCTATCTCCAATAAAAGGATACCTTTAGAAGACTTTCCAATCTTCACAAAGCAAGATCCTCTGAAAGTTCTAATAAATTACCTTCCTAGCTATCAAGCATGTGCCCAAGAAAAATCTTCTGAAACTCGTTCTAAGAGGAAGAGGAATAGTTCTAAGAAGCATTCTGATGGAATGTATAAGAAGGTTAAGACTTTTAATTCTGCTAAGAGGACTCTGGACACTTATGATGAAGAACCCAGAGTTGTGGTTGCTACTCCTTCTGCTGGAACTATCTCAAGTAAGCATGTTCCTTCTAAAACTTAATTTAAATCTGTTGATAATAGTCAATCCTTTCCATCTACCACTATTCTTTCACCTACCCCCAATCGAAATACTTTTGGTTTTATAACCAATCCTTGTTAGACAACTTCCATAACTACTCATGCTGAAACTGTTCATTTTGAACAAGTTCTTTCTGAATAAGTTCTCTCTAAAATAGTTCCTGCTGAACGACTTGTTTCTTCTCCCCAAACCATTGATCCAAATAATGTTATTCCACTTCTGACACCATCACTTTCTAAACCCCTTACATCCATTATCATACCTACACCTCAACTAAAACTTCCACTCTCCCTTCTATCCCAAATTAGTCAACCAAAAAACCCTCCTTTACCAATTCAATCTGAAAACCAACAACTAGAAAACACCACGCACTATGAACCCCATGACTTTGACGAATCAGATTATAATGATTTTGATTTTGAGTCAGATGTTGTGACCATTGTCGTCCCTTACAAAACACCTCATATATTCTAACCAAACCCCCCTTCAAACCAACATTCGTCCCACACCTTTGGATGAATTATTCATGCAGTTTGAAAGTGATGTTGTTTCCAGAATGAACCTTCTCACTAAAGTTTTCACCTCTAATGCAAACCTCTATGAAGTTCGTACTCCGTGTAACAACTTCAGAAGATGGATTGATTTCAGTTCTAGGGAGTTGGAATTCCTTTGCTTAAAGTATACTCAAAGGAACTTTCATGCAAGATTATCTGGTATTGTTGAATCTTTGCCTCAGAAGGTTCCTCCAACATATTTTCTCCCTGCACCTAAAGTATAAGTTCCTTTTCCCGCTCAAAAAACTGCAATAGTAACATCTTCTGGAACACATCAATCTGTGGAAGTTGAATTCTATGGTTTTGAACCCATTCCTCTAGTTTTAAAGACTCTGCAAGAGTTTAAGCAAGAGAATGAAGTTGTAAGGAGTCGGCTAGACAAACAAGATGAGATGTTCATGGAACAGGGAAAAACAAACAACAAGATGGAAGGGATGTTTCATGCTATCTTATCCATACTGCCACCCCTTTCTTAAACCTTAGTTTTTAAAACTTGTTGCTTTTCTAGTTTTTAAGTTTTTATCATTTCTGACTCTGTACCTTATGCATTTTTCAATGAAATTAAATTCTATTTGGTTTTTACTTTTTCTATTTTCTTTCTTTTTGATTGATGACAAAGGGGGATAAGAGTGATACGATTTTGATATACCTATTTCCATTCTGATACCCAAATACTTGTCTTTAATATTCTTATTTCTGACTCTAGGAAATTTGAATAAGTCCATCATGTTTCAAGTTAACCAAGCTTTTCAGGGGTTAAGAATTTTTCAGAAGGAATTAAGTAAGATGATTTGAGTTGACCAGGCATATACAAATTATGACAAATCAAGCTCTGATACAAGGCTAATAACCAGACTTTCTAATACTCAAAGCCAAGCCAATTCAGAATACTTTTGAAACCAGGATTTTGTATTCTGGGAAGTTATTTCTTTCATGTTGATTGGGATATTTTATATGTTAAGATTATTTTAAGTCTTAAATACATGGGAAGCTTACATACCTCAGTTTGATGTTTTTATGTGATTAAACCAAGTAAAAATTATTCATCAAAATTTATGGTTTTGTTATCATCAAAAAGAGGGACATTGTAAGAACAAGATTTGGTTATGCATTTAGCCTTATGTTTTGATGATAACAGTTCATACAATATTAGAGAACAATTTTATACCCAAGTCAATTTGTTTAGTATGTAGATACATGACTCAAGTTCTGAACCTAAATGAATGACTTATGATGTCACCAGATTCTAAACCTAGTGGACTCTGACTCTAAGATACGTGGTTTACAATATTCTCAAGCTCGGGATTATGTACTTCAGCGCTTATGACTCGATGCTCATTCAAAGCATTGTAACTTTGATGCTTCTGATGATGCTATGCTCTAAATGCCTACTCTCTCAACACTCTGAACTATGTCACCAAACTGTGAAGACCAAGTTATGATGAACTGGATTAAGACTCTGAAGACCTAGGTTCTGAAGTTTCTCTCAACCAGATTCTCAATCTTCTCTTATGCATGCTTTATCACCTATTTATTAGAAGCCTCTGAATATTGAAGATAAGATCAAAAGGTTTTCCGTAAGAAAAATAATACACAGTACAAGATAAAATATTCCTTCCAATATACTGATTTTGTGGACTAAGGAATGTACTATTGTACCATTTTACCTCTCATTTTCACAAGCTGTTATGCAAGGATACAACTGCATTTTGGTATTCCAATTCTACCTTTCAACTAGGCGTGTGCACGAGTTAGGTTGGACCGGGTTTAGCCTAACCCGTTACCCAACCCGTTCAAACTTCAATGGGTTGGGTCCGTCGTCCAACCCACAATTTCATTGTCAAAATCGACCAAAATCGACCAGTTCATTAATGGGTTGGGTAAGGTTGGGTTCGCGGGTTGTGTTTCAAATAAAAAATATATGTTTTATGATTTTTTTAATCGGTTTTTAAAAAGTGTAACACAACTCAGTACAATCATACTCATTTATAACACTTAAATTCAATGAAATACATCACATAATATCTAATAAAATTCATCAACACGACATAACACTTTATAATAGTATAAAATTTAACAAGACACTTTATTTCCATAAAATACATAAGTTGGAAATGATACAAAAGAAAATAAGAAACAAAATTTAATCTTAGAATTATCTAAACTCATTGGTCTAGTAGTATTACTGGTGGATAATAATATTTTTTAGAAAAATTATGGTTACTAGTGAGATATTAATTTTATATTTTTATTTAAAATAATAATAAAAATAATAAGAAATTACTAAAGTCACAACAATGGGTTGGGTCAATGGGTCTGTGAGTTGCAAAACTCAAATCCAATACCCGATTGGTTTGGGTCAGCGGGTTCGTGGGTCGACCCGCACCCATGAACACCCCTACCTCCAACAAATCTTTTCATTGCCTATCTAAAGAAGACTTGGAAGAATGGACCGAGTTTCTAATTCACACTATGCTATACAATTCATCATCTACGTGAACAATGCATTTCTGAAATATTTTAAGAGAAAAAAAAAACATACATAGAGCTTTTGTTTGTTTTTGTGTGATATATTCATTATGCTGAAATTTGGGTAATTTGTTTTCTTAGAAGCAAACTTGTAAACACATTTTGTGTATCTCATTGATTGATTTGTATTCCTTGAGAGACTAGGGTTTAGTCAGGATTCTCAAGAAGACATTGACGTGTTGTTTGCGTGTGTCTGTAATTAGTTTGGTTATAGTGGATTCAGTCCTTCTTGATAAGGCAAAATCACCTTGGCGGTTGGACTAAAGGTAACTTAGTTAATAGTGAACCAAGATAAAAATAATTGTTTCATTTTTTGTTCTTTGTTTAATATTTGTTGTGTTGGGTTGAAAACACTTTCATTTTTAGAAATCAAATTCAAACCCCTATTTCTTGTGTTACTTGTCACCTTCATCTTCATCTAGGAGTGCATGCATGCTTTTAAGCAACTCAAGAAAACATTAATCTTTGCACCTATAGTGAAGGCTTTTAACTGGACGAAACCCTTTGAACTAATGTGTGATGCTAATGATTTTTCCATTGGAGATGTGTTGTGTTAAAGACACAACAAAGTGTTCCAACCATCTACTATGCTAGTAGGAATTTGATTGAAGCGCAAATCAAATATACCACCAATGAGAAGGAATTCTTGGCATTTGTGTTTGCTTTTGATAAGTTCATATCCTACCTGGTAGGAGCAAAGGTGGTTGTTTATACAGATCATGTTGTAATTAAGTATTTCATTTCCAAGAAGGATGTTAAGCTTAGGTTAATAAGATGGGTGTTGTTACTTTAAGAATTTGATTTGGAAATAAGAGACAAGAAATGAGTGGAGAACTTAGTTGTTGATCATCTTTCAAGGTTGCCATAAGTGGTTCAGAGAAATAACAATAACTTAATTCAAGAAAGTTTTCCTGATGAGCAATTGTTGTTGATCACTTCTGGCATGACACCATGGTATGCTGACACTATGAATTATCTAGTCAGCACATACATCCCACCTGATTTCAACTCTCAACAAAGGAAGAGGTTATTCCATATGACCAAAAGTTACTTTTGGGATTAACCCTTTCTATACAAGAAATGTGCTAATCAGTTGCTTAGAAGGTATGTTGATTAACCAGAGGCACGACAGATCTTGTCTGCCTAACATGATGCTCCCTATGGAGGAAATTTTGGAGGGATCAGAACTGCTGCAAAGATTCTTTAATCAGGTTATTTATGGCTCTCTCTTTTTAAATATGTTTGTGGTCTAGTTAAGAGTTGTGACATATGCCAAAGAATGGTGAATATCTCCATGAGGCAAGAAATGCCCCTCACTAACATCCTTGAAATAGAATTATTTGATGTGTGAGGCATAGACTTCATGGGGACATCCTGGAAATAGAATTATTTGATTATGTCTCTAAATGGATAGAGGCAGTGGCGACTCCCACTAATGATGCCAAGGTCGTGACCAAATTCTTGGTGAAAAACATTTTTTCTAGACATGGCACACCTATGGCGATCGTTAGTGATGATGTCACTCATTTTTGCAATAACTTGTTTGAAAATATGATGGCAAAATGTGGAGTCAAACATAAAGTTGCTACATCATATCATCCACAAAGTAGAGGGAAAGCTGAGGTGTCAAATAGAGAGATAAAAAGGATACTAGAGAAAGTGGTAAACCCATCAAGGAAGGATTGGCAAAGCACTTGAATGATGCCTTGTGGACTTACATGACTGCCTACAAAACTTCTCTAGGCATGTCTCCTTATCTACTTTTCTATGGAAATGCATGACACTTGCTAATTGAGTTGGAACATAAAGCATTTTGGGACATAAAAATTTTGAATTTCAATTTGACTGCTATTGGACAAGCTAGAATGCTTCAACTCAATGAGCTTGAGAAACACAGGTTGTTCTCTTATGAAAATGCATAATTGTACAAAGAGAAAACAAAAATGTGGAATGACAGGAAGTTTCAGAGAAGAGAGTTAGTTGAAGGTCAAAAGGTTCTTTTGTTTAATTCTAGACTTAAGCCTTTTATAGGAAAACTTAATTTTAGATGGTATGGTCCCTTTAAATTAGTAAATATTTATCCTCATGGCACAATTTACTTATTGAATGAAAGAACGAGTGAATAATTTAAGGTGAATGGCCAAAGAGTCAAGTCCTATTTTGGTGAAACCCTTCACAATACAAGGGTTACCTTAGATTTGAATTATTCATATTGATTATGTTGAATTTAGGATACAAGACTATAAAACAGCGCTATTGGGAGGCATCCCAGATTAAATTTTATTTCTTTTTATTTTATTTTATTTCAGATGATTTTGATAAGTTGAAGAAGTTTGGTATAGTCGTTGTCAAGTGATGTCACACCTATAATTTGGGAATCCTACATGTAGAAGGAAGCATTGGGTGTCTCACCAAATAATGGAGAGAGAGAAAGTTGGCACCATACAAAAACATAAAATGTGCAATTAGTGAAAAAGGGAATACAAGAGAGAGAAATTGCCATGTGCAGATACAATGTTTGGAACCTTGCGCATGACGTCAGTGTGTGTATAAGTCATTTAATGACTTGTCTGCCACTCTTCATGATTATGACCACTGTTACAATCAACCACCACCCACTACAGAAACCCTAAACAATTGTCTCTCCCTCTCTCTTGGCAGTTTTTTTAATTTTACCCTTTCATTTCCTCTCTCCCTCTCTCTCTCTCTGTCTCTCTCTCTCTCTCTCTCTCTCTCTCTCTCTCTCTCTCTCTCTCCTTTTAAAGCATGCAAACTCAACAACTCCCCCATCACTCCCTACAATTTCAAAATAAATTAACCTCTCTCTCTCTCTCTCTCTTCCATAACCACCCCAACGAGATTTTCCCCTCAACTTGTTCTTTCGTCTTTTTCCTAGAAAAAATAAACTTTCTTTATAACCCTAACCCTAATTTCAGAATGGAACCATCATATGCCGGAGGAAGTACCAGTTTCCCCAGATCACATATCACATTTTGGGGGAACTAGAAGAAGAAAATGAGAAAAAGAACAAGGTTGGGGATGGAAAGAAAAGTCAAAAGAAGAAGGATAAGAAGAAATAGAAGACTGTGCAATTTGGGTAACATGCAACATCATCTTTTGGTGTGCCCAAAGATGACAGCGCTGAAAAACCCAAAAAAAAGGTAAGAAAGGACAAGAAGCCTAAAAAGGTGACAACTACTGAAGTTCTTGTGAAGGACAATTTTGAGAAAATTGTAGACATTAATCAACCAACTAAAGAGGATATTTATGATGAAAACGAGAGGACCCTGAATGAGTTGATAAGGAAAGCTTCCAAAGACAAGAATGAAAATGTTGAAGAAGACCAACTAGATGCTGATAAAAGTAAGGATGTAAACAAGGAGGTAGACATTGAACAAAAAGACAAGCATCAAGATGAATTGGTTAATGAGGCTGAGGATTCTGTAAAGGACTCACACAAATTTGAGTCTGATGTGGAATTTAAGACAAATGCAAGCACTGAAATGACACTAGTGGTCACTGTTGTGGCGTGAAAAATAATTGAGCATAAGGAATGCTTAAAGTATAAACAAAACAAAGTCGCCACCGAACTTTATTTATTCCCAAAGAGGGAAAGGGAAAATATCGATAAAACTCATGAAAATTAAAAAGAAATGGTCGTCACAACCAAATCGGGTTCGGGAGTTAGTTATCCAAGGGGAAGGTATTAACACCCCTCACATCCATTGTACTCAATAAGATCCATTTAGTTAGTTTTGTACAAGAGTGTTAGCATGAAATTATTGGCGATCTTCTACCTATCGAGTGAGAAAAGAGAAAAGAAGAACATTTTTTATTAAAGGGGTGTTTCGCAAGATTTCTCAATTCTACTCCTATGTATCTTCAGGTGCTATAGAGAACTCAAAGACTACGTAGTTATACTTAGAAAAAACTATTGGGTTGATTGCTTTTAAAGAGTGATCCTTTAGAAATATCGAGTGATTAAACCTTTACTTGTTGCTCGCTCTTGGAGGCGGAAGTCTTTGTTTGTTTCACGTCGGATATGGATAAACCATACTCGTTTCTGGATTTTTTTCCCGATGTCGCACAAGGGAGGAAAAAAAGTTTGATTGCTTAAGCTGCTTTTATAATGTAGATTTGATCTTTACGGAACATGAGTAAACATTTGAGCAGAGGTATGCACTAAGCATGCGTTTGTTCGGGGTATGCATGGATGTGGTCTCATTTTCCCCTTATTCCAAGTTTAGTTCAATGTGTTTTTAATTTGAAAGACTAAAAATCATTTTGAATCTGGTGTGCTTTGAATGCTCGACCATCAAGGGGTCTGAAGAGATATGCATCTATTGGTCATTTGTCTTTTAATTTTATTACAAAAAGGTTTTTCACCAAAAAATTAACGTTGGATCAAGCATTGCAAGTTGATTAAAAGGGTTTGAATTAATCGAGAGACATGCTCGACTTTGCATTCAATTTGGATTTAATATGGGAAAAAGACTCGATGTTGGATCAAGTGTTTATTTTTTTGTTCTTTTCTAAAAAAGGGTTGATTTTAATCTTTGGATTATCAATCAATTGACATAACAAAAATAAATGAAAGAGGTGAACTTATTACACATTACATGAATAGAGGCACAATTTGTCGAATGGGGATATAATACTACAATTAATAATGCAAAGCTTCATAAACAACTATAAAATAACAAAAATCTCGTTGTAAGAAGGCCCAAGAGAAAGCCAATGGACCAAAAATAAATTGGAGTTTTGAACTACTGAATTTAACGTTATGTTAAGCAATCGTAAAGCGATTCATGTAGGAATCACCCTATCTAAAGCTGGTCAATAAAACTTTATGCGCTTAAATAATTTCTGAAGTTAAATTGAATGTTTAACTTTGAAATTGTAATGCATATGTGAAAAACTAATGATTTAAGCGACATTTTTAATGGTAAAAACAAACGACGGTTAAACTAAATAATTTAGCGCTATGTTAAGAAATCGTAAACCGATTCATATAGGAATCACCATATATGAGGCCAGTCAACAAAACTTTATGCGTTTAAACAATTTCTGAAGTTAAATTGAATTTTTAGCTCCGAAGTTACAATGCATATGTGAAAAATCGATGGAACAAATAAATCAAATTTTATGTAACAATTTAAAATAAACAATTTAATCAATAAATAATAATAATAATAAACAAATAATAATATTCATAATAATAAATAATAATGAGAAATGGTAGAAATAAATAAATAATAATTATTATTATTATAATGACAATATTAATTAATAATAGTAAATAAAAACAAATTATGATTAATAATAAAATTTAACAATATTAATAAACAATAATGATAAATAATAATAATAATAATACAAAATACTAATCAACAAATACTAATGATAGTAATATCTAATAATAATAATAATAATAATTAATAATAATAATAATAATAATAATAAAAAATAGTAGTAATGATATATAATAATAATAATAATATACATAAACAAAGAAAAAAAAACAACAAAAATATTTAAAAAGAAAAAGGAAATGAAATGGGGTGGTTTGCTGATGCATAAAAGAAAGAGGTTTTGAGATTTTAAATTCAAAAACCTTCCACTCCCTGCCTGACACGTGGTAGGGAGAATTAGTCAAAAAAATTATTTTGGTCCACTTCATCCCCTTCATCGTGTAACCTCATGTAGCCTACGACAAACTTTTCCTTTTTTGTCAAAAAATAAATCCCTCTCCAAGTAGCAGTAGGCGATGAAAAAGAAAGAAAACAACAACATCAAAAAGATCTCTCTTGGTTCCCATCTCTCTCTCTCTCTCTTATATCTTCTTTCAGGAAAAAACAGATTGAAAATTTAAACTAACAACTTCAATTGTTTTTGTCAATCCTTCAACTCTTTTTCAACATTTCAAAAATAAAACAAACAAAAGCACAAAACATGAAAGTGAGATGAAAAGAGAAAAGGACTACTCAGCAAGGGCGGAGATACGGTGTTTCACGGTGGAAGTTAATAATGCGAGCGGTAGTGGTTCTAGGATGATGGTTAGACGAGTTATAGGGGCGTCGTTGGTTGAAGGAGCTCGCATGATGTTGGACGGCGACAATGTTCGCGGTGGATGATATGGCGTCCGACAGTTAGTCACGGTGTATTTTGGTGGTTGTTGAGTGTTTTTTTCTATCGTGAATAATATTGGTGAGGAGAAGATGCATTTGTTTTTGTGATATGGTGATGATGTTGTGATTGAATTAAGGAAGAGCAAGGTTTAAAAATGGATGTTTGTTGTTAGAAGTTGTTATGTTGTTTGATGATGATTAATGGTTTATGTTGGAGATGGAGTTTTGTTGATGATGAGGTGATGGAAGGATGAAAGGCATATGTTCTTCAAGGGTGGTGAAGAAGAAGCAAATGTAAGATTTGTGAAGGGTTATGTTGTTTTAGTTGGATGTTAAGGGGGAGTTAAGAGTGGTATGTGTAGAGATGGAGGGAGATTTGTGAAGGGTTTGTTTTGTACTATTCACATTTGTTGAAAAAATCTTTTTTCTTCATGAGAGAGGAGAGACGTTGATATCCTTTGTGTGTATCTGTAGCGGGGTATTCGTTACCATTAGAGATATTGACTAAATCCAAGGTAAATCATGCAAGTCGAGTCGCCACCGCACTTCTATTTATCCAAAGGAATGTTTAGAAAGCGAACAAAAACCTAAAAGTTTTATCGAATCAAAAACTAGTAAATATGTCAGAGATCTGGGTAAGGGGGTTGGTTATGCAATGGGAAGGTGTTAGGCACCCAAAGCATCCTAGGTACTCCTAGGGAGCCCTTTTCATATTTGTTGTATTTTTTTTTGTGAAAATTTATTTGTGCAAACATGATTGAAGGGATGAGAAAAGAATATACAAATTTATTTATATTTTGTGTTTGAATGGATGAACCCATTGCCTACATACCATCTTAAAAAAGATTAGGATCAAAACCTCGTAGTTCGGGGTAAAAAAATTCAAAAAAAAAGTTGGTGAATTGGTTGGTCCAAAAGCCTTAAGGTCTTTTGTTATCAAAGGGAGAAAACTCAACCAAACCACAAATCCACCATATGAGGATAGCTTCAACATGCTAGTGAGGGGTTAACCCTATAATAAGAATGGAAGACTCATTGTCCATCACTAAGGATAAAGGTGAGTTTTATATCTACCTCAAGGATAACTCAAACCTAATAGCTAATGGTTATAAAAAAAAGGTTTGATTAAGAAGATGGCCATTGAAACCACAAAAAGTATTTGAATGGGTTATATTTACCAATTAAAAGTATTTACAAAAATAGGGTTAAAGTGGATTAAAAGGTTCAATTCAAAATAAGTGTTATGAAAAATAAGTTTTAAAATCAAAAGCATAAGGCTTAGGTTTCTAATGTTGAAAACAAAAGTTATTGTTTGCACAAAAAGTTTTGACTTGGGTTAGAATGGGGAGAGAAAAAAAGAAGGGTTAAATTCCTAAACACACAAGAGATAAGGGAAAAGAAATTAAAACCACATTAGGAGTTCCCCTCTTGAGATCATATTGATGATCCAAGTAGCTCCCATCCTTTGGAATAAGCAGTCACAAACAAATATCTTAAGCCATTAAGCACAGGTAATCGGAATAAACCTTCATGGGGTATCCCACAAATAAAGTGGAAATCCAGGCCATCTCTGCAAGAGTCATGTGAGCCCTCACAAAAAAAACTCAACAAACAGGTTAGAGAAACAAGATAGGGTAATCAAGAGTTGCCCCCAAATTAAAATGTAACCACATGAATCATGCCATTAAAATTCCCAAAAAAGCTCACAAAAAGCAACCAAGGGTAGGAGGCCTAAACCTCTTGTCAAACACATACATTAAAAGGGTATCAAAAAATTTCAGGTTGAAAGTATAAAGTAGTGGAAATAGGGCATACCTGATTGGGGAGGATCGATTGAAATTGAGTTGCACCCGTGAGGTTTGCAGAGCAATCTGAGGGTTTGCCTCTGGAGGTTGCTCTGAACTCTGTCAGCTCTTCTCTCACTTTCTTTTTCCTGCCAGGGTAATAGGAATGGAATCCCTTTTGTTTCACTGAAACTCTGAATTTATAACCTGGTTTTTGTGGACCTGTGGGCTCAAATGAGAGAGGCCCAAGTCCAAAATTTTCCTGTTATATTTTATTTATTTATTTAATTTCGTTTCTTTTTTTTTTTTTAGTAAACAAAAGTAAGAGAAACAATGATGTATAATTCAAGCATGCTTGGTGATCTCAAACCAATCACAAGGAGTCCCACCCAAAGGCAAAAGGAACCAAGATGCTCGTGATCCTTGAGGCTATGCAAATGCAATGTTATGATGCCATGAGGGATCTTAGGGTCAAAATTGGGGTCTTACAGATGCCCCTATTTAAGGTCATTCTAGCCGGAGAAGTGAAGGTTAAAATCTTCGTCTCGACGAGGTAGAATGGGCTTAAATAATAAAAAAGAGACAAATTTTGGTCCCTAAGAGACCTCATGATGCAGATGTATGTATGCAAATAGTACGAACTCTGTGGGGATATGTGTCCACAAAGAAGAAGAGACATCCGAAGAAATTGACAATCCATATGAGAAATACACTCAATGGGACAGAGACTCTGGGGACTCTTATGGGGATAGGAGAGGGAATAAAATGCGTGAGCAGGTCACGACTCAACGCTTGGGGAACAAAATTCCAAAGGGAAAATATCCAATGGAAAGACCCGAGCTGACTCAAAGGTGCATGTATTGGGGAATATGCCAATACAGCAAAAACTATCCATAATAGATACTTCGGATAAAAATCCGGATGAAAACAATCCACTAAGGGACTTCGCTGGGGATGCCTAAAAGGACACTCCTGGGGAAGCAGCGGGACGAGGTATTACCGGTTACTGGGTAATAAGCTCAAGGAGACATGTGATTTGATCGCCGGTATGAGGGTGAGATACAACATGCTCGGGAAGAATGAATATCTAAGACCGGTATAAGGGTGAGAGATATCAATCAACCAAATCATCTGAGGAAGACCTAAAAAGGTATATCTCAACTCAGGAAAATCTGACTCCACAGAGGACAAAAAGTCATAATAGGGAGCAGAGAGGAGGGAACACCAGGGATACCGGTTACTGGGCATATAATAGGTGACAAACTAAGGCGTGAATTGGGGAATATTCCCAAAACACTCATCATCCAAAAGAGGGTTAAAAGCAAACTCGATTACAAGATGGATATTCGACTCCACAAAGGGGATACGAATCTTACTCAACTGGGGAAGAACAAAAGGCTTCAGATCCGAGAGTGCATGAGATATACTATCTATTACCGTCAGAACATAGATAATATACTCGCATGGACGATTATCCACAACCGGTTACTGGGTTAATAAAGGATAAATCGACCGAAAAGAAAAGGCATCGGGAAACCGAAACTAGGTATATAATGATGACCAATCAAGGCGTGAATTGGGGAATATTCCCAAAACACTCATCATCCAAAAAGAGGGCAAAAAACAAACTCGATTATGGGATGGACATTCGACTCCGAAAAGGGGGTACGAATCTTACTCAATTGGGGAAGAACAAAAGGCTTCGACCAAAGAGTGCATGAGATATACTATCTATTACCGTCAAAACGTAGATAATATACTCGCATGGACGATTATCCACAACCGGTTACTGGGTTAATAAAGGATAAATCGACCGAAAAGAAAAGGCATCGGGATACCGTAACTAGGTATATAATGATGACCAATTCAGGGCGTGAAGTGGGGAATATTCCCATAACACTCATCATCCAAAAAGAGGGCAAAAAGCAAACTCGATTATGGGATGGACATTCGACTCCGTAAAGGGGGTACGAATCTTACTCGACTGGGGAAGAACAAAAGGCTTCGACCAAAGAGTGCATGAGATATACTATCTATTACCGTCAGAACGTAGATAATATACTCGCATGGACGATTATCCACAACCGGTTACTGGGTTAATAAAGGATAAATCGACCGAAAAGAAAAGGCATCGGGATACCGGAACTAGGTATATAATGATGACCAATTCAGGGGAGGAACAATGTTACTAACAACAACAAGATAGACGAGAGATGACCCGCTGGGGATAAATTGCGTAATTAGAGCAATTATCCAAGAGATATATCACCGGTTACTGGGTGGTATACTAAGGAATGTCAATATCGAATTTTGTATAAAGATAACCAACAAGGAGGGAATTACATCTACCGGTATGAGGGTAGAGAACCACAAAAGAGAGTACCCGTCATCGGTTAGGATGAAGAACAATCAAGGTTTAACTCTGCACAGGGATAAAATGGGCTTTACAACTACCGGTTACTGGGTAGTAGACCACATAAATATGACTTACAACTACCGGTATGAGGGTAGAGAACGACAGACTCCGTCGGGATAATAATTACTAATTATTGAGCGATTATTCATTTACCACGGGGAAACAGGAAAAGAGTCTCAAGAGACCGATCTAGGATCAAACTAGATCGGCACACCAAATCAAGACTTGTCCCAGTGAGGATATAACTTAATGGGGAAAACCATCCCAGTATATGTGTTGGGAAGGAACAAAAACAATCAACATCCACGAGGATATGACCCGGTGGGGAATATGGAAGAAAGGATAGACGCTTTCTGCTTATGGAGCTGACTCTATATGGAGAGATCAGACACACACGTCTGCTTGGGGAAGTATATCACCAAATAGCAGGAGACAACAAACAACGATATATGGCAAAGAATGCAACATGAACATCTGAATGTTATAATTATGCATGAATATGCGTGGTTTATGTATGATGTATGCTGACAGACAGACATATCTAACACAACCAGGTCCAGGAATTAACCACCCGGTACTACATCTCAAGAGAGAAAGCCAAGTTCACCGGAGAGTATCCAATCTGCTAGGGATCAGAGATACGAGGAAGCAAAGAACTCTGCAGGGGATGAATCATCAGTCATTCCAGCTGGGGACAGGGAGTTATCACAGGCAAAGTCCACTAACCAAACAACTCGGGGAATCTATCCGAGGAGATAAAGGAGTTCTGGGGACCAACCACCAAATATCGAATCTTCCAAAGAGATCACATATGCTGAGGAGGAAAGATCACTACTCTGCTGAAGGGAGGAGAGGTGAATCTCATCAAGCACTCCATTCGGTAGGATAAACCACAAAAGGTTCCAGAGGGAGAAGATACAGTCATGCCAGGAATATGAACAAATGTCTTACCCTGTTGGAGATCATACCACCCTTGGGAGAGCACTCAGGATCTCCTAAGTATCTTTCTGTCATTGTGAATGTTCACTTTGTTTAAAAACAAGTTATGAAAAATTTTATTGTTTAAAGCAATGATATTTTCTCAATCAAAACATGTAAAACATTTGTTGAATAGAAATAAATAAGAGTGCAAATAATTGGATAAAGGCTCAAAATTATTTGATGGAATGGTGGTCTGCAAATGGCAAGACTCCATAGATCTTTTCAAATTTGAAATTGGTGATATATATTGGAAGAGGGATACATTGAACATAATGACCATTTCTCCACCAATTCTGAATCCGATGTATTTGGAGCTTCAGTTGATAATGATTGAGCAAGAATCTCTGACGGATGACAGTTGTAGAACAAAGTCTTGTCAGGATGCAGTTACTTGCCAAATCCCTAATTTTTGCCTAGATTTCCCCAGGATGAGGTACTCAATCTAGCGGGATACATATACCATTATTATGTTATTTTTTTGTGTCTCAAACTTTTGCCTGGATCGCCCCTTCGGGTTTTCAATCCACTGAGACGCTCATTTTTTCCTAAGTCGCCCTTTTGGGTTTTCAACTTAGCGAGTTGTTCTTCTTTTTATTAATTTATTTAGGCGAAGTATTTCTTGACTGCATCTGAATTCACAGGACGAGTGAAATCCTCCCCATCCATAGTTGTAAGTATCAAAGCACCGCCTGAAAAGGCTCTCTTAACAACGTATGGACCTTCATAGTTTGGAGTCCACTTGCCCCTGGAATCGGGCGCGAAAGACAAAACTTTCTTGAGCACAAGGTCACCTTCTCGGAACATACGAGGCTTGACCTTCTTATCAAAAGCTTTCTTCATCCTCTGCAGATATAACTGACCGTGGCACATGGAAGTCAATCTCGTCTCTTCAATCAAATTCAGCAGGTCATAACGACTCTGAACCCATTCAGCATCAGTCAACTTGGCTTCCATCAAGACTCTCATTGATGGGATCTCCACCTCTACAGGGAGTACAGCCTCCGATCTTGACTTAGCGATCATATCGTCAACGTACACCTCAATCTCCTAGTGCATCATGTCATGGAACAAGGTAGTCATAGCTCGTTGATACGTGGCTCCGGCGTTCTTCAAACCGAAGGGCATCACTCGATAACAGAATATTCCCTAAGGTGTGATGAATGCTGTCTTTTCCATATCCTCGGGTTCCATTTTAATCTGATTATATCTGGAAAATCCATCCATAAATGAGAAGATATTGAATTTAGCTGTATTGTCTACCAACATATCAATATGTGGTAGAGGGAAATCATCTTTCGGACTAGCTTTATTCAAGTCTCTATAGTCCACACACATCCGGACGTTTCCATCTTTCTTAGGCACGGGCGCAATATTGGCCACCCATTGAGGATATGTAGAAGTCACCAGAAACCCCGCATCAATTTGCTTCTGAACTTCCTCTTTGATCTTCATTGCCATATCAGGATGAGTTCTTCTGAGCTTCTGCTTTACAGGCATGCACTCAGGCTTTAGAGGTAGGAAATGTTGCACAATATCAGTATCTAGACCAGGTATGTCTTCATACGACCAAGCAAAGACGTCGACATATTCTCGTAGCAACTTAATCAACCCCTTCTTAACAGATTCTTCCAGGAGTGCCCCAATCTTTACTTCACGCACACAATCCTCAGACCCCAAGTTGACTGTTTCCAGATTCTCAAGATGTGGCTGAATGATCTTTTCTTCATGCTCAAGTAAACGGGTAATCTCATCAGGAATCTCTTCAACATCATCTTCCTCTGTCTCAAATACAGGGAACTCAAAATTGGGAGATGGTGTTAGGTCATTATGTTCAATGGGTTTAGAAATCAACCTGCATAATGATTTTGGATATGAAAAGCTTTTTAGAAATCAAACAAGGCAAATCATTATGCATATGAAAAGATCGATTTTATTCCATTTTTTAGGGTTTTATGTGATCACCAATTTCATGCAAAAAGCAAAAAGGGAAAATAATTGGAAAAACAAACATTTAACATGAATTTATTGAATGAAAATATCATTGTTTTTATGCGCCAACAATGTTATCACTCCTCCTTTTGGCATGGGAGAAGGGTTTTTAAACAAAGTGATCATTACGTTGACTTATGGACACCTGTTGGAATATCCACAGCGACCCAATTGTTGCAGACCCTTCCAGGGATGATGAAATTGCCAGAATCCTTTGTATCTTCTTCTAAGACGGCAGCAGCCTCCTCATCTAGACCAGTGTGGACGAAACCTCCACTCTTGAATAACCCTTGCTTGTTGAAAGTACCAGAAGAAAAACCTATGCCATCCCGGGACTCGTTATCTTCTAACTCAATCATTTTTCCTAAACCAGTGGTTGCACCACGCTCAATGGCCAACTTTGCATCTTTGTAGGAAGCAAATGAAGGAGTTCTCTTCTCAATAGGCTCAGCTATAGACAAATGGCTAACTAGGAGAGCCCTTTCTCCCCCTACCACCACCAGCTTCTTGTTTTCCACGAATTTCAATTTCTGGTGTAGGGTGGACGTCACGGCGCCTGCCTCGTGAATCCATGGTCTGCCTAAGAGACAACTATACGATGGGTGAATGTCCATAACTTGGAAGGTAATCTGGAAATCACTTGGTCCGATCTTGATTGGGAGATCAACTTCCCCAACCACAGTTTTGCGAGACCCATCGAAAGCCTTCACAACTACTCCACTCTGCCTCATGGGAGATCCTTGATATGATAGCTTTGAGAGAGTGGACTTTAGCAATACGTTCAATGATGACCCAGTGTCCACCAGTACATTGGACATGGCGTCGTCTCTACAATTCATAGATATGTGTAAAGCCAAGTTGTGGTCTCTTCCCTCCTTAGGGAGATCAGAGTCACAAAAGCTCAGGTTGTTACAAGCAGTAATATTTGCAACAATGCTATCGAATTGCTCCAAAGTGACATCGTGATCCACATATGCCACATCCAACACCTTCTGCAGAGCCTCTCGGCGTGGTTCTGAATTTAAGAGTAAGGATAACACAGATATTTTGGATGGCGTTTGTAGAAGTTGGTCTACGACATTGTACTCACTTTTCTTGATGAGCCTTAGCATCTCGTCACAGTCTTCTTTCACATTGCCACTCGGGCCAACAGAAGTAGGAGTTTTCAGTACGGAGGAGGGCTTAACAGCAAGTGCCGGATTCGGAGAATTCACAGCGTTCCCAATCGGGCGTTCAATAAAATCAGCATTAATTTGAGGTTTCAGCGGCGCTGAAAACACACGGCCACTACGGGTCAAACCGCTAACATCAGCAATATTCACAACAGAAGAAGAGGGCAAGGACACCTTTTTCCCATTCTCTACTGCTACGGTGTTGTAGCGACAGGGAACTACTTTTTCAGAAGAGTAAGGCATAGGACCAGCAGGCTTAATAATCAGGGCGGGAGAAGCCTTCTGCTTGCTACCATTGTACTTGATGATAATAGGCTCGGGTATCCGGAACACTGGGGAGATCACATTGACCTCAGGCTCATTTTCATCAACATTCCTATTTTGAAGGATCTCAATGACTCCTTCGTCCAGCATTTCCTGAACATCCTTGCGCACCTGGCAACAACCCTATCGGTTAACAGAGCAGACTCGGCATCTATCATGGTCATGCTCGTAATGACTGTAGTCACACAAAAAACGATGCATCTGGACCAGAGACTGTTGAATATGACTGACATACTTGACTTTGTATTTTCCAGGGCACCCCTGGACCATGTTAACAGATTTCCCATGCTCGGGCAATGGGTTCTTCTTCACATTAGGACCTACGTCCTCAAAACACAGAATTCCACACCTCATAAGGTCCTGAACCTTGGTCTTCAAAGGGTAACAATTCTCCACGTCATGGCCGGGAGCACCAGAATGGTAAACACAATGTAACTCGGGCTTATACCACCATTGCGGGGTTAGCAGGTATAGCCGGTGGGTCTCTCGGAGTAATCAGCTTCCCCTCTATCAAAGAGAGATATAACTCTGCGTACGTCATAGGAATAGGATCGAAGGTGACCCTTTTCCTCTCGTAACTTGTATTGGTCTGATTACTGTTTCGAGGCTGGTAGGTCTGCTGTTGCGGACGGAGCTGTTGTTGCTGATATTGTTGATTGTCTCTGAAAACAGGTGCTATATGAGCCACCCGGTGCTGGTTACCGGCGGGACGCTCGGTCTTCCTCATCACAGAGGGTCTTCTTGGTCTCTCATGGGAGGTCACAATATGTGCCTCTCCATCTTTCTTCTTTGCAAACGCCCCATAACGTTTGGCAGAAGAGCCTTCTTCTCTGGTTAACCGTCCTTCACAGACCCCTTCTTCTAGACGCGTCCCCATATTTATCATCTCGGTGAAGTCAGAAGGAGCGCTAGCAATCATCCGCTCATAATAAAAAGAACTTAAAGTCTTCAAAAAGATCTTAGTCATCTCTTTCTCTTCTAGCGGAGGCACGATCTGTGTTGCCACCTCCCGCCACCTCTGGGCATACTCCTTAAATGTTTCTTTATCCTTTTGGGACATGGCTCTCAATTGATATCTATCGGGGGCCATATCCACGTTGTACTTGTACTGCTTGATGAAGGCTTTGCCGAGATCATTGAAGGATCGGATGTTCGTGCTGTCTAAACCCATGTACCAACGCAAAGCGGCACCGGATAGACTGTCCTGAAAGTAGTGGATGAGTAGTTGGTCATTATCGGTTTGAGTCGACATCTTCCTGGCATACATGACCAGGTGGATGAGAGTACAAGTATTTCCTTTGTACTTTTCAAAGTCAGGGACCTTGAATTTCACAGGGATCTTCACATTTGGAACCAAGCAGAGTTCGGCAGCAGACTTGCCGAAAAGATCCTTCCCTCTGAGAGTTTTCAATTCCTTGCGAAGCTCAAGAAACTGATCGTTCATAGCATCCATCTTCTCATAAACATCTGGACCCTCAGACGGCTCAGAATGATAGATGGTGTCGTCTACCCTGGGCAAAGTATGCACGACAGGAGGAGGAACAGTAAGGACCGGGCTAGATGCCGACATAGAAGCAAAGGCTGGAACAAGACCCTCAGGCATGAAATTGGGAGGCATCCCCCATGCGAACCCCGTTGGCATGGCTGTTGGAACAAAGTGCGTACTAGCAGCGAGCATAGTTGAGGAGACAATCTCGGAGATAACCGTCCTCTGGGGAGGAGTTGAAGGTGTCGGAGAAGACTGGCTCTGGGCAGCCATGAGTCACTCAATTAGGGCAGTTAATCTGGCCACTTCCTCTTTCAGCTCGCGGTTCTCTTTCTCTAAGTGATCCATCAGTCTTGAAATGTTGGCTCTAGTGTAGTACCGGTGAGTCAGCTTGTCTTCAAAATAAATGAAGGACACAGAGTTAGACCACAGGGCAAGGGACCAGAAACAAAACCTACTTATGCATATGATGCATGCAATGCTTGTGCATATGATTTGTTTTTTATTTTTAAGGAACTTTAGAGTTTTATTTGCAAATTCTGGAAATATTAAGCATTTTATCACATATGGAAATATCTCATCAAATAATATCAGGGAAAAGAAGTGCAGCATCGTCAATCATATACAAGAGAAAAGGAAAATAATCATCCTATGGATCCCTAGAAACAATAATCCAAAGCTCGGGACACAGGAAGATAAGATGCGCGAAGCCTCTTCACCTCCCTCTCGTAGGCTGCCTCCATATCGGCCTTCTCTTTGGCGAGTCGATCATACTTCCTCTTCCAGAACTTAGAAGACTGAGGAAGTAGAGAAGTCCATACATCATCAGGGTCATCAATAACCTGATGCTCAAGAAACTCAATCAACGCATCCTTCTCCTTAATCTGCTGAAGCAACTCTTCACGTTCACGGATCCAGGCATGTGAACGGTCTTCGTCTCTCAACTCCTCTACTCCTTGATTAGGGAGGGTTGAAGGCCCATCCATAATCATAGGTGTAGGTCTCGGATACTCGTAAGGCATGAGATACTCAGACGCCCTCTTCGTAACCCAAACAGTGTAAGGCTCCAAAGCGATGCAATTCTTAGGACCCAACTCTTTCCTTCCTTTCCTATGAATCTTGCGCCAAGCGCGGACCATCCTAGCTTTCAAGCCTTGGGGATCTTTACCATTCTGAAAGAATACACCCTCTAATAGAATGTTATTGGGTTTATCCTTTAAGGGGAACCCAAGCTGCCGACGTGCCAAAACAGGATTGTAGTTAATCCCACCACATGTACCAAGAAGAGGTACATTGGAGAATTCGCCACAAGAGTCAATAATCTGCACACCATCATACACACGGTTGTACCAAAATATATCATCATTAGTGAGAGACATAAGTCTCGTAGACCACCGTAGACATTCCTTGTTCTCCTTGAAAGCGACCGTCTGAGGTAAGTGAGAAATAAACCACTTATACAACAGAGGCAAACAACACACAATGGCGCCACCACCCTTTGCATTCCTCATATGCAAAGAGAAATAGGTATCGCCCAACAAAGTCGGAACGGGATTAAGAGTAGAGAAAATTCTAATAGCGTTCACATCCACAAACTTGTCGATGTTGGGGAATAACACTAGCCCATATATGAGAAGTACAAATATGGCTTCAAAGGCGTCCTCACTCATGGCCTTCCCATAGATAGTAGCTTGAGCAATGAGAAACTCGGAAGGGAGACCTTGAATTCCTCCTTTGGTAGTCATATGAGCACCAACCAGAGATTCATCTATGTGCAACATGTCAGCTATCTCTTGAGAAGTATGAATACTCTCCAAGCCACTGAATGACAACTGATCTAGAATAGGTATACCCACAAGATAAGCATACTCCTCAAGGGTAGGCAAAAGCTGGAAATCCGGAAATGTGAAGCAACGGTACAAGGGATCATAAAACTGCACCAATACACTCATCAATCCTTCATCCACCTGAGTGAACAGAAGAGGAAGAAGCTTCCCGAAACGAGCCTTGAAACCCAAAGGATCTAATACATAGGATGTCAGATTCCTTAACTCTTTCAAATCTGGTTGCCTGAAACTGTACTTCTTTGTATTCCTTCTTTGTCTTTCCATGTCTGAAAATTTTGCAAATAAACCCCTTAAGTTCCTTAAAATTTTTCTTATTATTTTGATGATATGAATGCAAATGGGTGCATGAATGCATGAATGCAACAATCACACTCAAGGATCAAGCAAAGCACACCAAACAAAGGTCATGGGATGGATCATGTTATCCTTAATATCAACCATCCATTTTGGTGGATTATGGTTAACACCTTATCAACATCCAAGTTCCATTGATATTAAGGATACCTGAACGGATCAACCATGAATCAAGGGTTTGTTGTAAGTCACGAGCATGGAGTTAGGTTAAGAACCACCCAAAAGGGAGTGTACTAAGGTTTAAACGTGCCAAACATGTTCTACAAAAGGTTCCCATAGTCATCATCGCATCTTTCGGATATTATTGGAGAAACGACTACTCGTATTCCGAAAATATTCTCAAGAGAGACTCTTATGAGTGTAGTATCGCGTAAAAATCGTATCAAATCTTACACTTGAACGACTTTCGCACTACATCCTAAGAATAGGCCAAGATGGGCTTGGTAAACTAAGGTCCTTGGCTTCTAAGGTCTATATTGGAAAGAGTAATGTCTAACCACAACTTACTTGTGTGACATTATTGATCCCAACATAACCTCCACCAAGTGAATGGACTTGCAAGTCAACTTGCTAAGGAATAACTCCACACAAGTCGACAAGACTATGCCATTCTCCTATCCTAAGTGCACTCGAGTTCGGGTATAGAACTCATCTCACAAAGATCACCAAGCATACAAGGAATTAATATTCAAACAATTCAATCATTACATACAATACAGTAATCCCAAATTGCACAAAAATGTGTCACAAAAAAATACAATACAATACAACAAATATGAAAAGTAGGCAAAACCCACTAGGCAAATTATTTCTCCCCAGCAGAGTCGTCATTTTTCTGTAGCGGGGTATTCGTTACCATTAGAGATATTGACTAAATCCAAGGTAAATCATACAAGTCGAGTCGCCACTGCACTTCTATTTATCCAAAGGAATGGTTAGAAAGAGAACAAAAACCTAAAAGTTTTATCGAATCAAAAACTAGTAAAAATGTCAGAGATCTGGGTAAGGGGTTGGTTATGCAATGGGAAGGTGTTAGGCACCCACAGCATCCTAGGTACTCCTAGGGAGCCCTTTTCACACTTGTTGTAAGGTTGTTGTTTTTTTTTTTTTTTGTGAAAATTTATTTGTGCAAACATGATTGAAGGGATGAGAAAAGAATATACAAATTTATTTACATTTTGTGTTTGAATGGATGAACCCATTGCCTACGTACCATCTTAAAAAAGATTAGGATCAAAACCTCGTAGTTCGGGGTAAAAAAATTCAAAAAAAAAGTTGGTGAATTGATTGGTCTAAAAGCCTTAAGGTCTTTTGTTATCAAAGGGAGAAAACTCAACCAAATCACAAACCCACCATGTGAGGATAGCTTCAACATGCTAGTGAGGGGTTAACCCTATAATAAGCATGGAAGACTCATTGTCCATCACTAAGGATAAAGGTGAGTATTATATCCACCTCAAGGATAACTCAAACCTAATAGCTAATGGTTATAAAAAAAAGGTTTGATTAAGAAGGTGGCCATTGAAACCATAAAAAGTATTTGAATGGGTTATATTTACCAATTAAAAGTATTTACAAAAATAGGGTTAAAGTGGATTAAAAGGTTCAATTCAAAAAAAGTGTTATGAAAAATAAGTTTGAAAATCAAAAGCATAAGACTTAGGTTTCTAATGTTGAAAACAAAAGTTATTGTTTGCACAAAAAGTTTTGGCTTGGGTTAGAATGGGGAGAAAAAAAAAGAAGGGTTAAATTCCTAAACATACAAGAGATAAGGGAAAAGAAAATAAAACCACATTAGGAGTTCCCCTCTTGAGATCGTATTGATGATCTAAGTAGCTCCCATCCTTTGGAATAAGCAGTCACAAACAAATATCTCAAGCGATTAAGCACAGGTAATCGGAATAAACCTCCAGGGGGTATCCCACAAATAAAGTGGAACACCAGGCCATCTCTGCAAGAGTCATGTGAGCCCTCACAAATAAACTCAACAAACAGGTTAGAGAAACAAGATAGGGTAATCAAGAGTTGCCCCCAAATCAAAATGTAACCACATGAATCATTCCATTAAAATTCACAAAAAAGCTCACAAAAAGCAACCAAGGGCAGGAGGCATAAACCTCTTGTCAAACACATACATTAAAAGGGTGTCAAAAAATTTCAGGTTGAAAGTATAAAGTAGTGGAAATAGGGCATCCCTGATTGGGGAGGATCAATTGAAATTGAGTTGCACCCGTGAGGTTTGCAGAGCAATCTGAGGGTTTGCCTCTAGAGGTTGCTCTGAACTTTGTCAGCTCTTCTCTCACTTTCTTTTTCCTTCCAGGGTAATAGGAATGGAATCCCTTTTGTTTCACTGAATCTCTGAATTTATAACCTGGTTTTTGTGGACTTGTGGGCTCAAATGAGAGAGGCCCAAGTCCAAAATTTTCCTGTTATATTTTATTTATTTATTTATTTTATTTTTTTTCTTTTTTTTTCTTTTTTTTTTCGTTTTTTTTTTTTTTTAGTAAACAAAAGTAAGAGAAATAATGATGTATAATTCAAGCATGCTTGGTGATCTCAAACCAATCACAAGGAGTCTCACCCAAAGGCAAAGGGAACCAAGATGCTCATGATCCTTGAGGCTATGCAAATGCAATGTTATGATGCCATGAGGAATCTTAGGATCAAAATTGGGGTCTTACAGTATCTTCTCTTTTTCACTTGTACTGGACATTTCTTTGTGATTGGAGGATCCTTATAATTTGAGAAAGTTGGCCTCTCATGAGGCGGCGCATGGAGTTGCTTGTTAGAGAGGAGGGAGATATTTCCCCTTGATCTTTCTTAATTGAAAAGAGCTTGATTCTAAAAACTAAAAAAAACGTTAAAATCAAAGTTTAAAAATTTGAATAAAACTAAAAAACCAAAATAAAATTATATTTAAAAATACAATTAATTCTAATGAATCCCACTAATTAAATTGGCTAAAAAATAAAAATAATCGGATAAAAAATGAACAAAAATTGGACGCAAAAATGCCAAAAAGATTAAATTAAATGCACTAAAATGATCCACGCGAAATAATCTCCCGGAAATATATGGGTTTTGATCAAATTTTAAAATAAAAAGTGACTGGTTAAAAGGCCCGAGCTGGTTAAAACGCGACTGAAAAAGTAGTCGAAAAATCAAAACGAACACGCCAGATTAAAGTATACAGATCGTAGATTAAGAATATTGGTGTCTGCAAGCTCGGTTTTAAAAAAATTCGGCCGTTAATTCGACGTACATTTGAAATCTACGGTTGATTCAACTGATATGCTTGTAAATCCGGAAAAAAAATATTTTGGTTGACATTTTAAGCATTATGCGAAACGAAATACATGCTATGATAATGAAAATGTCTGAGGAATACATTAAATTATTGATCGAAAAATTATGAATAAACAATCAGATGCAAATGAATCGCTCTTGGATCATTTACATATGATTCTAAGTTACAATTAAAACTCTACAATGATTCAGATGATGACAATACTCTTGATTGTTACCCTCTAGACCTATGAAAAATGATGCAATGGAATGAACGATGCACTGAGATTTGAGAAATCAAGTCAGTTGACTTCTTAATCAACAAATGATTAAGACCATATAAAATGCCAGAAATCCCGACCTTTCATCTAAACCCTGATGAATGATTTTGACAAATGTAATGAATGATAGAATGAGATGATTTATGATATGCTGATGCAGGTGAAAAAACTCAGGGTAACATCTAGGGTATGATAATCACTTCAGAAAAAATGAAATCATCTATGCAGAAAAGCTTTCATGTGTCAGCCAAGTCAACCCAGACAAAAATGACTCATGCAAAGCCTAAGCCACCTGCCAAGGAAAGCCCTACAAAACATAAGGAGGTGCTCACACAATACTACAAAAAGTACATACAACGAGTCCACCGCTACGATGGTCCTTCGAAGGACTGTGGTGATATCTCAAAATTTAGGTGCCTATATATATTTTTTATTTTTTAATTAAACGTTGTTAACTTATTACCCCAGATTTTTGAAACAACCGTAGTGATATAAGTTGATGTTTCATGAGTTTGATTCTCAGCTCCTACTAATTCGTCATTTATTTAGAATTTATCACCACCTTTCATTCATATTTTAAAAAAAGAAATTTATATCACAACGGTTTACTAAACTAACATTGTGATATATTTTTAATAATTTATTTTAAAATTTTAATTGCTTAAAATCTAACGCATTTGTTTTATAAAATATCATTAATGTAAATCTTATATCACCATGGTTGTCTAAACAAACAATTATAATATAGTTTTCATTATGTTTTTAAAAATTTAATTGCTTAAAACTTGACGCTTTTTCTTATAAAATATCATAAATGTAAATCTTATATCACCATGGTTGTCAAAATACACCATTATAATATTGTTTTCATTATTTAAAAAAAAAAAATTCTTAAAACCTGACACTTTTTTTATAAAATTTCATCATATATCATAATGCTTTTGATAAACAACCGTGGTGATATGGTTTACTCAGTTTAAACAGAGCTAGCTAACTTCTCTCTTCAGTTCCATATTTTCATTTCCATCAAGAAACAACCCCTGACTAAACAACACAATTTTCAACCCTAACCAAACAAAACCATTTCCAACCCCTAACAGAACCAAACAACACCATCTTCAAACCTAAAGAAACAACAACATTTTCAACCATAACCACCGTCGGTGGTTTCATACTATTGAGGAAGGAGCCGACACCGTGTTCTTCGTTCTTGACGAGGAGGAACTCAAAGATTCTTACAACATTTTTTTACTTATTCATCATGTTTCCGATACGTAAAATTTTTTCCCATGCATCTACAATACCATCATTTTATATTTGTGTTTATGTACTTATTATTATTGATGATGTTATTGTTGATGATGTTTGTGTCTTGATACCACTGTTGTTGTTGATGATGTTTGTTGATGATGATATTGTTGATGATGTTTATTGATGATGCTATTGTTAATTCTATTGTTGATGATGCTTTTGTTGATGATGATATTGTTAATGATCCTATTATTAACGATCCTAATGTTAATGATGCTACTGTTGATGTTTGTGTTTTGATGCCACTTTCGTTATTGATGATGTTTGTTGATGATGTTATTGTTGATGATGTTTGTCAATGATGTTATTGTTGATGCTATTGTTGCTGATGTTTGTTGATGATACGTATACAAATGAACACAATCCAAATGATTCTCAATCTGTAGTAGGACAATAGAAAAAAAATCAAACAGGTGCCACAATGATGTCTAAATTAGCAAAAGTCAACGACTCGGATGTCAAACTTCTGGTTGAGTTTAGTGTAGATTACATTATTCTTGATGGTCCTCATTCATCAATATTTAAGAGTTATGTTGCATTCCTTGGACGTATCAAAGTCAACATATTGTTAGATGATTAGAAAGATGTAGAGAATGAGGTGAAAAATAGCATATGGACAGACGTTAAGGTATATTAATTTTAATTTTCAGCGATCCGATATTAATTTATATAAACATTAATACATACTTATTGATGTAAATGAGTAGTTGACATTTGAGTTTAGTGATGAATCGGAGTTGAAAAGAAATTGGATCATTTATGCTGGTACGACTTGGAGAAGTTTTAAGTCATGGTTCACTAATGACTACATTATGAAGCTTAAGCCTAATATTGAGTGCCCGTTGATGAAATATCATTTTCTTAGCAAGAAGGTTTGGAAAAAGTTTGTGAAGTCTCGTATTTCCGAGGAGTTCATGGTTAGTATGAGTTGTATTTTCTGATAATTGTATGCATACAACCATGGAAGTTAATATTTTTCCTATGTTTAAAAAATGTTAAAAGTGAAGTAGGAAAGATAAACAAGTTAAAGAACAAATAACCCTATAGCTTGTCTCGTGAGGGATACAGGAAACATGAGAAAACCATGATTGCTGAAAAAACAACAACTATGAGATGGGGGATCCATGAGTCATTATCGGGAACCATCTCCACCATAACGATATGAGAAGTGGAAGAGGGATTGACAAAGACCAAATAGAGAGTACACTTCCGATTCCTCAAGAGCAGTCGCTGATAAAATTGTAAGTAGGATCTATTGTGTGTATGTTTTGTGTTATTTAAATCCCTTTGGTAATATACAATGTATGTCTTATCATGTTGTGTAGGATTGATTGGTTAACTCAACTCGTGAAGGTTCCTTTGTTCTAGTACCACGACATGATATTTTAGTAGAAGCAATCAGAATAAAAGAGCATGTTGTGCGTGTCTGTGGGGTTGGAGATGGCGTCGGCCAAAGATTATTTTTTGGTACGCTTAAACAAACCATCGTAGAGGTTCAAAACAAAATCTTGGAAGAGCTTCAAAGGAATATTTATACTCATAAGCAAGAATTTAATGAGAAGTTAGAAGTGGAGCGGGAAACTCGCAATAAAGAATTGGAAGAAATAAAAGAGTTATATGCGGTATGTGAGAGTGAGAATATTGTGATATCTAAAATGTATGATGTATATCATTTTAATTAGGTTTTGTGTTCCTATCTTTTTTATGATGTAGAGAATAAGTCGAACTGTCTCATTGTTTACCTTGAAAATCGGTAAATAATCGTTGATCTTCCAAATTTCTAAATTTGGTTACTTGCAGGATCGATCAGATTGATCCTAGGACATGTGCTAATTTTGTTTGAAAATGAATTTTGGTAGTAACGAATGCTCAATAATAAGCGCAAAATTAGAGTTTGAAAACTAATAAAGAGGGTGACATTAACAAGAGAAATTATAAAGGATTTGTGAATGACGAAGTAAATGTCGAAAGTAAGGGAATCTTAAGACTGTAAAGTAAATGTTGAAAGCAAGGAAAAAGCAAGGAAATCTTAAAACTGTAAATGAAAAAGTAAAAAGAGGGTGTTTGGAATGAATAAGTAAGGAAGTATATTTCTGGAAAAAAATAAAGATAAATTTATATTGCTTTGAAGTAACTAACAATGGTGCAAACAAATGTACATTCTGTGATTTACGATTCTTCTACACATGAGTACTTGGTAAATTTAGAGGTTTTTGTACATACTTTGACACACCCTTTTCTAACACTAAGACCCTATATTTATAATGGATCGGAATAACTGTTTCTGATGGTTCTTCAATGACGTCGAGACACATGGCTCCTTGCATTTGCCCATTTATCTACTATGATCCACATGTGCTCTCAACGGTTTCTGATGAGGGCGAAGTTGAAGGTTGAGAAAAACAATAAAGGGGGTTTGAATTGTTTTGGAAATAAAAACTTTTTCAAAAATCAGACACACACAGAATAAAAAAGGAGATGACACAGAATTTTATACTGGTTCGCTTGAAATTCAAAGTTACTCCAATCCACCCGGCCAAGGTGATTTCGCCTTCAAAAAGGACTTAATCCACTAATCTTGAAATATTACACAACCAATTGTCTAAGAGAATAATCTCTCAGCCCTCTCAAGTATTCATACTACACAGAGTAACTTGAGGAAGTATTTTAAGCAAGAGAAAAAATTGTAATGTAATATGCTTCTAACAAACAAGCAAGAATTACAGAATTGTAAGAATAATAGCTTTTCACGTAAGAGCAGCAGCTCGTGAAAAGATAATAATGAATCTGGCACAGAGACATACACTAAACAGAATATCAGGATATGTGCCAGTCAAATAGAGAAGAGAGCCTATCATACCCCGATAGAGCTTATGATAAACCTTCTAGCTAATTTCTTATTTTTCCAGAATGCAGGTTGGATGCATAGGTGTCTTAGTAGGTTTGCATTAAGCCATTTCGAATTTCTTCAGAATGTCTTTTATGTATTTACTTTGATAAACGTAGGTAGCTTATGAAGCTTGATTAATTTGAATCCCTAGAAAGAACTTTAGTTCTTACATTAAGCTCATTTCAAATTCTGCCTGCATTAGCTCAGAGAATTCTTGACATACAGTAGGGTTAGCTGAACCAAAAATAATGTCATTAACATATATCTGGCATATCATGAGATCATTTCTAATGTTTTTATAGAAGAGTGTAGAGTCAACCTTTCCTCTAATAAAGTCATGTTCCAAAAGGAAGTTACTTAATCTATCATATCAAGCTCTGGGAGCTTGTTTTAAACCGTACAATGATTTCTTAAGTTTAAAAATGTGTTCTGTACATTTAGAGTTTTCAAAATCTGGAGGTTGATTGACATAAACTTCTTCTGATATATAACCATTATGAAATGCACTTTTGACATCCATTTGATATAGTTTGATAGAATGATTTACAGCAAATGAAACAAGTAAACGAATAGATTCTAACCTGGCGACTGGGGAAAAGGTTTCGTTGTAGTCAATGCCTTCTTGTTGAGTGTACCCTTGTGCCACCAGTCGAGCTTTATTTCTGACAAATTCTCCATTTTCGTTCAGTTTGTTTCTGAACACCCATCTGGTTCCAATAATGTGAGTTCCTTTAGGATTTAGAACAAGCTCCCATACGTCATTCTTTGAGAATTGATCTAGCTCTTCTTTCATAGCTAGAACCCAATCGTTGTCTTGAAGTGCCTCATCATAGGAAGTAGGCTCAATCAAAGATACTAGTCCTAGAGTGATTTCTTCAGGTACTTTGAATGTTGACCTAGTTCTGACAGGTTCATCCTTGTTTCCCAAAATCAAATCTTCAGAGATGTTGGGGCGGCTTCTTGATTTCTTATGAATAGTTGAGGCTTCAGTTGCATCTGGACTTTGTTTATCAGATACTTTTGGTGCTTTGGTCTTTTCGTCAGAACTTGCAAGAGTAATCTCCAGATCTGCAAGTTTCTCAACTAGCTTTGACTTTTCAGGGTCAAGCTTATCATCAAATCTAACATGGATTTATTCTTCCACAATTTTGGTTTCTGTGTTGTATACTCTATAGCCTTTAGAGCGTTCTGAGTATCCTAACATAATACCTTTTTGTGCTTTTGAATCAAACTTGTTCATATGTTCTTTAGTATTCAAAATAAAGCAAGAACATCCAAAAGGATGGAAATAAGAAATGTTTGGTTTTCTTCCCTTGCACAATTCATAAGGAGTCTTTTCCAAAATAGGTCTTATAGAGATTCTATTTTGAATATAACATGCTGTATTTACTGCTTCAACCAAAAAGTGCTTAGCCACATTTGTTTCATTGATCATGGTTTTGGCCATCTCTTGGAGTGTCATATTCTTCCTTTCTACAACTCCATTTTGTTGTGGAGTTCTAGGACAGGAGAAATCATGGATATTTCCGTTAGAATCGAATAGTTCTTCAAAAAATTTATTTTCAAATTCTCCACCATGATCACTTTTGACTCTAATGATTTTAGAGTCAAATTCGTTTTACACTTTGGAACAGAAGCTAGTGAATACAGAGTGAGACTCACTCTTGTGCTTTAGGAATTTTACCCATGTCCAGCGACTAAAATCATCAACAATAACTAGTCCATATTTCTTTCCATTGACTGATGCTATTTTAACAGGCCCAAATAGGTCAATGTGAAGAAGTTCCAGAGGCTTAGAGGTGGAAACAATATTTTTCTTTTTAAAAGATGTTTTGGAAAATTTCCCTTTCTAACATGCCTCACACAGAGCATCTGAAGAATACTTCAGGTTGGGTAGACCTCTGACTAACTCGAGTTTGTTTAGCTGAGAAATTTTTCTCAAGCTAATGTGGCCCAAGCGTTTATGCCATACCCATTGCTCTTCGTGAATAGACAGAAGGCATTTTACATTTTGTTCTTTTAGGTCTGAAAGATTTATCTTGTAAATATTGTTTTTCCTCCTACCAGTGAATAAGACTGTTCCATTATTCTTATTAATTGCTTTACATGGTTTTTGATTAAAGATTACATCATAGCCGTTATCACTTAATTGACTTATTGATAACAGGTTATGCATTAATCCTTCTACATAGAGAACATCAAATATAGAGGGAAGAGTTCCATTACCAATAGTTTTGGAGCCTCTGATCCTTCCTTTGTGATTTCCTCCGAAACCTACGAAGCCAGCATCTTTAAGTTCCAGGCTTTGGAACATATGCTTTCTTCTCGTCATGTCTCGTGAGCATCCAGAGTCCAGGTACCATAATTGGTGTCTTAACTCTGTTGCATAAGATATTTGCAACATAAACAATCTTATCCTTTGGTACCCATAATCTTTTGGGTCCTTTATGATTAGTTTTCCCAGAGTTTCTTAGAACTTTGGGTTTTATAGCATTATCAAAACATTATGCTTGTGTATGTGTGTAGTGATAAGAAAAATGAGATTTAGGTTTGTCATCTGTGGAAGATTTATCTTCACTGGGGACATACCTTATTCCACTTTTATTATTTTGACTTACTCCATAAATCATGGATGCCATTTTGCTCCTTTCTATCCCATTTTTTAGAAACTTTTGAAAAGATTTTTCATATTCATATATCATTGTGTTAGAAGTCTGTGGGGCTTGAGATAGTGCTTCTTTAAGTTTTAAACATTATTTTTTTGTGGAGTCTCTTTCTTTTATCAAAGTTTGATTTTCATCTTTTAGTTCTGAAGCAGTTATCTCAAGCTTATCACATTCTTTGATTGTTCTTTCAAGAACTCCTTTTAAAGCCTTAAATTTTTGTTTAAGTTTATGATATGAGGTTAGAGTTTCAGAAAGGCATGATTCAAGGTCAGGGTGAGAAAGTTCAGAAAATACCTCTTCAGAGTCAGATTCTCCATCTGATGTATTTCTAGAGGTGATAGCCATGAGTACAACATTTACCTGTTCTTTAGAGTCTAATTCGGATGAATCAGACCCACTGTCGTCCCAGGTGGCCATCAGTCCCTTTTTAGTTCTGAATGAACTTTTCTTGAAATTCTCTCTTCTAGAGCTTTCTATCTTCAACTTGGGACATTCATTTCTGTAATGACCTGTTTCCTTACATTCATAGCATGTTATATCTTTGTTTGACTTACCTTTGGAAGTTTATTCTGATCGATCCCCCTTGGGTCTTGGTCTTCTGAAGTTATTCTTCCTTTTTCTCCAGAGTTGTTTTACTCTTCTGGTTAAAAGGGATAATTCTTATTCATCGTCAGAGTCTTCCTTCTCAGAGTCGTCATTGTCTTCCTCTTCAGCCTGGAAGGCTTTGTTTCTATCTGGTTTGCGTCTTTCGGATCTGGACTTTAGTGCTACAGACTTGATCTTCTTTTGAGGTTCATCTTCCTCCAGTTCTATCTCGTGGCTTCTGAGTGAACTGACGAGTTCCTCAAGGCTGATATTGTTCAGATCTTTTGACAACTTTAAAGTTGTGGCCATGGGTCTCCATTTCTTTGGCAAGCTTCTAACCATCTTTTTGACATGATCCATAGTTATGTAGCCTTTATCCGGCACTTTGAGTCCTACAATTAAAGTTTGAAATCTAGAAAACATTACCTCTACAACTTCATCGTCCTCCATTTTAAAGGCTTCATATTTCTGAACTAGCCAGAGCCTTTGTTTCTTTGACTTTCGAATTTCCTTCGTGAGTCATCCTCAGGAGTCAAGTATTTCTTTAGTTGTTTCCATGTTGGTGATCTTTTCATATTCATTGTAGGAAATGGAAATGAGTAGTATCATTATGGCTTTGTGATGGTTTTTGAATTCACGCTTCTGATCATCTGGCATTCTACTTCTGGGAATAGCAACGCCAGCGTCTGTCACAGGTGGTGTGTAGCCAATTGTGACAATATCCCATAGATCAGTGTCGTAGCCCAGAAAAAAACTTCCAATTCTGTATTTCCAATAATCAAATTTTTCTACATCTAAGATTGGAGGTTTGGAATTGTAACTATCTCTTTCATTGGCGTTGGCCATAGTTTTTCTCATGCTGGATCTCTCTATAATGTTAAGTGTTTGATTAGAAAATCAATAACAGAGTTGTATCTCTGGTACCAATTGAAGGTTGAGAAAAATAAGAAAGGGGGTTTGAATTGTTTTGGAAATAATTTTTTTTCAGAAATTAGACACACACAGAATAAAAAAGGAGATGACACAGAACTTTATACTGGTTCGCTTGAAATTCAAAGCTACTCCAGTCCACCCGACCAAGGTGATTTCGCCTTCAAAAAGGACTTAATCCACTAATCTTGAAAGATTACACAACCAATTGTCTAAGAGAATAATCTCTTAACCCTCTCAAGTATTCATACTACACATAGTCACTTGAGGAAGTATTTTAAGCAAGAGTAAAAATTGTAATGTAATGTGCTTCTAACAAACAAGCAAGAATTATAGAATTGTAAAAACAATAGCTTTTCACGTAAGAGAAGCAGCTCGTGAAAAGATAATAATGAAATTGAGGGTTTTCGTTTTCTTGCGTGTCGCAGGTGTGTCTTCTTGTCAGGTATTCCTTCCTTTATATAGTCGTTGCGAAGGACCGTTGGAGTGATGACAGAATCTTGGTCATTGAAGAATGTTTAATGTAATTACTCTCCTTGTTTATTTCTAAAACAGTTTTCCACGCCTCATTAGTTCCTTCTCGAAATACTTTCTTTCCAAATTAAGATTTCTTTTCAGTTACATGTTCTGAACTTTTGAGTCTGAATCAGAGTCTTGATAAATCAGATTTGTCTTCAGAGGTTGATTATGTCTGACCACACCAGAGTTTCTCAATGCTCTAGACTTCTTCAGATTCAGAGTCTGGATTCAGTATTCTTTTATCAGAGTTTCTGACTTTTTTATCTTGCGCTCGGTATCTGCGTTGATCAGAACCAGAGCCTTCTGGACACATTCTTTCTGAGTAGCATCTGATAATCGAATATTTTGTATCTGATGTAATTTTCTATCTGATGTTTGATCAGAGTCCTGCACACTAAGAAAAAATCTTGTTAGAGTACCAATTTTGTTTCAACCTTTGTTATCATCAAAATCTTAGAGATATATTGTAGAACCAACTTTGTTCTTACAGAAGTTCCCTCCCTTATTTGAATTTTGAGTCTTTGATCGAAAACCATTTTCAACCGTCTTTAAGAGCCCTTTTCTGGAATCTCAATTGTATGATGACCCTTATTACCCTTGTCCAGTCGAATCACCCTCAACTGGTCGAAAAACAGCTACACACATAATTTCCCTTTTTGGTAATTCTTAATGGGCGTAAAAAATATGAGCTAACAAATTGCTCCCCCCCCCCCCCCAAAAAAATGGTATTTTTCGACACTTGTGAGAAAAAGACATTTTTGAGACCTTGTTTCAACGCCTTCATAACTCTGACATTGTGCCAAGTGTCCCAATGTTAGCAAAACTTTTAAGTTACTCCAACCTGTCTGGTGACGTCAAAGTCATCATTGTCTTTTTCCTACCCACGTCTTTTCAGCCCACAACCGAATCTTTTCAGTCATGATGTTTCCTAGACTCTAGGAAGTCATGGGTATAACATTACTTGACATCTTCATTACATTGCCCAAGGGAGACACGTGTCCCACTAACTAGTTAACCATTAATGCTTATTTAAAATGCTCTCTCTTCCAAGCATGCCTATAAAACTCACCAACTTACACATTTCACATTTCTTTCTTACGCCTTATGAATTTCCAAATACTCTAGCTCTCCTTTCTTCAAACATTCTTCAACTAAACCCATATTTCCTTCAAGCTCTAACAATGGCAACCTCAAGCAAAGCTCTTAAGGGAACAGGTGTCTCTGTCAAAACCACCGCCATCAGGACAAAAGGTCCAAAAAAGATCTCCGAACTTCCTCCATTCTCCACGTTGTTTGCTCCACTCGCGGTTGACAACCGACAATACATACCAGAGCCCCACACAGAAGAACATCGTAAAATTTATGCCTCTCAGGTACTTATTCCTGTTTCTATTTCTGAAAAGACTCATGCATTATCTGAGCCCTTAGCTGATTTAGATGCTGATGCTAGTAAGCTTAGAGAATTTTTTCCCTTTTACCACAAATGTAAGCCCATATGGCAAGCTAGAAACCCTAGAACTGAAACCACCTCCACTGAAAACCCTAAGACTGGGGATATTATAGATCTAAGGTTTATGAATAATGGTTTCAGAGCATTCTGTGCTACTCCCGCCTTTAAAGATCCTACTGATTACCTAAACTGGTTAACCAAAGTAGAGAAAGCTAAAGCCCAGCCTTGGAAAGACATAGGAATATATGACTTAATTATGCTGTCGAAACTGAATTTAGATTACAACACTCCCATGTTGATTTCCTCGTTGTACTTATGGGACAATACACATTACACCTTCCACCTTCCTTGTGGTATGGCCACACCAACCCTTTTCGACATGACCGCTATCACAGGGTTGAAGCCTATTGGAAACACTTATGATCCCGACATTGACTCTATGTACACCATCGCCTTTTCGACCACCAGAGCAGCATACTCAACACATATTGCTCATTACCATGATAAAGATACTGACGTTGTCTCCGACGTGGAGCATATATCCTTCTTAGCTTTGTGGTTGTCACACTTCGTTTTTTGTTCGAAATCCCTACAAGTTTCCAAGAAATACCTCACTCTGGCGAACCAACTACATGCGGGGCACGATATCTGCCTAAGCAAGATGATCCTGGCAAGCCTTTATGAATCTTTGAGTGATGGAGTGGCTCAACTGAAGAATTTGGGGGACAAAGGGAACCTTCTCCTGTCGAACCCTTTTTGGTTATTGCAACTCTGGCTAAATGCCACTTTCAAGGCCAGCCTGCCGAACAAAGGCCTCGTCGACGAAGATGCTGAGGAGATCTAGAACAGAAGGGTCGAAGGCACTAGGTTAGCTCAGCTGACTCCAAATGATAAAGGACAAGCCCTCCAACTGACTTTCATAGGTTATATCATAATGTTTGCTAAGCTCCATGTCTTCAATTCGAGCATGGCCCCATTCGCCTTCAGGAAATTTGGTCCCAAGTGGTTTACTAGGACCTTCCCATCTTTATCCAAGAAACAGGAGCCATAATCTTTGTTGATCTGGGAAGTCTTTTTGACCCCCAGGATTCTAACCCTTCGACTCAACCCTTCGAAGGTTCAGGTTACTTTGATAACCTATCAACCCAACCTCGTCGCTCAACAATTTGGGTTAGTTCAGGTCCTTCCAAAGTACCTGTATGACAAGAAGGGTAGTCTCCTTCTCCATAATGCAGTCCATACCAAAGTTGTTGCCCTCAAACAAATAGCCAGATAAACTGGCAGAACCCAACTTACTCCATTCAACTTCGAGCCCAACTTCCTCTACAGTCGAGAGTTTGGGAAATGGTGGACTAAGTACTACGTCGAAGAATTATGTGATGTCACCTCTTTCATTCAACTATTTGATAAAGCTTTTCTTCTTGTGCAGGAAAAGACCATGAAAGGTACTTATACACTTATAAGAGAAATTCAAGCTTTTCAAAGCTACTTTGAAACTGCCTATAGGCCTGATGATCTTAGTCGAACCATCTTCAAAGTAGCTGTCACGCTTAAAGAGAAATTTTCAAAGAAAATGGAAAACCTAAAGATTCCCTCATACATTCCTCATGAGAAACACTATGAAATGGCTCTTGAATTGTTTCCCCCAAAGTTTCCTCCACTGCCTAATGTTGACTTCAGAGTGGCCCTTGCCCTTCCATTTCCAGATTCGTTTATTTGTGGGGATTCCATTAAAATACTTTGACATCAATCTTAGAAAAAAGCTCAGCGGGTGGTTGCGACTAAGCATACTCTAGGAAGTTTCAAAGGGCATCTTCATATAGGGATCAAAGATGTCCGAATCGAATAGGACATATATCAAGGTGTGAAATAGGAGGTTTCCCTCGAAGTACATTCCCTTTGAAAGCCATTTACTCTTATCTAACACTAACTGTTTTATGTTGTTTTCATTTAGCTATCAAGATTCCACCTAAAAAACCCACCACCAAGAGACCAGTCGAGTTGAAGACTGAAGGAGGCATCAGGCTTGTAAAGGTATCATTTTGTTTTCTTTTGTCTTTTTTGTATATTGATGATACTAATATTCCCATTCTTAACTCAGGCTGCTCGAAACCTCCAGTAAGTCCCTTAAAAATCCAAAAACTTGCCAACATTCCCGTCACTATAGAATCTGACGAAGAGGATTTGTCGCCGGTTCTCGACCTAACTTCTAGGAAGAGGAAGCCACAACTGAAGTCCGTTGATGCTTCAGACCAGCCTCCAGTTAAACTTCCAAGGAAAAGGCCTACTGCACTTGTTATCCAAGAGCCTAATCTTGAAGAGATGGCGAAGATAACGGCGACCCAAAGTGAGAGCGACAACTCCAGCCCAGGGGTCGAAGGTAACAAGGTATAACAAACTTCTCTCTACCTTACATAACTTGTTTACCGCCTTTCGCCATTTATAATTATCGATCGTATTAATTTCAGGGTGGCGTAAGCACTGCCATTCGAACCAAGAATACAACCTCCTCTGCGCCTGTCTCCGCACCAGATGTTTTAAATAGTGTTGGTGAACCTACTTATCGACCATCATCTGAAAAGGGGTCTATAAGTGAGATTAACCAACCTCCCCTAGTAACCTCGATGCTTCACCACCGAAGACTGCCACTCAACATTCTCAAACCAGCGACTTTGATCACGATACTGATTCAAGCGAAAAAGGTGGGGCTGGAGGCAATCCATAACCCATGGTTGTAGATGAATTAGTTGAAGACGAGGAAGCCCCCGGGGCTGATTTACATACAGCTGAAGGAGAGAACAATCCTAAGGGAGAAGGTGGAGATGTTGAAGATATGGTTGTGGAGGAGGAGAACGAAGGAAAACCCATCACAACCCCTGATGATGACGAAGGATTTGAAGGGGGGGAGGCTAATGTAGGCGAAGAGCAAGCTCAAACTCAAACTCTTGTCACTCCCACTATGGTCGATGTTCCAACGGCCGGAGTTTCGACGAGTAGTACCGGGGTCTTTCTGCAGAAAAATTGGCTATTATGAAATGAAGCCAACCCCTTGAGTATTTGAAGGCTATGCTAAACTGCAAGGAAAGTTCCTTTGGCAAAAGCCTTAGTACTTTGGTGTCTGAAGATCAACCTTCGAGCACTTCTGCGAGCGAAGTTCTTTCTAAGATCAAAGACGAAGTCTTCAAAGGTGACTTGTTTCTGTTGTTGCTGGTTGATCCCTCTGCCCCTTTGACTCTAAAGGCTCTTCTCGCCAAGTCGACCTGTTAGAAGTTTCTCCTGAAGTGGTGAACGTTATCTTAGAAATAGGAACTATGATTGACGAAGCTGTTGCGGATCATAAGTTGTTCCCTTATCTCACAGGGGAAATTGAGAAGAAGTTTGGTTCTGAGGCTGCTGCCTGGGATGCTGCCACCGAATCTACCAATAGGGCAATGGAATTGGAGAAGACCAAACAAAAAAACAAGGAAAAGGTCGAAGCTCATAACCGTGACATTTCTTCCTGGAGGAAATAAATAGAAGAACTTCAAGCGAAGATCTTTGATGTCGAAAGAAGAAAAAATCAACTCTTGGAGTTTGGCGAAGCTTTAATGTCTCAAGATCTATCATTTGGAATGGAATTTGTCGAAAAGGCTCGACAACTTGAGTCTGACGTCAAACTCCTGCGATCAAAGAGATCTTTCTGCAAAAAACGTATAGAGCTTATTAAAGCCAAGTATCTTCAGATCAAGGCCAACCTTCCTTTCTAGTTTTTTTCTCTATCTATTTTGCAATGTAATGATAATTTTCTTTGTAATGAATATTGGTCCTTTGGACCTTAGAATTCAATATAATCATCTTGACATTTTTACCATATTGGCTTTGTTTTATTTATATGACTATTCGTCTCTAATTTTTATCTCTTGGAGTATCGGTTTATATTTTTTCAAATATTTCCCATTTACTCTTAGAATCCTTTTATCTTCATTAAACTCTTCGATTTCATAGGCACCGTGAGAGAATACCTATAAAATCTGAAAAGGGTCTTCCCACTTTGGGGACCACTTCCCCAAGGCTTTATCCTTTCGATCCATTGGAAGGATCACTTTCCAGACAAAGTCTTCAGGCGTAAAACTTTTGACTTTTACCTTCTTATTATAAGAGATTTCTATTCTCTTCTTTTGCCGTTTTAGCAACTCTAAGGCATTTAACCTTTCTTCATCTAAGTCAACCAATTCATCCAACATCATGCTCCAATATGACTCTGTTGGAAGTTCATGGTGTCTTTGAATCCTTATGGATTATAGGTGAATATCTACTGGTAGAACATCATCATGGCCAAAGGTTAGCCGAAAGGGGTCGACTTAGTCGCCTCTTTGGGAGAGGTACGACAAGCCCATAAAATCTGGTCCAGAGTTTTATGCCAATTCCTAGGCCTCTTCCCTACATGCTTTTTAATCAAACCAATGATCACTTTATTGGAAGCTTCGACTTGTCCATTGGCCTGAGCATAATAAGGCGTCGAAGTTAACAATTTCAAGCCCATTTCTTTGGCAAATTCTTCCATTTTCCGATCAGTAAATACTGACCCTTGATCCGTTGTAATCGTCTCTGGGATTCCAAAACTATAAATAATATGCTTTTGGATAAATTCGATCACATCCTCTTGGTTCACATTTGGTAAGGGTATAGCTTGAATCCACTTTGTAAAATAATCAACTCCCACCAATATATATCTTTGATTTTTAGATGATGGAGGTCGAATTTCCCCAATCAAATCTAAAGCCCAATGTAATACCACAAAATTTATGTGAGAGAATTCTTTACCTTGAATTAATTTTTAATGATAGCAAATTGTGTGATCATCATCCAAATGTTGGTTGTGCATTGCATTACATGATACATGTGTGTTTTATTATGTTTTTCATCTCACTCTATTGTTGCATAACTGTATATATAAAATTACATTGATACTTACCTTTAAATAACAATTAAAATGCATCTTATGTCAGTATGCATCGATACATAAAGCCTCTGCATCGATACATCCAGCATGTGATAAATCACAAAACCTTTCTGTTCAGTATGCATCGATGCATACGAGTCATGCATCAATACATGGAAGACAAAATACTCTATGCATCGATACACACGATCCCTGCATCGATACATGACCAATTGAAACAGCCTGTGTATCAATACATGCGCATTAGGCATCGATACATACTAGTGTAATAATCACATGCATCGATACACACGACTTTTGCATCGATACATGAATAATTAATTTCACCAAAAATACACATATCCTACAGTATGCATCGATGCACACTATGATGTATCAATACAAAAGACTGTTTTATGTTATAACAGCAACTGTTTTGCAGCATATAAAAGACAGGTTACAACAGCAGTGCGAAAAACACGAATTCATTGAGGGAAAACAATTGAACACAGATCAAAAGCAGTGTTGGAGCAATTGTTTGTGAGCAATTAGAAACCTGAAAGAGACTTCATCTTCTTCATCTTCTCAATCACTTTTCTTCAAGAACTTTTACACATAACCATTCTTGTTCTTTGGATTAAAGAAGCATCGAGATAACGTTCAGTGGTACGATCAAGGATCTAGCTGTGGTTTGCAGTGGAACGATCGAGGATCTAGCTGAGTCGAAGATTGAAGGGGGTTTCTAGGAAAAACCTACTGGTTTGTCCTTCAAGAACTGGAGTGTTCTTGAGGGTTTGGGAGTCACATTTGCAGAACATATTCAGCCGCAGCGTTGCGTTTGGAGATCGGGGGATCTCGCAAGCAGGTCGTGGAACCGGTGAATTGTTTGCAACTTTGTGCAGAAAAATCTTGATCGTGCTCAGATCAAGTGAAGGTTTATACAAGAAGAGGTTCTTAGAGTTTAGAATTCTGTCTTTGTATCATAACCTTGTATCAACGGATTCGGCAATAATTGATAATCAAAGTTCTCAATTTCATTTGAAATTGAGAGGGAGACGTACCCACACGCGAGGACGACGTGGGGAACTTCCTTACCAAATCTCTGCGTATCGTACTCTTACCTTATTCCTCTTTACGTTTTTCAAACTGTTTTCGCAATTTTAGTTAGTGTGTGGTGATTGCTTCTTTTTCAAGACAGCAGTGGCAAGAAAACTTTAATCAAACTTCATTGCTGTTTAACATTGATCACATACACACCAACTGTTTGATAAAACGGTTAGCTAGATTTTATTCATTGGAAATAGACTTTAATGATAAGTGCATTCAATTAGTTATAATTCTGGTGTGAATTGGTTCTGTCATTCTCATTAAAATCCAGCAATTAAACTTGTGTGTCCGGCTTTCTAGTAGCGGTTCAGAATAGACGGAAGTCGATTCGGGACTGATTTTTCCGCCAACTTTGAAAACTCTGATAAAATTTCAAATCCGTTAAATTAAAAAGAGGTGATCTATTCACCCCCCCTCTCGATCACTAGCCACACCGTCTAACAATTTACCCTTCATTTTTCCTGGAAGCATACGCTTTATGCCTCATGCATGCATTCATTTTTAGGTCATTTAGCATTTGCATTTCATCATGGCAATCAGAATATTTTTAAAAATAAAATAAAATTAAAAAAAATAAATAATAAATAAATAAAATAATAATAATAATAATAATAAAAAAAACGGGAAAAAAACGGAAAACAAAAAAAAATAAATAATAATAATAATAATAAATAAATAAATAAATAAATAAATAAAAATTCTTGGACTTAAAAATCAGGTTATAAATTCAGAGTTTAAGTGAAACAAAAGAAAAAAATTCTATTCCTATTACCCTGTCTGGGAAAAAGATAGTGAGAGAAGAACTCTGGGAAAAAGATAGTGAGAGAAGAGCTAACAGAGTTCAGAGCAGCCTCCAAACACTGAAGGAAACTCAACTGCACAGAATCACCTCTGCCTCACATAAACCCTAAAGATTGTTTTGTAAACCTCACGGGTGCAACTCAATTTCAATCAAGCTCTCCAATCAGGTTTGCCCTTATTCCCATTACCTTTAAGCTTTGAATTTGAATACTCTGAATGTTCGAGGTATTATGGGTGAATTTGATACCCTTTTGATGCATGTCTTTTTTGTGAATTTTAATGGCATGATTCATGTGGTTACATTTTGATTTGGGGGCAACCCTTGATTACCCTATTTTTTTGTCTCTAACCTATTTGTTGATTTTTTGTGAGGGCTCACATGACTTTTGCAGGGATAACTTGCGTGGTTTTCCACTTTATTTGTGGGATACCCCCTGGAGGTTTCATTCCGATTACCTGTACTGACTCACTTTCTTTGATGGTGTTTAGCTTGGGAGGATCCCTGTGTTTCCCATTCCTCTAATTGCTGTTACTTCGGATATTTATCCGTGTGGTACTTTTACATTTTCCCGCATTTTACTGCTTTCCTAGCTGGAAGACCTCGATAGGAGGCAATATTTTTGTGTGTTTTTTTTTTACAGGTTCCTTCGCCAAGGACTGCCTTTTTGCATGAGCATCCCAAACCCTAACCCTTCATTGATTTTTCTTCTCCTAAACACACGTTTACTCCTTCTACTACAGGCGAGTAAGTCTCCAAAGGTCGAGCATCCGGTAGATTGCGTAGTAAGGTCGTTCGTCCAAAACCCAATCCATAACCCCGTAGTTAGCCGAAGACTCTGATTCTCATATTCTTTTAACCCTTTTTTTTAGTAAACAGCACAAGATAAATTCACACCCTTTAGACAAGAACTACAAAAGTGGATCCCGTAGAGTACTATGGATGTGTAGGGGTGCTAATACCTTCCCTTCGCATAACCGACTCTCGAACCCAAGATTTGGTTGCGAGACCTTGTCTTTTCCTTTCCTCTTTTCAGGTTTACTTCGAGCATTTCCTTTCCCTCCTTTGGGATAAATAACTTACGGTGGCGACTCTTCTGTCATTTTCTTTCGCCGGTTGTTTTTTCGCACACTGTATTTTTCAGGTTGCAACAGCTGGCGACTCTGCTGGGGACCCGGTTTCCCTAAGCGAGTCCCTCCTAGCTTTTGTAGTTTGTTTGTTTATTGGGTGTTCATGCTTCTGTACAGTTATTTATTTACCTGCTTTACCTTATTGCATTGTGTACATATCATTGCTGTATCTGTTGGCTGGCTATGGCTGCTTGGTTATCTTTGTGAGATGAGTTTTATACCCGAACTCGAGTGCACTTAGGATAGGAGAATGGCATAGTCTTGTCGACTTGTGTGGAGTTATTCCTTAGCAAGTTGACTTGCAAGCCCATTCACTTGGTGGAGGTCATGTTGAGATCAATAATGTCACACAAGTAAGTTGTGGTTAGACATTACTTTTTCCAATATAGACCTTAGAAGCCGAGGACCTTAGTTTACCAAACCCATCTTGGCCTATTCGTAGGACGTAGTGCGAAAGTCGTTCAAGTGTAAGATTTGATACGATTGTTACGCGATACTACATTCATAAGAGTCTCTCTTGAGAATATTTTTGGAATACGAGTAGTCATTCCTCCGATAATATCCGAAAGATGGGATTATGACTATGGGAACCTTTTGTAGAACATGTTTGGCAGGTTTAAATCTTAGTACACTCCTTTTGGGGGGTTCTTAACCTAAACTCCATGCTCGTGACTTGCAACAAACCCTTGATTCATGGTTGATCCGATCAGGTATCCTTAATATCAATGAAACTTGGGTGTTGATAAGGTGTAAACCATAATCCACCAAAATGGGTGGTTGATATTAAGGATAACATGATCCATCCCATGACCTTTGTTTGGTGTGCTCTTAATTTCTCTCCAGATAGTGAAACCTGACAGATGTTCAAGCAGATACAGCGATCCTAATTCCCATGCCACTGCACTGCATTCACATCATTTTGCATCACATCATTTTTCATTCATAATCATTCACACATGTTTATCCATTGCTATGGGGTTTATATCTTCTACTTGATTCTAGTCGGATTTTTCTTGGTTCTCATCAACGACTTAGTCTTTTTTTTTACATCGTTTATCTATTGAGAGACTGGAATCAAGGGGGTAGAATACCTTTGGAATTGATAAACATGTCATTGCATTTACATATTCATTAGCATGTCTTGCATAACAGGTACCGCCACAGTGTTCTCAGTTTGTTTGGTGTTCCATTATGTGGATAGCTGACCCAGGCATTCACCGGTACGGTACCCGTAGAAACCAACAGAGAGTAATGGAAAGCCTACAGGCAGAGTTCGCCGAGATGAAAATCCGCATGAATAAATTCATGGATGTGGTTCAAGGGGTGGCTCAGGGACAGGAAGAGCTCAGGCAGATGATATAGAGGAATCCCCCTGCTCAACCAGAGACGGTGACTGATCCTCCAGCTGGAGAGGCTAATGGACCCAATGGACCGGGGCCTATCCCAATCCTACATGTCACCTCCGGTCAACAACCCGTTCATGATGATCAGGACGATCAGTTCCCCCTGCTGCAGGAAGACTTTGGTATGGGTCATGGTGTGGACCCCATGTTTAGAGGATTGGAAGACAATATTGAGAACTGCAAAGCTATTAAGTACATAGTTCTGGACCTTATTGATTCGAAGGCCGTTAACTTTGCACCAGCTCCTAATGTCGTCAACAATCCCATGCCCCAACATGGTGGAGCCAACGTTAACATGGTTGAAGGAGAAGTCAAATTAGTCTCTGTAGTCAACAATGAAGATGGGGATAGTGATTGCGACATCGATAACTAGGTGCGTCCGAGGATCCCGGGTGAAGTTCTCAACATTTGGTCTTTTGAGGAGATTGTCCAAGCCACTTGTCTGGAGGAGTAATTTTCTTTGTTTATTCATGCATATCCAAGTCTTACGTTCCGCCAGGGCGTAATGACTCATTGTAGGGCTCATTTATGTGACACTTGCATTTTTTATCATAAATAAAGGACGTCTTTTTGCATTCAAATATTTCGTTCCCTATCTTTCTATTTTTGCAGTTTTTCAAAAAAAAAATGGCAATGTTTTGTTTAGTCTCCACTTTTTTTCTTTTTTTTTCACACTCATAAGCACATACCATCACTCATGCAGATGCACATCACCGGATCCTATTGATAACGGTTCTGCTATGGCTCGCTTCGACTTTGAAAATCCAATCTTTCAAGCTGAAGAAGAGGGTGATGAAGACTGTGAACTCCCTGAAGAACTTACCAGGTTATTAAAACAAGAGGAAAGGGTCATTCAACCGCATCAACAGTCTGTTGAAGTGATTAATCTCGGCACCGAGGACGCCAAGAGAGAAATCAAGATAGGGGCTGCTTTGGAAGACAATGTGAAGAAGGGGTTGATTGAATTGCTGCAAGAGTATGTTGACATCTTCGCTTGGTCTTATCAGGACATGCCAGGGCTTGACACAGACATCGTGGTACATTGCTTGCCGCTCAAAGAAGGTTGTCCTCCGGTCAAGCAGAAGCTCAGAAGAACAAGACCAGAGATGGCTGTCAAGATAAAGGAAGAAGTGCAAAAACAGTTGGATGCAGGGTTTCTAGCAGTCACAAATTATCCGCCATGGGTTGCAAATATCGTTCCAGTACCTAAGAAGGATGGAAAGGTACGGATGTGTGTTGACTACCGGGATCTGAACAGGGCTAGTCCTAAAGATGATTTCCCCTTACCTCACATTGACGTTTTGGTGGATAACACGGCTCAGTTCTCGGTATTCTCCTTCATGGATGGCTTTTCTAGCTATAATCAAATTAAGATGGCACCAGAAGACATGGAGAAGACAACATTCATAACCCCATGGGGAACCTTCTGCTACAAGGTGATGCCGTTTGGTCTGAAAAATGCCGGAGCAACATATCAGCGAGCGATAGTGACTCTATTCCATGATATGATTCATCATGAAATCGAGGTTTATGTTGATGATATGATTGCCAAATCTCAGACAGAAGAAGAACATTTGGTGAATTTGCAAAAACTATTTGAGCGTTTGAGGAAATTTAAGATGAGGCTTAATCCGAAAAAGTGTACTTTTGGGGTGAGATCTGGAAAACTACTGGGTTTTGTTGTTAGCGGAAAAGGGATTGAGGTGGATCCGGCCAAAGTGAAAGCGATACAGGAAATGCCTGAGCCAAGAACAGAGAAACAAGTATGTGGTTTCTTAGGGAGGTTGAACTACATTGCAAGGTTCATCTCTCACCTAACAACCACGTGTGAGCCAATATTCAAATTGTTGAGAAAAGATCAGGCTATCAGGTGGAATGATGATTGTCAAAGGGCGTTCGAGAAGATAAAAGAGTATTTGCTGAATCCTCCTATCCTTGTGCCTCCGGTCCCAGGGAGACCGCTGATTATGTATTTGACAGTACTAGACAATTCCATGGGTTATGTTCTCGGTCAACACGACGAGACAGGTAGGAAAGAGCATGCCATCTACTACCTGAGTAAGAAATTCACAGATTGTGAGTCGAGATACTCAATGCTTGAAAAAACATGTTGTGCACTTGCATGGGCTGCTAAGCGATTGAGACAATACATGTTGTCTCACACAACCTTACTGATCTCCAAAATGGATCCAGTCAAGTATATATTTGAGAAGCCAGCTCTCACCGGAAGAGTTGCTCGTTGGCAAATGGTACTGACAAAGTAAGACATCCAGTATACTTCCCAGAAAGCCATCAAGGGGAGTATAAATTCAGAGTTTCAGTGAAACAAAAGAAAAAAATTCTATTCCTATTACCCTGTCTGGGAAAAAGATAGTGAGAGAATAACTCTGGGAAAAAGATAGTGAGAGAAGAGCTAACAGAGTTCAGAGCAGCCTCCAAACCCTGAAGGGAACTCAACTGCCCAGAATCACCTCTGCCTCACATAAACCCTAAAGATTGTTTTGTAAACCTCACGGGTGCAACTCAATTTCAATCAAGCTCTCCAATCAGGTTTGCCCTTATTCCCATTACCTTTAAGCTTTGAATTTGAATACTCTGAATGTTTGAGGTATTATGGGTGAATTTGATACCCTTTTGATGCATGTCTTTTTTGTGAATTTTAATGGCATGATTCATGTGGTTACATTTTGATTTGGGGGCAACCCTTGATTACCCTATTTTTTTGTCTCTAACCTGTTTGTTGCGTTTTTGTGAGGGCTCACATGACTTTTGCAGGGATAACTTGCGTGGTTTTCCACTTTATTTGTGGGATACCCCCTGGAGGTTTCATTTTGATTACCTGTACTGACTCACTTTCTTTGATGGTGTTTAGCTTGGGAGGATCCCTGAGTTTCCCATTCCTCTAATTGCTGTTACTTCGGATCTTTATCCGTGTGGTACTTTTACATTTTCCCGCATTTTACTGCTTTCCTAACTGGAAGACCTCGATAGGAGGCAATGTTTTTGTGTGTTTTTTTTTTACAGGTTCCTTCGCCAAGGACTGCCCTTTTGCATGAGCATCCCAAACCATAACCCTTCATTGATTTTTCTTCTCCTAAACACACGTTTACTCCTTCTACTACAGGCGAGTAAGTCTCCAAAGGTCGAGCATCCGGTAGATTGCGTAGTAACGTCGTTCGTCCAAAACCCAATCCATAACCCCGTAGTTAGCCGAACTACGGCTTGCTCTGATTCTCATTCCAGATGAGATACGTAGGCATAAGACGCGATGTCTTAGCGAGCACACATCCCCCTAACCCATAGGTCAGCCGAGCTACGAAGACTCTGATTCTCATATTCATATGAGATACGTATGCAGTGGATGCGACATCCGCGCGAGTCATTTTCATTTAACCCTTTTTTTTTAGTAAACAACACAAGATAAATTCACACCCTTTAGACAAGAACTACAAAAGTGGATCCCGTAGAGTACTACGGATGCGTAGGGGTACTAATACCTTCCCTTCGCATAACCGACTCCCGAACCCAAGATTTGGTTGCGTGACCTTGTCTTTTCCTTTCCTCTTTTCAGGTTTACTTCGAGCGTTTCCTTTCCCTCCTTTGGGATAAATAACGCACGGTGGCGACTCTTCTGTCATTTTCTTTCGCAGGTTGTTTTTTCGCACACTGTATTTTTCAGGTTGCGACACCCAACCCCTAAATGGCCAAGGCTTGATGATAGAATGTAATTCACTTGCAGGGACGTGCTCTATGCCTGCATGTATCTGACATTCTTGGAAACCCTTTATAAATTCAACACAGTCTTTCAACATGGTAGGCCAATACATCCCTTGGCAAAATAAAAGCCATTTCATCTTATGACCGACTTGGTGTGCCCCACACGCTCTACTATGTACAGTCGAAAGGGCTAAGTACGCCTCTGACTCACTAAGGCACATAAGAAAAATTCCCTCAGAAGATTTTTTAAACAACTCTATACCCAAAAGAACATAACTCAATGCTCGATACCTGGTTTTTCAATCAGTAGATGTTGTTGGATTCTGCAGATACACCACTATTGGCTTCCTCCAATCTTCATCCGTCAAATTGTCTACTGCCAAAATTTTGAAATTCCCTTCATCAGCATATCCTAGCTTTGTCTTTTCTAAGTCTATGGGTATTAATCTGGTTACCACGACCTTTCTTCTGACTTCAATGACTTTATGCAAATTTTCTTTTGAAATTTTATACCTGGATGCAATTTGAGCCAAATCGTTAGCCACTTGATTTTCTAGTCGAGGTATGTGTCAAATAGAAACCATTTCAAATATTTTTAGCAGTCGACTGGAGATTATGAAGTACATGATTAAATTCTCCTTAATACATCTATATTCCTTTGTGATATGCTTTATGACCAACTCTGAATCACCCATTATTTCGACTCGAGTTGCCCCCAATTCCAACAACATTTCAAGTCCTGCTACGAGGGCTTCGTATTTAGCCTCATTATTTGAGCAGGTACCTTCTACTTTGTACTGGAATTTTGTTGGAATTTTATTAGGATAAATACTTACAATCTCGGCGCCTGTACCATCCTTATGACTAGACCCATTGAAGTATAACTTCCAAGGTCCCAATTTGAGATAGTTCAGTGTGTTTGCGTCTATGGAGTGGTCGACTATAAAGTCTACTACCCCTTGTCCTTTAACAACTCTTAATGGCATGTATGTTAAAGAAAATTTAGTCAATGCTAATTCCCATTTCCCAATTCGACTATGCAAAATTGGTTTGGATAACATATGTTTAATAACGTCACAGTGAGATGAAACATAAACATCAACAAGTTTGATATAATGTTTCAATTTTGTACAAGAGAAATATAAGCATAAATAATTTTTTGACCATGTTATACCTAGTTTCCGCATCATTCAAGACTCTACTGAGGTAGTAAATGGCTCTCTCGGCACCATTATCATCCTCTTGATCTAACATGCTTCCTAAAGTCTTCTCAGATGCAGATATATACAATCTCATACTTTTATTTCTACAAGGTGGTGTCAAGATTGGTGGATGACTCAAGTATGCTTTGATATTATCAAATGCTTCTTGTTGAGCCTACCCCCACTCGAACCCTTCCTTGTTGAGTCGAAGCAATGGTGAAAAAGCCTGTGTCTTCCCACTAAGGTTTGAGATGAATCTCCTTAGGAAATTGATCTTGCCTAGCAATGACTGCAAAACTTTCTTCGTCGATGGCGCTTTCGCTTCCATGATGGCCTTGGTCTTATTCTAGTTTATTTCAATCCCCTTTTTATGGACCACAAAGCCTATGAAATCCCCAGTTTGCACATAAAAAGCACATTTTAAAGGATTCATTTTAGACCATGTTTTCTCATCCTCTTGAAAGATATTCGAAGATGGTCTACGTGAATCTTCCCTGAAACAGACTTCATAACAATATCAGCTATATAGATTTGCATAAAAGTTTCTATAAAATCGTGGAAGATCGAATTTATCGCTCTTTGGTAGGTTGCCCTAGCATTTTTAAGACCAAAAGGCATCACTGCCCATTCGTAGGTGCCTAAGCCTCCGGAGCATCAAAATGTTGTTTTTCGGACATCCTCTTCAGCAATAAATATTTGATTATACCCAGAATACCCGTCAAGCATGCTTAATATTCATAGCATGCAGCAGAATCAACTAGCATTTCTGCCACTGGTATCAAATAATCATCTTATGGGGTTGCAGTATTTAAATCTCTAAAATTTCTGCAAACCCTTAAACTACCATTCTTCTTTACAACTGGCACAATATTAGCTAACCATTCGACATACCTGGCCATGCGAATAAAATTACAGTGGAGAAGCCTTTCGACTTCCTCTTTAATCTTCTAAAGTATTGTTGGAGCAAATCGTCTTGGGTTCTGCTTCACAGGCTTCTTTCCAGGCTTGATCGGCAGTTTCAATTCGACCAGCTCTTTGCTTAAACCAGGCATTTCATCATAGTCCCATGCAAAACAGTCCTTAAACTCTCTCAACAACTGGACCACTTCGATTTTGAGTTGAGGATGAATGTTGGCCCTGATGTAAGTTGGCCTTTTTATCACTCCCTCTCCCAAGTCTACTTCTTCAAGGGGATTTTGAGCCAACATTTTAATGTTTGTTGCTAGCGGATCCTTCTCAAAACCTAAAGGCTCATCGTCATAGATTGCATCGAGCCTCTGGTCTTGCTCTTCATTCTGACCTTTATCGGGTGGCATTGGGTCAAATTCCTTCACGGGACCTATCGATTGAGAAAATTTACTGGCTTCGACAACCATATTTTTTACTTCGGCCTCTAAGGCCAATTGTTGTTTGCTCTCGGCTATGTAAGCCAAAATCCTCTTTAGCATTGTAAACTCAGTCATCATTACTGAATTCACTTCCCCATCCTGTGGGGTCGATTCTAGACACTCCCAAATATCCGAAGTCGTCTTCGCCTACTACCTCTCTGTCCCAGCAAAAACCATAGTGAGGGTGTAGTGATAGAGAACAATAAGCGTTGTCATCAGGGGTAAATGCAAACTCAGCCAAATCACAGGGAGCTATGGTGGCCAAGTGCTTGTCAAATTGGCGCCTATCGACATGATTGATAGGCGTTTTAAAGTACCCCTGATCCGCTTCTATGTTTTCCACGATGCCATATGGACACCAAATTACTATCCTCTGGGGCATTGAAGATGGGACAGCTCCGACCCCATGTACCCATTCTCCTCCAAGCAACATATTGTAGTTAGACTTTGTTTCCACAATCATAAACATTGTGGACCTAGTGACTGTCCCTACAGTTAATTCGACTTGGATAGCTCCAATGGTGGAACCCACTTTACCTTCATAGTTGGTTAGCACCATATTATGAGGTTTGGCATCAGTATCGTATTTGCCATTTTTTCGCAGCATGCGGTGAGGCATCAAGTTCACAGTCGCTCCACAATACCCCAATATTTTATTAACGGGGGTCTTCGACTTTTCCAGTGATGAAGAGGGGTTTCAGGTGGCTCTTCATGGCTTCACTAGGCCTCTCGAAAAAGTAATTTTGCTCTTCAAAACACAGTCGTTATTCATCACATAGTAACACACTGGCTTGTGAGCAGCCATCTCTCTTTCTATGATATTGTCGTTGTCTTCGATTTTAGTAATCCGATTGAATTCCCTTGGCATCACGGATACCACCCTGACTAATATGTCTAAGAAGGCTTCCAACCCTGAGTCGAAGTTGTCAGTCAACATTTCACTTCGGCGGCCACTTGATTGTATTTTTCACAGACCATTTTAACTGGAATATTGGGATTTCTTTTGACGAAGTTTGAGTCTTCCATTTTCTTCATAGTCACATTGGTACTCGACTCAGCTTGATCCCTCTCACCAACTTCTCTCTGGGATTTTCTCCTTCTTTGTTCTCTCCTCCAATGAGATCTAGTCATATGGTTTTTTCCTTTATAATTCTCGGACACATGTGACGTCCTTTTGTCAGTCTGATATTCCTTGCTGTAAGCCAATGACGAACCTCTTTTGACCTCGAAGTTCTGCCACTTTCCATGACCGCGTTTCCTGCCATCAGTTAGCTTAACCCACTTTCTATTTGACCCTTCGACACTAGGTTTGAAGGAAATGGGTTTGAAATTTCGCCCTGCTTGCTTGGTTTCACCGAGTTTTACCATGGGGCGTCTTGGATCAGGATATCTCCTAGGGTTGAAAGCCTTTCCTGGCTTACCCACTTGATGATTTTGGATGGCTTTATGACCATCTTGGTGATTGACTCTCCTAACCCCTTCAAGATTTTAAGTTGCCTTCTTGTGGAATACAACATTGCACCTAGGGCACAACATGACTTCCGACTTCTTTTTCTGACACCTTTGGAGGAAGTCAGACATCATTTCTTCCTCTTGAGGGATGGGGACTTTGTTATACTCCTCCTGTCGACATTCATCGTCGACCTCCATAGTGGTTTCTTGAGATAACTTGACCATATTAACCTCCATGTGGATATCCTCAATAATATCCAACCTTTGGAATTGTATTTGAAGGCCCTCAGTGGCCTTGTCCATCTAAACGAAATCATCATCGGTTTCTTTAGTGATCATCATTAACTTTGAACTTTCAGCGTCCTTAGCATCAGAGGTTTCAACATTTTTGTAGGTGATATCTCCTGCAGCCTTTTGAGTAAAATCATCAAGAGGTGTTTGCTCGAAGTACTCATGTACCCTGGCCATAATAGGTTCATTGCCGAAGTCCTCAGTGACTTCAGTCATGTTGAAATCATCAGCGACTTCAATAAGATTCACTTCTTTTGGTTCGGTATAATGGGCCTTAGCTACCTGTAGAGGATCGGATTCGATCTTCATCTGGCTCCGTGTTTTGTCTCCGAACTTTAGTCTCCCTTCCTGGATGGCATTTTGCATAAGATCCCTGAAAATAAAATATTGAGACGTTTTATGACCCAAAAAATGATGGTATTTGCAAAACCCTATTTTCTTTCTTTTCTCTAAAAGGGGTACTAAAGCACCCGGAGGTATTATCATTTGACCATCTTTGACTAATAAATCAAAAATTTTGTCACATTTTGTAACGTCGAACGTATAAGTTTTCTTAGGAAATTTTTCACTCTTTTCAGGTTCGACATGATTTTTCCCATTCGAAGATGCTAAAACTTTGCACGCATATGGTGGCCCTTGCGTCAATTCAGCAAGGTCGATCTCATTGTCGTCAAAGTCTAAAAGTCCATGACCTGAACCTTCATCATCATTCCTGAAATCGACATAGGCTACCCTTTTACCTTTATTTTCCCTAGCCTTTTCTTCCTTCAAACGTTCTAATTGTCGAACCCTGTCAGCTAATTGGGCTATATCCCTTAGGTATTGAGTATCTAATCTCTTTCTAATCGAGTAGTCAAGGGCCCCAACGACCATTTTGACTAGTTCATGTTCTGGTATTTACGTAAAACACCTAGCTTTAAGCAATTGAAACCTATTTAGATAGTCATTGATTGGCTCAGTTAACTTTCGCTTGATACTAGCCAACTCCTTCAAACCTATCTTTGTTTTCCCCATGTAAAACTGTTCATGGAACATTCTTTCCAGTTGGTTCCCAAGTGTGGATCGAACTTTGGGGCAAGGTGGTGAACCATGCGAAAGCATTCTTTGTGAGAGAACTTGGAGAAAAAAATTCCTAAGGCTCTCATTATTTAACATATCTTTAACCTCAATTAAATATCTTGCCACTTGCTCAACAGTGGACTCAGTGGTATCCCTAGCAAACTTGGTGAATTTGGGGATTTTAGTTCTAGGGGGTGCTTCTGCCTATAAGATATACTCTGACAAAGGCGACGTATAATTTGGCCTTCTAAGGCCGAAATTTACCCCATTTCGAACCATAACTCTTTCGATTATAGCTGCTAGATTATTATCTACTACCACATCGTCATGTCGAACTTGCCATATGATATTATCAGCATTTTGCTTTTTTCTATTCACCATTAGTATCCTTGGTTCCCTGGGTATTTGTGGTTTGATCCTAGGGGGTACTGCTACTCCCCCTTGGTTTTGTGGGATCTGGTTAATGGTAAGGTCTTCTTCAAAAGTGGCCTCTTGATTTTCTCTTACCCAATCTCTAGGAGGAGGTCGTTGGTGTTGAGGTACACCAAGGAATTCAGACATTCGAGCCACCTGTTTGTCATCTGTTGATTCGAATGAGTCGTATTTTGAATTAGAGGATTCAGCACAGTGGTTAAAGTCTGAGTCAACATTTGAACCATTTCATGATTGCTTTCTTCCATCTGTTGCCTCCATGCTACCGCAGAGTTATTTGTAAGTGTAGGTAGTTGTGTTGGGTGTCGTAAGCCGGAAGATTGGTTAGTGATACCCATGTTAACCCCAAACCCTTGTACTGGAGAATTTATGTTAACCACTGGTTCTGAAAAAGTAGAACCAGCATTCTATAAATTGGCCATCACTGAAGTTGGCATTCCATATGGCTATTCTCGACTACCAAATGGTATTGAGAAACCAGGGGGTACCAACGGCCTATTTGGAATCTCTAATTGGAGGGGGAGTATGAGGAGGTCCCCTAGGCCTAATGTAGGTTAGAATTGGTTCAGTATGGGAAATCAAATGTGTGGGCATCAAACTCACCATAGACGGAACTACTTCGGACACATGCGATATGGCCGTGTTTTCCCCTATCGAAGAAGAAGGGGGCGTTATGTTACTGGTTGATGGATTTTGAGAGTTTTGGGTATCTGACGTATTCACATTCGCCATCCTCGTGTGGGATTCTCTCCATTTTTGTTGTTCGTTGTTTATGGCTATTTTACCACTTCTTAATAACATACAACAAATCTTTTCCCAAGAAAAAACTTAACAACCATCACTATACACACTACATAATGTTAGCACTAGTCCCACTGGGCGTGCCAATTTGTTTACCTTGAAAATCAGTAAACAACCGTTGATCTTCCAAATTTCTAAATTTGGTTACTTGCAAGATCGATCAGATTGATCCTAGGACATGTGCTAATTGTTTTTGAAAATGAATTTTGGTAGTAACGAATGCTCAATAATAAGCGCAAAATTAGAGTTTGAAAACTAATAAAAAGGGTGACATGAACGGGAGAAATTGTAAAGGATTTGTAAATGACGAAGTAAATGTCGAAAGTAAGGGAATCTTAAGATTGTAAAGTAAATGTTGAAAGAAAGGGAAAAGCAAGGAAATCTTAAAACTGTAAATGAAAAAGTAAAAAGAGGGTGTTTGGAATGAAGAAGTAAGGAAGTATATTTCTAGAAAAAAATAAATATAAATTTATATTACTTTGAAGTAACTAACAATGGTGTAAACAAACGTACATTCTGTGATTTACGATTCTTCTTCACACGAGTACTTGGTAAATTTACAGGTTTTTGTACATACTTTGACATACCCTTTTCTAACACTAAGATCCTATATTTGTACTGGATCGAGATAACCGTTTATGATGGTTCTTCAATCATGTCGAAACACATGGCACCTTGCATGTGCGTATTTATCTATTATGCTCCACGTGTGCTCTCAACGGTTTCTGATAAGGGATAAGTTCCCTCCCTTATTTGAATTTTGAATCTTTGATCGAAAACCATGTTCAGCTGTCTTTAAGCGCCCCTTTCTGGAATATCAACTGTATGCTGACCCTTATTACCCTTGTCCAGTCGAATCACCCTCAGCTGGTCAAAAAACAGCTACACACATAATTTCCCTTTTTGGTAATTCTTAATGGGCGTAAAAAATATGAGCTAACACTCATACTGTACAAATGAAGATCATTGATGATCAATTCCCTGCTATAAATGTTGTACATGGTGCAAGCATAAAAGGAAGTTGTTCAGTTTCCCCCACCGGTAGAGAGAGATCCATAACAGGTTATTGACTCCCTCTGAAGAATCATACACCAACATGTTATGTTACATTATGCACAACGAAGACGCAATGTTTACTCTTCTGCTAGAACATGATCCAAAGATATAGGGGTTAAAGGAATTCTTTATAATTCCTAAAGATATAAAGGATATGATCATGGGAGAATGGTGGTTTTACATAGGGTTACTACAAGTTTGGTGCACATAAGTAAATCTTATTATGGTACATTCATTGTTTTGTATAGAACTAATTCCTCACGGGTTTTTTGTATTCTGTTTAACCATTTAGGTACATGCACCATGTTTATATAGAATTAAATAAATTGACTACTTATGGATTATTGGATCCAGTTAGAGTATGATTTACAAATAATTCTCCAAAAACCATTGAAGAATACTTAACATCACAGATAAGGGGGGGGGGGATGTTACTTATCATCGTTCCTTATTAAGTGAGTAATTTTAAAATTATGATTTCTCTATTATATTTAGTTTTCATGTTTTACCAAATACTAATTATATATGCTTGAATTGTTCATTCAGAGATTATTATCAATTGATCATCATATCTCTTCGGACGAATATGATAACTACACTGTGTTTGTTACACCTTGAACTTGATCATATGATGAAACAAATTATTACAAGGTAACTTTATATTTATGATACTTTTAGTAATATTTTTTTTGACTTTGTAATTATATTAGCGTTTAATATTTTTAAATCATTTTCAATATACAGGTTTATGGAGAGACACTATAGGTTGAACAACTCTAGAAAAAAGCCCGCATTTTGTGAGCCCAAGGTAAGTGGACTAATTGTGACATTCACTTATATATATTCATGAAATATTTAAATTTGTAGACTAAGAAACAAGCAGAGAGATACGAGCGTGGTTACTATGTAATAAAACATAGGTTTAATATTGTCTCTGCAGGCATTGTTGATTCGTGGGATCAGGTATATATAGTGTCATTAAATGTTTTCAATAACATATTAATGCTAAAGTAATTTTATATTCAAATCATGTGATATTCAACTTTTCTCATTTGTTTATGTAGACGTTTAACGACAGGATACCTTTCTCTCCAGAAGAGTTAGACGACGTCGGTAGATATTTAGCATTTATTTTCAATGCGTTAGTTGAAAGGGGGGGGGGGGTAGTATTGCATGACTTTGTCTTTTGATGGTTGTAAATATATTTTTATTATTTAATTTGATATTTTATAAAAATTTAGCTATATATACACACACACACACATACATACATACATACATATATATATATATATATATATATATATATATATATATATATATATATATATATATATATATATATATATATATATACATATATATATATATATATATATATATATATATATATATATATGTTAAAAATAAAATAGGTTTCGAACCCATGGAAAAATAAAATAATATTTTTAAAAAAACAAAGTATTTAATCACGATTATTTATGCCACTATTGTTATAGATAAACCACAAAATATTTTAAACCATACAATCATAGGTTTCGAACCCATGACCTTTCACTTTATATCACAACAGTTGTATACTTGGACCGTTGTGATATATAGTGTGTTACCTAGTTTATCACAGCGGTCCTACGCCCGTGGTAGAATGCATCATACATACAATCACACCATACCTAACAACGGTTGGTCGAACATGGTCGATCCTTTTTCCAACCGTTATGATAGGTGTTTTTCTTAGCAGTGACATCTGTCAAGATGGAAGATGTCCATAAGGCACCTAAAGTTATAACAAAACCAGTTCTGCAGGACCTTGGCCAAAAGAAAGAAGCAAGTAAGAAGAAAAGGGAGGATCAGTTTGTAAGGAAAATTAGCAGGCCTCGAGTCTAACTGTTATTTCTATGATCTTTACATGTTGACAAGTCATGGCATGCCACTACTCACCAAATGGCAGTGAAGACCTTGTCCTTACTCTATGTTTAGGGGTATGGCAGCTACCGTCGTGACTCTTATTTACCAAACATGTCATTATCATCTAATCACATGTGTCTTATTCTTAAGTCCTAGTCGTGTCATTTAATTTTCTTCATTGTGTTAGTCCCATTTCCTTTCAAGTGATGAAATCATGTTTTTTGTTTATTTTAAGTAGAGTAGCTTGTTTTCTTTGCTTGTTAAAAAAAGCATAACTAACCATAACCCCTGAAAATAATAGTAAAATTATAAAAGACTTAGAATGAAACTAATTGAATTGCGCCAATATTGGAAACAAGGTCTTGGTAGCTAACCAATGCACCTTGTTGTGTTTCTGATAACCCATGTCACACCTCTGGTCGTCAGAAAAGTAGTAAGTCTCTTGAGAAATTTGAATTGTTTTAATGTGGAACACGAGCTCATTGTAGAATTTAGTTAGGGGTGGCTAACACTGTTGTTTAAAGACTTAGCACAAAGGATACACTGCATATGCTAATAAACACAAAAAAATGTGTAAATGAAGTAAGACAAAAAGCACTTCAAAATAAGTTCTTGTGCCCGAAACTGGAGGAACAAGTTCTTGTGCCCGAAACTGGAGGAACAATAGATGTCTTCACCATTAGTAACAAGTTAGACTCATTAAAAGTGAGATCACGTCAGGTGAAAAGGTGGAACATCTAGAAAAATTGTGAATAATAACAAATGCATGTGTAATCCTAAGTATTAAGTGTACAAAAGTCTAAAGCCGAATAGTTAAACTCACCTTCTAAAATTGAAAGATGAACTCTTGGACCATTGGATGAGGAAACCAAAGTTGAATTTAGGCTAGCCATCTTAACTGAAGAGTATTAGCATGATTGGTAACATCATACAACACAACACAACACAACACACACACACACACACACACATACATACACACACACACACATACACACACACATATATATACACACACACGGTTGAAATCAACAACAAGGCTGAGTTGTGCCAATTTTTGAAACAATCCTCTCAGATGAATCCTGGGTTAATAATGAGTTAGAACTGTTGACGAGTGTGGTTGTTGGATGGTATAGTGTATGTTTCGTTATCTGTTGCATCACCTAAGGATGAGTAATGATTCAAGATTGGGGATGTAAGTTAAATGTAAAAGATGATTTGGATTGGAAACTGGTCCCTTAGAGGAGAAAATGTTAGCATGGTTAATTTAGTCACTTTTTGCAATCAATTGGATACCTGTTGATTTGTGTTAGGATCTGAATTTAAATATTCTAATAGATTGAGTTGTTGAAGTATTTGTAAACTTGTTAGTTTATTGGATAGTTTGAGTTAAAATTATTTAGTGTAGTTAGAATTAAACTATAATGACCAGATTTTTATGTTAGTAGGTTTTTGTTAGTTTAAAATCGACATTAGTGAAAGATTGGGTTGGTAGGATGTTAATATGGAAACTAATTAAATCACAAAGACTATTTTAGTTAACATATCATGTTGACATGTTTGAATCATTTACAACCTTGTTATGGATGCATTGTTTGTGTATATGGGAATAAGTTCTGACTGTGTATGGTGTATGTACTGCAGGTTTGACTTAGGCTTGGCAAAGTATGAGTTTGGTAGATGAGCATGAAATGTGGAGCTTGATCATGAAGAAAGCAAGACATGGTTTCAAGAACACTTGGATGCTTTGAAGAACTTGGAGGTTACCATGAAGATCAATGATGATGGCTTGAAGATGAAGTAGTTTTTAGGATTTAGGCTTTTTAGGAGTCAAAATCGGGTCTTGGTCAACTGTTTGACAAAAAGTCAATAGTTCACCAAAAAGTCAACTATGACTAAAATGCACAATTTAATATAATTTCCATTTTTGTGTGTAATGCACTTGTATTTTAATGGATTTGACTTTTGCAATGAAGTTTCACTTTGAATTCTTTGACTTATATTTGTAACATGCAATTCAAGTAACACATGCTCTCCTGCATTCTCCCTCCGTTTAGGTTTTGAATTTGAATTTACTTTGAAAAGAATTCTTCTTAACATATGTCATTGGAAAATAACCATGATCAAGTACCAATGATATACCAATATGACTAGGTCAACACAAAGTCAACCTCTCATGGTTGACTTTGACCAAAAAGTCAAATTTGCATGAATGTTTCCAATTTTCCTTTTCTCCAAAATGCACCAAAATAATGTAGCCATTGAATGTAGTAGTGGTCAACCTTCCATGGTTGACCTTGACCAGAAGTCAACTTGCTAGCCAAATATCTTGTAGCTCTTGTTTCTTCCTTACTCTTAATTCCATGTGACGACTTAATCGATTTCTCAAAGTAACTTATTCCATAAGTAAGCAACACAAACCATAATCAATGATTTTTATCTGATCACTAATAATAAGACCTTAATCAAAAGAATCCTCAGATGAAACCATTAATAACCCAAGCATGAGACATTAAGTTAAATAGTCAAATCCATCATCAAGTGAACCTTTAAACCTGTACATGTAGATCAGACGAAACATGAATGATATTAACTAATATGGATGATTAGGGTAAATGTATGGAGATGAATCAAAAGCCATAAGTGAGATGAAAATGAAAAGAGGAGGGCAAATTTTGGGGTATGAAAAAACACTCTGAGAATTGACTGAGCAACATTTCAAACAATACAATTGAGACTCTTTGAGAATTGGCGAAGCAGCATCTCAAACGTTCATCCACCGGGGGAAAACAATGCATAAAAGACTCCTCCGAGAGAAGGTTTACTAGGAAAAGCTCTACAGGGAAAAAGCTCCGAGAAGACTTTTTAGGGTAACTTCTGCTTGGGGATCAATTTTAGCGAATTTGTTGGGGAATATCAGTATCAACAAAAGATTTGAAGAAAGACTCGTCGGGGAAAATCCCATGAGAACATGCACGGTAGGAACTCACTCAGAGAAATACCATCGACTTGGCTGAGGACTGATATGGACTCTTATGATTGGTCTTGGATTCTGACTTATACTATGTATGCATGTTTAACTTCTTGCATAACACCCCACCTCAATGGAAATATTATGTATGAACTGATGCATGATATACATGTAGGTATGGATGATTGAATTTGTATATCGCAATGTTCCACTTAAATGGAAATGATAAGCATGAAATGATATATGAAGTGTAGATCGGTGATTGGGTTTTTTGTAGGACTTCTTTCCTTGGAAAGGTCAAGCAAAGGTGGGATTTAGGTGTACCAATGTCAATTGGTGTTTGATATGCCAAAAGAGTTTGGACTTTTAAGTACCAATGACAATTGGGTTTTGATTTATGAAAATGCCAGTATGTTGGGCTTTTTGTTTTGGAGATGTCAATACAGTATTGGGCTTTGGCAAGTGGAAGGGTTTGAATTCCCGACTGTAAGACCCCAATTTTGACCCTAAGATCCCTCATGCTATCTCATCATATGCATTGGCATTGGGATCACGCCTTGGCATCCTCCTTACCCCTCTTTCATTGGGTTTGCATTTGGAGAGATCACCAAGCACCATTTGATTGTATCATACTTTGTATTTTATCATTTACTAACCAAAATACCAAAAATATGTCTTTGTATAATCTAGCTCTTTTGTAGGTAGGGCACATGCTCACCTTTGATCTATCAGGCTCATATCTATGGTTCAAGACCCTCAATGCAAGGAGTTCAATCAAGAACTGGTGTACTATAGCTCTAAGTATCATATATGGATCCCCATGATCTTCACATGTTATTTTGATCAAGAAATCATCAAGAGTTTGAAGCTTGGTTTGCCTTGGAAACCCTAGTTCATCTGGGTATCTTATGTAACTTCTTCAACAAGCTTCTTCAACAATTGACCAAATATTTCAAGGGATACTTCAAATTTCATCATCTTATGCATATATGATCCTCCATGAGTCCCAAAAGTCAAGAGAATATCAAGCTAGCAAGTTGGTTCATGGTGGTTGACCAGAGGAAGTCAACTGGTCAAAGTTGGGGTTCCCTAGGCCCTATATCCTATAATATTTGGAAAGTCATTTTTTATGGTGAAATATTATAGGTCATTTTGTCTAAACCCTACTTTGGAGGTCAACTTCCCAATATCATAACTTGCTCAATTTGTATGAGATGAAAGTTATTCAAGTTGCATAATAAAATTTAAGATGTCTATTTCAACTTTTATGTTTGGAGGAAGAGCAAATTCAACTTTTAAATGCATGTGATATGAGGAGACATTATAGGTCATTTTCGACCAATGCCATTGAACAAGTGATTTTCCTCAACTTCAAAAATGCATAACTCCTTCATTCTAAATCCAAAGGAGGTCAAATTTGTGACCATTTTGAAGAACTTTGAGAGAGATACAACTTTTATGAAGGAATGTTTCTCATTTGAAGCTCATATAAAAAGCTAGCCAAGGTGGAATAAGTGAACATATGGCTTGACACTTAGAATTTTTTTTGATATGTTTTATTTTCCAAACTTCCACCTCAAAAATCATCATAATCCAAGCTTCAAATGAAATAGTGTTCAATATTAAAGTTGTTCCCATTGATCTAACCTTTCCAAAAAGTCCAATTTCATCCAATTTGGACAAAGTATGAGATACTTGCCTATGGCTTGAACTTGGATCACCATTTGGCATAATTGAACTTGCATTCCTCATACACAATTGCATGGCTTACCAATGTGACTTCAGCAATGTTTGTACTCAATTTTGGACCTGAACGAATGATTACATGGGCCTATCACACGCCCATGCATCCATGCAATGAACATTGCTATTTTTGGAATTGATTCACGTGTGCAAATAACAATCATTTGGCCTATAAATAGAGACCCTTGCTCTCTGAATTAAGGACCATGCGCGCCTGCTTTGCATCCCCAGCTCCAAACCCTCTCATTCAAAGGATAACCTTGAGGATTTCCATTGGAAATCAAGTTTGAATCTCCACTATTTTGAGATTCAAATCTCCAAGAGTCCTATTGCTTTTGTTGACTCAATCCCATTCCATCAAGTGTCCAGAGCAAGGCCAAGTGAAATTGGAAGCAATATCGTGTTCATACAGACCTGCATTGAAGGTGATTTTCAGAATTTTTCATCTCTTTGATTCTCACTCAATTCTCCATAATTCTTCTTGATTTTTGGTTGTTTGAAGTCCTAAGAATGTAGGCAACAAGATTGAGTTGTTTTGAGGTCAAATCGAAGCAACTCAGATCATGATCCTCAAAATTCAACTCCCTGTATCTTTTAATATACTTGGAATTAGGATAAATTGAGGCCAGATTCGAGCTGTTGAGCATTTTCTCTTTAAATTCATGTCCTCTTTTTTTTATTTTGGTGATGGTTGAAGGTGGACCAGTCCGGTGAGGTCCACCAGAAAAGAAGACCGGAGTTACAGCTCCAGCCGTGTGTTGGCACGTCTCAGACCATAGGATCCTTGAAAAATGTTTTAATCTCGTGCGTTGGTTTTAAATACCATCCCTGCAGCGCATTGACTAGTGCCCATTGTGGAGCGTGCGTTGAGGACCACTTGATCTGCCACCTCAATTAATGAGGGAGATCAAGTGGTCCACGTTTTTTGCTATTTTCTATTTTTCAATTTATTTAGCTTATTTTCATTAATTCATATTAATTTTAATATTGATCCAAAAAATATGAGACTTTCACCAAAAAAAATTAAATAAATTCCTCTTTCATTTTCTGAATTAAAAGTATTTTTTGGATCATTATTAATATTTTTCATGATTTAATTGTTTATGTGAATATTTTTATTTGGTTAAAAATAATTGTAAGTTTCTAAAAATAATGAAATTTTTTCTCCAAGGTCCTTTGATCTTGTTTGACCTATGATGAATCTCATGGCCATTTATTTGGTGTTTTGATGAGGTTTTAGGATTTTGACCAACCATAATTTAATTTAATGCATTTTTTAATTGATTTTAATTGTTTAATTGCAAAATAAATTAAGTTGAGCTTTTGATATTGACTTGTTGATTTTGACTTGTGTTGTTGGGCCTTGGTAAAGGTTGATTTGACTTTGTTGAGTTAAAATAATTGGATTTAGGGGATTGATGAAATGTACATTTCATCTCCCAAAATGAATGAATGATTTTAATTTGATAAAAGTCCTCCTTTGACAAATTTGTGTTGATTCCATTTCCCCTCCTTCTTCATGTCAATCCCATTCTCTTCTCATTCATCTCATGGACCTACGATATCTCAATATCCCAAGGCTAGTTGATTGCAAAATCAACATAAGTTTGGATGAGATTAGGTTTACCCCTTTTGCATTTTCTTTTAAGTGTGGTATGTTTTAGGAGTATGGTTCATAATACCATATCTCTAACATGCATTAACACTAAAAATTCTATTGCCCAACTTCAAATAGTTGTGACTTCTACATAAGTCCAATTACGATTGCTTATCATAGCACTAAATTTTTGACACAAAAAGGCATAACATTCTAGTAAGTGAGATTGTAAGTCTCCCCTCTTTCATGATATTGTGTGGAAACTTGGCCTTTTTTCCTTCCTTTGGAAGATGTCTTGGTTTAAGGATCCATGCTTGTGAATAGTGGGTTGAGTGTTCTCTAAAGAATGACTTAAACAAAACAAAAGCAAAAGCAATAATAACTTCCAATCAACTAACAACTAACATTTAATTTCAAGCCATTTATTTTTATGCACTTTAAATTCAAGTGTTTATTCATTTGCCATTATTCATACCATATAACTTGTTTACATTAATGTTATTTTTCACTTTGCTCACTTGAGCCATATCTTGTAATTACATTGTGACTGTATATACTTGTTTGTGTATTTTGTTTGTGGTCTTTTGACCTTAATGTACATAATAACAACAAAAACCCTAAAAAAACATTTGTGTGGACTGTTGGGTTTGATCTGAGACAATGGACTTACAATTAGGCAACACACCAAATGCAAAAGGACTTGGCCAATGCCAACTTTCATGAAACCAAGTGCTTGTGAAGTGAACTTCATATGATGCAAGTATTGTGATCCCATTTGAGTTCATCTGCTACATGGTCTTATTGAATCTGTTACTTTGGACCTGTGTCTAAAGCCTATCCCTGAAGTCATCTGATACATGGAAGATTATGAAGAAGATTATGGAGTTGCTAATCTTGGATGTGGCTATCTACATTTGATGCCTTGCTCTTCACCTTTCTATTTGTGTATTGATATTGCTTGATTCTAAAGTCCAAGGGAAATTTGGGTTTCTATATGACATTCTTATCTATTGTATTGCATCCCATTGGTCAGATATTTTCAACTCTTAACTTTTAAATTTTTGCTTAGGATTAGTCTCTTCATCTCCTCCCCACTTCTTTAATTTAAAATCTCTCCCTCTTTTTAAAATCTTCTTTTCTTGTGTTTTCTAAACTTAGACCATATTGCAAATTAGAAACTTTGGCCTTATGCCATTGCATTTTAAAAACTCTTTTCTTAATCAAACTTGTAAATGAACTTAACTATACTTGACTTAAAATTTCAAAAGACAAAAAGAATTAACACCCATTCAAACCTTTTTAGGACTTTTGTGCCTTTGTTAAACTATTTTTTTTTAAAACAATGCATTCACTTTGAATTTGTTACCACAAACTACGAGGTTTTGATCCCTCATTTTATGTTAGTACGTAGGTATAAGTTCGAAGGTCTTGTCAAACACAAAAATATAATTAATGAATTCTTTTCTCATCCCTCCATTCTATTTTATTGCAAACATCATTTTATACAAAAACACATATGCACACAAAAAGGGCTCCCTAGGAGTACCTAGGACACTTTGGGTGCTAACACCTTCCTTCTGTGTAACCAACCCCCTTACCTGTAATCTCTGGAATTTTATTAGTTTTGATTTGAAAACTTCTTATCTTTTAGGTTTTGTTCGTACTTTTCCCTTTTCCCTTGGAAACAATAAAAGCACGGTGGTGATTCTGGTCTAATTGACGTCTAGCTTATCCATAGCTTGAGTTCATGAATTTACCGCTACAAAAATTTAGTGGCGACTCTGCTGGGGAGTAGTCTCCAGTGGGTTTAGCCTACTTTTTATGTGTATATAATTGTATATTTGATGTATGTATATTTGTTTGTCTGATATAATCTGCTTGTTGTGCTTGGTGATCTCTGAGTGGTGAGATAAGTTCTAACCCGAACTTGAGTGCAATTAAGATAGGAGGTTGGTATAGTCATGTTCGACTTGTATGGAGTAGTCCTTAACAAGTTGGATTGAGATCCATCTACTCAGTGGAGACCCTTTTGGAGTTATGCATGTCACACAAGTTATTTGTGGTTAGGCATTACTTTCTCTGATTTAGGGTCCGAGAAGTTGAGAATCGCAGAACATTTAACCCCTCTTGGCCTATTTAGGACGTAGTGGGGATACTGTTCAAGTGTAGACTTGATAACAGTTGTTACGCGATACTACACTCAGACGAGTTTCTCTTGAGAATATTATGGGTTGATGAGTCAGTCATCCTAACCTATAATATCTGATAGATGGAGTTAAGACTCTGGGAACTTTTTAGAACATGATCTACAGGTTTCATCCTTAGTACACTCCTTTGGGATGGTTCTTACCTAGACTCCATGCTCGTGACTCACAACCAACCCTTGATTCTTGGTTGATCCACTCGAGTCTTGTCAGTATCAATGGAACTTGGGTGTTGATAAGGTGAAAACCATAATCCACCAAAATGGATGATTGATCTTGACAATGATTTGATTCATCCCTTGACCTTTGTTTGTTTGCCTTGTGCGTGATCCCTTATTTGTGATTGTTGCATTCATACATTCATGCACATTATAACATTCATCACACCAAAAATACCAAGGAACTGAGGACTTATTTGTAAACATTTTCAGACCATGGATTATGGACGAAGGAACGCAAAGAAGTACAGTTTCAGATGTCCAAATTTGAAAGAGTTAAGGAAGCTATCATCTTTTGTATTAGATCCATTGGACTTCAAACAACGTCCTGGGAAACTTCTATTTGTGTCATCTGCTGATGTGGTTGAAGGATTCTTAAGTGTGTTGGTTTAGTTTTATGACCCTCTCTACCATTGCTTCACTTTTTCCTGACTATCAGCTTGTGCCTACGTTGGAGGAGTATGCCCATCTCTTGGGAATACCTGTTTCTGACAAAGTGTCGTTTAGTGGATTGGAAGAGATTCCCAGATCTCACATCATAGATGAAGCTGTTCACTTGAAGAAGTCTGAGATAGAGGCTCATTGGGTGAAGAAAGAAGGATTGTTTGGGTTGACTTCTGAGTTCCTCATCAAGGAAGCTACTGCCTTTTCTCAAGCCGGTAGTGTGGATGCTTTTGAAGCTACCTTTGGGTTGCTCATTTATGGTTTAGGTTTATTCCTTAACATTGATGGTTTTGTTGATGTTAACGCCATTAGAATTTTCTTGATTGGGAATCATGTGCCTACTCTGTTGGGTGATATGTATTTCTCTTTACATCTAAGGAATTCTAAAGGGTGTGGAACTATTGTGTGTTGTGTTCCTCTTCAGTACAAGTGGTTTATTTCGCACTTTCCTCAGACTCCTGCTTTTATGGAGAACAAACAATGTCTACGGTGGTCTTAGAGACTTATGTCTCTCCCTAATGATGATATAGTTTGGTATGATTCTTCATTGAGTAGCTTGGAGATTATTGATTATTATGGTGAATTATCTAATGTACCTCTCATTGGTACACAAGGAGGAATCAACTACAACCCTGCTTTGGCTCGTCGTCAACTTGGTTCCCCTTGAGAGACAAACCTAATAACACTCAGTTAGAAGGTCTTTTCTAACAAGAGGGCAAAGATCCACAACATTTGAAGCAGAATATTGTGCATGCTTACCATAATGTGCATAGGAAAGGAAGATTCGAGCTTGGTCCATGCAACGGTGTCGCTTTGGAAGCTTACACTCTTTGGATGAAGAAGAGAGCTTTGAAATTGAAGATGCCTTATACTTGTGAGAGACCTAAGTCTATGGTTGTGGTTGAGCCATCAACTCTTCCTACAAAAAGAAGTATAGGAGTTAGAATACACACTCGCCAAGATGAAGCAAGTGAAAGATATATGGGAAGAGCGTTTCCATGCTTTGAGCAGAAAGCATGGGGAGTTGCAGCTTGAGTCTAAGGACAAAGATGCACTTATTGAGCTTCTTGAAGACCGAGTAATGAAGAGACAGAGAGAGCCAGAGGCTTCATCTTCCTCTAGTATGCCTCAGCCTTCCGTTGCTTGGAAGAAGATTGTTGATCAGCTTGTCCTCGAGAAGACTCAGATGAAGACCTCTTTTGAGTTCGAGATTCGACGCACCCGAAGGAAGTACGCGCCTGCAGCTAGATCTTCTGACATTGTTGTTAGGAATCCTTAGGATGGCTAGTCTCCTTTTCTCTTGTATTTTTATTTTTGGTTTCTGAAATTGTACTCAGTGTAATCCTTCCATTTATATAAATAAAAGAGATTTTATGGTCAATCAAAATTGTTGCAATTGTTATTATTATATTTACAAATAAAAAAGTAAGTTCCTCAAAAATAAAAACAATCAAGCATTGCATTTCATGCATCACTTGCATACATGTTTCTCTTTTGCCAAATGTCTTATTGGTATTTCTTCTGTGCTTCAGCCAAGCTGACTCATCGATACAATACTCGTGCCAATCATCTAAGGATCATGGGACATCTCGAGCAAGAGAATAGAGACTTGAAGGACGAGATCTCCCGCCTGACTACCATGATGGATTCAGTTCTAGCTGCTCAAAGTCAATCTTCTCCAACTCCTGCAACTCCTCCTCCTCAGAGGACTGTTATATCAGAGGTTGTTTCTTCAATTGTGCTTGCTGTTCATTTTGCGCCTACCATGCCTTCCGAATTCCCATGGGGAATGCCGTCCAACTTTGTGCCTGAGGGTTTTGCGCCTACTTTTGCTTCCATGCCGACATCTAGCCCGGTCATGTCTGTTCCACCACCAGTTGTTCACACTCCGTCTCGTGTTGAGGACACCATCTATCATTCTGAGCCGTCTGAAGGCCCTGATGTTTATGAGAAAATGGATGAAATGAAAGACCAATTCCTTGAGCTGCGAAAGGAGTTGAAGACCTTAAGGGGAAAAGATTTGTTCGGTAAGAGTGCTGCGGAGCTTTGCTTGGTTCCTAATGTTAATATCTCGATGAAGTTCAAAGTCCCTGACTTTGAAAAGTATAAGGGGAATACCTGTCCATTTAGTCATCTCGTCATGTATGCTAGAAAGATATCAACACAAACTGATAATGATCAGTTACTGATTCATTATTTCCAAGACAGTCTGACTGGTGCCGCTTTGAGGTGGTACATGGGTTTGGATAGCGTGAGTGTCTGCACGTTCAATGATTTGGTTGAGGCTTTCGTGAAGTAGTACAAGTATAATATGGATATGACGCCGATAGGGACTAGTTGAGGTCATTGTCTCAAAAGGATAAGGAGACGTTCAAAGAGTACACCCAGCGACGGAGAGAGCTAGCTGCTCAGATCAACCCTCCTTTGGAAGAAAAGGAGATGACTAAGATTTTTCTCAAGACCCTGAGCTTATTTTACTATGAGCGAATGATTGCCAGTGCCCCCAGTGATTTTACCGAAATGGTAAACATGGGGATGAGACTAGAAGAAGGTGTCCAAGAGGGACGATTATGTAAAGATGAGGTTTCGTCTAGTAAGAAGTACAACAGTGGGTTTGCCATAAAGAAAGAAGGTGAAACTAATGCAATATCGGTTGGGAGGTAGAGGAGGCATCATGTTAGAAGAAGTCCACAACCCCATCAACACCATCATCAAGTATAATTTGATATTCCATTATTTGCAAACAATCAATCAACACCAATTCAACAACAACTTCAACAACAGCCACCGCAAAGAACAAACAACTACAACAACAACAACAATACCAACAATCATCAATAACAACAGAATTTCGAGAGGAAGAAGGTCTCTTTTAACTCGATTCCTATGACTTATGTTGAATTGTACCCATCATTGGTTCTCAAGAACCGTCTGCAACCGAGAAATCCTCCATAGATTCTTGAACCACTTCCATGATGGTACAAGCCAGAGTTTCACTGTGCCTTTCACCAAGGGGCTCCTGGCCATGACATTGAGAATTGTTACCCTTTGAAGTACGAAGTCCAGAAGTTGGTCAAAAGTGGGATGGTGTCCTTTGAGAACCGTGCGCCGAATGTCAAAGCTAACCCATTACCCACTCATGGTAATCCTTCAGTCAACATGGTAGATGGTTGTCCTGGGGAATTCAAGGTATATGATGTCTGTTTCATTAGAAGGTCCTTAGTGACGATGCACAAAGATATATTTTTGGTAAGTGATTGTGAGCATGACCATGATGGTTGTGTAATTTGCAGTGTTAACCCCCGAGGTTGTGTGGTTGTGAAGAGAGACATCCAAAGGTTGATGGATGAGGGTATGATCCAGATTCTTCAGTCCCGTCACTTGGGTGACGATGTGAATGTAATAGTTCATGTGTTCAAGACACCAGAGAGAGTGGTGATTCAATTTGGCAGCATTAGCAGTAACAATGTCAGCAATCGATCGGTATCGTCGTTAGTTATATGGTTAGCAGGTCCCATCCCGTATGCATCCGATAAAGTTGTTCTGTACTAGTATAATGTGACTATGTTGGAGAATGGTCAAGAGGTTCCTTTGCTTACGACCAGTTCTGTTGTGAGCATTGCTGATGTTATGAAGGTAACCCGTAGCGGTCGAGTTTTGGGGTCGATGTTCCCAAAGAATGTAGAAGACGTATCTTCTAGTAAGAAAGTTGAAGCACCTGTAGTTGATCCAGTTAGCACTCCAAAGTGTCAGTCTGGTGAATCCAGCGGTTTGAAGCCTAATGATGATAATGAGGTACTCTGGTTGATCAAGAAGAGCGAGTTTAATGTGGTGGAGTAGTTGCTCCAAACTCCCTCCAAGATTTCAGTGTTGTCTCTACTCATGAACTCTGAAGCATACAGAGAAGCATTGCAAAAGGTGTTGGAGCAAGTTTATGTAGAGCATGATGTTATGGTAGATTAGTTTGATCATATTGTGGCTAACATCACCTCCTGTAACAACTTGAGCTTCTGTGATGAGGAACTTCCTCAGGAAGGTAGAAATCACAATCTGGCGTTGCACATTTCAATGAACTGTAAGGAGGATGCTTTTTCGAACGTATTGGTTGATACCGGTGCTTCATTGAATGTACTTCCCAAATCAACTCTTTCCAGATTGTCGTATCAAGGAGCTCTGGTGAGATATAGTGGCGTGATCGTCAAGGCATTTGATGGTTCTCGCAAGACTTTGATTGGTGAGGTGGACCTTCCTGTGAAGATAGGTCCGAGTGATTTCCAAATTACTTTCCAAGTAATGGATATCCACCCGGCCTATAGCTTCTTGTTAGGAAGGCCATGGATACATGAGGCAGGAGTCGTTACGTCAACACTACATCATAAGTTGATGTTTGTCAAGAATGGAAAGCTTGTTATCGTCGGTGGGGAGAAGGTTTTGTTGGTAAGCGACATGTCATCTTTCTCTTATGTAGAAGATGAGGATGAGGTTGGAACTCCATTTCACGCTCTATCTATTGCTGAGGAAAAGAGAGTTGGGGAACCCATGTCCTCCTTCAAAGACGCTCAGAAGATTGTTGAAGACGGTATTTCTGATCAGTGAGGCCGGATGGTAGAGGTCACCAAGAACAAAAGCAGAGCTGGTTTGGTATTCCAACGAGTTTCATATGAGATTAGAGCTGAAGATGTGCAACCCAGTTTCCGTAGCGGAGGGTTCATTCATGGTAATGAACAACACTTAGCTGTCGTGATCGAGGGTGATGAAGATGAAGACTGCACCAATTTTGTGATGCATGGAAAAGCTTGCAACAATTGGACTGTTGTTGATGTTCTTGTTATTATGCAGCGTTTTAAGTAATTGCTTTTATTATTTTTGAAAATCCTTCTCCTATGCCTAAGGGAGAGGTGGACATTGTTGGCATTTTCAAATTTGATCATTAATAAAATTCAATTATATTCATCCGTATCTATGATGTTTTATTTTTACTTTTTGCATTTTCTGAAAATGGTAATCACAAAAAACATAAATAAATGAATATAATTTGTCCATCTGCATAATATTTGGTCACCAATTCACTTCTCTAAAATCAAAATATCAAATCATTATACAGGTTGGTTTCTAAACCCATTAAATACAATGATCCTACTCCGTTGCCAAACTTTGAATTCCCTGTGTTTGAGGCTGAGGAAGGAAATGATGAAGAAGTATTTGATGAATTGTCTCGTCTACTTGAGAACGAGGAAAAAGTCATTCAGCCATTTGAAGAGAAAATTGAGTTAGTCAACTTGGGTTCCAAAGATGATGTGAAGGAAGTCAAGATTGGATCTCGACTGTGTCCAGAGGTCAAGAAGGGGTTGATTGATCTTCTTCGAGAGTATTCAGATGTGTTTGCTTGGTCCTATCAAGACATGCCTGTGTTAGATTCTGATATTGTGGAACATAGATTTTTGTTGAAGCCAGAATACCCGCCAGTCATGCAGAAGTTGAGAAGGACTCATCCTGATATGGCAGTAAAGATCAAAGAAGAAGTGCAGAAGCAGATTGATGACGGTTTCCTTGTTACTGCTGAGTATCCGTAGTGGGTGGCCAATATTGTGCTTGTTCCGAAGAGGGATGGAAAAGTCCGTATGTATGTTGATTATAGAGATTTGAACAAATACATTCTGAAAGATGATTTCCCTCTGCCACACATTGATATTTTGGTAGACAATACAACTAAATTTAAAGTCTTTTCATTTATGGATGGATTTTCCGGATACAATCAGATCAAGATGGAACTCGAAGATATGGAGAAGACCATGTTCATTACACCCTAGGGAACATTCTGTTATAGAGTGATGCCTTTCGGTCTAAAGAATGTTGGTGCAACTTACCAAAGAGAAATGACTACTCTTTTTCATGATATGATGCACAAAGAGATCGAAGTCCATGTTGATGATATGATTTCAAAATCCAGTGATGAAGAGGAACATGTTGAGCATTTGTGAAGCTATTCCAGCGTTTGAGGAAGTATATACTCCGCTTGAATCCCAATAATTGTACTTTTGGTATTTGTTCTGGTAAGTTATTGGGCTTTATTGTCAACGAGAAGGGTGTTGAGGTTGATCCTGCCAAGGTCAAAGCAATACAAGAGATGCATGCGCCCAAAACTGAGAAGCAAGTTAGAGGTTTTCTCGGCCGCTTGAATTATATCTCAAGATTCATTTCGCATATGACTGCCACATGTGTGCCTATATTCAAGCTTCTTTGGAAAGACCAGTCTTGTGATTGGACCGAGGATTTCCAGAAGGCTCTTGATAGTATCAAAGAATATCTGCTTGAGCCTCTGATTTTGTCTTGCCTGTTGAAGGAAGACCATTGATCATGTATCTGACTGCGCTTGAAGAGAGTATGGGTTGTGTTCTTGGTCAGCAAGATGATATTGGAAAGAAAGAATATGTTATTTACTACCTCAGTAAGAAATTCACCGATTGTGATACTCGATATTCTATGCTAGAGAAGACTTGTTGCGCATTGGCTTGGGCTGCTAAGCGTCTGCGTCAATATATGTTGAATCATACCACTTGGTTGATATCCAAAATGGATCAAATCAAGTATATTTTTGAGAAGCCTGCTTTAACTGGGAGGATTTCCCGTTGGCAGATGTTATTATCAGAGTATGGTATTGAATACCGATCTCAAAAAGAGATCAAAGGTAGTTTCTTGGCTGACCATTTGGCTCACCAACCGATTGAAGATTACCAGTCAGTGCAATATGATTTTCCAGATGAAGAGATCTTGTACTTAAAAATGAAAGATTGTGATGAACCATTGCTTGAAGAAGGGCCAAAACCTGGTTCTCGTTGGGGCATGCTATTTGATGCAGCTATTTATCAGTATGGTAATGGCATTGGGGCAGTGATTATTACTCCTCAAGGCACGCATTTTCCATTTACAGCTAGGTTGACTTTCAAATGTACAAATAATATGGCTGAGTATGAAGCTTGCATTATGGGGCTTGAATAGGCCATTGATCTCAGAATCAAATATCTTGACGTCTATGGAGATTCAGCTTTGGTGGTGAATCAGATCAAAGGTGAATGGGAGACGAATCAACCCGGTTTGCTACCATATAGAGATTATGCGAGGAGGATTTCAACTTCCTTTACAAAGGTTGAATTTCATCATATCCCTCGAGATAAAAACCGGATGGCAGAGGCTCTTGCAACATTGGCTTTAATGATGATGGTGAAGTATTGGAATGAAGTTCCTAATTTGACTGTGATGCGTCATGATAGGCCAGCTCATGTGTTTGTTGTAGAAGAGGTCAAAGATGAGAAGCCATGGTATTTTGATACCAAGTGTTTCCTCCAAAGTCAGATTTACCCGTCTGGGACATCTTTGAAAGATAAGAAGACTTTGAGGAGATTAGCCGGTAATTTCTACCTGAATGGTTTTGTGTTGTACAAGAGAAACTTTGACATGGTTTTGCTCAGATGCATGGATAGACACGAAGCAGACTTATTGATGATTGAAGTCCATGAAGTTTCCTTTGGTACTCACTCCAACGGACATGCTATGGCAAAGAAGATGTTGCGAGCATGTTACTATTGGCTGACAATGGAATCTGACCGTTGCAAGTTTGTGAAGAAGTGCCACAAGTGTCAAATATATGCAGATAAGATTCATGTTCCTCCGACATTGTTAAATGTCATTTCCTCTCCATGGCCCTTCTCCATGCGGGGAATTGATATGATTGGTATGATTGAGCCCAAAGCATCGAATGGTCATCATTTCATTCTAGTGGCTATTGACTACTTCACAAAGTGGGTTGAAGCGGCATCATATGCAAATGTAACCAAGCAAGTTGTTGTGAGGTTTATCAAGAATCAGATTATATGTCGTTATGGTGTGCCAAGTAAGAACATTACTAATAATAGATCGGACTTGAATAATAATATGGTGGAAGCTCTTTGCAAAGACTTCAAGATTGCACATCATAATTCTTCTCCCTACAGACCTAAGGTGAATGGGGTTGTTGAAGCTGCAAATAAGAGCATCAAGAAGATCATCCAGAAGATGGTTGTAATGTACAAAGATTGGCATGAGATGCTCCCATTTGCTTTGCACGGGTATCGTACATCCATCCACACTTCAACAGGGGCAACCCCTTTCTCGCTTATTTATGGCATGGAAGTTGTAATCCCAGTAGAGGTTGAGATCCCATCATTGCGTGTGCTCATGGAAGCCAAGTTGACTGAAGCTGAATGGTGTCACACCAGATTTGACCAGCTGAGTTTGATTGAAGAGAAGAGGTTAACTGCCATGTATCATGGTCAGTTGTATCAGCAGAGAATGAAGAAAGCTTTTGATAAGAAGCTCATGCCTCGTGTATTCAAAGAAGGTGACCTTGTGCTCAAGAAGATCCTATCTTTCAAACCAGATTCTAGGGGAAAATGAACTCCTAATTATGAAGGCCCATATGTTGTTAAGAGTTCACTCATCCTGTGAACGCAGATGCAGTCAAGAAATACTTCGCCTAAAAAGAAAAGAACAGCTCGCTAAGTTGAAAACCCGAAAGGGAGGCTTAGGTAAAAATGAGCGTCTCGGTGGATTGAAACCCGAAAGGGCGATCCAGAAAAAAGTTAGAGACATAAAACAGAAAAATTATCCTGATAAATTGAGTACCCCACCTTGGGGCAATTTATGCAAAAATTAGGGATTATGGCAAGTAATTGCACCCTGCTGATCTTCAGTCTTGAAGACATTCTTGAATAAGTCAGTCAATTCTGATTCATCATCTCCAGTCGACAACAAGAGCATAGTGGATATCGAAAGTTGGTAGAAGGATTAGTGATCATTGTATTCAATGTAGCTCTTTTCCATGTAAATTATCATTTTTCAACTTTTGTAAAGATCTATGGAGTCTTGTCATTTACAGTCTACCATTCCATTAAATAAAGTTGAGCTTTTATCTAATTGCTTCTACTCTTATTTATTATTCAGCCAAATAGATTTAAATTTTATTATGATCATGTTTGAAAGTAAATTTTAAATCTAAATCATGTTTTCTTAAATATATATAAAAGTAGTTACTTTAAGCAATCAATATCATTTAAAGGAATATCAATAACGGTTTGAAAAGCGGTAAGCCTTAACTATGGAGCATTATTGATTCTCCCCAAGAAGTGGGCGTAATCCCTATTTCCTCCCTGACAACTTTTCAGTAACTGAGTTTTATTGGTTTCCCCAGCCGAGTTTGTTGGCCTCCTTTGAGTGGTTAGGGTGTTATTTCATAAATTTGCACGGTTTCGGAATAATTTTTGCTTCTCCGCAAGTCGTCAGAGTTACTCCTGATTTTGAGAAGCTTTTGTGGTTTCGCCCTTGCAGGGATGTCTCCTATTTGATATGGTGTTGACCTAAAATTTCCCATAGAGTTGATAGTAGTTTCCTCAGCAGATCTTTTCCTTGTGCTTTCCCCAACCAGGATTGAGCCTTCGAGATATTTGATTTCTCTCCAGCCGTCGTTTCCCTCCTGTGAGGATTGGCTAGGGGTTGTATCGATGATGCAAACCAGTGACATTTGTATCCTTTGCGATCGTTTTGTCAGCATAATCATCATAAATACATATACATATACATATTCACTCATATAATTTCATTATTGCATTGTTACACTTTGCAATTCATTGTTCATTTTGATCCTTTGCTATGGTGGTACACTTTTTCCCTATACAGATTTGGTTTGTCTATCCTCTTTCAATTGTAGAGTGTCAGCCCATTAAGCAGAAAGACTTTAATCTTTCTCTTTCCCCACTGAGTTATTTTCTCGTGGATGATTGTTATTTCAGTTTCCTTCCCAGTAGAGTATCTGGACATAACCATTCCCCTTGAGTTATATCCTCATTGGGTTGAGTCCTTGATTGACCGTTTCTTTCTAGATCTTACCTAGATAGATGCTTTTGGTCCCCTGAGAGTATATTACCCAGTAACTGGTAATATTCTTCTCATGTTTCACTTTTGTCCAATACCCGGCAAGAGTAACTTTTTCTCCCCAGGGGATTCATTTTCACGTTTCCCCAGGAAGTATATCCTTGATATGTTCATCCTAACCGGTGACAGATATTCTCTTCTCTTGCTTGAGTCTATCCTTGATATGTTCATCCTAACCGATGACAGATATTCTCTTTTTGGTATTCTACCCAGTAACCGGTAGTTGTGATCCCTATTTTGTTCCCTAGAGAGTTAATCCTTGATATGTTCATCCTGACCGGTGATAGGTTTCCTTCTCTTTGCGGTCTTCTGCCCAATAACCGATAGTTGTAAATTCTGCTTTTTTCCCCTTTGCAGAGTTTATCCTTGATATGTGCATCCTAACCGGTGACGAGTATTCTCTTTGTGGTATTCTATCCAGTAACTGATAGATGTAATTCCTATTTCTCCCCTCTGAGTCTATCCTTGATATGTTCATCCTAACCGATGACGGATATTCTCTTTTCGATGTTCTATCCAGTTTTCGATAGATGTAAACCCTACTTTTTTAGGAAGTTTATCCTTGATATGTTCATCTTAACCGGTGACGGATATCCTCCCTAGGATCCCCAGGTAAGTCTATCCTTGATATGTTCATCCTAACCTATGACGGATTTTCTTTCCTTCGAGTCTATCCTTGATATGTTCACTTTAACTAGTGACGTATATTATCTCTCTTTGGTCTTCTTCCCAGTAACTGGTAGTTGTAAAACCTATTTTGGCCTTTCCCCAACAGTTTATTCTTATCCAGTAACAGGTAATGAATACACCTCCTGGTTGCCTTCAACGAGTCATCCTTGATATGTTTACCCTAACCGGTAACGGATGTCCTCCCTGTCAGATCGTGTTATCGCTTTGCCCAGTAACCGATAATGGATAATAGATTTCTGCTCCTCCTGTGTTGAAGATCTTTTCTTCCCTAATTGAGTTTGAGTGTGTATTTTCTCAGTGAAATCGTTGTTTCTTGTTTGGTTCGAGTATTTCAACTTTGCTATGATTTACCCATTCCTCCTGCAGGTGTTCCTTTTATTCCCCGACTGAGTCTTTCCATTGATGGAATCCCTTGAGTCCCCCATTTGTTTTTAAGTCGTAGCCTGGCCTACGCATAACCCTTTATTCCCCCCAGAGTCTCTGTCTCCCCAGTGAGTTTTCCTTATGGAATGCGTTATACTCCTGTGGACTTTCAGTCTCTCTAGATTCTTTTCCTTTGTGGAAGCATTTTTCCCCATAGAGATTTATTTTAACTAGTAGTGGCTTGCCCTCAGGATTTTGGGTAATGGTAATAATCAGTTTCCATAATTAACTAGTAGTGGCTTGCCCTCAGGATTTTCTTGGCCATCGCATGTCCGTTTGCATGAGTTCCAAAGTATCCTTCATGGATTTCCTTGATAAGCATGTTTACTTTGTGTCTATCCATACATCTGAGCAAGATCATGTCATAGTTTCTTTCGTATAACACGTCTCCATTCAGGAAGAATTTCATTTCTAACCTCCTTAAAGTTCATTTATTTATGATTGAAGCATTCATTGGATATTCTTGTTTCTCAAGATAGCACTTGATGTCGTAGAACCATGGTTTGTACTCTAATCCTTCAGTTGTTGCCAAAAAGTGTGCAGGTTCATCGAAACACCTGATTGTGATAGAAGTATGATGATTGCACCAAATCGATTTGTACATGGATGTTAAGGTTTCCAAAGCATTTTCCATCTGACTTTCCTCTCGAGGAATATGGGAGAAGGTGATTTCTTCCAACTTGGGTAATAATTCTAACACGTAATCCCGCTATGGAATTAGGTTTGGTTGTGTTGTTTCCTAATAAACTCTTATCTGGTGTATTACTAAAGTAGAGTCTCCATATGCTTCAAGGATTTTGACCCTTAATTCAACGGGTGCTTCTAATCCCAATATGCAAGCTTCATACTCGACAATATTGTTTGTACAGTCAAATCTTAGTGTCGCACCTCAAAAAAATGAGAACACAACATAGCGAAGCGCAATCGCACGCTCGTGTGATGGACTAAACAGAGTCGCCACCGAACTTTATGTATTCCTAAAAAGGAACGGGGTAATGTCGATAAAACCCAAGAAAGAACGACAATGATTATGGTCATCGCAACCAAATCAGGGTTCGGGAGTCGATTACGCAAGGGGAAGGTATTAAAACCTCTCACGTCCATTATACTCAACGGGAACCATTAGGTTAGTTGTACGCGTTAGTGTTAGCTTGAAATGTTAGGCATCTCAAGTTATTATGAGGAAAAGAATAAGAGGATTAAAATAAAAGAGAAGATGTTCTTGGATTTTTAACGAAGGGGACTAAACCTAAGTTTTTTATGAATGGGCCTGACAAGATTTCGCAATCCTGCTCCTACGTAACTCAATAGAGAACTCAAGGCTTACGTAGTTCTGGATAAAAAAAATTGTTTGTTGGTCGATTTTAGCGAAAGTTATATTGTATTAATCGACGAAAAACATTGTTTTACCCAAAACAGATGAGGAGCAAATGTATACCACACATCAAATGGATTACAAATCAAAATTCGGAAGAATGTTACTTATCTCAACTCAACAATTATGGACGAAAGATTGCTTTACATCACCTTAAGATAAGATGTATTTCGTTTATGAAAAGGTTTTTGGTTAATCGCACGGAGGCAAAAAAGAGTTTGATTGGTCGAATGTATTTTGTGGGCTTGAAAGACGAGTATTTATGACTTGCAAGCTCTTACAACTTGGGTCTAATACTCGGGATTATGTATGGACCTTTCACCCAGGTAATCTTTTTCTTCCAATTTTATTGAATAAAGAAGTTTGAATATTTACAAGTGTTTTGGAGGGAAGACGAACATGTATGGCTTGCAAGCTCTTACAACTTGGGCATAGCATTCGGGACTACATCTGGACCTTTCACCTAGGTAGTCTTTTTCTTCCAATTTAGTTATGAAAATGATTTGAAGTGATTTGAATTAAGGATGGTTAGAAGTGATTTGAGGATAATTGAAATACAAACAAGTAAATGTGAGCATGCAAAAAGAAACGAGCTCATTGTAAGAAGGCCCAAGAGTAAGTCACGGGACTGAAAGCCAACCGACATTAAGAGAAAACTAAATTTAGTTCTAAGCTAGCTAAGAGTGGATTCATGTAAGAACCACTCTATAAAAAGTTGAGCCAACTGAATCTATGCGTCCAAATAATTTTGAAAGTTAAATTGAACTTTAACTCCGAGATCGCAACACAATAACAAACTAAATATCAACCAAGCATATTATTATTACATCAATATTACGTTTTTTTATTTTTTATTTTTACATCAACTCAAAATAATTGAAAAAATAGAAAGTTAACACAACATACACACGCACGCTATCCACAATGAATTTATATTGCTACAGAATCGAAACAGAAATTAAAGATAAAATTTAAGAGCAATATTACCAGTAAAACAAATATACATATATAACTCATGTAAACCAAATATATATATATATATATATATATATATATATATATATATATATATATATATATATATATGTATATATATATATATATATATATATGTATATATATAGGTTTTTTTACCGAGATAACCCTGTTTTTCGAAAAAATTCCCAAAATACCCCAGTTTTCAGCAAAATTCCCAATCTACCCCACTTTTAGGAGGAAGCGCCAATTGAATTGGCGACTCCTCTTAAAAATTAAGAGGAGGCGCCAATTCAATTGGCGACTCCATTGAAAAGCCTCAAATGGAAAAACCTCAAACATCAAAGTTGTAGATCTTTTCAAGACAATGAATTTGGACATAAATTCTGCATCATTTGGATTTTTTATGAGAAAGGTATGGGCAGTTGAAGTTGGACTACTGAGTTTTTCAACTGTTATCTGACCTATAATGTCTTGCATTATCGCATGTGTTTCTTTTAGAAATATGAAATTTTGTCCAACATAACATTTGAAGTAGACATCTCAAATTTTGCAATGCACTTGGTCCCACATCAAAATAATTAAAAATGAGTGAGTTAGGTCCCTGCGAACTTGACCCAAAATTAGGGTTTCTATCAAAATGACCTATAATGTTTTGAAATGAATGATGAGCTTCCAAGTTTCAAATGGATTTTTGATGAACATGAAAGTTGTTCATATGGCGACTGTTGTTAAAACTTGAATGGAGGCGCCAATTGGATTGGCTAGGGCAGGTGCCCTAGCCAATCCAATTGGCGCCTATGTGTAGGTTTTAAGAGGAGGCGCCAACTCAATTGGCGACTCCCTCATAAAATGCCTTTTTGTCTTATAAATAGATGTGTTGTGTGACCAATTGTTCCACAACTCATATAATCATTTGGCTATCATGTTTGGTGTTCGTCGCCGATACGGTAAGGTGATTTATGCGAGAGACAAACCTCAATTGCTGATGTTGTTTTGGAACATCACCACGTTAGATCAACTGAAGAGGGAGCTGGTTCGATGGTTAGACGGGAAAATACCAGAAGGGGAAAAAATCAGAAGTATTGAGAGACTTGACAGTATCTTTGGTTGGGTGCGAATGAAGACTGATAAGGATACTAGGGAAATGATGTTCGGTCGAGACGACATTAATTTGATTGTTATAATCAGTTAGAATTATTTATGTTTTCAGATGTTTTGTACTGATGTTTGTTATGAAACTCGTTGTATCAAGAACTTAATGATATATAATGATTGATTGTTACAGAAATACAATGTTACAAAAAGCTTAAGATCTAGATACAATGTTACAAAAAGCTTAAGATCTAGATGATGCTCCTTGATTGGGACAGTTGTTTTTGTTGTGTCCTGGTTGACGACAGATACTATATAATCTTATCATTTTATCTGTGGAATCCATCTCTGTTCTGATACGTGTGCTGTTTGGCCTTCCTTTCTTCTTTCTACGCATCTCTTCATTGTGCCAAACAATATCTCCTTCATATGGAGGCCAGTAATCCTCCATTGGTAGTACTGAAAAGCTTTGACTATATACATTCATGATGGTGTTGGCCTTGTACACATCAGATAAATTGGTGTAAGCGTCTTGACGAGTATAAGCGCATGCTGCAATGACATGGGAGCAAGGTATGCGGAAGGCCTTAAATTTTCCATAATCGCACCAACTTTTGTGTAGTCTAATAGCGTAGGCTAAATTTGGTCTCCCCTCGTTGTTGCCCATTGTTTCCTGGACGTTGAAATTTTGTCTATGACGGTCAAACACTGTTATAGTGTGTGTCGTAGCTTTGATGCTCTCCTCTTTCATGACCTTCATGCAACACTCACTGAATACTTGTTCGGACATTAACACTTCACTCCATCTTTCACCTCTGGTTGTGAACATAGAAGCCAACCTATAATAGGTTGATCTTACCAAGGCGGTTATCGGCAGATTTCGAATTCCTTTGAAAACCCCGTTCATGCATTCCACAATGTTTGTTGTCATGTGGCTCCATCGATAACCACCATCAAATGCTCTTGTCCACTGCTCTACTGGTATGTTATTTATCCATCTCCCCGCGTCTTCATTAGACAGTCGAATTTCATCATGATAATATTGAAATGACGGTTGAGTTAAAGCATACCCAGCATTCACCACCTTCTTGCAAAGATTCTTATCTTTTATAGCACGCATGAAGTTTTGTGCAATGTGTCTGATACAGTAGACATATGTAGAAGGAGGATCATGCCATCCGTTGTCATGGTTGTTGTAGGCACTCTCAATGGCAGCATGTCTATCAGAAATCAAACATAGATTGGCTTGTGGAGCGACATGCGTTCTGAAATGTCGAAGAAAGAAACCCCATCCACCAGCCGTTTCACCTTCAACAAGAGCAAAGGCAATGGGAAATACATTGTTGTTATCGTCTTGTGCAACCGACATGAGCAACGTACCCTTGTATTTTCCGTATAACCAAGTGCCATCAATTTGCAAGAGAGGTTTGCAGAAAGCGAAACCTTTGATACACGGGTCAAATGCCCAAAAGAGACGGTGAAATATTCTATTACCTGTAGCACAGGTTCCGTATGGCATCATTGCCGGCACTGTCTCCATAATTGCCACAGTTCCTGGGACATAAGTTTTTAGTGCCCATAAAAACCGTGGTAATTCCTTGAATGAATCCTCCCAGTTGCCGAAAACCTGTTCAACAACCTTTGTCCTCGCAATCTATACTTTCTTGTAAGATGGAGTATAATTATATGTTGTTCGGATATGGGATATAATTATACTCACCTTCACTGATGGGTCTTTATTTACCAATGGCAGAATGTCTTGACATATCAAAGTTGTGCTCAGTTTATGGTGATCTTGTTCAACATTAGTTGCAACGCAACTGTGCGGTGGGTCTATTGAGGCGATCTCCCAAGAGTCATTTTTCTTCTTGTAAGATGCAGCCAAACAAAACTTACAAAGCATGTTAGAACATTCGATAACATACCTTCTAGAATCAGTGCGTTTCACTGTAAAGTCAGCAAAGTTGTTCATGTGGAATTTTTTGATTGCCAAGACACATTCTTCTTTGGTACGAAACATGTCTCCCACCTTTAATTCGCCTACTGGTCTCGGATACGGATTATAGAAGACACTGTCGGATGTTTCATCATCGTGAAGATCCATATTTGTCATATGTTGAGGAGGATTGTAGGCATGACTAGGAGGTATTGGTGGTGGTTGAGCATCATCTTCATCGTCGTTGTTTAGCATGTGATCAACCTGTATCTCGGTTTCCTCTTCTTCTTCATCAACAACGTCGACTTCTACTTCTGCTTCTGGGTTGAGTTCATCTGACCATTGTGCATCATCTACAGCATCTTCACCATCTGCATCCTGATCGGTTAGTTGAGACTGTTGAGACGGTATACATGGTTGTAGAGTAATGTACAACTCGATACAATCCATGCCTGAATGTTCATGACTAAGAAACATGTTTTCAACATCTTCATCGTCTCGTGCCTTAAGGGGGAAAAACTTGCATTGACCATTCTAAAAAAATATTGGATTTTGATATGTGATCTTTGACACAATACTTGATCCTATAAAGGATTGTATTCCTTTTTCCAAATGCAAAAAGGTTGCATTTCTCTTGATCGTGATTCTAATGGTATCAGTGTTTCGAAAACAAAAACCATGAAGCTCAGACTCAAAAGTTTCACCGTTGCAGTGAACGTTGACACTGTATAATGATGAAGATGACATTTTGGAGATGAAAACTATTTTGCAAGTGCAGATGAATGTGAGTGAAGTGTCTTGGATGTTGATAGTAAGACACTTAAATAGATGGTATCAGTGTCTCACATGCTAGCTAGTTCTGAGATGATGTGTCGGACATTGAAGCTACTCTGAGATAATGTGTCAAGCATGCAAGCCAGTTCTGAGATGATGTGTCTGTCATGCAAGACAGTGTGAGTTGATGTGTCAAGCATGCTAGCTAGTCATGAGATGATGTGTCTGTCATGAAAGACAGTGTGAGTTGATGTGTCAAACATGCTAGCTAGTCATGAGATGATGTGTCTGTCATGCAAGACAGTGTGAGTTGATGTGTCAACCATGCAAGTTATCAACAAGTGACTCTTCAGCATGCAGGAGACAGGACAACCACGTGTCTGACATGTAAGCTAGCTCTTAGATGATGTGTCAGTCATGCAAGACAGTCTGAGATGATGTGTCAACCATGCAAGCTATCAAGAAGCTAGTCATCAGCATGCAGGAGACAAGACAGACACGTGTCGGACATGTAACATAGTCAGAGATGATGTGTCAATCATGCAAGCCATCCAAAAGTCAGTTGTTCAGCATGCAGGAGACAAGAATGCCACGTGTCAGACATGCAGATGGGGTCGCCAAATGGTTTGGCGCCTCCATTTAATGCTTGTACATGGTCGCCAATTCAAGTGGCGACCCCATGCAGTCAGACCTCGAAACCAAGCATTCAGAACTAGCCTTGCATGCATGGCCCTATGGTGTCGCCAATTTGAATGGCGCCCCTCTTTAGGATTGTACATGGTCGCCAAATGAGGTGGAGACACCATGCAAACACAATTTTTTATGCTCTCTTCCATTTGCCTATAAATACATCCACTCCTTCAACAATTCTTCCACATCAACATTCTCACTACTTCCTCTACAATACTTCTTTTACAATTTCATCTTCAACAACATCTTCCAATTTCATCTACACCAAGTCCCCAACAATATGTCTTTACTCACAATGGGCGAAGCACACAGAGGAACGGTTGCAAACATCGCAACATATGTAAGTTTTTTCTTTTGTTAACTTTTTATCTTTCATCTTCACCAACCCCATTTTATTTTGAAATACCAACTTAGTCAAGTGTTATATTATTTCTATTATAGGATGTATCAAGGTTTCGAACTCGAGTCCACGAATTTGTCCCAATGGACCCGATGATTCAACCTTATGTTGAACTCGCCGATTTTGGTCATATTAGCAAGATTATGTCTTGGTCTATAGATAACAAGTTTATTCTAGCCTTATGCGAAAGATGGAGGCCAGAGACACACACATTTTGGTTTCCAACCGGTGAGTGTACCGTGACGTTGGAAGACGTCTACATGCTTTTAGGACTACGAATTGAAGGCAAAGTTGTTAATGGTAAGACCAACTATGCAAATTCAATTTGCATGGAGCTTTTAGAAACTGATTTGTTAGATGATAATGCTAGAGGTCAAGGCATACTACTCTCACGCCTAAAGTCATATTATAATAGTTTATATTTAGATGAGCATTCTACCGAAGATGCTCGAATAATAAAAACTAGGTGTTACATTATGATGTTATTAGGATCCTTTTTATTACCCGAAGGTGGTGGTTCTAGCATGCATATTATGTACTTACCTCTACTTAGACATGTAGATAGAATAGGTAGTTACAGTTGGGGATCCGCTTGTCTAGCCTATCTCTATAGTTCGTTGTGTAAAAATTCCCACAAAGACACATCTACATTTTTTGGATGTGCTGTGTTGCTACAAGCATGGGGTTGGTCAAGACTACCGTCTCTAGCACCGGTCAATAACAACCCTTTCACTTTTCCATATGCAAAAAAGTAAGTTGTTTAAATTGCTATATCTTTACTTACTTCCTTAAAGTTTATTACCTCAAACTAATTTTGTTTAACTTTTTGGTGTAGATGGTCGGCACGTGGTATGAGTTACAGCAGATGTCCGAGACACTGTATTACTCAGTATCGCAACCTGTTGGATCACCTTCGACCAACAGACGTAAGCAAAATAACTTCATTATTTCGTCATATTATGTTAACTTTTTCTACATTCATTATAATCCTATCTTCTTTAACATTTCAGTTCATTTGGCGTCCATACCTTAATCTGGATCATGAGCATGAGGTCAACGCAGAAGACGCAGCCGTATGGATAGCATGCACACCGATAATACGGTTCACAACTGTGGAGATGCACAACACCGATCGTGTGAAGCTGCAATTCGGTATGGTCCAGAACATCCTAGATCCCCCAGCTAGTCTAGGAGAATGGCATATGCGTAAAGTGAACGACCAATGGAACTTCAACCCTTGGCAAACCTTCGCAAGATCAGAGTGTCGCAAGTGGAAGCACCGTCATGACCATGTCTTAACTGACGCAGTCATGCCAAATGAGGTAAAACCAAGTCGTACTTATATGGCTTGGTACAGATTGGTTGGTTTTCAATTCATCGTCGATGATATGTACCTCTACGACCCACGCCAGACAAGTTACACACAAGAAGGATCAACATCTAACCCCCAACAACATTCTCAGCCCGGTTTCTCACAACCACCTATCCGTCAAACTTTCCGTTCCACAAACACACAAACATACAACCAAAACATGCCATTCACCCAACCCTAATACCAAGAACATACCCTATACCACCACCAACAAATGGACCATCAACCTCAAACCAAACATCGCTTCGCCCCCACACCATCACCCTACTGTAATACCCCAAAATTTACCCTTCATTTTTCCTGGAAGCATACGCTTTACACCTCATGCATGCATTCATTTTTAGGTCATTTAACATTAGATACATTGCATTTCATCATGTCAATCAGAATTAGATCCAAGAAACTTTATTTAAAAAAAAAAAAAAAAAACGAAAAAAATAATAATAATAAAAAAATAAAATAAAATAATAATAATAATAATAATAATAATAATAATAAATAAATAAATAAAAGAAAAAATCTCAGACTTTGACCTCTCTAAAAAGCCCACTAAGCTACCAATATTAGGCTATAAATACTAGTGTTTCAGTGAAACAAACATTCATGCTATTCCTATTACCCTGAGGAAAAAGATAGTGAGAGAAGAGCTAACAGAGTTCAGAGCAGCCTCCAAACCCTGAAGGGAACTCAACTGCACAGAATCACCTCTGCCTCACATAAACCCTAAAGATTGTTTTGTAAACCTCACGGGTGCAACTCAATTTCAATCAAGCTCTCCAATTAGGTTTGCCCTATATCCATCATCTTTATGCCTTTAATTTGAATGCTCTAAATGTATGAGGTATTATGGGTGAATTTGATACCCTTTTGATGCATGTCTTTTTTGTGAATTTTAATGGCATGATTCATGTGATTACATTTTGATTTGGGGGCAACCCTTGATTACCCTATTTTTTTATTTTTTATTTTGTCTCTAACCTGTTTGTTGAGTTTTTGTGAGAGCTCACATGACTTTTGCAGGGATAACTTGCGTGATTTTCCACTTTATTTGTGGGATACCCCCTGGAGGTTTCATTCCGATTACCTGTACTGACTCACTTTCTTTGATGGTGTTTAGCTTGGAAGGATCCCTGGGTTTCCTATTCCTCTAACTGCTGTTACTTTGAATCTTTATCCGCGTGGTACTTTTACATTTTCCCCACATTTTACTGCTTTCCTAGCTGGAAGACCTCGATAGGAGGTAGTGTTTTTGGGTGTTTTTTTTACAGGTTCCTTCGTCAAGGACTGCCTTTTCATGAGTTCACCAAACCCTAACCCTTCATTGATTTTTCTTCTCCTAAACACACGTTTACTCCTTCTACTACAGGTGAGTAAGTCTCCAAAGGTCGAGCATCCGGTAGATTGCGTAGTAACGTCGTTCGTCCAAAACCGACTCCATAACCCCGTAGTTAGCCGAACTACGGCTTGCTCTGATTCTCATTCTAGATGAGATACGTAGGCATAAGACGCGATGTCTTAGCGAGCACACATCCCCCTAACCCATAGGTCAGCCGAGCTAGGAGGACTCTGATTCTCATATTCAGATGAGATACGTATGCAGTGGATGCGACATCCGCGCGAGTCATTTTCATTTAACCTTTTTTTTTGGTAAACAACACAAGATAAACTCACACCCTTTAGACAAGAACTACAAAAGTGGATCCCGTAGAGTACTACGGATGCATAGGGGTGCTAATACCTTCCCTTCGCATAACCGACTCCCGAACCCAAGATTTGGTTGCGAGACCCCGTCTTGTCCTTTCCTTTTTCAGGTTTACTTCGAGCGTTTCCTTTCCCTCCTTTGGGACGAATAACGCACGGTGGCGACTCTTCTGTCATTTTCTTTCGCCGGTTGTTTTTTCGCACACTGTATTTTTCAGGTTACTACAGCTGGCGACTCTGCTGGGGACACTAAGAAGTTGACCTCTTGCTGGTCCATCTTCCCTAAGCGAGTCCCTCATAGATTTTGCGATTTTCTTGTTTATTGGGTGTTCATGCTTTTGTACATTTATTTACTTACCTGCTTGGATGCATCTGTTGTATCTGTTGGATCTGTTTGTTTGTTTGTTGGGATGGGGTGTTCTATGAGAGATAAGCCCATTACCCAGGCTTGAGTGTACACACAGGTTTTAGAGTGGATAATCATGAGGCTTGCGTAGCGTGTTGCTACGTTAAGTCGTTCGTGAAGAACCACACCCAGACGAGGTTTCTTTTGGATATATTATGTCTTACGGGTGTTCCGTAACGGCAGGATGTTCCTCTAGAAATCGTCGACTCTGGTGACCATTTCCCGAGAACTCAGTCGGGGCCTCTCCTCCGAGACGTGATTATGTTAGCTCTGGTGGGCGCATTCTCGCTGCTCAATCCGAGGACCCCGAGACTGGGAACTTGCTTTAGGATGTCCTGTTGAGGGGAGTCAATGGAGGTCTTTTGTCCCGTAATAATGCCAAGCCTTCAGTGGTAAACATATTATTCGCGACTGAAGGGCTGAAGCTGGCGAACTTCTGTTCTTAGATCCTACCAGTGAGGGGCGGGCTAAATTCAAGAAACCTTAACCTCCAACCAACCCGGTTTTCTGGAGCAAAGCTTTGATCTTGTATTATATTCTTCAGTGGGTTTTCTCTTCAGACAGTGCAACCTGACAGATGTTCAAGCAGATACAGCGATCCTGATTCCCATGCCACTGCACTGCATTCACATCATTTTTCATCATATCATTTTGCATTCATAATCATTCACACATGTTTATCCATTTCTGTGGGGTTTATATCTTCTTCTTGATTCTAGTCGGGGTTTTTCTGGTACTTTTTAAAAGGGATATTTTATCTGATGAGAGACTGGAATCAAGGGGGTAGAATACCTTTTGGATTTGATAAACATGTCATTGCATTGGCATATCCGTCAACATCTCTTGCATAACAGGTACTGCCACAGTGTTCTCAGTTGTTTGGTGTGTCGCAACCTGAAAAATACAGTGCGCGAAAAAACAACCGGCGAAAGAAAATGACAGAAGAGTCGCCACCGTGCGTTATTCATCCCAAAGGAGGGAAAGGAAACGCTCGAAGTAAACCTGAAAAAGGAAAGGACAAGACGGGGTCTCGCAACCAAATCTTGGGTTCGGGAGTCGGTTATGCGAAGGGAAGGTATTAGCACCCCTACGCATCCGTAGTACTCTACGGGATCCACTTTTGTAGTTTTCGTCTAAAGGGTGTGAGTTTATCTTATGCTGTTTACCAAAAAATAAAAAAGGGTTAAATGAAAATGACTCGCGCGGATGTCGCATCCACCGCATACGTATCTCATCTGAATATGAGAATCAGAGTCTTCGTAGTTCGGCTAACCTATGGGTTGGGGGATGTGTGCTCGCTAAGACATCGCGTCTTATGCCTACGTATCTCATCTAGAATGAGAATCAGAGCAAGCCGTAGTTCGGCTAACTACGGGGTTGTGGATTGGGTTTTGGACGAACGACGTCACTACGCAATCTACCGGATGCTCGACCTTTGGAGACTTACTCGCCTGTAGTAGAAGGAGTAAACGTGTGTTATGGAGAAGAAAAATCAATGAAGGGTTTGTTTGCATTGTAGGAACGCGCATGCAAAAGGGTAATGAGGATAAGACCTCATAGCTCTTAACCCTGGACAAAGGAACCTGCATAAAGTAAACACAAAAACATTGCCTCCTATCGAGGTCTTCCAGCTAGGAAAGCAGTAAAATGCGGGAAAAATGTAAAAGTACCACGCGGATAAAGATCCGAAGTAACAGCAATTAGAGGAATGGGAAACCCTGAGATCCTTCCAAGCTAACATCATCAAAGAAAGTGGGTCAGTACAGGTAATCGGAATGAACCTCCAGGGGTTATCCCACAAATAAAGTGGGAAACCACGCAAGTTATCCCTGCAAAAGTCATGTGAGCCCTCACAAAAACTCAACAAAAGGGTTAGTGAAACACCATAAGCATTTTTTTCATGGATAACAGTATGGTTTCATAAACCTCAAACCCTGTGGCATACACTTCAGAAATCATGTGATTAAACATTCAAGGCATAGGTTTCACCCATTCATAATACATCACACATTTAGAACATTCAAATTGAAGGCGTAAAATAATGGGAATAGGGCAAACCTGATTGGAGAGCTTGATTGAAATTGAGTTGCACCCGTGAGGCCCTTCAGGGTTTGGAGGCTGCTCTGACTTCTCTGTCAGGTTTCTCTTCAGGTTTTGTCCAGGGTTTTGTTCCAAGGAAACCTTAGAGTATTTTGCTTCTCTTCCCTTTTCTCAAATGAAGTCTTGGTATTTATCGACTGAATTTCATGGTTTTGTGGGCTCAAATGAGAGAGACCCAAGTCCAAATTTTTTTTATTATATTTTATTTATTTTTTTATTATTATTTTTATTTATTTATTTTTTTTTGTAAAAAATTATATTTTTTTTCTTTTTTTTTTTTTTTCCGGATCTAATTCTGATTGACATGATGAAATGCAATATGAAATGGTAAATGAATGCATGAATGAGGAGGGCAAATTTTGGGGTGTTACAGCTGCCCCTATTCAATCATCAGCTAAACCGAGTAGGATGAAAGCGAACAGCTTATCAGACAAACGGGGTGAGCTGTGATTGAATACCAAAGACAGACCGAAAATTTGCGCTCCGAGAACACCACAAAAACGCGGAAATACACCGTGCTGTTTATTTTTCTTCCGATCCTCTGGCTTAATCTGGAGTTTCGATCCTCTGGCTGAACCTATACTCAATTTAGTCCTCTGGTTGGATATTAATTTTGATCCTCGGGCTGGATACGATTTTGATCTTCTGGCTAGATCTTCTTCGATCTTCTGGCTAGATCTCCTCCGTTTCGATTCTCTGGCTGAATCTATTTCCTTTGATTCTCTGGCTGAATCTACTTCGATCTTCACCGCTGCTGGTTCTGTACTTTCTGGGAAATATATTGTTGTCGGAGCGAGTCTCTCGGGAACATATATTTCTTCAGGAGTGAAATAAAACGTCACCGTCGATACATCATTCTTCACCGGACGGGCCTGATCGAACTGAAGACAACCTTCATCTATCAGCTGCTGAATTCCCCTTCTCAAACTGTCACATCCGTTTTCGGCAGCTTGACAATTTCTGCATTCTTCCCCACAGCCCGGGAAAATCTGTCCTTTCAGAAGTCGGTCTTTAACCACCGATAGCGAAGTCTTCACCTTAGTCACATCAGAAACCAAATTCAAAGTTTCCCCACTATCAACAACATTAATCCTCTGTCTGCCGTGAGCCGGCATCGGGTTCTGGATAACATTAGGCACCGGAGCAAAATTGATAGCCTGGGCATCTCTCAAATCTTGTACCTTTAACTGGAGAGCCTTGCAATTATCTGTAGTATGGCCAGGTGCGTTGGAGTGAAAAGCGCATCTGGCGTTGACATCATAACCTCTAGGCAAATTATTGGGATCGATTGGTGGGGCTAGAGTTCTCAATGTAACCAGATTCATGTCAATCAGCTTGGGAAGTAATACTGAATAAGGCATTGGGATTGGCTCGATGACCCCGTCTGTCTGCCTTGGACGTTGTTGATAGTGTCTCTCCTGACCCGGATTACCTCCTTGTTGTTGATTGTTGTACCTGGGTTGTTGTTGCGGATGATATTGCGGTTGAGGAACAGGTGTTGGAATAGTGACTGCGGCCATTTGATCTTGATAATAATTAGGGCGTCCTCTACCCCTGCTTCTGCCGGCATACACAACGCTTGCCTCGCCTTCTTTTCTTCGCTGACCGTTACCAGCAAACGGTCTCTTGGGACCTGATGGGTTGGAAACACTATTGTCTTGAATTCGGCCCATCTTCAACAGACTCTCGATTCTTTCTCCAGCAATTACTATCTCTGCAAAGCTGATTGACGGGCAAGCAACCAATCTCTCAATATAATTGCCTTGAAGAGTGTTCATGAACATGTCCGCCATCTCCCTTTCAGACATAGGGGGTTGGACGGACGCAGCAATCTGTCTCCAACGCTGAGCATATTCTCTAAAGGTCTCCTTAGCAGTCTGGGACATACCTTGCAACAAGGTCCGATTTGGAGCCATGTCCAAGTTGTATTGATATTGCTTGACAAAAGCCTCTGCCAAGTCTTTCCAGCTCTTGATGGTAGTACGAGACAAATGAGAATACCATTCACGAGAAGCTCCAGTTAGACTGTCTTCAAAATAGTACATCCACAGCTTTTTATCTTCCGTGTGAGCTCCCAACCTTCCCAAATAAGATTGGAGATGAGTGCGTGGGCAAGAAGCCCCGTTGTATTTCTCAAAAGTAGGGGGTTTGAACTTGTGAGGAATCCTTACTCCCTGAACCAGACCAAGATTTGTGACATCAAATCCTAAGGAATTTTGAGACTCCAAAGATTTGAGCTTCTCAACAAGCTCATCCATACAGCGAGTGGTCTCGAGGGCCTCGTCGTGCAAAGAAAATTGATCATACTGATAATCTTCAGTAACGGGGTGCCCGTTAATCCGAATTCCTTGATTCACATTGTACCTTCCGGCAATACCATTTCCAACATTCCCTGTGTTGCCAACATTACCAGGGCTTCCATCAGCATTTGCGTTACCCGCGTTACTAGTGTTCACAGGGTTATCAGCGTTCCCAGGGTTACCAGGGTTTCCCTCAGCATTTAGTATCTCCACCTCAGGCCTCGGTTGCCCAACCAATTCCCTCAGCTTTTCTTGACCTGCTGCCATACCAGTCATCAATGTCATGAACTGATCCATCCTTTCACGCATATCAGCCAGCTCTTTCTGTACTTGGTCCATCGCTAGTCGTGGACGGTTTTCCTTTGTCGGGTATCTGTGAACTCGCTTGGGACCAATAACTGCCTGATACAGGGAACAAACATTAGACACTGCGGTGACACCTGCAAAACAGACAAGGGTTAATATGCATGGTATGCGATGCACTGCTTGTTCAGTTTTAAGGCACCCCCGTTTTGAAAGGGAATACCCTGCAAATGAATAAGCATGAGATGTTGGATGCAAATATGCAGATAATGTTATGCAATGCAAAGGCATGTCAATCAGAATTGATGGATCCGCTTGAACATCTGTCAGGTTGCACTTCCTGGAGAGAAATTCACTGAGGAATATAATACAAGACCAAAACTCTGCTCCAGAAAACCGGGTTGGTTGGAGGTTAAGGTTTCCTGAATTTAGCCCACCCCTCACTGGTAGGTTCTAAGAACAGAAGTTCGTCAGCTTCAGCCCTTCAGTCGCGAATAATACGTTTACCACTAAAGGTTTGGCATTATTACGGGATAAAAGACCTCCACTGACTCCCCTCAACAAGACATCCTAAAGCAAGTTCCCAGTCTCGGGGTCCTCGGATTGATCAGCGAGAATGCGCCCACCAGAGCTAACATAATCACGTCTCGGAGGAGAGGCCTCGACTGAGTTCTCGGGAAATGGTCCCCAGAGTCGACGATTTCTAAAGGAACACCATGTCGTTACGGAACATCCGTAGGACATAATATATCCAAAAGAAACCTCGTCTGGGTGTGGTTCTTCACGAACGACTTAACGTAGCAACATGCCACTCAAGCCTCATGATCATCCACTCTAAAACCTGTGTGTACACTCAAGCCTGGGTAATGGGCTTATCTCTCATAGAACATCCCATCCCAACAAACAAACAAACAGATCCAATAGATACAACAGATGCATGCAAGCAGGTAAGCAAATAAATGTACAAAAGCATGAACACCCAATAAACAAGAAATCACACAAGCTAGGAGGGACTCGCTTAGGGAAGATGGACCAGCAAGAGGTCAACTTCTTAGTCCCCAGCAGAGTCGCCAGCTGTCGCAACCTGAAAAATACAGTGCGCGAAAAAACAACCGGCGAAAGAAAATGACAGAAGATTCGCCACCGTGCGTTATTCATCCCAAAGGAGGGAAAGGAAACGCTCGAAGTAAACCTGAAAAAGGAAAGGACAAGACGGGGTCTCGCAACCAAATCTTGGGTTCGGGAGTCGGTTATGCGAAGGGAAGGTATTAGCACCCCTACGCATCCGTAGTACTCTACGGGATCCACTTTTGTAGTTTTCGTCTAAAGGGTGTGAGTTTATCTTGTGCTGTTTACCAAAAAAAAAGGGTTAAATGAAAATGACTCGCGCGGATGTCGCATCCACTGCATACATATCTCATCTGAATATGAGAATCAGAGTCTTCGTAGCTCGGCTGACCTATGGGTTGGGGGATGTGTGCTCGCTAAGACATCTCGTCTTATGCCTACGTATCTCATCTGGAATGAGAATCAGAGCAAGTCGTAGTTCGGCAAAAGGGTAATGAGGATAAGACCTCATAGCTCTTAACCCTGGACAAAGGAACCTGCATAAAGTAAACACAAAAACATTGCCTCCTATCGAGGTCTTCCAGCTAGGAAAGCAGTAAAATGCGGGAAAAATGTAAAAGTACCACGCGGATAAAGATCCGAAGTAACAACAATTAAAGGAATGGGAAACCCTGAGATCCTTCCAAGCTAACATCATCAAAGAAAGTGGGTCAGTACAGGTAATCGGAATGAACCTCCAGGGGTTATCCCACAAATAAAGTGGGAAACCACGCAAGTTATCCCTGCAAAAGTCATGTGAGCCCTCACAAAAACTCAACAAAAGGGTTAGTGAAACACCATAAGCATTTTTTTCATGGATAACAGTATGGTTTCAGAAACCTCAAACCCTGTGGCATACACTTCAGAAATCATGTGATTAAACATTCAAGGCATAGGTTTCACCCATTCATAATACATCACACATTTAGAACATTCAAATTGAAGGCGTAAAATAATGGGAATAGGGCAAACCTGTTTGGAGAGCTTGATTGAAATTGAGTTGCACCCGTGAGGCCCTTCAGGGTTTGGAGGCTGCTCTGAGTTCTCTGTCCGGTTTCTCTTCAGGTTTTGTCCAGGGTTTTGTTCCAAGGAAACCTCAGAGTATTTTGCTTCTCTTCCCTTTTCTCAAATGAAGCCTTGGTAATTTTAGACTGAATTTCATGGTTTTGTGGGCTCAAATGAGAGAGACCCAAGTCCAAAAAAAATTTATTATATTTTATTTATTTTTTTATTATTATTTTTATTTATTTATCTTTTTTGTAAAAAATTATTATTATTTTTTTTTTCTTTCGTTTTTTCTTTTTTTTTTTTCTTTCGGATCTAATTCTGATTGACATGATGAAATGCAATATGAAATGCTAAATGAATGCATGAATGAGGAGGGCAAATTTAGGGGTGTTACATGGTGTTCCACTAGCAGGATAGTTGACTCAGGCATTCACCGATACGGTACCCGAAGGAATCAACAGAGAGCAATGGAAGGTGTACAAGCAGAGCTCGCTGAGATGAGGATCCGCATGACCCAATCCATGGATGTGGTTCAAGGGATGGCTCAGGGACAGCAAGAGCTCAGACAGATGATGCAGAGGAATCCCGCCGCTACTTAACCAGAGACATTGGATGATCCTCCAGCTGGAGAGGCTAATGGTCCCAATGGACCGGGGACTATCCCGATCCCACATGTCAACCTTGATCAACAGCTCGTCCATGACGATCAGGCCGATCAATTCCCCCTACTTCAGGAAGACTTTGGCATGGGCCATGGCATGGACCCCATGTTTAGAAGATTAGAGGAGTGGCTGAAAGCTGTGGAAGGACAGAATCCTCTGGGAGTAGATGTTGCTGACTTGGGGCTGGTCCCAGGTGTGAGAGTGCCACCGAAATTCAAAGTCCCGGTCTTTGACAAATACAATGGTAGCTCTTGCCCCAAAACTCATGTTCAAGCCTATTTCCGTAAAATGGTTGCAGACTCTGATGATGAGAAGCTACTTATGTACTTCTTCCAGGATAGCCTAAATGTGGCATCCTTGGAATGGTATATGAGACTGGACAGAGCCCATATCCGTTGCTGGAGGGATTTGGCGGAGGCTTTCGTAAAGTAGTATCAGTATAATGCAGACATGGCTCCGGACAGAACTCAACTCAGAATCTGTCTCTTAAAAGCAATGAGTGCTTCAGGGAATATGCTCAACGTTGGAGGGAGATAGCTTCCCGTGTTCAGCCTCCTATGTTGGAAAAGGAAATGGCCAACATGTTCATGAATACGCTGCCTGGACCTTATCTGGAGCGTCTGGTGGGGTGCAATGCCTCCAACTTTGCTGATGTGGTCTCTACCGGAGAGAGGGTGGAGAATTACCTGAAGACCTGCAAGATCCAAAATGGAGTTGGATCTTCATCAGGGGTAAAAAAGTCGTTCATTGTAGGGCATAAGCAGAGAGAGGGGGGAGTGAATTCTTTGACTTCCTATCAGAACAGAGGTGTTAGAAGGAACAGTTTCCAGAATTATCATCAACAACCGTATGTTGCGGCTGTGACCATTCCAGCTGCAGCACCACTACAACAACAACAACTACAACTTCAACCAACTCAGTACCAACAGTAGCAACAACCGGGTAACAAACCCGCCTATCAACAGAGGCAAAGGATGATGGACCGGCATTTCGACACCCTTCCAATGTCGTACGCTCAGTTGCTTTCTAGTCTTCAACAACTACAACTTGTGCAATTGCGCACTCTGGCTCCTCCTGTTGGTAGACTTTCGGTGGGTTACGACGCCAACGCTAGGTGTAGCTTCCACTCTAGGGCACCTGGCCATAACATTGAGAACTGCAAAGCTTTTAAGCACGTAGTTCAGGACCTCATAGATTCAAAAGCCATCAACCTTGCACCGGCTCCTAATGTCGTCAACAATCCCATGCCCCAGCATGGTGGAGCCAACGTTAACATGGTTGAAGGAGAAGTCAAATTAGTCTCTGCGGTCAACAATGAAGAGGGTGGGGATAGTGATTGTGACATCGACAACTGGGTGCGTCCGATGATCCCGGGTGAAGTCATCAACAATTGGTCTTCTGAGGAGATTGTCCAAGTCACTTTTCTGAAGGAGTAATTTTCTTTGTTTATTCATGCATGTCCAAGTCTTACGTTCCTCCCAGGGCGTAATGACTCATTGTAGGGCTCATCTATGTGACACTTGCATTTTTTATCATAAATAAAGGACGTCTTTTTGCATTCAAATATTTTGTTCCCTGTCTTTCTATTTTTGTAGTTTTTCAAAATAAAAAAAATGGCAATGTTTTGTTTAGTTCCCACTTTTTTCTTTCACACTCATAAGCACATACCATCACTCATGCAGATGCACGTCACCGGATCCTATTGATAACGATTCTGCTATGGCTCGCTTCGACTTTGAAAATCCAATCTTTCAAGCTGAAAAAGAGGGTGATGAAGACTGTGAACTCCCTGAAGAACTTGCCAGGTTCTTAAAACAGGAAGAAAGGGTCATTCAACCGTATCAAGAGCCTACTGAAGTGATTAATCTCGGCACCGAGGACACCAAGAGAGAAATCAAGATAGGGGCTGCTTTGGGAGATGATGTGAAGAAAGGGCTGATTGAATTGCTGCAAGAATACGTTGACATCTTCGCCTGGTCTTATCAGGACATGCCCAGGCTGGACACAGACATCGTGGTACACCGCTTGCCTCTCAAAGAAGGTTGTCCTCCGGTCAAGCAGAAGCTCAGAAGAACAAGACCAGAGATGGCTGTCAAGATAAAGGAAGAAGTGCAAAAGCAGTTGGATGCAGGGTTTCTAGCAGTCACCAATTATCCGCCATGGGTTGCAAACATCGTCCCAGTACCTAAGAAGGATGGAAAGGTACGGATGTGTGTCGACTACCGGGATCTGAACAGAGCTAGCCCTAAAGATGATTTCCCATTACCTCACATCGACGTTTTGGTGGATAATACAACTCAGTTCTCGGTATTCTCCTTCATGGATGGCTTTTCTGGCTATAACCAAATCAAGATGGCACCAGAGGACATGGAAAAGACAACTTTCATAACCCCATGGGGCACCTTCTGCTACAAGGTGATGCCGTTTGGTCTGAAAAATGCCGGAGCAACATATCAACGAGCTATGGTGACTCTATTCCATGATATGATTCATCATGAAATCGAGGTTTATGTGGACGATATGATTGCCAAATCTCAGACAGAAGAAGAACATTTGGTGAATCTGCAGAAATTGTTTGAACAGTTAAGGAAATGCAAACTGAGACTTAATCCGAACAAGTGCACTTTCGGGGTGAGATCGGGAAAATTGTTGGGTTTTATTGTTAGCGGAAAAGGGATTGAGGTGGATCCTGACAAAGTGAAAGCAATACAGGAAATGCCTGAGCCAAGAACAGAGAAGCAAGTCCGTAGTTTCTTAGGGAGGTTGAACTACATTGCAAGGTTCATCTCTCACCTAACAACCACGTGTGAGCCAATTTTCAAATTGCTGAGGAAAGATCAGGCTATCAGGTGGAATGAAGATTGTCAAAGGGCTTTCGAGAAGATAAAAGAGTATTTGCAGAATCCTCTTATCCTTATGCCTCCATGTCGCATTACGCGAAAAACCGGCGGGAAAAAGAAACAACAGAGCCGCCACCGTGCGTTATTTATCCCAAAAGAGGGAAAGGAAACGCTCGAAGTAAACCTGGAAAAGACATGGTCTCGCGACCAGAGAAAGATGGGATCGGGAGTCGGTTATGCGAAGGGAAGGTATTAGCACCCCTACGCATCCGTCGTACTCGACGGGATCCACGCTCAACAGAAAGGATAAGGTTGCTAGAAACTACTCACACACTGCACAAGGCTGGAAGGAACACACAGAAAGACAAGAGAAACAGGACTCGGCAGGATATCGCATCCTGGGCCTACGTAGTCTGTCAGACACAGACATCAGAGTCGACGTAGTTCGGGACAGGGGAAACGTGCTCGCTAGGATGTCGCATCCTATGCATACGTATCTTCTCTGACTGGAGAAGAATCAGAGCACTCGTAGCTCGGCTAACGCACGCCAAACAAAACCCACACAGGAAACCGACTGCCAATCGCTGGACTTACGTCAGACTCCACACAAATAGCCAAACCTGGAAACCGAATGCCAATCGCTGGACTTACATCAGACTCCGAACCAACAAACACACACACAGGAAACCGACTGCCAATCGCTGGACTTACGTCAGACTCCAACAAGCAAACAAGACACAGGAAACCAACTGCCAATCGCTGGACTTATGTCAGACTCCAACACACATAAAGGGGGTTGAAAAAGAAAAAGGGCGCCCGAAGAGATCAGCTCATCTCCTGCTTACGTACCTCATCTAGTATGAGGATCAGGGCGACGTAGTTCCCCTACGCAGGGAAAGAACTTCTAACCTAACCAGAGACTGGGAAACGACAAACTAGAAGGGAGCCTGACTCGAGCCTAATAGTTATCATGTAATCCACAATGGTCCTAGGTTGAGGTTTCTATCTAACTTGCACAGGGAGCAAGCTATCCTAAACAGCACAGTCAAACAAACACAAGCACAATAAACAATCACACACACTATATGCAAACAGTTTGGGCTCATACAAGGCTAGGCTGCAAAAGCAAACCAACTGGAATCGGGTGTAGTTAGCTCTTAACCCTAACATTGAGAGTTAGGGTGAAGCAGATGAAATGGGAAGTGAGGGTAAGACCTCACAGCTCTTATCCCTGGCCTGGGAGAGCTTGACTCAAAATAGAATGTGTGGGAGTTCAGAATGTAGGAACTCTTCTCCACAGATGACTGACACAACATGATCTTGGGTTATTATCCACAATGCATCAACACATGGTGTGTGAGCAAAGTGAATGACACACTGAGTAGCCGGAGATGGATTACACATCTCTTTTATCTGCCAATTTCCTCTTAAGAGGTCTTTACCTGCTTGGCACAAAATTAAACATTCACAAGCATTGCCTCTTAAGGAGGGCTTCAGACAGGTGCCTGCCCACATAACAGGACAGGTCTTCCAGACTACATGAAGTCAGAAGAATTATACCTCAGTGGTTAAGCAACCCAACAAAGCAAAAGCAAGTTCAAAAGAACTCACAGCAACTTAGGTACCTCTGAAAAAATCTAAACTAATCAGTTCAACTGTACAGACAAACAATCAATAGGCAATAGCAAACAGACAGGCAATGTTCACAATGTGCAAACCACAAAGCAAACTCAAATGAGCTAACATCAACCTACAAAACTCAAAAGTGTTAGTAATCAAGAGCAAACATCAATTCTCAAATGAGGAAGCATCATCAACTATGGACTTGGAAGCTTAAACCTGAAATCAAAGCCCACATGTAAGCCACAAACCACTAGGTCAAAGCCTAGGGTCAAAGATGGAGAAAAAATTTGAAACAGGAGCTAAAAATTAACATGAATCAACTTCAAACACATCTTGACACATTCTAAAAGGTCTCACATCAATATCATTAACCAAAAGCATTTCATGATCAATTGAAGTTCAAAGCAATTTCAAAGCTCAAATGTGATCAACCAGAATGAAATATCTCAATTAAATCAGAAATGATTCAAATAATTCCAACAAAATTCATGATCAATCTCAACATTCGTAACATGCATCACACAAAAAATCAGGGCAATTAGAGATCATTTGGCATGGCAAACACATCATTCAAGTTGAACATCACAAAGTGTGACACAAATTGTCACACCAACTTAGCACATTCATAAAACAGAATTGACAATTGATAAAAATACCAAATCAACACCAAAATGTCAAGCAATATGTCTAGTTATAGCATGCAAAATTTCAGAAGCATTGGATTAAAGACAAGCATTTCACAACATGATAACCAAGGCAAGGTCAAACATCCATACATGTGCAAACTCCCTAGGGCAAATCAATTTTTATCCAGGCACAACTTTCCAATTGATGATCATAAAAAAATAGACAACATAAGGATCATGATGTAAAAAATTAGAGGTCATTTGGATTAATTTTCAATTTATAGTGATTTTTAGAAGTTCATGGAAGAAATTAAAAAATGAAATGGAGCAAGCATGGCAAATATGAAGGAAATAGTGAGAAAATACAAGGCAATGGGAAAATGCTCTCGCTCAGACTCGAACCATGGCGCATTTTGAAATGCCAAGCGCGCCAAATGCCAAACGACAGCGTTTGGACCCGCAAACCCTAGCACGCGCGCTACGCATGGATTTGAAATCCGTAGGTAATCCACATGCGTTTCTCATCTAAATCCGCAGGAAAACTGGAAACGTATGAACACGATGAAGATCATGAAGATCTTCATCTGGAAATTTCCAGAAATGAAAAATGTGTCCAGAAATGAAAATCAAGCATATCAATCGACTTGCCACGCATCATACATCAAGAATCCAACAATATTTCATGCAAAAACAACATCACACGCACGGATCGAAGAAATTAAAAATCAACATCAAAACTTGAACTGCATGGATCTTGCTCAAAACAGCACCAAATCACTTCAAATTTGTTCCAGGATTATCACCAAACCATGATCTATTCAACTGGCATAATGAATTGGAGAATTAAAGAAGTCGAAAAACCAACCTCTTGATGAACAGAATTGAAATCACTTGTTTCCAAGCCTTGCCACGTTTCAAATGTTCTCCAATATGCTTCTTGAGATGAATGATGATGAAATGGAAGCTCAATAATGCACAAAATCAGCTGAATCTCCAACTGCCATGGATGCTCCACACCTTGAACCTAGCTCAAACAGCCACGATTTCTCTTGAATTCACGTCCAAATGTGCTCAACAATACCTCAGGATGATGAATGGATCAATGAAAAGTGCTTGTGTTTGAAGACTTTTGCAAAAAAAATGAGAGAAAAATTTGGAGAATTTGTGAAATCTAGATCTGAAATGTGTTAATTGTGAAAACAGTTAGGGTTTAAGCCTTTATACTCAATGCTAATCATGTTTAACAACAACTTAAGCCAAATGCAAGGGTGATTAGTGAGTTGGAAGGTGTAAGTGCAAAAATGAATTTTCTACTTCATGCACCTTCATGCACGTGAACAGTGCACATTCTGGGCCCAAAATCTCTCACAATGAGTCCATGCAAGGTTTTGAATTGGTTTGGTATGCATATGTTCAACCAAGATGAGTTTATGAAATTTTTCCCAAAAATCCTCATGAATGCACCAATGATCATGCAATGCGATTTCATGCCAAGTGATAGTATGCTTGGAAAATACATGTTACAAGGATCAAAGTGCAAAAAGAACCACCCAAATTGGAGTTTTGGTTTGAAAGTTATGCTCATTTGAAGTTTGAACCACACTTTGCCATGATTGGACCATATCTCCTCAACCACACATGAGAAATCTATGATCTTTGACTTTTTGGAAATGGGAGAGAAAGATCTTCAACTTTCATGTTGGACAAAATCTAATTTGAAGCTTTCTTGATGATGTAATCTTGAGTTGAAGTTGGTCCAAATTCTTTCCATTTTTGGAAAGTTCAAGTTACAGGTCACTTGCTATTTTTGGAAAGTCTTGATCTGACTTCAAATTCTTCAATGTTGATGTTTGAAATGTCAAATGAGACTTGTTTGAACATGAGTGAGGCATCTCTAACCATTTCCCACCTCCAAATCCATAGTTGACTGTGTAGTTGACTTCTGTTGACTTTTGTGGGCCTCAGATGACTTGCACATGGACTGATGAGTTTTGAGCCTTCAACACTTGGCCAAATCGCTTCAAAATGATCCTTGAATCATATGAACTCATGGGAATCACCCCAGGGCTTTGATCTCATGGACAATGCTCTTGTTGCCTTGCATAGTTGAATCTCCTAACTAGTCTGGTTGATGCAATGTAATGGACTATGCAATATGAATGCAATGTTAATGACCTAAAAAATGACATGTATATACAAATGGGAGGTGCAAATTTGAGGTTCTACAGCTGCCCCTATTCAATCAACTGGGAACCTGAACGGATGAAAGCAACGGCGGTCAGACCTTCAAGGTAAACAGGGATTGAATACCAAAGAACCGTAGAAATTTGCACTCTGCGGGAAATGAACAGGATATTTGCAACAGTAACCAGACAAGACGTTTACCGACGACTCTACTGAGGAGTTTGATTTTTATCAAAGGAAAGATACAGCCAGACATCAACAGACGACCGGGAGAAGCTCGACGTTTATCGAAACCAACGGAGAGGTGACCAAACATTAACGAATGTCTGGGAAAGACTTGACCAGACGTCAACGGACGAACGGGAGAAACTCGACGTTTATCGACACCAACGGAGAGGTGACCAGACATTAACGAATGACTGGGAAAGACTCGACCAGACGTCAACGGACGAACGGGAGAAGCTCGACGTATATTGACACCAACGGAGAGGTGAACACTTCACTAGGGAAGGAACAAAGGTATTTGCAACCGGAAACCAGACAGGACGTTTACCGACGACTCTACTGGGGATTTTGACTGGGGATTTTGACTGGGGAACAACCAGACTTTTACCGATGAATGGGATGAGACTCGATGTTTACCGATATCGAAAGAAGATGTTTACCGATATCAAAAAAAAGACGACCAGACATTTACCGATGACTGGGAAACAAGATATACAACCAGACGTCAACGGACGAATGGGAAAAACTCAACGTTTATCGAAACCAACGAAGAGGTGACCAGACATTAACGAATGACTGGGAAAGACTCGACCAGACGTCAACGGACGATTGGGAAAAACTCAACGTTTATCGACACCAACGGAGAGGTGATCAGACATCAACGGATGACCTGGGGAATGGATAGATGTTACGCACATCGAAAGATGATGTTTACCGACATCAATAAAGGGCCGACCAGACATTTACCGATGACTGGGAAACAAGATATACAACCAGACGTCAACGGACAATTGGGAAAAAACTCAACGTTTATCGACACCAATGGAGAGGTGACCAGACATCAACGGATGAATGGGAAGGCTCGACCAGACGTCAACGGACGAACGGGAGAAGCTCAACGTTTATCGACACCAACGGAGAGGTGAATACTTCACTGGGGAAGGAAAGAACAGATGTTACGAACATCGAAAGATGATGTTTACCGACATCAATAAAGGGCCGACCAGACATTTACCGATGACTGGGAAACAAGGTATACAACCAGATGTCAACGGACAACTGGGAAAAAACTCAACGTTTATCGACACCAACGAAGAGGTGACCAGACATCAACGGATGAATGGGAAGGCTCGACCAAACGTCAACGGACGAACGGGAGAAGCTCGACGTTTATCGACACCAACGGAGAGGTGAATACTTCACTGGGGAAGGAAAGAACAGATGTTACGAACATCAAAAGATGATGTTTCCGACATCAAACAAAGATAACCAGACATTTACCGATGACTGGGGTGGGACTCGATGTTTACCGACACCGAATAATGGTGTTTACCGACACCAAAAAAGGACACACACGGGTACAAACATGACACTTACTAGTATCACAAGAACGACATCTTCAATACGTCAAGGCAAGGCTAAACACTTGCTGGGGATCTCACTGGGGAGAATCAAGCTTTCCTTTCACGGCCGGGTGAGGAAATAAACCTCTCTGAGGGGATTATCAATCCTGAATGCTGCCAAGAGCAACTGTAGCAAATGTGCCGTACAGGTGTTGAACAACGATCCGCCTCTGCCGGGGATATGGTCTGATTAGGTTTAACACATGAATGCATATGTTTGAATTTTTCCATGGCGTAATGCTCCATATTGAATGGAAATGCTACGCGATTCGAGGATGCAATGATTACTACATGCAAAATGCAAATGATGCACTCCCGCTGGGGAGCAAACGGGTTAGATTCTCCAACTCTGTGGGGAGATAATGTCTGAGGAATATGCTCTGCGGGGAATAGCACCAACTTCTCACTCATGCTGAGGAATAGCATTGCTGCTGGAGAAAGGATATATAGATCCCACCGGGGATAAACTTCACTGGACGTAATCCACTCGGGGACTCTGCTAGGGAAACAAACAATGGCGACTTCACTAGGGAGAGCTGCCAATCCACAGGTAGGATAAACTCTGCTGGAGATAATTTCCACCAAACCTGATCCACTCGGGGAACTTGCTGGGGAAAACCATCAACACAACCCTCTGCTAGGGAGATCCGCTAGGGGAAAACATTCCACACCGTGATGGGGAAATGCATAACTCTGTTGGGGAAAAGCGTTCACGACCACGCTGGGGATAGCAGTACTTCAAACCGCTGGGGAATAAAACTACTCACTGACACCTCTGCTGGGGATACAACATCCTTCCAACTCGGTGGGAATTAAAAAATCTTCAGACTCAGTGGGGAACTTGGCAGCTTTCAGACTAGCTGGGAATAAACCACCTCCAGGCCTGCTGGGGAGTTAAAAACTTTAGACCTGCCGGGGACAGAACAACCTTTGGACCTGCTACTGAGGGACACCACTCACAGACGTCTCTGCACACTACGCCAAAAATGACTTTTAACAGCGCATCTTAGACAGCGCTTTTAAAAGAAAGCGCTGTCTAAGGTTAAAATTAAAATAAAGCGCTGAAAATGTTCCAAGAAAATACTAAAAGCGCTGTCTAAGGGGGGGTCTTAGACAGCGCTTTTAAAAAGCGCTGTCTAAGACCCCCCCTTAGACAGCGCTTTTAGAAAGCGCTTTTAAATATAGACCTTAGACAGCGCTTTTGATAAAGCGCTGTCTAAAGTCTTTAAATTTTAAAAAAAAATTAAAACCAAAAGCGCTGTCTAAGGGGGGGTTTAGAAAGCGCTTTTGGAAAGCGCTGTCTAAGGCCCCCCTTAGAAAGCGCTTTCCACAAAAGCGCTGTCTAAGGTCTAATTAAAATAAAATTTTTTGCATTTTCGTTCTCAGTACGTATTTTTGTTTTCCCTCTTCTTCACTCACCTCTCAGACACCCAAAACACGTTTTTTCCTTCAACGTTCGAAAACCCTATTTTTTCCTCCGCCGTCACCCAAACAAGCGACCGCCGCCGTTTCCGCCACCGTTTCCGCCACCGCACGCACTCCTCATCTCAACAATCTCAACAATCTCAACCCTATTTCAACGTTCGAACTAGTATGTTTCAACATACTTCTTTTTCTTTTTTATTGTTTTTCCTGTGTTTGTGTGTTTTTTCTGAGCATATATATAAAGTTAAGAGTGGATTTTGGGAATGAGGGAATTTGTGTATAAGGTTAAGAGTGATGATGGGAATGAGGGAATTTTTCTGAGCATATATATAAGTATGTTTCAAGATACTTCTTTTTCTTTTTTTCACAGCAGTGATGATGTGGATTACAAATACATAAGGTTAAGAGTGGAATTTGGGAATGAGGGAATTTGTGTATGTATGTATATTGAACATATAAAATGCAATGTTAATGATAGTTGGTGATTTGGGAATGAGGGAATTTGTGTATGTATGTATATTGAGTTGTGTATGTATATGTGTATGCAATTTGATTTTCTTTATACTTGCTTGGTATGCATGATGAATTTTGAAATGCATTGCATGTTGGGGCTGTCATGACTAGGCTTGGATTTAGATGTTTAATATTGTTCAAACTTCATGTTTCCTTAGTGATTATACTTGAAGATTGAATAGGTAGTTTTTTTTCTTTTTAACTGTGAAAGTGTTATTCATCTCACTTTCATTCTAAAGGAACAAGATTTCTCCCATAAAATGATTGAACGAACTCTAATATAGTTATAGGTATAGTTATAGGTATATTGTAATAGAAAAAGTTTGATTCTTGTAATATAAAAAATGAAAGTGATGAGGTAATTAAAGTTGGTATATTGGCGTATCGGATACGTTATTGAAGTTTATATTAACATTGGTTATGTATAGGTTTTTGAAGTTTAAAATGAATTAAAGCTTATAATTGTTAGGATATTCAAAGATACTACCTTAGCTTATAATTGTATGGATTAATTGTTTACTTTAATAAGTAGGAAAACCATGGATAAAACATGGATCTGTGCCGATCGAATGACCAAAGAGTACGAGAGTGGGGTTTTGGAATTCGTTAAGTATGCTGTTCAACACGCTGAAAACCCCAGATGAATGCATTGTCCTTGCTTGCGTTGTTGTTATATTGGTAAGGTTGACGCACATGGATTGAAATCGCATTTGCTGAGGCATGGAATTGATCAAAGTTATCAGTGCTGGATATTTCATGGTGAGAAAATTAACGAGAATGTTGAATCGAGTGGAAAAAGTAGTACGACCTATGCTTCATACGACAAAGACACGGAAACATACGATTGTGATCGAGTTGAAGAGATTGTAGAAGCACTGGAAGAAGATCTTCATGATTGTCCTGAAATGTTTGAGAGGATGGTAAGCGATGCAGAGAAACCGTTGTACAACGGTTGCACTAAATTCTCAAGACTTTCTGCGGTTTTAAAGTTGTACAACTTAAAGGCGGGCAATGGATGGTCGGATAAAAGTTTCACAGAGTTGTTGGCCCTTATGAGAGAAATGCTACCGGATGATAATGTTCTTCCTAATCGAACCTATGAGGCAAAAAAAAATGTTGTGCTCTATTGGCATGAGCTATGATAAGATACATGCTTGTCCTAACGATTGCATTTTGTTTCGTAACGAATATGCAATGTTAACTGAGTGCCCTAAATGCGGTTTGTCTCGATATAAGAAAAGATTATCTCCCGCAAAAGTCTTATGGTATTTTCCGATAATTCCGAGATTTAGGCGCATGTTTCGTAGTGAAACCGATGCAAGACATCTTACTTGGCATGCAGATGAAAGAATTATTGATGGAATGTATCGGCATCCGGCTGATTCACCACAGTGGTCGAAGATTGATAATGATTATCCTGAGTTTGGATCAGAAGCAAGAAACCTTCGATTGGCATTATCTACTGATGGAATGAACCCACATGGTCTTCAAAGTATCTCACATACCACATGGCCTGTGATTCTTATGATTTATAACCTACCTCCGTGGCTATGTATGAAGCGTAAGTACATGATGTTATCTATGTTAATCTCTGGGCCTAAACAACCAGGGAATGACATAGACGTATACTTGACACCTCTGATCGAAGATTTAAAGATTTTGTGGGAGAACGGTGTGGAGGTTTATGATGGATATAGGAAAGAAAGTTTCAATTTGAGGGCGATGTTGTTTGGCACAATTAATGATTTTCCAGCATACGGGAATCTATCTGGGTATAGCATTAAAGGTCAACGTGCGTGTCCTGTTTGTGAAGACGGAACCGATACGATTCGATTGGAACTTTGCCAGAAGAATGTGTTTCTCGGTCATCGTAGATTCTTACATTCTAAACATCACTACCGTGGGTGGAGAAAAGCATTCAATGGAGACACCGAACATCGTAGAGCTCCACCCGCATTGTCAGGTGAACAAGTTTTTGAAAAGGTGAAAGATGTGCATACTGAGTTTGGCAAGCCTTTTGCACATAAGATTGTGAAAGGTGGGTGGAAGAAAAGGTCGATATTTTTTGAATTGCCATATTGGAAGTCTTTGTACGTGAGACATTTTCTCGATGTTATGCATATTGAAAAAAACGTATTTGAAAGTGTTATCGGTACATTACTCAATATAAAAGGCAAGTCTAAGGATGGCCTTAAAGCAAGGGAGGACATGTTAAAAATGGGAATGAGAACTGAATTAGCACCCGTGAAGAAAGGAAGACGAACATATCTACCACCTGCTGCTTTTACTTTATCTAGAAAGGAGAAAAAAAATTTGTGTAAGTCTCTGAGTGAAGTTAAGGTTCCAGAAGGATACTCATCTAATATCAGAAGACTTGTTTCTATGAAAGACCTCAAGTTGAAGAATTTGAAGACACATGATTGCCATGTTATAATGGAACATTTTCTACCGATAGGTATACGTTCTATTTTGCCTGAAAAAGTAAGAAGTGCCATAACTAAATTGTGTTTTTTCTTTAGGTCAATTTGTAGTAAGGTGATCGATCCCGAGATCTTACCAACACTACAAAAAGAGATTGTAATTACCTTGTGTGAGCTTGAAATGTATTTTCCTCCGTCTTTTTTTGACATAATGGTTCATTTAGTTGTTCATCTTGTGAAAGAGACACAGTTGTGTGGACCAGCTTATATGAGATGGATGTACCCTGCTGAACGGTATATGAAAATATTAAAAGGGTACGTGAAATCCCGAAGTCGACCAGAGGGTTGTATTGTTGAACGATACATTGTTGAAGAAGCTGTTGAGTTTTGTACTGAATATTTGTCTAACGTTCAATCGATTGGACTCCCCAGAGCTCAGATTTTCGACAAAATGGAAGGTAAAAAATTAATTGGGAATAAAATTGTGACAATATCAAGGGATGAACGGGATCAAGTTCATTTGTATGTTCTGCACAATAATAATGAGGTTGAGCCATATGTTGAAATGCACAAGGATGTACTCCGAAGGTTAAATCCGAACAGAAATGAAAATTGGATAGTTATAGAGCACAATCAAAGTTTCATACAATGGTTGAAGGATCGTATTTATTTGAAGCGCTCTTCAGATCCTTCTTCGGTAACAGAAAGGTTGAGATGTTTGGCGTATGGTCCAAGTTTGCATGTGTTTTCTCATAGCGCATATTCAATTAATGGATACACATTTTATACCAAAGAACAAGATGATAAGAGTACTATGCAAAATAGTGGTGTCACCGTGCTAGCTGAAGCAATGCATATATCAAGTATGAAGGACTTAAACCCCAAATATGCAAATTTGTCATATTTTGGAGTTATTGAGCATATTTGGGTGTTTGATTACGAGAAGTTTCAGATTCCCATCTTTGGTTGCAAGTGGGTGAATAGTAGTGGCATACGAATGGATAAGTCTGGATTTTTGCAAGTTGATTTTACTAGGGTGGGGTACAAAGATGAACCTTTTATTCTAGCATCTCAAGCTAAACAAGTGTTCTATGTGAATGACCCGAAGAGTACAAAATGGTCTATAGTGCTTTTCTCTAACAAAGTGACTGATGATAGCGGTGTCGATCAATGTGATATTGATGTTGAGAATGAGTCATGCATTAGACGGAATGAGTTGAATAGAAATGATGAAGTTGAGGATCTTATACCGGATGAGTCATATATAAGAAACGATCATAATGAGGGAATTTGGATCAATTCATCCGTACGCATTGCTAAGAAACAAGTGATTAATATTCCAACAAAGAAAAGAAAGAGATGTTAGTGACTTAGGTAAATTATCCATGGTTTCTTTATGTTTTTTTTCATTTGTTTTGATTATAAGTTATATGTGGTAATGCATGATTTCATTATATTTTTGTATTCAATTGCTTTGATTATAAGTTATATCTGATAATGCATGATTTCTTTATTTTTTGTTTTCAATTGTTTTGATTATAAGTTATATTTGATATTTGATGGTTTCCTTGGTTTATTACAGGTTAGACATGGCTGATGACCAACATGAGGAAGTTAGTAAAGTATCCGCGGAAGAAGAAATCCGAAGAGGCATCACAGTAATGCGAAGGGTGGTCCAAGGAAGATCTCGAGGCATCATACTAGATGTCTCTTGGAACAACCAGGGACAACTTATAGAACCTAATGGGCATACCTTAACTAGTTTCATCGGTGCACTAGTAAGGAATGAAATTCCCATTACATGTGATGATTGGAGAAATAAAGAGTTGAAAGAGTCCAAAGAAAAAATTTGGAGTGAGATAAAGGTACAATCATTTGGCCCTTAATTATACGGTATCAATTATGCTTTTTTCAATTACCGATACTAACTATCAATCTGTATGTTTTTCTTAGCGATGTTTTAACATCGAAGAAGAAAGAAGAGGGTTTTGCATGAAATTGGCCGGAAAGCTTCTTAGAGGGTTTCAGACATTTTTATCATCCAAGTTCCTTAAGGATGCGGATGGTAATTTTGTGGATGCGGAGCTTCCTAGAAAATATGAAAGTTTGATATCGGCTGAAGAATGGGAAGCTTTCAAATCCAAGAGACAAGACCCGACTTTTCAAAGAATAAGTGCTACGAATCGGGAAAGAGCATCAAGTCCCGCATATCCGTACCGAAAAGGACGTGTCGGATATGGACGCTTAGAACAATCCATGGTAAGTATTTATAAATTGCGAAAACAAATTTGTTCATCATATATTAGTTTTATCTGATCAAATTGTATGACTTAATGTGTAGCTGCAGAAGGAGGAAAGTTCAGAAACATCTCTTCCTGCACATGTTTTGTGGAAGGAAGCCCGTGTGGGCAAATCTGGAGTTCCACAAGAAGAAGTTTTAAACGTATACCAGAAATGTGTAAGTATAATATTTTTTCATTAATTGAATAACATTTTTATACACATATTTGACAAGTATACGGTATTCATCTGATTTTTCAGGAGGAGCTATCTCAGTCTCTATCTCCCGATGATACTAAGAGCATACTTAGTCGGGCATTAGATGTCCCTGAGTATTCTGGTCGGGTGAGGGGTAAGGGATTTGGAGTCACTCCGACCTCCCTCAGTGTTAGAAAAGGAAAGGCTCCTAGTAATCGGGAGCTTCATGCAAGATTGGAAGCCATGCAAGCTGAGCTTGATGCATTGAGGAGAGAAAGAGAGGCTAGCGCCTCAACGGTATACAGAGATGCTTCGGACGAAAACAGTATCAACTGTACCTTTCAGCCGAACATTCCAGAGGTAATTACATATAATTGTCTTAAATTGAACTATTTGCTTAAATTATGTATTTGACATATATACACATTAACGATTTCTTGTTATTATTGGTTTTAGGGCATTTCCCATTGTCAGCTGTATTTGTCGTCACCACACTATCGGATGGTTGGCAAGGGAAAAGTGCATAACGTTAGCGGAGTATTACTCCACACTAGAGAGCTCCCTGCTGGATGTTTGAAGGTATCAGTTGATATTGCAGTTGACCCGAATGCATTATTACCATATCCTAGCGATGATTCGGATGCAACAACGGTGCACGAAGCAGTAGGTTCGTTTGTTGCATGGCCGACAAACCTCATATGCGTAGGATATGAGGTATGCTTAAAACTTATGTTAACTTTAATGTGTATATTCAAAGTTTAAAATTTATGCTTAAAATTTTACTTACATATTTTCCTTGATTATGTTAAATAGACTCCCACAAAATCCAAATCAAGAAAAGAGGTAATATACAATTATATGACATATATTCATGGAAGTTGTTACATTCTTAATTTGATCTAACTATTTATATGACATGTAGGTTCAAGAAAATGAGGTTAGCAATGCCTCCGCACAACAAATAAAGGAGGTTAGGAACGCCTCCGCACGGGTAAAAAGTTCTGGTGCTAAGAAGACCGTAGCTAGGAAAAAACCTACCACCAAGTATAGGTCGTGCCTCAGGACATTTCTAGAGATGACCGATATACCGACCGGAGGTGTTCGGACTATACATATGGAGGAAGGGATTTTCGGCTTTGATTACGACCAAATGATTGGTAATGAAGACTTCATGCAAGTTTTTGGTCATGAAGAAATCGGCGTCAACATTGTCAATACATATATTAGGTAAATCCGGTCTACTTTAATTTATTAATTAAACAACTTATGTTAATGATGTTTACTTTATGTTAATCCGGTTTACTTTATGTTTCAAAAGAGGTGTTAATGATGTTTTTATATTAGGTTTTTGTATGACAAATTGATGCGCCCCAATGATTTGGACGAGTCATTCGGATTCTTAGCACCCGCGAGCGTCAACTTAGGTTTAATCTTAAGTAGACCGCATACCGTGACGGAGTATGTTCTTCGGATCCTCATGGAGAATAAAGATGCGGAGAAGTTGTTTTTTATACCGTTTAATACCGGGTTAGCATTTCATTCTAAATTCATCTATTATAATTATTTTCCAAGTTACCATCTAACATTTGCCTAATCATTACAGTGGACATTGGTTGTTGCTCGCAATCAGTCCTATCCGAGAAATTGTGTATTATCTTGACTCGTTAGGAAATGATTGGACAACATACCCGGATATGAAGGACCTAATTGACACGTAAGTGAGAATGTTCAAAATTTTTCTTAGTTTATGTGAATTGTTCTAATTGCTTCATTTTTATTTTATTAGCGTCCTACAAGCTTTTCGGGCCCAACGAGATATCCAAACCTCAAGGAGGAGCGCCAACCGCATTACATGGATTAAAGTGGCGGTATATTTTTAATTACCACATTTTTTATTATATTAGTGATGACACTTGATAAAACTTAGGATTTATAATCCATATTTTTTTTTCATGTAGTGTCCTCAACAACGTAATCAAATAGATTGCGGGTATTTCGTGTTGAGGTTTATGCGGGATACTCTTGCTTTGGGCCGATTAGTGATTCCCACCGATGTATGTATTTCTAACCTATGAGTTAATTTTATATTTACACATATCTCATATAATTAAATAGTTGGAATTAATTCAAAATATGTTATATTATTATGTAGTACTTTGAGGAATTCAAGTGTGCATTTTATACAAAGGATCAAGTGGACGAAATCAAAGAGGAGTGGTGTCAATTCATGATAGAGCTCAAAGTTTTTTCATAAATTTGTGTAATTAATGTGTACATTTGTAGTATATGTAATGACTTGTAAATGTGTACATAAATTTGTATATATTTTGATACTAATTGTCATATTTGTAAATGTGTACAAAATTGGTTTGAATTGGTATATATATATATTTGTTAGCCAAAAATTGGTAGAAAAAAGGCCAAAATGGCATGTATAAAATGTGATAACTGTCTGTCAAAATCTGGTTGAAAACAGGTAGAAATTCTGGTTTATAAACCTGGAAAAAATGGGATTTAAAACAAAAGCTACAAAAAATTTCGTATACATTAGACAGCGCTTCTGTAAAAAGCGCTGTCTAAAGGGGGGGTTAGAAAGCACTTAAGGCAAAAGCGCTGTCTAAGGGGGGGGGGGGGGGGGGGGGGGGCTTAGACAGCGCTTTTTGAAAAGCGCTGTCTAAGCCCCCCCCCCCCTTAGACAGCGCTTTTGCCTTAAGCGCTGTCTAAGGTATACCTAAAAAAATTAAAATTGGGGGGGCTTAGACAGCGCTTTTTGAAAAGCGCTGTCTAAGCCCCCCCCCCCCCTTAGACAGCGCTTTGGCCAAAAGCGCTGTCTAAAGTATACCTAAAAAAATTAAAATATGAGGGTCTTAGAAAGCGCTTTTGGCCAAAGCGCTGTCTAAGGGGGGGGCTTAGACAGCGCTTTTAAGATTTAAAAAAGCGCTGTCTAAACCTTTAGCAGCGGAGGTTTAGACAGCGCTTTAAAGCGCTGTCTAAGGCCAAAAAAAGCGCTGTCTAAGGTCTTGTTTGGCATAGTGGCATGGGAGAATAGTTCTGATAACCTTCAGACTTGCTTGGGGAAACATCCTCAATCAAGCTTGCTGGGGAATCCCTGATCTTGACTATGCTGGAGAAACAAGTCCCGAACTTGCTACACCTACTGGGGAATATCCCCATCCTCTTGCACTACTGGACAGTGCTGACAACAACCCTGAACGAACCGTGGCTTTTCTGCTTCAGCCAAGAATCACAGGTAACAACCTGCAAAACAGCACGACATATATGCCCCAGGGGGTTGCATGGCCAAGATACGCTCAAGTGTCCTCAACATTCAAAATGATTTTCAAATGTTTTATCTTTCTGCACGTTATTGTCTAGCCTTCATGTTTTTATATGCAATGTTTATCAAAAATTCGGACATTTTTGCAAACAAAACAGTAAAAATGAAAACAAGAGAGCAATTTATCTAAATAACGACTTTTATTGATTGAAAATGGGCCTGAAAAGGCGAATACATCGGGAAACAATTCCTAGAAACAGGTAAATGCGCACAAAAGGAAAAATCTATCCTAATGGCAATGTGAATATGGCATCCATTATTTCCCAATTCTGTTATGACTCACAGATCCTCAATTTCTCCCAATTTCTTGCTTTCTGAGAAGAATGACTGGACCGATCATACCCTTCGAGATGGTAGACCATGAAGGGCGATGAAGTACAGATAACTCAGACTATAGTCTTCGCTCTAATCCCTCTTTTGCCTGGATCGCCCTGTCGAGTTTTCAATCCACCGGGATACCCATTTTTGCCTAAGCCGCCCTTGCGGATTTTCGACTTACCGGGTGTACAAATTCTTTTCATTTTTATCCCTAACTTTTGCCCGAACCTTTTCTTTTTCTTTTTTTGGTTCGTCGGGATGCCCTTTTTTGCCTGAACTATTTTATTCTTTTTGTCCAGCGGGTCAATTTATGCGAAGTATTTTTTGACTACATCTGAGTTAATAGGGGACGAAAAATCTTCACCATCCATAGTTGTAAGCATCAAGGCTCCACCGGAGAAAACCTTCTTCACAATGTATGGACCTTCGTAATTAGGAGTCCATTTGCCCCTGTTATCTGTACCGGGAGGAAGGATCCTCTTCAAAACTAGATCACCGATCTGATAGCTTCGAGGACGCACTTTCTGATCAAAGGCTCTCTTCATCCTTATCTGATACAACTGCCCATGGCACACAGCTGCTAACCGTCTCTCTTCGATAAGGCTCAACTCGTTAAACCTTGTTCGAATCCACTCGGCTTCGTCCAGCTTGACATCCAACAAAACTCTCAGAGAAGGGATCTCCACTTCAACTGGTAGGACTGCTTCCATACCATACACAAGGGAGTAAGGGGTTGCCCCGGTCGACGTACGTACTGAGGTACGGTACCCATGCAAAGCGAAAGGCAGCATCTCATGCCAATCCTTGTACGTCACAACCATCTTCTGCACAATCTTCTTGATATTCTTATTTGCCGCCTTTACAACACCATTCATCTTTGGTCTGTAAGGAGAAGAATTGTGATGTTCAATCTTGAAATCTCTACAAAGCTCTTTCATCATCTTGTTATTGAGATTCGAACCATTATCAGTGATGATTCTCTCAGGAACTCCATAACGACAGATGATTTCCTTCTTAATGAACCGGGCAACCGCTTGTTTGGTAACATTAGCATAGGAAGCTGCTTCCACCCATTTGGTGAAGTAATCAATCGCAACCAGGATGAAGCAATGTCCATTGGAAGCAGTAGGCTCAATCTTCCCAATCATATCAATGCCCCACATGGCAAACGGCCAAGGTGAATTCATAACATTCAGAGGGCTTGGTGGTACATGCACCTTATCAGCATAGATCTGACAACTATGGCACTTCCGAGCATACTTGAAACAATCGGATTCCATAGTCATCCAGTAATAACCGGCTCTCAACAATTTCTTAGACATTGCATGACCACCAGCATGGGTACCAAAAGATCCTTCATGCACTTCCTACATCAACATGTCTGCTTCGTGTCTATCCACGCATCTGAGCAGCACCATGTCAAAGTTCCTTTTATATAACACATCATCCTGATTCAAATAAAAGCTTCCAGCTAACCTTCTCAGGGTTTTCTTATCATTCTTCGACACACCTTCAGGATACTCCTGGCTCTTGAGGAAGTTCTTGATATCATAATACCACGGCTTCTCATCAATAACAGACTCGGCTGCAAACACATACACAGGCCTCTCGAGTCGATTCACCGCAACATGTGGCACATGATTCCACCAATGAACTTTGATCATAGAAGACAAAGTAACCAAGGCATCAGCCATCTGATTCTCATCCCGGGGAACATGATACAACTTCACCTTCTTGAAGAACGTCAGTATTCTTCTGGTGTAATCTCTGTAAGGAATCAAATGCGGCTGATTGGTATTCCAATCTCCATTGACCTGATTAATCACTAGAGCGGAATCTCCATATATGTCCAGAGTTTTGATCCTTAAATCAATGGCTTCTTCTATCCCCATGATGCAAGCCTCATACTCAGCCTCGTTGTTGGTTACATCGAAAGTCAGTCTGGCAGAAAAAGGTATATGAGCACCTTTAGGATTGATAAGCACTGCCCCAACACCGTTACCATTCATATTCACAACCCCATCAAACATCAGTGTCCACTTGTCATCAGGATCCGGTCCTTCCTCGACAAGAGGCTCTTCACAATCTTTCATCTTCAGATACATGATGTCTTCATCAGGGAATTCAAACATCATCGGCTAATAATCATCAATCGGTTGCTCGGCAAGGTAGTCTGACAAAATACTACCTTTGATGGCCTTCTGCGACGTATACTGAATATCATATTCTGTTAAAATCATCTGCCAATGGGCAACACGTCCGGTGAGAGCCGGCTTCTCAAAGATGTACTTCACTGGATCCATCTTAGAAATCAACAAGGTAGTATGGTTCAACATATACTGCCTCAGTCGGCGAGCAGCCCAGGCCAAAGCACAGCAAGTTTTCTCAAGCTGTGAATATTTGATTTCACAGTCGGTAAACTTTTTGCTAAGGTAGTATATGGCATGCTCTTTTCGACCAGACTCGTCATGCTGTCCCAATACACACCCCATCGAGTTCTCAGTCACTGACAGGTACATTATCAGAGGTCTCCTAGGAACTGGAGGTATAAGGATTGGAGGTTTCTGCAAATACTCTTTTATCTTCTCAAAAGCTTTCTGACAGTCATCATTCCACCTGATTGCTTGATTCTTTCTTAGCAATTTGAATATCGGTTCACACATGGCAGTTAGGTGAGATACAAACCGTGCGATGTAGTTCAATCTCCCTAAAAACCCACGAACCTGCTTTTCAGTTTTAGGTTCAGGCATCTCTTGAATAGCTTTGACTTTTGCTGGATCAACCTCAATCCCTTTCTCACTAACAATGAAGCCTAACAGCTTACCGGATCTCACCCCAAACGTACACTTGTTCGGATTCAGCCTCAGTTTGAACTTTCTCAATCTGTCAAACAACTTCTGCAAATTTACCAGGTGCTCCTCTTCTGTCTGCGACCTCGCAATCATATCATCCACATACACTTCAATCTCTTTGTGCATCATGTCATGAAAGAGAGTCGTCATAGCCCTCTGATAAGTAGCACCGGCATTCTTCAGCCCAAATGGCATCACCTTATAGCAAAACGTGCCCCAAGGTGTAATGAATGTCGTCTTTTCCATGTCCTCTGGCACCATCTTGATCTGATTATATCCAGAGAAACCGTCCATGAAAGAGAAAACCGAGGATTGAGCCGTATTATCAACCAATACATCAATGTGAGGTAATGGGAAGTCATCTTTCGGACTGGCTCTATTCAAATCCCGGTAATCGACACACATTCTGACTTTGCCATCCTTCTTCGGCACGGGAACGATGTTGGCCACCCACGGGGGATAAGTAGTAACTAACAGAAAACCTGCGTCCAACTGCTTCTGAACTTCTTCCTTGATCTTAACAGCCATGTCAGGACTAGTTCTCCGAAGCTTCTGCTTGACTGAAGGACAATCTTCTCTGAGAGGTAGCGTATGCACCACAATATTGGTATCCAACCCAGGCATATCTTGATATGACCAGGTGAATATCTCCACATATTCTCTCAGCATCTCAATCAACCTTCTCTTGACATCTTCCTCCAAAGCAGCCCCGATCTTGATCTCTTTTCTGGCGTCCTCAGTACCAAGATTAATAATCTCCAACTCCTCCTGATGAGGTTGGAATACCCTTTCCTCCTGCTTCAATAATCTGACCAATTCTTTGGGGAGTTCACAGTCTTCCTCACTCTCCTCTTCAGCTTGGTAGATGGGATTATTGAAATCATACTGAGCCATAACAGAACTGTTCATAGTGGGATCCGTAAGATCGATTCTGCATGTTTAATGCTTTGTTTTAGAAAAAAGAGTTCAAGAAAGTCACAAAAACAAAAACATTGCCATTTTTATTTTGAAAATGAAAAACAAAAACAGAAACACAAGGATCACAAAATTGTTTGCAAAACGTCCTTTATTAATGATAATCATTGAAAAACATGATGAGGCCCTACAATGAACCACTACGCCTTGGGCAGAACGTAGGGTTTTGTGCAAAATGAAAAACAAAAGAAAATTACTCTGTTTGAAGAGTAACTTGGACCACATCTTCTACCGTCCAGTTGTTGATCGACTCCCCTGGTGCACACGGGCGAACCCAGTTGTCTAGATCACAATCACTGTCATAGTCTTCACCACCGATTGCAAAGACGTCACCATGATTCATCAGCCCAGCGTTGGTAAAGGTACTCGGCCATTTCTGCTCAATCTGCTCTGCCTGCAGCGGTTGATAACCAATACCGAACTTGTCTTCTTGGACAGGCAGGTCCACCATCTTGCCCCAACCTTCTGACTTACTAGAGTTGACAACCTCCACTGCCTGCTTGTACGATGCAATTGAGGCACTTGGCTTCTTTTGCTCAGCGAAAGCCACCCTCTCAAGAGCAACGGTCTCGAATGCCTGGTATAAAGTTTCATGGATCTCGCCATCCACTTCTACATACTTGAATGAAGATAGGTGACTCACCATAATATCTTCTTCGCCACACACGGTCACAATCTGACCGTTCCAGACATACTTCAGTTTCTGGTGGAGAGTTGACGAAACTGCCCCAGCTACGTGAATCCAGGGACGCCCCAATAAGCAACTATATGCTGGCTGGATGTCCATCACATAGAAGACAATACTGAACACCTCCGGGCCAATCTTCACCGGCAATGTGACTTCACCAAAAACAGACCATTTGGATCCATCAAAAGCACGAACAATCAGATCGCTCGGAGTAAGGACAACCCCTTCAACATCAATCTTGCGCAAAGTCTTCTTGGGCAACACGTTCAAATACGAGCTAGTATCCACCAACACGTGTGACAATACTGCGCCTTTGCATTCCATGGTAATATGCAGGGCCTTGTTATGGTTACGACCTTCAGGCGTCAAATCCAAGTTTGTGAACCCCACACCATGCCTGGTACTGACATTAGCAATCACACCCTCCAACTGGTTGACAGAAATCTCTTGAGGCACGTAAGCCAGATTCAACATCTTCAACAAGGCATTACGGTGTGCCTCAGAGCACAGCAGCAATGAGAGTATAGAAATCTTGGACGGAGTCTGATTCAGCTGATCTACAATCTTGTAGTCACTCTTCTTTATAATCTTCATGAACTCCTTCACGTCTTTCTCAAACGAGCCCTCAGGTGCTTCTTTCTGAGCAGATTCTTCCTCAACATCAACTTGCTTACCCCTAGCTTTGGCGAGAGCCTCAGCATTATTGTCGCTCAACGGTTGTGGAGCAAACAAACGACCACTCCTTGTGAAACCTCCAGGTCCCCCAACATTGTCCACAACTGGACTTGCAATCACAGGAGCTCTAGCTGGCACACCAATTGTTACAGGAGCTTGATTAACCGGCCTGATCTGACTCTCAGCCCTTCTGTTACTGCGATAAGCATTGTCATACTTCCACGACACTGCTTTACTGTTTTCAACAGGTCTTCTACCGGTCACAGCAATAGTAGTTGGAGCACTGACGGTTACAGGAGCAGAAATGGTAACAGGGGTACCAACAGTTGCAAAAGCACTAGCAATTCTCTGGCCACGTCCCTCGGACGGTCTGAAATAAATGGTGACAGTTGACACCACTCCACGATCTTTCACGGCCCGACTAAACTATAGACAACCCTCGTCCATCAATCTCTGGATACCAGCCCTCAACTGTACACAACCATTCTCTGGCCCAGCACAATCTGAACAGTCTTGATCACAACCCGGGTATACGCCCCCATTCAACAGACGGTCCTTCACAACCAGCAATGAAGTCTGAACATCTTCAACATTGACCACCAAGTCTTCAGCTTCACCGTCTTCCATATTGTTCACTCTATGCGCACCATGCTGAGGCATAGGATTGTTAACAACATTAGGCACAGAAGAAAAATTGATAGTTTTGGCGTCGATTAAGTCCTGGACCTTATGATGAAAAGCCCTACAGTTTTCAATATGGTGCCCCGGTGCACCAGAGTGGAAGTCACAACGTACGTTGGCATCATACCCAGGTGGTATTTTTGTCAACGGAGCCATAGTACGCGACTCAACAAACCCCAATCTGAGCAATTCGGGTAACAATTCTGCGTATGTCATCGGCAACGGGTCGAAACGTCGCTCTGGCATCCTCTGCCTAGGCTGATACGGACTTTGCTGTTGTTGTTGTTGTTGTGGCGGTTGTTGAACTCTCTGTTGTTGCTGTTGTTGACGAGGTTGCGGTGCTGGAATGGTTATAGCAACAACCTGGCGATATTGCCCTCTATTCACATTCCTTCGGTGTTGCACAGCATTGGTTTCACCCTCCCTTCTTCTGGGTGCCCCAGGAAATGGTTTCTTTGAAGATGAGGAACCAGCATCCTGAATCTTCCCAGCTTTAATCAGACTCTCCGTCCTTTCCCCACAAATTACAACATCTGAAAAACTACCGAATGGGCAACTTCCCATCCGGTCCATGAACACACCTTGTAGAGTACCGATGAACATATCGGTCAATTCCCTCTCCAGCATAGGGGGTTGTACTCTTGCGGCCAACTCACGCCATCTCTGGGCGTACTCCTTGAAACTTTCACCAGATTTCTGACAAAGACTCTGCAACTGAGTCCGGCTCGGCGCCATGTCCATATTATGTTTATACTGCCTCAGAAAGGCTTCACCCAGATCCCTCCAATTTCTGATAGATTCTCTTTTCAGCTCCATGTACCAATCCAAGGAAGCTCCAGACAAGTTATCCTGGAAGAAGTACATCCACATCTTTTCGTCGTCCGTATAAGCAGAGATCTTCCTGTAATACGCCTGCACATGGGTGCGAGGACAAGAAGTACCGTTGTATTTATCAAAAGACGGCGCTTTGAATTTGGAGGGAATTCTCAACCCTTCCACCAGGCCCATATTCGTGACATCAAAACCCAAAGAGTTCTGACACTCCATGGCTCTGATCTTCTCAGCTAGGGCATCCACCTTCCTATCCCTTTCGCCAGTTCTTCCCACAACTTCATCGTCTTCACTAAGCAGTGTGAACATGTCTTCCTGCCTATCAAGCAACGGAGCAGGATGGCGCACGGGAGCCCGGGTCCCTCTGGCATTAACAGTCTCTGCAGCAAGAGGCTGTCCATTAATCCGAATACCCCTCAAATCATCTCCCACGGCATAATCATTGACGGGAGCAACAACAGCAACATTATCGGTCACAGGTGCACCCACCGGTGAGGCACGACTGGGTGGTGGGAGTACAGCTTCTTGTCTCTGGGCTAAGGTACGCAACTCCTCTTGCCCTTGAACGACCCCTTGCATCATGGTCATGAATTGGGCCATGTTAGCCCTCATCTCAACCAACTCAGCTTGCACTTGGTCCATGTTCCTCTGTTGATTCAACCTGGTTGAGTAGCGGTGCGGACGTTGATCAGCTATCCTGCCTGACACAGGAACCAGAATGAGAAGTCTCGATCAAGAACACCTGTAATGCAAAATGATATGTGTATGATGCTTATGATTCATATGATGCACATGATATGTTCATTTCTTAGGCATTCAAGAGCCTGATTCATCTTTCAAGAAATGGCAACCTGCAATACAAACAACCCAGAAACAACATACTCAAGATAACTGAGCACAAGGTGAAACATCAACAGCCAACTCTATAGATATGAGCAACAAGGATCATACAACAAAAGTTCAAATGATTAGAGTACAACAATGAATCCCATCCAACAAGCCTGGAGGTGATTCTCAACATAAACAACAGATACAATCTAAGAAAGATGTCCTCCAAGAACGAGAGTCTTCAGATACTGGCACTGGTCTATCAACAGGTCACATTCTGAACACTCTGGCAGAGGAGTGAGCTTCTCCTTCAGTTGTCTTCTGAGCTCCACAACTTCTCCTCCAAGATGACTCTCTGATGCACGTCTCAAGTCTACCTCCTTCTTCAACTGGATGTCTTTGTCTCTGAGTTGCTTTTCCAAGTCTCTTATCTTCTTCTGATAACTGGCTTCAGCTCTCTGCAACCTCAGGCACTCCCGGTGTTCTGCATTCAACAGGGTCTCCATCTCCTCATAGGATCTCTTCTTACCCTTCAATCTGCTAGCATCTTCACCCTGCATGCCTTTGAGTTGATGAGCCAAGTTCAACTTATCAGCTTTGGCTTTGTAAAGCTCCATCTGGGTATCTTGTTCCTTCTCCTTCAACCGACGATTCTCCATTAAGGCTTGCTTGTACTGCTCAGCAGGTACGCTCTCAGCAAGGATCAAAGGTGGTTGCTCTTGCAATGGCTCCATCCTATCATAGGGCAACAACAACGTCTCCACTCTCTTCTTGACCCAATCAAGGAAATCAGGCATAGCAATGGCAAACTTCTTCCCTAGAACAGCTCCATCCTTGACACCAATGGTCTTCCAAGCCCTTCCTACTTGCTCCGATCTAGCAGGGTCACTTCACTTCTCAAAGTATACACTCTCGGCTATCTCAGCATCAAGTGGTCTTCCAATCATCACAAACCCCAACTGGCGAAGAGAAAGAACCGGATTGTAATTGATGCAACCCTTAGTCCCTATAAGTGGCACATTATGAAACTTTCCACAACTCATGATGACATTACGCACATCCATTCGGTAAGATTGCTACCTGATATCATAAGAGGTAAGAGACATAACCCTCTGGGTCCACTTATGAGTGCTCTGAGCATCCACAAAAGGTCCACTGGTTGGTAGAAGAGACAAGAACCATCTGAGCAACAATGGGAGACAGCATCTGATAGCTCCACCCTTACCATGCCTACTGTGAATAGCATAGTAAGTGTCAGCTAACAAAGTAGGAACCGGGTTTCCTCCGATGAAAATAGTGACTGCCGCAAAGTCCACAAAATTGGGCATACTCGGGAACAAGACAATCCCATAGATCATGATATCCAACTGAGCATGAAAAGCTTCCCAATTTCCCTTCTTTGCTTCTTCTCTAGCCATTCTCAACAGGAACCTCAAAGGCAACCCCACGACGTCACCACTCGACTTCCAATTGTCACTCACTTCTCTGACACTCAGATGAAGAGCTCTGGCAACAACCCTAAAATCAACCTCCTTTGGAACATCCAAGAAAGGAACCTGATATCTGATCGGTACATTCAGCAGAATGGAGTACTCCTCGAGAGTGGGCGCTAACTGGTAATCCTGGAAAGTGAAACAACGGAGCTCGGGATCATAGAACTGTAGAAGAGTCTGCAACGGTACTGGATCTACCACCATCTTCAACAGTGTCAACAAATCCCCATACTGATCAGCAAACACCTTCTGGTTACCGCCAGTCACAAGGTTGCTCAACTCTATCAGAGACGTCAAAGGCTCACGGTGAAAACTGTAGGAACAAGTCTTCCGCTTCAACTCTGGAACGGATGCCATCTCTCACAGTGAATAGACCCCTAAATAAACCTGAGAAATGATATGCATGAAGAGATTAGCTTTATTTTCTTCTTTTTTTTATCATTTCTTTTTTGCATTATTTTTTTTTGAAAATAAACATGCTATGATGCAAATGATGCAAACACGACTGGCTGGCTGTGTATCTCGGAGCATAGGATCAAAGCTTCGGCTTGAATTCGGAACCACAAATCATCTGAGACCCAAAAATCATCTGAGACCCAATCTGTAGAACCAAGTCACCAACAGGACCCAAGAGTTACCAACAAGTCACCAACGGTACCTGTGATAATGATCATTCCCTCCCCACTCACGGGTGTAATCTAGGCCAGGGTAAAGTCGAGAGAAACGCAGGATAAACAACCCTTTCATAGAATATCATCATGCACACACCCGAAGTGTGTACCGATAATACCCCATCAGGATCTGAACTGCTCGTGATATCAAGTTCCGCTAAATGGCGCAATACCATCCCCTTCCCAAGAATCACTCTATTCCTAGGTGTCCTAGAGTTCACTCATAGCCTGGGTATTGGGCCTTTTACCTCATGTAACTCCCACCCCCAACAGAGAAACAGACAACCAGCCATCACAGATGAAAATATGATGAATGCAAACATAAATGCAAACATAAATGCAAATAATAAATAGATGAATGAAATAAATGAAACAGCAAAAGCAACCAAACCCTATCCTAGAGAGCGCTAGGAAAGACTCGCTTAGGGAAGATGGACCAGCAAGAGGTCAACTTCTCTATAATCCCCAGCAGAGTCGCCAGCTGTCGCATTACGCGAAAAACCGGCGGGAAAAAGAAACAACAGAGCCGCCACCGTGCATTATTTACCCAAAAGAGGGAAAGGAAACGCTCGAAGTAAACCTGGAAAAGACATGGTCTCGTGACCAAAGAAAGATGGGATCGGGAGTCGGTTATGCGAAGGGAGGGTATTATCACCCCTATGCATCTGTCGTACTCGACGGGATCCACGCTCAACAGAAAGGATAAGGTTGCTAGAAACTACTCACACACTGCACAAGGCTGGAAGGAACACACAGAAAGACAAGAGAAACAGGACTCGGCAGGATATCGCATCCTGGGCCTACGTAGTCTGTCAGACACAGACATCAGAGTCGACGTAGTTCGGGACAGGGGAAACGTGCTCGCTAGGATGTCGCATCCTATGCATACGTATCTTCTATGACCGGAGAAGAATCAGAGCACTCGTAGCTCGGCTAACGCACGCCAAACAAAACCCACACAGGAAACCGACTGCCAATCGCTGGACTTACGTCAGACTCCACACAAACAGGCAAACCTGGAAACCGAATGCCAATCGCTGGACTTACATCAGACTCCGAACCAACAAACACACACACAGGAAACCGACTGCCAATCGCTGGACTTACGTCAGACTCCAACAAGCAAACAAGACACAAGAAACCAACTGCCAATCGCTGGACTTATGTCAGACTCCAACACACACAAAGGGGGTTGAAAAAGAAAAAGGGCGCCCGAAGAGATCAGCTCATCTCCTGCCTACGTACCTCATCTGGTATGAGGATCAGGGCGACGTAGTTCCCCTACGCTGGGAAAGAACTTCTAACCTAACCAGAGACTGGGAAACGACAAACTAGAAGGGAGCCTGACTCGAGCCTAATAGTTATCATGTAATCCACAATGGTCATAGGTTGAGGTTTCTATCTAACTTGCACAGGGAGCAAGCTATCCTAAACAGCACAGTCAAACAAACACAAGCACAATAAACAATCACACACACTATATGCAAACAGTTTGGGCTCATACAAGGCTAGGCTGCAAAAGCAAACCAACTGGAATCGGGTGTAGTTAGCTCTTAACCCTAACATCGAGAGTTAGGGTGAAGCAGATGAAATGGGAAGTGAGGGTAAGACCTCACAGCTCTTATCCCTGGCCTGGGAGAGCTTGACTCAAAATAGAATGTGTGGGAGTTCAGAATGTAGGAACTCTTCTCCACAGATGACTGACACAACATGATCTTGGGTTATTATCCACAATGCATCAACACATGGTGTGTGAGCAAAGTGAATGACACACTGAGTAGCAGGAGATGGATTACACATCTCTTTTATCTGCCAATTGCCTCTTAAGAGGTCTTTACCTGCTTGGCACAAAATTAAACATTCACAAGCATTGCCTCTAAAGGAGGGCTTCAGACAGGTGCCTGCCCACATAACAGGACAGGTCTTCCAGACTACATGAAGTCAGAAGAATTATACCTCAGTGGTTAAGCAACCCAGCAAAGCAAAAGCAAGTTCAAAAGAACTCACAGCAACTTAGGTACCTCTGATAAAATCTAAACTAATCAGTTCAACTGTACAGACAAACAATCAATAGGCAATAGCAAACAGACAGGCAATGTTCACAATGTGCAAACCACAAAGCAAACTCAAATGAGCTAACATCAACCTACAAAACACACAAGTGTTAGTAATCAAGAGCAAACATCAATGCTCAAATGAGGAAGCATCAACAACTATGGACTTGGAAGCTTAAACCTGAAATCAAAGCCCACATGTAAGCCACAAACCACTAGGTCAAAGCCTAGGGTCAAAGATGGAGAAAAAAATTGAAACCGGAGCTAAAAATTAACATGAATCAACTTTAAACACATCTTGACACATTCTAAAAGGTCTCACATCAATATCATTAACCAAAAGCATTTCATGATCAATTGAAGTTCAAAGCAATTTCAAAGCTCAAATGTGATCAACCAGAATGAAAAATCTCAATTAAATCAGAAATGATTCAAATAATTCCAACAAAATTCATGATAAATCTCAACATTCAGAACATGCATCACAAAAAAAATCAGGGGAATTAGAGATCATTTGGCATGGCAAATACATCATTCAAGTTGAACATCACAAGGTGTGACACAAATTGTCACACCAACTTAGCACATTCATAAAACAGAATTGACAATTGATAAAAATACCAAATCAACACCAAAATGTCAAGCAATATGTCTAGTTATAGCATGCAAAATTTCAGAAGCATTGGATTAAAGACAAGCATTTCACAACATGATAACCAAGGCAAGGTCAAACATCCATACATATGCAAACTCCCTAGGGCAAATCAATTTTTATCCAGGCACAACTTTCCAATTGATGATCATAAAAAAATAGACAACATAAGGATCATGATGCAAAAAATTAGAGGTCATTTGGATTAATTTTCAATTTATAGTGATTTTTAGAAGTTCATGGAAGAAATTAAAAAATGAAATGGAGCAAGCATGGCAAATATGAAGGAAATAGTGAGAAAATACAAGGCAATGGGAAAATGCTCTCGCTCAGACTCGAACCATGGCGCATTTTAAAATGCCAAGCGCGCCAAATGCCAAACGACAGCGTTTGGACCTGCAAACCCTGACACACGCGCTACGCATGGATTTGAAATCTGTAGGTAATCCACATGCGTTTCTCATCTAAATCCGCAGGAAAACTGGAAACGTATGAACACGATGAAGATCATGAAGATCTTCATCTGGAAATTTCCAGAAATGAAAAATGTGTCCAGAAATGAAAATCAAGCATATCAATCGACTCGCCACACATCATACATCAAGAATCCAACAATATTTCATGCAAAAACAACATCACACGCACGGATCGAAGAAATTAAAAATCAACATCAAAACTTGAACTGCATGGATCTTGCTCAAAACAGCACCAAATCACTTCAAATTTGTTCCAGAATTATCACCAAACCATGATTTATTCAACTGGCATAATGAATTGGAGAATTAAAGAAGTCGAAAAACCAACCTCTTGATGAACAAAATTGAAATCACTTGCTTCCAAGCCTTGCCACGTTTCAAATGTTCTCCAATATGCTTCTTGAGATGAATGATGATGAAATGGAAGCTCAATAATGCACGAAATCAGCTGAATCTCCAACTGCCATGGATGCTCCACACCTTGAACCTAGCTCAAACAACCACGATTTCTCTTGAATTCACGTCCAAATGTACTCAACAATACCTCAGGATGATGAATGGATCAATGAAAAGTGCTTGTGTTTGAAGACTTTTGCAAAAAAAATGAGAGAAACATTTGGAGAATTTGTGAAATCTAGATCTGAAATGTGTTAATTGTGAAAACAGTTAGGGTTTAAGCCTTTATACTCAATGCTAATCATGTTTAACAACAACTTAAGCCAAATGCAAGCGTGATTAGTGAGTTGGACGGTGTAAGTGCAAAAATGAATTTTCTACTTCATGCACCTTCATGCATGTGAACAGTGCACATTCTGAGCCCAAAATCTCTCACAATGAGTCCATGCAAGGTTTTGAATTGGTTTGGTATGCATATGTTCAACCAAGATGAGTTTATGAAATTTTTCCCAAAAATCCTCATGAATGCACCAATGATCATGCAATGAGATTTCATGCCAAGTGATAGTATGCTTGGAAAATACATGTTACAAGGATCAAAGTGCAAAAAGAACCACCCAAATTGGAGTTTTGGTTTGAAAGTTATGCTCATTTGAAGTTTGAACCACACTTTGCCATGATTGGACCATATCTCCTCAACCACACATGAGAAATCTATGATCTTGGACTTTTTGGAAATGGGAGAGAAAGATCTTCAATTTTCATGTTGGACAAAATCTCATTTGAAGCTTTCTTGATGATGTAATTTTGAGTTGAAGTTGGTCCAAATTCTTTCCATTTTTGGAAAGTTCAAATTACAGGTCACTTGCTATTTTTGGAAAGTCTTGATCTGACTTCAAATTCTTCAATGTTGATGTTTGAAATGTCAAATGAGACTTGTTTGAACATGAATGAGGCATCTCTAACCATTTCCCACCTCCAAATCCATAGTTGACTATGCAGTTGACTTCTGTTGACTTTTGTGGGCCTCAGATGACTTGCACATGGACTGATGAGTTTTGAGCCTTCAACACTTGGCCAAATCGCTTCAAAATGATCCTTGAATCATATGAACTCATGGGAATCACCCCAGGGCTTTGATCTCATGGACAATGCTCTTGTTGCCTTGCATAGTTGAATCTCCTAACTAGTCTGGCTGATGCAATGTAATGGACTATGCAATATGAATGCAATGTTAATGACCTAAAAAATGACATGTATATACAAATGGGAGGTGCAAATTTGAGGTGCTACACTCCAGTCCCAGGGAGACCGCTGATTATGTACTTGACAGTACTTGATAATTCTATGGGTTGTATTCTCGGTCAACACGACGAGACAGGTAGGAAAGAACATGCCATCTACTACTTGAGTAAGAAGTTCACAGATTGCGAGTCGAGATACTCAATGCTTGAGAAGACATGTTGTGCACTTGCATGGGCTGCTAAGCGATTGAGACAATACATGCTGTCTCACACAACCCTACTGATCTCCAAGATGGATCCAGTCAAATACATATTCGAGAAGCCAGCTCTCACCGGAAGGGTGGCTCGTTGGCAAATGGTACTGACAGAGTACGATATCCAGTATACATCCCAGAAAGCCATCAAAGGGAGTATTCTGTCAGACTATCTTGCTCAGCAGCTGATTGATGATTATGAGCCGATGAAGTTTGATTTCCAGATGAAGACATCATGTTCCTCAAGATGAAAGACTGTGAAGAGCCAGTTGTTGAGGAGGGACCTGATCCAAACGAAAAGTGGACTTTGTTGTTTGATGGGGCTGTCAATGCTAGAGGAAGTGGAATTGGCACTGTCATTACTACTCCAAAAGGTGCCCACATGCCTTTCACCGCTCGTTTGACTTTTGAGTGCACAAATAATGAAGCTGAGTACGAGGCTTGTATTTTGGGTATTGAGCAAGCCATTGATCTGAGAATTAAGACTCTGGACATCTTCGGAGATTCAGCTCTGGTGATCAATCAAGTGAATGGTGGTTGGAATACTCTCCAGCCCACTCTGGTCCCCTACAGAGATTACACGAGAAGACTGTTGACTTTCTTCACAACAGTAAAATTGTATCATATACCTCGTGATGAGAACCAGATGGCAGACGCACCTGCTACTCTATCCTCCATGATCAAGGTAATTCGTTGGAACCATGCTCCCAGGATCGATGTGATGCGCCTTGACAGGGCCGCGTATGTGTTTGCTGCTGAACTGGTAGTCGATGACAAGCCCTGGTATCACGATATCAAGTGCTTTCTGAAGAATCAAGAGTACCCTGCAGGGGCATCCAACAATGACAGAAAGACTTTGAGAAGATTGGCAGACAGTTTCTTCTTAAACAAAGACGATGTGCTGTATAAGAGGAACTTCGACATGGTTTTGCTCAGATGCGTGGAAAGACACGAGGCGGACATGTTAATGCAGGAAGTTCATGAAGGTTCCTTCGGTACTCATGCCGGCGGACATGCAATGGCTAATAAATTGTTGAGAGCGGGTTATTATTGGATGACCATGGAATCAGATTGCTTCAATAATGCTCGGAAGTGTCATAAATGCCAGATTTATGCTGATAAGGTGCATGTGCCGCCAAATCCTCTGAATGTGATGACTTCGCCGTGGCCGTTTGTTATGTGGGGCATTGACATGATTGGAAAGATTGAGCCGACTGCTTCCAATGGGCATCGCTTCATCCTTGTTGCCATCGACTATTTCACCAAGTGGGTCGAAGCAGCGTCGTTCGCAAATGTCACCAGGCATGTGGTTGCCCGTTTTATCAAGAAAGAAATCATTTGTCGCTATGGGATTCCCGAAAGAATCATTACTGATAATGGTTCTAATCTCAACAACAAAATGATGAAGGAGTTGTGTCAGAACTTCAACATTCAGCATCACAATTCTTCCCCTAACCGCCCTAAGATGAACGACACTGTGGAGGCGGCAAATAAGAACATAAAGAACATTGTGCAGAAGATGGTCGTCACTTACAGAGATTGGCATGAGATGCTACCCTTCGCCTTGCATGAGTACCGTACTTCAGTACGTACGTCGATTGGGGCAACCCCTTACTCCCTGGTGTATGGTATGGAAGCAGTCCTACCTGTTGAAGTGGAGATTCCTTCTCTAAGAGTCCTGTTGGATGTCAAGTTAGATGAAGCTGAATGGATTCAGACAAGGTTCAATGAGTTGAGTCTTATCGAAGAGAAGCGAATGGCAGCCATTTGTCATGGGCAGTTGTATCAGAGTCGGATGAAGAGAGCCTTTGATCAGAAAGTGCATCCTCGTTGTTTCCAAGTCGGAGATTTAGGGTTGAAAAGGATCCTTCCTCCTCAGACAGATCACATGGGCAAGTGGACTCCTAACTATGATGGACCGTATATTGTCACCAAGGTTTTTGATGGTGGGGCCTTAATGCTTGCAACTATGGATGGTGAAAACTTCACTTCCCCTGTGAACTCAGACGCAGTTAAAAAATACTTCGCATAAAATAGACCCGCTGGACAGTAAAAAGAATAGTCCAGGCAAAAATGGGCATCCCGACGAACCAAGAAAATGAAAAGGTTCGGGCAAAAATTAGGGATTAAAAATGAAAAGATTGTACACCCGGTAAGTTGAAAACCTGAAAAGGCAACTTAGGCAAAAATGGGTATCCCGGTGGATTGAAAACCTGAAAAGGGCGATCCAGGAAAAAGTTAGGGATTAAGCGAATGATTGCGTTCTGAGTTAGTTATGAATCTCATCTCATGTCGATGACTGGAAATTTTCGAAAGGTAGGAAACAGTCCAATCACCTTTTCAGAAGGCTGATCATCTGGAGGATCTTGAAGACGGGCAAGTCATAGCATGATTGGAACCCAATAGAAATCCATTTCACATTGCAATTAGATTCATTTCTGTTTTTATCTTTTGTGCGATTACCTCTTTCCAGGGATTGCTTCCTGATGTAAATGCCTATTCAGAGGCCATTCAATCAATAAAATCATGTTATTTAGTATATCTTTGTTTTCATTTTCATTTTACTGTTTTGTTTGCAAAAATGACGTCCAAATTTTTGATAAACATTGCATCACGACGCATAAGGGCTTTACAGGTACATGCTTAATAAACGTTTAAAATTGCTGTAAATTTTAAGTGCTTTGGATCGTCTATTCGGAACAGATACCCTCGGGGCATTTCCTTAAAATCCCCTGCTGATGATCGTGAATATCTTCCCCAGTGAAGTCGCCAACAGACGAATTCGGTGTCTTATCCCTGCAGAGCTGATCAGAGTGTTGGATTCTTCAATCCCCAGCAGGTTCTCACCACTGTACTTCCCCAAGCGTTTGTTTCAGGACATACACTCCCTAGTAAAGTTGATAGTGTCAGACTATATATCCCCAGCGGAGTTGACAGTGCCAGACTGTATCTTCCCAGCAGAAGTGGCTGCTCCTTAGAGTTCGAGGCCAGATCGATAATCCCAATGCCAGATCCATGGTTTCTTTCCTTGAAGCAGAACCTCGGTACCGTATCAGTGTTTGCTTCCCCTGTCGAGTCATCTCTCGCAGATCGTGGTTTCCAGAACCACTACCGCTTTCCCCAACAGTAGGTTTTCAATGTCGTTCTCTCCCCAGTCTGAATCTTGGCATTTCGTCATTGCTAGAACACCGTGTGGCGGGTCATTTCCCCGCATAATTCTTGGCGATGTGCATCTCCAGCAGCCTTGCAGGGTCCAGAAGATGGTGATCATTTCCCCAGCAGATCCCCTTGCCTTAGCTTGGCATTCTACCCAGCCTTTCGCATCCCTGCATGTAGAATCATATTGCATTGCATCCTTCCAAATCGCGTAGCATTTCCATTTTCATGGAGCATTACGCCATTGAAAAATTCAAACATACGCATGTAAGCATAAAACATTCTCGGTATCCCAAGTGATAAGCTAGAAGTTGTTTCCAGTACTCAGACTGAAGATTGTTCATGACTTACCTTTGTTATCCCCAGCAAGTGTCATTGGCCCATGCGCCGCCTCTATTATCTTTCCCTATTTCTGCCAATGCTGACAGGCTTGAAGTTTTTCCGGTATTCAGACCGAAGTGGCATTTAGGCCAATTTTCCGGTATTCAGACCGAAGTGGCATTCAGGCCAATTTCCGATATTCAGATCGAAGTGGCGTTCAGGCCAGTTTCCGGTATTCAGACCGAAGTGGCGTTCAGGCCAGTTTTCCGATGTTCAGATCGAAGAAGTTTCCGACGTTCAGGTCGATGCAACTTGTGGCATTCAGGTCAATTTTCCAATGTTCAGATCGAAGAAGTTTTCGACGTTCAGGTCGTCGCAACTTGTGGCATTCAAGCCATTTTTCCGATGTTCAGATCGAAGAAGTTTCTGACGTTCAGGTCGACGCAACTTGTGGCATTCAGGCCAGCCTCTCGGTGTTCAGACCGATATTAATAATCTCATATCTCCCGATGTTCAGATCGAAGTCATTTCCAGTATTCAGACTGATGAGCGGCATTCAGGCCATGGTTATTTCTGTGTTACCATTTATTTTGGTATCCAAGTTAACATTCTTTTTCGGTATTCAGACTGACTCTCACCGTACCAGACGGATTCTTCTTTCAAGACCACCTCTTTGCCGATTCTGACAGACATTGTTACTTCACTTCACTTCAGTGCAAATTTTTGGGCTTTTATTGTATTCAATCCCTTGATACCTCGAAAGCACGAAAGTCGCTGCTATCTTCTTTCCAGGTATCCAGTTGATTGAATAGGGGCAGCTGTAATACCCCAAAATTTACCCTTCATTTTTCCTGGAAGCATATGCTTTACACCTCATGCATGCATTCATTTTTAGGTCATTTAACATTAGATACATTGCATTTCATCATGTCAATCAGAATTAGATCCAAGAAACTTTATTTTAAAAAAAACAAAAAAAAAAACAAAAAAAAAAAAAAAAAAAAAAAAAAAAAAAAAAAAAAAAAAAAAAAAAAATAAAAAATAAAATAATAAAAAAAAATAATAAAAAAATAAAAATAAAATAATAATAATAATAAATAAATAAATAAATAAAAGAAAAAATCTCAGACTTGGACCTCTCTCAAAAGCCCACTAAGCTACCAATATTAGGCTATAAATACTAGAGTTTCAGTGAAACAAACATTCATGCTATTCCTATTACCCTGAGGAAAAAGATAGTGAGAGAAGAGCTAACAAAGTTCAGAGCAGCCTCCAAACCCTGAAGGGAACTCAACTGCACAGAATCACCTCTGCCTCACATAAACCCTAAAGATTGTTTTGTAAATCTCACGGGTGCAACTCAATTTCAATCAAGCTCTCCAATTAGGTTTGCCCTATATCCATCATCTTTATGCCTTTAATTTGAATGCTCTAAATGTATGAGGTATTATGGGTGAATTTGATACCCTTTTGATGCATGTCTTTTTTGTGAATTTTAATGGCATGATTCATGTGGTTACATTTTGATTTGGGGGCAACCCTTGATTACCCTATTTTTTTTTTTTGTCTCTAACCTGTTTGTTGAGTTTTTGTGAGGGCTCACATGACTTTTGCAGGGATAACTTGCGTGGTTTTCCACTTTATTTGTGGGATACCCCCTGGAGGTTTCATTCTGATTACCTGTACTGACTCACTTTCTTTGATGGTGTTTAGCTTGGAAGGATCCCTGGGTTTCCCATTCCTCTAACTGCTGTTACTTCAGATCTTTATCCGCGTGGTACTTTTACATTTTTCCCGCATTTTACTGCTTTCCTAGCTGGAAGACCTCGATAGGAGGCATTGTTTTTGTGTGTTTTTTTTACAAGTTCCTTCGTCAAGGACTGCCTTTTCATGAGTTCACCAAACCCTAACCCTTCATTGATTTTTCTTCTCCTAAACACACGTTTACTCCTTCTACTACAGGGGAGTAAGTCTCCAAAGGTCGCGCATCCGGTAGATTGCGTAGTAACGTCGTTTGTCCAAAACCCACTCCATAACCCCGTAGTTAGCCGAACTACGGCTTGCTCTGATTCTCATTCCAGATGAGATACGTAGGCATAAGACGCGATGTCTTAGCGAGCACACATCCCCCCAACCCATAGGTCAGCCGAGCTACGAAGACTCTGATTCTCATATTCAGATGAGATACGTATGCAGTGGATGCGACATCCGCGCGAGTCATTTTCATTTAACCTTTTTTTTGGTAAACAGCACAAGATAAACTCACACCCTTTAGACAAGAACTACAAAAGTGGATCCCGTAGAGTACTACGGATGCGTAGGGGTGCTAATACCTTCCCTTTGCATAACCGACTCCCGAACCCAAGATTTGGTTGCGAGACCCTGTCTTGTCCTTTCCTTTTTCAGGTTTACTTCGAGCGTTTCGTTTCCCTCCTTTGGGACGAATTACGCACGGTGGCGACTCTTCTGTCATTTTCTTTCGCCGGTTGTTTTTTCACGCACTGTATTTTTCAGGTTGCTACACCTACCAAAGTCGCCTTAGCCAAAACACTAACCGCCCCTCCTCCTACCGTAGCCAAGAAGCCCAAATATCACAAAACCAAAACATCCCACAACCATATCTCTTCCAAACACCCCAACAACCTTTCCAACCTTTCCTAGACGCATCATTCACACCCATGTCTCCCTTCAACCGTCCCGGTCGCCCATCCATGAGTCAACCACATCCCAACTTCTCTAGCATGGGTCATGAGCTCAACTACGCCGCTACACCATCATTGAATACTGAAGACTATGCTGACTTAGCTGAATACCTCAACGGATATTCTCCTGTAGGAGGTAATGACGCTCCTGGCCCCTCAGATGAACAAACACCGGTGCAGAATCGTCAACGTGGGTTAGGGTAGCTAAGGGATGTGGGACCCGAGGTCGGTTATGTGATCCCGGTCATCACCATTAGGATTCTTTATGTAAACTCCAAATTTTATTAATATCAAGTCGTATTATATCAAATTTTACTTTGTGTAAACTCCAAACATTAGGTTTCTTTGTCTAAACTCCATTTTGGCAAAATTCACATACACATGTTTTGACTGAAACCCTAATTTTGGGTCAACTACCCAAGAACCTAACTCACTCATTTTTTATGATTTTTAGGTGGGACAAAGTGCATTGGAAAGTTTGAGATGTCTACTTAAATTATTATGTTGGACAAAATTTCATAATTCAAAAATAAACACATGTCATAATACAAAACATTATAGGCAACATAACAATTGAAATGTCAAAGAGTCCAAGTTCAGGTGCCCATACCTTTCTCAAAAAAAATGCAAATGATGCAAAATTTTAGTCCAAATTCATTGTCTTGAAAATATGTACAACTTTTATGTTGAAGGTTTTGTCATTTGAGGGTTTTATCATTCAAACAGAAGGGCTTGAACTTGGTCCCTTTTGGCAAAATTCACATACACATGTTTTGACAGAAACCCTAATTTTGGGTCAAGTTCGCAAGGATCTAACTCACTCATTTTTAATTATTTTGAGGTGGGACCAAGTGCATTGCAAAATTTGAAATGTCTACTTCAAATGTTATGTTGGACAAAATTTCATAATTCTAAATGAAACACATGGGATAATGCAAAACATTATAGGTCAGATAACAGTTGAAAAACTCAGTAGTCCAACTTCAACTGCCCATAACCTTCTCATAAAAAATCCAAATGATGCACAAATTATGTCTAAATTCATTGTCTTGAAAAGATCTACAACTTTCATGTTGTAGGTTTTGCCATTTGAGGCTTTTTTAAGGGAGTCGCCAATTGAATTGGCGTCTCCTCTTAAAAATCACTATGCCAAACAAGACCTTAGACAGCGCTTTTTTTGGCCTTAGACAGCGCTTTAAAGCGCTGTCTAAACCTCCGCTGCTAAAGGTTTAGACAGCGCTTTTTTAAATCTTAAAAGCGTTGTCTAAGCCCCCCCCTTAGACAGCGCTTTGGCCAAAAGCGCTTTCTAAGACCCTCCTATTTTAATTTTTTTAGGTATACTTTAGACAGCGCTTTTGGCCAAAGCGCTGTCTAAGGGGGGGGGGGGGGGGGGGGGGGGGGGGCTTAGACAGCGCTTTTCAAAAAGCGCTGTCTAAGCCCCCCCAATTTTAATTTTTTTAGGTATACCTTAGACAGCGCTTAAGGCAAAAGCGCTGTCTAAGGGGGGGGGGCTTAGACAGCGCTTTTCAAAAAGCGCTGTCTAAGCCCCCCCCCCCCCCCCCCCCCCCTAGACAGCGCTTTTGCCTTAAGCGCTTTCTAACCCCCCCTTTAGACAGCGCTTTTTACAGAAGCGCTGTCTAATGTATACGAAAATTTTTGTAGCTTTTGTTTTAAATCCCATTTTTTCCAGGTTTATAAACCAGAATTTCTACCTGTTTTCAACCAGATTTTGACAGACAGTTATCACATTTTATACATGCCATTTTGGCCTTTTTTCTACCAATTTTTGGCTAACAAATATATATATATACCAATTCAAACCAATTTTGTACACATTTACAAATATGACAATTAGTATCAAAATATATACAAATTTATGTACACATTTACAAGTCATTACATATACTACAAATGTACACATTAATTACACAAATTTATGAAAAAACTTTGAGCTCTATCATGAATTGACACCACTCCTCTTTGATTTCGTCCACTTGATCCTTTGTATAAAATGCACACTTGAATTCCTCAAAGTACTACATAATAATATAACATATTTTGAATTAATTCCAACTATTTAATTATATGAGATATGTGTAAATATAAAAATAACTCATAGGTTAGAAATACATACATCGGTGGGAATCACTAATCGGCCCAAAGCAAGAGTATCCCGCATAAACCTCAACACGAAATACCCGCAATCTATTTGATTACGTTGTTGAGGACACTACATGAAAAAAAAATATGGATTATAAATCCTAAGTTTTATCAAGTGTCATCACTAATATAATAAAAAATGTGGTAATTAAAAATATACCGCCACTTTAATCCATGTAATGCGGTTGGCGCTCCTCCTTGAGGTTTGGATATCTCGTTGGGCCCGAAAAGCTTGTAGGACGCTAATAAAATAAAAATGAAGCAATTAGAACAATTCACATAAACTAAGAAAAATTTTGAACATTCTCACTTACGTGTCAATTAGGTCCTTCATATCCGGGTATGTTGTCCAATCATTTCCTAACGAGTCAAGATAATACACAATTTCTCGGATAGGATTGATTGCGAGCAACAACCAATGTCCACTGTAATGATTAGGCAAATGTTAGATGGTAACTTGGAAAATAATTATAATAGATGAATTTAGAATGAAATGCTAACCCGGTATTAAACGGTATAAAAAACAACTTCTCCGCATCTTTATTCTCCATGAGGATCCGAAGAACATACTCCGTCACGGTATGCGGTCTACTTAAGATTAAACCTAAGTTGACGCTCGCGGGTGCTAAGAATCCGAATGACTCGTCCAAATCATTGGGGCGCATCAATTTGTCATACAAAAACCTAATATAAAAACATCATTAACACCTCTTTTGAAACATAAAGTAAACCGGATTAACATAAAGTAAACATCATTAACATAAGTTGTTTAATTAATAAAACAAAGTAGACCGGATTTACCTAATATATGTATTGACAATGTTGACGCCGATTTCTTCATGACCAAAAACTTGCATGAAGTCTTCATTACCAATCATTTGGTCGTAATCAAAGCCGAAAATCCCTTCCTCCATATGTATAGTCCGAACACCTCCGGTCGGTATATCGGTCATCTCTAGAAATGTCCTGAGGCACGACCTATACTTGGTGGTAGGTTTTTTCCTAGCTACGGTCTTCTTAGCACCAGAACTTTTTACCCGTGCGGAGGCGTTCCTAACCTCCTTTATTTGTTGTGCGGAGGCATTGCTAACCTCATTTTCTTGAACCTACATGTCATATAAATAGTTAGATCAAATTAAGAATGTAACAACTTCCATGAATATATGTCATATAATTGTATATTACCTCTTTTCTTGATTTGGATTTTGTGGGAGTCTATTTAACATAATCAAGGAAAATATGTAAGTAAAATTTTAAGCATAAATTTTAAACTTTGAATATACACATTAAAGTTAACATAAGTTTTAAGCATACCTCATATCCTACGCATATGAGGTTGTCGGCCATGCAACAAACGAACCTACTGCTTCGTGCACCGTTGTTGCATCCGAATCATCGCTAGGATATGGTAATAATGCATTCGGGTCAACTACAATATCAACTGATACCTTCAAACATCCAGCAGGGAGCTCTCTAGTGTGGAGTAATACTCCGCTAACGTTATGCACTTTTCCCTTGCCAACCATCCGATAGTGTGGTGACGACAAATACAGCTGACAATGGGAAATGCCCTAAAACCAATAATAACAAGAAATCGTTAATGTGTATATATGTCAAATACATAATTTAAGCAAATAGTTCAATTTAAGACAATTATATGTAATTACCTCTGGAATGTTCGGCTGAAAGGTACAGTTGATACTGTTTTCGTCCGAAGCATCTCTGTATACCGTTGAGGCGCTAGCCTCTCTTTCTCTCCTCAATGCATCAAGCTCAGCTTGCATGGCTTCCAATCTTGCATGAAGCTCCCGATTACTAGGAGCCTTTCCTTTTCTAACACTGAGGGAGGTCGGAGTGACTCCAAATCCCTTACCCCTCACCCGACCAGAATACTCAGGGACATCTAATGCCCGACTAAGTATGCTCTTAGTATCATCGGGAGATAGAGACTGAGATAGCTCCTCCTGAAAAATCAGATGAATACCGTATACTTGTCAAATATGTGTATAAAAATGTTATTCAATTAATGAAAAAATATTATACTTACACATTTCTGGTATACGTTTAAAACTTCTTCTTGTGGAACTCCAGATTTGCCCACACGGGCTTCCTTCCACAAAACATGTGCAGGAAGAGATGTTTCTGAACTTTCCTCCTTCTGCAGCTACACATTAAGTCATACAATTTGATCAGATAAAACTAATATATGATGAACAAATTTGTTTTCGCAATTTATAAATACTTACCATGGATTGTTCTAAGCGTCCATATCCGACACGTCCTTTTCGGTACGGATATGCGGGACTTGATGCTCTTTCCCGATTCGTAGCACTTATTCTTTGAAAAGTCGGGTCTTGTCTCTTGGATTTGAAAGCTTCCCATTCTTCAGCCGATATCAAACTTTCATATTTTCTAGGAAGCTCCGCATCCACAAAATTACCATCCGCATCCTTAAGGAACTTGGATGATAAAAATGTCCGAAACCCTCTAAGAAGCTTTCCGGCCAATTTCATGCAAAACCCTCTTCTTTCTTCTTCGATGTTAAAACATCGCTAAGAAAAACATACAGATTGATAGTTAGTATCGGTAATTGAAAAAAACATAATTGATACCGTATAATTAAGGGCCAAATGATTGTACCTTTATCTCACTCCAAATTTTTTCTTTGGACTCTTTCAACTCTTTATTTCTCCAATCATCACATGTAATGGGAATTTCATTCCTTACTAGTGCACCGATGAAACTAGTTAAGGTATGCCCATTAGGTTCTATAAGTTGTCCCTGGTTGTTCCAAGAGACATCTAGTATGATGCCTCGAGATCTTCCTTGGACCACCCTTCGCATTACTGTGATGCCTCTTCGGATTTCTTCTTCCGCGGATACTTTACTAACTTCCTCATGTTGGTCATCAGCCATGTCTAACCTGTAATAAACCAAGGAAACCACCAAATATCAAATATAACTTATAATCAAAACAATTGAAAACAAAAAAATAAAGAAATCATGCATTATCAGATATAACTTATAATCAAAGCAATTGAATACAAAAATATAATGAAATCATGCATTACCACATATAACTTATAATCAAAACAAATGAAAAAAAACATAAAGAAACCATGGATAATTTACCTAAGTCACTAACATCTCTTTCTTTTCTTTGTTGGAATATTAATCACTTGTTTCTTAGCAATGCGTACGGATGAATTGATCCAAATTCCCTCATTATGATCGTTTCTTATATATGACTCATCCGGTATAAGATCCTCAACTTCATCATTTCTATTCAACTCATTCCGTCTAATGCATGACTCATTCTCAACATCAATATCACATTGATCGACACCGCTATCATCAGTCACTTTGTTAGAGAAAAGCACTATAGACCATTTTGTACTCTTCGGGTCATTCACATAGAACACTTGTTTAGCTTGAGATGCTAGAATAAAAGGTTCATCTTTGTACCCCACCCTAGTAAAATCAACTTGCAAAAATCCAGACTTATCCATTCGTATGCCACTACTATTCACCCACTTGCAACCAAAGATGGGAATCTGAAACTTCTCGTAATCAAACACCCAAATATGCTCAATAACTCCAAAATATGACAAATTTGCATATTTGGGGTTTAAGTCCTTCATACTTGATATATGCATTGCTTCAGCTAGCACGGTGACACCACTATTTTGCATAGTACTCTTATTATCTTGTTCTTTGGTATAAAATGTGTATCCATTAATTGAATATGCGCTATGAGAAAACACATGCAAACTTGGACCATACGCCAAACATCTCAACCTTTCTGTTACCGAAGAAGGATCTGAAGAGCGCTTCAAATAAATACGATCCTTCAACCATTGTATGAAACTTTGATTGTGCTCTATAACTATCCAATTTTCATTTCTGTTCGGATTTAACCTTCGGAGTACATCCTTGTGCATTTCAACATATGGCTCAACCTCATTATTATTGTGCAGAACATACAAATGAACTTGATCCCGTTCATCCCTTGATATTGTCACAATTTTATTCCCAATTAATTTTTTACCTTCCATTTTGTCGAAAATCTGAGCTCTGGGGAGTCCAATCGATTGAACGTTAGACAAATATTCAGTACAAAACTCAACAGCTTCTTCAACAATGTATCGTTCAACAATACAACCCTCTGGTCGACTTCGGGATTTCACGTACCCTTTTAATATTTTCATATACCGTTCAGCAGGGTACATCCATCTCATATAAGCTGGTCCACACAACTGTGTCTCTTTCACAAGATGAACAACTAAATGAACCATTATGTCAAAAAAAGACGGAGGAAAATACATTTCAAGCTCACACAAGGTAATTACAATCTCTTTTTGTAGTGTTGGTAAGATCTCGGGATCGATCACCTTACTACAAATTGACCTAAAGAAAAAACACAATTTAGTTATGGCACTTCTTACTTTTTCAGGCAAAATAGAACGTATACCTATCGGTAGAAAATGTTCCATTATAACATGGCAATCATGTGTCTTCAAATTCTTCAACTTGAGGTCTTTCATAGAAACAAGTCTTCTGATATCAGATGAGTATCCTTCTGGAACCTTAACTTCACTCAGAGACTTACACAAAAATTTTTTCTCCTTTCTAGATAAAGTAAAAGCAGCAGGTGGTAGATATGTTCGTCTTCCTTTCTTCACGGGTGCTAATTCAGTTCTCATTCCCATTTTTAACATGTCCTCCCTTGCTTTAAGACCATCCTTAGACTTGCCTTTTATATTGAGTAATGTACCGATAACACTTTCAAATACGTTTTTTTCAATATGCATAACATCGAGAAAATGTCTCACGTACAAAGACTTCCAATATGGCAATTCAAAAAATATCGACCTTTTCTTCCACCCACCTTTCACAATCTTATGTGCAAAAGGCTTGCCAAACTCAGTACGCACATCTTTCACCTTTTCAAAAACTTGTTCACCTGACAATGCGGGTGGAGCTCTACGATGTTCGGTGTCTCCATTGAATGCTTTTCTCCACCCACGGTAGTGATGTTTAGAATGTAAGAATCTACGATGACCGAGAAACACATTCTTCTGGCAAAGTTCCAATCGAATCGTATCGGTTCCGTCTTCACAAACAGGACACGCACGTTGACCTTTAATGCTATACCCAGATAGATTCCCGTATGCTGGAAAATCATTAATTGTGCCAAACAACATCGCCCTCAAATTGAAACTTTCTTTCCTATATCCATCATAAACCTCCACACCGTTCTCCCACAAAATCTTTAAATCTTCGATCAGAGGTGTCAAGTATACGTCTATGTCATTCCCTGGTTGTTTAGGCCCAGAGATTAACATAGATAACATCATGTACTTACGCTTCATACATAGCCACGGAGGTAGGTTATAAATCATAAGAATCACAGGCCATGTGGTATGTGAGATACTTTGAAGACCATGTGGGTTCATTCCATCAGTAGATAATGCCAATCGAAGGTTTCTTGCTTCTGATCCAAACTCAGGATAATCATTATCAATCTTCGACCACTGTGGTGAATCAGCCGGATGCCGATACATTCCATCAATAATTCTTTCATCTGCATGCCAAGTAAGATGTCTTGCATCGGTTTCACTACGAAACATGCGCCTAAATCTCGGAATTATCGGAAAATACCATAAGACTTTTGCGGGAGATAATCTTTTCTTATATCGAGACAAACCGCATTTAGGGCACTCAGTTAACATTGCATATTCGTTACGAAACAAAATGCAATCGTTAGGACAAGCATGTATCTTATCATAGCTCATGCCAATAGAGCACAACATTTTTTTTGCCTCATAGGTTCGATTAGGAAGAACATTATCATCCGGTAGCATTTCTCTCATAAGGGCCAACAACTCTGTGAAACTTTTATCCGACCATCCATTGCCCGCCTTTAAGTTGTACAACTTTAATACCGCAGAAAGTCTTGAGAATTTAGTGCAACCGTTGTACAACGGTTTCTCTGCATCGCTTACCATCCTCTCAAACATTTCAGGACAATCATGAAGATCTTCTTCCAGTGCTTCTACAATCTCTTCAACTCGATCACAATCGTATGTTTCCGTGTCTTTGTCGTATGAAGCATAGGTCGTACTACTTTTTCCACTCGATTCAACATTCTCGTTAATTTTCTCACCATGAAATATCCAGCACTGATAACTTTGATCAATTCCATGCCTCAGCAAATGCGATTTCAATCCATGTGCGTCAACCTTACCAATATAACAACAACGCAAGCAAGGACAATGCATTCGTCTGGGGTTTTCAGCGTGTTGAACAGCATACTTAACGAATTCCAAAACCCCACTCTCGTACTCTTTGGTCATTCGATCGGCACAGATCCATGTTTTATCCATGGTTTTCCTACTTATTAAAGTAAACAATTAATCCATACAATTATAAGCTAAGGTAGTATCTTTGAATATCCTAACAATTATAAGCTTTAATTCATTTTAAACTTCAAAAACCTATACATAACCAATGTTAATATAAACTTCAATAACGTATCCGATACGCCAATATACCAACTTTAATTACCTCATCACTTTCATTTTTTATATTACAAGAATCAAACTTTTTCTATTACAATATACCTATAACTATACCTATAACTATATTAGAGTTCGTTCAATCATTTTATGGGAGAAATCTTATTCCTTTAGAATGAAAGTGAGATGAATAACACTTTCACAGTTAAAAAGAAAAAAAACTACCTATTCAATCTTCAAGTATAATCACTAAGGAAACATGAAGTTTGAACAATATTAAACATCTAAATCCAAGCCTAGTCATGACAGCCCCAACATGCAATGCATTTCAAAATTCATCATGCATACCAAGCAAGTATAAAGAAAATCAAATTGCATACACATATACATACACAACTCAATATACATACATACACAAATTCCCTCATTCCCAAATCACCAACTATCATTAACATTGCATTTTATATGTTCAATATACATACATACACAAATTCCCTCATTCCCAAATTCCACTCTTAACCTTATGTATTTGTAATCCACATCATCACTGCTGTGAAAAAAAGAAAAAGAAGTATCTTGAAACATACTTATATATATGCTCAGAAAAATTCCCTCATTCCCATCATCACTCTTAACCTTATACACAAATTCCCTCATTCCCAAAATCCACTCTTAACTTTATATATATGCTCAGAAAAAACACACAAACACAGGAAAAACAATAAAAAAGAAAAAGAAGTATGTTGAAACATACCAGTTCGAACGTTGAAATAGGGTTGAGATTGTTGAGATTGTTGAGATGAGGAGTGCGTGCGGTGGCGGAAACGGTGGCGGAAACGGCGGCGGTCGCTTGTTTGGGTGACGGCGGAGGAAAAAATAGGGTTTTCGAACGTTGAAGGAAAAAACGTGTTTTGGGTGTCTGAGAGGTGAGTGAAGAAGAGGGAAAACAAAAATACGTACTGAGAACGAAAATGCAAAAAATTTTATTTTAATTAGACCTTAGACAGCGCTTTTGTGGAAAGCGCTTTCTAAGGGGGGCCTTAGACAGCGCTTTCCAAAAGCGCTTTCTAAACCCCCCCTTAGACAGCGCTTTTGGTTTTAATTTTTTTTTAAAATTTAAAGACTTTAGACAGCGCTTTATCAAAAGCGTTGTCTAAGGTCTATATTTAAAAGCGCTTTCTAAAAGCGCTGTCTAAGGGGGGGTCTTAGACAGCGCTTTTTAAAAGCGCTGTCTAAGACCCCCCCTTAGACAGCGCTTTTAGTATTTTCTTGGAACATTTTCAGCGCTTTATTTTAATTTTAACCTTAGACAGCGCTTTCTTTTAAAAGCGATGTCTAAGATGCGCTGTTAAAAGTCATTTTTGGCGTAGTGAATTACACATAGGCGCCAATTGGATTGGCTAGGGCACCTGCCCTAGCCAATCCAATTGGCGCCTTCCTTTAAGTTTTAAGAGGAGTCTCCAATCCAATTGGCAACACCTCCTAAAAATGGGGTAGTTTGGGAATTTTTTTGAAACGTGGGGTATTTTGGGAATTTTTTCGAAAAACTGGGTATCTCGATAAAAAAACCAATATATATATATATATATATATATATATATATATATATATATATATTATATATATATATATATATATAACATATATATATATATATATATATATATATATATATATATATATATATATATATATAAAAGTAAAACAAAAAACAAAAACTAAACAAATATATATTATATAAAACTTAAACCAAAACTGATATATGTATATTATATATATATATATATATATATATATATATATATATATATATGTATATTATATATATATATATATATATATATATATATATATATATATATATATATATATATATATATATATATATATTTTCCTGTTTTGAGCTTTAAATATTTTTTTTTGGTGTTGAGTTTTAGTATACACATTTTTATGTTTTGATTTTTTCATATATATATATATATATATATATATAATTATATATATATATATATATATATATATATATATATATATATATATATATATATATATATATATATAATTATATATATATATATATATAATTATATATATATATATATATATATATATATAAAATTAAAAATCTGAACTATTCAAATAAAATTAGAAAAACTAAAGTATCTCTATATACATATGAAAATGGGATAGAGAGATCTAAGAGAAACTAAAAAATGAGTTATAGGTGATGAGTTTTATGAAGAGTGTGATGGTTAGTGAATTGAGAGATATGAAAAACATGTACGTATGTTAGTTAGTGTGAGACGGGGATAAGAGATATGTGTTTGGTTTTATTGAAAGATGGAGGATAGTGGATGGAATGGGTTGCTACATTGTCGAAGAAAAGGGTCACCAAGAACAACTTTCAACTTGTTCTTTATTTGTATTTTTTTTCCTCTTCTTATTGAGGCAGACTTTGAGCAATTAAAAGAAGCGGGCGGCTACCCCCTCACATTTTTCCAATGACCTTTGTTTATATAGTATGTAATTAGGATTCTAATTATTTACACTAACAAAAATTCCCCTTAGATATTTTTAAAAAAAAAAGAAAGAGTTTAAATTAAATTAAAGCAGATAAAATCACACACTTCTAAATAATTAAAATAAAATCAAAATTAAATTATAATGTATCCTATTTATTTTTTATGAACATTTTGATATAGAAATAAAAATAAACTGACTCAAAATGAATAAAAATTAGGTGTAAAAGTGTCCGATAAATTAAACTGACTACACCAAAATGATCAGCGCGAAATAAACCTCTAAGAAATATAGAGCGTTTAAGCCAATTTTGAAATAAAATTTGACCAGTTAAAAGGGTCAGACTGACCGAAATGTGATCGAAAAAGTAGTCGAAAAATTAAAACGAGCACGCCAGGTTAAACTACGGGAACCGTAGATTAATAAATTTGACGTTTGCAAGATTGATTTTGAAAATTTTTGCCCGCTGATTTGACGCACATTTGAACATTGATCCAACCGGTTTTCTTGTATATTTGAAAATTTATTTTGACTAATATTCTAGGAATTATGCGATATGAGATTAATGTTATGATATGCAGAGATGCAAAAGGTATGATTTAGGTATCAATTTATTGAATGAGGGGGAAAATTGGGGTATGACAATGTAGCGATAAATTCAGGATCATCAAGCTATGGATAAGCTAGAGATCAAATAACAAGAGTCGCCACCGCGCTTTTATTGTTTCCAAGGGAAAAGGGAAAAAGTACGAACAAAACCCAAAAGTAAGAAGTTTTCAAATCAAAACTAATAAAATGTCAGAGATTTCAGGTAAGGGGGTTGGTTACACAGAGGGAAGGTATTAGCATCCAAAGTGTCCTAGGTACTCCTAGGGAGCCCTTTTTGTGTGCATATGTATTTTGTACGAAATGATGTTTACAAACAAATAGAATGGGGGGATGAGAAAAGAATTCATTAATTATATTTTTGTGTTTGACAAGACCTTCGGACTTGTGCCTACGTACCAACATAAAAATGAGGGATCAAAACCTCGTAGTTCGTGATACAAATTTCAAAGTGGATGCATTGCTTTTAACAAAAATTAGGTTTGAAAGGCACAAAGGCCCAAGAAAAAGTTTGAATGAGTTAGTTCTTTTTGGCTTTTTGAAAGTTTAGGTCAAGTATAGTTAAGTTTATTTATAAGTTTGATTTAAGAAAAGAAGTTTGAAAATGCAATGGCATAAGGCCAAAGTTTCTATCTTTTTGCAAAATGGTCAAAGTTTAGAACAAAATAAGTTCAATCAAAGAAGATTTTGAAAAAGGAGGGAGAGATTTTTAAATTGAAGAAATGGGGAGAAGATGAAGAGACTAATCCTATGCACAAAATTAAAAGTTGAGAGTTGAAAAGATCTGACCAAATGGGTAGCAATCCAATAGACAAGAATGTAAATAGAAACCAGAATTCCCTTGACATTTAGAATCAAGCAACACGCAAATGCACAATTATATTATCTTGAAGAGCAAAGACATCAAATAAAGATAGCCACATCCAAGCTTTATCCATTTCACGATCTTCTTCAAAAATAGCCCATGTAGCAAATTGTCGCAACTGGGTGAAAAAACAACCGGCGAAAAAAAAGAAAACAGAAGAGTCGCCACCGTTCGTTATTTATCCCAAAGGAGGGAAAGGAAACGATCGAAGAAAACCTGAAGAGAAGGAAAAGACAAGGTCTCGCAACCAAATCTAGGGTTCGGGAGTCGATTATGCGAAGGAAAGGTATTAGCACCCCTACACATCCGTAGTATTCTACGGGATCCACTCTTGTTGTTCTCGTCTAAAGGGTGTAGGTTTATCTAAGGTACTATCTGCTGAAAGAAAGGTCAAAAGAGAATGACTCGCAGGGATGTCGCATCCACTGCCTACGTATCTCATCTGAGTATGAGAATCAGAGTCTTCGTAGCTCGGCTACCTATGGGCTAAAGAGATGTGTGCTCACTAAGACATCGCGTCTTATGCCTACGTATCTCATCTGGAATGAGAATCAGAGCAAAACGTAGTTCATCTAACTACGGGAACAAGGGTCTCGATTGCAACTAGGGAAAGAGAAAAGGAAAGTCTTGATCGCAACGAGGGCGAGAGAAAAGAATCGCAGCAAGGGCGAAAGAAAGCGAGGATTAGTTGTTAGTTGTCAGTCAAACTCGGCAAGACATCGCATCTCGTGCCTACGTATCTCGTCTGAACATGAGAATCAGAGTTGTCGTAGTTCGACTAACTAGGGGTTAAGGATTGCCATCAGAACATGGACTTACAAAAAAGGACACCAGCTGTGTCAAAGGAGAATGGGCAATGTGTTCAACGTCCTAGCAGTAGGTGTCGCAACTCGCTGAATCGAGTCTTAGGCAGTTACCTCTTTGCAATAGGACGGACTGACATGCCACGGGATCGGAGACGCACGAAAGGTCTAAAAGTGGGGAAGCTCTGCCCTAGAGTTGTCATGCAATATGGACCTATGTGTTAGGATTTACAGAGGGGAACATATACCTAATGTTAGCATGCAAAGAATAAGGGAATTCTACCTATGTTATGATACAAAGGGTTCTACCTAATGGGTGCTACCTAAACGAAACAAGAGTCGACGGATGGAGCAAGGAGAGGGGTCACGGATAAGGGTAGATGGCGATGCCTGAGGCAATCGACTTACAGGTAGATGGCAATGCATGAAGCAACCGACTTACAAGATAAATGGCGAGGCATGAAGCAATCGACTTACAAAAGGATGGATGAATACATGTTGGTTCTGTTAAGTTTTGAAAATGATTACTCGATGTTGGATCGAGCTTTTGATCTTGTTTTGAAATGATTATCGGATGTTCGTTTTAATTCTTGTATTAACAGATGAATAAAGAATGAAAGAATAAATATTATACACTTTATGGGAGAGGGGTACATTTTTTATGAATGGGGATTGTTCATGGCAATCAAACAATAAGAATATATGCCTCATACATCATACAAGTAGGCAACAGTTACCAATCCAATCAGATAAGTAAACAATGTATATAACCCAATCAAAGAATCAAAGAATGAAATAATGGAGCATTAAATAAGGCCTGAGAAGTATGAACATGTTAGACAATCAAACAATAGAAGCATGGATGAAAGAAACAAGTATGACAAATAACAAATGAATCAGACAGATAAAAAGATGCACAAAAGGTTCACTGAAATAATATAATCAGGAAAAGGAGGTAAGGACCAAATAAAATCAAGATGAAAGGCCTCTAATATATGGCATATGCGATGGACAAGGGAGGATCAAAAGATCTCTTCAATTGCCATAAGCAATCCCTAAGTCAAACATCAATCATAAAGAAGTCAATTGAAAATTCAAGTCAACTTAAAAAATATGAAATAAATAGCAAATTAATCAAGAAAATTATGAAAAATTAAAATAAATAAGGTGGGTTCAGGACATCATAATCCCCCAAAAAGATTTTAAAAATAATGAAAATTAGTGCATAATTTAATTGAAATAAAATGGAGGTCAAAACAAAAGTCAACCAACCAAACTAGGTCAAAAATAAATCCAAAATAAATTGAAAATGGGAAGTAAAATTCCAAGAAAAGGTCAGGTTGACCATGGGACATTGGTCAACCTTCATCCCAAAAATCAAAAGCTAAAAATAATTTTAAGACATGAAAATAAAATCAAGAAAAAAATGTGTGTTAAAATGGACCATTTAGAATAAATAATTAAAATAAAATATTAATTTAAATAAATACGAAAATAAAAATTAAATAAAATTAAATAAGATATTAAGAAATATGAAAAATATTTTTGGACATTTTTATGAATAAATAAAATATTTTAAAATAATTAAAATCACAACAGAAATAAACATGGAAATTAAAATAAGAAAATAAAAGGGGTGGATTAATGGTGATAGGCCCTCAAAGGGAGGTGTTGAAAGCAGAAGCGCTGGCCCAATGATCCAAACAATTAAATTAGCCCAGCGTGACACCTTATTAAATAACATTTTAATAAAATAAACATGTAACATGTATCAATTGGTCACATGCACTTAAGTGACTAAAAGACAAAAATGCTTGCACGGCCAGGATTAAAACAAGAGAGCTTGATCCAGCGGCTTATAACATGACACATCGTCGTCTTCTTCATGAAGACAAAACCCTAGCCATGCAACACGAAAATGCATCCCATGCAATGAGTTTTTCCAAACTTCCACTCAAGATTACAACCACCATAGTGCACCAAATGAGACGAAATAAAAACCAAAATTCAAGTACAAAATGTGTATATTATCATGGTATCCTTGTTTGAGTAAAATGATGACTTAATCATGGAGCAATGTTGTCAACAAGGTGACAACATGGGCACGGGCTAGGGCAAAAAATCAGTAGCATAAACCAATGACAAGAACACAAGCAATATGATTGGCATTATAAACAAACATGAAACAAACATGAGCATATGATTAGCAATGGCAAAACAGTAATGAGACAATGATGAGCATGGTAATGATGATGATGACGAACATGGATACATCCATACATGGCCATGGAAGATGAGTGATAGAGGGTACCTGTAACACCCTTCTAAAAAAACCCCAATAATTAATTAAAACAACCAAACATAAATCAGAGTATATATGCAATTTAAGGGTGTCACACTTGACACTTCACACCATGTTCCAATTTAACTCGTCATGCTCATTTATTCATCAAAATAAACATTTGCATAATTCGCAGCGGATAGAAATTAACAACAACATGCAAAACATGTAACACATTACATGTAAGGTTATTCAACAACCAAACCGAAAACAAGGCAAAACATCCCGTCCCGATGTTACATCTACCAGAGCATGACTCACTAAGGAACTACACTAGACTCCAAGGACTAGCTTCTACTCAATCACTGCACGTTACCTGAAACATAGTTGTAAGGGTGAGTTCCTCAATCGATATAATAAGCATTATAAAATATCATGTAATGCTAAGTAAATAAACACATCTCATCACCCTAATCATATCACACATTCAGTAACGACAACATCAACTCATACTCACAATCATGCTCAACATAAACATCAAAACACACGTATAATATTGGAACACATCCATTCATATTATACACAATACATACATTATGCAATGAGACTCCATGCATGCGGTACCGACTATTCGTGAACATATAGTTCAACCTCACCGATCAAATCCAGATACGGCTACCAAGCTCACTAGTCCCACTCATTTGAGACCTAGTGACTCACTCACTAATTCCTCACCATGGGAATTAGCTACCACCCCAAGGGCTATGCTATGCACGCTAATCACCTAGCATGCAAACATCAACAACAATCCACAATAACTCACTCACTAATTCCTCACCATGGGAATTAGCTACCACCATAAAGGCCACAATATGCAAGCTAAATCACTTAGTCATGCAAACATCAACAATCATCCACAATGGACATATGCTCACACTCTAAGCCATAAACAATCCATTCACAATTGCATACATAATAGATACATCCACAGCATTATGCATACAATCATACATCATCCACATATTTATCACATAATCATATCATGCCACATAATCAATCACAGTATTAGCACGCTCTACTAATACCCATACCGCTCAAAACAACGGGAAATGATCCCTATTATATCATACGCCAATATAGGCCAAACATCAAACATGCACACCACATTTAAATATAAATTTTTCACTTTTCACACAGTGTTAAACGGTTAATGCCCTGGGTTAACCGGTTAACGCAACACAGAACACGCTTCCTGGCAATTCACAACAGTGTTAACCGGTTAACACCCTGGGTTAACCGGTTAACGCAAGACAGACAGCAATATTTCACAATTCATAATAGTGTTAACCGGTTAACACCCTGGGTTAACCGGTTAACGCAAGACAGAATGCTGTTCCTGCGCTAACACGAAGCAGAATGCAGAATTCTCCGCATTTTCCGCCGTTGGAGGACTTCCGGACCTCCGATTCCAATTCCGTAAAAAGCTACACTTTCGGAAAATCAATACTTATCTAGTTACAGATTCAATTACAGCTTTAACATAACTTATTCATCTCAATTTTTCAGCATTCAACATCCCAATTAGGGTCAAATCAATGGCTTATTACTACCCATTACATGTTAACCCATAATACCCATTAAACGACGATAAACCCCCCTTACCTGAGTTAATCCGGCAATCCTTTAGCTTCAAGCTTTTCCCTTCTTCAACCCTTGCTCTCTTGCTCTTCCTCTTTGCCCTTTTTCCACTTTCTGTCGCTTCTCTGGTTTTCACGTAAAAACCCTTTTTACCAAATGGGACCTTATATATATTCCAACTTATTATTCCAATAATAATAATTGCAAATAATATTCCAATAATAATCTAATTATTTAATTAAATTAATAAATATACTATTAACTTAATTTAAATAATTATCATATTTTTATCGGGGTGTTACAACTCTCCCCCACTAAAAGAGTTTTCGTCCTCGAAAACATACCTCAAGCGAATAACTCAGGATAAGACTCCTTCATCTGACTCTCAAGTTCCCAAGTCACATTGCCACCTGCTGGTCCTCCCCAAGCTACCTTTACCAAAGCAATCTCTTTACCCCGCAACTGCTTCAACTCTCGATCCTCTATCCTCATAGGTGATGTTTCAACAGTCAGGTTATCTCTCACCTGTACATCATCTACTTGGACAACATGCGACGGATCAGGATTGTACCTCCTCAACTGAGACACATGAAAAACCTCATGCAAATTCGCAAGTGACGGCGGTAAAGCGATACGATAGGCTACCTCCCCTATCCTCTCCAAAATCTGATAAGGACCAATAAATCGAGGTGTCAACTTCTTCGACTTCAAAGCTCGACCAACCCCAGTTATCGGAGTAACACGAAGAAACACATGATCTCCCTCTTGAAATTCAAGTGACTTCCTTCTCTTGTCGTGATAACTCTTCTGACGACTTTGAGCAATCCTCATCTTCTCCTGAATCATCTTAATCTTTTCCGTAGTTTGTTGAACAATCTCCGGTCCAACCACAACACTCTCACCGGACTCATACCAACATAAAGGTGTCCGACATCTCCTACCATACAAAGCTTCAAACGGTGCCATACCAATGCTCGAATGAAAACTATTGTTGTAGGTAAACTCAATCAACGGTAAATAACAATCCCAAGCACCTCCCTTTTCCAAAACACAAGCCCTCAAAAGATCCTCCAGCGACTGAATCGTCCTCTCAGTCTGACCATCAGTCTGAGGATGATATGCAGAACTCAATCTCAGCTTAGTTCCCAAAGCCCTCTGCAAACCTTCCCAGAACTTCGATGTAAATCTAGGATCTCTGTCCGAAACAATACTCGACGGAATACCATGCAAACTTACAATTTTCTCAATATACAACTCAGCTAATCTCTCTAACGGATAATCCATTCTAATCGGAATGAAATGAGCCGATTTTGTCAATCTGTCAACAATCACCCAAATAGCTTCAAAATTCTTAATTGTCCTCGGTAAACCAGAAACAAAATCCATATTGATACTATCCCACTTCCACTCTGGAATAGCCAACGGTTGCATTAGCCCAGACGGCTTCTGATGCTCAATCTTTGACTTCTGACAAGTTAAACAAGAATAAACAAAACTCGCAATTTCTCTTTTCATTCCCGGCCACCAAAATAACTTTTTCAAATCATGATACATCTTCGTAGCCCCAGGATGAATACTCAGGCCACTACGATGTCCTTCCTCAAGAATACTCTTCTTAAGTTCGGTAACATCCGGAATACACACCCGATTACCAAATTTCAAAACACCATTCTCATCAACTCTGAATTCACCACCTTGACCTTGATTCACTAGAGTCAACTTATCAACCAAAAGCACATCGGATTTCTGACCCTCTCTAATCTCATCCAGAATACCACTCGTTAACTTCAACATTCCCAATTTAACACTATTGTGAGTACTCTCACACACCAAACTCAAGTCTCTAAACTGCTCAATTAAATCCAATTCCTTAACCATTAACATAGACATATGCAATGATTTCCGACTCAATGCATCAGCCACTATGTTTGCTTTACCCGGATGGTAATTGAAACCAAAGTCATAATCCTTGAGAAACTCTAACCATCTCCTCTGTCTCATATTCAGCTCTTTCTGATCAAACAAATACTTTAAACTTTTATGGTCACTGAAAACCTCGAATCTTGACCCGTACAAGTAATGCCTCCATAACTTCAGAACAAATACCACAGCTGCCAACTCTAAATCGTGTGTCGGATAGTTCCTCTCATGAACCTTCAGTTGTCTCGAAGCATAAGCTACAACCTGCTTATTCTGCATCAAAACACCACCCAAACCCAACAATGAAGAATCACAGTAAACCTCAAATGGTTCCGATGGACTCGGTAATATCAGAATAGGAGCAGTAGTTAACCTTCTCTTTAACTCTTGGAAACCTTCTTCACACTTTGAGTCCCAAACAAACGCTTGCCCCTTTCTAGTCAACATCGTCAACGGTAACGCCAACTTAGAAAATCCCTCAATGAATTTCCTATAATAGCCCGCAAGTCCAAGAAAACTCCTTATCTCAGAAACTGACTTCGGAGCTTCCCACTTAGATACCGCTTCTATCTTAGAAGGATCAACAGCAACACCCCCTCTTGAAATCACATGACCAAGAAAACTAACCTCTTCTAACCAAAATTCACACTTGGACAGTTTAGCAAATAACTTCTTTTCTCGTAGAACTTCTAAAACCACTCTCAAATGTTCAGCATGCTCTTCTTCAGATTTCGAATACACCAAAATATCGTCAATAAACACCACAACAAACTTGTCTAGGTACGGATGGAAAATCCTATTCGTATACTCCATAAATACCCCAGGCGCATTAGTCACACCAAAAGGCATTACAGAATACTCATAATGTCCATACCTTGTTCTGAAAGCAGTCTTCTGAATATCCTCAGTTTTCACACGTATCTGATGATACCCCGATCTCAAATCTATTTTGCTGAACACACTCGCACCAACCAACTGATCCATCAAAGCATCAATCCTCGGCAAAGGATACCGATTCTTGATTGTCACTTTATTCAGTTGCCTGTAGTCCACACACAACCTCATAGTACCTTCTTTCTTCTTAACCAATAACACTGGTGCGCCCCACGGTGACACACTCGGACGAATAAATTTCTTATCCAACAGATCTTCCAGCTGACTCTTCAATTCAGTTAACTCAACAGCAGACATACGGTACGGAGCCATCGATATCGGCCTAGTACCAGGCACCAAATCAATCGAGAACTCAACTTCACGCTCTGGCGGTAATTCATTCACTTCTTCGGGAAACACATCAGGGAAATCACACACCACAGCTAGATCGCAAATCACCAGTTTATCTTTAGCCTCCAAAGTCGCTAACAGCATAAACAACTCTGCCCCATCTGCTACTGCCTCATTCACCTGCTTTGCTGATAGAAAAAAACTCTTTCCTTCCTCAATCTCAGGAAAGATCACAGTCTTATCAAAACAGTTGATATAAACTCGGTTAAACACCAACCAGTTCATACCCAAGATAACATCAATCTGCACTAGTGGAAGACACACGAGGTCCATCCCAATGTCTCTACCAAAAATACTCAAAGGACAATTTAAACAAACTGAAGTAGTAGTCACTGAACCCTTCGCAGGAGTATCAATCACCATACCCCCATGCATCTCAGATATCTCTAATCTAAGTTTCACAGCACAATCCAACGATATAAAGGAATGAGTCGCACCTGTGTCAATAATAGCTACAAGAGGAAGGCCATTAATATAACACGTACCTCGGATCAAACGATCATCTGCAGAAGTCTCAGAACCCGATAAAGCAAGACCTTGCCTCCCGACTGGTTATCTTTCTTCGGCTTAGGACATTGTGGGTTTATATGACCCACCTCTCCACAGTTGAAACAAGTCACAGTCTTCAACCGGCACTCTGCAGCCAAGTGACCACCTTTTCCACACTTGAAACACTTCTTCTCATTACTGGTACACTCATGGATATGATGTCCAGCCTGACCACATCTGAAACACTTAGCAGGGGCACTGGAGTCTCCCCCACTAGGTCTCCTCATCCCACTCTGTCTCTGGAAACCTTTGCCAGCTGCATACGGTTTCCCACGATCATTCTGATTCTTGCCTTTCCTATCAACCCTCTGCTGATAGCTCTCCGCTCTGGCCTTGGTATCCTGTTCAAAAATCCTGCAACAGTCAACCAAGTCAGAAAACACTCTAATCCGCTGATACCCAATAGCCTGCTTGATCTCGGGACATAACCCGTTCTCAAACTTCACACATTTTGAAAATTCCCCAGTAGCCTCATCATAGGGAGTGTAATACTTCGACAGCTCTGTGAACTTAGCAGCATACTCAGTAACAGACCGGTTGCCCTGCTTCAATTCTAAGAACTTTATCTCTTTCTTTCCTCTGACATCCTCCGGAAAGTACTTCCTCAGGAATCTCTCTCTGAATACCGCCCAAGTGATCTCAGCACTCCCAGCAGCTTCCAACTCAGTGCGGGCAGCAACCCACCAATCATCTGCTTCCTCTGACAGCATATGCGTACCGAACCGGACCTTCTGGTTATCGGCACACTCAGTCACTCGGAAGATCCTCTCGATCTCCTTCAACCACTTCTGAGCACCATCTGGATCGTATGCTCCCTTGAACATTGGAGGATTGTTCTTCTGGAACTCACTCAGTTGACGAGCAGCTCCCATTCCCACAACATTCAGATTCCCTCCAAGTACTCCAGCTAGCATACCCAGAGCCTCAGCAATCGCAGCATCGTCTCTACCTCTTCCAGCCATCTCTATTCTGAAAGCCCAACAAGCTAAAACAATAAGTACTGATAGGGTTACACAACACCTATCCCGTACAGGGGAACAGAATAATTACGACTCGACTCGACCGACTATGCTCTGATACCACTAATGTAACACCCATCTAAAAAAACCCCAATAATTAATTAAAACAACCAAACATAAATCAGAGTATATATGCAATTTAAGGGTGTCACACTTGACACTTCACACCATGTTCCAATTTAACTCGTCATGCTCATTTATTCATCAAAATAAACATTTGCATAATTCGCAGCGGATAGAAATTAACAACAACATGCAAAACATGTAACACATTACATGTAAGGTTATTCAACAACCAAACCGAAAACAAGGCAAAACATCCCGTCCCGATGTTACATCTACCAGAGCATGACTCACTAAGGAACTACACTAGACTCCAAGGACTAGCTTCTACTCAATCACTGCACGTTACCTGAAACATAGTTGTAAGGGTGAGTTCCTCAATCGATATAATAAGCATTATAAAATATCATGTAATGCTAAGTAAATAAACACATCTCATCACCCTAATCATATCACACATTCAGTAACGACAACATCAACTCATACTCACAATCATGCTCAACATAAACATCAAAACACACGTATAATATTGGAACACATCCATTCATATTATACACAATACATACATTATGCAATGAGACTCCATGCATGCGGTACCGACTATTCGTGAACATATAGTTCAACCTCACCGATCAAATCCAGATACGGCTACCAAGCTCACTAGTCCCACTCATTTGAGACCTAGTGACTCACTCACTAATTCCTCACCATGGGAATTAGCTACCACCCCAAGGGCTATGCTATGCACGCTAATCACCTAGCATGCAAACATCAACAACAATCCATAATAACTCACTCACTAATTCCTCACCATGGGAATTAGCTACCACCATAAAGGCCACAATATGCAAGCTAAATCACTTAGTCATGCAAACATCAACAATCATCCACAATGGACATATGCTCACACTCTAAGCCATAAACAATCCATTCACAATTGCATACATAATAGATACATCCACAGCATTATGCATACAATCATACATCATCCACATATTTATCACATAATCATATCATGCCACATAATCAATCACAGTATTAGCACGCTCTACTAATACCCCTACCGCTCAAAACAACGGGAAATGATCCCTATTATATCATACACCAATATAGGCCAAACATCAAACATGCACACCACATTTAAATATAAGTTTTTCACTTTTCACACAGTGTTAACCGGTTAACGCCCTGGGTTAACCGGTTAACGCAACACAGAACACGCTTCCTAGCAATTCACAACAGTGTTAACCGGTTAACACCCTGGGTTAACCGGTTAACGCAAGACAGACATCAATATTTCACAATTCATAACAGTGTTAACCGGTTAACACCCTGGGTTAACCGGTTAACGCAAGACAGAAAGTTGTTCCTGCGCTAACACGAAGCAGAATGCAGAATTCTCCGCATTTTCCGCCGTTGGAGGACTTCCGGACCTCCGATTCCAATTCCGTAAAAAGCTACACTTTCGGAAAATCAATACTCATCCAGTTACAGATTCAATTACAGCTTTAACATAACTTATTCATCTCAATTTTTCAGCATTCAACATCCCAATTAGGGTCAAATCAATGGCTTATTACTACCCATTACATGTTAACCCATAATACCCATTAAACGACGATAAACCCCCCTTACCTGAGTTAATCCGACAATCCTTTAGCTTCAAGCTTTTCCCTTCTTCAACCCTTGCTCTCTTGCTCTTCCTCTTTGCCCTTTTTCCACTTTCTGTCGCTTCTCTAGTTTTCACGTAAAAACCCTTTTTACCAAATGGGACCTTATATATATTCCAACTTATTATTCCAATAATAATAATTCCAAATAATATTCCAATAATAATCTAATTATTTAATTAAATTAATAAATATACTATTAACTTAATTTAAATAATTATCATATTTTTATCGGGGTGTTACAGTACCTAGTGGAGGCTTGGTCCACTGCCCTTTGATTATGGAGAGATATGGAAGAATAGGATGGTGCTTCAAAGCTTCAACTTGAGGAATGGAAGAGAAAATAAATCTGCTATGTGATGAAGCTTTGCCTTGCTTGCCACAAAAATCCAATGCCTCCTCTAGGTTTAGGGTTTGCAGCTTTTAAATATGATGATCAAATGTTCTAATGGGCTTAGAAATCCATGATGTCCATGAGAAAAATAATGCAATGTGAGGTGTATTGGGAATGGACACATGAGGTTTGTGTTTTGGGCCAAATTTAAGTGAATGGATATCCAATGCATGGCCAAATGTGGAAACAAACATGACTTGGTTCGTGCAGCATGCAGCATGGTTGGTTTGGCAAGCAAGAAAACATTCCAAGGTGGTGACTTTATGGCCATGTAACTTGATGATCAAGTCACCAATTGGAGAAATAATGCAAACAGTAGCAAGATATCATGGAGTATGTCATCTTTCATGTTGATCACAAGTTGAAATTATGAATGGAAGAAGGTGAAAAATGGGCCTCAAGTTCAGGTCTCAACATTGCAAAACTGTTGGGCCAGTTTGGCCTAACATCTGCCTAGAAAATCAAGTCATGGTGCCCACTTTAGATGAATGTATCTCTCAAATTAAGGATCCAAATGAGATGATTCCAGAGGTAGGTGAAAGAGGACATGTTAATGTATAATTATTGTGAAGAAACTATTTTCCATTGATGCCTTGAAGTGCAAGAAAACTGGCCAAGAAGTCTTGATAAACTTTGAAGATTTTTGGACTTAGATAAAGAGCCGATTTTTTGTATGATCAATTGAAGCACCTCTGGCTCAAATAAAGAGCCGATTTTTTGTATGTAGACCCTTGTGGACATATGGAGGGCCATGGAAAGGAGTTTCACCCAAAGAATCAGAAATAAACTGATTTTAAACCAAACCCTAGTTTTAGGGCAAAAATGATCAGGAACTGATTGCACTGCTTGCCAATGGATCTTTCTGAGATAATTGTGAATCTTCTTAGGCCAATATACCTCTCCAATCATGACATGGATGAGCCCCTCTACTTCCAACCAAACATTGCTTGTTGCAGGTAGCCATGAAACCCTAATTTCTTGATTAAATCCAGATGAATACTCTGATAGCTCTGAATCCTGCACTGATGAACTGAGGACCATAATAAGATTCCTGGAGTCCCCTAAGACCCTTGAGACTTGTATACTTAGAGAATGAAGTCCAATTCTCAATCTTGCTTTGTGTAGGCCCCTTCTGTTAAGGAGTGATCAATCAAAACCTGATTTCCAAATCACTAATGCAGTATGCAATGAGTATGACCTAATATGATGTCAATGAAATGTGAAATATAATCCCATGCTTCCAAAAAAAATGAAGGGTAAATTTTGGGGTATTACACAGATGAATTCCATAAGTCACAGGTTCAAAATAACAGCTACACAATGATCATGTTGCAGATGAACTCAGAGGGATCTTGAATGATATATCAGATGAAGTTTCAGATTGCAAGCACTTGGTTTCTCAATAAGTTGGCATTGGCCAAGTCCTTTAGCATAGGAATGTTGCCTAAATTCTAAGTCCATTTGTCCAAGATCAAGCCAACAGTCCACACAATTGTTTTTTTAGGGTTTTTGTTGTTATTATGTGCATTAATGGTCAAAGACCATACAAACAAGCAAAGTATACACAAACAAGATATATCACACAATATGGTCCAAGTGGACAAAGTGAAAATTGCATTAACATAAACAATTAGAATGATATGAACAATGACAAATGTATAAAAGCTAGAATTAAATGACATTAAAGTAAATGGCTTGAAATTAAAAGTTAGTTGTTAATAGGTTAGAAGTTAGTATTTTTTTGCTTTTGCTTTTCATTTTTTAGACATTCTTTGGAGAATACTCAACCCACTTATCATAAGCATGGATCCTTGAGCCAAGAAATCTTCCAAAGGAAGGAAAAAAGGCTAAGTTTCTACATAATACCATGAAAGAGGGGAGACTTACAATCTCACTAACTAAAATGTTATTCCTTTTATGTCACAAATTTAACGTTATGTTAAACAATCGTAATTGGACTTATGTAGAAGTTATAACTATTTGAGGTCGGGCAATAGAATTATGGTGTTAATGCATGTTAGAGACATAGTATAATGGACTATGCTCATGAAACATACCACACACAAAAAGAATATGCAAAAGGTGTGGCCTAATCTCATCCATACTCATGTTAATTTTTCAATCAACTAGCTTTAGGACTTTGAGATATCATATGCCAAATGAGATGAATGCATAAAGAAGGGGAATAAGATGAAGAGGGAGGGGAATGGATCAAAACTCAAATTGGTCAAAGGAGGACTTTTACCGAATTAATATCATTCATTCATTTTGGGAGATGGAATGTACATTCCATCAATCCCCTAAATCCAATGATATTAACTTGACAAAGTCAAATCAACCTTGACCAAGGCCCAACAACAAGAGTCAAACTCAAACAAGTCATCACAATTGGTCAACAAAATTATTTGGCATTTATTCAAATTAAAAATACTAAAATAAGGCATTTAAATTAAATATGGTTTGCCAAATTCCTAAAACCTCATCAAAACACCAAAGAAATGGCCATGAGATTTATCATAGGTCAAACAAGCCTAAAGGACCTTGGAGAAAAAATTTCAGAATTTTTAAAGACTTAAAAGTATTTTTAAACAATTAAAAACAAATGCAAAATCAATTAAATCATGAAAAGTATTAATAATGATCCAAAAAAGTAATTTTAATTCAGAATATGAAAGAGGAAATTATTTGAATTTTTTTTGTGAAACTCTCATATTTTTTGGATCAATATTAAAATTAATATGAATTAATGAAAATAAAAGGAATAAAAGAAAATTAGAAAAATAACAAAAAACGTGGACCACTTGATCTCCCTCATTAATTGAGGTGGCAGATCAAGTGGCCACCAGCGCACGTTCCATGGTGGACTTGAGTCGACGCGACATAGCCTTGGTATTTAAAAGCAACGCACGAGATTAAAACAATTTGAAAAGGATCAATGGCTCTGAACCATGCCAACACATCACTGGCGTCCAAAGGCCGGTCATCTTCTCTGGTGACCCTGGCCGGACTGGTTCACTTATCACCATCAAGAAAATGAAAAAGGAGGACATGATCTGAAAGAGAAAATGGCGTAGAGCACAAATCTGACCTTAATTTTAACTAACTCCACATATATAGAAAGATATGAGTAGTTGAATTTTGAGGTGTGTCAACTGAGTTGCTTTGATTTGACCTTTAAGCAACTCAATCTTCTTGCCTACATTGGTATGACTTCAGACAACCAAAGATCCAAGAGAATTGAGTGGAATTAAGAGAGAATCGAAGAGATGAAATTTTCTGGAAAATACCTTCAATGCAGGTCTGGATTCAACTGTTCTTGCTTTGGCTCGTGCTTGATCTTGCTCAGGATGCTTGCAGGAGTAGATTAGAATGCACAAAAGGTCTTGGATCCCTGGAGTTTTGAATCTCAAAACAGTGAGAATTCAACTCAATTTCCAAAGGAAATTCTCAGGTTTATCCTCTCAAATGGAAGGGTTAGTGGTTTAGGATCAAAGCTGGCACGAATGTGTGTTGAATTCTGAGCATATGGAGCTCTATTTATAGTTGGATCATGTGATATTTGCACCTTCCAAATGACTTTCCAAAATTGGCAATGAGTGATACATGTGTGCATGGGCGTGTAAAGGCCCATGAGATCATTCTATTTGATCCACAATTGAGTATGAGTAAGTCTGAAATCAACTTGGAATGCAAGGTAAATGTATATGGAAGCTTGAAGTTTGATCTTTGCCAAATGATGATATCATGTTCAAGCCATGTGCAACCCTAGCAAATCTTATCCAAAATGGATGAAATTGGACTTTTTGGTTAGGTTAGATCAAGAGGAACAACTTTCATGTTCAACACTTTTCCATTTGAAGCTTGTATAATGATGAAGTTTGAGGTGGAAGTTTGGAAATTTCAACATATCAAAAACAATTCTAAGTGTCAAGCCATATATCTCAATATTCCACCTTGCTTAACGTTTTATGTGAGCTTCAAATGAGAAAAGTGTCTTCGTCAAAGTTGTAGATATTTCAAAGACATTCAAAATTGTCACCACTTTCATGTCATTTGGATTTGAAATTATAGAGTTATCCATTTTTGAAGTTTGGAAAAATCACTTGTTCAATGGTATAGGTCAAAAGTGACCTATAATGTAACCTCATATCACATGCTCATAAAAGTTGAATTAGCTTTCACTCCAAACATCAAAGTTGAAGTATACATATTTAATTTGATTGTGAAACTTGTAAATCTTTCATCTCATACAAATTGATCAAGCTATGGCCTTGGGAAGTTGACTTTCAAATTAGGGTTTAGTCAAAATGACCTATAATATTTCAACATATAAAATGATTTTCCAAGCAAAACTAGCTCTAGGTCTCAACAAGAAAGTTGTTTGGAATGTCACTTAGAGAAACTTTTCTCTTGGAATCATTTTAATATGGTGAAAATTGTAGGAGATAGGGTCTAGGAAGACCCAGTTTTGATCAGATGAATTCATCTGGCCAACCACCATCAACCAACTTGCTAACCTTCAATTCCTTTGACTTTCTTGGCTCATGGTAGACCATATATGCAAAAGATGATGAATTTTAAAGTGTCCCTTGATAAATTTGATCAATTGGTGAGATAGCTTGTTGGAGAAGTTACTCAAGATACCTAGTCAAACTAGGGTTTTCAAGGCAAATCACCCTCAAACTCTTGAAGAAAACTTGATCAATAGAACATGTAGAGGCCATTGGGACTCATATATGATGCTAATAAACATTCTTGAATTAATTCATGGTTGTGCTATTTGTCATGAGGGTCTCAGACCCTAGATATGAACTTGATGAATCAATGGAGATCATGCCCTACCTACAAAAGAGTTAGGAAAATGCGAAGACATATTTTTGGTATTTTGATTAGTAAAATGATAATATACAATTATGATACAATAACATAGTGCTTCGTGATCTCTCCCAAAACAAACCCAATGAAAGAGGGGGAAGGAGGATGCCAAGGTATGATCCCAATGCTAATGCTTATGATGAAATTGCATGAGGGATCTTAGGGTCAAAATTGGGGTCTTACAGACAGTTTCCCCTATTTAAGTATCTTCAACCAGAGAATATGAAGAATGTTAGTCTTCGTATGATCGTAGTGGGAGATAATTAAATACTAAAAGACCAAAATTTTGTCCCTTAATGAAATGATATGAGATTTTATGAATGCATGAATGACTCTTTTTTCATTCATTTTTTTTTGGTTTGATGGGTATATGACGTGAGACGAAATGAAACCCAGCATGATTCTTATGATGGATGATAAACAGACTAGATAATGGATATGTGGAGAATGATGGAGACATATGATAAAGGTGGCCCACAGAAAACAAAAAAAATAAGGGTATAAATTCAATGGGGATAACAATCTTGCTGGATGAAAGACAACTGGAGAATATGCAAAAAGATTTTAACAACAGGTTCATACATAACCTGACAACACTGAAATATTCAAAAAAAAATTAACAGGTTCAAACATGACTTGACAACACTTGAATATTGAAAGAACACTCAATTAACAGGTTCAAACATGACCTGGCAGCATTAGGGAACATACAAAGAAGTTTTGAATAATAGGTTCAGGCATGACCTGATGACAACTTGAATATCAAGGAATGTTTAGTCAACGGGTTCATACATGACCTGACAACACTGGAAAAACTCAAAGAATTCCATCAATAGGTTCATACATGACCTGGCCATTGGATGTTCAAAGATTTTCAATAACAGGTTCAAACATGACCTGATGATGCTGGAAAGCATGCAATGCAAGTTTCATCAACAGGTTCATACATGATCTGACACTTTAAAATACATCTAACAGTTCTGGAGATTTCTCACAAGAAATTCATCCGATCAAATATTTTAGAGTTTCCTAACAAGGAATTTATGCAAAACAAAGATAAATGGGAGTCTTCTTATAAGTAGATCATCCACGCAAAAGGCTATGATGATTATTTACAAATAAATCAAATAAAACCAACATCGTTGGAGTTTTCTAACACGAAAAACCTCCAAGCTTCTGGGAATTCTTCAAGATGATGAGTCATACATGACTTTCACGGAACCATCACGAAAGACATGGTAATCAAACTCTTTGTATGTGCCGGCAACAATTGGACTTTCACCGTAAGCAATAGATTACAACCAGCTTTTAACGGATAGGTGCCAACAACAATTGGACTTTGATCATAAGCAATGAATTACAACCAATTTTTAACAGATTTTGCCAACAATAATTGGACTTGACCGATGGCAATAGTAAAACAATTACCGACTACAATGGAGTTTGCCTACAACAATTGGACTTGAAATGACGTTGGTGACAACCAAACTTCAGATACCAATTATGATTGTATTTACAATCGGAGTGACAATGATTCCAACGATATTTGGGTTTAAAATAAGTTCTAGTAACAACTGAGCTTGGAATAATGCTAGTGACAACCGAATTTTACGAGACACCAATGGGCCTAGATATAATGCTAGGGAAGGGCATATGGATTCTGGAAGTGCGTCAGAAAAAAAATGACATGTTCGGGAATTCATCGGAGAGTAAAAGAAATGAATTCTGGAAATGCATCAGAATTATAGGTGATATTATGGAAATACAACAGAATACAGAGACCTTCGGTAATACATCAAGGAAATTCTGGAAATACATCATAATACAAGACATACATATTTAAGAATACATCAGATAGGTGGGGAAACATCTGGAAATACATCAGACAAGTTATGGAAATACATCAATAAACAAAGGAGTAATTCGGGAATTCATCAGATAATCCAAAAAGGAAATGAACCTCATGGACAAAAAAAATTTATAGGTGCCAACTGAGTTGGACTTGAAAATGACTGTGAAAATCAGATGATGGTTTAAAGGCACCAAAGACAAACTGGAATTAGAGGTCAAAGGATATATGATCAACAACAAGACCTGGGTCAATGAAAAATGAGCGCGAAGTATATTTCGGCTATGCATGATTTGAATTTGTTTTTATGCATGATATACGAATGATCATGATATGAAAATGCTGACACTTGAGTGGACTGGGAGTCTGTAAAGGCCTTTTATGAAGGTCATGATTCCTCAACACCGATAACTCAACCAAATATTTTGTGATAGATGTTGTCAAAGGAGAATTATGTCAAGTTTGACAGCCACAACTTAGCCAATGGGATCCTTTTGGAGGATTAATGAATCGTGATAGCATAATTTTTTGGCACTCGTCTTAAACTCAATACTTGTTGACGTATGGCAGAATTTGTTTGAGTAGTTTGAAAGCATGAAGGGGGTCTTCCCCTCTGTGGCTCATCTTGCCCCAGTTTTCTGGGTCTTTGAAAATGTTCACCTTGAAAGTGAGTTTGAAACAGCTTGACATGAGACGATCTCGAGATGGCTTGTCCCAATATTTGAATATCGCGGTGATCTGACCCTGACTGACCAAAACCTGGAATGGTAGACTTCTCATTGACTGTCCTTGGCTAGTTAGACTCAATGAGCTTATGAGGTGGCTTACCCCAGTTTGAGTCTTGAAGCAAATTACTCTTGGCTAACTGAAACTTGGGGTGATTGGCTCGGATTGACTGATACTCAAAGTGATTTCCCCTAACTGAACTTCTTTCACTTTATAATGTTCATCAATTTTATATTGTTGGAATTTATTTAATGCTAAGTGTTAACTAACAAATAAGGTTGTTCATTCAAAAATGGTAATTTTAATGTAGTGCAAATGCATTTTTTTTAAATAAGTCATTATTGAAATGATTGTGACATATAATGAACGAGTCAATGATCAAGACACAATGTTGATCTAGGTATTCACAGTGTGTAAGGTGATGTGATTAGCAAAGATCTTGTGGAGTTAGGTTAACGCAACCTTGTTGTAGTATGCTTTCATAATAAACCCTATCTCAATTAGGTCTTTTAAGGGTTGTAACATGACATGGTTCACGGTTTTTTTGAAATAAAGGGATATAAGTATAAGATTTAATTTTAACCCACCCCTTCTTCTTAATGATCTCTAGTTCCTACGTTCAGTTAATTTGATACGCGCATTCGACTTCGAAGGTGTGAAGGTGTAAATGAGGATTCAAGATGAGAATTTCTTGAAATGACAGTCACCTTATTTTGTTTTTGTTGAGGATTTAGTGACCTTTTTTTATATCCCTATTTTTTGCCTGGACCACTTCTTTTAAGCTTTTAGCCCACCAGGATGCCCTAACTTTTGCCTAAGTCATTTTGTGGTATTCGACTTAGCGGACTTTTCTTTTTTTGATGAAGTTTTTTGACTGCCATGTTATTGGTTATTGAGGAGCAACCACTATAATATTGGGTTTTTCACAACTTCTTCGACACTTCAAGTTATGTAAGAAGGATAGCTTATGGTTGATCTCTTTAAGTGGGATGTCTCCTCTTGCAATTTAAATGCAAAGTTAGATTAACTGAACAAACTACTCTACCCCTGGTTAAGATTAAGGGTTTTAGTTCCGAAAGAAATACTAACTTCAAGGCTCAGAGTGGTTGACTAAGGACTAACTCCTTATCTCTTTGGTGTTTGGGGATTTGAAACAATGCCTTACATCATCGGCAAGGTTTTCTTCAAAAGCATACCACAATAATTTCAGGTGTTTCATTTTCATCATCCTCCTTCCGATCTTTGTTAACACAACGGTTTGATAAACAAAAGTGAATGAGAGAAGTATTTTTTTGTTTTTAACATAAATGAAAAACGAGTGAATATGAATGAATTAACTCAAAAGATGCATAAACATTTCATTAATCTTACCAATTCAAAGAAAACAACAATGCTTAAAAGCAACTAACAATCAACATGCAAGGAAATTGCAAAAGAAATATTGAAACAACCAAATGATTGCCAGCTTTAGGGAATTAACTTCTTCAAACTTGATCAATTAACTTCGGGAGGCACCACTTCAGGTCTTTGCACTTATCCTGGCGATAGGTTGACGTTCACCACCAAGCTTCCTTCTTGAAAGGATATGCACCTGTTGTCAATCAACTATTGTACTTTGACTTTGAAAGCGTTGCGGTCTTCAGTTGAATTCCCTTCTGATCTGGCATGATATCTACATTGCACATATGGGTCATACCCAGGTGGGTAAGGTTATGGAATCGACTTGATAGACTTGGGAGTCACCAATGAGTTTTGAATCAGAGATGTAGAAGTTGGCTATATGTCATGAGGATTGGATGACGAGGAGCATTTCTTCTTTCCAAATTATTTCGAGGCCTAGGCTGATTTTGATGCTGATTTCGATATCTCGGGCCTTGTGCTCGTTGATTTGGATGATTGTAAGACCCCAATTTTGACCCTAAGATCCCTCATGATATCTCATCATATGCATTAGCATTGGGATCACACCTTGGGATCCTCTTTACCCCTCATCAATTGAGTTTGCATTGGTAGAGATCACCAGGCCCATTTGATTGCATCATACTTAATTTTTCTTTGTTTACTAACAAAATACCAAAAATATGTCAATGTATAGTTTAACTCTTTTGTAGGTAGTGTGTGTACTCACCTATGCTCCATCAAGCTCATATCTAGGGTTTGAGACCCTCAATGCAAGGAGAACAATCAAGAAATGGTTCACATTGGTTCTAGGCATCATATATGGATCCCCATGATCTTCACATTTTATTTTGATCAAGAAATCATCAAGAGTTTGGAGTTTGTTTGTCTTAGAAACCCTAATTAATCTAGGTATCTTGTGTGACTTCTTCAATAAGTTTCTTCAACAATTGATCAAATATTTCAAGGGATACTTCATATTTCATAATCTTATGCATATATGATCCTCCATGAGTCCCAAAAGTCAAGAGAATGTCAAGCTAGCAAGATGGTTCATGGTGGTTGACCAGAGAAAGTCAACTAGTCAAAACTGGGGTTCCCTAGACCCTATCTCCTACAATTTTTGTCATATGAAAATTATTCCAAGAGAAAAGTTACTCAAAATGACATTCCAAACAACTTTCATGTTGAAGTAAATAACTAGTTTTGGTTGTAAAGTCATTTGTTATGATGAAAGATTATAGGTCATTTTGTCTGAACCCTAGTTTGGAGGTCAACTTCCAAAGACCATACCTTGCTCATTTTTTATGAGATGAAATACATTAAAGTTTCATGATCAAATTCAATATGTTTAATTCAACTTTTATGTTTGGAGGAAGTGCAAATTCAACTTGCAAATGCATGTGCCAAGAGGAAACATTATAGGTTATTTTGGGCCAATACCATTGAACAAGTGATTTTCCTCAACTTCTAAAATACATAACTCCTTCATCCCAAATCCAAATAAGGTCAAATTTGTGACCAAATTGAAGTGGATTGAAATAGATACAACTTTGATAAAGAAACGTTTCTCATTTGAAGCAAGGCCAAGCATAATTGAAAGAAAGATCGTGCTAATATGAAGCTCCATTGAAGGTGAATTTTCGGAATTTTCATCTCTTCGATTCTCCCTCAGTTCTTCACTATTCTTGTTGATTTTTGGTTGTCTGAAGTCCTATCAACGTAGGCAAGAAGATTGAGTTGTTTTGAGGTCAAATCGAAGCAACTCAGTTCATGATCCTCAAAATTCAAATCCTTGTATCTTTTTATATACTTAGAATTGGACAAAATTGAGGTCAGATTCGAGCTCCTGAGCATTTTTTCTTTAAATCCATGTCTTTGTTTTTCATTTTGGTGATGGTTGATGGTGGACCAGTCCGGTAAGGTCCACCGGAGAAGAAGACTGGAGCCCTAGCTCCGATGATGTGTTGTCGCACATCTCAGCCATAGGATCCAGTTGAAATGTTTTAATCTCGTCCCTTGCTTCTGATTACCAAGCGTGTGGCGCAATTGACTAAGGTGTTTGTGGAACGCGCGCGCTTGGCCATCAGATCTGCCACCTCAATTAATGAGGGAGATCTGATGGCCCTCCTTTTTTTGATTTTTTTATTTTTGTGTTTAATCCATTTTTTTTATTAACTCATATTAATTTTATTTTTAATCCAAAAAATATGGGACTTTCACCAAAAAATTCAAATACTTCCCTCTTTCATTTTATGAATTAAAATTATTTTTTGGATTAATTTTGATATTTTTCATGATTTAATTGTTTTTGTGCATATTTTTAATTGTTTAAAAATACTTTTGACTTTTCAAAAATAATGAAATTTTTTGTCTAAGGTTCTTTGACCTTGTTTGACCTAGGATAAATCTCTTGGCGATTTATTTAATGTTTTGAAGAGGTTTTAGGTTTTTGATCAAACATAATTTAATTTAAATGCATTTTAATTTTGATTTTTAATTGATTAATTGTGTAGAAATTATGTTGAGCCATTTTTATTGACTTGTGAAGTTTGACTATGTGTTTGGGCCTTGGTCAAGGTTGATTTGACTTTTGTTGGATTAAAATCATTGGATTTAAGGGATTGATGAAATGTATATTTCATCTCCCAAAATGAATGAATGATTTTAAAATTCCTCCCTTGACCAATTTGTGTTGATCTCATCTCCCCTCCCTCTTCATCTTCAATCTCATTTTATCCCGTCCCTTTCACTGACCAATGAAGTCTCAATATCCTAAGGATAATTGGTTCATCAATAAATTTATGTTAGATGAACCAATACAAGTATGGATGAGATTAGGTTCATCCTTTGATCATTTTCTTTTTATGTGTGGTATGTTTTAGGAGTATGGTTCATTATACCATATCTCTAACATGCATTAACACCAAAATTTCTATTGCCAGACCTCAGATAGTTGTGACTTCTACATAAGTCCAATTACGATTGCTTAACGTAACGCTAAATTTTGATCCAAAGGCATAACATTCTAGTAAGTGAGATTATAAGTCTCCCCCCTTTCATGGTATTGTATGGAAACTTGGCCTTTTTTCCTTCCTTTGGAAGATGTCTTGGTTCAAGGATCCATGCTTGTGAATAGAGGGTTGAGTGTTCTCCAAAGAATGACTTAATCAATTGAAAAGCAAAACTTCACTAACATTTAATCAACTAATATTTGACTAACTCTTATTATTCTTGCTTTTAATTTCAAGTCATTTACTTTATGCAATTTAAATTCAAGCCATTTACCATTTCATTTACCATTTACATATCATTTAACTTGCTTATGTTTATGTCATTTTCACTTTGCTCACTTGAGCCATATATTGTGATTGTATATATTTGTTTGTGTATCTTGTTTGTGTTTGTGGTCTTTGGACCTTAAAAATACTTAATAAACAACAAAAACCCTAAAAATGTTTGTGTGGACTGTTGGATTTGATGTGAGCTTTGGACTTAGAATTAGGCAACATTCCCTATGCAAAAGGACTTGGCCAATGCGAACATTTCTGAAACCAAGTTATTGTGATTTGAGCTTTCATCTAATGCAAGTATTGGGATCTATATGAATTCATCTGCTATATGGTCCTGATGCAATTGTTACTTTGAACCTGTGCCTAATGTCTTATTTTGATCCAATCAAGGAGTAGTTCATCTGATACATGGGAAGATTAAGAAGACTGTGAAGTTGCTTGCTTGGATGTGGCTATCTTTATTTGATACCTTGCTCTTCATCTTGCTACTTATTTATTGATATTGATTGATTCTAAAGTCCAAAGGAAAGGTGGGTTTCTATATGACATTCTTGTCTATTGGATTGCATCCCATTGATCAGATCTTTTTAACTCTTAACTTTTAAATTCTTGCTTCGGATTAGTCTCTTCATCTCCTCCCATTCTCTTAAATTTCAAAATCTCTCCCCCCTTTTTTTAAATCTTCTTTGCTTGTGATTTCTAAACTTAGACTTTGTTGCAAATTAGAAACTTTGGCTTTATGCCATTGCATTTTTTAAAAAAACTCTTTACTTAAATCAAACTTGTAAATGAACTTAACCATATTGACTTAAAATTTCAAAAGACAAAAAGAACTAACACTCATTCAAACTCTTTTTTGGCCTTTATTCCTCTTTTAAATATAAATTTTAATTAAAAGCAATTCGCTCACTTTGAAATTGATACCACGAACTATGAGGTTTTGATCCCTCATTTTATGTTGGTATGTAAGCACAAGTCTGAAGGTCTTGTCAAACACAAAAATATAATTAATGAATTCTTCTCTCATCCCCACACTCTATTTATTGCAAACATCTTTTATACCAAAAACATAAACATACATAAAAAAGGGCTCCCTAGGAGTACCTAGGACACTTTCGGTGCTAACACCTTCCCTCTGTGTAACCAACCCCCTTACCTGTAATCTCTGGCATTTTATTAGTTTTTATTTGAAAAATTCTTATCTTTGGGTTTTGTTCGTGATTTTCCCTTTTCCTTTGGAAACCATAAAAGTGCGGTGGCGACTATGGTTTTATTGATTTTAAGTTTATCCATATCTTAATGGTCATGAATTTATCGCTATAGAAATTAAGTGGCGACTCTGCTGGGGAGTAGTCTCCAGTGGGTTTAGCCTACTTTTTTATGTGTATATAATTGTATATTTGATGTCTGTATACTTGTTTTGTGTGATATAATCTGCTTGTTGTGCTTGGTGATCTCTGAGTGGTGAGATAAGTTCTAACTCGAACTTGAGTGCAATTAAGATAGGAGGATGGTATAGTCATGTTCGAATTGTGTGGAGTAGTCCTTAACAAGTGGGCTTGAGACCCATCTAATCAGTGGAAACCCTTTTTGAGCTATTGATGTCACACAAGTTATTTGTGGTTAGACATTACTTTCTCTGATTTGGGGTCCGAGAAGCTGAGGATCGTAGAACATTTAACCCAACTTGGCCTATTTAGGATGTAGTGTGGAGACTGTTCAAGTGTAGACTTGATAACTGTTGTTACGCGATACTACATTCAGACGAGTTTCTCTTGAGAATATTATGGGTTGATGAGTCTTTCATCCTAACTTATAATATCCTATAGATGGAATTAAGACTCTGGGAACTTTTAGAACATGATCTACATGTTTTTATCCTTAGCACACTCCTTTGGGATGGTTCTTAACCTGACTCCATGCTCGTGACTCACAACAAACCCTTGATTCTTGGTTGATCCAATCAAGTCTTGTCAATATCAATGGAACTTGGGTGTTGATAAGGTGAAAACCATAATCCACCAAAATGGATGATTGATCTTGACAATGAATTGATCCATCCCTTGACCTCTGTTTGTTTGCCTTGTGTGTGATCCCTTATTTGTGATTGTTGCATTCATGCATTCATGCGCACCATGACATTTATCACACGAAAATAATTTCAAGGAATTGAGGTCTTATTTGCAAATACTTTCAGACCATAGATTATGAACGAAGGAACACTAAGACGTACAGTTTCAGATGTCCCGACTTAAAAGAGTTAAGAAAGTTATCATCTTTTGAATAGATCCCTTGGACTTCAAGCAACGTCATGGGAAGCTTCTGTCTGTATTATCTGCTGATGTGGTTGAAGGACTCTTGAGTGTATTGGTTCAGTTTTATGACCTTCTCTACCGTTGCTTCACTTTTCCCGATTATCAGCTTATGCCTATGTTAGAGGAGTATGCCCATCTCTCGGAAATACCTGTTTCTGACAAGTTACCCTTTAGTGGATTAGAGGAGATTCCTAGATCTCATATTATAGCTGAAGCTCTTCATCTGAAGAAGTCTAAGATTGAGGCTCATTGGGTCAAGAAAGGAGGAATATTTAGATTGACTTCTGAGTTTCTCATAGGGAAAGCTACTGTCTTGGCTCAAGCCGGTAGTGTGGATGCTTTTGAAGCTATCTTTGTGTTTCTCATCTATGGTATGGCTTTTTTCCCTAACATTGACGGTTTTGTTGATGTTAATGCCGTTAGAATCTTCTTGATTGGGAATCCTTTACCTACTTTATTGGGTGATGTGTACTTCTACTTGCATTTGAGGAATTCTAAAGGGGATGGAACTATTGTGTGTTGTGTTCCTCTTCTGTACAAGTGGTTTATTCTGCACTTGCCTCAGACGCCTGCTTTTATGGAGAACAAACAATGTCTACGGTGGTCTCAGAGACTTATGTCCCTCACTAATGATGATATAGTTTGGTATGACTCCGTATTGAGTGGCTTGGATATTATTGACAGTTGTGGTGAATTCTCTAATGTGTCTCTCATTGGTACACAAGGAGGAATTAACTACAACCCTTCTTTGGCTCGTCGTCAACTTGGGTTCCCCTTGAGAGACAAACCTAATAACACTCAGTTAGAAGGTCTTTTCTATCAAGAGGGTAAAGATCCCCAACATTTGAAGCATAATATAGTTCATGCTTGGCATAATGTGCATAGGAAAGGAAGATCCGAGTTTGGTTTGCGCAACTGTGTAGCTTTGGAAGCTTATACTACTTGGGTGAAGAAGAGAGCTTTAGAGTTGAAGATGCCATATGCTTGCGAGAGACCTATGTCTATGGTTGTGGTTGAGCCATCAACTCTCCCTAACTAAGATGTAGAGGAGTTGGAATACGCATTCGCCAAGATGAAGCAAGAGAGAGATATGTGGAAAGAGCGGTTCCATGCTTTGAGCCAAAAGCATGATGAGTTGCAACTTGAGTCTAAGGACAAAGATGCACTTATTGAACTTCTTGAAGACCGAGCAGTGATGAGATAGAGAGAACCATAGGGTCCATCTTCCTCTAGTATGCCTCAGCCTTCCGGTGCTTGGAAGAAGATTGTTGACCAGCTTGTCCTTGAGAAGGCTCAGATGAAGACTTCTTTTGAGACCGAGATTCGACACATCCGAAGGAAGTACGCACCAGCAGCCAGATCATCTGACACTGTTGTTAGGGGATCCTTAGGATGATTAGTTTCATTTTCTCTTGTATTTGGTTTCTGAAATTTTACTTAGTGTAATCCTTCCAAATTATATGAATAAAAGAGATTTTTATGGTCAATCAAATTGTTAATATTGTTATTATATATTTCAAAATAAAACAGTATGTTCCTTGAAAATAAAAATAAACAAAACATTGCATTTCATGTATCATTTGCATAAACAGGTTTTATTCCGCCAGATGTATTATCGGTTATTCTTGTGTGCTTCAGCCAAGCTGACTCACCGATACAACATTCGCGCCAATCAATCGAGAATCATGGAGCACTTAGAGCAAGAGAATCGAGAACTGAAGGACAAGATTTCTCTCCTAACTGCTATGATGGAGTCTGTTCTAGCTGCTCAGAATCAGTATTCTCCAACTCTCGTAACTCCTCCTCCTCAAAGGACTGTAATTTCAGAGATTGTTGCCTCAATCATCCCTGTTGTTGCTACTCAATCCGGTCCATCTATGCCCACTGGATTCCCGTTGGGAATGCCACCAAATTTCATGCCTGAAGGGTTTGCACCTGCATTTGCTTATATGACGGCATCTAGCCTGGTCATGTCTGTGCCGCCTCCAGTTGTTCACACTCTACCCCGTGTTGAGGACACCATCTATCATTTTAAGTCGTCTGAGGGCCCTGATGTTTATGAGAAGATGGATGAGATGAAGGATCGATTCCTTGAGCTACGAAAGGAATTGAAAATGTTGAGAGGAAAAGATCTATTTGGTAAGAGTGTTGCTGAACTTTGCTTATTGCCAAACGTTAAGATCCCGATGAAGTTCAAAGTCCCCTACTTTGAAAATTATAAAGGGAATACTTGTCCACTTAGCCACCTCGTCATGTATGCCAGGAAAATGTCAACTCAAACTGATAATGATTAGTTATTAATTCACTACTTCCAAGACAATCTGGCTGGTGCCGCTTTAAGGTGGTACATGGGGCTAGATAGTGCAAGTATCCACATGTTCAGTGATTTGGGTGAAGCTTTTGTGAAGCAGTATAAGTATAATGTGAACATGGCGCCTGATAGAGACCAACTGAGGTCTATGTATCAGAAGGACAAAGAGACATTCAAAGAGTATGCCCAGAGGTGGAGAGAGCTTGCTTCTTAGATTAATCCTCTGTTGGAAGAGAAAGAGATGACCAAGATTTTCCTAAAGACCCTGAGTTCGTTTTATTATGAACAAATGATTGCTAGTTCCCCCAGTGACTTTACCGAAATGGTAAACATGGGGATGAGGTAAGAGGAAGGAGTCTGTGAGGGACGTTTGTCTAAAGGAGAGGTGTCATCAAGCAAGAAATATGGAAGCAGTTTTTCCAGAAAGAAGGAAGGAGAAACCAATGCAGTATTAGTAGGGAGACATAGGAGGCCTCATGTCAAAAGAAATTCGCAACCGCGTCAGCATCATCACCAAGTCTCATCAGTTATTCCAGTATTTTCAAAAAATCAATCAGTACCAGTTCAACAACAACGCCAACAACAGCCACAACAAAGAACAAACAACTACAACAAAAACTGCAACAAAGAACAAACAACTACAATAATAACAATAATCAACAACAACAAAATTTTGAGTGAAGAAGGTCACTTTTAACCCTATTCCCATGTCATATGCCAAACTTTATCTGTATTTGGTTCTCAAGAACCTACTCCAGCCAAGGAATCCACCTCAAATTCCAGAACCACTTCTGTGGTGGTATAAGCCCAAACTTCGTTGGGCCTTTCATCATGGAGCTCCCGGCCATGATATTGAAAACTGTTACCCGTTGAAGTATGAGGTCTAGAAGCTTGTAAAGAGTGGGATGGTGTCCTTTGAGGACCGTGCGCTAAACGTGAAAGCCGACCCATTTTCCGCTCATGGTAATTCCTCTATCAATATGGTAGATGGTTGTCCAGGAAATTTCAGAGTATTCGATGTACGACGTATTCGCAGGTCCTTGGTGGAGATGCATAGGACCCTGTGTACCATCAGTGATTGTGAGCACGACCATGATGGTTGTGCAATTTGCAGTGTAAACCCCTGTGGGTGTTTGATCGTCAAGAGAGATATCCAGAAGTTGATGGATGAGAATGTAATCCAGATTCAACAGTCGAGGGATATAGATGATGTGAATGTTATTGTTCCAGTGTTTAAGACCCCTGAGCGGGTAGTAACTCAATTTGATAGTGGCGGCAGCAACAACGTCAACAGATCGGTATCACCGTTAGTGATATGATTAGCAGGCCCCGTCCCGTATGCATCCGATAGAGTTGTTCCTTACTAGTATAATGCCACGATGGTAGAGAATGGTCAAGAGGTTCCATTGCCTATGACCAATTCTGTTGTGAATATAGTCGATATTACAAAGGTGACCTGTAGCGTTCGAGTATTTGGTCCAGTATTTCTGAAAGAAGTGATAGAAGTTGTGTTGGTTGGTAAGAAGGTTGATGTACCTGCAGTAAACCCAGTTAGTGCTCCAATGTGTCAGTCCGGTGAATCCAGCAAATTGAAGCCTAATGATGATGATGAGGTACTATGATTAATCAAGAAAAGTGAATTTAATATGGTGGAGTAGCTGCTCCAAACTCCTTCGAAGATTTCAGTGTTGTCTCTGCTAATGAATTATGAAGCGCACAGAGAAGCATTACAAAGAGTGTTGGAGCAAGCCTATGTCGAGGACGATGTAACTGTTGATCAATTTGACCACATTGTGGCTAACATTACTTCCTGCAACAACTTGAGTTTTTGTGATGAAGAACTTCTGGAGGATGGAAGAAATCACAATCTAGCACTACATATATCGATGAATTGCAAGGAGGATGCATTATCAAATGTGTTGGTTGATACTGGTTCTTCTCTGAATGTACTCCCCAAATCAACTTTGTCCAGATTATCCTACCAAGGCGCCCCGATGAGATACAGTGGCGTGATCGTCAAAGCATTTGATGGTTCTCGCAAGACTGTCATAGGAGAAGTGGATCTTCTAGTGAAGATAGGTCCGAGTGATTTTCAAATTACTTTTCCAGTAATGGATATCCACCTGGCCTATAGCTGCTTGCTGGGAAGGCCATGGATCCATGAAGTTGGAGCTGTAACATCTACCCTGCATTAGAAACTGAAATTTATGAAGAACGGAAAGCTTGTTGTTGGTGGTGGAGAGAAAGTGCTTTTGGTTAGCCATCTGTCGTCCTTTTCATATGTTGAAGTTGAGGAGGAGGTTGGAACTCCGTTCCACGCTCTATATATTGCTGAGGTAAAGAAAACTGGGGCACCCATGTCTTCTTTCAAAGGCGCGCAGAAAATTATTAAAAATGGCAGTACAGATCAGTGGGGCCGTATGGTAGAGGTCGCCGAGAACAAGAATAGAGTCGGATTGGGATTCCAGTGAGGGTCGTCTAATGCCAAAGTTGAAGAAGTGCAACCGAGTTTCCGTAGTGGAGGGTTCATCCATGGTAATGAACAACACTCAGTTGTTGTGATCGAGGGCGATCAAGATGAAGACTGCGCCAACATTGTGACGCGCGACAAGACTTGTAACAATTGGGTTGCTGTTGATGTTCCTGTTATTGTCCATCATTTTAAGTAATTTTATTTTTTCATTATGTTAGAAAAAATCCTTCTCCTATGCCTAAGGGAGAAGTGAACATTGTTGGGCATTTTTCAAATTATCATCAATAAAATGTAATTCTATTCATCCACATCTATGATGTTTTATTTTTACTTTTTACTTTTCTAAAAATGGTAATCACAAAAAACATAAATAAATAATTGTCCATAATTCATTTCTCTAAAATAAAAATATCAAATCATTATGTAGGTTGGTGTCTAAACCCATTGAATACAATGATCCTACTCCCTCTCCAAACATTGATTTCTCTGTATTTGAGGTTGAGGAAGAGATTGATCAAGAAGTATCTGATGAATTATCTCGTCTACTTGAGCACGAGGAAAAAGCCATTCAGCCATTTGAAGAACAGATTGAGCTAGTCAACTTGGGTTCCGAAGATGATGTGAAGGAGGTCAAGATTGGGTCTCAACTGTGTTTAGAGGTTAAGAAGGGGTTGATTGATCTTCTCCGAGAGTATTCAGATGTGTTTGCTTGGTCCTATCAAGACATTCCTGGTTTGGATTCTGAGATTGTGGAGCATAGATTGCCGGTGAAGCCATAATGCCCGCCAGTCAAGAAGAAGTTAAGAAGAACTCATCCTGATATGGCAGTGAAGATCAAAGAAGAAGTGCAGAAGCAGATTGATGTCGGTTTTCTTGTTACCGCCGAGTATCCATAGTGGGTGGCCAATATCGTACCTGTTCCAAAGAAGGATGGAAAAGTCCGTATGTGTGTTGATTTTAGAGATTTGAACAAAGCTAGTCCGAAAGATGATTTCCCTCTGCCACACATTGATATGTTGGTAGACAATACAACTGAATTCAAAGTCTTTTCATTTATGGACGGATTTTCCGGTTATAATCAAATCAAGATGGCACCCGAATATATGGATAAGACCATATTCATCACACCTTAGGGAATATTCTGTTATAGAGTGATGCCTTTCGGTTTAAAGAATGCTGGTGTAACATACCAGAGAGCTATGACCACTCTTTTTCATGATATGATGGACAAAGAGATTCAGGTCTATGTTGATGATATGATTGCTAAATCCAGTGATAAATAAGAGCATGTTGAGCATTTGTTGAAGCTATTCCAGCATTTGAGGAAGTACAAACTCCGCTTGAATCCCAATAAATGTACTTTCGGTGTTCGTTCTGGTAAGTTGTTGGGCTTTATTATCAGCGAGAAGGGTATTGAAGTTGATCCCACCAAGGTCAAAGTAATACAAGAAATGTTTGTGCCCAAAACTAAGAAGCAAGTTAGAGGTTTTCTCGGCCGCTTGAATTACATCTCAAGATTCATTTCGCACATGACTACCAAGTGTGCACCTATATTCAAGCTTCTTCGGAAAGATCAATCTTGTGATTGGACTGAAGATTGCCATAAAGCTTTTGATAGCCTCAAAGAGTATCTGCTCGAGCCTCTGATTCTGTCTCCGCCTATTGAAGGAAGACCGTTGATCATGTATTTTATTGTGCTTGAAGAAAGTATGGGGTGCGTTTTAGGTCAGCAAGATGAAACTAGAAAGAAAGAATATGTTATTTACTACCTCAGTAAGAAGTTCACCAACCGTGAGACTCGGTATTCTATGCTTGAAAAGACTCATTGTGCATTGGCTTGGGCTGCTAAGCGTCTGCGCCAGTATATGTTGAATCATACTACTTGGTTGATATCCAAAATGGACCCAATCAAGTAAATTTTTGAGAAGCCTGCTTTAACTGGGAGGATTGCTCGTTGGTAGATGTTATTATCCGAGTATGATATTGAATACCGATCTCAAAAAGCAATTAAAGGTAGTATCTTGGCTGACCATTTGGCTCACCAACCAATTGAAGATTATCAGTCAGTGCAATATGATTTTCCTGATGAAGAGATCTTGTACCTGAAGATGAAAGATTGTGATGAACCATTGCTTGAAGAAGGGCCAGAACCTGGTTCCCGTTGGGGCATAGTATTTGATGGAGCTATTAATCAATATGGTAATAGCATTGGGGCAGTGATTATTACCCCTCAAGGCACACATTTTCCGTTTACAGCTAGATTGACTTTCAAGTGTACAAATAATATGACGGAGTATGAAGCTTGCATTATGGGGCATGAAGAGGCCATTGATCTCAGAATCAAGTATTTGGACGTCTATGGAGATTCGGCTTTGGTTGTGAATCAGATCAAAGGTGAATGGGAGACGAATTAACCCAGTTGGATACCATATAGAGATTATGCGAGGAGGATTTCAACATTCTTTACAAAGGTTGAATTTCATCATATCCCTCGAGATGAAAACCGGATGGCAGATGCTTTTGCCACATTGGCTTCGATGATTGTGGTGAAGTTTTGGAATGAAGTTCCCAATCTTACTGTAATGCGTCTTGATAGGCCAGCTCATGTGTTTGTTGCTGAAGATGTCAAAGATGAAAAGCTGTGGTATTTTGATATCAAGTGTTTTCTCCAAAGTCAGATTTACCTGTCTGGGGCATCTTTGAAAGATAAGAAGACTTTGAGAAGATTAGTCGGTAACTTTTACCTGAATGGCGATGTGTTGTATAAGAGAAACTTCGATATTGTTCTGCTCATATGTGTGGATAGACACGAAACAGACTTATTGATGACTGAAGTCCATGAAGGTTCCTTTGGTACTCATTCCAATGGACATGCTATGGCTAAGAAGATGTTGAGAGCAGGTTACTATTGGCTGACAATGGAAACTGACTGTTGCAAGTTTGTGAAGAAATGCCACAAGTGTCAAATATATGTAGATAAGATTCATGTTCCTCCAACATTGTTGAATTTCATTTCCTCTCCATGGCCCTTCTCCATGTGGGGAATTGATATGATTGGTATAATTAAGCCCAAAGCTTCGAATGGAAATCGTTTCATTTTGATGGCTATTGACTATTTCACAAAGTGGGTTGAAGCGGCATCGTATGCTAATGTAACCAAGCAAGTTGTTGTAAGGTTTATCAAGAACCAGATTATATGTCGGTATGGTGTGCCAAGTAACATCATTACTGATAATGGATCTAACTTGAATAATAATATGGTGAAAGCCCTTTACAAAGACTTCAAGATTGCACATCATAATTCTTCTCCCTACAGACCCAAGATGAATGGGGTTGTTGAAGCTGCAAACAAAAACATTAAGAAGATCATTCAGAAGATGGTTGTGACGTACAAGGATTGGCATGAGATACTCCCATTTGCTTTGCATGGATACCATACATCCATCCGAACTTCAACAGGGGCAACCCCTTTCTCACTTGTTTATGGTATGGAAGTTGTTCTCCTAGTAGAGGTTGAGATCCCATCATTGCGTGTCTTGATGGAAGCCAAGTTGACTGAAGCTGAATGGCGTCAGACCAGATATGACCAGCTGGATTTAATTGAAGAGAAAAGGTTGACTAGCATATGTCATGGTCAGTTATATCAACAGAGAATGAAGAAGGCTTTTGATAAGAAGATCAAACCTCGTGTATTCAGAGAAAGTGACCTTGTGCTCAAGAAGATTCTATCTTTCAAACCAGATTCTAGGGGCAAATAAACTCCTAATTATGAAGGCTCATATGTTGTCAAGAGAGCCTTTTCAGGCGGTGCTTGGATCCTTACAACTATGGATGGTGAAGAGTTCACACGTCTTGTGAACTCCGATGCAGTCAAGAAATACTTCGCCTAAAAAGAAAAAAACAACTCGCTAAGTTGAAAAACCGAAAGGGCGGCTTAGGCAAAAGTGAGCGTCTCGATGGATTGAAACTCAAAAGGGAGATCTAGGCAAAAGTTAGAGACATAAAACAGAAAATTTATCCCGACAAATTGAGTACCCCACATTTTGGGCAATTTATGCAAAAATTAGGGATTATGGCAAGTAACTGCACTCGGCTGATCTTCAGTCTTGAAGACATTCTTGAGCATGTCATTTGGTTCTGATTCATCACTCTCAACCGAAGCCAAGAGAACAGTGGGGATGGAAGTTGGTAGAAGGATTAGTGATCATTGTATTTAATGTATCCCTTTTCCATGTAAATTACCATTTTTTAACTTTTGTAAAGATCTATGGAGTCTTGTCATTTACAGACTACCATTCTAATAAATAAAGTGGAGCTTTTTATCCTATTGTTTCTACTCTTATTTATCTTTCAGCCAAATAGAATTAAATTTTTATGATGATCATTTTTGAAATTGAATTTAAAATCATAATCATTTTTCTTAAAATAATAAAAGCAATTACTTTTAATCAATCGATAAAAGCAAGGAATGTCAACAACAATCTGAAAACAGGTGGGTCACAAAATGTGAAGCATTGTCGGTCTTCCCCAAGCAGTTGGTTTAGCAAGTTAGTTTCCCTATCTGAGTTTTGAGATCGCCTCCCCAGCTGATTTCAGGCATGTATTCTCAGTAGTTCGCATAGTTCCAGCGCAAGATTTCATTTCCCCTCATTTCGCCAACGGATTTCACTCCTGATCCCCCGTCAGCACTGATTCTTGAGCAGTTTTGGTAGTATCCCCTGCGAGGTTGTCTCCCATTTGATATGGTGTTAACCTAAAATTCCCCGCCGAGTTGATGGTTCAAATCCTCAGCAGATCTGTTCCCTTTCCCCAGCAAGGGTCAAACCTTTGAGATGGATGGTTGATATCCATCCCTAACTCTTTTCTCCAGTTAATGTCTCCATCCTGTCAAGACTAGCCGAGTGTTGTCGCGATTATTTGGATCAGTTACATTTGTATCCTTTATGATTGCTTTGTCAGCATAATCATGATATACATATACATATACATATACATTCATAGATTTCATTATTTTTATTATTATTTCACTTTGTGATTCGTTATTTCTGATCCTCTACTATGGTGGTATCCTTTCCCCCACGCAGATTTGGTGTGTCTGTCCTCCCTCAATTGTAGAGTGTCAGGCCCTTAAGTAGAAAACATTAACCTTTCTCATTCCCCACTGAGTTATTTCCTCATGGATGATTATTATTTTAAGCTTCCTCCACGGTCGATTATCTGGATGGAACCACTCCCCTTGAGTTATATCCTCATCGGGTCGAGTCTTTGATTGATCGTTTCTTTCTAGCTCTTACCTAGATAGATGCTTTTTGTCCCCTGAGAGTCTATTACCCAGTAACTGGTAATACCCTTCTCGGTTTGCGAGTACTTTACTCTTACCCAATACCCGGTAACAGTAATATATTTCCTTTTGTTTTTCCCAGCGGATTCGTTTTACGTTTCCCCAGGCAGTTTATCCTTGATATGTTCATCTTAACCGATGACGGATATTCTCTTTGTGGTTTTCTACCCAGTAAAAAGGTAGTTGTAATCCCTATTTTCCATTCCCCATAAGGTCAATCCTTGATATGTTCATCTTAACCGATGACGTATTTCCTCCTTTTTGCGGTCTTCTGCCTATTAACCGGTAGTTGTAAATCCTACTTTCCCTTGCGGAGTCTATCCTTGATATGTTCATCCTAACCGATGACGGATATTCTCTTTTTTTTTGTATTCTAACCAGTAACTGATAAATATAATTCCTATTTCTCCCCTCGGAGTTTATCCTTGATATGTTCGTCCTAACCGATGACTGATATTTCTCTTTTTCGGTATTCTATCTAGTAATTGATATATGTAATTCCTACTTTTCCCCGGTAGTATATCTTTGATATGTTTATCTTAAATGATGACGGATATTCTTCCCTTTGAGTTTATCCTTGATATGTTCACTTTAATTAGTGATGGATATTCTCTCCCTTTGGTCTTCTTCCCAGTAACCGGTAGTTGTAAATCCTATTTGGCTTTTCCTCAGCAGGTTGTTCTTACCCAGTAACCGGTAATGAATACACCCCCTTTGTTCTTCAGCGAGTCATCCTTGATATGTTTACCCTAACCGGTAACAGATGTTCTCTCAGTCATATTATGTTATCTCCTTACCCAGTAACCGGTAATGGATAATATACTTCTGGTACTCCTGTGTTGAAGTTCATTTCTTCCCCAGTTGAGTTTGAGTGTGTATTTCCTCAGTGAAATCTTTGTCCTCTGTGTGGATCGAGTATTTCAGTTTTACCTTGATTTACCTGTTTCCCCTACAGATGTGTCCTTTATCCCCGGATGAGTCCTTCCATTGATTTATTTTCATAGAGTCCCATGTGTCCCCCAATAGTTTTAAGTTGTAGCCTGGCCTACGCACAACTTTTATCCCCCAGAGTCTCTGTCTCCCCCAGTGAGTTTTCCTTATGGACTGCATTATGCTCCTGCGGACTTTCAGTCTCTCCGAATTCTTTTCCTTTGTGGCAACATTTTCCCCACATAGATTATTTTTAACATTTCAGATCATATGCATCATGAGGTCTCTTAGGGACCAAATTTTGTTTCTATTGTTGTTATTTAATTCCATTCTACTGAGTCGATACAAAGATTTTAACCTTCACCTCCTCAGCTAGAACGTCCTTAAATAGGGGCAGCTGTAAGACCCTAATTTTGACCCTAAGATCCCTTATGTTATCTCATCATATGCATTAGCATTGGGATCACACCTTGGCGTCCTCTTTATCCCTCATCCATTGGGTTTGCATTGGGAGAAATCACCAAGCACATTTTATTGTATCACACTTCATTTTTCTTTGTTTACTAACCAAAATACCAAAAATATGTCAATGCATAGTTTAACTCTTTTGTAGGTAGTGTGTATGCTCACCTATGCTCTATCAAGCTCATATCTAGGGTTTGAGACCCTTAATGCAAGAAGCAAAATCAATAAATGTTTCACATTGGTTCTAGGAATCATATATGGATTCCCATGATCTTCACATGTTATTTTGATCAATAAATCATCAAGAGTTTGGAGTTTGTTTGCCTTGGAAACCCTAATTCATATGGGTATCTTGTGTGACTTCTTCAACAAGTTTCTTTAACAATTGATCAAATATTTCAAGGGATACTTAATATTTCATCATCTTATGAATATATGATCCTCCATGAGTCCTAAAATTCAAGAGAGTGTCAAGCTAGCAAGATGGTTCATGGTGGTTGACCAGAGAAAGTCAACTAGTCAAAATTGGGGTTCCCTAGACCCTATCTCATACAATTTATGTCATATGAAGATGATTCCAAGAGGAAAGTTACTCAAAATGACATTCCAAACAACTTTAATGTTGAAGTCAAGAGTTATTTTTGCTTTGAAAGTCATTTTTTATGATGAAAGATTATAGGTCATTTTGTCTAAACCCTAGTTTGGAGGTCAACATCCCAAGACCATAACTTGCTCATTTTTTTATTATATTAAAGCCATTAAAGTTGCATGATCAAATTCAAGATTCTTACGTCAACTTTGATGTTTGGAGGAAGTGAAAATTCAACTTGCAAATGCATGTGCCAAGAGGAAACATTATAGGTCATTTTGGGCCAATACCATTGAACAAGTGATTTTCCTCAACTTCTAAAATACATAACTCATTCATGCTCAATCCAAATGAAGTCAAATTTGTGACTATATTGAATAGGTTTGAAAGACCTACAACTTTGATGAAGAAACGTTTCTCATTTGAAGTCCATAGAAAAAGTTATTCAAGGTGAAAGAAGTGAATATTTGACTTGGGACTTAGAAAATTTTCAAATATGTTTGATTTCCCAAAATTCCACCTCAAAATTCATCATAATCCAAGCTTCAAATAAAAATGTGTTCAACATGAAAGTTGTTCCCCGTAATCTCACCTTTCTAAAAAGTCCAAGATCATATCATTTGGCCAAAGTATGAAGGACTTGCACATGAGTGTGTGTTGAAGGACCATTTGGATGATTTCCATTTCCACTTTTCATACACAATTGCATGGCCTTCCAACATGAACTCAGCATGATGCACACTCAATTATGGATCAGATCACAACATTTCATGGGCTTAGCACATGCCCATGCAACCATGCAAAGAGGATTTTCAAAATTTGCCAAATTTGGAAGTGTGCAAAAACCAATCTCATGGCCTATAATAAAGACCCTCAATGCTTAGAATTAAGGACCTCATGCCCAAGAATTGAACCTGCAACCCCAAACCCTCACCATTGAAGGATAAACTTGAGGATTTTCTTTGAAAATCGAGTTTCAATTCTCCATCTGTTTTGAGATTGAAACTCCAAGAGTCCATACTTCTCCTTGATCCATTTCACCTCCATTAAGCATCTGAAGCAAGGCCAAGCATAATTGAAAGAAAGATCATGCTAATCTGAAGCTCCATTGAAGGTGAATTTTCGGAATTTTCATCTCTTCGATTCTCCCTCAATTCTTCACCATTCTTGTTGATTTTTGGTTGTCTGAAGTCCTATCAATATAGGCAAGAAGATTGAGTTGCTTTGAGATCAAATCGAAGCAACTCACTTCATGATCCTCAAAATTCAAATCCCTGTATCTTTTTATATACTTGGAATTGGAAAAAATTGAGGTCAGATTCGAGCTCCTGAGCATTTTTTCCTTAAATCCATGTCTTTGTTTTTCATTTTGGTAATGGTTGATGGTTGATGGTGGACCAGTCCAGTGAGGTCCACCGGAGAAAAAGACCGGAGCCCTAGCTCCGGTGATGTGTTGTCACACATCTCAGCCATAGGATCCAGTTGAAATGTTTTAATCTCGTCCCTTGCTTCTGATTACAAAGCGTGTGGCGCATTTGACTAAGGTGTTTGTGGAACGCGCGCGCTTGGCCATCAGATTTGCCACCTCAATTAATGAGGGAGATCTGATGGCCCTCCTTTTTTTTCTTCTATTTTTTGTGTTTAATCCATTTATTTTGATTAATTCATATTATTTTCATTTTCTGAATTAAAATTATTTTTTGGATTAATTTTGATATTTTTCATGATTTAATTGCTTTTGTGCATATTTTTAATTGTTTAAAAATACTTTTGACTTTTCAAAAATAATGAAATTTTTTGTCTAAGGTCCTTTGACCTTGTTTGACCTAGAATAAATCTCTTGGAAGTTTATTTGGTGTTTTGAAGAGGTTTTAGGTTTTTGATCAAACATAATTTAATTTAAATGCATTTTAATTTTGATTTTTAATTGATTAATTGTGTAGAAATTATGTTGAGCCATTTTTATTGACTTGTGAAGTTTGACTATGTGTTTGGGTCTTGGTCAAGGTTGATTTGACTTTTGTTGGATTAAAATCATTGGATTTAGGGGATTGATGAAATGTACATTTCATCTCCCAAAATGAATGAATGATTTTAATTTGATAAAATTCCTCCCTTGACCAATTTGTGTAGATATCATCTCCCCTCCCTCTTCATATTCAATCCCATTCTATCCCATCCCTTTCATTGACCAATGAAGTCTCAATATCCTAAGGCTAATTGGTTCATCAATAACTTTATGTTAGATGAACCAATATAAGTATGGATGAGATTAGGTCCATCCTTTGATCATTTCCTTTTTATGTGTAGTATGTTTTAGGAGTAGAGTTCATTATACCATATCTCTAACATGCATTAACACCAAAATTTCTATTGCCCGACCTCAGATAGTTGTGACTTCTACATAAGTCCAATTATGATTGCTTAACATAGCGTTAAATTTTGATCCAAAGGCATAACATTCTAGTAAGTGAGATTGTAAGTCTCCCCCCTTTCATGGTATTGTGTGGAAACTTGGCCTTTTTTCCTTCCTTTGGAAGATGTCTTGGTCCAAGGATCCATGCTTGTGAATAGAGGGTTGAGTGTTCTCCAAAGAATGACTTAATCAATTGAAAAGCAAAACTTCACTAACATCTAATCAACTAATATTTGACTAACTCTTATTATTCTTGATTTTAATTTCAAGTCATTTACTTTATGCAATTTAAATTCAAGCCATTTACCATTTCATTTGCCATTTACAGATCATTTAACTTGTTTATGTTAATGTCATTTTCACTTTGCTCACTTGAGCCATATATTGTAATTGTATATATTTGTTTGTGTATCTTGTTTGTGTTTGTGGTCTTAGGACCTTAAAAATACTTAATAAACAACAAAAACCCGAAAAAATGTTTGTGTGGACTGTTGGATTTGATATGAGCTTTGGACTTAGAATTAGACAACATTCCCTAATGCCAACATTTTTGACACCAAGTTATTATGATTTGACCTTTCATCTGATGCAAGTATTGGGATCTATATGAACTCGTCTGCTACATGGTCCTGATGCAACTGTTACTTTGAACCTGTGTCTAATGTCTTATTCTGAGCCAATTAAGGAAAAGTTCACCTGATACATGTGAAGATTAAGAAGAAGAATGTGAAGTTGCTTGCTTGGATGTGTCTATCTTTATTTGATGTCTTGCTCTTCATCCTGCTACTTGTTTATTGATATTGCTTGATTCTAAAGTCTAAAGGAAAAGTGGGTTTCTATATGACATTCTTGTGGATTGCATCCCATTGGTTAGATCTTTTTAACTCTTAACTTCTAAATTCTTGCTTAGGATTAGTCTCTTCATCTCCTCCCATTCTCTTAAATTTCAAAATCTCTCCCTCCTTTTTTTTAAAATCTTCTTTGCTCGTGATTTCTAAACTTAGACTTTATTGCAAATTAGAAACTTTGGCCTTATGCCATTGCATTTTTTTAAAAACTCTTTACTTAAATCAAACTTGTAAATGAACTTAACCATATTGACTTAAAATTTCAAAAGAGAAAAAGAACTAACACTCATTCAAACTCTTTTTTGGCCTTTGTGCTTCTTTTAAATTTAAATTTTGATTAAAAGCAATTCACTCACTTTGAAATTGATACCACGAACTACGAGGTTTTGATCCCTCATTTTATGTTGGTATGTAGGCACAAGTCCGAAGGTCTTGTTAAACACAAAAATAAAATTAATGAATTCTTCTCTCATCCCCACACTCTATTTATTGCAAACATCTTATATACCAAAAACACAAACACACATAAAAAAATGGCTCCCTAGGAGTAGCTAGGACATTTTGGGTGCTAACACCTTCCCTATGTGTAACCAACACCCTTACCTGTAATCTCTGGTATTTTATTAGTTTTGATTTGAAAACTTCTTATCTTTGGGTTTTGTTCGTACTTTCCCCTTTTCCTTGGAAACAATTAAAGCGTGGTGGCTACTCTAGTTTTATTGACGTTAAGTTTATCCATAGCTTAATGGTTATGAATTTACCGCTACAATGAGGAGAAAACCAAGATTGTTGGTAATGAAGACCAAAAGGTAGTGGTTACTGGTATGTCACTTTGGGCATTGCTAACTGCTCATTTTCAGTCACTTGAAGGTTGGGATCAACAAAATTTTTAACATTGGCACGACGATCTTCAAATTATTATCCTTCAATCTCATCGTTAGACACAACCCTCTTGGATCAACTACTCACTTCTCGTTTGCTTCCGTTGACATGGGTCGTGACATTGGAAATCTAAGGCGATATCTTAATGCTCTTATCGGGAAACGATGATATCTCGCTAGCCACATCGTTGACCTCTTCCTTGTGGTACAAAACCTTGAGGGGTTTCAGGGGTCCTTTTCCTTTCTCATTACTTGGCCCAGAAATCAAGATATATGTACCTGAGCTTTCCTCCTTGAGTGTTGGTGACCTTATGTCAATCAATCTTTGAAACTTGAACTTAAAACTCTTGCATTCCTCGATGGAGTTGCCCATTGTTCCAGTATGGTATCCGCACTTGACCTTTAGGTGATCTTCTTCAAAGATTGAGCTCTTTTTGTTAATCAGTTCTCGTACCAAGGCTTTCAGCGCTAAGCAAGAATCCAGGTCATGTCTCACTGCCACTTTATGGAATTCACATATTTCATTTGGATTGTACCATGGCAGGTATGGTGACATAGGTGTGAGAGCTTGAGGGGTCACCAAAGCATTTTGGATCAGCTGCGGGTAGAGCTTGCTATATGGCACCGAAATTAGGCCATTGTGATCTTTTTTCCCCTTGTTCTGATTCTAATTTTTATTCCGAATCTGACTTTGGTGATTCTGAGGAGGAATAGCCAGAGGATATTGATAATGACATCCTGAAGGAGGGCCGCATACCGGTAGATGAGGGGTTGCCACATAGAGTTGCCCTTGACTTGGGGTAACACCGGATGGATGTGGAGCACTAGCTCCCCCCGTTGCCGCAATAGGTATGGGATGACCCTCTTTTCTCAATAAAGCTTGCGGGGTTTCCACGACCCATCCCATTTGGCTCTTCAAAAGATTGAGTTCCTCCTCCAATGCTTCTTGACTTTTCCTTAGCTCGTCCATCCTCTCCTGAGGCATGGTTCTTTGTTCTAAACGCGTGTCAGGAATCACTTTGCTCACCATAGACAAAAGATGGATAAGTGTTTTGGTATTTTGTCTGAAAAATAACATGCATTCAGATGAGATGCAGATGCAATGGAATGTGAATGAATGCAATGCAAGCCATGTATATTTGTCTTTTTTCAATACACAGGTTCAAAAGTCTGAGGTACTGATGAATCTGATTGCTTTCCAAGAATAGGTTCTCATCGGGTATGATCTAGGGTTACAAATGTTCCCAGAGTCATGGATCCACAAGACTGATTGCTGCCTATGGCAACTTACTTGTCGAGCATCAACTTCATCAATTGAACCTATTCTGGTTGAGGTTCTCGCATCGATCCAACGAGAAATTCATCTCACGGACCCACATTATGCAACCATCGTTCCTACTTGGCCAAATGATTTAATGTTCTACAAAAGGTCCTTAGAGCCATAGATCCTAATGAAAATATCGAAGCTTACGACAACTTACTTGTCGGGCAACAACATCCTCCAAAGGATCTACTCTAAGTGAGGTTCTCGTACTGACCCAATGAGAAATTCATCTCGCAGACCCACACTACTCAACCTCATCCTATCTTATGTTTTTACTCAAGACTCGGGTAAAAAGTATTTCCCACAAGGTTTGCAACCAGAGTATCCAAGTACCAAAGCATGGTGGAACCAATACAACATATTATATCAATATGAAAATAAAGATAACAAAAGCAATAAAGAAAAGCCACACAATTAAATAAACAAAGACACATAAATGACATAACTAGGCGTGACTCACTTAGGGAAATCGCCTTCCTCAGCAGAGTCACCATCTGTCTCACCTCAAAAAAAAAATGAGAAAACGACTTAGCGAAGCCCAATCGCACGCTCGCGTGATGGACTAAACATTGTCGCCACCGAACTTTATTTATTCCTAAAAAGGAAAGGGAAAATATCGATAAAACCCAAGAAAGAACGACAATGATTATGGTCGTCACAACCAAATCAGGGTTCGGGAGTCGATTACGCAAGGGGAAGGTATTAGCACCCCTCACGTCCATTGTACTCAACGGGAACCATTAGGTTAGTTGTGCAAGTTAGTGTTAGCTTAAAATGTTAGGTTTCTCAAGTTATTATGAGGGAAAGAATAATAGGATTAAAAGAAAAGAGATGATGTTTTTGGATTTTTAATGAAGGGGACTAAATCTAAGTTTTTTATTAATGGGCCTGACAAGATTTCGCAATCCTGCTCCTACGTATCTTAATAGAGAACTCAAGGCTTACGTAATTCTAGGTAAAAAAAGTTTATTTGTTGGACGATTTTAGCGAAAGCTATAATGTATTAATCGATGAAAAACACTCTTTTACCCAAAACAGATGAGGAGCGGACGTATACCACACATCAAATGGATTTACAAATCAACATTCGAAAAAATGTCACTTATCTCAAGTCAATAATAATGGATGAAGCATTGCTTTATATCACCTTAAGACAAGATGTCTTTCGTTTATGAAAAGGTTTTTTGTTAATTGCACGTAGGCAAAAAAGAGTTTGATTGGTTAAATGTATTGTTTGGGCTTGAAAGACGAGTATTTATGACTTGCAAGCTCTTACAACTTGGGTGTAACAGTCAGGATTACGTCTGGACCTTTCACCTAGGTAATATTTTTCTTCCAATTTTATTGAATAAAGAAGTTTGAATATTTACAAGTATTTTAGAGGGAAGACGAACACTTATGGCTTGCAAGCTCTTACAACTTGGGTCTAGCATTCAGGACTACATCTGGACCTTTCGCCCAGGAAGTCTTTTTCTTCCAATTTAGTTATGAAAATGGTTTGAAGTGATTTGAATTAAGGATTGTTTGAAGTGATTTTTGAGGGTAATTGAAATACAAACAAGTAAATATGAGCATGCAAAAAGAAAATAGCTCATTGTAAGAAGGCACAAGAGTAAGCCACGGGACTGAAAGTCAACCGAAATCGAGAGCAAACTGAATTTAGTTCTAAGCTAACTTAGAGTGGATTCATGTAAGAACCACTCTATAAGAAGTTGAGGCAACTGAATCTATGCGTCCAAACAATTTTCGAAAGTTAAGTTGAATTTTTACTCCGAGATCGCAACACAATAATAAACCAAATATCAACCAAGCATATTATTATTATATCAATATTATAATTGTTTTTATTTTTTTTATTTTTACATTAACTCAAAATAAATGAAAAAACAGAAAGTTAACACAACATACACATGCACGCTATCTACAATGAATTTATATTGCTACAAAATTGAAATAGAAGTCAAAGATAAAATATAAAAGCAATATTAAAATAAAATCAATATATATATATATATATATATATATATATATATATATATATATATATATATATATATATATATATATATATATATATATATATATATATATATATATATATATATATATATATAGACTATCACTCGAAACAAATAGTTTATATATGTATATAAAACTAAGAAAGCAGAAAATATATATATACATAAGTAAAATAAAAAAACGAAAACCAAACAAATATATATTTATATATATAATTTAAACAAAAAATGATATATGTATATTATATATAATAAAAGTTAAAATAATAAAGATATACCATATAAATATAAATAAAACTACATGCAATGTGCATTTCTAAAACAGAAATATATATACATAAGTAAAATATATATCTATCTATATATATATCTATATATATATATATATATATATATATATATATATATATATATATATATATATATATATATATCTATATATATCTATATATATATATATATATATATATATATATATATATATATATATATATATATATGAAAAAAATCTAAACATAAAAGATGTGTATATTAAAACTCAAAATAGGAAGAAAAAAATATAAATATTTAAAGCTCAAAATAGGAAAAAGTATATATATAATTAAAAGTTAGAACTATTCAAATAAAATTATAAAAACTAAAGTATCTTTGTATACATATGAAAATGGGATAGAGAAACCTAAGAGAAGCTAAAAAAAAAGAGTTATAGGTGATGATTTTTATGAAGAGGGTGATGGTTAGTGAATTGAGAGATATAAGAAATATGTATGTATGTTAGTTAGTGTGAGAGGGAGTAAGAGATATGTGTTTGGTGTTATTGGAAGATGGAGGATAGTTTGTGGAATGAGTTGCTCCAGTGTCGAAGAAAAGGGTCACCAAGAACAACTTTCAGCTTGTTCTTTAATTGTATTATTTTTCTCCTCTTCTGACTGAGAAAGACTTGGAGAAATTAAAAGAGGCAGACGGCTACCCCCTTACATTTGGTCAATCATCTTTGTTTATATAGTATGTAAGTAGGGTCCTTATTATTTACACTACCCAAAATACCCCTTAGATATTTTTTTTAAAAAAAGAAAGAGTTTAAATTAAATTAAAGTAGATAAAATCACACACTTCTAAATAATTAAAATAAAATTAAAATAAAAATATAATGAATCCTACTTATTTTTTATGAACATTTTAACATAGAAATAAAAATAAACTGACTCAAAATAAATAAAAATCAGGTACAAAGGTGTACGATAAATTAAACTGACTGCACCAAAATGATCAACGCGAAATAAATCTCTAAGAAATATACAATGTTTAACCAAATTTTGAAATAAAATTTGACCGGTTAAAAGGCTCAGACTGACTGAAATGTGATCGAAAAAGTAGTCGAAAAACTAAAACGAGCCCGTCAGGTTAAACCACGCGAACCGTAGATTAATAAAATTGATGTTTGCGAGATTGATTTTGAAATTTTTCGCCCGCTGATTTGACGCACATTTGAAAATTGATCCAACCGGTTTTCCTGTAGATTCAAAATTTTATTTTGACTCATATTCTAGGAATTATGCGGTATGAAATGCATGTTATGATATGCAGAGATGCAGAAGCTATGATTTATGTATCAATTTATTGAATGAGGGGCAAAATTGGGATATGACACATAGTTTTATAGTGAAAGGCAAATGATAGTTCTTGGGAGACATCAACATTGCCCCAATGCAATGGCCCATTTCATTAGAAGCACCTTCGAACATAAGAGTTCACCGCTCCTCTAGTTCGGGTCCTTCATCGTCACCAATGATCTTTTCATAGTTCATGGACATGATATCCTCGTCTAAGAAATCAAAATTTAAAGGTTGGTAATCTTCCACTGGTTGGTGGGCAAGATGATACGCCAACGCACTACCCTTTATGGATTTTTGTGTGACATACTGAATGTCATATTCAGATAACAACATTTGGCAATGGGTGATTCTGTCAGTAAGGGCTAGTTTCTCAAATATATACTTTATTGGATCCATCTTGGATATCAACCATGTTGTGTAGGTTAGCATGTATTGTCGGAGGCATCGAGCATGCCATGTAAGTACACAACAGTTTTTTTTAGCAATGAGTATCCGGTATCACATTCGTTAAACTTCTTTATTAGTTAGTAGATGTCATGTTCTTTCCTGCTCATTTCATCTTGTTGCGCCCAACACATAGCCCATAGATTCATCGAGTATTGTCAAGTACATGATGTAAGTCTTCCCTGAACATGGGGTATCAAGATCGATGGTTTTTGCAGATATTATTTTACTTTTTCGAAGGCTGTTTGGCATTTGCCGTTCCACTCGGTAGCTTGATCTTTTAGAAATAATATGAATATTGGCTCGCATGTGGTTATGAGATGCGAAATGAATCTAGTAATGTAGTTCAACCTCCCTAAGAAACCATGAACCTCTTTCTCTATTTTGGGCATAAGCATATTCTGGATGGCTCTGACTTTGTCAGGGTGAACCTTGATCCCTCGTTGTCTCACAAGGAATCCCAGCAATTTACCAGATCGAGCCCCAAATGTGCATTTATTGGGATTAAGCCTCATCCTGAATTTTCTTAATCAAGCAAACAACTTTTGAAGATGGATAATGTGATCCTCATCCGTTTGGTATTTTGAAATCATATCGTCGATGTATACCTTAATTTCTTTATGAATCATATCATGAAAGAGAGTTACCATCACATGTTGATATGTTGCCCCAACATTCTTCAATCCAAAAGGCATTACCTTGTAGCAGAATGACCCCTAAGGGGTGATGAATGTGGTATTCTCCATGTCTTTCGGGGCCATTTTGATTTGGTGGTACCCAGAGAAACCATCCATGAAGAAAAATATCGAGAACTGAGTTGGGTTATCCGCCAATACATCAATGTGAGGTAATGGGAAATCATCTTTCGGACTTGCTTTGTTCAAGTCTCAGTAATATAGACACATTTAGACCTTTCCGTCCTTCTTCGGTATTGGTACAATGTTGGCAGCCTATTGTGGATACTTGGCTATAGTTAAGAAACCAACATTGAACTATTTTCTGACCTCTTCCCTTATTTTGAGGGTCATGTTTGGTCAAGTTCTTCTTAGTTTCTGCTTGATAGGCGAGCATTCTTTTCTGAGTGACAGCTTGTGCACTACAATGTATGTATCCAACCCGAGCATATCCTGATATGACCAAGTGAATACGTCCACGTACTAATGGAGGAGTTCTATCAGCTTTTTCTTCTCAACATCTTGTAGAGTGGCACTTATATTGACTTCCTTATTTTCTTCATTAGTCCCGAGGTTGATAATCTCAACATATTTCTAGTGCGGTTGGATGATCTTTTTTCCTGCTTGAGTAGACTGGCTAACTCTTCAGTGAGTTCATAATATTCCTTTCCTTCTTCTTTTTCTTGGTTAATTGGAAAATCAAAGTCATAAGAGACCATATCATCGTTTTTATCAATGGTCTCGGGGGTGATTCTGCATGTTATGATTTATGCATTTTTTAGAAAGTGGATGTGCGTAAAACATTGCCATTTACTTTTGAATTAAGAAACAAAAGGAAAGGAACTTAATTTAATGCAAAATTTTTGTTTTATTAATGATAAACAAGGCTTTAAAGCAATGGGTCCCTACAAGCATTCCATTATGTCCTGGGCAGAGCATAGGGTTTTGACAAAAACAATAAATTACTTTTTAATTTGAAAGACTTGGGGAATTTCGACAACCTTCCATTCGTTCAGCTCTTCTATAAGTGCTCATTGGCCTATCCATTCTGATGCCGCTTGTAACATCCTAAACCCCACAAATAAAATTATCATGGAATTTGATTAATCATAATACAACCACTCAGGGTGTCACATACAACAAACACATAACCTACTCCGTAACACGGGTTACAACAAAATAGTTTAATCCACACATTTGTATTTAAGACGTTTACACGACATCCAACTCATCTGATGTGTACTTGGGATGTTTACACGACATCCAACTCATTTGATATGTATTTTGTACTCATATAATAAGGCATTCAAAATCTATCATCGCATACTCATCCAAATGCATAAGGTGTCATCGCAGCAAAATCATTAATAAAGCAACTAACAACAATATTGTAACTCACAACATTTAGTCTCATAAACGTCAACTTCATAACATAAGCAAAAAAAGTTTATAACATTCAACTCAAAACAACTTATAAACCTCAACAACAAAAATAGTCTTGAATTCAAACATAAAACGACATAAGAGTTTAAGACTCCCAAATCCCTACAAATCATGTGAAAAATTGCCAAGGCGACATGATATAATGAAGGACCTCAATTGGTGCAAGATGTAGATTGGCATGCTTCTAGCATTTGTCACATTTATTGATAAATTTTGCATTATTTTCATCATATCGGCCCAATAATAACATGCTCTGAGCAATTTATGAGCCAATGCTCGCCCTCCAATTTGACTACCACACATCCCTTGGTGGGCCTCTGTGAGGACCGGTGCAATTTAGTGTTCTCTTAGGAATCTTAGTATGGGGGAAACCCTTCCCATTTGAGAATTCATCTCTTGATTCACTGAACCAATGCTTCCTCAACCTAGAAATTCCAATTTCCTGAGTTCATATCACATATCTTTGTTTTTTATCCTCTCTGATCAAAGATCAACATTGCTCCATAAATCTCCACTAGATCCACCACAAATGGAAGGTTTGAAATCCACTTGCTCCTCCGTAAAATGTGAGGTAACTATAACCTCTTGAGCTGCAAGAGATTTGACACATCCTCTTCCTATGCAAAACATTAGCAATCAAGTCATCATGAACACTCTATTTTCACTACCACATCAAGATCCCATCTAGCGTCCCTCATTCGTAGGCTTTACTCCACAATTTCATCAAGGAAAGTCGTCATTCAGGTCTTCAGCATCACCGATGATGCCAAGATCAAAAGCACTGCCCGGGTTTCAACTATTGCAAGCAAACCTCGAGGTGCAGGTTTGACTTAGGCTTGGCATAGTATGAGTTTGGTAGATGAGCATGAAATGTGGAGCTTGATCATGAAGAAAGCAAGATATGGTTTCAAGAACACTTGGATGCTTTGAAGAACTTGGAGGTTACCATAAAGATCAATGATGATGGCTTGAAGATGAAGTAGTTTTTAGGATTTAGGCTTTTTAGGAGTCAAAATCGGGTCTTGGTCAACTGTTTGACAAAAAGTCAATAGTTGACCAAAAAGTCAACTATTACTAAAATGCACATTTTAATATAATTTCCATTTTTTTGTGTAATGCACTTGTATTTTAATGGATTTGACATTTGCAATGAAGTTTCACTTTGAATTCTTTGACTTATATTTGTAACTTGCAATTTAAGTAACACATGCTCTCCTGCATTCTCCCTCCATTTAGGTTTTGAATTTGAATTTACTTTGAATAGAATTCTTCTTAACATATGTCATTGGAAAATAACCATGATCAAGTACCAATGAGATACCAATATGACTAGGTCAACACAAAGTCAACCTCTCATGGTTGACTTTGACCAAAAAGTCAAATTTGCATGAATGTTTCCAATTTTCCTTTTCTCCAAAATGCACCAAAAGAATGTAGCCATTGAATGTAGTAGTGGTCAACCTTCCATGGTTGACCTTGACCAGAAGTCAACTTGCTAGCCAAATATCTTGTAGGTCTTGTTTCTTCCTTACTCTTAATTCCATGTGACGACTGAATCGATTTCTCAAAGTAACTTATTCCATAAGTAAGCAACACAAACCATAATCAATGATTTTTATCTGATCACTAATAATAAGACCTTAATCAAAAGAATCCTCAGATGAAAACATTAATAACCCAAGCATGAGACATTAAGTTAAATAGTCAAATCCATCATCAAGTGAACCTTTAAACCTGTACATGTAGATCATATGAAACATGAATGATATTAACTAATATGGATGATTAGGGTAAATGTAGGGAGATGAATCAAAATCCATAAGTGAGATGAAAATGAAAAGAGGAGGGCAAATTTTGGGGTATGAAAAAACTCTCTAAGAATTGACTGAGCAACATTTCAAACAATGCAGTTGAGACTCTTTGAGAATTGGCGAAGCAGCATCTCAAATGTTCATCCACCGGGGGAAATAATCCATAAAAGACTCCTCCGAGAGAAGGTTTACTAGGAAAAGCTCTACAGGGAAAAAGCTCCGAGAAGACTTTTTAGGGTAACTCCTGCTTGGGGATCAATTTTAGCGAATTTGTTGGGGAATATCAGTATCAACAAAAGATTTGAAGAAAGACTCGTTGGGGAAAATCCCATGAGAACATGCATGGTAGGAACTCACTCAGAGAAATACCATCGACTTGGTTGAGGACTGATCTGGACTCTTATGATTGGTCTTGGATCCTGACTTATACTATGTATGCATGTTTAACTTCTTGCATAACACCCCACCTCGATGGAAATATTATGTATGAACTAATGCATGAGATACATGTAGGTATGGATGATTGAATTTGTATATCGCAATGTTCCACTTAAATGGAAATGATAAGCATGAAATGATATATGAAGTGCAGATGGGTGATTGGGTTTTTTGTAGATCTTCTTTCCTTGGAAAGGTCAAGCAAAGGTGAGATTTCGGTGTACCAATGTCAATTGGTGTTTGATATGCCAAAAGAGTTTGGAATTTTAAGTACCAATGACAATTGGGTTTTGATTTATGAAAATGCCAGTATGTTGGGCTTTTTGTTTTGGAGATGTCAATACAGTATTGGGCTTTGGCAAGTGGAAGGGTTTGAATTCCCGACTGTAAGACCCCAATTTTGACCCTAAGATCCCTCATGCTATCTCATCATATGCATTGGCATTGGGATCACGCCTTGGCATCCTCCTTACCCCTCTTTCATTGGGTTTGCATTGGGAAAGATCACCAAGCACCATTTGATTGTATCATACTTTGTATTTTATCATTTACTAACCAAAATACCAAAAATATGTCTTTGTATAATCTAACTCTTTTGTAGGTAGGACACATGCTCACCTTTGATCTATCAGGCTCATATCTAGGGTTCAAGACCCTTAATGCAAGGAGTTCAATCAAGAACTGGTGTACTATAGCTCTAAGTATCCCCATGATCTTCACATGTTATTTTAATCAAGAAATCATCAAGAGTTTGAAGCTTGGCTTGCCTTGGAAACCCTAGTTCATCTGGGTATCTTATGTAACTTCTTTAACAAGCTTCTTCAACAATTTATCAAATATTTCAAGGGATACTTCAAATTTCATCATCTTATGCATATATGATCCTCCATGAGTCCCAAAAGTCAAGAGAATAGCAAGCTAGCAAGTTGGTTCATGGTGGTTGACCAGAGGAAGTCAACTGGTCAAAGTCGGGGTTCCCTAGACCCTATATCCTACAATATTTGGAAAGTCATTTTTTATGGTGAAATATTATAGGTCATTTTGTCTAAACCCTAATTTGGAGGTCAACTTCCCAATATCATAACTTGCTCAATTTATATGAGATAAAAGTTATTCAAGTTACACAATAAAATTTAAGATGTCTATTTCAACTTTTATGTTTGGAGGAAGAGAAAATTCAACTTTTAAATGCATGTGATATGAGGAGACATTATAGGTCATTTTCGACCAATGTCATTGAACAAGTTATTTTCCTCAACTTCAAAAATGCATAACTCCTTCATTCTAAATCCAAAGGAGGTCAAATTTATGACCAATTTGAAAAACTTTGAGAGAGCTACAACTTTTATGAAGGAATGTTTCTCATTTGAAGCTCATATAAAAAGTTAGCCAAGGTGGAATAAGTGAACATATGGCTTGACACTTAGAATTTTTTTTGATATGTTTGACTTTCCAAACTTCCACCTCAAAAATCATCATGATCCAAGCTTCAAATGAAATAGTGTTCAATATTAAAGTTGTTCCCATCGATCTAATCTTTCCAAAAAGTCCAATTTCATCCAATTTAGACAAAGTATGAGATACTTGCCTATGGCTTGAACTTGGATCACCATTTGGCATAATTGAATTTGTCATGTTGCAACCCGTTATTGTCCTTTTTTGTTGACTTTAGAGTCGGTGTATGCAAGGCTAAATATTATTATAGACTTTTCTATGTTGACTTTAGGGTCGGTGACACGGACGCTATCTGTTGACTTTTTTTGTTGACTTTAGAGTCGGATCGGCCAACGCTAAACATAATATTGACTTTTCATGGTTTTGAAACAGCATAGCGTCGGTTCAATTAGTGTCCGCTTTAGCCTCCGTCTCCCCGAGGCTACGTAGCCTCGGTGTATCTTTAGCCGACATTACACAGTAGCTTCGCAACTTTTATTCAAGGCCCGACACCGACGCTAAACCGACGCTAACCACATATTAGTGTCTGTTTTTTCACCGTTAGCGTCTGTAAATGGACGACGCTAATAACAGTTTTTCTAGTAGTGACAATAGCATGGCTTACCAATGTGACTTCAACAATGTTTGTACTCAATTTTGGACCTGAAGGAATGATTAGATGGGCCTATCACACGCCCATGCATCCATGCAATGAACATTGCTATTTTTGGAACTTTGATTCAAGTGTGCAAATAACAATCATTTGGCCTATAAATAGAGACCCTTGCACTCTGAATTAAGGACCTTGCGCGCCTGCTTTGAATCCCTAGCTCCAAACCCTCTCATTCAAAGGATAACCTTGAGGATTTCCATTGGAAATCGAGTTTAAATCTCCACTATTTTGAGATTCAAATCTCCAAGAGTCCTGTTGCTTTTGTTGACTCAATCTCATTCCATCAAGTGTCCAGAGCAAGGCCAAGTGAAATTGGAAGCAATATCGTGTTCATACAGACCTGCATTGAAGGTGATTTTCAGAATTTTTCATCTCTTTGATTCTCACTCAATTCTCCATAATTCTTCTTGATTTTTGGTTTTCTGAAGTCCTAACAATGTAGGCAACAAGATTGAGTTGCTTTGAGGTCAAATTGAAGCAAATCAGATCATGATCCTCAAAATTCAACTCCCTGTATCTTTTAATATACTTGGAGTTAGGATAAATTGAGGCCAGATTCTAGTTGTTGAGCATTTTCGCTTTAAATTCATGTCCTCTTTTTTTATTTTTGTGATGGTTGAAGGTGGACCAGTCCGGTGAAGTCCACCAGAGAAGAAGACCGGAGTTACAGCTCCAGCCGTGTGTTGGCACGTCTCAGACCATAATATCCTTGAAAAATGTTTTAATCTCGTGCGTTGGTTTTAAATACCATCCCTGCAGCGCATTGACTAGTGCCCATTGTGGAGCGCGCGTTGAGGACCACTTGATCTGCCACCTCAATTAATGAGGGAGATCAATTGGTCCACGTTTTTTGCTATTTTCTAATTTTCAATTTATTTAGCTTATTTTCATTAATTCATATTAATTTTAATATTGATCCAAAAAATATGAGACTTTCACCCAAAAAATTAAATAAATTCCTCTTTCATTTTCTGAATTAAAAGTATTTTTTGGATCATTATTAATATTTTTCATGATTTAATTGTTTATGTGAATATTTTTATTTGGTTAAAAATAGTTTTAAGTTTCTAAAAATAATGAAATTTTTTCTCCAAGGTCCTTTGACCTTGTTTGACCTATGATGAATCTCATGGCCATTTATTTGGTGTTTTGATGAGGTTTTAGGATTTTGACCAATCATAATTTAATTTAATGCATTTTTTAATTGATTTTAATTGTTTAATTGCAAAATAAATTGTGTTGAGCTTTTGATATTGACTTGTTGATTTTGACTTGTGTTGTTGGGCCTTGGTAAAGGTTGATTTGACTTTGTTGAGTTAAAATAATTGGATTTAGGGGATTGATAAAATGTACATTTCATCTCCCAAAATGAATGAATGATTTTAATTTGATAAAAGTCCTCCTTTGACCAATTTGTGTTGATTCCATTTCCCCTCCCTCTTCATGTCAATCCCATTCTCTTCTCATTCATCTCATGGACCTACGATATCTCAATATCCTAAGGCTAGTTGATTGCAAAATCAACATAAATTTGGATGAGATTAAGTCCACCCCTTTTTGCATTTTCTTTTAAGTGTGGTATGTTTTAGGAGTATGGTTCATAATATCATATCTCTAACATGCATTAACACTAAAAATTTTATTGCCCGACTTCAAATAGTTGTGACTTCTACATAAGTCCAATTACGATTGCTTATCATAGCGCTAAATTTTTGACACAAAAAGGCATAACATTCTAGTAAGTGAGATTGTAAGTCTCCCCTCTTTCATGATATTGTGTGGAAACTAGGCCTTTTTTCCTTTCTTTGGAAGATGTCTTGGTTCAAGGATCCATGCTTGTGAATAGTGGGTTGAGTGTTCTCCAAAGAATGACTTAAACAAAACAAAAGCAAAAGCAATACTAACTTCCAATCAACTAACAACTAACATTTAAGTTCAAGTCATTTATTTTTATGCACTTTAAATTCAAGTCTTTATTCGTTTGCCATTATTCATACCATCTAACTTGTTTACATTAATGTTATTTTTCACTTTGCTCACTTGAGCCATATCTTGTAATTACATTGGGACTGTATATACTTGTTTGTGTATTTTGTTTGTGGTCTTTTGACCTTAATGTACATAATAACAACAAAAACCCTAAAAAAACATTTGTGTGAAATGTTGGGTTTGATCTGAGACAATGGACTTAGAATTAGGCAACACACCATATGCAAAAGGACTTGGCCAATGCCAACTTTCATGAAACCAGGTGCTTGTGAAGTGAACTTTATATGATGCAAGTATTGTGATCCCATTTGAGTTCATCTTCTACATGGTCTTATTGAAGCTGTTACTTTGGACCTGTGTCTAAAGCCTATCCCTGAAGTCATCTGATACATGGAAGATTATGAAGAAGATTATGGAGTTGCTAAGCTTGGATGTGGCTATCTACATTTGATTCCTTTCTCTTCACCTTTCTATTTGTGTATTGATATTGCTTAATTCTAAAGTCCAATGGAAATTTGGGTTTCTATATGACATTCTTGTCTATTGGATTGCATCCCATTGGTCAGATATTTTCAACTCTTAACTTTTAACTTTTTGCTTAGGATTAGTCTCTTCATCTCCTCCCCACTTATTTTATTTAAAATCTCTCCCTCCTTTTAAAATCTTCTTTTCTTGTGTTTTCTAAACTTAGACCATATTGCAAATTAGAAACTTTGGCCTTATGCCATTGCATTTTAAAAACTCTTTTCTTAATCAAACTTGTAAATGAACTTAACTATACTTGACTTAAAATTTCAAAAGACAAAAAGAATAAACACCCATTCAAACCTTTTTAGGAATTTTGTGCCTTTGTTAAACTAATTTTTTTTTAAAAAACAATGCATTCACTTTGAATTTGTTACCACAAACTACGAGGTTTTGATCCCTCATTTTATGTTAGTACGTAGGAATAAGTTCGAAGGTCTTTTCAAACACAAAAGTAAAATTAATGAATTCTTTTCTCATACCTCCATTCTATTTTATTACAAACATCATTTTATACAAAAACACATATGCACACAAAAAGGGCTCCCTAGGAGTACCTAGGACACTTTGGGTGCTAACACCTTCCCTCTGTGTAACCAACCCACTTACTTGTAATCTCTGGCATTTTATTAGTTTTGATTTGAAAACTTCTTATCTTTTAGGTTTTGTTCGTACTTTTCCCTTTTCCCTTGGAAACAATAAAAGCGCGGTGGCGACTCTGGTCTAGTTGATGTCTAGCTTATCCATAGCTTGAGTTCATGAATTTACCGCTACAAAAATTAAGTGGCGACTCTGCTAGGGAGTAGTCTCCAGTGGGTTTAGCCTACTTTTTATGTGTATATAATTGTATATTTGATGTATGTATATTTGTTTGTCTGATATAATCTGTTTGTTGCGCTTGGTGATCTCTGAGTGGTGAGATAAGTTCTAACCCGAACTTGAGTGCAATTAAGGTAGGAGGATGGTATAATCATGTTCGACTTGTATGGAGTAGTCCTTAACAAGTTAGATTGAGATACATCTACTCAGTGGAGACCCTTTTGGAGTTATGAATGTCACATAAGTTATTTGTGGTTAGGCATTACTTTCTCTGATTTAGGGTCCGAGAAGTTGAGGATCGTAGAACATGTAACCCCTCTTGGCCTATTTAGGACGTAGTGTGGAGACTGTTCAAGTGTAGACTTGATAATAGTTGTTACGCAATACTACACTCAGACGAGTTTCTCTTGAGAATATTATGGGTTGATGAGTCAGTCATCCTAACCTATAATATCTGATAGATGGAGTTAAGACTCTGGGAACTTTTTAGAACATGATCTACAGGTTTTATCCTTAGTACACTCCTTTGGGATGGTTCTTACCCAGACTCCATGCTCGTGACTCACAACAAACCCTTGATTCTTGGTTGATCCAATCGAGTCTTGTCAATATCAATGGAACTTGGGTGTTGATAAGGTGAAACCATAATCCACCAAAATGGATGATTGATCTTGACAATGACTTAATTCATCCCTTGACCTTTGTTTGTTTGCCTTGTGTGTGATCCCTTATTTGTGATTGTTGCATTCATACATTCATGCACATTATAACATTCATCACACCAAAAATTTCAAGGAATTGAGGACTTATTTGCAAACATTTTCAGACCATGGATTATGGACGAAGGAACACTAAGAAGTACAGTTTCAGATGTCCAGATTTGAAAGAGTTAAGGAAGCTATCATCTTTTGTATTAGATCCCTTGGACTTCAAACAACGTCCTGGGAAACTTCTATCTGTGTTATCTACTGATGTGGTTGAAGGACTCTTAAGTGTGTTGGTTCAGTTTTATGACCCTCTCTACCATTGCTTCACTTTTCCTAACTATCAGCTTTTGTCTATGTTGGAGGAGTATGCCCATCTCTTGGGAATACCTATTTCTGAAAAAGTGTCGTTTAGTGGATCGGAAGAGATTCCCAGATCTCACATCATAGATGAAGCTGTTCACTTGAAGAAGTCTGAGATAGAGGCTCATCGGGTGAAGAAAGGAGGATTGTTTGGGTTGACTTCTGAGTTCCTCATCAAGGAAGCTACTGCCTTTGCTCAAGCCGGTAGTGTGGATTCTTTTGAAGCTATCTTTGTGTCGCTCATTTATGGTTTAGGTTTATTCCCTAACATTGATGGTTTTGTTGATGTTAACGCCATTAGAATTTTCTTGATTGGGAATCATGTGCCTACTCTGTTGGGTGATATGTATTTCTCTTTACATCTAAGGAATTCTAAAGGGTGTGGAACTATTGTGTGTTGTGTTCCTCTTCAGTACAAGTGGTTTATTTCGCACTTTCCTCAGACGCCTGCTTTTATGGAGAACAAACAATGTCTACGGTGGTCTTAGAGAATTATGTCTCTCCCTAATGATGATATAGTTTGGTATGATTCTTCATTGAGTAGCTTGGAGATTATTGATTATTATGGTGAATTATCTAATGTACCTCTCATTGGTACACAAGGAGGAATCAACTACAACCCTGCTTTGGCTCGTCATCAACTTGGGTTCCCCTTGAGAGACAAACCTAATAACACTCAGTTAGAAGGTCTTTTCTATCAAGAGTGTAAAGATCCCCAACATTTGAAGCAGAATATTGTGCATGCATCACTTGCATACAGGTTTCTCTTTCGCCAGATGTCTTATTGGTATTTCTTCTGTGCTTCAGCCAAGCTGACTCATCGATACAATACTAGTGCCAATCATCTAAGGATCATGGAACATCTCAAGCAAGAGAATAGAGACTTGAAGGACGAGATCTCCCGCCTGACTGCCATGATGGATTCAGTTCTAGCTGCTCAAAGTCAATCTTCTCCGACGCCTGCAACTCCTCCTCCTCAGAGGACTGTTATATCAGATGTTATTTCTTCAAATGTGCTTGCTGCTCATTTTGCGCCTACCATGCCTTCCGGATTCCCGTGGGGAATGACTCCCAACTTTGTGCCTGAGTGTTTTGCGCCTACTTTTTCTTCCATGCCGACATCTAGCCCGGTCATGTCTGTTCCATCATCAGTTGTTCACACTCCGCCTCGTGTTGAGGACACCATCTATCATTCTGAGCCGTCTGAAGGCCCTGATGTTTATGAGAAAATGGATAAAATGAAAGACCAATTCCTTGAGCTGCGAAAAGAGTTGAAGACCTTGAGGGGAAAAGATTTGTTCGGTAAGAGTGTTGCGGAACTTTGCTTGGTTCCTAATGTTAATATCTCGATGAAGTTCAAAGTACCTGACTTTGAAAAGTATAAGGGGAATACATGTCCACTCAGTCATCTCGTCATGTATGCTAGAAAGATATCAACACAAACTGATAATGATCAGTTACTGATTCATTATTTCCAAGACAGTCTGACTGGTGCCGCTTTAAGGTGGTACATGGATTTGGATAGTGTGAGTGTCTGCATGTTCAATGATTTGGGTGAGCCTTTCGTGAAGCAGTACAAGTATATGATGGATATGACACCGATAGGGACTAGTTGAGGGAATTGTCTCAAAAGGATAAGGAGACGTTCAAAGAGTACACCCAGCGATGGAGAGAGCTAGCTGCTCAGATCAACCCTTCTTTGGAAGAAAAGGAGATGACTAAGACTTTTCTCAAGACCCTGAGCTTATTTTACTATGAGAGAATGATTGCCAGTGCCCCCAGTGATTTTACCGAAATGGTAAACATGGGGATGAGACTAGAAGAAGGTGTCCAAGAGGGACGATTATCTAAAGATGAGGTTTCGTCTAGCAAGAAGTACGACAGTGGGTTTGCCATAAAGAAAGAAGGTGAAACTAATGCAGTATCGGTTGGGAGGTAGAGGAGACATCATGTTAGAAGAAGTCCACAACCCCATCAATACCATCATCAAGTATCATTTATTATTCCACTATTTTCAAACAATCAATCAACACCAATTCAACAACAACGTCAACAACAGCCACCGCAAAGAACAAACAACTACAACAACAACAACAATACCAACAATCATCAATAACAACCGAATTTCGAGAGGAAGAAGGTCTCTTTTGACTCGATTCATATGACTTATGTTGAATTGTATCCATCATTGGTTCTCAAGAACCTTCTGCAACCGAGAAATCCTCCACAGATTCCTGAACCACTTCCATGGTGGTACAAGCCAGAGTTTCACTGTGCCTTTCACCAAGGGGCTCCTGGCCATGACATTGAGAATTGTTACCCTTTGAAGTACGAAGTCTAGAAGTTGGTCAAAAGTGGGATGTTGTCTGTCGCATCACGCGAAAAACCGGCGGGAAAACAAGAACAACAGAGCCGCCACCGTGCGTTATTTATCCCAAAAGAGGGAAAGGAAACGCTCAGAGTAAACCTGGGAAAGGAAAGGTCTCGCGACCAAAGAGAATGGGATCGGGAGTCGGTTATGCGAAGGGAAGGTATTAGCACCCCTACGCATCCGTCGTACTCGACGGGATCCACGCACAATAGGAAGGAAAAATGGTTGCTAAAAACACTGCTCACACACACACAACTGGCTGAAAGAGACACAAGAAAAGAAAAGAGACTGATTCGGCAGGATATCGCATCCTGGGCCTACTTAGTCTATCAGGCATAGACATCAGAGTCGAAGTAGTTCGGACTGGGGAAACGACACATGCTCGCTAGGATATCGCATCCTATGCATACGTATCTCCTTTGGACGAAGGAGAATCAGAGCATTCGTAGCTCGGCTGACACGCACACAAACAAACACAGGCAAAGGCAAACGTGGAGCCTGAATGCCAATCACTGGACTTACATCAGCATCCGAACCAAAACACACACAAAGAGGCAAACGTGGAGCCTGAATGCCAATCACTGGACTTACATCAGCATCCGAACCAACAAACCCACATTGGAACCCAAATGCCACTCGATGGACTTACATCAGCTTCCAGGCACACAACAAGACAAAACAAAGACACAGGCGCCCGGAGAGATTAGCTCATCTCCTGCCTACGTACCTCATCTGGTATGAGGATCAGGGCGACGTAGTTCCCCTACAGAGGGATACAGGACTAGCCTAACCAGATAACAGAGGGAGACACAACACTAGGGAGACTACGACTCGAGCCTAGATGTTGTCATGCAAAATCATCCCTAAGTTAAGGTTTCTAGCTAACTTGCACAGGAAGCAAGCCTATCCTAAACATGACTTGCACAGGAAGCAAGCCACACCTAACTTGCACAGGAAGCAAGCTAAAGCAAACACACAAGCACAAGTAGCACACACTATATGCAAGCAATGGGCTCAAACAAGGTTAGGTTTTAGTCGAGGGGTCATATCAACCTCAACAAACAAACCTCTGGAACTGGGTAGTGTTAGCTCTTAACCTTGCCATTGAGGGGCTAAGGTGAAGCAGATGAAAGGTGAGTGAAGATGAGACTTCACAGCTCTTATCCCTGGCCTGGGAGAGCTTAAGACAAGAATGTGTGGGTTCAGAAGGTGGGAACCCTCCTACACATTTGAAACTGACTCAACTGTACAATTGTACAAGATCTTGGGTTTGTATCTGCAATGCATCAACACAGTGGTGTGAGCAAAGCAGATGACACACAGAATAGCAGGGGATAGATTGCATATCCCTTGTGTCTGCCAATGCCTCTTCACTTAGGAGGTCTTTGACTCTGTACAAGGACAAATGTAAACAGTCACAAACATTGCCTCTTAAGGAGGACTTCAGACAGTTGCCTGGCCAAGTAAAAGGCCAGGTCTTCCAGACTACATGAAGATTAGAAGTATACCTCAATGCAAATTGCTTAATAAGCAAAGCAAAGCAAAAGTTCACAAGGAATTGAGCAACTAAAAGCACCTGAAATAGTCAAGCAGATATTAGTATGCAACTTCAAAGCAAAGCAAAAGGAAACAGACATCAACAGTTAATCATAGGCAAATGGATGTGCAAGGCACAAAGCTCAAGGCATGTGAGCCAAGCCACCTACAAAACAAACAAATTAATCAATGATATTCAAGCAAGCTCAATCAAAAAAGAATTGGTCTCATTGGTCATTTGTTGGTCAACCTGAAAACATGAGCTCAAAGGTGAGTAACAGGACCACTAGGGCAAGCCTAGGGTCAAAAGGGAATGAAAAAGTTAAAACAGCAAGTGGAAAGCATCCAAAATCATGTTCAAACAATCAAGAAACAATACCAATTGGTTTCACATTCATATCAATTATTATCATCATTTCATAAGCAAAAGAAGTCAAGGTATGACATTTAGAAGCTCATAGAAGTCAACAGCAAGACTTGAATCAAAATCGATCTCAAACATTTCCAAAAATCACCAAATAAATCATGGTCAATCACAACCCACAGCATGGTAAGCATGTCAAATTTCATCTCATTTGGACAAGTGGAAGGCAGTCAATGAAAATCAGAAAGGCAAAGCAATTTTGAACATGCTCAAAGAAGTCAACCAAACATGCATCAACTTGAAAAAATCATAAATCAGGGATGGCATAAGATAAATGAATGGGACTATAACCATGGCAAAGCTTAAGATGTCTAGTAATCACATACCAAATTTCATGTCCATCCAATAAAGTATGAGAATTTCACAAATGAAATGGGAACATGTGTCACAAAAAGTCAACATAAGACCAAACAGGGGAGAAAAATCTCAAACAATTAGGAAATGCCACAAATAATTCCAAGAAAAATCACATGTATACTAGACATAATCAAGTACATTCATGCAAAAATCCAATCCAATTTGAGGTCAAGAGACATGGTATTGAAAATCATCAAGTTGCACATCAATGGTGTGACACAAATTGTCACACCCTACTTCAAAAAATCATAACTCAACAACCAGAGATGATAAATTCACAAACTCTATACCAAAATCACCATGAATGTGTCTAGTTTAAGCACAAAAAATTTCAAAGCCAATGGATAAAGAATCATCATCTCACAAATGTTTTGGCAAAGTGTACAAAATATGAGCAACATGAACAAAACCCTAGCCAAATAAATTTTCCACATGTGCACAATTTGGATAAAAATGCTCATAAAAAACTAGATGAAGAATGGAGAACAATGCAAAAAGTCCCATCTCAATTGGATCATCCTTTAATTATTTATGAATTTTTGAAGTTTGTAAAGAAAATGAAATAAAAAAAACGAAAATGCAAGGAAATGATAATTATTTAGTATATTTACAGTGGAGGGACACTTGCCGCGTAATGGAACGCTGCCGTTCCAATTAAATGGGATTTCAAAATCCTAGTCAGCGGGGCCCACGGCCACCTGCACGTCTGCATGGCCCACTCGGCCAGCCAACCCAATGCGTTTTCCAGAAACGCATGCAAAGCGGAAAAAGAGAAAAGCCAGCGCATTAACAGCCTGTAGCAGCAACAATTCCAATGCTCATGTTGCAGGAAAATACTTCCAGTATACAAGTGTTCATTGTAACACCCCAAATATTGTTAGAGTAATTTAAATATTATTTAATATGATTATTGGAAAGTAAAAGGAATTATTAAATAATATCGGGAATTATTATTATTATTATTATTATAGGTGTTATTTATTTTAATAATAATTAAATAATAAAATAAGTGGAATATGAAGAGTGGAAGGGTAAAAGTAGAAAGGGGATAAAAAAAAAGTCCAAAGGAGAACTCAGAGTTGGTTTTTCACGTATTGTGTCTCAGAGTCAGAGGGAAAGGGAAACGCTGAAGAGAAAGAGAAGGAAGAGGAAAAGGCCAAAGATTGCTCAGAGCTTCCTTCAATCCAAAGAGGTAAGGGGTCTGAACCTTATTAAATAATAATATGCTGAAAATGGTGAAATATTAGATGAACGAAATTGGGATTTTAATCGAAGGAATTCGTAGAAATTATATGCAATGACGTTAGGATTTGTGAAATCGAATAGGAGACTAATTGTATTAGATGATATGAGTAATTTTGTGCGAAATTTGGACTGTGGAAGGATGAATTTGGATAGATCTCGTAGCAGAGAAGGCCATTGCAGATCTGGAAATCTGGTCTCTGGTCATACGCGTATGGCACTAGGCAATACGCGTATGAGATGGCTGGTACGCGTATGGCGCTAGGCAATATGCGTATGGATGAGGAAGATGGAATTTTGAACGTGAATTGGTCTCTGGTGGTACGCGTATGGGGAAGTGATACGCGTAGCATACGCGTATGGGAATGGCCAATACGCGTATGGATTTGGCCAGGCGTGGGCAATACGCGTATGGGCATAGGCAATACGCGTATGGGCAGACTTGTGGTCTTTCCTGGCTGTTGTTGTGCAGTTTCGGTTGTTTAGGCTGAGCGAGGTAACTTAGCTGATGCATAGTATACGAGGGATCAATTCCCGTTGCTTTGAGTGGTATAGATATTAGTAGAGTGTGATAATACTGTGTTTGATTATGTGGCATGATGTGATATGCTTTTATGATAGAATGTGTTAATGATGATGATAACATGACTATATGATGTTGTTGTTGCTATGTTGATTATGATGCATGCTTGGTGTGCATGCATTCATGAAAGGCCGATGCCTAGTGATGAACGGACTGAGTTCCAGTGATGTTGTTGACTCAGGGCTTGTTGAGAGGCTTGGTTCCTTACGGGGAACTCGGATTCTATGGTGATGAATCTGGGAGTAGTGATCCTGTAGTTGGTCACAAAATGGGTATACCGAGTCGTGTTGAGTCATGCATGGGTGTGTGCATTGCATTTGATGTGTTGTGTTGTTGATGTTCATGAGTTTATGGATTATGATGATTATGACAAATTGTGTTGGCATATGTGAAATCTATTTATGTTATATTTCTGTCGTTATATTATTATTTAATAATGTAATTCTCACCCCTTCTGCATGTGTTTATGTTCATCTATGATGAGCAATGTGCAGATAAAGTGGAGTAGCTATTGTTGAGGTTCGAAGAATAAGTGTAGAGTTATTCTACAGAGTCGAGTCAAATGCTCTGGTCATGTGACACCGGGGATTATGGGATTCGATAGCTAAATTATTATTATTTACGTTGTTTATGATGACTAATTTGTTGAGATAATGTTGAAACATTTTTATAATATTTATGTTGTTGTCCGCTGCGAAGTTTTAATAAAATAAATAATAATATTTATGTTGTGATGCGATAAGTGTTATGTTTTAAGTAATGTAAACTCTTCTACAGGTTGTACTCTGATAATCTAATTAAATATGTCGTTTGGGGTAGAAGGGTGTTACATTAGTGGTATCAGAGCATGGTCAGTCCAGTCGAGTCATAATGTGAGGTTTTCCCTGTTGGTCGATTAGTGTAAATGACACTGTCGATATTTAACGGTTGTGGTTGTGTTGTGCAGAGTATGGCTGGAGAAAATGACCGTGCGATTGCTGAGGCTTTGGCTGCTATGGCGCAGGCTATGCAGGCGCAGCAGAATCCGCCGGTCGACGAGTTTAGGAATTTGGGAAGGTTTCTGAAGAATAACCCTCTTGCATTCAAAGGGCGCTATGATCCAGATGGTGCTCAGATTTGGCTGAAGGAAATTGAGAAGATTTTCCGGGTGATGACGTGTACTGAAGCACAGAAGGTGCAGTTTGGTACGCATATGTTATCTGAAGAGGCTGAAAACTGGTGGGATAACACTCGACAGAGGATTGCAGTACCAGGTGCTGAGATGACTTGGGAAAGGTTCAAGACGGCCTTTCTAGAGAAATATTTTCCTGCTGATGTGCGATGTAAGAAGGAGATGGAATTTCTAGAACTGAAGCAGGGTAACATGTCTGTTGCTGATTACGCTTCGAAGTTTGAGGAGCTGGTACAGTATTGTCCTCATTATAATAATGCTGATGCTGAGGAATCCAAGTGTGTCAAGTTTGAGAACGGGTTGCGTCCCGAGATCAAACAAGGCATTGGTTACCAGGAGATTCGTAGGTTTCCTACACTGGTTAATAAGTGCAGGATATTTGATGAAGATAGCAAGGCTAGGACTGCTCATTACAAGAGTCTTAGTGAGAAGAAGAATAAGGATCGTGGTAGTCCTTATGCATCTCCGAATGGTAAAGGTAAGCAGAAAGTGGTAGATGAGAAGAAACCAGGTGGGGGAGGATCTCCCATAGCTGGTAAATGTTTCAAGTGTGGCGAGCCAGGCCACCGTGCTGATAGCTGTACCAAGAAAGTGCTGAGATGTTTCCGATGCGGTCAGGCTGGTCATAGAGTTACTGAATGTAAGGATGCTGGTCCGACATGTTTTAATTGTGGCGAGAAAGGCCATATCAGTTCGCAGTGCTCGAAACCGAAGAAGGCGGCTACTGCAGCTCATACTACTGGTAGGGTGTTTGCTCTGAGTGGGACTGAAACTCCTAAAGAAGATAATCTGATTAAAGGTACTTGCTTGATTAATAATGTTGAATTGCTTGCCGTTGTTGATACTGGTGCTACTCATTCGTTTATTTCGTATGAGTGTGCGACCAGGATTGGTGTGATTATGTCGCCCCTAGGCGGAAGTATGGTGATAGATACTCCTGCTAATGGTTCTGTGAAAACTTCTGTTGTCTGTCGAGGTTGTCATTTGACGATCTTTGAGAGAGAGTTCGTGGTTGATTTGGTGTGCTTGCCCTTGCACCAAATTGATATTATTCTGGGAATGAATTGGCTAGAATTCTATGGCGTGTTTATCAACTGCTATAGGAAGACGGTGCGATTTTCTGAAGTTGGTGAGAATGATGAGGCAAGATTTCTATCTGCTAAGCAGGTGGGGGAATTTGTGAAAGATGAAGCTCAGATATTCGCTTTATTTGCGTCTCTGCAAACGGATAAGAAAGTGGTGAGTGTAGATTTGCCTGTTGTCTGTGAATTTCAGGATGTGTTTCCGGAGGATGTAAGTGAATTACCTCCAGAACGTGAAGTCGAATTTGCCATCGACTTAGTACCAGGTACGAGTCCGGTGTCGATGTCTCCTTATAGAATGTCGGCAACTGAATTAGTTGAATTGAAGAAGCAACTTGAAGAATTGCTTGAGAAGAAGTTTGTGCGTCCAAGTGTTTCTCCTTGGGGTGCACCAGTATTGTTAGTGAAGAAGAAAGAAGGTACGATGAGGTTGTGTGTCGATTATCGGCAGTTGAATAAGGTGACTATCAAGAATCGGTATCCATTGCCGAGGATTGATGATTTGATGGATCAGTTGGTTGGAGCTCATGTTTTCAGTAAGATTGATTTGCGGTCGGGTTATCATCAAATCAGAGTGAAGTCAGATGATATTGCGAAGACTGCTTTCCGTACGAGGTATGGTCATTATGAATACACTGTGATGCCGTTCGGTGTGTCTAATGCTCCAGGTGTGTTTATGGAATATATGAATCGTATATTTCATCCGTACCTTGATAATTTTGTTGTGGTGTTCATAGATGATATATTGATATACTCTAAGACGGAAGAAGAGCATGCAGGACATCTGAGAATTGTTTTGCAGGTGTTAAGAGAAAAGAAATTATATGCAAAGTTATCTAAATGTGAGTTCTGGTTGAAGGAAGTGAGTTTCCTTGGCCATGTGATTTCGAGTGGTGGGATTTCTGTTGATCCGGCTAAAGTTGATGCTGTATTACAGTGGGAGACTCCGAAGTCTGCTACTGAGATACGCAGTTTTCTGGGGTTAGCTGGTTATTATCGCAGATTTGTTGAGGGCTTCTCTAAGTTGGCATTGCCATTGACGCAGTTGACTAAGAAGGGTCAAGTGTATGTGTGGGATACAGCTTGTGAAGCGAGTTTTGTTGAGTTGAAGAGGCGGTTGACCAGTGCTCCAGTGTTGATCTTGCCTAATCCTGGGGAGTCCTTCGTTGTTTATTGTGATGCTTCTTTGATGGGTCTTGGTGGTGTTTTGATGCAGAACGGTAAAGTTGTAGCTTATGCTTCTAGACAGTTGAAAGTTCATGAGAGGAATTATCCTACGCATGATCTAGAACTTGCAGCTGTTGTATTTGTGTTGAAAATGTGGAGGCATCATCTGTATGGTTCCAGATTCGAAGTGTTCAGTGATCACAAGAGTCTGAAGTATCTGTTTGATCAGAAAGAGTTAAATATGAGGCAGAGAAGGTGGTTAGAATTACTGAAGGATTTTGACTTTGAATTGAGTTATCATCCCGGTAAGGCTAATGTAGTTGCAGATGCGCTGAGTAGAAAGTCTCTACATATGTCTATGATGATGGTTCGGGAGCTTGAGTTAATTGAACAGTTCCGTGATATGAGTTTAGGTTGTGAAGTTTCCGCCAATAGTGTAAAGTTGGGTATGCTGAAGTTGACTAGTGGAATTCTGGAAGATATTCGGAATGGCCAGCAAGTTGATGTCGCTCTAGTTGATCATATTACTATGGTTAACCAGGGTAATGGTGGTAATTTTGAGATTGATGAGAATGGCATCCTGCGATTTAAAGGTAGAGTTTGTGTTCCTGAGGTGCCTGAATTGAAAAAGAGTATTCTTGAAGAGGGCCATAGGAGTGGATTGAGTATCCACCCAGGTGCAACTAAAATGTATCAAGATTTGAAGAAGTTGTTTTGGTGGGCTGGTATGAAAAGAGATGTTGCTAAGTTTGTGTATGCCTGTTTGACTTGTCAGAAGTCAAAGATTGAACATCAGAAACCGACAGGTATGATGCAACCTTTGAAGATTCCTGAATGGAAGCGGGATAGCATTTCCATGGATTTTGTGACGGGATTGCCGAGGACGGTGAAAGGTAATGATTCTATTTGGGTGATTGTGGATCGGTTGACTAAGTCGGCGCATTTCTTGCCGATGAAGATTAATCACTCTTTAGAGAAGTTGGCAGAGTTGTATATCGAGGAGATAGTGAGGCTGCATGGTATTCCATCCAGTATTGTGTCTGATAGAGATCCCAGATTTACTTCTAGATTTTGGGAAAGTTTGCAGAAAGCGTTGGGGACTAAGTTGAGGTTGAGTTCAGCTTATCATCCTCAGACTGATGGTCAGACTGAAAGAACTATCCAATCCTTGGAGGATTTGTTGAGAGCTTGTGTGTTGGAGCAGAGTGGTTCTTGGGATAGTTATTTGCCGTTGGTGGAGTTTACTTATAATAATAGTTTTCATGCTAGTATCGGTATGGCTCCATATGAAGCATTGTATGGTAGGAGGTGTAGAACTCCATTGTGTTGGTATGAATCAGGTGAGAGTATTGTACTCGGACCTGAGATTGTGCAGCAGACGACTGAAAGGGTTAAGATGATTCAGGAGAAAATGAAGATTTCTCAGAGTCGTCAGAAGAGTTATCATGATAAGAGGAGGAAGGCACTTGAGTTCCAAGAGGGAGATCATGTGTTCTTGAGAGTTACTCCGACGACAGGTGTGGGTAGAGCTTTAAAGTCTAAAAAGCTTACTCCGAGGTTTGTGGGTCCGTATCAGATTTTGAAGAGGGTTGGGGAAGTGGCGTATCGGATAGCTTTACCGCCGTCGCTTTCTAATCTGCATGATGTGTTTCATGTATCTCAGTTGAGAAAATATATTGCGGATCCTTCGCATGTTGTTCAGTTGGATGATATCCAGGTGAGGGATAATTTGACCGTTGAGGTGTTGCCAATTCGGATAGATGACCGAGAAGAGAAGACCCTGAGAGGTAAGAAGATTGCTCTAGTGAAAGTTGTTTGGGGAGGTCCAGCTGGTGAGAGCTTGACTTGGGAGCGTGAAGATCAGATGAAGGAGTCGTATCCGGCTCTATTTGCTTGAGGTATGTTTTCGAGGACGAAAACTTCTAAAGTGGGGGAGAGTTGTAACACCCCAAATATTGTTAGAGTAATTTAAATATTATTTAATATGATTATTGGAAAGTAAAAGGAATTATTAAATAATATCGGGAATTATTATTATTATTATTATTATTATAGGTGTTATTTATTTTAATAATAATTAAATAATAAAATAAGTGGAATATGAAGAGTGGAAGGGTAAAAGTAGAAAGGGGATAAAAAAAAAGTCCAAAGGAGAACTCAGAGTTGGTTTTTCACGTATTGTGTCTCAGAGTCAGAGGGAAAGGGAAACGCTGAAGAGAAAGAGAAGGAAGAGGAAAAGGCCAAAGATTGCTCAGAGCTTCCTTCAATCCAAAGAGGTAAGGGGTCTGAACCTTATTAAATAATAATATGCTAAAAATGGTGAAATATTAGATGAACGAAATTGGGATTTTAATCGAAGGAATTCGTAGAAATTATATGCAATGACGTTAGGATTTGTGAAATCGAATAGGAGACTAATTGTATTAGATGATATGAGTAATTTTGTGCGAAATTTGGACTGTGGAAGGATGAATTTGGATAGATCTCGTAGCAGAGAAGGCCATTGCAGATCTGGAAATCTGGTCTCTGGTCATACGCGTATGGCACTAGGCAATACGCGTATGAGATGGCTGGTACGCGTATGGCGCTAGGCAATATGCGTATGGATGAGGAAGATGGAATTTTGAACGTGAATTGGTCTCTGGTGGTACGCGTATGGGGAAGTGATACGCGTAGCATACGCGTATGGGAATGGCCAATACGCGTATGGATTTGGCCAGGCGTGGGCAATACGCGTATGGGCATAGGCAATACGCGTATGGGCAGACTTGTGGTCTTTCCTGGCTGTTGTTGTGCAGTTTCGGTTGTTTAGGCTGAGCGAGGTAACTTAGCTGATGCATAGTATACGAGGGATCAATTCCCGTTGCTTTGAGTGGTATAGATATTAGTAGAGTGTGATAATACTGTGTTTGATTATGTGGCATGATGTGATATGCTTTTATGATAGAATGTGTTAATGATGATGATAACATGACTATATGATGCTGTTGTTGCTATGTTGATTATGATGCATGCTTGGTGTGCATGCATTCATGAAAGGCCGATGCCTAGTGATGAACGGACTGAGTTCCAGTGATGTTGTTGACTCCGGGCTTGTTGAGAGGCTTGGTTCCTTACGGGGAACTCGGATTCTATGGTGATGAATCTGGGAGTAGTGATCCTGTAGTTGGTCACAAAATGGGTATACCGAGTCGTGTTGAGTCATGCATGGGTGTGTGCATTGCATTTGATGTGTTGTGTTGTTGATGTTCATGAGTTTATGGATTATGATGATTATGACAAATTGTGTTGGCATATGTGAAATCTATTTATGTTATATTTCTGTCGTTATATTATTATTTAATAATGTAATTCTCACCCCTTCTGCATGTGTTTATGTTCATCTATGATGAGCAATGTGCAGATAAAGTGGAGTAGCTATTGTTGAGGTTCGAAGAATAAGTGTAGAGTTATTCTATAGAGTCGAGTCAAATGCTCTGGTCATGTGACACCGGGGATTATGGGATTCGATAGCTAAATTATTATTATTTACGTTGTTTATGATGACTAATTTGTTGAGATAATGTTGAAACATTTTTATAATATTTATGTTGTTGTCCGCTGCGAAGTTTTAATAAAATAAATAATAATATTTATGTTGTGATGCGATAAGTGTTATGTTTTAAGTAATGTAAACTCTTCTACAGGTTGTACTCTGATAATCTAATTAAATATGTCGTTTGGGGTAGAAGGGTGTTACATTCATCACCAAAAACCCAGCTCAAAATTTTTTCCTTCGAAATTCAAAAACAAAAATACCAATGTGTGCATCTTCCATCCCACATTCACAATCCAACAACCAAATTCCCTAATTCAACTTATTATGGAAGAATCAAGCACAAACATACTTAGACACCAAACTTCATGTCAACATATCTTCCTAATTACTCAACCGTTTCCATTGATTTAAGGCTTAAAATGACTAGCATGGTGTAAGACCCCAATTTTGGGCCCTAAGATCCCTCATGGCCCATATCATTCATATCATGGCCTCAAGGATCATTGCATGCCTTTGCTTCCCTCCTAGTGGGTTGATTGCCTTGTAGGTTTGTTTCTTGATCACCAAGCATACTTTGCATTTGTATATCTTTGCTTTTTACATGTTTATTAACCAAAAAGTACAAAAATATTGTCAGTCTAACCTTGTTGCTTGCAGTTGAAGCAATCATCAGCAATTAGGTCAAAGTCAGTCATTGATCAGTCAAAGCAATGGATGGTGACCATTCTTGCAGAATTTGGGCACCATGGCCCATAATCAAAGGTTCATATGACTTGTGATATCATTTGAAATCAAGTTCTCAAGGAATTAGGGTTTGGAATTCATCAGAAGTGCATCAATCATCCAAAACCCTAGAAAAGTCAAACTTGGTCAACTGTGGATTTAATCAGAGATTTGATGGATAGAATTGATTTGAAGGAGCTCATTCATGCTTGTATAAGCCTCATCTATCATGTTCAACCTCATCATGGAAGAAAATCAAGTCAAATCAGAAATTTTCCAGAAATAGAAAGTGGACCTGTAATTTTAACTGCCAAAAATGGAAACTTCTTGATCCTCAACTTACATCATGATACAAGCTCCAAATGAATTTTTGCCCAACATGAAAGTTGAAGATCTTGTCTTCCCATTTTCAAAAAGTCCAAGAACTCTCAAATCCCATGTGTGGTTGTCAAGATATGATCAAATCATTTTCACCAATTTTTGAACTTCAACAAGCCATATCTCTCAAACCATAAGGCCAAATTTGATGGGGTTTTTTCCTACACACCACATTTTTCATCCTCTTTCCAAAAATATAAATTTCATGATCTAAAACCTTGCCAATCAAAATGGCATTTTTGGACCTTTTTCATTTAAATTCAAAGTTTGACCAAACTTTGACTTTTTGATTCTTTGACTTTTTCTTGATTTGGCCAATTGGGAAATGTTCCATATATCATTTGTGATTTGCTCCAAGCCTAAAATCATCATCATACCACCATTATGCTATCACTTTGGACCAAAATGCAAACTTGAAAATTTTGCAAGAAGCTTCACAAAAGCAAAACCAGTACAGCATTTCACATGTACAACCAAAACAGCACAATTTTAGTCTGTTTACAGCCTGTGCCCAGCCCATTCGACCAAGCATTGCACCTCCATTTTCCACATTTTTCAAAGTTGGCAATTTGTACAATTGGTTTCAATAAGCAAGTACATGTTAACAATTGAGGTGCAGACCACAAACAGCATTTTGTTTGGCCATTTGCTGTCTGTACCAAGGCCCATTCGCAGCACACACCCTCCCATGAATCTGTCCAGAATTTCTCCCATGATTATGCTTATGTTTGTTGTTGGTTAATGATGTTTTGATGTTGGTGTTTTTTGAGTTAGTGCTCATTTTGACTGATAATGTTATGCTTTTGTTCTTGGTCGAATTTTGTTCTGATAACATGAACCTTGCTGCTGTTTTGAACCTCATGAATATGCCAGAAAATCCATGTGAAATATATTGAATGCTGTTGTTTGGTTGCTGTTTGAATGATGATGATGGTATGCTGCTGTTAAAATACTTGTCCTTGCCAGAATTTTACATGAATGTGTGTTGTTTTATTGCTAGCTAGGTATGCATGAACATGTTTGTATCACTCCCCTGCTGTTCACCATGTTTAAATTTCGATATGATGATGGACATTGGATGATGAATGTTGTTGCTGCTGTTACATGAACATAACCCTGCCCAGATTTTCATGCTTATGTTGTGTTGTTGTTATGTCATGAAGAACATTGTTTTACCATGCTGTTTGCTTGATGCCTACATGATGATTGCATGATGTTGTTGCTGGTCGAGTTTTGTGTGCTGCTGTTGTTGCCAATGCCTTTGCCATGCTTAAACCCTAGGGTTTTGAAAACTCATAAAATTTGAAATGGATTGGCTGGTTACTGTTTTATTGGCTGAGAGCCAATCAAAACATTTCGTTTTGCCTTGCCAAAACGCGCAGCTTTGATAAGTGAGCGCATAATTACACTAATGCCATCGGTTGACCACATGTTGACCCCATTTGCCATGCTTTCATGTTCATACTTCATCCATTATTCACTCAACTTCCATAATTCATTTTTTATTCATTTTAACTCCAAAAATTGTGGGATTTTTTGCATTAAACTCATGAATGTGTCCTCTATTTTATGGTGAATTTTAATTAATTTTCCATTGGCTGGATTTTTAATGATAATTATTTTCCCAACATGTATGCATAAATGATACATTGTGCCATTCCTTTTGTGAAATTGTCATGTTGTATCCAATGAGCCTGAAATTTTTTGTGGTGAAACTAGACACATTGACCTTCATTTCCATATAAAGTTTGTGCATTTATCATTTGTGGATTGAGAGTTATGATTTTCTGAAGTTATGTGTTACATTTGGTGCTATACCATGATCATGTATTTTCCCAATTTTTTGTTCACATGCTTCCTCTTATCCAAATGACCTCAAATTTTTCATGAATCACCTATCACATGTCTAGTTTGTGTATGAATTTTTCTGGAATTAATCATGCTGTTTCCAATTTGATTGTGAATTTTCTTCCATGCTTGGTCATTTGTTGACTTTTTGTGCTATGCCTTGCCAAATCTTTTGTGAAATCCTCATACCATATTGTATGTCCATGAAATTTCATATGTGATAACTAGACATCTTGAGCTTTGCATTGGTGTTAATCTCATTCATTTCTCTTCTGTTTTCAAATTGATATGATTTTTTGAAGTTGACTCATGCTTGTTGACTTTCACCATGCTTACTTGAATTTGGTTTGATTTCATGATTTTACTTGACTGCCTTCCTCTCATCCAAATGCATTGAAATTTGACATGCTTACCATGTTAGATGTTAGGATTGAGTGTGATTTATTTCATAATTTTTGAGATTGTTTGAGTTGACGTTTGAATGAAGTCTTTGCTGTTGACTTTTGTATGCTTCTCTTGCCATGCTTTGCATCCTTTTGCATATGAAATGACCATGATGCATGATATAATTATGAATCCATTTGAGAATGCTTCTTGAATATTTAGTCTTGGTTTGGGTTGACTTTTCCTTGCTGCCTTGACTTTTTCTTTCATCTTTGACCCTAGGCTAGTCCTAGTGGTCTTCTAAGCTTATGTTGAGTTCATCTGTTTCAGGTTAAGCACCAATGCCTTGAGGATCATTCAAATGTGTTCTAGTTTGATTGTTTAATGTGCTAACCTTTGTTTTGTAGGTGACTCATATAACTTGAGTCTTTGTGCCTTGCACAATTGATCCCTCTGTGGTTGACTTTTGTTTATCCATTTGCTTTTGATTTTGACTGTTGAGTTGTTTGCTAATAAGTTTGACTTTTTCAGGTGCTTTAGTTGCTTAAGTTCTCTGAACTTGCTTGCTTTGCTATTTAGCATTTGCTTTGAGGTATAATTACTTCTTCTTCATGTAGTCTGGAGACCCGGTCTGTTATTTGACCGGGCAAACTGTCTGAAGTCCTCCTTAAGAGGCAATGCCTGTGAGTGTTTAAAATTGTCCCAAGCAGGAAAAGTCCTTCAAGAAAGGCACTTGGTGGAAGGTAGGGATAAGCAATCTATCCCCCACTATTCAGTGTGTCCTCTCTTTGCTCCCATTACATGGTTGAAGCATTGAGATAAAAACCCAAGATCTAATCGAGTCAATAATGTGGAGAGAGTTCCTACTTTCTGAACTCCCACACTTTCTTAAATGCTCTCCCTGATTAGGGATAGAAGCAATGAGGCACACCCCTCATCTCCTATTCATCTGCTTCACCTTAGCCTCTCAATGGCAAGGTTAAGAGCGACCTTCACCTATTACAGTGGACTTTCAAAGTCAAACCCTCTTGTGTGAGCCTCCATTGTTTGGCTATAGAGTGTGCTGTTTGATATTCATTGATTGATTGATTGCTTCATGTGCACTTGCTTGCCTGTATGCTATGCATTTATCATCATCATCAATTGCCATTAGTGCATGATCATCTCATTTGCTTTTGTGATGCTTTCATTGTTGTTTGCCCATTGAGGTCAATTGTAAGTCCATTGCTTTGGCATTTGCTCCTGTGATATGGAAGGATAGAGTGTAAGACCTCATTGGTCACTCATATCTTCTGTTTTATCTGTTTGTATGTGAGGATACAGTTATAAGTCCCTGTAAGTTGGCATCTGTTATCCTGTGATCATAATTTGATCTGTTTGATTTGTATGAGAGGTTGCAGTTATAAGTCCCTGTAAGTTGGCATCTGCTTTCCTGTGATCATAGTTTGTTTATCTGTTTGTATGTGAGGTTGCAATTATAAGTCCCTGTAAGTTGGCATTTGCATTCCTGTGATCATATTGTTGCTTTTGTTCTTGTATGTGAGGATCCATTGTAAGTCCCTGTAATGTGGCATTGGATTTCCTAGGACCATACTGTGAAGTTAACCTAAGTCCAGATAGATTGGCAGTTGACTTCCATATTTCATCTTTGTTTTTCTGTTTGAGGAGATTAGTATAAGACCATTGAGTGGCATCTGATATCCATTTCTGTTTTAGGAGACTGGTGTAAATCCATCTATTGGTATCCGGTATCCGCTTTTTATTTCTTTGCCTGTGGAGATTAGTGTAAGACCATTGAGTGGCTTCTGACATCCCGTTTTATTTTAGGAGATTGGTATAAGCCCAGTGATTGGCATCCGATATCCGCTTTCTTTCTTGTTTGTTTGTTATTATCCATTGCTATTCCAAAGGACACACTTGAATCATCTGCTATATGATCTCAAGAAGTGAACCTTCTAAGAAGTTTTACTTTCCATCCTCATCCATTCATCATTCATTTTGTCCTAAACCTTTTCACACTTTATTTTTTAAACTTGACATAAGTGTTGTGCAAACATCTTCATGTTTTCTAACTAAAAACCTGGACTCAAGTCTTTGACTTTTTTTTCAAACTCCATTTCATAATACTTATTTGAATTGATCTTAATTATACTTTGACTCCATTTTCATAATCATAATCAGTAACTTCACTCATTCACTCGTTTTGGCTTTGTCCATTAATGTTTTCATACATGAGCTATAGGTTTGATTTATCTTAGTGGTTGATGTTAATCTCACCTTCTGTCTTTAGTGATTGAATTGTAAGCCTTCCTTGCCTATTATAGGGTTAACCCCTCCCTGGCAAGTTGAAGCTGTTCTCACATGGTGGACGTTGTTGTTTGTATAAGGTTGAGTTTTCTCCCGTGGATAACGTAAGACCTAGGGTTTGTGTTTAAAATTGAACCTAACCCACTTTTGGAAATCTTTTAGCCGAACTACGGCGTTCTGATCCTTACCTTTGATGGAAGGTACGTAGGCAACGGGTTCATCCGTTCGAACCCAATAACCCAATAATAATAAAAATTGTATATTCTTTTCTCATCATCCCAATCATGTTTGCACAATCTTTATGTCATAACAAATAACAATCTTTTACAACAAGTGTGAAAAGGGCTCCCTAGGAGTACCTAGGACGTAGTGGGTGCCTAACACCTTCCCATTGCGTAATTTACCCCTTACCCAGACTCTCTGATCTTTTTATTAGTTTTCTACGTGTAAAACTTCTTAGGCTTTTGTTCGCTTTTTAGCCAATCCTTTGGATAAATAAAAGTGCGGTGGCGACTCGAAATTTCAATGTATCTCTTAGCTTATGATTTAATCGATAGATCATATAGCGACGAATACACCGCTACAGAAAAGTGGCGACTCTGCTGGGGAGAATAACTCTGAATCCCTGGTTGTATTGCCTACTTTTCACCCTTGTTGTGATATATTATTATTTGTCAGTTGACATATTTTTGTACAATTTGGGATGAATGTATTGATTGTAATGTGTGAATTGCTTGATATACATTTGCTGTTTGCTTTGGTGATCTGTGAGATGAGTTCTATACCCGAACTCGAGTGCTCTCTAGGATAGGAGAATGGCATAGTCTTGTCGACTGGTGTGGAGTAGTCCTTAGCCAGTTGACTTGCGAGCCCATTCACTTGGTGGAGGTCATGTTGAACTAATAATGTCACACAAGTTATTTGTGGTTAGGCATTATTCTTGCAATCATGTTCCCCAGAAGCCAAGGACCTTAGTTTACCAAACCCATCTTGGCCTATTTTTAGGACCGTAGTGCGGAGGTCGTTCAGATGTCAGTTCTGATACGATTGTTACGCGATACTACACTCATAAGAGTTTCTCTTGAGAATATTCTTGGAATACGAGTATTCGTTCCTCCGATAATATTCGAATGATGGAACGATGATTATGGGAACCTCTGATAGAACATGTCTGGCAGGTTTAAACCCTAGTACACTCCCTTTGGGTGGTTCTTAACCGAGACTCCATGCTCGTGACTCTCAACAAACCCGTGATTCGTGGTTGAGTCGTTCAAGCATTGTTAATATCAATGGATCCCGGATCAGGTGTAAAACCTAAATCCATCAAAGCGGCTGGTTGATATTAGGAATGTTTGAACCGGTTCATGTACCGTTAATATCAATGGAACTTGGGTGTCGATAAGGTGAAAACCTAAATCCACCAAAATGGATGATTGATATTAGGGATACATAGAGCTTTCCCACGACCTTTGTTTGGTGTGCTTTGCTTGATCCTTGAGTGTGTTTGTTGCATTCATGCATTCACGCATTCATCCGCATTCATGTCATTAAAAGAGAAAATTTTCAAGGAACTTAAAGGGTTTATTTGCAAAATTTTCAGACATGGAAAGACCGAAAAGGCATACAAAGAAGTACAGCTTTAAGCAGCCTGATGTAAAAGAGTTAAGGAATCTGACATCATATGTATTAGATCCCTTGGGTTTCAAAGCTCGATATGGGAAGCTTCTGCCGCTGCTGACTACTCAGGTGGATGAGGGATTGATGAGCACTCTTGCTCAGTTCTATGATCCGCTCTATCATTGCTTCTTATTTCCGGACTTCCAGTTGTTGCCGACTTTGGAAGAATACTCTCACCTTATCGGGATTCCTATTCTGGATCAAGTGCCGTTCAGTGGCTTAGAGAGTATTCTATCTGCTCGAGAGATTTCTAGCCTGTTGCATATAGATGAAGATCTGATTAGAGCTAATCTGACTACCAAAGGCGGAATTCAAGGTTTTCCTTCCGAGTTCCTCGTTGCCCAAGCTACCTTCTATGGGAAGGCCATGAGTGAGGATGCCTTTGAGGCTCTATTCGTATTGCTTATCTATGGGTTGGTGCTATTCCCCAATTTCGACAAGTTCGTCGACATGAACGCCATTAGGATCTTTTCAGTCCTTAATCCAGTTCCGACCTTGTTGGGTGATGCATATGTCTCCATGCATCTGAGGAATATGAAGAATGGAGGAGTCATTGTCTGCTGTTTACCCCTGCTGTACAAGTGGTTTATTTCGCACTTGCCGCAGACAGTTGCTTTCAAGGAGAACAAGGGATGTCTACGGTGGTCTCAGAGACTCATGTCTCTCACCAATGATGATATCACCTGGTATGATCGCGTGTATGATACCGTTCAGATCATCGATTCTTGTGGTGAATTCCCCAATGTGCCTCTTCTTGGTACATGTGGTGTGATCAGCTACAACCCCACGCTTGCACGTCGTCAGCTTGGGTTCCCCCTAAAGGATAAACCCCATAACATTCTGTTAGAAGGTGTATTCTTTCAGGAGGGTAAAGATCCCCAAGGCCTGAAAGCCAGATTTGTCCGCGCTTGGCGCAATATTCGCATAAAGAGTAGGAATGAATTGGGTCCAAAGAACTGCATTGCTTTGGAGCCCTATACCTCTTGGGTCAGACAGAGGGATGCTACCTACCTGATGCCATATGATCATCCAAGACCTACACTGTTGGATGTGGCTGGGCCTTCAACCCTCCCTACCCAACGTGTAGAGGAATTGAGAGAAGAAGACCTTTCGCGTGCCTGGATCCGCGAGAGAGAGGAATTGCTGCAGCAGCTCAAGGAGAAGGATGCTATGATTGAATTTCTCGAGCACCGAGTGATCGATGATCCAAACGACACTTGGACTTCTCTGCTTCCTCAGTCTTCCAAATTCTGGAAGAGGAAGTATGATCGACTTGCGAAGGAGAAAGCTGATACGGAGGCTGCCTATGAGAGAGAGATCAAGAAGTTGTGCACTTCTCGTCTTCCAGCATCCCGAGCTAATAGGGATCCATAGGATGTCATTTACCTTTTCTCTTTGTAATAATCAAAAATGCTGTATTTCTTTGTTTTGATATATTAAAAGAAATATTTTCCATGAGAAATCAAAATGTTTAATATTCAAAATATTGCAAATAAATACCCTAAGGGTCCCTTGAAAATCAAAGCATTTGCACAAGCATTTCATGCATCATTCTTGCATAAACAGGTACCCATTTTTCTGGTCGTCCGGTTCTAACGTCTGTTCTTCATTTATTTTGAAGACAAGCTGACTCACCGGTATTATACGAGGGTCAACTCTGCAAGGATCATGGAGCAGTTGGAACAAGAGAACCAGAGTCTGAGAGATGAAGTTGCCAGACTTGGCGCTCTGATGGAGCAACTTCTGGCCGCCCAGAATCAGCCTGCTCCTCAACCAGCAACTCCCGTTCAGCGGACGGTTATATCAGAGATAGCTACTTCAGCGGTGCCTGTTAGTGCCCAGCAGCCAAATGCCATGCCTCCCGGTTTTCCTTGGGGGATGCCTCCAGGCTTCATGCCTGATCTGCCAGCTCCTACATTTGCTCAAATGCCGGCATCTAGCCCGGTCCCTATACCTGTTCCTCCTGTCGTGCATACCATGCCGAGGGTAGACGACACCATCTATCACTCTGAAGCGTATGAGGGCTCAGATGTTCACGAAAAGATGGATGCGATGAACGATCAATTCCTCGAGCTGAGAAAGGAATTGAGAACTCTTAGAGGCAAAGATCTCTTCGGCAAGTCAGCAGCCGAACTTTGTCTAGTTCCCGGTGTTAAAATACCAGTTAAATTCAAGGTCCCAGACTTTGAGAAATATAAAGGGAACACTTGTCCTTTGGCACACTTAGTCATGTATGCCAGGAAGATGTCCACGCAGACCGACAACGATCAACTCTTGATCCACTACTTCCAAGACAGTTTGTCTGGTGCTGCTCTCCGTTGGTACATGAGCCTGGACAGCGTCAACATCCGCTCTTTCAATGATCTTGGCGAAGCTTTCGTCAAGCAATATAAATACAATGTTGACATGGCGCCTGACAGAGATCAACTCAGGTCTATGTCACAAAAGGACAAGGAGTCGTTCAAGGAGTATGCCCAGAGATGGCGTGAGCTGGCAGCTCAAATCACTCCACCATTAGAAGAGAAGGAGATGACCAAGATCTTTCTGAAGACTCTTGGGTCATTTTACTATGAGAGAATGGTGGCTAGCGCTCCCTCTGATTTCACCGAGATGGTGAATATGGGGATGCGTCTTGAAGAAGGCGTCCGTGAAGGACGGTTAGCAAAAGATGATGGTTCTTCCTCTAAACGATATGGAGCGTTTAAGAGGAAAGAAGGTGAAACGCATGCTGTGCAGTCTCAGCCAAAGCATCGAAGACCCTCTGTTCAGAGGAAGCCTGCACATCGTGCCGGACATCAGCACCAGGTGGCTCATGTAGCGCCTGTATTCAAGGATAATGCTCAACAATATCAGCATCAACAGCAATATCAACAACCACAGTACCAGCAACAGCAGCGTCCACAGCAACAGGCTTACCAGCCTCGTGGAAGTACAACCAATCAAGCAAACATGAACTACGATAGGAAGAAGGTCAGCTTCGACCCTATTCCGATGACATATGCAGAGCTTTATCCCTCCTTGTTGGAGAGGAAGTTGGTTTCTCCCAAGGATCCTCCTGCTATTCCTGCCAATCCGCAATGGTGGTACAAACCAGACCAGCATTGTGTCTACCATTCCGGTGCTCCGGGCCATAACGTTGAGAACTGTTTCCCGCTGAAGAATAAGGTGCAAGACCTTATGAGAAGCGGAATCCTGAGTTTTGAAGACTCAAACACGAACGTCACCAGGAACCCATTGCCTTCGCATGGGAAATCTGTGAACATGATTCAGGAAGACCTTGGGAAGTACAAGGTTAAGTACATCAGTCATATCCGGCGGTCGTTGGTTGATTTACATAGAATGCTGTGTCAGCACAGTTATTTGGAGCATAACCATGACCAGTGCCGCGTCTGCTCGGTCAACTGTTTGGGTTGTGATCAGGTTCGCCTGGAACTTCAGAAGATGTTGAATGAGGGTACCATTGAGATTCTCCAGAATCGCAATGTTGATGTTGTTGAGCCCGAAGTGAGTGTCATCTCCCCGGTGTTCAATTTGCCTGAGCCTGTTGTTATTCGCTACAATAGCAATAAACCAAAGGCTTCCCCTGCTTTGATTATCAAGCCAGCCGGCCCTGTGCCGTATTCATCTGATAAAGCCGTACCTTTCCGGTACAATCCTGTTGCTGTCCAGGATGGGGTCGAGGTACCTCTGCCGTCTACTTCCGTGACCACTATCGCTGATGTTAGTGGGTTGACCCGCAGTGGTCGTGTCTTTTCTGCACCAGCAAAGGCTACCGCTTCTGACACTGTTGAGCGCCCTGTGGGGACCGCTGTGAATGTTCAGAATCCGGCACCTGCTGTTGCCCAGCCTTCCTCCTCCGTACGAACTCCTGCTACTGTAGTTGGCCCAAGCGGCATTGTTGATGAAGAATCTGATGAGATGCTGAGGCTCATCAGAAAGAGTGAGTACAACATTGTAGACCAGCTTCTACATACGCCCTCCAAGATTTCCATTCTTTCTCTATTGCTGAATTCGGAACCCCATCGGGAATCTCTTCAGAAAGTCTTGGACCTGGCATATGTCGATCATGATGTCACCTTGGAACAATTTGATAGCATTGTTGCAAACATTACCGCTTGCAACACTCTGAGCTTTTGTGACGCTGATCTCCCTGAGGAGGGAAGAGACCACAACATGGCTTTACATATCTCTATGAACTGCAAATCTGATGCAATGTCCAATGTACTGGTGGACACTGGATCGTCCCTTAATGTATTGCCAAAATCCACACTCTCACGATTGTCATATCAAGGTCCTCCTATGAGGCAGAGTGGGGTTGTTGTAAAAGCTTTTGATGGGTCGCGCAAGACCGTGATTGGGGAAGTTGACCTCCCAATCAAAATTGGACCAAGTGATTTCCAGATCACTTTTCAAGTAATGGATATTCACCCATCTTACAGCTGTCTCCTGGGCAGACCATGGATTCACGAGGCTGGCGCCGTGACATCCACCCTACACCAAAAGCTGAAGTTTGTAAAAAATAAGAAATTGGTTGTAGTAGGGGGAGAAAAGGCTCTCCTGGTCAGTAATTTATCTTCTTTCTCGTACATTGACGCAGAGGATGAAGTTGGGACTCAGTTCCAAGCTTTATCTATTGATAAACCAATTGAGAAGAAGTCTCCTTCATTCACTTCCTACCATGATGCAAAGCTGGCCATTGAATGTGGTGCAGTTGCTGGATTAGGGAAAGTGCTTGAACTTGAAGATAACCGATCCCGGGCTGGCATTGGCTATGGTTCTGGGGCATGCAATGAGCAAGGTCTGTTCACCAGTGGAGGATTCATCCATGCTGATCAACCTGCAGAAGAGGAAGCTGCTGCTATCATTGAAGAAGAAGATGCAGAAGATCTGAACAATTTTGTTATTCCTGGTGGTGTCTGCCACAATTGGGTCGCTGTGGATGTTCCTACAGTTATCCATAGATCAGAGTAATTGTTCATTTTGTTTAAAACCCTTCTCCCATGCCAAAAGGAGAAGTGATGACATTGTTGGCAAAGCATATATACAATGATATTTTCATTCAATTTTTGCATTGTTAAACATTTGTTTTTCCTTTGTTTTCACTTTTTGCTTTTCTTTATGAAATCAGTGATCACAAAAAACCATAAAAACAAAAATAAAAGCTATAAAAGCAACATTCTTTCATCTGCATAATGATTTGTTTGTTTAAATGCTGAGTTTTTCTTAACCAAAATCATTATGCAGGTTGATCCTAAAACCCATTGAACATAATGATCCAACGCCATCTCCCAATTTTGAATTCCCTGTATTTGAGGCAGAAGAAGATGACGTTGAAGAGATTCCTGATGAGATCACCCGTCTCCTTGAGCACGAAGAGAAGATCATTCAGCCGCATCTCGAAGACTTGGAAACAGTCAACTTGGGATCTGAAGATTGTGAGCGCCTGGTGAAGATTGGGGCACTTCTTGAAGGGTCTGTTAAGGAAGATTTGATCAGCTTGCTACGAGAATATTCAGATATCTTTGCTTGGTCCTATGAAGACATGCCGGGTTTAGATACAGATATTGTGCAACATTTCCTGCCTTTGAAGCCTGAGTGCGTGCCTGTGAAGCAGAAGCTCAGAAGAACTCATCCAGATATGGCAGTGAAGATCAAAGAGGAAGTTCAGAAGCAAATTGATGCGGGGTTTCTGGTGACTTCGACATATCCTCAATGGGTGGCCAACATTGTGCCTGTTCCTAAGAAGGACGGAAAAGTCCGTATGTGCGTTGATTATAGAGATTTGAATAAAGCTAGCCCAAAAGACGATTTTCCTCTACCACACATTGACATGTTGGTAGACAATACAGCTAAATTCAAAGTCTTTTCCTTTATGGACGGATTTTCCGGATATAATCAAATCAAGATGGCACCAGAGGATATGGAGAAGACAACATTCATCACACCTTGGGGAACATTCTGTTATCGAGTGATGCCCTTCGGTTTGAAGAACGCCGGAGCCACGTATCAACGAGCTATGACTACCTTGTTTCATGATATGATGCACAAGGAGATAGAAGTCTATGTTGATGATATGATTGCTAAGTCCCGAACGGAAGTTGAGCATATTGAGCATTTGTTGAAGCTTTTTCAGCGTTTGAGGAAATTCCAGCTTCGTCTGAATCCGAACAAATGTACTTTTGGAGTCCGTTCCGGCAAGTTGTTGGGTTTTGTGGTAAGTGAAAGAGGTATTGAGGTTGATCCTGCAAAGGTCAAAGCAATACAAGAGATGCCCGCACCCAAAACTGAGAAGCAAGTCCGAGGTTTTCTTGGCCGCTTGAACTACATTTCCAGATTTATATCCCACATGACTGCCACATGTGCGCCGATATTCAAGCTCCTCCGGAAAGATCAGTCTCATGATTGGACCGAGGATTGCCAGAAAGCTTTCGACAGTATCAAAGATTATCTGTCTGAACCTCCGATTTTGTCTCCGCCTGTGGAAGGAAGACCTCTGATTATGTACTTAACAGTTCTTGAAGACTCGATGGGTTGTGTACTCGGTCAACAAGATGAATCAGGGAAGAAGGAGTTTGCTATCTACTACCTCAGTAAGAAGTTTACTGATTGTGAGTCTCGGTACTCTATGCTTGAGAAGACGTGCTGTGCTTTGGCTTGGGCAGCTAAGCGTTTGCGCCAGTACATGATTAATCATACAACTTGGTTGATATCCAGAATGGATCCAATTAAGTATATCTTCGAGAAGCCTGCTTTAACTGGGAGGATTGCCCGTTGGCAGATGCTGTTGTCTGAGTATGATATTGAGTATCGAGCTCAGAAAGCTATCAAAGGTAGTATCTTGGCTGACCATCTAGCGCACCAGCCGATTGAAGATCATCAGTCTGTTCAGTATGACTTCCCTGACGAGGAAATTCTGTATTTGAAGATGAAAGATTGCGATGAGCCTACACTTGATGAAGGTCTAGAACCTGGTTCCAGATGGACGATGGTGTTTGATGGCGCTGTTAATCAATACGGAAATGGAATTGGGGCGGTAATTGTTAATCCCCAGGGATCGCACATTCCGTTTACAGCAAGGCTAACTTTCAAATGCACGAATAACATGGCGGAGTACGAAGCCTGTATTATGGGACTTGAAGAATGCATTGATTTAAGAATCAAATATCTTGACGTCTATGGTGATTCAGCTTTGGTTGTCAATCAGATCAAAGGTGAATGGGAGACAAATCAACCAGGTCTCATCCCATACAGAGATTATGCAAGGAGAATTTCAACTTTCTTTACAGAAGTTGAATTTTATCATATTCCTCGAGAGGATAATCGGATGGCAGATGCCCTTGCTACGCTTGCTTCCATGATTGTTGTCAGATGGTGGAATGATGTTCCCAATATTACTGTGATGCGCTTGGACAGACCCGCTCACATATTTGCAATCGAAGACGTGAAAGATGACAAGCCTTGGTACTTTGATATCAAGAATTTCCTCCAGAACCAGGTCTACCCGCCTGGGGCATCTGTGAAAGATAGGAAAACTTTGAGAAGGTTGTCAGGCAGTTTCTACCTCAGTGGAGAAGTGCTGTACAAGAGAAATTTTGATATGGTTTTGCTCAGATGCGTGGATAGACACGAAGCAAACCTATTGATGACTGAGGTCCATGAGGGTTCATTTGGTACTCATTCCAATGGACATGCCATGGCTAAGAAGATGTTGAGAGCAGGCTACTATTGGCTGACAATGGAGTCTGACTGTTGCAAGTATGTGAAGAAATGTCACAAGTGTCAAATTTATGCGGATAAGATTCATATTCCTCCGACACTCCTGAATGTGATTTCATCACCATGGCCTTTCTCTATGTGGGGAATCGACATGATCGGCATGATTGAGCCGAAAGCGTCCAACGGACATCGGTTTATTCTCGTAGCAATTGATTACTTCACCAAATGGGTTGAAGCCGCGTCGTACGCGAATGTAACCAGACAGGTGGTTGTGAAGTTTATCAAGAATCAGTTGATTTGCCGTTATGGTGTGCCAGAGAGGATCATTACTGATAATGGATCCAATTTGAACAACAAGATGATGGATGAGTTGTGCGCTGAATTCAAGATTGCACACCATAATTCCTCTCCCTACAGACCTAAGATGAATGGGGCTGTTGAAGCTGCTAACAAGAATATCAAGAGGATTATCCAGAAGATGACTGTCACGTACAAAGATTGGCATGAGATGCTGCCATTTGCTTTGCATGGATATCGTACGTCTGTACGCACTTCAACAGGGGCAACCCCTTTCTCTCTTGTTTATGGCATGGAAGCCGTTCTCCCAGTAGAGGTGGAGATCCCATCAATGCGAGTCTTGATGGAAGCCAAGTTGACTGATGCTGAATGGATTCAGAGTCGTTATGACCAACTGAATTTGATTGAAGAGAAGCGTTTAACTGCCATGTGCCATGGTCAGTTATATCAGCAGAGAATGAAGAAAGCATTCGACAAGAAGGTCAAGCCTCGTGTGTTCCGAGAAGGTGACCTTGTGCTCAAGAAAGTTTTGTCTTTCGCGCCCGATTCCAGGGGCAAGTGGACTCCAAACTACGAGGGTCCATATGTTGTTAAGAGAGCCTTTTCAGGCGGAGCTTTGATGCTTACAACAATGGATGGGGAGGATTTCACTCGTCCTGTGAATTCAGATGCAGTTAAGAGATACTTTGCCTAAAAAAAAGTATAAAAAAAAAATATAAGAAAAAAAAAAAAAAAAAAAAAAAAAAAAAAACAAAATAGCTCGCTAAGTTGAAAACCCGAAAGGGCGGCTTAGGCAAAAATGAGCGTCTCGGTGGAGAACCCGCAAGGGTAATCCAGGCAAAAATTAGAGACTTGAAAAAAAAAGATATATTTGCATCCCGCTAGATTGAGTACCTCACCCTGGGGCAATCTAGGCAAAAATTAGGGATTTGGCAAGTAACTGCATCCTGACAAGACTTTCTGGTTCATCAGTCGTCATTTCGTCAGAAGATTCTCGATTCGTCGTCAACTGAAGCTTCGGATACATCGAGATTCAAATTGGTAGAGAAAGGATCATTATGTTCAATGTAGCCCTCTTCCAATATATATCACTGATTTCAAATTTGTACAGATCTATGGAGTCTTGCCATTTGCAGACTACCATTCTATCAAATCAATTTGAGCTTTTTATCCAATTATTTGCACTCTTATTTGTTTCAATTCAACAAATGTTTTGCATGTTTTAAATTGATAAAATGTCATTGTTTTAAACAAATCAAATTTTTCAAAAATTGTTGTTTTAAACAAAGTGAACATTCACAAGATTGAAAGGATACTCAAGAATCTCTCAGTGCTCTCCCGAGGGTAGCATGATTCCCAACAGGTAGGACATTTGTTCATATTCCTGGTTTGGTTGTATCTTCTTTCTCCAGATCTTGGTTGGGGCTGTTCCTCAAACAGAGTTGTTGTTGGGGTTGTTCCTCAGTACAGTCACAAGTGATTTGTTGTTGAAGACTTCGTTTCTCCAGCAGCAGTTTTCCCCTAGCATGGGTGTTTTCTTGTGAAGTTTCGGCGGTTGATGGTTTGTCATCTCGGTGCCCCGTCATTTTCTCCAGTGGGTCGTATGCCCCAGACTTTATTTGTCTTCCCAGCGCAGTCACAAGTATAACTGATTGATTGGTACTCCCCTCGGAGTCGCAAGCAGAGCTGTTATTAATATCCCCACCAGGGTTGCAAGTGGAGTTGTTACCGCTTTTCCCCATGCAGTGTGCCAGCAGGATTTGTCTGTTTTCCTCAGCATGATCGTTTTCTTTTTGAAGACTCGGTAAGTCAGTGGTTTGATACCCAGTACTTTACCTTTTCCCCGGCGAAGTCGTCTGTGGAATTGTTGCTATCTCTTCATCAGAGTTATTCTCTTCAGCAGAGCAGGATTTATTTTCCTACTCAGTGGTTGATTTGGGTTGACATCCCAGTATTGCAATCATCTTTTCCTCAGCTCAGTCTGCAGAATGTTTGTTGTGGCAGTTTCGCCTGTTGAATACTCTTCCAATCCCCGTATGGTCGGATGATGGCTTTGGCCTCCAGTGAACGGATTTATTTCCTGACTGTTTGTGATCCTCAGTAGAGTGGCTTATATTGCAGAATCTACTTGTTGTGATCAGTTTGCTGTGTATTCTCCCCAAGTGGAGTGGTCCGTTGCAGAATCTACTTGTTTGATCTGTCCTCCATTAGTGGATTGTTTCCCAAGAGTAGCCGACAGTTTTCCCCAGTAGAGTTGCTTATGCAGTTAGATTCTATTTAGATGATATCATTCTCCCTCAGTGGGTTGTTCCCCAGTGGAGTTGTGTGGATTTGCTTCTGCAGCAGTTCGTGCTTACGCACCCTTTGTTTCTCAGTTAACACTGGGATCCCCTGCAGGTACTTTGGGACTTCTCTTGTTCCCTTACAGATTCGTCTTGGTGGCTGTTTTCCCGTTGTGACTTTCTGTGCCCTAATTGGGTCGTCTCCTGATATCTATGATTCTCTGCTTCTTCAGCAGTACCCGCAGATCTTTGCTTTACAGCATGTGGATCTCCGCAGATTGGCTCTCCAGCTGGTTATTCCCCTGGAAGTATAATACCGGACGTTTGTTCCTGAACCTGTTTGTGTTAGAATTGTCTGTTCTGTCAGCATTCATCAAACATAAATCACGCATATTCATGCATATTCATAAAACATTCATATATTCATGTTGCATTTCTCGCCATATATCTTTTGTTTGTCGTGTCTCCTGCTATGGTGATATAGATCTCTTTACAGATCTCCTTAAGCAGATGTTGGGTGTTTAAAATCTCTCCATATAGAGTCAACCCCATAAGCAGAAAATATGTCTGTCTTTCCTTCTGCAGTTCCCCACTGAGATTATCCTCGTGGATGACGGTTTCTTCCGTTTCCTCCCAACACATATATTGGGATGGATTTTCCTATTTGAGTTACATCCTCATTAGGACGTGTCTTTATTCAGTCTGTCTTTTCGGATCATTCCCGAATCGACTATTTGTCAGATATCTTGTGCTTCCCAGTGGGTTGTTCCCCAGCGGAATGTTTTTGGGCCTCTGCCTACAAACCGGTAGTTATAAGTCCGATCCTTCCTGGCTTTCTTGACAGAATTTGTGGTTATACACCTTTTATTCTCCAGCCAGAGTTTTTGGTTTTCTACCTACTACCCGGTAGTTGTGAATCCTATTTTCCTGCTCTCCAGCAGTTTGCGGTTTGTTATAAACCCTATTTTGGTTTCCCGTGCGGATCTGTGATTTGTTCTATCCCCACGCGGAGTTTTTGGTCTTCTACCCCGTATTCGGTAGATGTAAACCCTAATTTTGTGGTTATCTTCATCTAGTCTTTGATGTTGATTTTCCTTTGCTTGGATAAGTTGCTCAGATCAGCACTTATATCCCTAGCAAGTTTTTTGTGGATAATTGCCGTATGCTAGCAATTTTATCCCCAGTGGGTCTTTTCACCGTATGCTAGTAATTTGTTCCCCGGATCATTGGTTGTTTACCAGTGCATCCCCAGCTAATCCCTGTCGATAATTGCCGGATGCTTGCAATTTATCCTCAGCAGATCGCCTTTCATTTACCCTTTTGTCGGTAATGTCTGTTGCCCCTTTTGATTGGTTATCATTATATACCAAGTTTGGTATCCCGATGCCTTTCTGTTCGGTTGATTTATCCTTTATTAACCCAGTAACCGGTTGTGGATAATCTTCCATGCGAGTATATTATTCACGGTCTGCCGGTAATGAATAATATATCTCATACACTCTTCAGTCGAAGCCTTTTGTGTTTCCCCAGTCGAGTAAGATTCGTTATTTCCCTTTGTGGAATCGAATATTTCTTTGTTGTCGGATAATTGCCGGATGCTTGCAATTTATCTTTTGAGTTGTCTTTCGTTTACCCGTATGCTTGGTATCGATTGTCTCTCTCTTTGGTTAGTCACCTATTATATACCCAGTAACCGGTATCTCTGGTGTCTTTTCCTTTCGAGTGTATTATTCACGGTCTGCCGGTAATGAATAATATATCTCATGCGCTCTTTAGTCGGAATCCTTTGTTGATTTTCCCCAACTGAGCAAGATTCGTATTCTTTGTAGAATCGAATATCCATCCTTTAACCAGTTTGTGTTTTGGATGATGAGTGTTTTGGAAGTGAAACCCAATTCACGTTTTCGGTAGATCACCTATTATATACCCAGTAACCGGTATCCCTGGTGTTTCTTGCCATGCGAGTATTCTATCCACGTTCTGACGGTAATGGATATTATATCTCATGCACTCTTTGGGTTTGTGTCCCCAGTTGAGTAAGATTCGTTTTCCCGTTGTGGATTCGAATGTCCATCCTGTAAGTCGATTTGCTTTTTCAAGCCCTCCTTTCGGATGATGAGTGTTTTGGAAGTGAAAACCAATTCACGTCTTCGGATTTTATCCTATAAACAACCCAGTAACCGGTTCAGGATAATTTTCCCTTTCGAGTATATTATTCACGGTCTGCCGGTAATGAATAATATATCTCATCTGAGTATTCTATCCACGTTCTGACGGTAATGGATATTATATCTCGTTCACTCTTGAGTCAATCTTTTGATTGTTTTCCCCCTCAGAGTAAGATTCATTTTCCTTGTGGAAATTGAATGTCCATCCTATAAACAAGTTTGCTTTTCTAGCTCTCTTCAGGGTGATGAGTGTTTTGGAAGTGAAATCCAATTCACGTTTTGGTCGGTCACCTATTATATACCCAGTAACCGGTATCCTTGGTGTTCCCTCCTTTCTGCTCCCTATTATGACCTCGGTCCCCCTGTGGAGTCAGATTTTCCTGAGTTTGTTACCCGTATGCCTGGTAACATCTCATTGTTGCTTCCCTCAGTGGAACTTTTTGTTGCTTCTCCTCAGGAGTCAGCTCGTGTCTTTCCAATGGATTTATTTTCCATTTGGAATTCTTTTCCCAGTGTGAGTCCTTCACTCCCCAGTGAGTTCTCCAGTCTGTTTTCTGTTTTTTTCTCCTAATCAGAGTCGTGTTTTGTTCACGTTATGTCAGTTTTGTTTTTCCCCAGTGTGGAGTCGTGACTTGTTCACACATTTCTTTTCCTTTTGTTTATCCCCATAGAGTCTTGTTAGAGTCTCTGTTCCTGGTGAGTGTATTACTCCGATGGATCGTCTTTTCTTCTGTGTGAATCATATTCCCCACAGAATTTGTGTCTTTTGCACGCATACATCTGCATCATGAGGTCTCTTAGGGACCAAAATTTGTCTCATTACTGTTATTTAAGTCCATTCTACCGCGTCGAGATGAAGATTTCTAAACTTCACTTCTCCGGCTAGAATGACCTTAAATAGGGGCATCTGTAAGACCCCAATTTTGGGCCCTAAGATCCCTCATGGCCCATATCATTCATATCATGGCCTCAAGGATCATTGCATGCCTTTGCTTCCCTCCTAGTGGGTTGATTGCCTTGTAGGTTTGTTTCTTGATCACCAAGCATACTTTGCATTTGTATATCTTTGCTTTTTACATGTTTATTAACCAAAAAGTACAAAAATATTGTCAGTCTAACCTTGTTGCTTGCAGTTGAAGCAATCATCAGCAATTAGGTCAAAGTCAGTCATTGATCAGTCAAAGCAATGGATGGTGACCATTCTTGCAGAATTTGGGCACCATGGCCCATAATCAAAGGTTCATATGACTTGTGATATCATTTGAAATCAAGTTCTCAAGGAATTAGGGTTTGGAATTCATCAGAAGTGCATCAATCATCCAAAACCCTAGAAAAGTCAAACTTGGTCAACTGTGGATTTAATCAGAGATTTGATGGATAGAATTGATTTGAAGGAGCTCATTCATGCTTGTATAAGCCTCATCTATCATGTTCAACCTCATCATGGAAGAAAATCAAGTCAAATCAGAAATTTTCCAGAAATAGAAAGTGGACCTGTAATTTTAACTGCCAAAAATGGAAACTTCTTGATCCTCAACTTACATCATGATACAAGCTCCAAATGAATTTTTGCCCAACATGAAAGTTGAAGATCTTGTCTTCCCATTTTCAAAAAGTCCAAGAACTCTCAAATCCCATGTGTGGTTGTCAAGATATGATCAAATCATTTTCACCAATTTTTGAACTTCAACAAGCCATATCTCTCAAACCATAAGGCCAAATTTGATGGGGTTTTTTCCTACACACCACATTTTTCATCCTCTTTCCAAAAATATAAATTTCATGATCTAAAACCTTGCCAATCAAAATGGCATTTTTGGACCTTTTTCATTTAAATTCAAAGTTTGACCAAACTTTGACTTTTTGATTCTTTGACTTTTTCTTGATTTGGCCAATTGGGAAATGTTCCATATATCATTTGTGATTTGCTCCAAGCCTAAAATCATCATCATACCACCATTATGCTATCACTTTGGACCAAAATGCAAACTTGAAAATTTTGCAAGAAGCTTCACAAAAGCAAAACCAGTACAGCATTTCACATGTACAACCAAAACAGCACAATTTTAGTCTGTTTACAGCCTGTGCCCAGCCCATTCGACCAAGCATTGCACCTCCATTTTCCACATTTTTCAAAGTTGGCAATTTGTACAATTGGTTTCAATAAGCAAGTACATGTTAACAATTGAGGTGCAGACCACAAACAGCATTTTGTTTGGCCATTTGCTGTCTGTACCAAGGCCCATTCGCAGCACACACCCTCCAATCTCCACTTACATGCCAATTAGCAAAATTGCAAAATGTGTCATTAAGCATAAACAAGTTTACCATTTGATTAAAGGGCTTTAAACAGACTACATAAGGAAAGTTTTCTGTCATTTGAACCCTAGGGAATCACAGCCACCAAACAGAAAAACTCCATTCTCTACTCTCTTGCAACTTTGCATTTTGGCTCGATTTGAAAGAAACCCTCAAAGACCACGAGTTCCCTTGCATCCTTCAACATCCTGCCAACCTTTGGAAACCTTTTGGGTCTTTAATCACCAGCTGGAGCTTCATTTTCTCACTCTGTTTTGTACCAAGCATCAGCCATGGCATTTGTGAACTCGAGCCGGATTTGAGCTGATTAAGTCAAGTTGCTTCAAACAATCATCATTACCAACTTGGACCTGCATCTTTTTAAGCACAGCAACATCATTCCATCACTATTTCCAGTTTTTCTTCAAAAACAATTTGCATGAAGTGGATGGAAATGAACACCATATTTGTGATGCTTGAAGTATGCTGGTGCTATTTGTATGCTTGTTTGTTATTTCTGGGATTTTTGTTCATGGTCGATTCTTGAAGATGATGTTGAATCCTGCTATGGTTTGAACCTACTCTGCCCAGAAATCCATATGACTCATGTTCAGTTTGTTTGTATTATGTTGCTACATGAGCATTAAGGCCATGACATTGTGTGTTTGTGCTTGAAACTTGTTTGATGTTGATGAACCATAAACATGAAATTGATGCTGCTAATGCCCTGCCGTTATGCTTGAATCATGAATCTGTCCAGAATTTCTCCCATGATTATGCTTATGTTTGTTGTTGGTTAATGATGTTTTGATGTTGGTGTTTTTTGAGTTAGTGCTCATTTTGACTGATAATGTTATGCTTTTGTTCTTGGTCGAATTTTGTTCTGATAACATGAACCTTGCTGCTGTTTTGAACCTCATGAATATGCCAGAAAATCCATGTGAAATATATTGAATGCTGTTGTTTGGTTGCTGTTTGAATGATGATGATGGTATGCTGCTGTTAAAATACTTGTCCTTGCCAGAATTTTACATGAATGTGTGTTGTTTTATTGCTAGCTAGGTATGCATGAACATGTTTGTATCACTCCCCTGCTGTTCACCATGTTTAAATTTCGATATGATGATGGACATTGGATGATGAATGTTGTTGCTGCTGTTACATGAACATAACCCTGCCCAGATTTTCATGCTTATGTTGTGTTGTTGTTATGTCATGAAGAACATTGTTTTACCATGCTGTTTGCTTGATGCCTACATGATGATTGCATGATGTTGTTGCTGGTCGAGTTTTGTGTGCTGCTGTTGTTGCCAATGCCTTTGCCATGCTTAAACCCTAGGGTTTTGAAAACTCATAAAATTTGAAATGGATTGGCTGGTTACTGTTTTATTGGCTGAGAGCCAATCAAAACATTTCGTTTTGCCTTGCCAAAACGCGCAGCTTTGATAAGTGAGCGCATAATTACACTAATGCCATCGGTTGACCACATGTTGACCCCATTTGCCATGCTTTCATGTTCATACTTCATCCATTATTCACTCAACTTCCATAATTCATTTTTTATTCATTTTAACTCCAAAAATTGTGGGATTTTTTGCATTAAACTCATGAATGTGTCCTCTATTTTATGGTGAATTTTAATTAATTTTCCATTGGCTGGATTTTTAATGATAATTATTTTCCCAACATGTATGCATAAATGATACATTGTGCCATTCCTTTTGTGAAATTGTCATGTTGTATCCAATGAGCCTGAAATTTTTTGTGGTGAAACTAGACACATTGACCTTCATTTCCATATAAAGTTTGTGCATTTATCATTTGTGGATTGAGAGTTATGATTTTCTGAAGTTATGTGTTACATTTGGTGCTATACCATGATCATGTATTTTCCCAATTTTTTGTTCACATGCTTCCTCTTATCCAAATGACCTCAAATTTTTGATGAATCACCTATCACATGTCTAGTTTGTGTATGAATTTTTCTGGAATTAATCATGCTGTTTCCAATTTGATTGTGAATTTTCTTCCATGCTTGGTCATTTGTTGACTTTTTGTGCTATGCCTTGCCAAATCTTTTGTGAAATCCTCATACCATATTGTATGTCCATGAAATTTCATATGTGATAACTAGACATCTTGAGCTTTGCATTGGTGTTAATCTCATTCATTTCTCTTCTGTTTTCAAATTGATATGATTTTTTGAAGTTGACTCATGCTTGTTGACTTTCACCATGCTTACTTGAATTTGGTTTGACTTCATGATTTTACTTGACTGCCTTCCTCTCATCCAAATGCATTGAAATTTGACATGCTTACCATGTTAGATGTTAGGATTGAGTGTGATTTATTTCATAATTTTTGAGATTGTTTGAGTTGACTTTTGAATGAAGTCTTTGCTGTTGACTTTTGTATGCTTCTCTTGCCATGCTTTGCATCCTTTTGCATATGAAATGACCATGATGCATGATATAATTATGAATCCATTTGAGAATGCTTCTTGAATATTTAGTCTTGGTTTGGGTTGACTTTTCCTTGCTGCCTTGACTTTTTCTTTCATCTTTGACCCTAGGCTAGTCCTAGTGGTCTTCTAAGCTTATGTTGAGTTCATCTGTTTCAGGTTAAGCACCAATGCCTTGAGGATCATTCAAATGTGTTCTAGTTTGATTGTTTAATGTGCTAACCTTTGTTTTGTAGGTGACTCATATAACTTGAGTCTTTGTGCCTTGCACAATTGATCCCTCTGTGGTTGACTTTTGTTTATCCATTTGCTTTTGATTTTGACTGTTGAGTTGTTTGCTAATAAGTTTGACTTTTTCAGGTGCTTTAGTTGCTTAAGTTCTCTGAACTTGCTTGCTTTGCTATTTAGCATTTGCTTTGAGGTATAATTACTTCTTCTTCATGTAGTCTGGAGACCCGGTCTGTTATTTGACCGGGCAAACTGTCTGAAGTCCTCCTTAAGAGGCAATGCCTGTGAGTGTTTAAAATTGTCCCAAGCAGGAAAAGTCCTTCAAGAAAGGCAATTGGTGGAAGGTAGGGATAAGCAATCTATCCCCCACTATTCAGTGTGTCCTCTCTTTGCTCCCATTACATGGTTGAAGCATTGAGATAAAAACCCAAGATCTAATCGAGTCAATAATGTGGAGAGAGTTCCTACTTTCTGAACTCCCACACTTTCTTAAATGCTCTCCCTGATTAGGGATAGAAGCAATGAGGCACACCCCTCATCTCCTATTCATCTGCTTCACCTTAGCCTCTCAATGGCAAGGTTAAGAGCGACCTTCACCTATTACAGTGGACTTTCAAAGTCAAACCCTCTTGTGTGAGCCTCCATTGTTTGGCTATAGAGTGTGCTGTTTGATATTCATTGATTGATTGATTGCTTCATGTGCACTTGCTTGCCTGTATGCTATGCATTTATCATCATCATCAATTGCCATTAGTGCATGATCATCTCATTTGCTTTTGTGATGCTTTCATTGTTGTTTGCCCATTGAGGTCAATTGTAAGTCCATTGCTTTGGCATTTGCTCCTGTGATATGGAAGGATAGAGTGTAAGACCTCATTGGTCACTCATATCTTCTGTTTTATCTGTTTGTATGTGAGGATACAGTTATAAGTCCCTGTAAGTTGGCATCTGTTATCCTGTGATCATAATTTGATCTGTTTGATTTGTATGAGAGGTTGCAGTTATAAGTCCCTGTAAGTTGGCATCTGCTTTCCTGTGATCATAGTTTGTTTATCTGTTTGTATGTGAGGTTGCAATTATAAGTCCCTGTAAGTTGGCATTTGCATTCCTGTGATCATATTGTTGCTTTTGTTCTTGTATGTGAGGATCCATTGTAAGTCCCTGTAATGTGGCATTGGATTTCCTAGGACCATACTGTGAAGTTAACCTAAGTCCAGATAGATTGGCAGTTGACTTCCATATTTCATCTTTGTTTTTCTGTTTGAGGAGATTAGTATAAGACCATTGAGTGGCATCTGATATCCATTTCTGTTTTAGGAGACTGGTGTAAATCCATCTATTGGTATCCGGTATCCGCTTTTTATTTCTTTGCCTGTGGAGATTAGTGTAAGACCATTGAGTGGCTTCTGACATCCCGTTTTATTTTAGGAGATTGGTATAAGCCCAGTGATTGGCATCCGATATCCGCTTTCTTTCTTGTTTGTTTGTTATTATCCATTGCTATTCCAAAGGACACACTTGAATCATCTGCTATATGATCTCAAGAAGTGAACCTTCTAAGAAGTTTTACTTTCCATCCTCATCCATTCATCATTCATTTTGTCCTAAACCTTTTCACACTTTATTTTTTAAACTTGACATAAGTGTTGTGCAAACATCTTCATGTTTTCTAACTAAAAACCTGGACTCAAGTCTTTGACTTTTTTTTCAAACTCCATTTCATAATACTTATTTGAATTGATCTTAATTATACTTTGACTCCATTTTCATAATCATAATCAGTAACTTCACTCATTCACTCGTTTTGGCTTTGTCCATTAATGTTTTCATACATGAGCTATAGGTTTGATTTATCTTAGTGGTTGATGTTAATCTCACCTTCTGTCTTTAGTGATTGAATTGTAAGCCTTCCTTGCCTATTATAGGGTTAACCCCTCCCTGGCAAGTTGAAGCTGTTCTCACATGGTGGACGTTGTTGTTTGTATAAGGTTGAGTTTTCTCCCGTGGATAACGTAAGACCTAGGGTTTGTGTTTAAAATTGAACCTAACCCACTTTTGGAAATCTTTTAGCCGAACTACGGCGTTCTGATCCTTACCTTTGATGGAAGGTACGTAGGCAACGGGTTCATCCGTTCGAACCCAATAACCCAATAATAATAAAAATTGTATATTCTTTTCTCATCATCCCAATCATGTTTGCACAATCTTTATGTCATAACAAATAACAATCTTTTACAACAAGTGTGAAAAGGGCTCCCTAGGAGTACCTAGGACGTAGTGGGTGCCTAACACCTTCCCATTGCGTAATTTACCCCTTACCCAGACTCTCTGATCTTTTTATTAGTTTTCTACGTGTAAAACTTCTTAGGCTTTTGTTCGCTTTTTAGCCAATCCTTTGGATAAATAAAAGTGCGGTGGCGACTCGAAATTTCAATGTATCTCTTAGCTTATGATTTAATCGATAGATCATATAGCGACGAATACACCGCTACACATGGCAAGACCTATACAAAGCATAGCATAATTTCAAGAAATGAGAGATTCGAAATACATACCAGATTTGAAGAGCTGAGTTGGATTGTGGTTGTTTGGTCTCAAATGGTTGAAACAGATGAACCACGATGCTCTAGATGGTGAATGGTTAAGGAATTTTGGCTCAAGAATGCTTGGTTTGGCTCAGAACTAAATCTGCCATGGAAGGAGCTTGGAAGAACAGTCCATGAATCCTTGCTTACAGTTGAAAGATAGTGTTTGCTACAGCTCCAAAAACGATGGAATATGATGGAACAATCGACCAAGGCTTGTGTTCTTTGAAAGTTTTCAGCAAAAATGCCAAATGAAGAAAAATGAGTGTGTTTGAGAAAATGAGGTTTTCTGTTGGTGAGAGTGGCTGCTAGGGTTTCTTTCAGAGAGAAAATGATGTATATATACTCTGTTTAATGGTACTAATCAAGGTTAATGAAAAAGTGGAATTGGAGTTGGTAAAAAGTGTCATTTTGCTAATTTCACTCAAGTGGCATGGTGCATGAGCTGTAGCTGCGAAAATGGGCCTTGAACATGTCCAAAATATGATTTCTAGTCATTCTCAATTGGCCAAAATGATTAAAAATGATTATTTGGAAAAGTCAAATTTCAACCTCACTTGAAATTAATTCAAGCAAGTCCAAAAAGGCCATTTTGAATGGTGATGTTTTGGTGCATGATGATGACAGTTTTGGAAAGAGGGGATCAAATGTGACTTGTTGCAAAAAACCCCACCCAATTTGGCCAAATGGTTTGAGAGATATGGCCTTTTGAAGTTCAAAAATTCTTGAGAATGATTTGATCATAACTTGCCAACCATACATGGGAATTGAGTGTTCTTGGACTTTTTGGAAATGGGAGAACAAGATCTTCAACTTTCATGTTGGGAAAAAATTCATTTGAAGCTTGTATCATGATGTAAGTTTAGGATCAAGAAGTTTCCATTTTTGGCAGGTTTCAATTACAGGTCCAGTTTCTATTTTTGGAAATTTCTGATCTGGCTTCAAATTCTTCCATGATGATGTTTGACATGTTATATGAAGACTATATGGACATGAATGAGACCTCTCAACCCAATTTCCACCATCAAATCACTGATTAAATGCACAGTTGACCAACGGTTGACTTTTTAGGGTTTCTGGTGAACTGAGCCATGACTGATGACTTCTGAACATCCAATCCTTGACCAAAACACTTCAAATGGATCCCCAAGTCATGTGAACATGTTGGACCAACCCTAGGGCCTTGTTTCAATGGAAATGCACTTGCTTGCTTGATTGACTGATTTCCTGACCAGTTTGACCTAATCTGTCTGATGATCTTGCACTTGGGGCAAAGGACAATGCAATGCTATGCAGTGGACTATGTTAAATGTTAATGACCTAATAATGAAAATGTATGTACAATGATAGGTGCAAATTTGAGGTGCTACAGCTGCCCCTATTCAATCAGCTGGGAACCCGAACGGATGATAGCAATGGCTGTCAGACTTCCAGGGTAAACAGGGATTGAATACCAAGAACCGTAGAAATTTGCACTCTGCCGGATATGATACAAGAAGAACCACGTCATTTACTGATGACGCCTGCCATTGACAATTTCAGAAAGGCGAAACCATTTACCGATGGTTAGAAACTGGAAACTTGATATTTACCGATATCAACTTCAGCTCGACCATTTACCGACGGCTGCTGGGAAACAACTCTGATGTAAAAGGAAGCAAGACCATTTACCGATGGCGGTTTCAAAGAAACTTGACATTTACCGATATCAACTTCAACTTGACCATTTACCGATGACTACTGCAACTGGGGATCCGCTATTTACCGATATCGAAGCATACGGGGCCATTTACCGATGGCGTCTCCACTTGAGGAGGAACAAAATCTTTGTGGTGTAATCAGACAAGACGTTTACCGACGACTTCTGGGGATCTTGATTTTATCAACAAGGAAACAAAGCATGACCAGACATTTACCGATGACTGGGATGAGACTCGACGTTTACCGACATCGAAAGATGATGTTTACCGACATCAAAACAAACGACCAGACATTTACCGATGACCGGGGAACACTTCACTAAGGGAAAAAACAAATATTTGCAACTGGAAACCAGATAGGACATTTACCGATGACTCTACTGGGGATCTCTAGCTGGGGATTATTAGACATTTACCGATGACTGAGGGAACGACTCGATGTTTACCGACACCGAAAGATGATGTTTACCGACATCAAAAAAAAAAAAAAAAAAAAAAAGACCAGACATTTACCGATGACTGGGGAGAAAACCCGATGTTTACAGACACCGAAACAATGGTGTTTACCGACACCAAAAATGATGACCAGACATTTACCGATGACTGGGGAGAATACCCGATGTTTACAGACACCGAAACAATGGTGTTTACCGACACCAAACAAAGAAACACACGTGGGTGCTGGCATGACACTTACCGGTATCACAAGAACGTCATCTTAGATATGTCAAGGCAAGGTTGACCACTTGCTGGGGGTCTCACTGGGGAGAAACAAACTTTTTGTCGCCAACGGGTGAGGTAATAAACCTCTGTGGGGATATCAATCCTGAATGCTGTTAAGAGCAACTGTAGCAGACTTGCTGTGCTGATGTTGAATGCAATGATCCGCCTCTGCCGGGGATACGGTCTGGTGAGGTTAACACATGAATGCATATGTTTGAATTTTTCTATGGCGTAATGCTCCATATTGAATGGGAATGCTACGCAGTTTGAGGATGCAATGATCACTAAAATGCAAAAATGCAAAAATGATGAAAAACTCCGGCTGGGGAGCCAAAACTGATCGGGTACTCCAACTCTGCGGGGAGACTCTGCAGGGAGAGCAACGACTTCTCACTCATGTTGAAGAATAGCACTGCTGCTGGGGCAAGGTAAACTCCGCTGGGGATATCCTTCATAGGATCCAATCCACTCGGGGACTCCGCTTGGGGGGACAACCAATATAACGCTGGGGACGAACCAAAACGACTGCGCTGAGGAGTAAACAAAACCACTCGTTGGGGAGTAATAAGACGACTTGCTAGGGACAACCTGGTGACTTCACTAGAGGAAAGCCAACCAATCCACAAATAGGAAAAAACTTTGCTTTGGGAAATAAGAGCTATTCCGCTGGGGACGACCCATCCAGTCCACAGATAGGATAACTGCTGGAGATAAATTTCGATGAACCTGCCTCACTCGGGGAGGAAATCGGCAAATACAGGCCTGCTGGGGATAGGCAATCCTTAGATCTGTTGGGGAATAGAAGCACTATCCACAGACGTCTCCGCAGGGGAACATAGCTCTGATAGCTTCCAAACTTGCTTGGGGAGAATATCTGCTGAGGAAACGTCCTCACAGATGCCAACCCGAAAAACAGCACAACAAAATGCCCCAGGGGATACATGGACAAGATACGCTCAAGTGTCCTCAACATTCAAAATGATTTTCAAATGTTTTGTCACTTTTGCACGTTATTGTGTAGCCTTCATGTTCTTATATGCAATGCTTATCAAAAATTCGGACGTTTTTTGCGAACAAAACAGTAAAAATAAAAACAAAAGAGCCATTTATCTGAATAACGACTTTTATTGATTGAAAATGTGCCTGAAGAGGCAAATACATTGGGAAGCAATTCCTAGAAAGAGGTAATTGCGCGTAAAAGGAAAAATCTATCCTAATGGCAATGTGAACACGGCATCCACTATTTCCCAATTCTGTTATAACTCACAGATCATCAGTTTTCCTCCCAACTCCTTGCTTTCTGAGAAGAATGACTGGACGGATCACATCTTTCGAGATGGCAGACGACAAAGCTTGATGAAGTACAGACAACTCAGACTGTAGTCTTCGCTTTAATCCCTCTTTTGGCTGGATCGCCCTTTCGGGTTTTCAATCCACCGGGATACCCATTTTTGCCTAAGCCGCCCTTGCGGGTTTTCGACTTACCGGGTGTACAAATTCTTTTCATTTTATCCCTAATTTTTGCCCGAACCTTTTTTTTCTGTTTTTTGGTTCGCCGGGATGCCCATTTTTTGCCTGGACTCTTTTATTCTTTTTGTCCAGCGGGTCAATTTATGCGAAGTATTTTTTGACTACATCTGAGTTAACAGGAGACGGAAAATCTTCACCATCCATAGTTGTAAGCATCAAGGCTCCACCGGAGAATACCTTTTTCACAACATATGGACCTTCATAATTAGGAGTCCACTTGCCCCTGTTATTGCACCGGGAGGGAGGATCCTCTTCAAAACTAGATCACCGATCTGATAGCTTCGAGGACGCACTTTCTGATCAAAGGCTCGCTTCATCCTTCGCTGATACAACTGTCCATGGCATACAGCTGCTAGCCGTCTCTCTTCGATAAGGCTCAACTCGTTAAACCTTGTTCGAATCCACTCGGCTTCGTCCAGCTTGACATCCAATAAAACTCTCAGAGAAGGAATCTCCACTTCAACAGGTAGGACAGCTTCCATACCATACACAAGGGAGTAAGGGGTTGCCCCGGTCGACGTACGTACTGAGGTACGGTACCCATGCAAAGCGAAAGGCAGCATCTCATGCCAATCCTTGTACGTAACGACCATCTTCTGCACAATCTTCTTGATATTCTTGTTCGCCGCTTCTACAGCACCATTCATCTTCGGTCTGTAAGGAGAAGAATTGTGATGTTCAATCTTGAAATCTTTACAAAGCTCTTTCATCATCTTGTTATTGAGATTCGAACCATTGTCAGTGATGATTCTCTCCGGAACTCCATAACGACATATGATTTCTTTCTTGATGAACCGGGTAACCACTTGTTTGGTAACGTTAGCATAGGAAGCTGCTTCCACCCATTTGGTGAAATAGTCAATCGCTACCAAAATGAAGCGATGTCCATTCGAAGCAGTAGGCTCAATCTTCCCAATCATATCAATGCCCCACATGGCAAACGGCCAAGGCGAATTCATGACATTCAGAGGGCTTGGTGGTACATGCACCTTATCAGCATAAATTTGACACTTATGGCACTTCCGAGCATACTTGAAACAATCGGATTCCATAGTCATCCAGTAGTAACCCGCTCTCAACAATTTCTTAGCCATTGCATGTCCGCCGGCATGAGTACCGAAGGAACCTTCATGAACTTCCTGCATTAACATGTCCGCCTCGGGTCTGTCCACGCATCTGAGCAAGACCATGTCAAAGTTTCTCTTATACAACACATCATCCTGATTCAAATAGAAGCTTCCAGCTAGCCTTCTCAGGGTTTTCTTGTCATTCTTCGACGCACCTTCAGGATACTCCTGAGTCTTGAGGAAGTTCTTGATGTCATAATACCACGGCTTCTCATCAATCACAACAGACTCGGCTGCAAACACATACGCAGGCCTCTCGAGTCGATTCACCGCAACATGTGGCACATGATTCCACCAATGAACTTTGATCATAGACGACAAAGTAGCCAAGGCATCAGCCATTTGATTCTCATCCCGGGGGACATGATACAACTTCACCTTCTTGAAGAACGTCAGTATTCTTCTGGTGTAATCTCTATACGGAATCAAATGCGGCTGATTCGTATTCCAATCTCCATTGACTTGATTGACCACTAGAGCGGAATCTCCAAATATATCAAGAGTTTTGATCCTCAGATCAATGGCTTCTTCTATCCCCATGATACAAGCCTCATACTCAGCTTCGTTGTTGGTGACGTCAAACGTCAATCTGGCAGAAAAAGGTATATGAGCACCTTTAGGATTGATCAGCATACGCACCACACCGTTACCGTTCATATTCACAGCCCCATCAAACATCAGTGTCCATTTGTCATCCGGATCCGGTCCTTCCTCGACAAGAGGCTCTTCGCAATCTTTCATCTTAAGATACATGATGTCTTCATCAGGGAATTCAAACATCATAGGCTGATAATCTTCAATCGGTTGCTCGGCGAGGTAGTCTGACAGAATACTACCTTTGATGGCCTTTTGTGACGTGTACTGAATATCATATTCTGTTAGAATCATCTGCCAACGAGCAACGCGCCGGTGAGAGCCGGTTTCTCAAAGATGTACTTCACTGGATCCATCTTAGAAATCAATAAGGTAGTATGGTTCAACATATACTGCCTCAGTCGGCGAGCAGCCCAGGCCAAAGCACAACAAGTTTTCTCGAGCAGTGAATATCTTGTTTCACAGTCGGTAAACTTTTTGCTAAGGTAGTATATGGCATGCTCTTTTCGACCAGACTCGTCATGCTGTCCCAATACACACCCCATCGAGTTCTCAGTCACTGACAGGTACATTATCAGAGGTCTCCCTGGAACTGGAGGTATAAGGATTGGAGGTTTCTGTAAATACTCCTTTATCTTGTCAAAAGCTTTCTGACAGTCATCATTCCACTTGATCGCCTGATTCTTTCTAAGCAGTTTGAAAATTGGTTCGCACGTGGCTGTTAGATGAGATATGAACCTTGCAATGTAGTTCAATCTCCCTAAAAACCCACGGACCTGCTTTTCCGTTTTTGGTTCAGGCATCTCTTGAATAGCTTTGACTTTCGCTGGATCAACCTCAATCCCTTTCTCACTGACAATGAAGCCTAAAAGCTTCCCTGATCTCACCCCAAACGTACACTTGTTCGGATTCAACCTCAGCTTGAACTTTCTCAAACGGTCAAACAGCTTCTGCAAATTAACCAGGTGCTCCTCTTCTGTCTGCGACTTCGCAATCATATCATCTACGTACACTTCAATTTCTTTGTGCATCATGTCATGAAAAAGAGTCGTCATTGCCCTCTGATAGGTAGCACCAGCATTCTTTAGCCCAAATGGCATCACCTTATAGCAGAACGTGCCCCAAGGTGTAATGAATGTCGTCTTTTCCATGTCCTCTGGCGCCATCTTGATCTGATTATATCCAGAGAAACCATCCATGAAAGAGAATACCGAGGATTGAGCCGTATTATCAACCAATACATCAATGTGAGGTAATGGGAAATCATCTTTCGGACTCGCTCTATTCAAATCCCGGTAATCGACACACATTCTGACTTTGCCATCCTTCTTCGGCACAGGAACGATGTTGGCCACCCATGGGGGATAACTTGTAACAGCCAAAAAACCTGCATCCCACTGCTTCTGAACCTCTTCCTTGATCTTAGTTGCCATATCAGGACTCGTTCTACGAAGCTTCTGCTTGACCGAAGGACATCCTTCTCTAAGAGGTAATCGATGCACCACAATGTCTGTATCCAACCCAGGCATATCTTGATATGACCAGGCGAATATCTCCACATATTCTCTCAGCATCTCAATCAGCCTCCTCTTGACAGAGTCCTCTAAAGCAGCCCCAATCTTGATTTCTCTTTTGGCGTCCTCAGTACCCAAATTAACAACCTCCAACTCCTCCTGATGAGGTTGGATGACCCTTTCCTCCTGCTTCAGCAATCTGACCAATTCTGCAGGGAGTTCACAGTCTTCCTCACTCTCCTCTTCAGCTTGGTAGATGGGATTGTCGAAATCATACTGAGCCATAACAGAACTGTTCATAGTGAATGCCATAAGATCGCTTCTGCATGTTTAATGCTTTGTTTTAGAAAAAGAGTTCAATAAAGTCACAAAAAACAAAAACATTGCCATTTTTATTGTTTTTGAAAAAAGATGAAAACAAAAAATAGAAAGACAGGGATCACAAAGTTTGATTGCAAAAAATGTCCTTCATTAATGATAATCATTAAAACATGATGAGGCCCTACAATGAATCACTACGCCTTGGGCAGATCGTAGGATTTTCATGCAAAATGAAAAAACAACAGAAAATTACTCTGTCAGAAGAGTAACTTGAACCACTTCTTCAGCCGTCCAGTTGTTGATAGACTCCCCTGGTGCACACGGGCGAACCCAGTTGTCCAAATCACAATCACTGTCACAGTCTTCACTACCGGTTGCAGAGACGTCGCCATGATTCATCAGCCCAGCGCTGGTAAAGGTACTCGGACCCGCTTGACCATTCTGCTCTGCTTGGAGAGGCTCGTAACCAACGCCAAATTTGTCTTCTTTGACAGGCAAATCCACCATCTTGCCCCAGCCTTCAGCTTTGCCAGAATCAACAACCTCCTTAGCCTGCTTGTAAGAAGTAATTGAAGCACCTGGCTTCCTCTGCTCAGCGTACGCCACTTTCTCAAGAGCCACAGTCTCAAACGCCTGGCATAAGGTTTCGTGGATCTCGCCATCCACCTCAACATATTTGAACGAGGATAGATGACTCACCAGAATCTCTTCTTCACCGCACACGGTCACAATCTGACCGTTCCAGACATACTTGAGCTTTTGATGGAGAGTCGACGAGACTGCCCCTGCTGCATGAATCCATGGACGCCCCAATAAACAACTATAGGCGGGCTGGATGTCCATAACATAGAAGATGATATCGAATACCTCAGGACCTATCTTCACAGGCAAGGTAACTTCCCCACACACAGAACGTTTGGAGCCGTCGAAAGCACGAACGATCAGGTCACTGGGAGTAAGCACAAACCCTTCCACATCAATCTTCTTCAGAATCTGCTTAGGCAACACATTCAGCGACGACCCGGTGTCTACCAATACGTGAGACAACACTGCCCCCTTGCACTCCATGGTGATGTGCAAGGCTTTGTTATGGTTCCGCCCTTCAGGCGGTAAGTCCAGGTTGGTGAATCCTACACCATGCCTGGTGCTCACATTGGCCATCACCCTCCAGTTGATTGACAGAAATCTCCTGAGGCACGTAAGCCAGATTTAACATCTTCAGCAAGGCATTACGGTGTGCCTCAGAGCACAACAACAGTGAAAGTATAGAAATCTTGGACGGAGTTTGATTCAACTGATCTACAATCTTGTAGTCACTCTTCTTGATTATCTTCATAAACTCCTCCACGTCCTTCTCAAATGACCCCTCGGGCGCTTCCTTCTGAACAGGTTCTTCCTCAACCACAGCTTGCTTACCCTTTGCTTTGGCGAGAGCCTCAGCATTATTGTCCCTCAAAGGCTGCGGTGCGAACAGACGACCGCTTCTGGTAAAACCTCCTGGACCCCCTACATTATCCACAGCCGGACCAACAGTTGCAGGAACTCTATTCGGTAAACCAATTGTCACTGGAGCTTGATTCACTGGTCTCGTCTGACTTTCAGCCCTTCTGTTACTGCGGTAAGCATTATCATACTTCCACGGCACGGCTCTACTATTCTCAACAGCCCTTCTTCCAGACGCAACGATAGTAGTTGGAGCACTGATGGTTACAGGCACGGAAATGGTAACTGGGGTACCATTTGTTGCAGGTGCACTAACGACCCTTTGTCCACGTCCTTCAGACGGTTTAAAGTAAATGGTGATAGTTGACACTGTTCCACGATCTTTTACAGCCCTACTGAATTGCAAACAACCCTCATCCATCATACCCTGGATACCGGCCCTTAACTGGTCGCAACCATTCTCAGATTCTGCACAGCCCAAACAATCCTCATCACAGCCCGAGTAGACACCCCCATTCAGCAGACGGCCCTTCACAACTAGCAGAGAAGTCTGAACATCATCAACATTAACAACCAGATCTTCAGCTTCTTTCCCCTCAATATTGTTCACTCTATGCCCACCATGCTGAGGCATAGGGTTGTTTACGACGTTAGGCACTGGAGCGAAGTTGATCGCCTTGGCATCGATCAAATCTTGGACCTTGTGCTGGAGAGCCCGACACTTCTCAGTATGATGCCCTGGTGCCCCAGAGTGAAAGTCACAACGGACGTTGGCGTCGTACCCAGGAGGCAATACTGTAGGCGGAGCCATTGTACGCAACTCAACCAACCCCAACCTGAGTAGTTTGGGCAGCAGTTCGGCGTACGACATGGGTAGCGAATCAAAACGTCGATCAGGCATCCTTTGTCTGGGCTGATACGGACGTTGTTGTTGTTGTTGTTGTTGCGGTTGTTGAACTCTTTGCTGTTGTTGTTGACGAGGTTGAGGTGCCGGAATGGTCACTGCAGCAACTTGACGGTATTCACTTCTGTTCTGATCTCTGCGGTGTTGAACAGCATTAGTTTCACCCTCTCTTCGACGAGGTGCCCCAGCAAACGGCTTCTTAGAAGAAGAGGAACCAGCATCTTGGATCTTCCCAGTTTTAATCAAGCTCTCAGTCCTCTCTCCACAAATGACAACATCAGAAAAACTACCGAATGGGCAGCTCCCCATCCGGTCCATAAACACACCCTGAAGAGTGCCGATAAACATATCTGTCAACTCCCTCTCCAGCATAGGGGGTTGAACTCTAGCAGCCAGTTCACGCCACCTCTGGGCGTACTCCTTGAAGCTCTCTCCGGATTTCTGACATAGACTCTGCAGCTGAGTCCGGCTAGGCGCCATGTCCATGTTATGTTTATATTGCCTCAAGAAAGCCTCACCCAGATCCCTCCAGCATCGGATCGAATCTCTCTTTAATTCCATGTACCAGTCCAAAGAAGCCCCAGATAGACTATCTTGGAAAAAATACATCCACATCTTTTCATCATCGGTATACGCAGAGATTTTTCGATAATAAGCCTGCACATGGGTGCGAGGGCAAGAAGTACCGTTGTATTTATCGAAGGACGGTGCTTTGAACTTGTAAGGGATTCTCAAACCTTCCACCAACCCCATATTGGTAACATCAAAACCGAGAGAATTCTGACATTCCATAGCTCTAATTTTCTCAGCAAGGGCATCAACTTTACGATCCCTCTCATCAACCCTTCCCAGAACGTCTTCGTCTTCACTGAGCAGAGTGAACATATCCTCTTGTCTGTCAACAATCGGAGCAGGATTACGGGCCGGGGCACGGACTGCTCTGGCATTAGCGGCATCTGGAGCAATAGGTTGACCGTTGATTCGAATACCCCCCAACTCATCACCTACAGCATAGTTGTTGATGGGTACAGCAGCAGCAACATTGTTATCATTGACCGGGCCTCCCTCTGGCGGAGCATGGTTGACCGGTGGAATTGCAGCTTCTTGTCTCTGAACCATGGCTCGAAGTTCTTCTTGACCTTGTGCAACCCCTTGCATCATATTCATAAACTGGGCCATGTTAGCCTTCATCTCAGCCAACTCAGCTTGAACTTGATCCATACCTCTCTGTTGATTCAGTCTTGTTGAGTAGCGGTGCGGACGTTGATCAGCTATCCTGCCTGAACAGGAACCAAGAGTGAGAAGTCACGACCAAGAACACCTGTTATGCAAAATGATATGAGTATGGTGCTAATGATGCGTATGATGCACATGATATGTTCATTTCTCAGGCATTCAAAGAGCCTGAGTCATCCTCAAAAGATGGCAACCTGCAGCAAGAACAACATAGAAGCACAGAAACAACATACACAAGAGTGATGAGTACAAGGTGAAACCAACAACCTCATCTATATGAGTAACAAGATCATACAACAAAGTCGACAAAGAAAATCCAAACAATCGGAGTACAACAATGAATCCCATCCAACAAGCCTGGAGGTGATTCTCAACATACATATCAAAGATACAAGCTAAGACAAACGGCCTCCCGGAATGAGAGTCTTCAAGTACTGACACTGGTCTATCAACAGGTCACATTCTGAACATTCTGGCAAAAGAGTGATCTTCTCCTTCAGTTGTCGTCTAAGCTCTACCACTTCTCCTCCAAGGTGGTTCTCTGATGCCTGTCTCAAGTCTACTTCCTTCTTCAACTGGATGTCTTTATCTCTGAGTTGCTTCTCCAAGTCTCTGATCTTCTTCTGATAGCTGGCCTCAACTCTCTGCAGCCTCAAGCACTCCCGGTGTTCTGCATCTAACATGCTCTCCACCTCCTCGTAGGATCTCTTCTTGCTTCTCAGTCTGCTAGCATCTTCTTCTCGCACTCCTCTGAGTTGATGAGCCAAGTTCAAACTATCAGCTTTGGCTTTGTACAGCTCCATCTGGGTATCTTGCTCCTTCTCTCTCAAACGGCGATTCTCCATCAGGGCTTGCTTGTAGTGCTCCGCAGGCACACTCTCAGCAAGGATCAAAGGTGGTTGCTCCTGCAACGGCTCCATCCTATCGTAGGGTAACAACAAAGTTTCTACTCTCTCCTTGACCCAATCAGTGTAATCAGGCATAGCAACGGCAAACTTCTTCCCTAAGACAGATCCATCCTTCACACCAATAGACTTCCAAGCTCTCCCTATCTGCTCCAATCTGGCTGGGTCACTCTGCTTCTCAAAATACACACTTTCAGCTACCTCAGCCTCAAGTGGTCTTCCCTTCATCACAAACCCCAACTGGCGGAGAGAAAGAACCGGGTTGTAATTGATGCAACCCCTAGTCCCTACGAGTGGCACATTACGGAATCCTCCACAGCTCATAACGACGTTACGCACATCCATCCGGTAAGATTGCCATCTGATATCATAGGAAGTAAGAGACATAACCCTCTGAGTCCACTTATGCGTGCTCTGAGCATCCACAAAAGGTCCACTGACTGGCAGGAGAGACAAGAACCATCTGAGCAAAAGCGAGAGACAACACCTGATAGCCCCACCCTTACCATGCCTACTGTGAATGGCATAGTAAGTGTCAGCTAATAGAGTAGGAACTGGATTTCCTCCAATGAAAATACTGACTGCAGCATAGTCAACAAAATTGGGCATACTCGGAAACAGGACGATCCCATAGATCATGACGGCCAACTGAGCATGAAAGGCTTCCCAACTTCCCTTCTCTGCTTCTTCTCTAGCTACCCTCAACAGAAACTTCAAAGGCAATCCTACAACATCCCCACTGGACTTCCAACTATCACTGACTTCCTTGATACCCAAATGGAGAGCTCTGGCAACAACTCTGAAATCAACCTCCTTGGGCACATCCAAGAAAGGAACCTGATACCGGACCGGGACACTCAGCAGAATGGGGTACTCCTCAAGAGTAGGCGCCAACTGATAATCTTGAAAGGTGAAACAATGAAGCTCTGGGTCGTAGAACTGTAGAAGAGTCTGCAACGGCACCGGATCGACTACCATCTTCAACAGTGTCAGAATATCTCCATACTGGTCAACAAACCCCTTCTGGTTACCACTGGTCATAAGGTTGCTCAACTCAATCAGAGACGTCAAAGGTTCACGGTGAAAGCTGTAGGAACAAGTCTTCCGCTTCAACCCTGGGACTGTTGCCATCTCTATCAGTGAACAAGCTCTGGAATGTACCTGAGAAATGATATGCATGCAGGGATTAGTTTTTTTTCTTTTCTTTTCCCCCTTTTTTTTTTTTTTTTATTGCGTATTTTTTTGAAAATAAACATGTTATGATGCAAATGATGCAGACAAGACTGGTTGGCTGTGTCTCTCGGAACACAGGATCAAAGCTTCGGCTTGAACTCGGAACCACAAATTCATCTGAAACCCAAAGTCATCTGAGACCCCAAACTTCTGAACCAATAGTCACCAACAGGATCACAAGTCACCAACAAGTCACCAACAAGTCACCAACTGTACCTGTAATAATGATCATTCCCTCCCCACTCACGGGTGTCATCTAGGCCAGGGTAAGGTCGAGAGAAACGCAGCATAAATAACCTTTCGCAGAACATCATCATATACACACCCGAAGTATGTAACGATAATATCCCACCAGGGTCTGAACTGCTCGTGATATCAATGTTCTGCTAAGTGGCGCAATACCACCCGCTTCCCATGAATCACTCTATTCCTAAGTATCCTAAATTTCACTCATGGCCTGGGTATTGGGCCTTTTACCTCATGTAACTCCCACCCCAACAGAGAGAAACAGACAACCAGCCAGCCAGGTGAACAGATGAATATGAATGCAAGCATTAATGCAAACATAAATGCAAACAATAAATAAATGAATGCAATAAATAACAGCAAAAGCAACCAAACCCTATCCTAGAGAGCGCTAGGAGAGACTCGCTTAGGGAAGACGGACCAGCAGAGGTCAACTTCTTTATGTCCCCAGCAGAGTCGCCAGCTGTCGCATCACGCGAAAAACCGGCGGGAAAACAAGAACAACAGAGCCGCCACCGTGCGTTATTTATCCCAAAAGAGGGAAAGGAAACGCTCAGAGTAAACCTGGGAAAGGAAAGGTCTCGCGACCAAAGAGAATGGGATCGGGAGTCGGTTATGCGAAGGGAAGGTATTAGCACCCCTACGCATCCGTCGTACTCGACGGGATCCACGCACAATAGGAAGGAAAAATGGTTGCTAAAAACACTGCTCACACACACACAACTGGCTGAAAGAGACACAAGAAAACAAAAGAGACTGACTCGGCAGGATATCGCATCCTGGGCCTACTTAGTCTATCAGGCATACACATCAGAGTCGAAGTAGTTCGGACTGGGGAAACGACACATGCTCGCTAGGATATCGCATCCTATGCATACGTATCTCCTTTGGACGAAGGAGAATCAGAGCATTCGTAGCTCGGCTGACACGCACACAAACAAACACAGGCAAAGGCAAATGTGGAGCCTGAATGCCAATCACTGGACTTACATCAGCATCCGAACCAAAACACACACAAAGAGGCAAACGTGGAGCCTGAATGCCAATCACTGGACTTACATCAGCATCCGAACCAACAAACCCACATTGGAACCCAAATGCCACTCGATGGACTTACATCAGCTTCCAGGCACACAACAAGACAAAACAAAGACACAGGCGCCCGGAGAGATTAGCTCATCTCCTGCCTACGTACCTCATCTGGTATGAGGATCAGGGCGACGTAGTTCCCCTACAGAGGGATACAGGACTAGCCTAACCAGATAACAGAGGGAGACACAACACTAGGGAGACTACGACTCGAGCCTAGATGTTGTCATGCAAAATCATCCCTAAGTTAAGGTTTCTAGCTAACTTGCACAGGAAGCAAGCCTATCCTAAACATGACTTGCACAGGAAGCAAGCCACACCTAACTTGCACAGGAAGCAAGCTAAAGCAAACACACAAGCACAAGTAGCACACACTATATGCAAGCAATGGGCTCAAACAAGGTTAGGTTTTAGTCGAGGGGTCATATCAACCTCAACAAACAAACCTCTGGAACTGGGTAGTGTTAGCTCTTAACCTTGCCATTGAGGGGCTAAGGTGAAGCAGATGAAAGGTGAGTGAAGATGAGACTTCACAGCTCTTATCCCTGGCCTGGGAGAGCTTAAGACAAGAATGTGTGGGTTCAGAAGGTGGGAACCCTCCTACACATTTGAAACTGACTCAACTGTACAATTGTACAAGATCTTGGGTTTGTATCTGCAATGCATCAACACAGTGGTGTGAGCAAAGCAGATGACACACAGAATAGCAGGGGATAGATTGCATATCCCTTGTGTCTGCCAATGCCTCTTCACTTAGGAGGTCTTTGACTCTGTACAAGGACAAATGTAAACAGTCACAAACATTGCCTCTTAAGGAGGACTTCAGACAGTTGCCTGGCCAAGTAACAGGCCAGGTCTTCCAGACTACATGAAGATTAGAAGTATACCTCAATGCAAATTGCTTAATAAGCAAAGCAAAGCAAAAGTTCACAAGGAATTGAGCAACTAAAAGCACCTGAAATAGTCAAGCAGATATTAGTATGCAACTTCAAAGCAAAGCAAAAGGAAACAGACATCAACAGTTAATCATAGGCAAATGGATGTGCAAGGCACAAAGCTCAAAGCATGTGAGCCAAGCCACCTACAAAACAAACAAATTAATCAATGATATTCAAGCAAGCTCAATCAAAAAAGAATTGGTCTCATTGGTCATTTGTTGGTCAACCTGAAAACATGAGCTCAAAGGTGAGTAACAGGACCACTAGGGCAAGCCTAGGGTCAAAAGGGAATGAAAAAGTTAAAACAGCAAGTGGCAAGCATCCAAAATCATGTTCAAACAATCAAGAAACAATACCAATTGGTTTCACATTCATATCAATTATTATCATCATTTCATAAGCAAAAGAAGTCAAGGTATGACATTTAGAAGCTCATAGAAGTCAACAGCAAGACTTGAATCAAAATCGATCTCAAACATTTCCAAAAATCACCAAATAAATCATGGTCAATCACAACCCACAACATGGTAAGCATGTCAAGTTTCATCTCATTTGGACAAGTGGAAGGCAGTCAATGAAAATCAGAAAGGCAAAGCAATTTTGAACATGCTCAAAAAAGTCAACCAAACATGCATCAACTTGAAAAAATCATAAATCAGGGATGGCATAAGATAAATGAATGGGACTATAACCATGGCAAAGCTTAAGATGTCTAGTAATCACATACCAAATTTCATGTCCATCCAATAAAGTATGAGAATTTCACAAATGAAATGGGAACATGTGTCACAAAAAGTCAACATAAGACCAAACAGGGGAGAAAAATCTCAAACAATTAGGAAATGCCACAAATAATTCCAAGAAAAATCACATGTAAACTAGACATACTCAAGTACATTCATGCAAAAATCCAATCCAATTTGAGGTCAAGAGACATGGTATTGAAAATCATCAAGTTGCACATCAATGGTGTGACACAAATTGTCACACCCTACTTCAAAAAATCATAACTCAACAACCAGAGATGATAAATTCACAAACTCTATACCAAAATCATCATGAATGTGTCTAGTTTAAGCACAAAAAATTTCAAAGCCAATGGATAAAGAATCATCATCTCACAAATGTTTTGGCAAAGTGTACAAAATATGAGCAACATGAACAAAACCCTAGCCAAATAAATTTTCCACATGTGCACAATTTGGATAAAAATGCTCATAAAAAACTAGATGAAGAATGGAGAACAATGCAAAAAGTCCCATCTCAATTGGATCATCCTTTAATTATTTATGAATTTTTGAAGTTTGTAAAGAAAATGAAATAAAAAAAACGAAAATGCAAGGAAATGATAATTATTTAGTATATTTACAGTGGAGGGACACTTGCCGCGTGGAACGCTGCCGTTCCAATTAAATGGGATTTCAAAATCCCAGTCAGCGGGGCCCACGGCCACCTGCACGTCTGCATGGCCCACTCGGCCAGCCAACCCAATGCGTTTTCCAGAAACGCATGCAAAGCGGAAAAAGAGAAAAGCCAGCGCATTAACAGCCTGTAGCAGCAACAATTCCAGTGCTCATGTTGCAGGAAAATACTTCCAGTATACAAGTGTTCATCACCAAAAACCCAGCTCAAAATTTTTTCCTTCGAAATTCAAAAACAAAAATACCAATGTGTGCATCTTCCATCCCACATTCACAATCCAACAACCAAATTCCCTAATTCAACTTATTATGGAAGAATCAAGCACAAACATACTTAGACACCAAACTTCATGTCAACATATCTTCCTAATTACTCAACCGTTTCCATTGATTTAAGGCTTAAAATGACTAGCATGGCAAGACCTATACAAAGCATAGCATAATTTCAAGAAATGAGAGATTCGAAATACATACCAGATTTGAAGAGCTGAGTTGGATTGTGGTTGTTTGGTCTCAAATGGTTGAAACAGATGAACCACGATGCTCTAGATGGTGAATGGTTAAGGAATTTTGGCTCAAGAATGCTTGGTTTGGCTCAGAACTAAATCTGCCATGGAAGGAGCTTGGAAGAACAGTCCATGAATCCTTGCTTACAGTTGAAAGATAGTGTTTGCTACAGCTCCAAAAACGATGGAATATGATGGAACAATCGACCAAGGCTTGTGTTCTTTGAAAGTTTTCAGCAAAAATGCCAAATGAAGAAAAATGAGTGTGTTTGAGAAAATGAGGTTTTCTGTTGGTGAGAGTGGCTGCTAGGGTTTCTTTCAGAGAGAAAATGATGTATATATACTCTGTTTAATGGTACTAATCAAGGTTAATGAAAAAGTGGAATTGGAGTTGGTAAAAAGTGTCCTTTTGCTAATTTCACTCAAGTGGCATGGTGCATGAGCTGTAGCTGCGAAAATGGGCCTTGAACATGTCCAAAATATGATTTCTAGTCATTCTCAATTGGCCAAAATGATTAAAAATGATTATTTGGAAAAGTCAAATTTCAACCTCACTTGAAATTAATTCAAGCAAGTCCAAAAAGGCCATTTTGAATGGTGATGTTTTGGTGCATGATGATGACAGTTTTGGAAAGAGGGGATCAAATGTGACTTGTTGCAAAAAACCCCACCCAATTTGGCCAAATGGTTTGAGAGATATGGCCTTTTGAAGTTCAAAAATTCTTGAGAATGATTTGATCATAACTTGCCAACCATACATGGGAATTGAGTGTTCTTGGACTTTTTGGAAATGGGAGAACAAGATCTTCAACTTTCATGTTGGGAAAAAATTCATTTGAAGCTTGTATCATGATGTAAGTTTAGGATCAAGAAGTTTCCATTTTTGGCAGGTTTCAATTACAGGTCCAGTTTCTATTTTTGGAAATTTCTGATCTGGCTTCAAATTCTTCCATGATGATGTTTGACATGTTATATGAAGACTATATGGACATGAATGAGACCTCTCAACCCAATTTCCACCATCAAATCACTGATTAAATGCACAGTTGACCAACGGTTGACTTTTTAGGGTTTCTGGTGAACTGAGCCATGACTGATGACTTCTGAACATCCAATCCTTGACCAAAACACTTCAAATGGATCCCCAAGTCATGTGAACATGTTGGACCAACCCTAGGGCCTTGTTTCAATGGAAATTGCACTTGCTTGCTTGATTGACTGATTTCCTGACCAGTTTGACCTAATCTGTCTGATGATCTTGCACTTGGGGCAAAGGACAATGCAATGCTATGCAGTGGACTATGTTAAATGTTAATGACCTAATAATGAAAATGTATGTACAATGATAGGTGCAAATTTGAGGTGCTACATTGTCCTTTGAGAATCGTGCGCCAAATGTCAAAGCTAACCCACTACCCACTCATGGTAATCCTTCAGTCAACATGGTAGATGGTTGTCCTGGGGAATTCAAGGTATATGATGTGTGTTTCATTAAAAGGTCCTTGGTGACGATGCACATAGATATATTTTTGGTAAGTGATTATGAGCATGACCATGATGGTTGTGTAATTTGCAGTGTTAACCCCCGAGGTAGTGTGGTTGTGAAGAGAGACATCCAAAGGTTGATGGATGAGGGTATGATCCAGATTCTTCAGTCCCGTCACTTGGGTGATGATGTGAATGTAATAGTTCCTGTGTTCAAGACACCAGAGAGAATGGTGATTCAATTTGACAGCACCAGCAATAACAATGTCAGCAATAGATCGGTATCACCGTTAGTTATATGGTTAGCAGGTCCCGTCCCGTATGCATCCGATAAAGTTGTTCCGTACCGGTATAATGCGACTATGTTGGAGAATGGTCAAGAGGTTCCTTTGCTTACAACCAGTTCTGTTGTGAGCATTGCTGATGTTACGAAGGTAACCCGTAGCGGACGAGTTTTGGGGTCGATGTTCCCAAAGAATATAGAAGACGTATCTGCCAGTAAGAAAGTTGAAGCGCCTGTAGTTGATCCAGTTAGCGCTCCAAAGTGTCATTCTGGTGAATCCAGCGGTTTGAAGCCTAATGATGATAATGAGGTACTCTGGTTGATCAAGAAGAGCGAGTTTAATGTGGTGGAGCAGTTGCTCCAAACTCCCTCCAAGATTTCAGTGTTGTCTCTACTCATGAAATTTGAAGCACACAGAGAAGCATTCCAAAAGGTGTTGGAGCAAGCTTATGTAGAGCATGATGTTATGGTAGATCAGTTTGATCATATTGTGGCTAACATCACCTCCTGTAACAACTTGAGCTTCTATGATGAGGAACTTCCTCAGGAAGGTAGAAATCACAATCTGGTGTTGCACATTTCAATGAACTGTAAGGAGGATGCTTTGTCGAACGTATTGGTTGATATCGGTGCTTCATTGAATGTACTTTCCAAATCAACTCTTTCTAGTTTTTCGTATCAAGGAGCTCTGGTGAGATATAGTGGCGTGAGCGTCAAGGCATTTGATGGTTCTCGCAAGACTGTGATTGGTGAGGTGGACCTTCCTGTGAAGATAGGTCCGAGTGATTTCCAAATTACTTTCCAAGTAATGGATATCCACCCAGCCTATAGCTTCTTGTTAGGAAGGCCATGGATACATAAGGCAGGAGCCGTTACGTCAACACTACATCAGAAGTTGAAGTTTGTCAAGAATGGAAATCTTGTTATCGTCGGTGGGGAGAAGGTTTTGTTGGTAAGCGACATGTCATCTTTCTCTTATGTAGAAGATGAGGATGAGGTTGGAACTCCGTTTCAAGCTCTATCTATTGCTGAGGAAAAGAGAGTTGGGGAACCCATGTCCTCCTTCAAAGACGCTCAGAAGATTGTTGAAGACGGTATTTCTGATCAGTGGGGTCGGATGGTAGAGGTCACCAAGAACAAGAGCAGAGCTGGTTTGGGTTTCCAACGAGGTTCATATGAGATTAAAGCTGAAGATGTGCAACCCAGTTTCCGTAGCGGAGGGTTCATTCATGGTAATGAACAACACTTAGTTGTCGTGATCGAGGGTGATGAAGATGAAGACTGCACCAATTTTGTGATGCATGGAAAAGCTTGCAACAATTGGACCGTGTCGCATCGCGCGAAAAACCGGCGAGAAAAGAAAGAAACAACAGAGCCGCCACCGTGCGTTATTTATCCCAAAAGAGGGAAAGGAAACGCTCGAAGTAAACCTAGGAAAGAACATGGTCTCGCGACCAAAGAGGAATGGGTTCGGGAGTCGGTTATGCGAAGGGAAGGTGTTAGGCACCCTACGCATCCGTAGTACTCTACGGGATCCACGCACAAAAGGAAAGGATATGGTTGCTAAACACTGCTCAAACTCACACACACTGGCTGAAAAGAGACAAAAGAAACTGACTGAAACTGACTCGGCAGGATATCGCATCCTGGGCCTACTTAGTCTATCAGGCATAGACATCAGAGTCGAAGTAGTTCGGACTGGGGAAACGACACATGCTCGCTAGGATGTCGCATCCTATGCATACGTATCTTCTCGGACGAGAGAAGAATCAGAGCATTCGTAGCTCGGCTGACACGCACACAAACAAACAAGACACAGGCAAACGTGGAGCCTGAATGCCAATCGATGGACTTACATCAGCATCCGAACCTAAACACACACAAGGGATAGACAGCAAATGCTAAGGAGTCACGGACTCGAGCCTAGCAAAGGTCAGACAACACACACAAAAGAAAGAAAAGGCGCCCGGAGAGATCAGCTCAATCTCCCGCCTACATACTTCATCTGGTGTGAAGATCAGGGCGATGTAGTTCCCCTACGCAGGGATAAAGGATCTAGCCTAACCAGATAACAGAGGGAGACACAACTCTAGGGAGACTACGACTCGAGCCTAGATGTTGTCATGCAAAGTCAACCCTAAGTTAAGGTTTCTAGCTAAATGGCACAAGGGCCAACCTATCCTGAACAGACACAGGAAAAAGCAAAGTCTCGATTGCAACTAGGGCAAGAGAAAGGGGATATCTCAATCACAACAGGGGTGAGAGAAGAGAAAAGATCTCAATCACACAGGGGTGAGAGAAAAGAATTAGTGTTAGTGGTTAGTCAAACTCGGCAAGACATCGCGTCTCGTGCCTACGTATCTCACCTGATCGTGAGAATCAGAGTTGCCGTAGTTCGGCCGGCAGGGAGAAAGGTTCTAGATTGCAACTAGGGCAAGAGCAAAGGAAAGTCTCGATCGCAACGAGGGCGAAAGCAAGCAAGGATTAGTTGTTAGTCAAACTCGGCAAGACATCGCGTCTCGTGCCTACGTATCTCACCTGATCGTGAGAATCAGAGTTGCCGTAGTTCGGCCGAACAGTTCTAAGCATGGCTCACACAAGGGTTAAGCCACACAGACTTGACTTGCACAGGAAGCAAGCCAAGCACAAACCTATTGCACAAGGGCAAGCAAAACTAAAACCTAAAGAGGCCAACAAAGCAATCACAAACACATACAGCATAAAATAAACACACCAACAAGGGGGCTCAAACATCAAAGGTTAGGCACTAGGGCCAACTGGAATGGGGTAAGTGTGCTCTTAACCTTGCCATTGAGAGGCTAAGGTGAAGCAGATGAAAGGAGATGAGGGGTGTGCCTCATTGCTTCTATCCCTGGCCAGAGAGAGCATTTGACAAGAATGTGTGGGTTCAGAAAGCGGGAACCCTTCTACACATTTAAACTGACTCAACTGTGCAATTGCACAAGATCTTGGGTTTTTATCTGAAGTGCATCAACACAGTGGTGTGAGCAAGACAGAAGACACACTGAATAGTGGGGGATAGATTGCATATCCCTACCTTCCACCAATTGCCTCTTCACTTAGGAGGTCTTTGACTCTGTACAGGGACAAAGTAAACATACACAGGCATTGCCTCTTAAGGAGGACTTCAGACAGTTTGCCCGGCCAAAATAACAAGCCGGGACTCCAGACTACATGAAGTAAAAGAGATTATACCTCAAGCAAGTGCTAAATAGCAAAGCAAGCAAGTTCAGAGAACTTAAGCAACTAAAGTACCTGAAAAAGTCAAACTTATCAGCAAACAGTTCAACAGTCAAAATCAAAGGCAAATGGATAAACAAAAGTCAACCACAGAGGGATCAATTGTGCAAGGCGCAAAAACTCAAGCATATGAGTCACCTACAAAACAAAGGTTAGCACAATATATAATTCAACTCAAACAAATTTGAATGGTCTTTGAGGCATTGGTGCTCAACCTGAAACAGATGAACTCAACATAAGCTTAGAAGACCACTAGGACTAGCCTAGGGTCAAAGATGAAAGAAAAGTCAAGGCAGCAAGAAAAAGTCAACCCAAACAAAGTTTAAACATTCAAGAAGCATTATCAATTGGATTCATAATTATATCATGCATCATGGTCATTTCATATGCAAAAGGATGCAAAGCATGGCAAGAGAAGCATACAAAAGTCAACAGCAAAGACTTCATCCAAAAGTCAACCCAAACATTTTCAAAAATTATGAAATAAATCACACTCAATCCTAACATCTAACATGGTAGACATGTCAAATTTCAATGCATTTGGATGAGAGGAAGGCAGTCAAGTAAAATCATGAAGTCAAACCAAATTCAAGTAAGCATGGTGAAAGTCAACAAGCATAGGTCAACTTCAAAAAATCATATCAAATTGAAAACAGATGAGAAATGCATGAGATTAACACCAATGCAAAGCTTGAGATGTCTAATTATCACATATGAAATTTCATGATCATACAATATGTTATGAGAATTTCCCAAATGATTTGGCAATGTATAGCACAAAAAGTCAACAAATGACCAAGCATGGAAGAAAATTCACAATCAAATGGAAAACAGCAAGATTAATTCCAAGAAAATTCATACATGAAATAGACATACAAAGGATCATTCATGCAAAAAATGGGGTCAATTGGATGCAAGGAAGCATGTGAACAAAATTAGGGAAAATGCATGTTCATGTTGTGACACCAAATGTAATCTCCAACTTCAAAAATTTATAACCAGCAAAACACAAATGGGAAATCCACAAACTCTATATGGAAACAAAGGTCAACATGTCTAGTTTCTCCACAAAAAATTTCAAACTCATTGGGTACAACATCATTATTTCACAATTGAAATGGCAAGAGATATCATTTATGCATACATGTTGGGAAAACAATTGCCAATTAAAATCCAGTCAATGAAAAAATGATTAAAAATCATAATTAAAAACTAGACTCAATCATGAATATAATGGAAGAAGAATCAGAATTTTTGGATGAAAATTGAGTGAGAAATTAATTTTTGAAGATGAGGAAATAATTGGAATAAGCATGAACAAGTTAACATGGCAACAAGTCAAACAAAGTCAACAGCGTGGCATTTGTGTAAATATGCTTTCCACTAAACCAAACGACACAGTTTTAGGCATGGTAATGAAATATTCTGATTGGCTCTCAGCCAATGGAATAGTGACCGAGCCAATGAGCTTTCAAGTTCTGGGTTTTCATAAACCCTAGGGTTTATGCAACATGTATTCATGGCTATGGCATTCATGCATCTTCATGTTATCAATTAAAAACATCACCAGGTAAATAGCAACATGTAAAATGACGATCATGCAACAATCAAGTAGCCACGTTCAAACACAACAAACACTAAATCACGTGCATTTCTGGACAGTTGCAAGGTTTAAAAACAAACTGCAACAGGGCATTTCATCATTCAAACTTCATCATCATGCATCATCATGAACAAACATCAAGCAAACAGTATGGCAACTAACTACATTATTCATGGCATAACAGCAAAACAACATATGCATGAAGGTTTCTGGGCAGGGTTAAAGTTTGGTATGATCAGCAGGGCAACCATTCATCATCATTATGCAACTCGGTTTTTCGAAATGTGCAGAAATCCAAATCAAACATCCCAACAGCATCATTAAACCTCAGGTAACACAAATATGGTGTGCATTTTCAATAAATCAAACCCAACAAAGCAAATCGATGAAAAATGCATATGTTCACCAAAATAGAAATCCTTATATCTCATAGCATAGTCATCCATTTAATGTGATTCAAAGCTTAAATCAACCTACTAAACAAAACCTACATGGTGTGTAGCAAGATTTAAGAAAATGATGAAGTCGAAAACTCACTTGTTTTGAAGGAAAATCGTGTAACAGGGTTGCTTTAGTGGTCTTCAGCTCAAACAGGTGCAGCTCTTGGTTTGGAATGATGAGTCCTTGAGGCACTTGAACTCAGCAAAGATTGCAAGTAAACCAATCACCAACTGCCATTGCTGTAGCTCGATGAAAACAGGGTGAGAAAGGGCTTTACAGTGAGGGAAAGGAGGTTGAATACTCTTCCAAATGTTGCTCAGATGAAGGATTGATGATGGAGTCTTATGGTGTTTTGAGAGTTTTTGGTAAAGATGCTGCTCGAGCCAAAATGCAGTTGAGAGAGAGGAGAGTGTTCTGGTTTGGCTGCTGTGTAAATTAGGGTTGCAATGAGCAGAGGAAAAGCTTTATATCATCTGTTTAGCAAGGTTAATCCAAATGATAAGTTGGTTTAACTTAAAATGAACCATTTGCTGTTTTTGCTAATTGAGGAACAAGTGAATGATGGAGGTGTATGTTTGCCACGAGCTGGGCCTGGACAGGCTGCCAAAGACCAAATACTCTGCTGTCTTTTACTTGTTCATGAATTGCTAACTTGCCTTGTGTTAATGAAGTCACTTACAACATTTCCAATTTCATACAAATGAAGTGGAAGGTGTGTGAAGTCTGGTCGAATGGGCCTCCAACAGGCTGTAAATGGCCTTTGCAAATGCTGTTTGATGTTGTTTATGCATTGCTGTACTTTGTTTTACTCTTTGAAAACAATTTGCAAAAATGCCAAATTATGCACCTTGGTCCAAAATGATGGTATGGCAATGGTATGAACATGAGTTTAAGCTCTAGACAAGTTACAAATGACATATGAAACCTTTCCCAATTGGCCAAAATAAGAAAAAGTGTTTAAATCAAAAAGTCAATGGTTGGTCAAACTTTGAATTTAAATGAAAAAGGTCCAAAAATGCCATTTTGATTGGCAAGGTTTTGGTGAATGAAATTTATATTTTTGGAAAGAGGATGAAAAATGTGGTTTGTAGGAAAAAACCCCACCAAATTTGGCCTTATGGTTTGAAAGATATGGCTTGTTGAAGTTCACAAATTTTTGAAATTGAATTGATCATATCTTGACAACCATACATGGGATTTGAGAGTTCTTGGACTTTTTGAAAATGGGAAGACAAGATCTTCAACTTTCATGTTGGGCAAAAATTCATTTGAAGCTTGTATCATGATGTAAGTTGAGGATCAAGAAGTTTCCATTTTTGGCAGTTGAAATTACAGGTCCAGTTTCTATTTTGGGAAATTTTCTGATTGGCTTCAAATTCTTCCATGATGTTGATTGCCATGACATATAAGATCTATTAGGACATGAATAAGCTCTCTCAAACCATTTTCATCCATCAAATCCATAGAATCAACCACAGTTGACCAACTTTGACTTTCTAGGGTTTTGGACTTGACTGTGCACTTCTGATGAATTCCAAACCCTAATTCCTTGAAATCTTGACTTCAAATGATGTCCCAAGACATATGAACTCTTGATGATTGATCATGGTGCCCAAATTCCACAAGAATGGCCACCATCCACTGCTTTGATTGACTGTTGACTTTCTTAGGGTTTTCTGCTTGCCTGTGCATTGACTGCTGACCTCTGAGCCTTCAACCCTTGACTTGAACACTTCAAATAAACCTCCAAGACATGTGAGCTTGATGGGCAAACCCTAGGGCCTTGATTCCTTGAGAAACAACTTTGCTTGATTGGTGGGCTGATCTCTTGATCAGTTTGACCTAATTCTTGCTTGCTTGCACTTGAGGCAACTGAGGACAATGCAAATGCTATGCAATGGATTATGATATGCTATGACCTAATATGAGATGGTATGCACAATGATAGGTGCAAATTTGAGGTGCTACAGCTGCCCCTATTCAATCAGCTGGGAACCCGAACGGATGATAGCAACGGCTGTCAGACTTTCAGGGTAAACAGGGATTGAATACAAAAGAACCGTAGAAATTTGCACTGACTGGATATGATACAAAGGGAACCACGTCATTTACTGATGACAACTGCATGACAGCTTCAGAAAAGCAAAACCATTTACCGATGGTTAAAGAACTGGAACCTTGATATTTACCGATATCAACTTCAGCCCGACCATTTACCGATGGCGGCTGGGGGAAAACAATCTTCTGAAAAACAAAACCATTTACCGATGGTTAAAACTTGATATTTACCGATATCAACTTCAGCAAAACCATTTACCGATGGTTGCTGGGAAACAAATTTGATGTAGAGAAGAAGCAAGACCATTTACCGATGGTGGCTTCAAAGAAACTGGACATTTACCGATGTCAACTTCAGCCAGACCATTTGCCGATGGCTGCTGCAACTGGGAATTCGATATTTACCGATATCGAAGAAAACTGGGCCATTTACCGATGGCGTCTCCGCTTGGGGAGGAGCAAAATCTTTGTGGTGATACCAGACAAGACGTTTACCGACGACTTCTGGGGGTTTTGATTTTATTAACAAGAGAATAAAGAATGACCAGACATTTACCGATGACTGGGATGAGACTCGATGTTTACCGACATCGAAAGATGATGTTTACCGACATCAAAAAGAATGACCAGACATTTACCGATGACTGGGGTGAGACTCGATGTTTACCGACATCGAAAGATGATGTTTACCGACATCAAAAAGAATGACCAGACATTTACCGATGACTGGGGTGAGACTCGATGTTTACCGACATCGAAAGATGATGTTTACCGACATCAAAAAGAATGACCAGACATTTACCGATGATTGGGATGAGAATTTTATTGGTGAGAGACAAACAAATATTTGCAACTGAAAACCGGGTAGGACATTTACAGATGACTCTACTGGGGATTTCTAGCTGGGGATCTATCAGACATTTACCGATGACTGAAAGAAAGACTCGATGTTTACCGACACCGAAGCAATGGCGTTTACCGACACCAAAAAATGACCAGACATTTACCGATGACTGGGTGGGACTCGATGTTTACCGACACCGAAACAATGGCGTTTACCGACACCAAAAAAATGACCAGACATTTACCGATGACTGGGTGGAACTCGATGTTTACCGACATCGAAACAATGGTGTTTACCGACACCAAACAAAGAAACACACGCGGGTGCTGACATGACACTTACTGGTATCACAAGAACGATATCTGAGATATGTCAAAGCAAGACTGATCACTTGCTGGGAGGGTCTCACTGGGGGAGAAACAAACTTTTGTCACCATCGGGTGAGGAAATAAACCTCTGTCACCATCGGGTGAGGAAATAAACCTCTGCGGGGATAAACAATTCTGAATGTTGTCGAAGCGACTGTAGCTGATTTGCTGTGCTGATGTTGGACAAAACGCTCCGCCTCTGTCGGGGATACAGTCTGATGTGGTTTCGAACACATGAATGCATATGTTTGAATTTTTCTATGGCGTAATGCTCCATATGGGATGGAAATGCTACGCAGTTTTGAAGATGCAATGATTTCTATATGCAATGCAGTATGATGATAACTCTGCGAGGGAAATACACAGGACGACTGTGCTGAGGAATCTTCAAGATGGATCCGCTGGGGGAAGCAATACAACTGCTGGGGAGCCAACAGTACAAATCCACTAGGGGAAGACAAGGTAACTCGCTGGGGAGTAATAATGCCACTCTGCTAGGGGAAAGCAAAGGTAAACTGCTGGGGATAGCCCAATCAATCCACAAAAATTCCGCTTGGGGAAATGAAAGCTCCGCTGGGGAGAGACTAAACCAGGTAACTCTCTGAGGATAAGGCTCATACCAACCTCAGATAAAAATAGGCCCTGCTTTGGGGAATAACCGCTACTCTGCCGGGGACAACCCACATAATTCACAAGTAGAAACGACTCAGCTGGGGATGTAGGTATCCGTCTGCCATGGACACCTGTCCAATCCACTGGTGGGATGAACTCTGCTGGAGAAATATTTCGTGAAACCCGCTCCACTCGGGGATCAAGGTCACGACAGCGAGCAAACAGGAAGGAACACCATGGATACCGGGTTGTAGGTATGAAACGGGTGACCGACCAAAGCGTGAATTGGTTTGAATGCCATAAGTACATCGACCTGATCGTCGGAAACTTCTTCGGTCTGAAGACCGGAAAAACATAAGTGCATCGACCTGATCGTCGGAAACTTCTTCGGTCTGAATACCGGAAAATTGGCCTGAGTGCCATGAGTACATCGACCTGATCGTCGGAAACTCCTTCGGTCTGAATACCGGAAAATTATAAGACATATTATCTATAGCCGTCAAAACGTAGATAATACGCTCGCATGGAAGATTATCCATAACCGGGTTGTAGGTTGTTAAATGAATAATCGACCGAAAAGAAAGGCCTCTGGGTACCAGATTAGGTATGCAAAAGATGACCAATCAGGTTGCTTACTCGGAGCAAGTATCCAAAAAGAAGGGGAAGACCCAATGGGGACAATACTGCTTGATCAAGGCAAGTATCCAAAGGGGACGAATATCAATATCACAGACCGGATACTGATAACTGCAAAGAGGGGATTACATCTACCGGTTTGTAGGCAGAAAACCACGGAAAAGTAACCAGTCATCATCGGGATGAGCACAAAGGGTTAAATCCAACAAGGGGATGAAAGTGGGATTTTACAACTACCAGCTAGTGGGTAGAAAACCACAAAGACAGGACTTACAGCTACCGGTTCGTAGGTAGAGGCCAAAAAACAGTCTGCTGAGAGACAGAGTGAGAAAAAAAAAGATTTACAACTACCAGCTAGTGGGTAGAAGACCGTAAAGAAAGGACTTACAGCTACCGGTTCGTAGGTAGAAGCCAACAAATTCCGCTGAGGATAAGATGAATGAGTGCCGGTTAGTGAGCGACTATTCATTTATGCCCCAGGGAAGTACAGGAGACAACAGAAAGCCAATTTTAGGATCGATCCAAAAAGGCAGACTGAAACAAGACTCATCCTAATGAGGAAAGAGCTCAATAGGGAAAACCCATCCCGTGTAGGGAGGGAACGGAAGCAACCGTCATCCACGAGGATGTATCTCAGTGGGGAAATGGCAGGAAAGGATAGACACTTTCTGCTTAAGGGGTAGACTCTACATGGAGAGATCAGACATACCCATATCTGCTTAAGGAAAATCTACTGGAGAGATTCTGTATTACCAAATAGCAGGAGGTAACAAACTACAGATACCCGGCAACAGCTGCAACATGAGTATCCAAATGCCATGATTATGCGTGTATGCATTATGCATGATGAATGTATGATGAATGCTGACAAACAGACATGCTCAGCACACAGGTCCGGGAATCAACCGTCCGGAGAGAAAACCAAAGTCATCATCCTGCAGGGGAGGAAGAGCCACAAGAGGCTTCCGGAGGGATCGTCAGTCACAACCGGAGAACAGAGTTCAACATACAGGCGCATGCGCCACAACAACTCGTGATGGAAATCAGGGATACCAAGAAGCAACCAGATCTCTGATGAGGATACAAAGGCATTGATAAAGCTCCTTATGCAAACAACTCCACTGAGGGATCTATCTGAGAGAATGCCGGATTAATGGGATGTCACTCCACCGAATACTGAATCTTCCAAGAAAAGCACCCATGCTGGGGGGGAAGATGAAGACTGCTCTGCTGGAGAGGCGAAAGTTGAAGTCTTCAGTAAACACTCTGCTAGGGGAGCTGCCCCACAAAAGTATTTCAACAGCAACCTTGCTGGGAATGCCCCACGGTAGGGCTCAAGCAGCACTCTACTGGGGATGCCCCACAATAGAGCTAATAGGGATTTGGAGGAAGAATCTGTAATGCCGAGAACATGAAGATGAACAACTTCAACCAACACTGCACTGAGCAACTTCACTGAGGAGAGACCATACAAGGTTCTGCAGGACAAAAATACAGTCATGCTCGAGATACGAACAATTGTCTTACCTGTTAGTAATCATACCACCCTCGGGAGAGCACTGTGGGTCTCCTAAGTATTCTTCCATCATTGTGAATGTTCACTTTGTTTAAGAACAATTTTCTTGAAAAATTTGTTTATTTTGAAAACAATGATACTTTATCAATTAAAACATGCAAAACATTTGTTGAGTCGAAACAAATAAGAGTGCAAATAAGTGGATAAAAGCTCAAATAGATGTGATGGAATGGTAGTCTGCAAAGGGCGAGACTCCATAGATCTGTACAAGTTTGAAATCGGTGATGTATATTGGAGAGGGCTACATTGAACATAATGACCTTTCCTCTACCATTCTGAATTTTCGATGTATTCAGCGCTTCAGTCGATGACGAATCGAGAATTCCTGACGGATGACAGATATAGAGCACAGTCTTGTCAAGATGCAGTTACTTGCCAAATCCCTAATTTTTGCCTAGATTGCCCCAGTGTGAGGTGATCAATCTAGCGGGATGCAAATTCTTTTTTTTCCAATGTCTCTAACTTTTGCCTGGATCGCCCTTACGGGTTTTCAATCCACCGAGACGCTCCTTTTTTGCCTAAGCCGCCCTTTGGGGTGTTCGACTTAGCGAGCTGTTTTGCTTTTTTTTTTTTTTCTTTTAGGCGAAGTATTTCTTGACTGCATCGGAATTCACAGGACGAGTGAACTTCTTCATCCATTGCGGTAAGTGTTAGAACATCGCCTGAAAAGGCTCTCTCGACAACGTACGGACGTTCATAGTTTGTAGAGTTCACTTGCCCCTGGAATCGGGTGTGAAAGACAGGACTTTCCTGAGCACGAGGTCACACGAGGCTTGACCTTCTCTTTGAATGCTTTCGCCACTCTCTGCTGATATGACTTGACCATAAAACATGGCAGTTGATCTTTTGTTTTTGCTTGAATTCAGCATCAGTCAACTTGGGACTTTGAGGGTGCTATTTTCTTTTGTTTTCTTTTGATTTTGCTTTCTTTTGATTTCTTTTGGTTTTGATTGATTTCTTTTTTTTTTTTGATTTTGCACCCTCCTCTTTCTTTTTTCTTTTTTTTCTTTTTTTTTCTTTTTTTTTTTTGATAATGCCCCAGTTGGCTGTTCTGCTGATTCTCGAGATGCAGCTGAGTGATCTTCTTTTCTTGCTCAAGAAGTCGGGAAATCTCGTCAGGAATCCCTTCAACATCATCTTCGTCTGCTTCGAATACAGGGAATTCAAAATTGGGAGATGACGTCCGATCATTATGCTCAATGGGTTTGAGAAACAACCTGCATAAAGATTTTGATATGAAAAGCTTTTTGAAAATCAAACAAGACAATCATTATGCAGATGAAAAGATTGCTTTTATTATTGTTTTTAAAGGTTTTTTTTGTGATCACCAATTTCATGCAAAAATGAAAAGGGAAAACAATTGGAAAAACAAATGTTTTAACATGAATTATTTGAATGAAAATATCATTGCACAAAATGTTGCCAACAATGTCATCACTTCTCCTTTTGGCATGGGAGAAGGGTTTTTAAACAAAGTGATTATTGCTCTGACTTATGAAAAACTGTAGGAAAGCCCACAGTGACCCAATTGTGACAGACACCACCAGGAATGATGAAATTGTTCAAGTCCTCTGCGTCCTCTTTCAAGATAGCAGCATCCTCTTCTTCAGGTTGATCGTCATGGATGAATCCTCCACTCTTGAACAGACCTTACTCATTGCATGCCCCAGAACAGTAGCCAATGCCAGCCCGGGATCGGTTAACCCGGAATAAATCCATCAACAGTACAAAGTCTGGCAAATATCTCTCTGAGTTCACAATTCTCTTGCTCAGGATGATCCATCAATCTGGCAGAGTCGGCCCTGGTATAATACCGGCAAAGTGCGTCTTCAAAATAAATGAAGATCGCAGGGTCAGACCACAGGACGGGAGACCGGAACAAAACACCTGCTTGTGCAAATGATGCATGAAGTGTTTATGCATATGCTTGTTTTTTATTTCAAAGGAACTCGAGGGTTTTATTTGCAAACTTTGAAATATTTAAACATCTTGATCATACATGAAAATATCTCATCAGATATATCAGGTGAAAAAATTTTCCCGGTTTTTTCATGTTTTTGAAATTTTTTGCAAATAAACTCCTTTGAGTTCCTTGAAAATTTTCTTTCTCTGATGACATGGATGCGGATGAATGCGTGAATGTATGAATGCAACAATCACACTCAAGGATCAAGCAAAGCACGCCAAACAAAGGTCGTGGGAAAGCTCATTGTATCCCTAATATCAATCATCCATTTTGGTGGATTTAGGTTTTCACCTTATCGACACCCAAGTTCCATTGATATTAACGGTACATGAACCGGCTCAAACATCCCTAATATCAACCAGCCGCTTTGGTGGATTTTAGGTTTTACCCCTGATCCGGGATCCATTGATATTAACAATGTTTGAACGACTCAACCACGAATCATGGGTTTGTTGAGAGTCACGAGCATGGAGTCTCGGTTAAGAACCGCCCAAAGGGAGTGTACTAGGGTTTAAACCTGCCAGACATGTTCTATCAGAGGTTCCCATAATCATCGTTCCATCTTTCGGATATTATCGGAGGAACGAATACTCGTATTCCAAAAATATTCTCAAGAGAAACTCTTATGAGTGTAGTATCGCGTGACAATCGCATCAGAACTGACATCTGAACGACCTCCGCACTACGGTCCTAAAAATAGGCCAAGATGGGTTTGGTAAACTAAGGTCCTTGGCTTCTGCGGCACATGATTGAAAGAATAATGCCTAACCACAAATAACTTGTGTGACATTATTAGTTCAACATGACCTCCACCAAGTGAATGGACTCGCAAGTCAACTGGCTAAGGAATACTCCACACCAGTCAACAAGACTATGCCATTCTCCTATCCTAGAGTGCACTCGAGTTCGGGTATAGAACTCATCTCACGGACTCCCACCCCACAAAGAAAAACAGACAACCAGTCAGGCAGTAATGAAAAATGAATATGAATGCAAACATCAATGCACACAATCAATGCGAACAATAAATGTACATATATACAATGAATGCAATAAAATACAACAAGCAGAAAGCAACCAAAACCCTAATCCTAGAGAGCGCTAGGAGAGACTCGCTCAGGGAAGATGGACCAGCATAGGTCAACTTCTCTAGATTCCCCAGCAGAGTCGCCAGCTGTCGCATCGCGCGAAAAACCGGCGGGAAAAGAAAGAAACAACAGAGCCGCCACCGTGCGTTATTTATCCCAAAAGAGGGAAAGGAAACGCTCGAAGTAAACCTAGGAAAGAACATGGTCTCGCGACCAAAGAGGAATGGGTTCGGGAGTCGGTTATGCGAAGGGAAGGTGTTAGGCACCCTACGCATCCGTAGTACTCTACGGGATCCACGCACAAAAGGAAAGGATATGGTTGCTAAACACTGCTCAAACTCACACACACTGGCTGAAAAGAGACAAAAGAAACTGACTGAAACTGACTCGGCAGGATATCGCATCCTGGGCCTACTTAGTCTATCAGGCATAGACATCAGAGTCGAAGTAGTTCGGACTGGGGAAACGACACATGCTCGCTAGGATGTCGCATCCTATGCATACGTATCTTCTCGGACGAGAGAAGAATCAGAGCATTCGTAGCTCGGCTGACACGCACACAAACAAACAAGACACAGGCAAACGTGGAGCCTGAATGCCAATCGATGGACTTACATCAGCATCCGAACCTAAACACACACAAGGGATAGACAGCAAATGCTAAGGAGTCACGGACTCGAGCCTAGCAAAGGTCAGACAACACACACAAAAGAAAGAAAAGGCGCCCGGAGAGATCAGCTCAATCTCCCGCCTACATACTTCATCTGGTGTGAAGATCAGGGCGATGTAGTTCCCCTACGCAGGGATAAAGGATCTAGCCTAACCAGATAACAGAGGGAGACACAACTCTAGGGAGACTACGACTCGAGCCTAGATGTTGTCATGCAAAGTCAACCCTAAGTTAAGGTTTCTAGCTAAATGGCACAAGGCCAACCTATCCTGAACAGACACAGGAAAAAGCAAAGTCTCGATTGCAACTAGGGCAAGAGAAAGGGGATATCTCAATCACAACAGGGGTGAGAGAAGAGAAAAGATCTCAATCACACAGGGGTGAGAGAAAAGAATTAGTGTTAGTGGTTAGTCAAACTCGGCAAGACATCGCGTCTCGTGCCTACGTATCTCACCTGATCGTGAGAATCAGAGTTGCCGTAGTTCGGCCGGCAGGGAGAAAGGTTCTAGATTGCAACTAGGGCAAGAGCAAAGGAAAGTCTCGATCGCAACGAGGGCGAAAGCAAGCAAGGATTAGTTGTTAGTCAAACTCGGCAAGACATCGCGTCTCGTGCCTACGTATCTCACCTGATCGTGAGAATCAGAGTTGCCGTAGTTCGGCCGAACAGTTCTAAGCATGGCTCACACAAGGGTTAAGCCACACAGACTTGACTTGCACAGGAAGCAAGCCAAGCACAAACCTATTGCACAAGGGCAAGCAAAACTAAAACCTAAAGAGGCCAACAAAGCAATCACAAACACATACAGCATAAAATAAACACACCAACAAGGGGGCTCAAACATCAAAGGTTAGGCACTAGGGCCAACTGGAATGGGGTAAGTGTGCTCTTAACCTTGCCATTGAGAGGCTAAGGTGAAGCAGATGAAAGGAGATGAGGGGTGTGCCTCATTGCTTCTATCCCTGGCCAGAGAGAGCATTTGACAAGAATGTGTGGGTTCAGAAAGCGGGAACCCTTCTACACATTTAAACTGACTCAACTGTGCAATTGCACAAGATCTTGGGTTTTTATCTGAAGTGCATCAACACAGTGGTGTGAGCAAGACAGAAGACACACTGAATAGTGGGGGATAGATTGCATATCCCTACCTTCCACCAATTGCCTCTTCACTTAGGAGGTCTTTGACTCTGTACAGGGACAAAGTAAACATACACAGGCATTGCCTCTTAAGGAGGACTTCAGACAGTTTGCCCGGCCAAAATAACAAGCCGGGACTCCAGACTACATGAAGTAAAAGAGATTATACCTCAAGCAAGTGCTAAATAGCAAAGCAAGCAAGTTCAGAGAACTTAAGCAACTAAAGTACCTGAAAAAGTCAAACTTATCAGCAAACAGTTCAACAGTCAAAATCAAAGGCAAATGGATAAACAAAAGTCAACCACAGAGGGATCAATTGTGCAAGGCGCAAAAACTCAAGCATATGAGTCACCTACAAAACAAAGGTTAGCACAATATATAATTCAACTCAAACAAATTTGAATGGTCTTTGAGGCATTGGTGCTCAACCTGAAACAGATGAACTCAACATAAGCTTAGAAGACCACTAGGACTAGCCTAGGGTCAAAGATGAAAGAAAAGTCAAGGCAGCAAGAAAAAGTCAACCCAAACAAAGTTTAAACATTCAAGAAGCATTATCAATTGGATTCATAATTATATCATGCATCATGGTCATTTCATATGCAAAAGGATGCAAAGCATGGCAAGAGAAGCATACAAAAGTCAACAGCAAAGACTTCATCCAAAAGTCAACCCAAACATTTTCAAAAATTATGAAATAAATCACACTCAATCCTAACATCTAACATGGTAGACATGTCAAATTTCAATGCATTTGGATGAGAGGAAGGCAGTCAAGTAAAATCATGAAGTCAAACCAAATTCAAGTAAGCATGGTGAAAGTCAACAAGCATAGGTCAACTTCAAAAAATCATATCAAATTGAAAACAGATGAGAAATGCATGAGATTAACACCAATGCAAAGCTTGAGATGTCTAATTATCACATATGAAATTTCATGATCATACAATATGTTATGAGAATTTCCCAAATGATTTGGCAATGTATAGCACAAAAAGTCAACAAATGACCAAGCATGGAAGAAAATTCACAATCAAATGGAAAACAGCAGGATTAATTCCAAGAAAATTCATACATGAAATAGACATACAAAGGATCATTCATGCAAAAAATGGGGTCAATTGGATGCAAGGAAGCATGTGAACAAAATTAGGGAAAATGCATGTTCATGTTGTGACACCAAATGTAATCTCCAACTTCAAAAATTTATAACCAGCAAACCACAAATGGGAAATCCACAAACTCTATATGGAAACAAAGGTCAACATGTCTAGTTTCTCCACAAAAAATTTCAAACTCATTGGGTACAACATCATTATTTCACAATTGAAATGGCAAGAGATATCATTTATGCATACATGTTGGGAAAACAATTGCCAATTAAAATCCAGTCAATGAAAAAATGATTAAAAATCATAATTAAAAACTAGACTCAATCATGAATATAATGGAAGAAGAATCAGAATTTTTGGATGAAAATTGAGTGAGAAATTAATTTTTGAAGATGAGGAAATAATTGGAATAAGCATGAACAAGTTAACATGGCAACAAGTCAAACAAAGTCAACAGCGTGGCATTTGTGTAAATATGCTTTCCACTAAACCAAACGACACAGTTTTAGGCATGGCAATGAAATATTCTGATTGGCTCTCAGCCAATGGAATAGTGACCGAGCCAATGAGCTTTCAAGTTCTGGGTTTTCATAAACCCTAGGGTTTATGCAACATGTATTCATGGCTATGGCATTCATGCATCTTCATGTTATCAATTAAAAACATCACCAGGTAAATAGCAACATGTAAAATGACGATCATGCAACAATCAAGTAGCCACGTTCAAACACAACAAACACTAAATCACGTGCATTTCTGGACAGTTGCAAGGTTTAAAAACAAACTGCAACAGGGCATTTCATCATTCAAACTTCATCATCATGCATCATCATGAACAAACATCAAGCAAACAGTATGGCAACTAACTACATTATTCATGGCATAACAGCAAAACAACATATGCATGAAGGTTTCTGGGCAGGGTTAAAGTTTGGTATGATCAGCAGGGCAACCATTCATCATCATTATGCAACTCGGTTTTTCGAAATGTGCAGAAATCCAAATCAAACATCCCAACAGCATCATTAAACCTCAGGTAACACAAATATGGTGTGCATTTTCAATAAATCAAACCCAACAAAGCAAATCGATGAAAAATGCATATGTTCACCAAAATAGAAATCCTTATATCTCATAGCATAGTCATCCATTTAATGTGATTCAAAGCTTAAATCAACCTACTAAACAAAACCTACATGGTGTGTAGCAAGATTTAAGAAAATGATGAAGTCGAAAACTCACTTGTTTTGAAGGAAAATCGTGTAACAGGGTTGCTTTAGTGGTCTTCAGCTCAAACAGGTGCAGCTCTTGGTTTGGAATGATGAGTCCTTGAGGCACTTGAACTCAGCAAAGATTGCAAGTAAACCAATCACCAACTGCCATTGCTGTAGCTCGATGAAAACAGGGTGAGAAAGGGCTTTACAGTGAGGGAAAGGAGGTTGAATACTCTTCCAAATGTTGCTCAGATGAAGGATTGATGATGGAGTCTTATGGTGTTTTGAGAGTTTTTGGTAAAGATGCTGCTCGAGCCAAAATGCAGTTGAGAGAGAGGAGAGTGTTCTGGTTTGGCTGCTGTGTAAATTAGGGTTGCAATGAGCAGAGGAAAAGCTTTATATCATCTGTTTAGCAAGGTTAATCCAAATGATAAGTTGGTTTAACTTAAAATGAACCATTTGCTGTTTTTGCTAATTGAGGAACAAGTGAATGATGGAGGTGTATGTTTGCCACGAGCTGGGCCTGGACAGGCTGCCAAAGACCAAATACTCTGCTGTCTTTTACTTGTTCATGAATTGCTAACTTGCCTTGTGTTAATGAAGTCACTTACAACATTTCCAATTTCATACAAATGAAGTGGAAGGTGTGTGAAGTCTGGTCGAATGGGCCTCCAACAGGCTGTAAATGGCCTTTGCAAATGCTGTTTGATGTTGTTTATGCATTGCTGTACTTTGTTTTACTCTTTGAAAACAATTTGCAAAAATGCCAAATTATGCACCTTGGTCCAAAATGATGGTATGGCAATGGTATGAACATGAGTTTAAGCTCTAGACAAGTTACAAATGACATATGAAACCTTTCCCAATTGGCCAAAATAAGAAAAAGTGTTTAAATCAAAAAGTCAATGGTTGGTCAAACTTTGAATTTAAATGAAAAAGGTCCAAAAATGCCATTTTGATTGGCAAGGTTTTGGTGAATGAAATTTATATTTTTGGAAAGAGGATGAAAAATGTGGTTTGTAGGAAAAAACCCCACCAAATTTGGCCTTATGGTTTGAAAGATATGGCTTGTTGAAGTTCACAAATTTTTGAAATTGAATTGATCATATCTTGACAACCATACATGGGATTTGAGAGTTCTTGGACTTTTTGAAAATGGGAAGACAAGATCTTCAACTTTCATGTTGGGCAAAAATTCATTTGAAGCTTGTATCATGATGTAAGTTGAGGATCAAGAAGTTTCCATTTTTGGCAGTTGAAATTACAGGTCCAGTTTCTATTTTGGGAAATTTTCTGATTGGCTTCAAATTCTTCCATGATGTTGATTGCCATGACATATAAGATCTATTAGGACATGAATAAGCTCTCTCAAACCATTTTCATCCATCAAATCCATAGAATCAACCACAGTTGACCAACTTTGACTTTCTAGGGTTTTGGACTTGACTGTGCACTTCTGATGAATTCCAAACCCTAATTCCTTGAAATCTTGACTTCAAATGATGTCCCAAGACATATGAACTCTTGATGATTGATCATGGTGCCCAAATTCCACAAGAATGGCCACCATCCACTGCTTTGATTGACTGTTGACTTTCTTAGGGTTTTCTGCTTGCCTGTGCATTGACTGCTGACCTCTGAGCCTTCAACCCTTGACTTGAACACTTCAAATAAACCTCCAAGACATGTGAGCTTGATGGGCAAACCCTAGGGCCTTGATTCCTTGAGAAACAACTTTGCTTGATTGGTGGGCTGATCTCTTGATCAGTTTGACCTAATTCTTGCTTGCTTGCACTTGAGGCAACTGAGGACAATGCAAATGCTATGCAATGGATTATGATATGCTATGACCTAATATGAGATGGTATGCACAATGATAGGTGCAAATTTGAGGTGCTACAGACCGTTGTTGATGTTCCTGTTATTATGCATCGTTCTAAGTAATTGCTTTTATTATTTTTGAAAATCCTTCTCCTATGCCTAAGGGAGAAGTGGACATTGTTGGCATTTTCAAATTTGATCATTAATAAAATTCAATTCTATTCATCCATATCTATGATGTTTTATTTTTACTTTTTGCATTTTCTGAAAATGGTAATCACAAAAAACATAAATAAATGAATATAATTTGTCCATTTGCATAATATTTGGTCACCAATTCACTTCTCTAAAATCAAAATATCAAATCATTATACAGGTTGGTTTCTAAACCCATTAAATACAATGATCCTACTCAGTCGCCAAACTTTGAATTCCCTGTGTTTGAGGTTGAGGAAGGAAATGATGAAGAAGTATCTGATGAATTGTCTCGTCTACTTGAGCACGAGGAAAAAGTCATTCAGCCATTTGAAGAGCAGATTGAGTTAGTCAACTTGGGTTCCGAAGATGATGTGAAGGAAGTCAAGATTGGATCTCGACTGTGTCCAGAGGTCAAGAAGGGGTTGATTGATCTTCTTCGAGAGTATTCAGATGTGTTTGCTTGGTTCTATCAAGACATGCCTGTGTTGGATTCTGATATTGTGGAGCATAGATTGTCGTTGAAGCCAGAATACCTGCCAGTCAAGCAGAAGTTGAGAAGGACTCATCCTGATATGGCAGTAAAGATCAAAGAAGAAAAGCAGAAGCAGATTGATGACGGTTTCCTTGTTACTGCTGAGTATCCGCAATGGGTGGCCAATATTGTGCTTGTTTCGAAGAGGGATGGAAAAGTCCGTATGTGTGTTGATTATAGAGATTTGAACAAAGCCATTCCGAAAGATGATTTCCCTCTGCCACACATTGATATGTGTCGCATTACGCGAAAAACCGGCGGGAAAACGAAACAACAGAGCCGCCACCGTGCGTTATTTATCCCAGAGGAGGGAAAGGAAACGCTCGAAGTAAACCTGGAAAAGACATGGTCTCGCGACCAGAGAAAGATGGGATCAGGAGTCGGTTATGCAAAGGGAAGGTATTAGCACCCCTACGCATCCGTCGTACTCGACGGGATCCACGCACAATAGAAAGGATAAGGTTGCTAGAATCTGCTCACACACTGCACAAGGCTGGAAAGAAACACAGAAAAACAAGAGAAACTAACTCGGCAGGATATCGCATCCTTGGCCTACGTAGCCTGTCAGACACAGACATCAGAGTCGACGTAGTTCGGGACGGGGGAAATGTGCTCTCTAGGATGTCGCATCCTATGCATACGTATCTTCTCTGACCGGAGAATAATCAGAGCACTCGTAGCTCGGCTAACGCATGCCAAACAAAACCAACACAGGAAACCGACTGCCAATCACTGGACTTATGTCAGACTCCACACAAACAAGCAAACATTGAAACTGAATGCCAATCGCTGGACTTACATCAGACTCCGAACCAACAAACACACACACAGGAAACCGACTGCCAATCGTTGGACTTACATCAGACTCCAACAAGCAAACAAGACACAGGAAACCAACTGCCAATCGCTGGACTTATGTCGGACTCCAAACACACACAAGGGTTGAAAAAGAAAAAGGGCGCCCAGAGAGATCAGCTCATCTCCTGCCTACGTACCTCATATGGTATGAGGATCAGGGCGACGTAGTTCCCCTACGCAGAAAAAGAAATTCTAGCCTAACCAGAGACTGGGAAATGACAAACTAGAAGGGAGCCTGACTCGAGCATAATAGTTATCATGTAATCCACCATGGCCCTAGGTTGAGGTTTCTATCTAACTTGCACAGGGAGCAAGCTATCCTAAACAGCACATACAAGCACAATAAAGCAAGCACACACACTATATGCAAACAATTGGGCTCATACAAGGTTAGGCTGTGAAACACAAACCAACTGGAATCGGGTGTAGTTAGCTCTTAACCCTAACATTGAGAGTTAGGGTGAAGCAGATGAAATGGGAAGTGAGGGTAAGACCTCACAGCTCTTATCCCTGGCCTGGGAGAGCTTGACTCAAAATAGAAGGTGTGGGAGTTCAGAATGTAGGAACTCTTCTCCACAAGTGACTGACACAACATGATCTTGGGTTATTATCCATAATGCATCAACACAAGGTGTGTGAGCAAAGTGAATGACACACTGAGTAGCAGGAGATGGATCACACATCTCTTTTATCTGCCAATTGCCTCTTAAGAGGTCTTTACCTGCTTGGCACAAAAGTAAACATTCACAAGCATTTCCTCTTAAGGAGGGCTTCAGACAGGTGCCTGCCCACATAACAGGACAGGTCTTCCAGACTACATGAAGTCAGGGAAATTATACCTCAGTGGTTAAGAAACCAAGCAAAGCAAAAGCAAGTTCAAAAGAACTCAAAGCAACTTAGGTACCTGAAAAAATCTAAACCAATCAGTTTACAATTCAAACAATCATACAGACAACAGTCATCAGGCAATAGTACGCAGACAGGCAAAGCATTAGGCCACAATGAGCAAAGCACAAGCCATTAGGCAACTTGTTCTCAAAGCCTATAAAACAACTCAATATTAGCCAACATCAATCAAGTATTCAACTCAAATGAATGAGCCACTCCAATCATGGCAATGTGCCTTTGAACCTGAAATCCACAACCCAAACAGTGAGTCCAAACCACTTGGTCAAAGCCTAGGGTCAAAAGAAGGTCAAACATTCAAAACAGAACATGAAATTTAACATGAATCATCTTCATTCAATCAAGAACAAACCTCAAATGGTCCCATATCAAAATCATTAACCAAAAGCATTTCATGATCAATTGAAGTTCAAGGCAATTTCAAAGCTCAAATGTGATCAACCAGAATGAAAAATCTCAATTAAATCATAAATGAATCAAATAATTCCAACAAAATTCATGATCAATCTCAACATTCATAACATGCATCACACAAAAAATCAAGGCAATTAGAGATCATTTGGCATGGCAAACACATCATTCAATTTGAACATCACAAGGTGTGACACAAATTGTCACACCAACTTAGCACATTCATAAAACATAATTGACAATTGATAAAAATACCAAATCAACACCAAAATGTCAAGCAATGTGTCTAGTTTCATCATGCAAAATTTCAGAATCATTGGATCAAAGACCAGCATTTTATGATGAATGGAACAAGGCAAGGTCAAACATACATACATGTGCAAACTCCTTAGACAAAATATTTTCCAGGCCAGGCACAACTTGCATTTTGATAATCACAAAAAAGTAGACAACATGAGAAACATAATGCAAAAAATTGGAGGTAATTTGGATGAATTTTCAATTTATAGTGAATTTTAGAAGTTGAGAAATATTTGAAAGATGATTTTGGAGCCAAGGCATGAAAATGAGGGAGGGAAAGGAAAATGCAATGCAGTTTGAAAAACAAGCTTCGCTCGGATTCAAACCGAGGCTACATTTAAAATGCCAAACGCGCCCCTTCCTCAAAACGACATCGTTTAACCATAAAACCCTAAAACGCGCCCCTTCCTCAAAACGCGCCCCTTCCTCAAAACGACACCGCAGGTAAACCTTATGAACTCGCAGCTAAATCCGTAGCGAAACACATGCGTTTCATAACTAAATTCGCAGGAAAACTGGAAACGCATGAACACGATGAAGATCATGAAGATCTTCATCTGGAAATTTCCAGATTCAAAAAAAAGTTCCAGAAATTGGTAAAACTTATATCAATCCACTCGCCATGCATCATACATCAAGAATCAAACAACAGTTCATGCAAAAACATCAATATACGCATGGATCGAAGAGAATCAAAATCAACATCAAAACTTGAATCACATGTAACTAACTCAAATCAGCACCAAATCACTCCAAATTTCCATCAGAATTACCACCATTCAATGATCTACACGATAGGCATAATGATTTGGAAAATTAAGGAGGTCGAAAAACCAACCTCTTGATGAACAGAAATGAAATCACGTGCTTCTAAGGTTTATGATGCTCCAATTCTTCTCCACACTACTTCAGGATGTAAATGATGATGAACTGGAAGCTTGAACGCACACGAATCTAGCTCAATCTTCAATTGCCATTGATGCTTCACTCTTTGTACCTAGCTCAAACAGCCACGATTTCTTCTGAATTCTTGTCCAAATGTGCTCATCAATACCTCAGGATGATGAATGGATCAATGAAAAGTGTTTAAGTTTGAAGAATTTTGGAAAAAAATGTGAGAGAAAATTTTGAGAATTTGGTGATTTTAGATCTAGAATTGATGATTCTGATCAAAACAGTTATGATTAAGCATATATACTCCATGCTAATCATGTTTAATAAAGGTTTAGGCCAAATGCAAGTGAGATTAATGAGCTTTGTGGTGTAAGTGCAAAAATGCAATTTCCTACTTCATGCACCTCATGCACGTGAACAGTGCATGCTCTGGCCCAAAATCTCTCACAATGAGTCCATGCAAGGTTTTGAATTGGTTTGGTATGCATATGTTCAACCAAAATTACTTTATGAAATTTTTCCCAAAAATCTTCATGAATGCACCAATGATCATGCAATGAGATTTCATGCCAAGTGATAGTATGCTTGGAAAATACATGTTACAAGGATCCAAGTGCAAAAAGAACCACCCAAATTGGAGTTTTGGTTTGAAAGTTATGCTCATTTGAAGTTTGAACCACACTTTGCCATGATTGGACCATATCTCCTCAACCACACATGAGAAATCCATGATCTTGGACTCTTTGGAAATGGGAGAGAAAGATCTTCAACTTTCATGTTGGACAAAATTTCATTTGAAGCTTTCTTGATGATGTAATCCTGAGTTGAAGTTGGTCCAAAACCTTTCCATTTTTGGAAAATTCAAATTACAGGTCACCTGCTATTTTTGGAAAGTCTTGATCTGACTTCAAATTCATCAATGTTGATGTTTGAGATGTCAAATGAGATTTGTTTACACATGAATGAGGCATCTCTAACCACTTCCCACCTCCAAATCCATGGTTGACTGTGCAGTTGACTTTTGTGGGTCTCAGATTATTTGTACATGGACTGATGAGTTCTGAGCCTTCAACACTTGGCCAAATCACTTCAAAATGATCCTTGGGTCATGTAAGTTCATTGTACCAACCCTAGGGCTTTGATCTCATGGACAATGCTCTTGCTTGCTTGCACAGTTGAATCTCCTGACCAGTTTTGCCTGATGACATGTAGTGGACTATGCAATGACAATGCAATGTTAATGACCTAAAATGAAAATGTATACACAAATGGGAGGTGCAAATTTGAGGTGCTACAGCTGCCCCTATTCAATCAACTGGGAACCTGAACGGATGAGAGCAACGACTGTCAGACCTTCAAGGTAAACAGGGATTGAATACCAAAGAACCGTAGAAATTTGCACACTGCGGGATATGATACAGGACATTTGCAACAGCAACCAGACAAGACGTTTACCGACGACTCTACGGGGGAGTTTGATTTTGTTATCAAAGGAAAGATACAGCCAGACGTCAACGGACGAATGGGAAAAACTCAATGTTTATCGACACCAACGGAGAGGTGACCAGACATCAACGGATGAATGGGAAGACTCGACAGACGTCAACGGAAGAACGGGAGAAGCTCGACATTTATCGACACCAACGGAGAGGTGACCAGACATCAACGGATGACCTGGGGGAACGAAATATACAACCACACGTTAACGGACGAATGGGAAAAACTCAACGTTTATCGACACCAACAGAGAGGTGACCAGACATCAACGGATGAATGGGAAAGGATAGATGTTACGCACATCGAAAGATGATGTTTACCGACATCAATAAAGAGACGACCAGACATTTACCGATGACTGGGGAGGACTCGATGTTTACCGACACCGAAACAATGGTGTTTACCGACACCAAAAAAGAACACACACGGGTGCAAACATGACACTTACCGGTATCACAAGAATGAAATCTTCAATACGTCAAGACAAGGCCAAACACTTGTTGGGGATCTCACTGGGGAGAATCAACCTTTCCTTTCACCAGCGGGTGAGGAAAGAAACCTCTCTGAGGGGATTATCAATCCTGAATGCTGCCAGGAGCAACTGTAGCAAACGTGTCGTACAGATGTTGAACAACGATCCGCCTCTGTCGGGGATATGGTCTGATTAGGTTTAACACATGAATGCATATGTTTGAATTTTCTATGGCGTAATGCTCCATATTGAATGGAAATGCTACACGATTTGAGGATGCAATGATCACTACATGCAAGATGCAGAAATGATGAAAAACTCCTGCTGGGGAGCAACTGAATTGTTCTGCCGAGCACACAAACTGATGAATTCTCCAACTCTGTGGGGGTACTCTGTCTGAGGAATATGCTCTGCGGGGAGTAGCACCGACTTCTCACTCATGCTGGGGAATGGCATTGCTGCTGAAGAGAGAATAGATCCCACCGGGGACCCCCTTCACCGATTACAATCCACTCGGGGACTCTGCTAGGGAAACAACCAATGGCGACTTCACTGGGGAGAGCTGCCAATCCACAGGTAGGATAAACTCTGCTGGAGATAATATTCGCCGAACCTGATCCACTCGGGGAACTTGCTGGGGAAAACCATCAACGCAACCCTCTGCTAGGGAGATCCGCTAGGGGAAAACATCCACAACCCTAGTGGAAAACACATCCACCACCCTGCTGGGGGCAGGCCTACACAATCCTGTTGGGGAAATAACCGACCCGACCATGCTGGGGTAGACATCCACGAATCTGCCGGGGAAAAGCGTTCACGACCACGCTGGGGATAGCAGTACTTCAAACCGCTGGGGAATAAAACTACTCACTGACACCTCCGCTGGGGATACAACATCCTTCCAACTCGGTGGGGATTAAAAAATCTTCAGACTCAGTGGGGAACATGGCAGCTTTCAGACTAGCTGGGGATAAACCACCTCCAGGCCTGCTGGGGAGTTAAAACTTTAGACCTGCCACTGAGGGACACACGACCCACTGACTCCTCTGCAAGGGAAAATAGTTCTGATAGCTTCCAGACTTGCTTGGGGAAACATCCTCAATCCTGCTTGCTGGGGAATCCCTGATCTTGACTATGCTGGAGAAACAAGTCCCGAACTTGCTTCAACTGCTGGGGGAAACATCCCTCTCACACTACTGGACAGTATTGACACATCCCTGAACGAACCGTGGCTTTTCTGCTTCAGCCAAGAATCAAAGGTAACAACCTGCAAAACAGCACGACATATATGCCCCCAGGGGGTTGCATGGATAAGATACGCTCAAGTGTCCTCAACATTCAAAATGATTTTCAAATGTTTTATCTTTTTGCCCGTTATTGTCTAGCCTTCACGTTTTTATATGCAATGTTTATCAAAAATTCGGACGTTTTTGCAAACAAAACAGTAAAAATAAAAACAAGAGAGCAATTTATCTGAATAACGACTTTTATTGATTGAAAATGGGCCTGAAAGGAGAATACATCGGGAAGCAATTCCTAGAAAGAGGTAATTGCGCACAAAAGGAAAAAATCTATCCTAATGGCAATGTGAACACGGCATCCACTATTTCCCAATTCTGTTATGACTCACAGATCATCAAATTCTCCCGCATTCCTTGCTTTTTGAGAAGAATGACTGGACCGATCATATCCTTCGAGATGGCAGACGACGAAGCGCGATGAAGTACAGATAACTCAGACTGTAGTCTTCGCTTTAATCCCTCTTTTGGCTGGATCGCCCTTTCGGGTTTTCAATCCACCGGGATACCCATTTTTGCCTAAGTCGCCCTTGCGGGTTTTCGACTTACCGGGTATACAAATTCTTTTCATTTTTATCCCTAACTTTTGCCCGAACCTTTTCTTCTTCTTTTTTTTTGGTTCGCCGGGATGCCCTTTTTTTCCTGGACTCTTTTATTCTTTTTGTCTAGCGGGTCAATTTACGCGAAGTATTTTTTGACTACATCTGAGTTAACAGGGGACGGAAAATCTTCACCATCCATAGTTGTAAGCATCAAGGCTCCACCGGAGAAAACCTTCTTAACAACATATGGACCTTCATAATTAGGAGTCCACTTGCCCCTGTCATCTGTACCGGGAGGAAGGATCCTCTTCAAAACTAGATCACCGATCTGATAGCTTCGAGGACGCACTTTCTGATCAAAGGCTCTCTTCATCCTTCTCTGATACAACTGCCCATGGCACACAGCTGCTAACCGTCTTTCTTCGATAAGGCTCAACTCATTAAACCTTATTCGAATCCACTCGGCTTCGTCAAGCTTGACATCCAACAAGACTCTCAGAGAAGGGATCTCCACTTCAACAGGTAGGACTGCTTCCATACCATATACAAGGGAGTAAGGGGTTGCCCCGGTCGACGTACGTACTGAAGTACGGTACCCATGCAAAGCGAAAGGCAGCATCTCATGCCAATCTTTGTACGTCACGACCATCTTCTGCACAATCTTCTTAATATTCTTGTTTGCCGCCTCTACAACACTATTCATCTTTGGTCTGTAAGGAGAAGAATTGTGATGTTCAATCTTGAAATCTCTGCAAAGCTCTTTCATCATCTTGTTATTGAGATTCGAACCATTATCAGTGATGATCCTCTCAGGAACCCCATAACGACAGATGATTTCCTTCTTAATGAACCGGGCAACCACTTGTTTGGTAACATTAGCATAGGAAGCTGCTTCCACCCACTTGGTGAAGTAGTCAATCGCAACCAGGATGAAGCGATGTCCATTAGAAGCAGTAGGCTCAATCTTCCCAATCATATCAATGCCCCACATGGCAAACGGCCAAGGCGAATTCATGACATTCAGAGGGCTTGGTGGTACATGCACCTTATCAGCATAGATCTGACATTTATGGCACTTCCGAGCGTACTTGAAACAATCGGATTCCATAGTCATCCAGTAATAACCGGCTCTCAACAATTTCTTGGACATTGCATGACCACCAGCATGGGTACCAAAAGATCCTTCATGCACTTCCTGAATCAACATGTCTGCTTCGTGTCTATCCACGCATCTGAGCAGAACCATGTCAAAGTTTCTCTTATACAACACGTCATCCTGATTCAAATAAAAGCTTCCAGCTAGCCTTCTCAGGGTTTTCTTGTCATTCTTCGACGCACCTTCAGGATATTTCTGGCTTTTGAGGAAGTTCTTGATATCATAGTACCACGGTTTCTCATCAACAACAGACTCGGCTGCAAAAACATACGCAGGCCTCTCGAGTCGATTTACCGCAACATGTCGCACATGATTCCACCAATGAACTTTGATCATAGAAGACAAAGTAGCCAAGGCATCAGCCATCTGATTCTCATCCCCGGGGGACGTGATACAACTTCACCTTCTTGAAGAACGTCAGTATCCTTCTGGTGTAATCTATGTAAGGGATCAAATGCGGCTGATTGGTATTCCAATCTCCATTGACCTGATTAATCACTAGAGCGGAATCTCCATAAATATCCAGAGTCTTGATCCTCAAATCAATGGCTTCTTCTATCCCCATGATACAAGCCTCATACTCAGCCTCGTTGTTGGTCACGTCAAAAGTCATCCTGGCAGAAAAAGGTATATGAGCACCTTTAGGATTGATAAGCACTACCCCAACACCATTGCCATTCACATTCACAGCCCCATCAAACATCAGTGTCCACTTGTCATCAGGATCCGGTCCTTCCTCGACAAGAGGCTCTTCACAATCTTTCATCTTCAGATCCATGATGTCCTCATCAGGGAATTCAAACATCATCGGCTGATAACCATCAATTGGTTGCTCGGCAAGGTAATCTGACAGAATACTACCTTTGATGGCCTTCTGTGACGTGTACTGAATATCATATTCTGTTAAAATCATTTGCCAACGGGCAACACGTCCGGTGAGAGCCGACTTCTCAAAGATGTACTTCACTGGATCCATCTTAGAAATCAATAAAGTAGTATGGTTCAACATATATTGCCTCAGTCGGCGAGCAGCCCAGGCCAAAGCACATCAAGTTTTTTCGAGCTGTGAATATTTGATTTCACAGTCGGTAAACTTTTTGCTAAGGTAGTATATGTCATGCTCTTTTCGACCAGACTCGTCATGATGTCCCAATACACACCCCATCGAGTTCTCAGTCACTGACAGGTACATTATCAGAGGTCTCCCAGGAACTGGAGGTATGAAGATTGGAGGTTTCTGTAGATACTCTTTTATCTTGTCAAAAGCTTTCTGACAGTCATCATTCCACCTGATTGCTTGATTCTTTCTTAGCAATTTGAAAATTGGTTCACATGTGGCAGTTAGGTGAGATACAAACCTAGCAATGTAGTTCAATCTCCCTAAAAACCCACGAACCTGTTTTTCTGTTTTTGGTTCAGGCATCTCTTGAATAGCTTTGACTTTTGCTGGATCAACCTCAATCCCTCTCTCGCTGACAATGAAGCCTAACAGCTTCCCGGATCTCACTCCAAACGTACACTTGTTCGGATTCAACCTCAGTCTGAATTTTCTCAATCGATCAAACAACTTCTGCAAATTTACCAGGTGCTCCTCTTCTGTCTACGACTTCGCAATCATATCATCCATGTACACTTCAATCTCTTTGTGCATCATGTCATGAAAAAGAGTCGTCATAGCCCTCTGATAGGTAGCACCGGCATTCTTCAGCCCAAATGGCATCACCTTATAGCAGAACATGCCCCAAGGTGTAATGAATGTCGTCTTTTCCATGTCCTCTGGCGCCATCTTAATCTGATTATAACCAGAAAAACCATCCATGAAAGAGAAAACCGAAGATTGAGCAGTATTATCAACCAATACATCAATGTGAGGTAATGGGAAATCATCTTTCGGACTCGCTCTGTTCAAATCCCGGTAATCGACACACATCCTGACCTTGCCATCCTTCTTCGGCACGGGAACGATGTTGGCCACCCACGGGGGATAAGTAGTCACTGACAAAAAACCCGCATCCAACTGCTTATGAACTTCTTCGTTGATCTTAACAGCCATATCAGGACTAGTTCTCCGAAGCTTCTGCTTGACTGAAGGACAATCTTCTCTGAGAGGTAGCCTATGCACTACAATATCGGTATCCAACCCAAGCATATCTTGATACGACCAGGTGAATATCTCCACATATTCTCTCAGCATCTCAATCAACCTCCTCTTGACGTCTTCCTTCAAAGCAGCCCCGATCTTAATATCTTTTCTGGCGTCCTCAGTACCCAGGTTAATGATTTCCAACTCCTCTTGATGAGGTTGGATGACCCTTTCCTCCTGCTTCAATAATCTGACCAATTCTTTGGGGAGTTCACAGTCTTCCTCACTCTCCTCTTCAGCTTGGTAGATGGGATTATTGAAATCATACTGAGCCATAACAGAACTGTTCATAGTGGAGTCCGTAAGATCGATTATGCATGTTTAATGCTTTGTTTTAGAAAAAAGAGTTCAAGAAAGTCACAAAAAACAAAAACATTGCCATTTTTATTTTTTTAAAATGAAAAACAAAACAGAAAGACAGGGATCAAAAAATTGTTTGCAAAACGTCCTTTATTAATGATATCATTGAAAAACATGATGAGGCCCTACAATGAACCACTACGCCTTGGACAGAACGTAGGGTTTTGTGCAAAATGAAAAACAAAAGAAAATTACTCTGTTTGAAGAGTAACTTGGACCACATCTTTTGTCGTCCAGTTGTTGATCGACTCCCCTGGTGCACACGGGCGAACCCAGTTGTCTAGATCACAATCACTGTCCCCGTCTTCACTACTGGTTGCAAAGACGTCACCGTGATTCATCAGCCCAGCGCTGGTAAAGGTACTCGGCCCTTTCTGCTCAATCTGCTCCGCCTACAGAGGTTGATAACCAATACCGAACTTGTCTTCTTTGACAGGCAAATCCACCATCTTGCCCCAGCCTTCTGAATTACCAAAGTTGACAACCTCCACTGTCTGCTTGTACGATGCAATCGAGGCACTTGGCTTCTTCTGCTCAGCGAAAGCCACCCTCTCAAGAGCAACAGTCTCGAATGCCTGGCATAAAGTTTCATGGATCTCTCCATCCACCTCTACATACTTGAAAGAGGATAGGTGACTCACCAGAATATCTTCTTCACCGCACACAGTCACAATCTGACCGTTCCAGACATACTTCAGCTTCTGGTGGAGAGTTGACGAAACTGCCCCAGCTGCGTGAATCCAGGGACGCCCCAATAAGCAACTATATGCTGGCTGGATGTCCATCACATAGAAGACAATACTGAACACCTCCGGGCCAATCTTCACCGGCAATGTGACTTCACCAAAAACAGACCGTTTGGATCCATCAAAAGCACGAACAATCAAATCGCTCGGAGTAAGGACAACCCCTTCAACATCAATCTTAGTTAGGATCTTCTTAGGCAGCACATTCAAAGATGAACCAGTATCCACTAACACATGTGACAATACTGCGCCTTTGCACTCCATGGTAATATGCAGGGCCTTGTTATGGTTACGACCTTCAGGCGTCAAATCCAAATCTGTGAACCCAAAACCATGTCGGGTACTGACGTTAGCAATCACGCCCTCCAACTGGTTGACAGAGATCTCTTGAGGCACGTAAGCCAGATTCAACATTTTCAACAAGGCATTACGGTGTGCCTCAGAGCACAGAAGCAATGAGAGTATAGAAATCTTGGACGGAGTTTGATTCAGCTGATCTACAATCTTGTAGTCACTCTTCTTTATAATCTTCATGAACTCCTCCACATCTTTCTCAAACGAACCCTCAGGCGCCTCCTTCTGAACAGGTTCTTCCTCAACAGCAACTTGCTTACCCTTAGCTTTGGCAAGAGCCTCGGCATTGTTATCCCTCAATGGTTGTGGTGCAAACAGACGACCACTCCTTGTGAAACCTCCAGGTCCCCCAACATTGTCCACAACTGGACTCACAATCACAGGAGCTCTACTCGGCAACCCAATCATCACTGGAGACTGACTAACCGGCCTGATCTGAATTTCAGCCCTTCTGTTGCTGCGGAAAGCGTTGTCATACTTCCACGGCACATCCCTACTATTCTCAACAGCCCTTCTTCCTGAAGCACCGATAGTAGTTGGAGCACTGACGGTTACAGGAGCAGAAATGGTAACAGGGGTACCGACAGTTGCAGGAGCACTAGCAATTCTCTGGCTACGTCCCTCGGACGGTTTGAAATAAATGGTGACAGTTGACACCATCCCACGCTCTTTCACGGCCCGACTAAACTGTAGACAGCCCTCATCCACTAATCTCTGGATACCAGCCCTCAACTGTACACAACCATTCTTTGAATGAACACAATCTGAACAGTCTTCATAACAGCCCGGGAACTCTCCCCCATTCAATAAATGATCCTTCACAACCAACAATGAAGTCTGAACATCCTCAACACTGACCACCAAGTCTTCAGCTTCACCGTCTTCCACATTGTTTACCCTATGCGCACCATGCTGAGGCATAGGATTGTTCACAACATTCGGCACAGGAGCAAAATTGATAGTTTTGGCGTCAATTAAGTCCTGGACCTTATGATGAAAAGCCCGGCAATTCTCAATGTGGTGCCCTGGAGCACCAGAATGGAAATCACAACGCACGTTGGCATCATACCCAGGTGGTATTTTTGTTAACGGAGCCATAGTGCGCAACTCCATAAATCCCAATCTGAGCAGTTCAGGCAACAGTTCAGCATAGGTCATTGGCAACGGGTCGAAACGACGATCCGGCATTCTCTGTCTGGGCTGATACGGACGTTGTTGTTGTTGTTGTTGTGGTGGTGGTGGTTGTTGAACTCTCTGTTGTTGCTGTTGACGAGGTTGAGGTGCTGGAATGGTTACAGCAGCAACCTGGCGATATTGCTCTCTATTCGTACTTCTTCTGTGTTGCACAGCATTGGTTTCACCCTCTCTTCTGCGAGGTGCCCCAGCAAATGGTTTCTTCGAAGATGAAGAACCGGCATCCTGAATCTTCCCAACTTTAATCAAGCTTTATGTCCTCTCTCCACATATTACTACATCTGAAAAACTACCGAACAGGCAGCTTCCCATCCGGTCCATGAACACACCTTGTAATGTACCGATGAACATGTCGGTCAATTCCCTCTCCAGCATAGGGGGTTGTACTCTTGCAGCCAATTCACGCCACCTCTGGGCGTACTCCTTGAAACTCTCCCCTGATTTCTGACATAGACTCTGCAACTGAGTCCGGCTCGGCGCCATGTCCATATTATGTTTGTATTGCCTCAAGAAGGCCTCACCCAGATCTCTCCAACTTCGGATAGAATCTCTCTTCAGTTCCATGTACCAATCCAAGGAAGCTCCAGACAAGCTGTCCTGGAAGAAGTACATCCACATTTTCTCGTCATCTGTATAGGCAGAGATCTTCCTGTAATAGGCCTGCACATGGGTGCGAGGACAAGAAGTACCGTTGTATTTATCAAAAGACGGCGCCTTGAACTTGTAGGGAATTCTCAACCCTTCCACCAAACCCATGTTTGTAACATCAAACCCCAAGGAGTTCTGACATTCCATAGCTCTGATCTTCTCAGCAAGGGCATCCACCTTCCTATCTCTTTCTTCAACTCTTACAACCTCGTCATCTTCACTGAGCAGTGTGAACATATCTTCCTGCCTGTCGACCAACGGAGCAGGATGGCGCACGGGAGCCCGGGTCCCTCTGGCATTAACAGTCTCTGCAGCAAGAGGCTGTCCATTAATCTGAATGCCCCTCAAATCATCTCCCACAGCATAATCATTAACGGGAGCAACAACAGCAGCATTATCATTCACAGGAACGCCCACTGGTGAAGCACGACTGGGTGGTGGGAGTACAGCTTCTTGTCTCTGGGCTAAGGCACGCAGCTCCTCTTGCCCTTGAACGACTCCTTGCATCATGCTCATAAATTGGGCCATGTTAGCCCTCATCTCTGCCAGCTCAGCCTGAACTTGATCCATACTTCTCTGTTGATTCAGTCTCGTAGTGTAGCGGTGCGGACGACGATCAGCAATCCTGTCTCAGTCAGGAACCAGAGTGAGAAGTCTCTCCCAAGCATGTCTGTAATGCAAGAATGATATGTGCATGATATGCATGATATGGGTACTATATTTTATCATGAAGGATCCTGAGAAAGGATATGCACATGCAGGTTAAACTTTCTTTTTTTCATGCATTATTTTTTTGGAAAATAAACATGCTATGATGCAAATGATGCGAACATGACTGGTTGGATGTGCATCACAAGGCACAGGATCAGAGCTTCGGCATGAATTCGGCACCGGAAACCACAGATCAAAATCATCTGGAACCCAAGGTCATCTGGAACCCAAAGTCATCTGAACCAAGTCACCAACAGGATCACAAGTCACCAACAAGTCACCAACTGTACCTGTAATAATGATCATTCCCTCCCCACTCACGAGTGTCATCTAGGCCAGGGTAAGGTCGAGAGAAACGCAGGATAAACAACCCTTTCATAGAATATCATCATGTACACACCCGAAGTATGTACCAATAATACCCCATCAGGATCTGAATTGCTCTTGATATCAAGTTCCGCTAAGTGGCGCAATACCACCCGCTTCCCAAGAATCACTATATTCCTAGGTATCCTAGAGTTCACTCATAGCCTGGGTATTGGGCCTTTTACCTCATGTAACTCCCACCCCAACAGAGAGACAGACAACCAGCCAGCACAGATGAAAAGATGATGAATGCAAACATAAATGCAAACATAAATGCAAATAATAAATGCAAACAATAAATAAATGAATGCAATAAATGAAACAGCAAAAAGCAACCAAACCCTATCCTAGAGAGCGCTAGGAGAGACTCGCTTAGGGAAGATGGACCAGCAAGAGGTCAACTTCTCTATATCCCCAGCAGAGTCGCCAGCTGTCGCATTACGCGAAAAACCGGCGGGAAAACGAAACAACAGAGTCGCCACCGTGCGTTATTTATCCCAAAGGAGGGAAAGGAAACGCTCGAAGTAAACCTGGAAAAGACATGGTCTCGCGACCAGAGAAAGATGGGATCGGGAGTCGGTTATGCGAAGGGAAGGTATTAGCACCCCTACGCATCCGTCGTACTCGACGGGATCCACGCACAATAGAAAGGATAAGGTTGCTAGAAACTGCTCACACACTGCACAAGGCTGGAAAGAAACACAAAAAAACAAGAGAAACTAACTCGGCAGGATATCGCATCCTGGGCCTACGTAGCCTGTCAGACACAGACATCAGAGTCGACGTAGTTTGGGACGGGGGAAACGTGCTCGCTAGGATGTCGCATCCTATGCATACGTATCTTCTCTGACCGGAGAAGAATCAGAGCACTCGTAGCTCGGCTAACGCACGCCAAACAAAACCAACACAGGAAACCGACTGCCAATCGCTGGACTTATGTCAGACTCCACACAAACAGGCAAACATGGAAACCGAATGCCAATCGCTGGACTTACATCAGACTCCGAACCAACAAACACACACACAGGAAACTGACTGCCAATCGCTGGACTTACATCAGACTCCAACAAGCAAACAAGACACAGGAAACCAACTGCCAATCGCTGGACTTATGTCGGACTCCAAACACACACAAGGGTTGAAAAAGAAAAAGGGCGCCCGGAGAGATCAGCTCATCTCCTGCCTACGTACCTCATCTGGTATGAGGATCAGGGCGACGTAGTTCCCCTACGCAGGGAAAGAAATTCTAGCCTAACCAGAGACTGGGAAATGACAAACTAGAAGGGAGCCTGACTCGAGCCTAATAGTTATCATGTAATCCACCATGGCCCTAGGTTGAGGTTTCTATCTAACTTGCACAAGGAGCAAGCTATCCTAAACAGCACATACAAGCACAATAAAGCAAGCACACACACTATATGCAAACAATTGGGCTCATACAAGGTTAGGCTGTGAAACGCAAACCAACTGGAATCGGGTGTAGTTAGCTCTTAACCCTAACATTGAGAGTTAGGGTGAAGCAGATGAAATGGGAAGTGAGGGTAAGACCTCACAGCTCTTATCCCTGGCCTGGGAGAGCTTGACTCAAAATAGAAGGTGTGGGAGTTCAGAATGTAGGAACTCTTCTCCACAAGTGACTGACACAACATGATCTTGGGATATTATCCACAATGCATCAACACAAGGTGTGTGAGCAAAGTGAATGACACACTGAGTAGCAGGAGATGGATCACACATCTCTTTTATCTGTCAATTGCCTCTTAAGAGGTCTTTACCTGCTTGGCACAAAAGTAAACATTCACAAGCATTGCCTCTTAAGGAGGGCTTTAAACAGGTGCCTGCCCACATAATAGGACAGGTCTTCTAGACTACATGAAGTCAGGGAAATTATACCTCAGTGGTTAAGCAACCAAGCAAAGCAAAAGCAAGTTCAAAAGAACTCAAAGCAACTTAGGTACCTGAAAAAATCTAAACCAATCAGTTTACAATTCAAACAATCATACAGACAACAGTCATCAGGCAATAGTACACAGACAGTCAAAGCATTAGGCCACAATGAGCAAAGCACAAGCCATTAGGCAACTTGTTCTCAAAGCCTACAAAACAACTCAATATTAGCCAACATCAATCAAGTAATCAACTCAAATGAATGAGCCACTCCAATCATGGCAATGTGCCTTTGAACCTGAAATCCATAACCCAAACAGTGAGTCCAAACCACTAGGTCAAAGCCTAGGGTCAAAAGAAGGTCAAACATTCAAAACAGAACATGAAATTTAACATGAATCATCTTCATTCAATCAAGAACAAACCTCAAATGGTCCCATATCAAAATCATTAACCAAAAGCATTTCATGATCAATTGAAGTTCAAGGCAATTTCAAAGCTCAAATGTGATCAACCAGAACGAAAAATCTCAATTAAATCATAAATGAATCAAATAATTCCAACAAAATTCATGATCAATCTCAACATTCATAACATGCATCACACAAAAAATCAAGGCAATTAGAGATCATTTGGCATGGCAAACACATCATTCAATTTGAACATCACAAGGTGTGACACAAATTGTCACACCAACTTAGCACATTCATAAAACATAATTGACAATTGATAAAAATACCAAATCAACACCAAAATGTCAAGCAATGTGTCTAGTTTCATCATGCAAAATTTTAGAATCATTGGATCAAAGGCCAGCATTTTATGATGAATGGAACACGGCAAGGTCAAACATACATACATGTGCAAACTCCTTAGCCAAATATTTTCCAGGCCAGGCACAACTTGCATTTTGATAATCACAAAAAAGTAGACAACATGAGAAACATAATGCAAAAAATTGGAGGTAATTTGGATGAATTTTCAATTTATAGTGAATTTTAGAAGTTGAGAAATATTTGAAAGATGATTTTGGAGCCAAGGCATGAAAATGAGGGAGGGAAAGGAAAATGCAATGCAGTTTGAAAAACAAGCTTCGCTCGGATTCGAACCGAGGCTACATTTAAAATGCCAAACGCGCCCCTTCCTCAAAACGACATCGTTTAACCATAAAACCCTAAAACGCGCGTTGCATGGCTTTTGAAAATCCGCAGGTAATCCTTATGAACTCGCAGCTAAATCCGTAGCGAAACACATGCGTTTCATAACTAAATTCGCAGGAAAACTGGAAACGCATGAACACGATGTAGATCATGAAGATCTTCATCTGGAAATTTCCAGATTCAAAAAAAAGTTCCAGAAATTGGTAAAACTTATATCAATCCACTCGCCATGCATCATACATCAAGAATCAAACAACAGTTCATGCAAAAACATCAATATACGCATGGATCGAAGAGAATCAAAATCAACATCAAAACTTGAATCACATGTAACTAACTCAAATCAACACCAAATCACTCCAAATTTCCATCAGAATTACCACCATTCAATGATCTACACGATAGGCATAATGATTTGGAAAATTAAGGAGGTCGAAAAACCAACATCTTGATGAACAGAAATGAAATCACGTGCTTCCAAGGTTTATGATGCTCCAATTCTTCTCCACGCTACTTCAGGAAGTAAATGATGATGAACTGGAAGCTTGAACGCACACGAATCTAGCTCAATCTCCAATTGCCATGGATGCTTCACTCTTTGTACCTAGCTCAAACAGCCACGATTTCTTCTGAATTCTTGTCCAAATGTGCTCAACAATACCTCAGGATGATGAATGGATCAATGAAAAGTGTTTAAGTTTGAAGAATTTTGGAAAAAAATGTGAGAGAAAATTTTGAGAATTTGGTGATTCTAGATCTAGAATTGATGATTCTGATCAAAACAGTTATGATTAAGCATATACACTCCATGCTAATCATGTTTAAGAAAGGTTTAGGCCAAATGCAAGTGAGATTAATGAGCTTTGTGGTGTAAGTGCAAAAATGCAATTTCCTACTTCATGCACCTCATGCACGTGAACAGTGCATGCTCTGGCCCAAAATCTCTCACAATGAGTCCATGCAAGGTTTTGAATTGGTTTGGTATGCATATGTTCAACCAAAATGACTTTATGAAATTTTTCCCAAAAATCTTCATGAATGCACCAATGATCATGCAATGAGATTTCATGCCAAGTGATAGTATGCTTGGAAAATACATGTTACAAGGATCCAAGTGCAAAAAGAACCACCCAAATTGGAGTTTTGGTTTGAAAGTTATGCTCATTTGAAGTTTGAACCACACTTTGCCATGATTGGACCATATCTCCTCAACCACACATGAGAAATCCATGATCTTGGACTCTTTGGAAATGGGAGAGAAAGATCTTCAACTTTCATGTTGGACAAAATTTCATTTGAAGCTTTCTTGATGATGTAATCTTGAGTTGAAGTTGGTTTAAAACCTTTCCATTTTTGGAAAATTCAAATTACAGGTCACCTGCTATTTTTGGAAAGTCTTGATCTGACTTCAAATTCTTCAATGTTGATGTTTGAGATGTCAAATGAGACTTGTTTACACATGAATGAGGCATCTCTAACCACTTCCCACCTCCAAATCCATGGTTGACTGTGCAGTTGACTTTTGTGGGTCTCACATTATTTGTACATGGACTGATGAGTTCTGAGCCTTCAACACTTGGCCAAATCACTTCAAAATGATCCTTGGGTCATGTAAGTTCATTGTACCAACCCTAGGGCTTTGATCTCATGGACAATGCTCTTGCTTGCTTGCATAGTTGAATCTCCTGACCAGTTTTGCCTGATGACATGTAGTGGACTATGCAATGACAATGCAATGTTAATGACCTAAAATGAAAATGTATACACAAATGGGATGTGCAAATTTGAGGTGCTACAATATTATGGTAAACAATACAGCTAAATTTAAAGTCTTTTCATTTATGGACGGATTTTCCGTATACAATCAGATCAAGATGGAACTCGAAGATATGGAGAAGACCACGTTCATTACACCCTAGGGAACATTCTGTTATAGAGTGATGCCTTTCGGTCTAAAGAATGTTGGTGCAACTTACTAAAGAGAAATGACTACTCTTTTTCATGATATGATGCACAAAGAGATCGAAGTCCATGTTGATGATATGATTTCCAAATCCAGTGATGAAGAGGAACATTTTGAGCATTTGTTGAAGCTATTCCAGCGTTTGAGGAAGTATATACTCCGCTTGAATCCCAATAATCGTACTTTTGGTGTTTGTTCTGGTAAGTTATTGGGCTTTATTGTCAGCGAGAAGGGTGTTGAGGTTGATCCTGCCAAGGTCACAGCAATACAAGAGAGGCATGCTGTAATACCCTAAAATTTACCCTCCATTTTTCCTGGAAGCATGGGATCTTGTTTCACACTTCATTAGCATCATACGAGGTCATACTCATTGCATACTGCATTAGTAACTTGGGAATCAGGTTTTGATTGATCACTCCTTGACAGAAGGAGTCCACACAAAGAAGATTGGGAATTGGACTTCATTTTCTAAATATACAAGTCTCAAGGGTCTCAGGGGGGTCCAGGTATCTTATTATGGTCCTTAGTTCATCAGTGAAGGATTCAGAGCTATCAGAGTGTTCATCTGGATTTAATCAGAAATTAGCGTTTCAGGGCTACCTACAACAGGCAATGTTTGGTTGGAAGTAGAGGGGGCTCATCCATGTCATGATTAGAGAGGCATCTTGGCCTAGGAAGATTCACTATTATCTCAGAGAAATCCATTGGCAAGTCTGATCAATTTTGCCCTAAAATTAGGGTTTGGTATAAAATCAGTTTATTTCTGATTCTTTGGGTGAAACTCTTTTCCATGGCCCTCCATATGTCCACAAGGGTCTACATACAAAAAATCATCTCTTTATTTGAGCTAGAGGTGCTTCAATTGATCACTGGAATCGAGAATCAGACAGTTTGGGAAAAGTCAACTGTGGGGCCAGAAAAGTCAAGTCCTGACACTTTGGGAGTAGAACCTCAAAATCCATGCCTAAGGAATCCTAAATGTGAAATTTGATCAAGGTTGGATCATGGATTCGTCATTTAATCAGGAATTGGAAAAGTTACTTAATTGGGAAATAATTGACTTTCCATTTAGGGCAAGTTTTCATGATTGTTGCACTCACTTTAAGCCCATTTTCCATCAAGATAAAAGCTTCATTTGAACATTTTTCCAACATCAAAGTTATTCCTCTTGTTCCAAGCTTTCTAGAGATATAAAGTTTGCTCCGTTTGGATTAAAATTGAGAAAGTTATGCTTAGTTAAAGTGAGACATTTTTTTAGGACACTTAGAAAAATTTCTGTCCCAAAATCTTCAAAGTTTGTCAAGACTTCTTGGCCAGATTTCTTGCACTTCAAGGCATCATTTGGAAATATTTTCTTCACAATAATTATGCCTTTCCATGTCCTCTTTCACATCCTTTTGGAATCATCTCATTTGGATCCATGGTTTGTGAGATGCATTCATCTAAAGTTGGCATCATGACTTGAATTTTTAGGCAGCATGTTAGGCCAAACTGGCCCAACCATTTTGGCATGGTGAGACCTAAACTTGAGGCTCATTTTTCACATTCTTCCATTCATCATTTCAACTTGTGCTCAACATGAAAGATGACATACTCCATGATATCTTGCTACTGTTTGCATTATTTCTCCAATTGGTAACTTGATCATCAAGTTACATGGCCATAAAGTCACCACCTTGGAATGGATTTCTTGCTTGCCAAGTCATGCTGCAAACCAGCCCACGTTTTTGCTACCTCTTTTGGCCATGCATTGGATATCCATTCACTTAAGTTTGGCCCAAAATAACACAAACCTCACATGCCCTAATACACCTCACTTTACATGCCCATTAGAACATTTGATCAGCATATTTAAAAGTTGCAAACCCTAAACCTAAGGAGGCATTGTGGAATTTCGTGGCAGGCAAGGGAAAGAAGCAAGATCAGTTCTCTTCAAACTTTTGAGTTGGAATTTTTTGAAGCACCAAAGCACCATTCTTCTTCCATTATCTACACAACCCAAGAGGCAGTTGACCAAGCTTCCACTAGGTAATCTTCATTACTCCTTTTCCATGGCCTTTGTTTTACTTATTCTTATGCTTGCTTACCATGCTCATCATTATTATCATCATCATTGCCATTGCTAATCATACTCATGTTGTTTCATGTTTGTTTATAATGCCAATCTTATGCTTGTGTTCTTGATGTTATGGATTTGTGTTGTGATTTTCCATTATGTCGTGCCCATATTGACATCTTATTGTCAATATTTCTCCATGATCAAGCCATCATTTTACTCAAACAAGGATACCATGATAATCTACACATTTCGTACTTGAATTTTGGTTTTTATTTCATGTCGTTTGGTGCCCTATGGTGGTTGTAATCTTGAGTGGAAGTTTTGAAAAACTCACTGCGTGAACTGTATTTTCGTGGCTGCATGGCTAGGGTTTTGTTGCATGGAAAAGACGATGACGTGTCACATTGAGGGCCATTAGATCATGCACTGGTCTTTTAATCATAGCCATCCATTCCTTTTTGTCTTCTAGTCACTTAAGTGGAGTTGCCCTATTGATACAATGTTGACATGATTTATTTGATTAAAATGTTATTTAGTGTGTCACGCCCTGAATTATTTGTTTTGGATCTTGGGCCCTGCGTTTTGCTTTCAACACCCCACACTTCATGGCCCATTAGCACTAGTCCTTCCACTTTTATTTTCTTTTTTTAATTCACATCTATTTTTCTGTTTTGATTTTAATTATTTTAAAACATTTTATTTATTCATAAAAATTCCCAAAAATATTTTCCATATTTCTTAATGTCTTATTTAATTTTATTTAATTTTTATTTTCATATTTATTTAATATTAATATTTTATTTTAATTATTTATTCTAAATGGTCCATTTTAACACACATTTTCTTCTTGATTTTATTTTTATGTCTTAAAATTATTTTTAGCTTTTGATTTTTGGGATGAAGGTTGACCACTGTCCCATGGTCAACCTGACCTTTTCTTGGAATTTTATTTCCCATTTTCAATTTATTTTGGATTTATTTTTGACCTAGTCTTGGTTGGTTGACTTTTGTTTTGACCTCTATTGTATTTCAATTAATTCATGAACCATTTTTCATTATTTTTAAAATCTTTTTGGGGGATGATGATGTCCTGTCCCCACCTCATTTAGTTTAATTTTTCATAATTTTCTTGATTAATTTGCTATTTATTTCATATTTTTTAAATTGACTTGACTTTTCAGTTGACTTTTTCTATGATTGATGTTTGACTTAGGGATTGCTTATGGAAATTGAAGAGATCTTTTTATCCTCCCTTGTCCATCTCATATGCCATGTATTGGAGGCCTTGTACCTTGATTTTATTTGGTCCTTACCTCATTTCCTGATTAAATTATTCAGTGGACCCTTTTGTGCATTTTTTCGCCTGTCTGATTCAGCTATCATCTTTTATACTTGTTTCTTTCATCCATGCTTTCTATTGCTTGATTGTTTAACATGTTCATACTCCCATGCATTGTTTAATGCTCCATTATTCCATTCTTTGATTCTTTGGTTTGATTACACACTTGTTTACTTATCTGATTTGATTGATAACTGTTGCCTACTTGTATGATGTATGAGGCATATATTCTTATTGTTTGATTGCCATGAACAATCCCCATTCATAACAAATGTACCCCCATGCATCGCCATCTACCCTTATCCGTGACTCCTCTCCTTGCTCCATCCGTCGACTCTTGTTCCGTTTAGGTAGCACCCATTAGGTAGAACCCCATGTATGATAACATAGGTAGAATTCCCTAATTCTTTGCATGCTAACATTAGGTAGATGTTCCCTTTGTAAATCCTAACACATAGGTCCATATTGCATGACAACTCTAAGGCAGAGCTTCCCCACTCTTAGACCTTCTGTGCGTCTCCAATCTTGTGGCATGTAAATCCGTTCTATTGCAAAGAGGTAACTGCCTAAGACTCGATTCAGCGAGCTGCCACACCTACTGCTAGGACGTTGAACACATTTCCCACTTTCCTTTGACACAGCTGGTTCCCTCTTTTGTAAGTCCATGTTCAGATGACAATCCTTAACCCCTAGTTAGTCGAACTACGACAACTCTGATTCTCATGTTCAGATGAGATACGTAGGCACGAGATGCGATGTCTTGCCGAGTTTGACTAACGACTAACAACTAATCCTTGTTTTCTTTCGCCCTTGTTGTGATTCTTTTCTCTCGCCCTCGTTGCGATCGAGACCTTCCCTTTCTCTTGCCTTAGTTGCAATCGAGACCCTTGTTCCCGTAGTTAGCTGAACTACATTTTGCTTTGAGTCTCATTCCATATGAGATACGTAGGCATAAGACGCGATGTCTTATCGAGCACACTTCTCTTTCACCCATAGGTAGCCGAGCTACGAAGACTCTGATTCTCATACTCAGATGAGATACGTAGGCAGTGAATGCGACATCCTTGCGAGTTTATTTTCTTTTAACCCTCTTTTAACAGATAGTACATTAGATATACCTACACCCTTTAGACTAGAACAACAAGAGTGGATCACATAGAGTACTACAGATGCGTAGGGGTGCTAATACCTTCCCTTCGCATAATCGACTCCCGAACCCTAGATTTGGTTGCAAGACCTTGTCTTTTCCTTCTCTTCAGGTTTTCTTCGATCATTTCCTTTCCCTCCTTTGGGATAAATAACGAGTGGTGGCGACTCTTCTGTTTCTTTTCCTCGCCAGTTGTTTTTTCTCCCAGTTGCGACAGCTGGCGACTCTGCTGGGGACTGGTTTCCCTATGCGAGTCCCTCCTAGCTTTTGTGAGTTTCTTATTTGTTGGGTGTTTATTCTTTTGTACAGTTATTTACTTTCAGCATTTATTTGCTTTATCTTATTGCATTGTGTACATATGATTGTTGTATCTGTTGGACCTGTGGGATTGGTTGTTTGTTGGGGTGGGTTGTTCTATGAGAGATAAGCCCACTACCCAGGCTTGAGCGTATACACAGGTTTTAGAGTGGATAGTCATGAGGCTTGCGTAGTATGTTGCTACGTTAAGTCGTTCATGAAGACCCACACCCAGACGAGGTTTCTTTTGGATATATTCTATCCTACGGGTGTTCCGTAACGACAGGATGTTCCTTTAGAAATCATCGACTCTGGTGCCCATTTCCCTAGGACTCAGTCGAGGCCTCTCCTCCGAGACGCGGTTATATTAGCTCTGGTGGGTGCATTCTCACTGCTCAATCCGAGGACCCCGAGGCTGGGAACTCGCTTTTAGGATGTCCTGTTGAGGGGAGTCAATGGAGGTCTTTTGTCTCGTAATAATGCCAAACCTTCAGTGGTAAACGTATTATTCGACTGAAGGGCTAGAAGCTGACGAACTTCTGTTCTTAGAACCTACCAGTGAGGGGCGGGCTAAATTCAGGAAACCTTAACCTTCAACCAACCCGGTTTTCTGGTATTCTTGTTGGAGCAGAACTTTGATCTCTTATATGTTCCTCAGTGGTTTTCTCTTCAGACAGTGCGACCTGACAGTTGTTCAAGCAAATACAACAATCCTGATTCCCACGTCACTGCATTGTATCACATCATTTTGCATTCATATCATTTAACACATGTTTATCTATTTCCAGGGGTTTATATCTGTTTCTTGATTCTAGTTGGGGTTTTCTGGTACTCTTAAAATGGATATTTTATCTACTGAGAGACTGGAATCAAGGGGTAGAATACCCTTTGGAATTGATAAACATGTCATTGCATTTTCATATTCATTAGCATGTCTTGCATAGCAGGTACCGCCGCAGTGTTCTCAGTTTGTTTGGTATTCCACTACTAGGATAACTGACTCAGGCATTCACCGATACGGTACCCGAAGAATCAGAGGATTCGCATGAATCAGTTCATGGAAGTGGTCCAAGGAGTGGCTCAGGGACAGCAGGAGCTTAGATTGTTGGTACAGAGGGATCCCCCTACTACTCAACCGGAGATTGTGGCTGATCCTCCAGCTGGAGAGGCTAATGGACCCAATGGACCGGGGCCTATCCCGATCCCACGTGTCAGCCTTGATCAACAACCCATCCATGACAATCAGGAGGATCAGTTCCCCCTACTTCAGGAGGACTTTGGCATAGGCCATGGTATGGACCCTATGTTTCGGAGACTGAAAGAGAGGTTGAAAGCTATGGAAGGGCAGAATGCTCTTGGTGTGGACGTTGTTGACTTGGGGCTGGTCCCAGGTGTGAGAGTTCCACCAAAGTTCAGAGTTCCAGTTTTTGATAAGTACAATGGCAACTCTTGGCCGAAGACTCACGTACAAGCTTACTTCCGCAAGATGGTTGCGTATTCTGATGATGAGAAGCTACTCATGTACTTATTCCAGGATAGCCTAGCTGGGGCATCTTTGGAATGGTATATGAGGCTGGACAGAGCCCACATCCGCTGCTGGAGAGATTTGGCTGAGGCCTTTGTGAAGCAATATCAGTACAATGTGGATATGGCACCTGACAGGACTCAACTCCAGAATCTGTCTCTCAAGAGCAACGAGTGCTTCAAAGAGTATGCTCAACGTTGGAGAGAGATGGCTTCCCGTGTTCAACCTCCGATGTTGGAGAAAGAGATGGCCAACATGTTTATGATTACACTGCCTGGATCTTATTTGGAGCGTCTGGTGGGTTGCAACGCCTCCAATTTTGCTGATGTGGTCTCTACCGATGAGAGGGTGGAGAACTATTTGAAGACGCGTAAGATCCAAAGTGGGGTTGGATCATCTTCGGGGTCAAAGAAGCCGTTCTTAGGAGGACACAAGAGGAGAGAAGGGGATGCCAATTTCATATCTTCTTATCAGAGCAGAGGTAACCGAAGGAACAGTTTTCAGAATTACCATCAACAACCTTATGTTGCAGCTGTGACCATTCCGGCTGCAGCACCAGTACAACAGCAACAACCTTAGCGTCAACAAAATCAATACCAACAACAACAGGGTAACAGACCTGCTTATCAACAGAGACAGAGGATGATGGATAGGCGTTTCGACACTCTTCCGATGTTGTACGCCCAGTTGCTTCCCAACCTTCAACAGTTGCAACTTGTGCAGTTACGCACTTTGGCTCCTCCTACTGGCAGGCTTCCAGTGGGTTATGACGCCAATGCTAGGTGTAATTTCCATTCTGGGGCACCTGGCCACACTATTGAGAACTGCAAAGCTCTTAAGCACGTAGTTCAAGACCTTATTGATTCGAAGGCCACTAACTTTGCGTCGGCTCCTAATGTTGTCAACAATCCTATGCCGCGGCATGGTGGAGAAAATGTTAACATGGTTGAAGGAGAAGCCAAATCAGTTGGCCAAATCTCTGCAATCAACGAAGAAGATGGGGATAGTGACTGCGACGTCGACAACTGGGTGCATCCAAGGGTCCCGGGTGAAGTTCTCCGCAATTGGTCTTCTGAAGAGATTATCCAAGTCACTCTTCTTGAAGAGTAATTTTCCTTGTTTATTCATGCATATCCAAGTCTTACGTTCCGCCCAGGGCGTAATGACTCATTGTATGGCTCATCTATATGATACCTGCATTTTTTATCATAAATAAAGGACGTCTTTTTGCATTCAAATATTTTGTTCACTATCTTTCTATTTTTGCAGTTTTCAAAAATCAAAAAAATATATTTGGCAATGTTTTGTTTAGTTTCCACTCCTTGTTCACACTCATAAGCACATACCATCATTCATGCAGATGCACGTCATCGGATCCTATTGATAACAGTTCTGCTATGGCTCGCTTCGAATTTCAAAATCCAATCTTTCAAGCTGAAGAAGAGGGTGATGAAGACCGTGAACTCCCTGAAGAACTAGCCAAGTTGTTAAAACAGGAGGAAAGGGTCATTCAACCGCATCAAGAGTCTATTGAAGTGATTAATCTCGGCACCGAGGATGTCAAGAGAGAGATCAAGATAGAGGTTGCTTTGGAAGATAATGTGAAGAAGGGGCTGATTGAATTGCTGCAAGAGTATGTCGACATCTTCGCTTGGTATTATCAGGCATGCCAGGGCTTGACACAGACATTGTGGTACACCGTTTGCCTCTCAAAGAGGATTGTCCTCCGGTCAAGCAGAAGCTCAGAAGAACAAGACCAGAGATGGTTGTCAAGATAAAGGAGGAAGTGCAAAAACAGTTGGATGCAGGGTTTCTAGCGGTTACAAATTATCCGCCATGGGTTGCAAATATCGTTCCAGTACCTAAGAAGGATGGAAAGGTACGGATGTGTGTTGACTACCGGGATCTGAACAGAGCTAGTCCTAAAGATGATTTCCCATTACCTCACATCGACGTTTTGGTGGATAACACGACTCAGTTTTCGGTATTCTCCTTCATGGATGGCTTTTCTGGCTATAATCAAATTAAGATGGCACCAGAAGACATGGAGAAGACAAGCTTCATAACCCCGTGGAGCACCTTTTGCTACAAGGTGATGTCGTTTGGTCTGAAAAATGGTGGGGCAACATATCAACGAGCTATGGTAACTCTTTTCTATGATATGATTCATCATGAAATCGAGGTTTATGTTGACGATATGATTGCCAAATCTCAGAAAGAAGAAGAACATTTGGTGAATTTGCATAAACTGTTTGAGCGTTTGAGGAAATTCAAGCTGAGGTTGAATCCGAACAAGTGTACTTTCGGGGTGAGATCTAGAAAGCTGTTGGGTTTTATTGTTAGTGAAAAAGGGATTTTAGGTGGATCCGGCCAAAGTGAAAGCAATACAAGAAATGCCTGATCCAAGAATAGAAAAACAAGTTCGTGGTTTCTTAGGGAGGTTGAACTACATTGCAAGGTTCATCTCTCACCTAATAGCCACGTGTGAGCCAATATTCAAATTGTTAAGAAAAGATCAAGCTATCAGGTGGAATGATGATTGCCAAAGGGCTTTCAAAAAGATAAAAGAGTATTTGCATAATCCTCCAATCCTTATGCCTCCAGTCCCAGGGAGACCGCTGATTATGTATTTGACAGTACTTGACAATTCCATGGGTTGTGTTCTCGGTCAACACGACGAGACAGGTAGGAAAGAGCATGCCATCTACTACCTGAGTAAAAAATTCACAGATTGCGAGTCGAGATACTCAATGCTTGAAAAGACATGTTGTGCACTTGCATGCGCTGCTAAGCAATTGAGACAGTACATGCTAACTCACACAACCTTACTAATCTCCAAAATGGATCCAGTCAAGTATATATTTGAGAAGCCAGCTCTCACCGGAAGGGTTGCTTGTTGGCAAATGTTACTGACAGAGTACGACATCCAGTATACATCCCAGAAAGCCATCAAAGGGAGTATTCTGTCAGACTATCTTGCTCAGCAGCCGATTGATGATTATGAGCCGATAAAGTTTGATTTTCCGGATGAAGACATCATGTTCCTCAAGATGAAAGACTGTGAAGAGCCAGTTGTTGAGGAGGGACCTGATCTAGATGAAAAATGGACTTTAATGTTTGATGGGGCCATCAATGCCAAAGGAAGTGGAATTGGTGATGTCATTACCACTCCGAAAGGTGCCCACATGCCTTTCACCGCTCGTCTGACTTTCGAGTGCACCAATAATGAAGCTGAGTATGAGGCTTGTATCTTGGGTATTGAGCAAGCTATTGATTTGAGAATCAAGACTTTGGACATCTTCGGAGATTCAGCTCTAGTGGTCAATCAAGTGAATGGTGATTGGAATACTCTCCAGCCTAATCTGGTCCCCTACAGAGATTACACGAGAAGACTGTTGACTTTCTTCACAACAGTAAAGATGAATCATATACCTCGTGATGAGAACCAGATGGCAGATGCTCTTGCTACTCTATCCTCCATGATCAAGGTGATTAGGTGGAACTATGTTCCCAGGATCGATGTTATGCACCTTGATAGGGCCGCATATGTGTTTGCTGCTGAACTGGTAGTCGATTACAAGCCTTGGTATCATGACATTAAGTGCTTTTTGAAGAATCAAGAGTACCCTGTAGGGGCATCCAACAATGATAGAAAGACTTTGAGAAGATTGGCAGGCAGTTTCTTCTTGAACAAAGACGATGTGCTGTATAAGAGGAACTTCGACATGGTTTTGCTCAGATGCGTGGATAGACACGAAACGGACATGTTAATGCAGGAAGTTCATGAAGGCTCCTTCGGTACTCATGCCGGCGGACATGCAATGGCTAAGAAATTGTTGAGAGCGGGTTATTACTGGATGACCATGGAATCTAATTGTTTCAAATATGCTCGGAAGTGTCATAAATGCCAGATTTATGCTGATAAGGTGCATGTGCCGCCACATCCTCTGAATGTGATGTCTTCGCCGTGGCCGTTTGCTATGTGGGGCATTGATATGATTGGAAAGATTGAACCGACTGCTGCCAATGGGCATCACTTCATCCTTGTTGCCATCGACTATTTCACCAAGTGGGTCGAAGCAGCGTCATTTGCGAAGGTCACCAGACATGTGGTTGCCCGATTCATTAAGAAAGAAATCATTTGTCATTATAGGATTCCATAAAGAATCATTACTGATAATGGTTCTAATCTCAATAACAAAATGATGAAGGAGTTGTGCAAGAACTTCAACATTCAGCATCAAAATTCTTCCCCTTATCGTCCTAAGATGAACGGTGTTGTTGAGGCAGCAAATAAGAACATAAAGAAGATTGTGTAGAAGAAGGTCGTTACGAACAGAGATTGGCATGAGATGCTACCCTTCTCCTTGCATGGGTACCGTACTTCAGTACGTACATCGACCGGGGCAACCCCTTACTCCCTTGTGTATGGTATGGAAGTAGTCCTACCTGTTGAAGTGGAGATTCCTTCTCTAAGAGTCCTGTTGGATGTCAAGTTAGACGAAGCTGAATGGATTCAGACAGGGTTCAATAAGTTGAGTCTTATCGAAGAGAAGCGAATGGCAGCCATTTGTCATGGGCAGTTGTATCAAGGTCGGATGAATAGAGCCTTTGATCAGAAAGTGCGTCCTCGATGCTTCCAAGTCGGAGATTTAGTGTTGAAAAGGATCCTTCCTCCTCAGACAGATCACAGGGGCAAGTGGACTCCTAACTATGATGGACCATATATTATCACCAAGATTTTTGATGGTGGAGCCTTAATGCTTGCAACTATGGATGGTGAAGACTTCACTTCCCCTGTGAACTCAGACGCGGTTAAAAAATACTTCGCATAAAATAGACCCGCTGGACAATAAAAAGAGTAGTCCAGGCAAAAAAATGGGCATCTCGGCGAACCAAGAAAATGAAAAAAGGTTCGGGCAAAAGTTAGGGATTAAAAATAAAAAAATTGTACACCTGGTAAGTTGAAAACCTGAAAAGGCAACTTAGGCAAAAATGGGTATCCCGGTGGATTGAGAACCCGAAAGGGCGATCCAGAAAAAAGTTAGGGATTAAGCGAATGACTGCGTTTTGAGTAGTTCTAAATCTCATCTCGTGTGGATAACTGGAAACTTTCGAAGGATAGGAAACAATCCAATCACCTTTTTCAGAAAGCTGATCATTTGGAGGATCTTGAAGATGAGCGAGTCATAGCAGGATTGGAACCCAATAGAAATCCATTTCACATTGCCATTAGATTAATTTATGTTTTTATCTTGTGTGCAATTACCTCTTTCCAGGGATTGCTTCCTGATGTAAATGCCTATTCAGAGGCCATGCAATCAATAAAATCATGATATTCAGTACATCTTTGTGTTCATTTTCATTTTACTGATTTGTTTGCAAAAATGACGTCCGAATTTTTGATAAACATTGCATCATGAAACATAAGAGCTTCACAGGTACTTGCTTAATAAACATTTAAAATTGTTGTAAATTTTAAGTGCTTTGGATCGTTTATTCAGAACAGGTACACTTGGGGCATTTCCTTAAGGCTCCCAGCAGATGATCGCGGATGTTTTTTCCTCAACGGTTGGTATTTGGTATCTTATCCCTGCAAAGTTGGTCCAGGCCTAGGATTATTCAATCCCCAGCAGTTTCTCACTACGGTACTTCCCCAAGCATTTGTTTCAGATTATACACTCCCCAGTAGAGTTGACAGTGCCAGACTGTATATCCCCAACGCAGTTGACAGTGCCAGACTGTATCTTCCCAGCAGAAGCGGCTAGTCCTCAGAGTTCGATGCCAGATCGTTGATCTCAGCGCTAGATTCATGGTCTCTTTCCTTGAAGCAGAATCCCGGTACCGTATCGATGTTTGCTTCCCCTGTTGAGTCGTCTCTCTCGCAGATTATGGTTTCCAGAACCATTGTCGTTCTCCTCAGCAGCAAGCTTTCAGTGCCATTCTCTCCCCAGTCAGGGTCTCGGTATTTTGTTATTGCCAGAACACCTCGTGGCCGGTCATTTCTCCCCACAGAGTTCATTGTGCTGTGTATCTCCAACAACATTGCCAGGGTCCAGAATATTGTGATCATTTCCCCAGCAGAATTCCTTGCCTCGGCTCGGCGTTCTCTCTATCCTAGCATTTCGCATCCCGGCATGTAGAATCATATTGCATTGCATCCTCCCAAATCACGTAGCATTTCCATTTTCATGGAGCATTACGCCATTGAAAAATTCAAACATACGCATGTGAAGCATAAGACATTATCGGTATCCCAAGTGGTAAGCCAGAAGTTTGTTTCCAGTACTCAGACTGAAGGTTGTTCATGACTTATCCTTTATCATTCCCAGCAGGGGTCGTTGGCCCACGCGCCGCCTCAATTATCATTTTCCCTATTTCTGCCAATATTGACAGACATGAAAGTTTCCGGTATTCAGATCGAAGTGGCATTCAGGCCAGTTTTCCGGTATTCAAACCGAAGTGGCATTCAGGCCAGTTTTCCGATGTTTAGATCGGAAAAGTTTCCCCCATTCAGGTCGATGCAACTTGTGGCACTCAGGCCAGTTTCCGGTATTCAGACTGAAGTGGCATTCAGGCCAATTTTCCGATGTTCAGATCGAAGAAGTTTCCGACGTTCAGGTCGACGCAACTTGTGGCATTCAGGCCAATTTTCCGGTATTCAGACCGAAGTGGCATTCAGGCCAGTTTTCCAATGTTCAGATCGAAGAAGTTTCCGATGTTCAGGTCGACGCAACTTGTGGCATTCAGGCCAATTTTCCGGTATTCAGACCGAAGTGGCACTCAGGCCAGTTTTTTGATGTTCAGATCGAAGAAGTTTCCGACGTTCAAGTCGATGCAACTTGTGGCATTCAGGCCAGTTTTCTGGTATTCAGATCGAAGTGGTATTCAGGCCAGTTTTCCGATGTTCAGATCGAAGAAGTTTCCGACGTTCAGGTCAACGCAACTTGTGGCATTCAGGCCAGTTTCTTGTATTCGGACCGAGGTGGCATTCAGGCCAGTTTTCTGATGTTCAAATCGAAGAAGTTTCCGACGTTCAGGTCAACGCAACTTGTGGCATTCAGGCCAGTTTTCCGGTATTCAGACCGAAGTGACGCTCAGGCCAGTTTCCCGGTGTTTGATAATCTCATATCTTCCGACGTTCAGATCGAAGAAGTCTCCGACGTTCAGGTCAACGCAACTTGTGGCATTTAGGCCAATTTCCAGTATTCAGATTGATAAGCGGCATTCAGGCCATGGTTATTTCTGTGTTACCATTTATTTTGGTATTCAGGCTAACATTCTTTTTCGGTGTCTAGACCGACTCTCACCGTACCATACGGATTCTTTTTTCAAGGCCACCTCTTTGCCGATCCTGACAGGCATTATTACTTCTTTTTCACTCCAGTGTAAATTTTCGGGCTTTTATTGTATTCAATCCCTTGATACCTCGAAAGGGCGAAAGCCGTTGCTATCTTCCTTTCGGGTCTCTAGTTGAATGAATACAGGAAGCTGTAATACCCCAAAATTTACCCTTCATTTTTCCTGGAAGAATGGGATCTTGTTTCACACTTCATTAGCATCATACTAGGTCATACTCATTACATACTGCATTAGTAACTTGGGAATCAGGTTTTGATTGATCACTCCTTGACAGAAGGAGTCCACACAAAGAAAGATTGGGAATTGGACTTCATTTTCTAAATATACAAGTCTCAAGGGTCTCAGGGGGGGTCCATGTATCTTATTATGGTCCTCAGTTCATCCGTGAAGGATTCAGAGCTATCAGAGTGTTCATCTGGATTTAATCAGAAATTAGGGTTTCATGGCTCCCTACAACAGGCAATGTTTGGTTGGAAGTAGAGGGGGCTCATCCATGTCAAGATTAGAGAGGCATCTTGGCCTAGGAAGATTCACTATTATCTCAGAGAAATCCATTGGCAAGTCTGATCAATTTTGCCCTAAAATTAGGGTTTGGTATAAAATCAGTTTATTTCTGATTCTTTGGGTGAAACTCTTTTCCATGGCCCTCCATATGTCCACAAGGGTCTGCATACAAAAAATCAGCTCTTTATTTGAGCTAGAGGTGCTTCAATTGATCACTGGAATCGGGAATCAGACAGTTTGGGAAAAGTCAACTGTGGGGCCAGAAAAGTCAAGTCCTGACACTTTGGGAGTAGAACCTCAAAATCCATGCCTAAGGTAGCTTACATGTGAAATTTGATCAAGGTTGGATCATGGATTCATCATTTAATCAGGAATTGGAAAAGTTACTTAATTGGGAAATGGTTGACTTTCCATTTAGGGCAAGTTTTCATGATTGTTGTACTCACTTTAAGCCCATTTTCCATCAAGATAAAAGCTTCATTTGAAAATTTCTCCAACATAAAAGTTGTTCCTCTTGTTCCAAGCTTTCTAGAGATATAAAGTTTGCTCCATTTGGATTAAAATTGAGAAAGTTATGCTTAGTCAAAGTGAGACATTTTTTTAGGACACTTAGAAAAATTTCTAAGTCCCAAAATCTTCAAAGTTTGTCAAGACTTCTTGGCCAGATTTCTTGCACTTCAAGGCATCATTTGAAAATAATTTCTTCACAACAATTATGCATTGCCATGTCCTATTTCACATCCTTTTGGAATCATCTCATTTGGATCCATGGTTTGAGAGATGCATTCATCTAAAGTTGGCATCATGACTTGAATTTCTAGGCAGCATGTTAGGCCAAACTGGCCCAACCATTTTGGCATGGTGAGACCTAAACTTGAGGCTCATTTTTCACATTCTTCCATTCATCATTTCAACTTGTGCTCAACATGAAAGATGACATACTCCATGATATCTTGCTACTGTTTGCATTATTTCTCCAATTGGTAACTTGATCATCAAGTTACATGGCCATAAAGTCACCACCTCGGAATGGATTTCTTGCTTGCCAAGTCATGCTGCAAACCAGCCCACGTTTTTGCTACCTCTTTTGGTCATGCATTGGATATCCATTCACTTAAGTTTGGCCCAAAATACACAAACTTCACATGCCCTAATACACCTCACTTTACATTATGTTGCTTATGGATAAAACATGGACTGCTAAGCCCATTAGAACATTTGATCAGCATATTTAAAAGCAAGATCAGTTCTCTTCAAACTTTTGAGTTGGAATTTTTTGAAGCACCAAAGCACCATTCTTCTTCCATTCTCTACACAACCCATGAGGCAGTGGACCAAGCTTCCACTAGGTAATCTTCATTACTCCTTTTCCATGGCCTTTGTTTTACTTATTCTTATGCTTGCTTACCATGCTCATCATTATTATCATCATCATTGCCATTGCTAATCATATGCTCATGTTGTTTCATGTTTGTTTATAATGCCAATCTTATGCTTGTGTTCTTGATGTTATGGATTTTTGTTGTGATTTTCCATTATGCCGTGCCCATATTGATATCTTATTGTTAATATTTCTCCATGATCAAGCCATCATTTTACTCAAACAAGGATACCATGATAATCTACACATTTCGTACTTGAATTTTGGTTTTTACTTCATGTCGTTTGGTGCCCTATGGTGGTTGTAATCTTGAGTGGAAGTTTTGAAAAACTCACTGCATGGACTGTATTTTCGTGGCTGCATGGCTAGGGTTTTGTTGCATGGAGAAGACGATGACGTGTCATATTGAGGGCCATTAGATCATGCGCTGGTCTTTTAATCATAGCCATCCATTCCTTTTTGTCTTCTAGTCACTTAAGTGGAGTTGCCCTATTGATACAATGTTGACATGATTTATTTGATTAAAATGTTATTTAGTATGTCACGCCCTGAATTATTTGTTTTGGATCTTGGGCCATGTGTTTTGCTTTCAACACCCCACACTTCATGGCCCATTAGCACTAGTCCTTCCACTTTTATTTTCTTTTTTTAATTCACATCTACTTTTCTGTTTTGATTTTAATTATTTTAAAATATTTTCTTTATTCATAAAAATTCCCAAAAGTATTTTCTATATTTCTTAATGTCTTATTTAATTTTATTTAATTTTTATTTTCGTATTTATTTAATATTAATATTTTATTTTAATTATTTATTCTAAATGGTTCATTTTAACACACATTTTCTTCTTGATTTTATTTTTATGTCTTAAAATTATTTTTAGCTTTTGATTTTTGGGATTAAGGTTGACCACTGCCCCATGGTCATCCTGACCTTTTCTTGGAATTTTATTTCCCCATTTTCAATTTATTTTGGATTTATTTTTGACCTAGTCTTGGTTGGTTGACTTTTGTTTTGACCTCTATTGTATTTTTATTAATTCATGAACCAATTTTCATTATTTTTAAAATATTTTTGGGGGATGATGATTTCCTGACCCCACCTCCTTCAGTTTAATTTTTCATGATTTTCTTGATTAATTTGCTATTTATTTCATATTTTTTAAGTTGACTTGACTTTTTAATTGGCTTTTTCTATGATTGATGTTTGACTTAGGGATTGCTTATGGAAATTGAAGAGATCTTTTTATCCTCCCTTGTCCATCTCATATGCCATGTATTGGAGGCCTTGTACCTTGATTTTATTTGGTCCTTACCTCATTTCCTGATTAAATTATTCAGTGGACCCTTTTGTGCATTTTTTCACCTGTCTGATTCAGCTATCATCTTTTATACTTGTTTCTTTCATCCATGCTTTCTATTGCTTGATTGTTTAACATGTTCATACTCCCATGCATTGTTTAATGCTCCATTATTCCATTCTTTGATTCTTTGGTTTGATTACACACTTGTTTACTTATCTGATTTGATTGATAACTGTTGCCTACTTGTATGATGTATGAGGCATATATTCTTATTGTTTGATTGCCATGAACAATCCCCATTCATAACAAATGTACCCCTCTCCCATGAAGTGTATAATATTTATTCTCATTCTTTATTCATCTGTTAATACAAGAATCAAAATGAACATCCGATAATCATTTCAAAACAAGATCAAAAGCTCGATCCAACGTCGAGTAATCATTTTCAAAACTTAATAGAACCAGCACGTATTCATCCATCCTCTTGTAAGTCGATTGCTTCAGGCATCACCATTTCTTCTTGTAAGTCGATTGCTTCAGGCATCTCTATCTACCTGTAAGTCGATTGCCCCAGGCATCGCCATCTACCCTTATCCGTGACTCCTCTCCTTGCTCCATTCGTCGAATCTTGTTCCGTTTAGGTAGCACCCATTAGGTAGAACCCCTTGTATGATAACATAGGTAGAATTCCCTTATTCTTTGCATGCTAACATTAGGTAGATGTTCCCTTTGTAAATCTTAACACATAGGTCCACATTGCATGACAACTCTAAGGCAGAGCTTCCCCACTCTTAGACCTTTCGTGCGTCTCCGATCTTATGGCATGTCAATCCATTCTATTGCAAAGAGGTAACTGCCTAAGACTCGATTCAGTGAGCTGCGACACCTACTGCTAGGACATTGAACACATTGCCCACTTTCCTTTGACACAGCTGATGTCCTCTTTTGTAAGTCCATGTTCAGATGGCAATCCTTAACCCCTAGTTAGTCGAACTACGACAACTCTGATTCTCATGTTCAGATGAGATACGTAGGCACGAGATGCGATGTCTTGCCGAGTTTGAATAACGACTAACAACTAATCCTTGTTTGCTTTCGCCCTTGTTGCGATTCTTTTCTCTCGCCCTCGTTGCGATCGAGACCTTCCCTTTCTCTTGCCCTAGTTGCAATCGAGACCCTTGTTCCCGTAGTTAGCTGAACTACGTTTTGCTCTGATTCTCATTCCATATTAGATATGTAGGCATCAGACGCGATGTCTTATCGAGCACACTTCTCTTTCACCCATAGGTAGTCGAGCTACGAAGACTCTGATTCTCATACTCAGATGAGATACGTAGGCAGTGGATGCGACATCCTTGCGAGTTTATTTTCTTTTAACCCTCTTTTAGCAGATAGTACATTAGATATACCTACACCCTTTAGACTAGAACAACAAGAGTGGATCCCGTAGAGTACTACGGATGCGTAGGGGTGCTAATACCTTCCTTTCGCATAATCCACTCCCGAACCCTAGATTTGGTTGCGAGACCTTGTCTTTTCCTTCTCTTCAGGTTTTCTTCGATCGTTTCCTTTCCCTCCTTCGGGATAAATAACGAACGGTGGCGACTCTTCTGTTTCTTTTCCTCGCCGATTTTTTTTTCGCCCAGTTGCGACACATGCGCCCAAAACTGAGAAGCAAGATAGAGGTTTTCTCGACCGCTTGTATTATATCTGAAGATTCATTTCGCATATGACTGCCACATGTGCGCCTATATTCAAGCTTCTTCGGAAAGACCAGTCTTGTGATTGGACTGAGGATTTTCAGAAGGCTTTTGATAGTATCAAAGAATATCTGCTTGAGCCTCTGATTTTGTCTCCGCCTGTTGAAGGAAGACCGTTGATCATGTATCTAACTGTGCTTGAAGAGAGTATGGGTTGTGTTCTTGGTCAGCAAGATGAGACTGGAAAGAAAGAATATGCTATTTACTACCTCAGTAAGAAATTCACTGATTGTGATACTCGGTATTCTATGCTAGAGAAAACTTGTTGCGCATTGGCTTGGGCTGCTAAGCGTCTGCGTCAATATATGTTGAATCATACCACTTGGTTGATATCCAAAATGGATCCAATCAAGTATATTTTTGAGAAGCCTGCTTTAACTGGGAGGATTGCCCGTTGGCAGCTGTTATTATCAGAGTATGATATTGAATACCGATCTCAAAAAGCGATCAAAGGTAGTGTCTTGGCTGACCATTTGGCTCACCAACCGATTGAAGATTACCAGTCAGTGCAATATGATTTTCCAGATGAAGAGATCTTGTACTTAAAAATGAAAGATTGTGATGAACCATTGCTTGAAGAAGGGCCAGAACCTGGTTCTCGTTGGGGCATGTTATTTGATGCAACTGTTAATCAGTATGGTAATGGCATTGGGGCAGTGATTATTACTCCTCAAGGCACGCATTTTCCATTTAAAGCTAGGTTGACTTTCAAATGTACAAATAATATGGCTGAGTATGAAGCTTGCATTATGGGGCTTGAAGAGGCCATTGATCTCAGAATCAAATATCTTGACGTCTATGGAGATTCAGCTTTGGTGGTGAATCAGATCAAAGGTGAATGGGAGATGAGTCAACCCGGTTTGATACCATATAGAGATTATGCGAGGAGGATTCCAACTTCCTTTACAAAGGTTGAATTTCATCATATCCCTCGAGATGAAAACCGGATGGCAGATGCTCTTGCAACATTGGCTTCAATGATTATGGTGAAGTATTGGAATGAAGTTCCCAATTTGATTGTGATGCGTCTTGATAGGCCAGCTCATGTGTTTGTTGTTGAAGAGGTCAAAGATGAGAAGCCATGGTATTTTGATATCAAGTGTTTCCTCCAAAGTCAGATTTACCCGTCTGGGGCATCTTTGAAAGATAAGAAGACTTTGAGGAGATTAGCCGGCAATTTCTACCTGAATGGTTTTGTGTTGTACAAGAGAAACTTTGACATGGTTCTGCTCAGATGCATGGATAGACACAAAGCAGACTTATTGATGATTGAAGTCCATGAAGTTTCCTTTGGTACTCACTCCAATGGACATGCTATGGCAAAGAAGATGTTGCGAGCAGGTTACTATTGGCTGACAATGGAATCTGACTGTTGCAAGTTTGTGAAGAAGTGCCACAAGTGTCAAATATATGCAGATAAGATTCATGTTCCTCCGACATTGTTAAATTTCATTTCCTCTCCATGGCCCTTCTCCATGCGGGGAATTGATATGATTGGTATGATTGAGCCCAAAGCATCGAATGGTCATCGTTTCATTCTAGTGGCTATTGACTACTTCACAAAGTGGGTTGAAGCGGCATCGTATGCAAATGTAACCAAGCAAGTTGTTGTAAGGTTTATCAAGAAATAGATTATATGCCGTTATGGTGTGCCAAGTAAGATCATTACAAATTATAGATCGAACTTGAATAATAATATGGTGGAAGCTCTTTGCAAAGACTTCAAGATTGCACATCATAATTCTTCTCCCTACATATCTAAGGTGAATGGGGCTGTTGAAGCTGCAAATAAGAGCATCAAGAAGATCATCCAGAAGATGGTTGTAATGTACAAAGATTGGCATGAGATGCTCCCATTTGCTTTGCACGGGTATCGTACATCCATCCGCACTTCAACAGGGGCAACCCCTTTCTCGCTTATTTATGGCGTGGAAGTTGTACTCCCAATAGAGGTTGAGATCCCATCATTGTGTGTGCTCATGGAAGCCAAGTTGACTGAAGCTTAATGGTATCAAACCAGATTTGACCAGCTGAATTTGATTGAAGAGAAGAGGTTAACTGCCATGTATCATGGTCAGTTGTATCAGCAGAGAATGAAGAAAGCTTTTGATAAGAAGGTCAGGCCTCGTGTATTCAAAGAAGGTGACCTTGTGTTCAAGAAGATCCTATCTTTCAAACCAGATTCTAGGGGAAAATGAACTCCTAATTATGAAGGCCCATATGTTGTTAAGAGAGCATTTTCAGACGGTGCTTTGATTCTTACAACTATGGATGGTGAAGAGTTCACTCATCCTGTGAAAGCAGATGCAGTCAAGAAATACTTCGCCTAAAAAGAAAAGAACATCTCGCTAAGTTGAAAACATGAAAGGGAGGCTTAGGAAAAAATGAGCGTCTCGGTGGATTGAAACCCGAAAGGGCGATCCAGGAAAAAGTTAGAGACATAAAACAGAAAAATTATCCTGATAAATTGAGTACCCCACCTTGGGGCAATTTATGCAAAAATTAGGGATTATGGCAAGTAATTGCACCCTGCTGATCTTCAGTCTTGAAGACATTCTTGAGTAAGTCAGTCAATTCTGATTCATCATCTCCAGCCGACACCAATAGCACAGTGGATATCGAAAGTTGGTAGAAGGATTAGTGATCATTGTATTCAATGTAGCTCTTTTCCATGTAAATTATCATTTTTCAACTTTTGTAAAGATCTATGGAGTCTTGTCATTTACAGCCTACCATTCCATTAAATAAAGTTGAGCTTTTATCTAATTGCTTCTACTCTTATTTATTATTCAGCCAAATAGATTTAAATTTTATTATTATCATGTTTGAAATTAAATTTTAAATCTAAATCATGTTTTCTTAAATATATAAAAGTAGTTACTTTAAGCAATCGATATCATTTAAAGGAATATCAACAACGGTTTGAAAAGCGGTAAGCCCTAAATGCGGAGCATTATTGATTCTCCCCAAGTAGTGGGTGTAATCCCTATTTCCTCCCCGATAACTTTTCAGTAACCGAGTTTTGTTGGTTTCCCCAACCAAGTTTGTTGGCCTCCTTTGAGTGGTTGGGGTGTTACTTCAGAAATTTGCACGGTTTCAGCATAATTTTTGCTTCTCCGCAAGTCGTCAGAGTTACTCCTGACTTTGAGAAGCTTTTGTGGTTTCTCCCTTGTAGGGATGTCTTCTATTTGATATGGTGTTGACCTAAAATTTCCCATAGAGTTGATAGTAGTTTCCTCAGCGGATCTTTTCCTTGTGCTTTCCCCAGCCAGGATTGAGCCTTCGAGATATTTGATTTCTCTCCAGCAGTCGTTTCCCTCCTGTGAGGATTGGCTAGGGGTTGTATCGATGATGCAAACCAGTGACATTTGTATCCTTTGCGATCGTTTTGTCAGCATAATCATCATATATACATACACATATACATATTCACTCATATAATTTCATTATTGCATTGTTACACTTTGCAATTCATTGTTCATTTTGATCCTTTGCTATGGTGGTACACTTTTTCCCCATACAGATTTGGTTTGTCTATCCTCTTTCAATTGTAGAGTGTCAGCCCATTAAGCAGAAAGACTTTAACCTTTCTCTTTCCCCACTGAGTATTTTTTTCGTGGATGATTGCTATTTCAGTTTCCTTTCCAATAGAGTATCTGGACAGAACCATTCCCCTTGAGTTATATCCTTGATTGACCGTTTCTTTCTAGATCTTACCTAGATAGATGCTTTTGGTCCCCTGAGAGTATATTACCCAGTAACTGGTAATATTCTTCTCATGTTTCACTTTTGTCCAATACCCGGCAAGAGTAACTTTTTCTCCCCAGGGGATTCATTTTCACGTCTCCCCAGGAAGTATATCCTTGATATGTTCATCCTAACCAATGACGGATATTCTCTTCTCTTGCTTGAGTCTATCCTTGATATGTTCATCCTAACCGATGATGGATATTCTCTTTTTGGTATTCTACCCAGTAACCGGTAGTTGTGATCCCTATTTTGTTCCCTAGAGAGTTAATCCTTGATATTTTCATCCTGACCGGTGATAGGTTTCCTTCTCTTTGCGGTCTTCTGCCCAATAACCGATAGTTGTAAATTCTTCTTTTTTTCCCCTTTGCAGAGTTTATCCTTGATATGTGCATCCTAACCGGTGACGAGTATTCTCTTTGCGGTATTCTATCCAGTAACTGATAGATGTAATTCCTATTTCTCCCCTCTGAGTTTATCCTTGATATGTTCATCCTAACTGATGACGGATATTCTCTTTTCGATGTTCTATCCAGTTTTCGATAGATGTAAACCCTACTTTTTTAGGAAGTTTATCCTTGATATGTTCATCCTAACCTATGACGGATTTTCTTTCCTTCGAGTCTATCCTTGATATGTTCACTTTAACCAGTGACGTATATTCTCTCTCTTTGGTCTTCTACCCAGTAACTGGTAGTTGTAAAACCTATTTTGGCCTTTCCCCAGCAGTTTATTCTTATCCAATAACAGGTAATGAATACACCTCCTGGTTGCCTTCAGTGAGTCATCCTTAATATGTTTACCCTAACCGGTAACGGATGTCCTCCCTATCAGATCGTGTTATCGCTTTGCCCAGTAATCGGTAATGGATAATAGATTTCTGCTCCTCCTGTGTTGAAGATCTTTTCTTCCCTAGTTGAGTTTGAGTGTGTATTTTCTCAGTGAAATCGTTGTTTCTTGTTTGGTTCGAGTATTTCAGCTTTGCTCTGATTTACCCATTTCTCCTGCAGGTGTTCCTTTTATTCCCCGATTGAGTCTTTCCATTGATGGAATCCCTTGAGTCCCCCATTTGTTTTTAAGTCGTAGCCTAGCCTACGCACAACCCTTTATTCCCCCCAGAGTCTCTGTCTCTTCAGTGAGTTTTCCTTATGGAATGCGTTATACTCCTGTGGACTTTCAGTATCTTTAGATTCTTTTCCTTTGTGGCAACATTTTTCCCCACAGAGATTTATTTTAACATTCATATCATATGCATCATGAGGTCTCTTAGGGACCAAAATTTGTTTCTATATGTTGTTATTTAAGTCTATTCTACTAAGTCGATACGAAGATTTTAACCTTCATCTCCTCAGCTAGAACGTCCTTAAATAGGGGCAGCTGTAAGACCCCAATTTTGACCCTAAGATCCCTCATGCTATCTCATCATATACATTGGCATTGGGATCACACCTTGGCATCCTCCTTACCCCTCTTTCATTGGGTTTGCATTGGGAGAGATCACCAAGCACCATTTGATTGTATCATACTTTGTATTTTATCATTTACTAACAAAAATACCAAAAATATGTCTTTGTATAATCTAACTCTTTTGTAGGTAGGACACATGCTCACCTTTGATCTATCAAGCTCATATCTAGGGTTCAAGACCCTCAATGCAATGAGTTCAATCAAGAATTGGTGTACTATAGCTCTAAGTATCATATATGGATCCCCATGATCTTCACATGTTATTTTGATCAAAAAATCATCAAGAGTTTGAAGCTTGGTTTGCCTTAGAAACCCTAGTTCATCTGGGTATCTTTTGTAACTTCTTCAACAAGCTTCTTCAACATTTGATCAAATATTTCAAGTGATACTTAAAATTTCATCATCTTATGCATATATTATCCTCCATGAGTCCCAAATGTCAATAGAATAGCAATCTAGCAAGTTGGTTCATGGTGGTTGACTAGAGGAAATCAACTGGTCAAAACTGGGGTTCCCTAGACCATATCTCCTACAATTTTTGTCATATTAAAATGATTCCAAGAGAAACATTATTCTAAATGACATTCCAAACAACTTTCATGTTGAGGTAAAGAGCTAGTTTTGCTTGGAAAGTCATTTTTTATGGTGAAAGATTATAGGTCATTTTGTCTAAACCCTAATTTGGAGGTCAACTTCCCAAGACCATAACTTGCTCAATTTCTATGAGATGAAAGCCATTCAAGTTTCACAATCAAATACAAGATGTCTACTTTAACTTTGATGTTTAGAGGAAGAGCAAATTCAACTCTTAAATGCATGTGATATGAGGAGACATTATAGGTCATTTTGGACCAATGCCATTGAACAAGTGATTTTCCTCAACTTCAAAAATACATAACTCCTTCATGCTAAATCTAAAGGAGGTCAAATTCATGACCATTTTGAAGAAATTTGAGATACCTACAACTTTGATGAAGGAACGTTTCTTATTTGAAGCTCATATAAAAAGTTAGCCAAGGTAGAATAAGTGAACATATGGCTTGACACTTAGAATTGTTTTTGATATGTTTGATTTTCCAAACTTCCACCTCAAGAATCATCATGATCCAAGCTTCAAATGAAAAAGTGTTCGACATGAAAGTTGTTCCTCTTGATCAAACATTTCTAAAAAGTCCAATTTCATCCCATTTTGACAAAGTATGAGTGACTTGTTCATGGCTTGAACTTGGATCACCATTTGGCATAATTGAACTTGCATTCCTCATACACAATTGCATGGATTACCAATGTGACTTCAGCAATGTTTGTACTCAATTTTGGACCTTAAGGAATGATTACATGGGCCTATCACACGCCCATGCATCCATGCAATGAACATTGCTATTTTTGGAAGTTTGATTCAAGTGTGCAAATAACAATCATTTGGCCTATAAATAGAGACCCTTGCACTCTGAATTGAGGACCCTGCGCGCCAACTTTGAATCCTCAGCTCCAAACCTTCCTGTTCAAAGGATAACCTTGAGGATTTACATTGGAAATCGAGTTTGAATCTCCACTATTTTGAGATTCAAATCTCCAAGAGTCCTGTTGCTTTTGTTGACTCAATCCCATTCCATCAAGTGTCCAGAGCAAGGCCAAGTGAAATTGGAAGCAAGATTGTGTTCATACAGACCTGCATTGAAGGTGATTTTCATAATTTTTCATCTCTTCGATTCTCACTCAATTCTCCATAATTCTTCTTGATTTTTGGTTGTCTAAAGTCCTACCAATGTAGGCAACAAGATTGAGTTGCTTTGAGGTCAAATCGAAGCAACTCAGATCATGATCCTCAAAATTCAACTCCCTGTATCTTTTAATATACTTGTAGTTAGAAGAAATTGAGGCCAGATTCGAGCTCCTGAGCATTTTCTCTTTAAATTCATGTCCTCTTTTATTTTTTATTTTGGTGATGGTTGAAGATGGACCAGTCCGGTGAGGACCACCAGAGAAGAAAACCGGAGTTACAGCTTCGGCTGTGTGTTGGCACGTCTCAGACCATATGATCCTTGCAAAACAATTTAATCTCGTGTATTTGTTTTAAATACCATCCCTGCAGCGCATTGACTAGTGTCCATTGTGGAACGCGCGTTGAGGACCACTTGATCTGCCACATCAACTAATGAGGGAGATCAAGTGGTCCACGTTTTTTGCTATTTTCTGATTTTCATTTTATTTAGCTTATTTTCATTAATTCGTATTAATTTTAATATTGATCCAAAAAATATGAGACTTTCACCAAAAAAATTTAAATAAATTCCTCTTTCATTTTCTGAATTAAAAGTATTTTTTGGATCATTATTAAAAAATTTCATGATTTAATTGTTTATGTGAATACTTTTATTTGGTTAAAAATAGTTCTAAGTTTCTAAAAATAATGAAATTTTTTCTCCAAGGTCCTTTGACCTTGTTTGACCTATGATAAATCTCATGGCCATTTATTTGGTGTTTTGATGAGGTTTTAGGATTTTGACCAACCATAATTTAATTTAATGCATTTTTTAATTGATTTTAATTGTTTAATTGCAAAATAAATTGTGTTGAGCTTTTAATATTGACTTGTTGAGTTTGATTTGTGTTGTTGGGTCTTGGTCAAGGTTGATTTGACTTTGTTGAGTTAAAATCATTGGATTTAGGGGATTGATGAAATGTACATTTCATCTCCCAAAATGAATGAATGATTTTAATTTGATAAAAGTCCTCCTTTGACCAATTTGTGTTGATTCCATTTCCCCTCTCTCTTCATCTCAATCCCATTCTCTTCTCATTCATCTCATGGACCTATGATATCTCAGTATCCTAAGGCTAGTTGATTGCAAAATCAACATAAGTATGAATGAGATTAGGTCCACCCCTTTTGAATTTTCTTTTAAGTGTGGTATGTTTTAGGAGTATGGTTCATAATACCATATCTCTAACATGCATTAACACTAAAATTTCTATTGTCTGACCTCAAATAGTTGTGACTTCTACATAAGTCCAATTACGATTGCTTAACATAGTGTTAAATTTTTGACACAAAAAGGCACAGCATTCTAGTAAGTGAGATTGTAAGTCTCCCCTCTTTCATGGTATTGTATGGAAACTTGGCCTTTTTTCCTTCCTTTGGAAGATGTCTTGGTTCAAGGATCCATGCTTGTGAATAATGGGTTGAGTGTTCTCCAAAAAACGACTTAAACAAAACAAAAGCAAAAGCAATACTAACTTCAAATCAACTAACAACTAATATTTAATTTCAAGTCATTTATTTTTATGCACTTTAAATTCAAGTCTTTATTCATTTGTCATTATTCATACCATCTAACTTGTTTACATTAATGCCATTTTTTACTTTGCTCACTTGAGCCATATCTTGTAAATACATTGTGACTGTATATACTTGTTTGTGTATTTTGTTTGTGGTCTTTTGACCTTAATGTACATAATAACAACAAAAACCCTAAAAAACATTTGTGTGGACTGTTGGGTTTGATCTGAGACAATGGACTTAGAATTAGGCAACACTCCCTATGCAAAAGGACTTGGTCAATGCCAACTTTCATGAAACCAAGTGCTTGTGAAGTGAATTTCATATGATACAAGTATTGTGATCCCATTTGAGTTCATCTGCTACATGGTCTTATTGAAGTTGTTACTTTGGACCAGTGTCTAAAGCCTACCCCTAAAGTCATCTAATACATGGAAGATTATGAAGAAGATCATGGAGTTACTAAGCTTGGATGTGGCTATCTTTATTTTATGCCTTGCTCTTCACCTTGATATTTTTGTATTGATATATGACATTCTTGTCTATTGGATTGCATCCCATTGGTCAGATTTTTTCAACTCTTAACTTTTAAATTTTTGCTAAGGATTAGTCTCTTTATCTCCTCCTCACTTCTTTAATTTCAAATCTCTCCCTCCTTTTAAAATCTTATTTGCTTATGTTTTCTAAACTTAGACCATATTGCAAATTAGAAACTTTGGCCTTATGCCATTGCGTTTTAAAAACTCTTTTCTTAATCAAACTTGTAAATGAACTTAACTATACTTGACTTAAAATTTCAAAAGACAAAAAGAACTAACACTCATTCAAACCTTTTTAGGCCTTTTATGCCTTTGTTAAACTAATTTTTTTGTTAAAAGCATTGCATTCACTTTGAAATTGTTACCATGAACTACGAGGTTTTGATCCCTCATTTTATGTTGGTACGTAGGCACAAGTCTGAAGATCTTGTCAAACACAAAAATATAATTAATGAATTCTTTTCTCATCCCTCCATTCTATTTTATTGCAAACATCATTTTATATAAAAACACATATGCACACAAAAAGGGCTCCGTAGGAGTACCTAGGACACTTTGGATGCTAACACCTTCCCTCTGTGTAACCAACCCCCTTACCTGTAATCTTTGGCATTTTATTACTTTTGATTTGAAAACTTCTTATCTTTTGGATTTTGTTCGTACTTTTCCCTTTTCCCTTGGAAACAATAAAAGCGCGGTGGAGACTCTAGTTTAATTGACGTCTAGCTTATCCATAACTTGATGGTCATGAATTTATCGCTACACCGACACTCAATCTTTTAACGATGCGATGATCGGTAAGTAGATGTGGTTTCTCCTAATGCCCCAATTTTGATCCGTGGTCGAAAACTTGCATAAATTATTCTTGAAAGAACTTGGTTATTAGGCTAAAAAGGTCATGGTGACCTGTAAATGATTATATGTCTTTATGCGTCGAGTGCACCAGTGGGGACTTTCGATCTCCCTTAAGAGATTTAAAAGATTAAAAAAAATTATCGTTCTTTTCAAATGCTTTTATTTTGTACAAAGTTTCAATGCGATGTTTATAAAAAATAATGACATTTTGAAAACAAGCAGATAAAACAAATATAATTGAGCGCATTTTGATGAAAAAGTCTTATTTTATGGAATTGACTCGTAAATGGGTAATAATAGATAAGGAAGATATTCCTTGAAGAGGTAATTGTTGTGCTAGAAATAAGTAAAATGGAAATGAGAATTGCCGAGTTTCCATTGAATTACAACACTGCTATAATCGTTATGTCTTTGAAGATCACAACGCCTTGCTTCTAAGGAGAGTGGTTGGATCAACTCTTCTCATCTAGAGTTTTCCATGGTAACATGGATTCTAAGACCACAGTCTTTACCTTGTAAAAATCCCTAACTTTTACCTGGACTTTCCTTTCGAGTTTTCAGTCTACCGGGATACCCATTTTTGCCTAAGTCATCCTTTCGGGTTTTCGACTTAGTGGATGACGTTCTTTTGATTTTATCCCTAATTTTTTCTTGGAAGTTATCTCTTTTTTTGTCCAGCAGGATAACCATTTTTGCCTAAGTCGCCTTTTCAGGTTTTTGACTTATAGAGTTTTTGTATTCAACTATTTTAGGCAAAGTATCGCTTGACTGCATCAGAATTCACTAGGAGTGGCAATTCGTCATAATCCATAGTTGCGAGAATTAGATCCCTTCCATAAAAGGCTTTCAGCATAACGTATGGACCTTTCTAATTTGGTGCCACTTGCCCCGTGAATCGGCATGATCTTCTTTAGCACCAGGTCGCCTTCTTGGAACTTTCGAGGTCGAACCTTCTTGTAAAATGATTTCTTAAAACGCCGTTGATATAGCTGACCATGACATAACGATGTTAGGAGTTTCTCCTATAAGGTTGAACTGGTCAAACCTTGTCTGAAACTATTTCGTCTCATCTAGCTTAGTCTCCCTTAAGACTTTCAGTGAGGGGATTTCAACTTCCATGCCATAGACTATGGATAAAAGGGTTGCCCCTGTTGAAGTGCGAATTGATGTTCGATAGCTGTGAAACGTAAAAGCAAGCATTGCATGCCAGTCTTTGTATATTATCACCATTTTCTGGATGATCTTCTTTATGTTTTTATTTTCTGCTTCGACGATGTTCATCTTGGACCGATAGAGTGATGATTTATGGTGTTCTATTTTGAAACTTTCATACAACTCATTCATCATCTTGTTATTGAGGTTGGACCTATTGTCAGCAATGATCTTGTTGGGAACCCCGTAATGACATATGATATCTCTTTTTATGAAGAGGGGAACCACTTGTTTGGTGATGTTGGCGTAAGACGCAACTTCAACCCATTTGGTGAAGTAGTCTATGGAAACTAGTATAAATCTGTGTTCGTCGAAGCCTTTGGTTCGATGAGCCAAATCATGTATATTCCCAACCTAGAGAATAGTGATGCTGATGTCAGGATATTCAGAGGAGTAGGTGGCACATGCACCTTATCAGCATAAATCTAGCATTTGTGGAACATTTTGGGTAATGGTAATAATCAGTTTCCATAATTAACTAGTAATGGCTTGCCCTCAGGATTTTCTTGGCCATCGCATGTCCGTTTGCATGAGTGCCAAAGTATCCTTCATGGATTTCCTTGATAAGCATGTTTACTTTGTGTCTATCCATACATCTGAGCAAGATCATGTCATAGTTTCTTTCGTATAACACGTCTCCATTCAGAAAGAATTTCATTTCTAATCTCCTTAAAGTTTGTTTATTTATTATTGAAGCATTCATTGGATATTCTTGTTTCTCAAGATAGCGCTTGATGTTGTAGAACCATGGTTTGTACTCTAATCCTTCAGTTGTTGCCAAAAAGTGTGCAGGTTCATCGAAACACCTGATTGTGACAGAAGTATGATGATTGCACCAAATTGATTTGTACATGGATGTTAAGGTTTCCAAAGCATTTTCCATCTGACTTTCCTCTCGAGGAATATGGGAGAAGGTGATTTCTTCAAACTTGGGTAATAATTCTAACACGTAATCCCGCTATGGAATTAGGTTTGGTTGTATTGTTTCCTAATAAACTCTTATCTGGTGTATTACTAAAGCAGAGTCTCCATATGCTTCAAGGATTTTGACCCTTAATTCAACGGGTGCTTCTAATCCCAATATGCAAGCTTCATACTCGACAATATTGTTTGTACAGTCAAATCGTAGTGTCGCACCTCAAAAAAATGGGAACACAACATAGCGAAGCGCAATCGCAAGCTCGTGTGATGGACTAAATAGAGTCGTCACCGAACTTTATTTATTCCTAAAAAGGAACGGGGTAGTGTCGATAAAACCCAAGAAAGACGACAATGATTATGGTCGTCGCAACCAAATCAGGGTTCGGGAGTCGATTACGCAAGGGGAATGTATTAAAACCTCTCACGTCCATTATACTCAACGGGAACCATTAGGTTAGTTGTACGCGTTAGTGTTAGCTTGAAATGTTAGGCTTCTCAAGTTATTATGAGGGAAAGAATAATAGGATTAAAAGAAAAGAGAAGATGTTCTTGGATTTTTAACGAAGGGGACTAAACCTAAGTTTTTTATGAATGGGCCTGACAAGATTTCGCAATCCTGCTCCTACGTAACTCAATAGAGAACTCAAGGCTTACGTAGTTCTGGATAAAAAAATTGTTTGTTGGTCTATTTTAGATAAAGTTATATTGTATTAATCGACGAAAAACGTTGTTTTACCCAAAACAGATGAGGAGCAGACGTGTACCACACATCAAATGGATTACAAATCAAAATTCGGAAAAATGTTACTTATCTCAACTCAACAATTATGGACGAAAGATTGCTTTACATCACCTTAAGATAAGATGTATTTCGTTTATCAAAAGGTTTTTGGTTAATCGCACGGAGGCAAAAAAGAGTTTGATTGGTTGAATGTATTTTGTGGGCTTGAAAGACGAGTATTTATGACTTGCAAGCTCTTACAACTTGGGTCTAATACTCGGGATTATGTATGGACCTTTCACCCAGGTAATATTTTTCTTCCAATTTTATTGAATAAAGAAGTTTGAATATTTACAAGTGTTTTGGAGGGAAGACGAACACGTATGGCTTGTAAGCTCTTACAACTTGGGCATAGCATTCGGGACTACATTTGGACCTTTCACCCAGGTAGTCTTTTTCTTCCAATTTAGTTATGAAAATGATTTGAAGTGATTTGAATTAAGGATGGTTAGAAGTGATTTGAGGATAATTGAAATACAAACAAGTAAATGTGAGCATGCAAAAAGAAAAGAGCTCATTGTAAGAAGGCCCAAGAGTAAGCCACGGGACTGAAAGCCAACCGACATTGAGAGCAAACTGAATTTAGTTCTAAGCTAACTAAGAGTGGATTCATGTAAGAACCACTCTATAAAAAGTTGAGCCAACTGAATCTATGCGTCCAAATAATTTTCGAAAGTTAAATTGAATTTTAACTCCGAGATCGCAACACAATAATAAACTAACTATCAACCAAGCATATTATTATTACATCAATATTACGTTTTTTTATTTTTTATTTTTACATCAACTCAAAATACTTGAAAAAATAGAAAGTTAACACAACATACACACGCACGCTATCCACAATCTATTTATATTGCTATAGAATCGAAACAGAAATTAAAGATAAAATTTAAGAGCAATATTACCAGTAAAACAAATATACATATATAACTCATGTAAACCAAATATATATATATATATATATATATATATATATATATATATATATATATATATATATATATATATATATATATATATATATATATATATATATATATATATATATATATATATATATATATCACTCGAAACAAATAGTTTAGATAAGTATATAAAACTAAGAAAGCAGAATATATGCTTAAATATGTGTTTATATATTTTTTTAACTCAAACAAATATATATATATATATATATATATATATATATATATATATATATATATATATATATATATATATATATATATATATATATATATATATATATATATATATCAGTTTTGGTTTAAGTTTTATATAATATATATTTGTTTAGTTTTTGTTTTTTTGTTTTACTTTTGGTTTGAGTTATAATTGTTTTGAGTAATATATATATATATATATATATATATATATATATATATATATATATATATATATATATATATATATATATATATATATATATATATATATATATGAAAAAAATCTAAATATAAAAATGTGTATATTAAAACTCAACACAAAAAAAAAAAAAAAAAAAATATATATATATATATATATATATATATATATATATATATATATATATATATATATATATATATATAATTAAAAGTCTGAACTATTCAAATAAAATTAGAAAAACTAGAGTATTTCTATATATTTATGAAAATGGGATAGAGAGATCTAAGAGAAGCTAAAAAAATGAGTTATAGGTTATGAGTTTTATGAAGAGTGTGATGGTTAGTGAATTGAGAGATATGAAAAACATGTACGTATGTTTGTTAGTGTGATAGGGGATAAGAGATATGTGTTTGGTTTTATTGGAAGATGGAGGATAGTGGGTGGAGTGGGTTGCTACATTGTCGAAGAAAAGGGTCACCAAGAACAACTTTCAACTTGTTCTTTATTTGTATTTTTTTTCCTCTTCTTACTGAGACAGACTTTGAACAATTAAAAGAGGCGGGCGGCTACCCCCTCACATTTGTCCAATGACCTTTGTTTATATATTATGTAATTAGGATTCTAATTATTTACACTATCAAAAATTCCCCTTAGATATTTTTTTTTTAAAAGAAAGAGTTTAAATTAAATTAAAGCAGATAAAATCACACTCTTCTAAATAACTAAAATAAAATCAAAATTAAAATATAATGAATCCTATTTAATTTTTATGAACATTTTGATATAGAAATAAAAATAAATTGACTCAAAATGAATAAAAATCAGGTGTAAAAGTGTCCGATAAATTAAACTGACTACACCAAAATGATCAGTGCGAAATAAACCTCTAAGAAATATAGAGCGTTTAAGCCAATTTTGAAATAAAATTTGACCAGTTAAAAGGGTCAGACTGACCGAAATGTGATCGAAAAAGTAGTTGAAAAATTAAAACGAGCACGCTAGGTTAAACTACGGGAACCGTAGATTAATAAATTTGACGTTTGCAAGATTGATTTTGAAACTTTTTGCCCACTGATTTGACGCACATTTGAAAATGTATCCAACCGGTTTTCCTGTATATTTGAAATTTTATTTTGACTGATATTCTAGGAATTATGCGATATGAGATGCATGTTATGATATGCAGAGATGCAAAAGGTATGGTTTATGTATCAATTTATTGAATGAGGGGGGAAATTGGGGTATGACAGTGTAGCGGTAAATTCAGGATCATCAAGCTCTGGATAAGCTAGAGATCAAATAACAAGAGTCGCCACCGTGCTTTTATTGTTTCCAAGGGAAAAGGGAAAAAGTACGAACAAAACCCAAAAGTAAGAAGTTTTCAAATCAAAACTAATAAAATGTCAGAGATTTCAGGTAAGGGGGTTGGTTACACAGAGGGAAGGTATTAGCATCCAAAGTGTCCTAGGTACTCCTAGGGAGCCCTTTTTGTGTGCATATGTATTTTGTACGAAATGATGTTTACAAACAAATAGAATGGGGGGATGAGAAAATAATTTATTAATTATATTTTTGTGTTTGACAAGACCTTCGGACTTGTGCCTACGTACCAACATAAAAATGAGGGATCAAAACCTCGTAGTTCGTGATACAAATTTCAAAGTGGATGTATTGATTTTAACAAAAATTAGGTTTGAAAGGCACAAAGGCCCAAGAAAAAGTTTGAATGAGTTAGTTCTTTTTGGCTTTTTGAAAGTTTAGGTCAAGTATAGTTAAGTTTATTTACAGGTTTGCTTTAAGAAAAGAAGTTTGAAAATGCAATGGCATAAGGCCAAAGTTTCTATCTTTTTGCAAAATGGTCAAGGTTTAGAACAAAATAAGTTCAATCAAAGAAGATTTTGAAAAAGGAGGGAGAGATTTTTAAATTGAAGAAATAGGGAGAAGATGAAGAGACTAATCCTATCACAAAATTAAAAGTTGAGAGTTGAAAAGATCTGACCAAATGGGTAGCAATCCAATAGACAAGAATGTCAATAGAAACCCAGAATTCCCTTGGACATTTAGAATCAAGCAACACACAAATGCATAATTATATTATCTTGAAGAGCAAAGGCATCAAATAAAGATAGCCACATCCAAGCTTTATCCATTTCATGATCTTCTTCAAAAATAGCCCATGTAGCAGATGAATTCCATAAGTCACAGGTTCAAAATAACAGCTACACAATGATCATGTTGCAGATGAACTCAGAGGGATCTTGAATGATATATCAGATGAAGTTTCAGATTGCAAGCACTTGGTTTCTCAATAAGTTGGCATTGGCCAAGTCCTTTAGCATAGGAATGTTGCCTAAATTCTAAGTCCATTTGTCCAAGATCAAGCCAACAGTCCACACAAAAGTTTTTTAGGGTTTTTGTTGTTATTATGTGTATTAATGGTCAAAGACCATACAAACAAGATATATCACACAATATGGTCCAAGTGGACAAAGTCAAAATTGCATTAACATAAACAATTAGAATGATATGAACAATGACAAATGTATAAAAGCTAGAATTAAATGACATTAAAGTAAATGGCTTGAAATTAAAAGTTAGTTGTTAATAGGTTAGAAGTTAGTATTTTTTTGCTTTTGCTTTTCATTTTTTAGACATTCTTTGGAGAACACTCAACCCACTTATCACAAGCATGGATCCTTGAGCCAAGACATCTTCCAAAGGAAGGAAAAAAGGCTAAGTTTCTACACAATACCATTAAAGAGGGGAGACTTACAATCTCACTAACTAAAATGTTATAACGCTATGTTAAACAATCGTAATTGAACTTATGTAGAAGTCACAACTATTTTAGGTCGGGCAATAGAATTTTGGTGTTAATGCATGTTAGAGACATAGTAAAATGGACTATGCTCATGAAACATACCACACACAAAAAGAATGTGCAAAAGGTGTGGCCTAATCTCAGCCATACTCATGTTAATTTTTCAATCAACTAGCTTTTGGACTTTGAGATATCATATGCCAAATGAGATGAATGCATAAAGAAGGGGAATAAGATGAAGAGGGAGGGGAATGGATCAAAACTCAAATTGGTCAAAGGAGGACTTTTACCTAATTAATATCATTCATTCATTTTGGGAGATGGAATGTACATTCCACCAATCCCCTAAATTCAATGATATTAACTTGACAAAGTCAAATCAACCTTGACCAAGGCCCAACAACAAGAGTCAAACTCAAACAAGTCATCACAATTGGTCAACAAAATTATTTGGCATTTATTCAAATTAAAAATACTAAAATAAGGCATTTAAATTAAATATGGTTTGCCAAATTCCTAAAACCTCAACAAAACACCAAAGAAATGGCCATGAGATTTGTCATAGGTCAAACAAGCCCAAAGGACCTTGGAGAAAAAATTTCAGAATTTTTAAAGAATTAAAAGTATTTTTAAATAATTAAAAACAAATGCAAAATCAATTAAATCATGAAAAATATTAATAATGGTCCAAAAAATAATTTTAATTCAGAATATGAAAGAGGAAATTATTTGAAATTTTTTTGGTGAAACTCTCATATTTTTTGGATCAATATTAAAATTAATATGAATTAATGAAAATAAAAGGAATAAAAGAAAATCAGAAAAATAACAAAAAACGTGGACCACTTGATCTCCCTCATTAATTGAGGTGGCAGATCAAGTGGCCACCAGCGCACGTTCCATGGTGGACTTGAGTCGACGCGATATAGGCTTGGTATTTAAAAGCAACGCACGAGATTAAAACAATTTGAAAAGGATCAATGGCTCTGAACCATGCCAACACATCACCGGCGTCCAAAGGCCGGTCATCTTCTCCGGTGACCCTGGCCGGACTAGTTCACTCATCACCATCAAGAAAATGAAAACGGAGGACATGATCTGAAAGAGAAAATGGCGTAGAGCACGAATCTGACCTTAGTTTTAACTAACTCCACATATATAGAAAGATATGAGCAGTTGAATTTTGAGGTGTGTCAACTGAGTTACTTCGTTTTGACCTTTAAGCAACTCAATCTTCTTGCCTACATTGGTATGACTTCGGACAACCAAAGATCCAAGAGAATTGAGTGGAATTAAGAGAGAATCAAAGAGATGAAATTTTCTGGAAAATACCTTCAATGCAGGTCTGGATTCAACTGTTCTTGCTTTGGCTCGTGCTTGATCTTGCTCAGGATGCTTGCAGGAGTAGATTAGAATGTACAAAAGGTCTTGGATTCCTGGAGTTTTGAATCTCAAAACAGTGAGAACTCAACTCAATTTCCAAAGGAAATTCTCAGGTTTATCCTCTCAAATGGAAGGGTTAGGGGTTTAGGATCAAAGCTGGTGCGAATGTGTGTTGAATTTTGAGCATATGAAGCTCTATTTATAGCTGAATCATGTGATATTTGCACCTTCCAAATGACTTTCCAAAATTGGCAATGAGTGATGCATGTGTGCATGGGCGTGTACAGGCCCATGAGATCATTCCATTTGATCCACAATTAAGTATGAGTAAGTCTGAAATCAACTTGGAATGCAAGGCAAATGTATATGGAAGCTTGAAGTTTGATCTTTGCCAAATGATGATATCATGTTCAAGCCATATGCAGCCCTAGCAAATATTATCCAAAATGGATGAAATTGGACTTTTTGGAAAGGTTAGATCAAGAGGAACAACTTCATGTTCAACACTTTTCCATTTGAAGCTTGTATCATGATGAATTTTGAGGTGGAAGTTTGGAAATATCAACATATCAAAAAACATTCTAAGTGTCAAGCCATATATCTTAATATTCCACCTTGCTTAACTTTTTATGTGAGCTTCAAATGAGAAAAGTGTATTTATAAAAGTTGTATATCTTTCAAAGACCTTCAAAATTGTCACCAATTTCATGTCATTTGGATTTGAAATGATAGAGTTATGCATTTTTGAAGTTTGGAAAAATCACTTGTTCAATGGTATAGGTCAAAAGTGACCTATAATGTAACCTCATATCACATGCTCATAAAAGTTGAATTAGCTCTCACTCCAAACATCAAAATTGAATTAGACATATTTAATTTTATTGTGCAACTTGTAAATATTTCATCTCATAAAAATTGATCAAGTTATGGCCTTGGGAAGTTGACTTTCAAATTAGGGTTTAGACAAAATGACCTATAATGTTTCAACATATAAAAAGATTTTCCAAGCAAAACTAGCTCTAGGTCTTAACAAGAAAGTTGTTTGGAATGTCACTTAGAGAAAAGTTTCTCTTGGAATCATTTTAATATGGTGAAAATTGTAGGAGATAGGGTCTAGGGAGACCCAATTTTGATCAGATGAATTCATCTGGCCAACCACCATCAACCAACTTGCTAACCTTCAATTCCTTTGACTTTTTTGGCTCATGGTAGACCATATATGCAAAAGATGATGAATTTTGAAGTGTCCCTTGATAAATTTGATCAATTGGTGAGATAGCTTGTTGGAGAAGTTACTCAAGATACCTAGTCAAACTAGGGTTTTCAAGGCAAATCACCCTCAAACTCTTGAAGAAAACTTGATCAATAGAACATGTAGAGGTTATTGGGACTCATATATAATGCTAATAAACATTCTTGAATCAATTCATGGTTGTGCTCTTTGTCATGAGGGTCTCAACCCCTAGATATAAACTTGATGAATCAATGGAGATCATGCCCTACCTACAAAAGAGTTAGGCAAATGCGAAGACATATTTTTGGTATTTTGATTAGTAAAATGATAATATACAATTATGATACAATAACATAGTGCTTGGTGATCTCTCCCAAAACAAACCCAATGAAAGAGGGGGAAGGAGGATGCCAAGTTATGATCCAAATGCTAATGCTTATGATGAAATTGCATGAGGGATCTTAAGGTCAAAATTGGGGTCTTACAGACAGTTTCCCCTATTTAAGTATCTTCAACCATAGAATATGAAGAATGCTAATCTTCGTATGATCGCAGTGGGAGATAATTAAATACTAAAAGACCAAAATTTTGTCCCTTAATAAAATGATATGAGATTTTATGAATGCATGAATGACTCTTTTTTCATTCATTTTTTTTTGGTTTGATGGGTATATGACGTGAGACGAAATGAAACCTATCATGATTTTAATGATGGATGATAAACAGACTAGATAATGGATCTGTGGAGAATGATGGAGACATATGATAAAGGTGGCCCACAGAAAACAAAAAAATAAGGGTATAAATTCAATGGGGATAACAATCTTGCTGGATGAAAGACGACTGGAGAATATGCAAAAAGATTTTAACAACAGGTTCATACATGACCTGACAACACTGAAGTATTCAAAAAAAAATCAACAGGTTCAAACATGACTTGACAACACTTGAATATTGAAATAACACTCAATTAATAGGTTTAAACATGACCTGGCAGCATTAGGGAACATACAAAGAAGGTTTGAACAACAGGTCCAGGCATGACCTGATGACAACTTGAATATCAAGGAAAGTTTAGTCAACAGGTTCATACATGACCTGACAACACTGGAAAAACTCAAAGAATTCCATCAATAGGTTCATACATGACCTGGCCATTGGATGTTCAAAGATTTTCAATAACAGGTTCAAACATGACCTGATGATGCTGAAAAGCGTGCAATGCAAGTTTCATCAACAGGTTCATACATGATCTGACACTTTAAAATACATCTGACAGTTCTAGAGATTTCTCACAAGAAATTCATCCGATCAAATATTTTAGAGTTTCCTAACAACGAATTTATGCAAAACAAAGATAAACGGGAGTCTTCTTATAAGTAGATCATCCACGCAAAAGGCTACGATGATTCTTTACAAATAAATCAAAGAAAACCAATATCATTGGAGTTTTCTAACACGAAAAACCTCCAAGCTTCTGGGAATTCCTCAAGATGATGGGTCATACATGACTTTCACGGAACCATCACGAAAGACATGGTAATCAAACTCTCTGTATGTGTCGACAACAATTGGACTTTGACCGTAAGCAATAGATTACAACCAGCTTTTAACGGATAGGTGCCAACAACAATTGGACTTTGATCATAAGCAATGGATTACAACCAACTTTTAACGGATTTTGCCAACAACAATTGGACTTGACCGATGGCAATAGTAAAACAATTATCGACTACAATGGAGTTTGCCTACAACAACTGGACTTGAAATGATGTTGGTGACAACCAAACTTCAGATACCAATTGTGATTGTATTTACAATCGCAGTGACAATGATTCCAACGATAATTGGGTTTAAAATAAGTTCTAGTAACAACTGAGCTTGGAATAATGCTAGTGACAGCCGAATTTTACGAGACACCAATGAGCCTAGATATAATGCTAGGGAAGGGCATATGGATTCTAGAAGTGCGTCAGAAAAAAAATGACATGTTCGGGAATTCATCGGAGAGTAAAAGAAATGAATTTTGGAAATGCATCAGAATTATAGGTGATATTATGGAAATACAGCAGAATATAGAGACCTTCGGTAATACATCAAGGAAATTCTGGAAATACATCATAATACAAGACATACATATTCAAGAATACATCAGATAGGTGGGGAAACATCTGGAAATACATCAGACAAGTTATGGAAATACATCAATAAACAAAGGAGTAATTCGGGAATTCATCAAATAATCCAAAAAGGAAATGAACCTCATGGACAAAAAAATTTTATAGGTGCCAACTGAGTTGGACTTGAAAATGACTGTGAAAATCGGATGATGGTTTAAGGGCACCAAAGACAAACTGGAATTAGAGGTCAAAGGATATATGATCAACAACAAGACCTGGGTCAATGCAAAATGAGCGCGAAGTACATTTCGGATATGCATGATTTGAATTTGTTTTTATGCATGATATACGAATGATCATGATATGAAAATGCTGACACTTGAGTGGACTGGGAGTCTGTAAAGGCCTTTTATGAAGGTCATGATTCCTCAACACCGATAACTCAACCAAATATTTTGTGATAGATGTTGTCAAAGGAGAATTATGTCAAGTTTGACAGCCACAACTTAGCCAATGGGATCCTTTTAGAGGATTAATGAATCGTGGTAGCATAATTTTTGGGCACTCGTCTTAAACTCAATACTTGTTGACGTATGGCAGAATTTGTTTGAGTAGTTTGAAAGCATGAAGGGGGTCTTCCCCTCTATGGCTCATCTTGCCTCAGTTTTCTGGGTCTTTGAAAATGTTCACCTTGAAAGTGAGTTTGAAACAGCTTGACATGAGACGATCTCGAGATGGCTTGTCCCAATGTTTGAATATCGCAGTGATCTGACCCTGACTGACCAAAACCTGGAATGGTAGACTTCTCATTGATTGTCCTTGGCTAGTTAGACTCAATGAGCTTATGAGGTTGCTTACCCCAGTCTGAGTCTTGAAGCAAATTACTCTTGGCTAACTGAAACTTGGGGTGATTGGCTCAGATTGACTGATACTCAAAGTGATTTCCCCTGACTGGACTTCTTTCACTTTATAAAGTTCCTCAATTGTATATTGTTGGAATTTATTTAATGCTAAGTGTTGACTAACAAATAAGATTGTTCATTCAAAAATGGTAATTTTAATGTAGTGCAAATGCATTTTTTTTAAATAAGTCATTATTGAAATGATGGTGACATACAATGAACGGGTCAATGATCAAGACACAATGTTGATCTAGGTATTCACAGTGTGCAAGGTGATGTGATTAGCAAAGATCTTGTGGAGTTAGGTTAACACAACTTTGTTGTAGTATGCTTTCAGAATAAACCCTATCTCAATTAGGTCTTTCAAGGATTGTAACATGGTCTGGTTCACGGTTTTTTTGAAACAAAGGGATATAAGTATAAGATTTAATTTTAACCCACCCCTTCTTCTTAATGATCTCTAGTTTCTACGTGCAGTTAATTTGATACGCGCATTTGACTTCGAAGGTGTGAAGGTGTAAATGAGGATTCAAGATGAGAATTTCTTGAAATGACAGTCACCTTATTTTGTTTTTGTTGAGGATTTAGTGACCTTTTTTTATTTATTTTTTTATATCCCTATTTTTTGCCTGGACCACTTCTTTTAAGCTTTTGGCCCACCGAGATGCCCTAACTTTTGCCTAAGTCATTTTGTGGTATTCGACTTAGCGGACTTTTCTTTTTTTGATGAAGTTTTTTGACTGTCATGTTATTGGTTATTGAGGAACAACCACTATAATATTGGGTTTTTCACAACTTCTTTGACACTTCAAGCTGTGTACGAAGGATAGCATATGGTTGATCTCTTTAAGTGGGATGTTTCCTCTTGCAATTTAAATGCAAAGTTAGATTAACTGAACAAACTACTCTGCCCCTAGTTAAGATTAAGGGTTTTAGTTCCAAAAGAAATACTAACTTCAAGGCTCAGAGTGGTTGACTAAGGACTAACTCCTTATCTCTCTGGTGTTTGGGGATTTGAAACAATGCCTTACATCATAGGCAAGGTTTTCTTCAAAAGCATACCATTATAGGTCAAATTCAATATGTCTAATTCAACTTTTATGTTTGGAGGAAGTGAAAATTCAACTTGCAAATGCATGTGCCAAGAGGAAACATTATAGGTCATTTTGGGCCAATACCATTGAACAAGTGATTTTCCTCAACTTCTAAAATACATAACTCCTTCATCCCAAATCCAAATAAGGTCAAATTTGTGACTAAATTGAAGAGGATTGAAATAGATACAACTTTGATAAAGAAACATTTCTCATTTGAAGTCCATAGAAAAAGTTATTCAAGGTGGAAGAAGTGAACATTTGTCTTGGGACTTAGAAAATTTTCAAATATGTTTGATTTCCCAAACTTCCACCTCAAAACTCATCATTATCCAAGCTTCAAATAAGAATGTGTTCAACATGAAAGTTGTTCCCCTTGATCTCACCTTTCCAAAAAGTCCAAGATCATCTCATTTGGCCAAAGTATGAAGGACTTGCGCATGGGTGTAAGTTGAAGGACCATTTGGATGATTTCCATTTCCACTTTTCATACACAATTGTGTGGCCTTCCAACATGAATTCAGCATGATGCACACTCAATTATGGATCAGATCACATCATTTCATGGGCCTAGCACACGCCCATGCAACCATGCAAAGAGGATTTTCAAAATTTTCCAAATTTGGAAGTGTGCGAAAATCAATCTCATGGCCTATAAATAAGACCCTCATTGCTCAGAATTAAGGACCTCATGCCTAAGTTTTGAACCTGTAACCCCAAACCCTCACCATTGAAGGATAAACTTGAGGATTTTATTTGAAAATCGAGTTTCAATTCTTCATCTGTCTTGAGATTGAAACTCCAAGAGTCCATACTTCTCCTTGATCCATTTCACCTCCATTAAGCATCTGAAGCAAGGCCAAGCATAATTGAAAGCAAGATCGTGCCAATCTGAAGCTCCATTGAAGGTGAATTTTCGGAATTTTCATCTCTTTGATTCTCCCTCAATTCTTCACCATTCTTGTTGATTTTTGGTTGTCTGAAGTCCTATCAATGTAGGCAAGAAGATTGAGTTGCTTTTAGGTCAAATCGAAGCAACTCAGTTCATGATCCTCAAAATTCAAATCCTTGTATCTTTTTATATACTTGGAATTGGACAAAATTGAGGTCAGATTCGAGCTCCTGAGCATTTTTCTTTAAATCCATGTCTTTGTTTTTCATTTTGGTGATGGTTGATGGTGGACCAGTCCGGTAAGGTCCACCGGAGAAGAAGACCGGAGCCCTAGCTCCGATGATGTGTTGTCGCACATCTCAGCCATAGGATCCAGTTGAAATGTTTTAATCTCGGCCCTTGCTTCTGATTACCAAGCGTGTGGCGCAATTGACTAAGGTGTTTGTGGAACGCGCGCGGTTGGCCATCAGATCTGCCACCTCAATTAATGAGGGAGATCTGATGGCCCTCCTTTTTTTATTTTTTTTTATTTTTGTGTTTAATCTATTTATTTTGATTAATTCATATTAATTTTGTTTTTAATCCAAAAAATATGGGACTTTCACCCAAAAAATTCAAATACTTTCCTCTTTCATTTTATGAATTAAAATTATTTTTTGGATTAATTTTGATATTTTTCATGATTTAATTGTTTTTATGCATATTTTTAATTGTTTAAAAATACTTTTGACTTTTCAAAAATAATGAAATTTTTTGTCTAAGGTCCTTTGACCTTGTTTGACCTAGGATAAATCTCTTGGCAATTTATTTAGTGTTTTGAAGAGGTTTAAGGTTTTTGATCAAACATAATTTAATTTAAATGCATTTTAATTTTGATTTTTAATTAATTACTTGTGTAGAAATTATGTTGAGCCATTTTTATTGACTTGTGAAGTTTCACTGTGTTTGGGCCTTGGTCAAGGTTGATTTGACTTTTGTTGGATTAAAATCATTGGATTTAAGGGATTGATGAAATGTATATTTCATCTCCCAAAATGAATGAATGATTTTAAAATTCCTCCCTTGACCAATTTGCGTTGATCTCATCTTCCCTCCCTCTTCATCTTCAATCTCATTTTATCCCGTCCCTTTCACTGACCAATGAAGTCTCAATATCCTAAGGATAATTGGTTCATCAATAAATTTATGTTAGATGAACCAATACAAGTATGGATGAGATTAGGTTCATCCTTTGATCATTTTCTTTTTATGTGTGGTATGTTTTAGGAGTATGGTTCATTATACCATATCTCTAACATGCGTTAACACCAAAATTTCTATTGCCCGACCTCAGATAGTTGTGACTTCTACATAAGTCCAATTACGATTGTTTAACATAACGTTAAATTTTGATCCAAAGGCATAACATTCTAGTAAGTGAGATTGTAAGTCTCCCCCCTTTCATGGTATTGTATGGAAACTTGGCCTTTTTTCCTTCCTTTGGAAGATGTCTTGGTTCAAGGATCCATGCTTGTGAATAGAGGGTTGAATGTTCTCCAAAGAATGACTTAATCAATTGAAAATCAAAACTTCACTAACATCTAATCAACTAATATTTGACTAACTCTTATTATTCTTGCTTTTAATTTCAAGTCATTTACTTTATGCAATTTAAATTCAAGCTATTTACCATTTCATTTGCCATTTACATATCATTTAACTTGCTTATGTTTATGTCATTTTCACTTTGCTCACTTGAGCCATATATTGTGATTGTATATATTTGTTTGTGTATCTTGATTGTGTTTGTGGTCTTTGGACCTTAAAAATACTTAATAAACAACAAAAACCCTAAAAAATGTTTGTGTGGACTGTTGGATTTGATCTGAGCTTTGGACTTAGAATTAGGCAACATTCCCTATGCAAAAGGACTTGGCCAATGCGAACATTTCTGAGACCAAGTTATTGTGATTTGAGCTTTCATCTGATGCAAGTATTGGGATCTATATGAATTCATCTGCTATATGGTCCTGATGCAACTGTTACTTTGAACCTGTGTCTAATGTCTTATTTTGAGCCAATCAAGGAGTAGTTCATCTGATACATGGGAAGATTAAGAAGAAGACTGTGAAGTTGCTTGCTTGGATGTGGCTATCTTTATTTGATACCTTGCTCTTCATCTTGATACTTGTTTATTCATATTGCTTGATTCTAAAGTCCAAAGGAAAAGTGGGTTTTGATATGACATTCTTGTCTATTGGATTGCATCCCATTGGTCAGATCTTGTTAACTCTTAACTTTTAAATTCTTGCTTAGGATTAGTCTCTTCATCTCCTCCCATTCTCTTAAATTTCAAAATCTCTCCCCCTTTTTTCAAAATCTTTTTTGCTTGTGATTTCTAAACTTAGACTTTGTTGCAAATTAGAAACTTTGGCCTTATGCCATTGCATTTTTAAAAAAAACTCTTTACTTAAATCAAACTTGTAAATGAACTTAACCATATTGACTTAAAATTTCAAAAGACAAAAAGAACTAACACTCATTCAAACTCTTTTTTGGCCTTTGTTCCTCTTTTAAATTTAAATTTTGATTAAAAGCAATTCGCTCACTTTGAAATTGATACCACGGACTACGAGGTTTTGATCCCTCTTTTTATGTTGGTATGTAGGCACAAGTCTGAAGGTCTTGTCAAACACAAAAATATAATTAATGAATTCTTCTCTCATCCCCACACTCTATTTATTGCAAACATCTTTTATACCAAAAACACAAACACACATAAAAAAGGGCTCCCTAGGAGTACCTAGGACACTTTCGGTGCTAACACCTTCCCTCTGTGTAACCAACCCCCTTACCTGTAATCTCTGGCATTTTATTAGTTTTTATCTGAAAACTTCTTATCTTTGGATTTTATTCGTGATTTTCCCTTTTCCTTTGGAAACAATAAAAGTGCGGTGGCGACTATGGTTTTATTGATGTTAAGTTTATCCATAGCTTAATGGTCATGAATTTATCGCTATAGAAATTAAGTGGCGACTCTGCTAGGGAGTAGTCTCCAGTGGGTTTAGCCTACTTTTTTATGTGTATATAATTGTATATTTGATGTCTGTATACTTGTTTTGTGTGATATAATCTGCTTGTTGTGCTTGGTGATCTCTGAGTGGTGAGATAAGTTCTAACCCGAACTTGAGTGCAATTAAGATAGGAGGATGGTATAGTCATGTTCGAATTGTGTGGAGTAGTCCTTAACAAGTTGGCTTGAGACCCATCTACTCAGTGGAGACCCTTTTGGAGCTATTGATGTCACACAAGTTATTTGTGGTTAGACATTACTTTCTCTGATTTGGGGTCCGAGAAGCTGAGGATCGTAGAACATTTAACCCAACTTGGCCTATTTAGGATGTAGTGTGGAGACTGTTCAAGTGTAGACTTGATAACAATTGTTACGCGATACTACATTCAGACGAGTTTCTCTTGAGAATATTATGGGTTGATGAGTCTGTCATCCTAACTTATAATATCCGATAGATGGAATTAAGACTCTGGGAACTTTTTAGAACATGATTTACATGTTTTTATCCTTAGCACACTCCTTTGGGATGGTTCTTAACCTGACTCCATGCTCGTGAGTCACAATAAACCCTTGATTCTTGGTTGATCCAATCAAGTCTTGTCAATATCAATGGAACTTGGGTGTTGATAAGGTGAAAACCATAATCCACCAAAACCGATTATTGATCTTGACAATGAATTGATTCATCCCTTGACCTCTGTTTGTTTGCCTTATGTGTGATCCCTTATTTGTGATTGTTGCATTCATGCATTCATGCGCACCACGACATTTATCACACAAAAATAATTTCAAGGAATTGAGGTCTTATTTGCAAATACTTTCAGACCATAAATTATTAATGAAGGAACACTAAGACGTACAGTTTCAGATGTCCCGACTTAAAAGAGTTAAGAAAGTTATCATCTTTTGTATTAGATCCCTTGGACTTCAAGCAACGTTATGGGAAGCTTCTGTCTGTATTATCTGCTGATGTGGTTGAAGGACTCTTGAGTGTATTGGTTCAGTTTTATGACCTTCTCTACTGTTGCTTCACTTTTCCTGATTATCAGCTTATGCCTATGTTAGAGGAGTATGCCCATCTCTCGGGAATACCTGTTTCTGACAAGTTACCCTTTTGTGGATTGAAGGAAATTCCCAGATCTCATATTATAGCTGAAGCTCTTCATCTGAAGAAGTCTGAGATTGAGGCCCATTGGGTCAAGAAAGGAGGAATATTTGGATTAACTTCTGAGTTTCTCATAGGGAAAGCTACTGTCTTGGCTCAAGCCGGTAGTGTGGATGCTTTTGAAGCTATCTTTGTGTTTCTCATCTATGGTTTGGCTTTGTTCCCTAACATTGACGATTTTGTTGATGTTAATTCCATTATAATCTTCTTAATTGGGAATCCTTTACCTACTTTATTAGGTGATGTGTACTTCTACTTGCATTTGAGGAATTCTAAAGGGGATGGAACTATTGTGTGTTGTGTTCCTCTTCTGTACAAGTGGTTTATTCTGCACTTGCCTCAGGCGCCTACTTTTGTGGAGAACAAACAATGTCTACGGTGGTCTCAGAGACTTATGTCCCTCACTAATGATGATATAGTTTGGTATGAATCCGCATTGAGTGGCTTGGATATTATCGACAGTTGTGGTGAATTCTCTAATGTGTCTCTCATTGGTACACAAGGAGGAATTAACTACAACCCTTCTTTGGCTCGTCGTCAACTTGGGTTCCCCTTGAGAGACAAACCTAATAACACTCAGTTAGAAGGTCTTTTCTATCAAGAGGGTAAAGATCCCCAACATTTGAAGCAAAATATAGTTCATGCTTGGCATAATGTGCATAGGAAAGGAAGATCCGAGATTGGTCCGCGCAACTGTGTAGCTTTGGAAGCTTATACTACTTGGGTGAAGAAGAGAGCTTTAGAGTTGAAAATGCCATATGCTTGTGAGAGACCTATGTCTATGGTTGTGGTTGAGCCATCAACTCTCCCTAACCAAGATGTAGAGGAGTTGGAATATGCATTCGCCAAGATGAAGCAAGAGAGAGATATGTGGAAAGAGCGGTTCCATGCTTTGAGCCAAAAGCATGATGAGTTGCAGCTTGAGTCTAAGGACAAAGATGCACTTATTGAACTTCTTGAAGACCGGGAAGTGATGAGACAGAGAGAAGGGTCCATCTTCCTCTAGTATGCCTCAGCCTTCTGGTGCTTGGAAGAAGATTGTTGACCAGCTTGTCCTTGAGAAGGCTCAGATGAAGACTTCTTTTGAGACCGAGATTCGACGCATCCGAAGGAAGTACGCGCCAGCAGCCAAATCATCTGACATTGTTGTTAGGGGATCCTTATGATGATTAGTTTCATTTTCTCTTGTATTTGGTTTCTGAAATTTTACTCAGTGTAATCCTTCCAAATTATATGAATAAAAGAGATTTTTATGGTTAATCAAATTGTTAATATTGTTATTATATATTTGAAAATAAAATAGTATGTTCCTTGAAAATAAAAATAAACAAAACATTGCATTTCATGTATCATTTGCATAAACAGGTTTTATTCCGCCAGATGTATTATCGGTTATTCTTTTGTGCTTCAGCCAAGCTGACTCACCGATACAACACACGCGCCAATCAATCGAGAATCATGGAGCACTTAGAGCAAGAGAATCGAGAACTGAAGGACAAGATTGCTCGTCTAACTGCTATGATGGAGTCTGTTCTAGCTGCTCAGAATCAGTATTCTCCAACTCTCGTAACTCCTCCTCCTCAGAGGACTGTCATTTCAGAGATTGTTGCCTCAACCATCCCTGTTACTGCTACTCAATTCGGTCCATCTATGCCCGCTGGATTCCCGTTGGGAATGCCACCAAATTTCATGCCTGAAGGGTTTGCACCTGCATTTGCTTATATGACGGCATCTAGCCTGGTCATGTCTGTGCCGCCTCCAATTGTTCACACTCTACCCCGTGTTGAGGACACCATCTATCATTTTGAGTCGTCTGAGGGCCCTGATGTTTATGAGAAGATGGATGAGATAAAGGATCGGTTCCTTGAGCTGCGAAAGGAATTGAAAATGTTGAGAGGAAAAGATCTATTTAGTAAGAGTGTTACTGAACTTTGCTTAGTGCCAAACGTTAAGATCCCGATGATGTTCAAAGTCCCCGACTTTGAAAAGTATAAAGGGAATACTTGTCCACTTAGCCACCTCGTCATGTATGCCAGGAAAATGTCAACTCAAACTGATAATGATCAGTTATTAATTCACTACTTCCAAGACAATCTGGCTGGTGCCGCTTTAAGGTGGTACATGGGGCTAGATAGTGCAAGTATCCACATGTTCAATGATTTAGGTGAAGCTTTTGTGAAGCAGTATAAGTACAATGTGGACATGGCGCCTGATAAAGACCAACTGAGGTCTATGTCTCAGAAGGACAAAGAGACATTCAAAGAGTATGCCCAGAGGTGGAGAGAGCTTGCTTCTCAGATTAATCCTCCATTGGAAGAGAAAGAGATGACCAAGATTTTCCTAAAGACCCTGAGTTCGTTTTATTATGAACAAATGATTGCTAGTGCCCCCAGTGACTTTACCGAAATGGTAAACATGGGGATGAGGTAAGAGGAAGGAGTCTATGAGGGACGTTTGTCTAAAGAAGAGGTGTCATCAAGCAAGAAATATGGAAGCAGTTTTTATAGAAAGAAGGAAGGAGAAGCCAATGCAGTATCAGTAGGGAGACATAGGAGGCCTCATGTCAAAAGAAATCCGGAACCGCGTCAGGATCATCACCAAGTCTCATCAGTTATTCCAGTATTTTCAAAAAATCAATCAGTACCAGTTCAACAACAACATCAACAACAGCCACAACAAAGAACAAACAACTACAACAATAACCGCAACAAAGAACAAACAACTACAACAATAACAATAATCAACAACAACAAAATTTTGAGAGGAAGAAGGTCACTTTTAACCCTATTCCCATGTCATATGCCAAACTTTATCCGTCTTTGGTTCTCAAGAACCTACTCAAACCAAGGAATCCACCTCAAATTCCAGAACCACTTCCGTGGTGGTATAAGCCCAAACTCCGTTGTGCCTTTCATCATGGAGCTCCCGGCCATGATATTGAAAACTGTTATCCGTTGAAGTATGAGGTCCAGAAGCTTGTAAAGAGTGGGATGGTGTCCTTTGAGGACCGTGCGCCGAACGTGAAAGCCGACCCATTTCCCGCTCATGGTAATTCCTCTATCAATATGGTAGATGGTTGTCCAGGAAATTTCAGAGTATTCGATGTACGACGTATTCGCAGGTCCTTGGTGGAGATGCATAGGACCTTGTGTACCATCAGTGATTGTGAGAACGACAATGATGGTTGTGCAATTTGCAGTGTAAACCCCTGTGGGTGTTTGATCGTCAAGAGAGATATCCAGAAGTTGATGGATGAGAATGTAATCCAGATTCAACAGTCGAGGGATATAGATGATGTGAATGTTATTGTTCCAGTGTTCAAGACCCCTGAGCGGGTAGTAACTCAATTTGATAGTAGCGGCAGCAACAACGTCAACAAATCGGTATCACCATTAGTGATACGGTTAGCAGGCCTCGTCCCGTATGCATCCGATAAAGTTGTTCCTTACTAGTATAATGCCACGACGGTGGAGAATGGTCAAGAGGTTCCATTGCCTATGACCAATTCTGTTGTGAATATAGCCGATATTGTGAAGGTGACCCGTAGCGTTTGAGTATTTGGTCCAGTATTTTCGAAAGAAGTGATAGAAGCTGTGTCGGTTGGTAAGAAGGTTGATGTACTTGCAGTAAACCCAGTTAGTGCTCCAATGTGTCAGTCTGGTGAATCCAGCAAATTGAAGCCTAATGATGAGGATGAGGTACTACGATTAATCAAGAAAAGTGAATTTAATATGGTGGACCAGCTGCTCCAAACTCCTTCGAAGATTTCAGTGTTGTCTCTGCTAATGAATTCTGAAGCGCACAGAGAAGCATTGCAAAGAGTGTTCGAGCAAGCCTATGTCGAGCACGATGTGACCGTTGATCAATTTGACCACATTGTGGCTAACATTACTTCCTGCAACAACTTGAGTTTTTGTGATGAAGAACTTCTCGAGGAAGGAAGAAATCACAATCTAGCACTACATATATCGATGAATTGCAAGGAGGATGCATTGTCAAATATGTTGGTTGATACCGGTTCTTCTCTGAATGTACTCCCCAAATCAACTCTGTCCAGATTATCCTACCAAGGAGCCCCGATGAGATACAGTGGCGTGATCGTCAAAGCATTTGATGGTTCTCGCAAGACTGTCATAGGAGAAGTGGATCTTCCAGTGAAGATAGGTCCGAGTGATTTTCAAATTACTTTTCAAGTAATGGATATCCACTTGGCCTATAGCTGCTTGTTGGGAAGGCCATGGATCCATGAAGCTGGAGCTGTAACATCTACCCTACATTAGAAACTGAAATTTATGAAGAACGGAAATCTTGTTGTTATTGGTGGAGAGAAAGCCCTTTTGGTGAGCCATATGTCGTCCTTTTCATATGTTGAAGCTGGGGAGGAGGTTGGAACTCCATTCCAAGCTCTATATATTATTGAGGTAAAGAAAACTAGGGCACCCATGTCTTCTTTCAAAGACGCGCAGAAAATTATTAAAGATGGTAGTACAGATCAGTGGGGCCGTATGATAGAGGTCGTTGAGAACAAGAACAGAGCCGGATTGGGATTCTAGTGAGGACCGTCTAATGCCAAAGTTGAAGAAGTGCAACCGAGTTTCCATAGTGGAGGGTTCATCCATGGTAATGAACAACACTCAGCTGTTGTGATCGAGGGCGATGAAGATGAAGATTGCGCCAACATTGTGACGCGTGGCAAGACTTGTAACAATTGGGTTGCTGTTGATGTTCCTGTTATTGTCCATCATTCTAAGTAATTTTAATTTTTCATTATGTTAGAAAAAATCCTTCTCCTATGCCTAAGGGAGAAGTGAACATTGTTGGGCATTTTTCAAATTATCATCAATAAAATGCAATTCTATTCATCCACATCTATGATGTTTTATTTTTACTTTTTACTTTTCTAAAAATGGTAATCACAAAAAACATAAATAAATAATTTTCCATCTGCATAATATTTGGTCATAATTCATTTCTCTAAAATCAAAATATCAAATCATTATGTAGGTTGGTGTCTAAACCCATTGAATACAACGGTCTTACTCCCTCTCCAAACATTGATTTCTCTGTATTTGAGGTGGAGGAAGAGATTGATAAAGAAGTATCTGATGAATTATCTCGTCTACTTGAGCACGAGGAAAAAGCCATTCAGCCATTTGAAGAACAGATTGAGCTAGTCAACTTGGGTTCCGAAGATGATGTGAAGGAGGTCAAGATTGGGTCTCAACTGTGTCTAGAGGTTAAGAAGGGGTTGATTGATCTTCTCCAAGAGTATTCAGGTGTGTTTGCTTGGTCCTATCAAGACATTCCTGGTTTGGATTATGAGATTGTGGAGCATAGATTGTCGGTGAAGCCATAATGCCCGCCAGTCAAGCAGAAGTTAAGAAGAACTAGTCCTGATATGGCAGTGAAGATCAAAGAAGAAGTGCAGAAGCAGATTGATGTCGGTTTTCTTGTTACCGCCGAGTATCCATAGTGGGTGGCAAATATCGTACCTGTTCCAAAGAAGGATGGAAAAGTCCGTATATGTGTTGATTATAGAGATTTGAACAAAGCTAGTCCGAAAGATGATTTCCCTCTGCCACACATTGATATTTTTGTAGACAATACAACTGAATTCAAAGTCTTTTCATTTATGGACGGATTTTCCGGTTATAATCAAATCAAGATGGAACTCGGATATATGGATAAGACCATATTCATTACCCCTTGGGGAATATTCTGTTATAGAGTGATGCCTTTCGGTTTAAAGAATGCGGGTGCAACATACCAGAGAGCTATGACCACTCTTTTTCATGATATGATGCACAAAGAGATTCAGGTCTATGTTGATGATATGATTGTTAAATCCAGTGATAAAGAAGAGCATGTTGAGCATTTGTTGAAGTTATTCCAGCGTTTGAGGAAGTACAACCTCCGCTTGAATCCCAATAAATGTACTTTCGGTGTTCGTTCTGGTAAGTTGTTGGGCTTTATTATCAGCGAGAAGGGTATTGAAGTTGATTCCGCCAAGGTCAGAAATACAAGAAATGTTAGTGCCCAAAACTAAGAAGCAAGTTAGAGGTTTTCTCGGTCGCTTGAATTACATCTCAAGATTCATTTCGCACATGACTGCCAAGTGTGCACCTATATTCAAGCTTCTTCGGAAAGATCAATCTTGTGATTGGACTGAAGATTGCCATAAAGCTTTTGATAGCATCAAAGAGTATCTGCTCGAGCCTCTAATTCTGTCTCCACCTATTGAAGGAAGACCGTTGATCATGTATTTTACTGTGCTTGAAGAAAGTATGGGGTGCGTTTTAGGTCAGCACGATGAAACTGGAAAGAAAGAATATGTTATTTACTACCTCAGTAAGAAGTTCACCGACTGTGAGACTCGGTATTCTATGCTTGAAAAGACTCATTGCGCATTGGCTTGGGCTGCTAAGCGTCTGCGCCAGTATATGTTGAATCATACTACTTGGTTGATATCCAAAATGGATCCAATCAAGTACATTTTTGAGAAGCCTACTTTAACTGGGAGGATTGCTCGTTGGCAGATGTTATTATCCGAGTATGATATTGAATACCGATCTCAAAAAGCAATTAAAGGTAGTATCTTGGCTGACCATTTGGCTCACCAACCAATTGAAGATTATCAGTCAGTGCAATATGATTTTCCTGATGAAGAGATCTTGTACCTGAAGATGAAAGATTGTGATGAACCATTGCTTGAAGAAGGGCCAGAACCTGGTTCCCGTTGGGGAATAGTATTTGATGGAGTTCTTAATCAATATGGTAATAGCATTGGGGCAGTGATTATTACCCCTCAAGGCACACATTTTCCGTTTACAACTAGATTGACTTTCAAGTGTACAAATAATATGATGGAGTATGAAGCTTGCATTATGGGGCATGAAGAGGCCATTGATCTCAGAATCAAGTATTTGGACGTCTATGGAGATTCGGCTTTGGTTGTGAATCAGATCAAAGGTGAATGGGAGACGAATTAACCCAGTTTGATACCATATAGAGATTATGCGAGGAGGATTTAAACTTTCTTTACAAAGGTTGAATTTCATCACATCCCTCGAGATGAAAACCGGATGGCAGATGCTTTTGCCACATTGGCTTCGATGATTGTGGTGAAGTTTTGGAATGAAGTTCCCAATCTTACTGTAATGCATCTTGATAGGCCAGCTCATGTGTTTGTTGCTGAAGAAGTCAAAGATGAAAAGCTGTGGTATTTTGATATCAAGTGTTTTCTCCAAAGTCAGATTTACCTGTCTGGGGCATCTTTGAAAGATAAGAAGACTTTGAGAAGATTAGCCGGTAACTTCTACCTGAATGGCGATGTGCTGTATAAGAGAAACTTCGATATTATTCTGCTCAGATGTGTGGATAGACACGAAATAGACTTATTGATGACTAAAGTCCATGAAGGTTCCTTTGGTACTCATTCCAATGGACATGCTATGGCTAAGAAGATGTTGAGAGCAGGTTACTATTGGCTGACAATGGAATCTGACTGTTGCAAGTTTGTGAAGAAATGCCACAAGTGTCAAATATATGCAGATAAGATTCATGTTCCTCCGACAAATTGAGTACCCCATATTTTGGGCAATTTATGCAAAAATTAGGGATTATGGCAAGTAACTGCATTCGGCTGATCTTCAGTCTTGAAGACATTCTTGAGCATGTCATTTGGTTCTGATTCATCACTCTCAACCGAAGCCAAGAGCACAGTGGGGATGGAAGTTGGTAGAAGGATTAGTGATCATTGTATTTAATGTATCCCTTTTCCATGTAAATTACCATTTTTCAACTTTTTTAAAGATCTACGGAGTCTTGTCATTTACAGACTACCATTCTATTAAATAAAGTTGAGCTTTTTATCCAATTGTTTTTACTCTTATTTATCTTTCAGCCAAATAGAATTAAATTTTTATGATGATCATTTTTGAAATTGAATTTAAAATCATAATCATTTTTCTTAAAATAATAAAAGCAATTACTTTTAATCAATCGATAAAAGCAAGGAATGTCAACAGCAATCTGAAAATAGGTGGGTCCCAAAATGCGAAGCATTGTTGGTCTTCTCCAAGCAGTTGGTTCAGCAAGTTAGTTTCCCCATCTGAGTTTTGAGATTGCCTCCCCAGTTGATTTCAGGCATGTATTCTCAGCAGTTCGCATAGTTCCAGCGCAAGATTTCATTTCCCCTCAGTTCGCCAGCGGATTTCACTCCTGATCCCCCGTCAGCACTGATTCTTGAGCAGTTTTGGTAGTATCCCCTGCGAGGTTGTCTCCCATTTGATATGGTGTTAACCTAAAATTCCCCGCCGAGTTGATGGTTCAAATCCTCAGCAGATTTGTTCCCTTTCCCCAGCCAGAGTCGAACCTTTGAGATGGATGGTTTATATCCATCCCTAACTCTTTTCTCCAGTTAATGCCTCCATCCTGTCAAGACTAGCTGAGTGTTGTAGCGATGATTCGGATCAGTTACATTTGTATCCTTTGTGATTGCTTTGTCAGCATAATCATCATATAATATACATATACATATACATTCATATATTTCATTATTTTCATTATTATTTCACTTTGTGATTCGTTATTTCTGATCCTCTACTATGGTGGTATCCTTTCCCCCACGCAGATTTGGTGTGTCTGTCCTCCCTCAATTGTAGAGTGTCAGCCCCTTAAGTAAAAAACATTTAACCTTTATCATTCCCCACTGAGTTATTTCCTCATGGATGATTATTATTTTAATCTTCCTCCCCGGTCGATTATCTGGATGGAACCACTCCCCTTGAGTTATATCCTCACCGGGTCGAGTCTTTGATTGACTATTTCTTTCTAGCTCTTACCTAGATAGATGCTTTTTGTCCCCTGAGAGTCTATTACCCAGTAAATGGTAATACCTTCTCGGTTTGCGAGTACTTTACTCTTACCCAATACCCGGTAACAGTAATATATTTCCTTTTGTTTTTCCCAGCAGATTCGTTTTATGTTTCCCCAGGCAGTTTATCCTTGATATGTTCATCTTAACCGATGACGGATATTCTCTTTGTGGTTTTCTACCTAGTAAAAAGGTAGTTGTAATCCCTATTTTCCATTCCCCAGAGGGTCAATCCTTGATATGTTCATCTTAACCGATGACGTATTTCCTCCTTTTTGCGGTCTTCTGCCTATTAACCGGTAGTTGTAAATCCTACTTTCCCTTACGGAGTCTATCCTTGATATGTTCATCCTAACCGATGACAGATATTCTCTTTTTTTTTGTATTCTATCCAGTAACTGATAAATATAATTCCTATTTCTCCCCTCGGAGTTTATCCTTGATATGTTCATCCTAACCGATGACTGATATTTCTCTTTTTCGGTATTCTATCTAGTAATTGATATATGTAATTCCTACTTTTCCCCGACAGTATATCTTTGATATGTTCATCTTAACTGATGACGAATATTCTTCCCTTTGAGTTTATCCTTGATATGTTCACTTTAATTAGTGATGGATATTCTCTCCCTTTGGTATTCTTCCCAGTAACCGGTAGTTGTAAATCCTATTTGGCTTTTCCTCAGTAGGTTGTTCTTACCCAGTAACCGGTAATGAATACACCCCCTTTGTTCTTCAGCGAGTCATCCTTGATATGTTTACCCTAACCGGTAACAGATGTTCTCTCAGTCATATTATATTATCTCCTTACCCAGTAACCGGTAATGGATAATATACTTCTGGTACTCTTGTGTTGAAGTTCATTTCTTACCCAGTTGAGTTTGAGTGTGTATTTCCTCAGTGAAATCTCCGTCCTCTGTGTGGATCGAGTATTTCAGTTTTACCCTGATTTACCCGTTTCCCCTGCAGATGTGTTCTTTATCCCCGGCTGAGTCCTTCCATTGATTTATTTTCATGGAGTCCCATGTGTCCCCCAATAGTTTTAAGTCGTAGCCTGGCCTACACACAACTTTTATCCCCCAGAGTCTCTGTCTCCCTAGTGAGTTTTCCTTATGGAATACATTATGCTCCTACGGACTTTCAGTCTCTCCGGATTCCTTTCCTTTGTGGCAACATTTTCCCCACATAGATTATTTTTAACATTTTAGATCATATGCATCATGAGGTCTCTTAGGACCAAATTTTGTTTCTATTGTTGTTATTTAAGTCCATTCTACTGAGTCGATACGAAGATTTTAACCTTCACCTCCTCAGCTAGAACGTCCTTAAATAGGGGCAGCTGTAAGACCCTAATTTTGACCCTAAGATCCCTCATGTTATCTCATCATATGCATTAGCATTAGGATCACACCTTGGCATCCTCTTTACCCCTCATCCATTGGGTTTGCATTGGGAGAAATCACCAAGCACATTTTATTGTATCATACTTCATTTTTCTTTGTTTACTAACCAAAATACCAAAAATATTCAATGCATAGTTTAACTCTTTTGTAGGTAGTGTGTATGCTCACCTATGCTCTATCAAGCTCATATCTAGGGTTTGAGACCCTCAATGCAAGGAGCACAATCAAGAAATGGTTCACATTGGTTCTAGGAATCATATATGGATTCCCATGATCTTCACATGTTATTTTGATCAATAAACCATCAAGAGTTTGGAGTTTGTTTGCCTTGGAAACCCTAATTCATCTGGGTATCTTGTGTGACTTCTTCAACAAGTTTCTTTAACAATTTATCAAATATTTCAAGGGATACTTAATATTTCATCATCTTATGAATATATGATCCTCCATGAGTCCTAAAAGTCAAGAGAATGTCAAGCTAGCAAGATGGTTCATGGTGGTTGACCTGAGAAAGTCAACTGGTCAAAACTTGGGTTCCCTAGACCCTATCTCATACAATTTATGTCATATTGTAATACCCCCAAAATTTACCCTTCCTTTTTCCTGGAAGCATGGGATTATGTTTTACACTTCATTAGCATCATATTAGGTCATACTCATTGCATACTGCATTAGTGACATGGAGATCAGGTTTTGATCGATCACTCCATAACAGAAGGAGCCCACACAAAGCAAGATTGAGAATTGGACTTCATTTTTTAAATATACACGTCTCAAGGGTCTCAGGGGGGGGTCCAAGTATCTTATTATGGTCCTCAGTTCATCAGTGAAGGATTCAAAGTTATCAGAGTGTTCATCTGGATTTAATCAGAAATTAGGGTTTCATGGCTACCTACAACAGGCAATGTTTGGTTGGAAGTAGAGGAGCTCATTCATGTCATGATTAGAGAGGTATCTTGGCCTAGGAAGATTCACAATTATCTCAGAAAGATCCATTGGCAATCTGTGCAATCAGTTCCTGATCATTTTGCCCTAAAACTAGGGTTTGGTATAAAATTAGTTTATTTCTGATTCTTTGGGTGAAACTCTTTTCCATGGCCCTCCATATGTCCACAAGGGTCTACATACAAAAAATCAGCTCTTTATTTGAGCTAGAAGTGCTTCAATTGATCAATGGAATCGGGAATCAGACAGTTTGGGAAAAGTCAACTATGGGGCCAGAAAAGTCAACTCCTAACATTTTGAGAGTGGAATCTCAAAATCCATGCCTAGGGGATCCTACATTTGAAATTTGATCAAGGTTGGATCATGGATTCATCATTTAATCAGGAATTGGAAAAGTTACTTAATTTGGAAAGGGTTGACTTTCCATTTAGGGCAAGTTTTTATGATTGTTGCACTCACTTTAAGCCCATTTTGAATCAAGATAAAAGCTCCATTTGAAACTTTCTCCAACACGAAAGTTGTTCCTCTTGTTCCAAGGTTTCTATAGATATAAAGTTTGCTCCATTTGGATTAGAATTGAGAAAGTTATGCTTAGTCAAAGTGAGACATATTTTTAGGTCCAAAATCTTCAAAATTTGTCAAGACTTCTTGGCCAGTTTTCTTGCACTTCAAGGCATTATTTGAAAATACTTTCTTCACAATAATTGTACCTTGCCATGTCCTCTTTCACATCCTTTTGGAATCATCTCATTTGGATCCATGGTTTGAGAGATACATTCATTTAAAGTGGGCACCATGACTTGATTTTCTAGGCAGATTTTGGGCCTGGCTGGCCCAATCAGAATTTCTAAGCATGCTGCACAAACCAGTCACATTTTTTACCTCTTTTGGTCATGCATTGGACATCCATTCACTTAAGTTTGGCCCAAAATAACAACATTTTACACCTCACTTCACACTTTTATTCTTATGGGATTGCTTATGACAATTGAAGATTAATTTTCTTGATTAATTTGCTATGTATTTGTTATCTTTTAAGTTGACTTGAATTTGCAGTTGACTTCTTTATGATCGATGTTTGACTTAGGGATTGCTTATGGCAATTGAAGAGATCTTTTGATCCTCCCTTGTTCATCTTATATGCCATGTATTAGAGGCCCTTTACCTTGATTTTATTTGGTCCTTACCTCATTTCCTAATTAAATTATTCAGTGGACCCTTCGTGTGTATATTTTCATCTGTTTGATTCATTTGTTATCTTATATACTTGTTTCTCTCATTCATGCTTTCTATTGCTTGATTATTTAACATGTTCATACTCCCATGCATTTTTTAAATGCTCCATTATTTGATTCTTTGGTTTGATTATATATTGTTTATTTATCCGATCTGATTGATAACTGTTGCCTACTTGTATGATGTATGAGGCACATATTCTTATTGTTTGTTTGCCATGAACAATCCCCATTCATAACAAATGTACCCCTCTCCCATAAAGTTTATAATATTTATTTCTTTATTTATTTAGTCACCTGTTAATACAAGAATTAAAACGAACATCCGATAACCATTTCAAAATAAGATCAAAAGCTCGATCCAACGTCGAGTAATCATTTTCAAAACTTAACAAAACCAGTACGCATTCATCCATCCTTTTGTAAGTCGATTGCCTCAGGCATCGCCATCTACCTGTAAGTCGATTGCCTCCAGCATCGCCATCTACCCTTATCCGTAACTCCTCTCCGCGCTCCATCCGTCGACTCTTGTTCCGTTTAGGTAGCACCCATTAGGTAGAACCCTTTGTATGATAACATAGGTAGAATTCCCCTATTCTTTGCATGCTAACATTAGGTAGATGTTCCCCTTTGTAAATTCTAAAACATAGGTCCATATTGCATGACAACTCTAGAGCAGAGCTTCCCCACTTTTAGACCTTCCGTGCGTCTTCGATCTTGTGGCATGTCAGTCTGTTCTATTGCAAATAGGTAACTGCCTAAGACTCGATTCAGCGAGCTGCGACACCTACTGCTAGGACATTGAACACACTGCCCACCCTCCTTTGGCACAGCTGGTGTCCTCTTTTGTAAGTCCATGTTCAGATGGCAATCCCTAACCCCTAGTTAGTCGAACTACGACAACTCTGATTCTCATGTTCAGATGAGATACGTAGGCACGAGACGCGATGTCTTACCGAGTTTTGACTGACGACTAACAACTAATCCTTGTTTGCTTTCGCTCTCGTTGCGATTCTTTTCTCTCGCCCTCGTTGCGATCGAGACCTTCCCTTTCTCTTGCCCTAGTTGCAATCGAGACCCTTGTTCCCGTAGTTAGCCGAACTATGTTTTGCTCTGATTCTCATTCCAGATGAGATACGTAGTTATAAGACGCGACGTCTTACCGAGCACACTTCTCTTTAACCCATAGGTAGCCGAGCTACGAAGACTATGATTCTCATATTCAGATGAGATACGTAGGCAGTGGATGCGACATCCTTGCGAGTCATTTTCTTTTAACCTTCCTTTTAGTAAATAGTACTTTAGATATACCTATACCCTTTAGACTAGAACAACACTTATGAAAAGGGCTCCCTAGGAGTACTTAGGATGTTTTGGACGCTTAAAACCTTCCCATTGCATAACCTACCCTCTTACCCAGATCTCTGACATTTTTACTAGTTTTTGATTCGATAAAACTTTTAGGTTTTTGTTCGCTTTCTAACCATTCCTTTGGATAAATAGAAGTGCGGTGGCGACTCAACTTGTATGGTTTACCTTGGATTTAGTCAATATCTCTAATGGTAACGAATACCCCGCTACAGAAAAGTGGCGACTCTGCTGGGGACTATCATTTGCCTAGTGGGTTTTGCCTACTTTTCATATTTGTTGTATTGTATGGTATATTGCTTTGTGACATATTTTTGTGCAATTTGGGATTACTGTATTGTATGTAATGATTGAATTGTTTGAATATTAATTCCTTGTATGCTTGGTGATCTTTGTGAGACGAGTTCTATACCCGAACTCGAGTGCACTTAGGATAGGAGAATGGCGTAGTCTTGTTGACTTGTGTGGAGTTATTCCTTAGCAAGTTGACTTGCAAGCCCATTCACTTGGTGGAGGTTATGTTGGGATCAATAATGTCACACGAGTAGTCGTGGTTAGGCATTACTCTTTCCAATATATGCCTTAGAAGCCAAGGACCTTAGTTTACCACGCCCATCTTGGCCTATTTTTAGGACGTAGTGCGAAGATCGTTCAACTGTAAAATTTGATATGATTGTTACGCGATACTACACCCATAAGAGTCTCTCTTGAGAATATTTTTGGAATACGATTAGTCGTTTATCCGATAGTATCCGAAAGATGGGATGATGACTATGGGAACCTCTTGTAGAACATGATTGTCAGGTTTAACCATAGTACACTCCCTTTAGGTGGTTCTTAACCGAGACTCCATGCTCGTGACTCGCAACAAACCCTTGATTCGTGGTTGATCCGTTCTTGTGTATCCTTAATATCAATGGAACTTGGGTGTTGATAAGGTGTAAACCATAATCCACCAAAATGGATGATTGATATTAAGGATGACTTGATCCAACCCATGACCTTTGTGTGGTGTGATTTGCTTGATCCTTGAGTGTGATTGTTGCATCCATGCATTCATGCATTCATACACACCAATATCATCAACAATGAGAAAACTTTTAGGAACTTGAGAGGTCTATTTGCAAATTTTCAGACATGGATAAGCAAAGAAGGAATACGAAGAAGTACAGTTTCAGACAACCCGACTTGAAAGAGTTAAGGAGTTTGACATCCTATGTATTAGATCCCTTGGAATTCAAGGCTCGTCATGGGAAGCTTCTGTCTATTCTGGCTACTCAAGTGGATGAAGGTCTAATGAGTGTGTTGGTGCAGTTCTATGATCCCTTGTACCGTTGCTTCACTTTTCCGGATTTCCAGTTTTTGCCCACGCTTGAGGAGTATGCATATCTTGTGGGCATACCTATCCTAGACTAGTTGTCGTTCAGTGGCTTGGAGAGAGTTCCTTCTTCTCAAGAGATTGTTGATCTGTTGCGTATAGATAAATCTATTATTGGTGCTCATATGACTACCAAAGGTGGAATTCAAGGTCTCCCGTCTGATTTCCTCATTGATCAAGCTACTATGTTTGGGAAGGCCATGAGTGAGGACGCCTTTGAGGCCATATTTGTACTTCTCATCTATGGGCTAGTGTTATTCCCCAACATCGACAAATTTGTGGATGTGAACGCCATTAGGATTTTCTCTACTCTTAATCCCGTTCCTACTCTGTTGGGTGACACTTATTTCTCTTTGCATATGAGGAATACAAAGGGCGGTGGTACCATTGTGTGTTGTTTTCCTCTGTTGTACTAGTGGTTTATTTCACACTTGCCTCAGACGCTCGCCTTCAAGGAGAACAAAGGATGTCTACGGTGGTCCACGAGACTTATGTCTCTCACTAATGATGATATCTTTTGGTACAACCGTGTATATGATGGTGTGCAGATTATCGACTCTTGTGGTGAATTCTCCAATGTACCTCTTCTTGGTACATGCGGTGGAATTAACTACAACCTTATTTTGGCACGTCGTCAGCTTGGGTTCCCCCTAAAGGATAAACCTAATAACATTCTGTTAGAGGGTGTGTTCTTTCAGGAGGGTAAATATCCCCAAGGCTTGAAGGGCAGGATGGTCCGCGCTTGGCGCAAGATCCATAAGAAAGGAAGGAGCTAGGTCCGAAGAACTGTATCGCTTTGGAACCCCATACCTCTTGGGTTAGGAGGAGAGCTTCTGAGTACCTCATGCCTTATGAGTATCCAAGACCCACACCTTTGGTTGTGGCTGGGCCTTCAACCCTCCCTAGCCAAGGAGTAGAGGAGTTGAGAGACGAAGACCGTTCGCGTGCTTGGATCCGTGAATGAGAGGAGTTGCTTCAGCAGATCAGAGAGAAGGATGATTTGATAGAGTTCCTTGAGCACCAGGTTATTGATGATCCTGATGACGCATTAACTTCTCTACTTCCTCAGTCTTCCAAGTTTTGAAAGAGGAAGTATGATCGACTCGCCAAAGAGAAGGCAGATATGGAGGCAGCCTATGAGAGGGAAGTGAAGAGGCTTCGTGCAGCTTATCTTCCGGTCTCGAGGGCTTTGGACGATTGCTTCTAGGGATCCATAGGATGTTCATTTTCCTTCTCTCTTGTATTCTATTTGGTGTAAAAACATTTCCAAATACTAATTGACGTGATATTTCCGCATGTGATAAACGTTTAATATTTCCAAAATTTGCAAATAAGACTCTAAAGTTCCTCTGATATAAAAATTAAATCATAAGAATTGCATGCATCATGTTTATCTATTCCTAGGGGTTTATATCTTCTTCTTGATTCTAGTCGGGGTTTTCTTACACTGTTTATCTAATGTGAGACTGGAATCAAGGGGTAGAATACCCTTTGAAATTGATAAACATGTCATTGCATTTGCATATTCATTAGCATGTCTTGCATAACAGGTACCGCCGTAGTGTTCTCATCTTGTTTGGTATTCCATTATTAGATTAGCTGACTCAGGCAATCATCGATACGGTACCCGAAGGAATCAACAGAGAGCAATGGAAGGTTTACAAGCAGAGCTCGCTGAGATGAGGATTCGCATGAATCAGTTCATGGAAGTGGTCCAAGGAGTGGCTCAGGGACAGCAGGAGATTATATTGTTGGTACATGGGAATCCCCCTACTACTCAACCGGAGGTTGTGGCTGATCCTCCCGCTGGAGAGGCTAATGGACCCAATGGACCGGGGCCTATCCCAATCCCACATGGCAACCTTGGTCAACAACCCATCCATGATGATCAGGAGGATCAATTCCCCCTGCTTCAGGAGGACTTTGGCATGGGCCATGGTATGGACCCTATGTTTCGGAGACTGGAAGAGAGGTTAAAAGCTGTGGAAGGGCAGAATGCTCTTGGTGTGGATGTTGCTGACTTGGGGCTGGTCCCAGGCGTGAGAGTTCCACCAAAATTCAAAGTCCCCGTGTTTGATAAGTACAATGGAAACTCTTGCCCAAAGACTCATGTACAAGCTTACTTCCGCAATATGATCACGTATTCTGATGATGAGAAGCTGCTCATGTACTTCTTCCAGGACAGCCTAGCTGGGGCATCCTTGGAGTGGTATATGAGGCTGGACAGAGCCCATATTCGCTGTTGGAGAGACTTGGTCGAGGCTTTTGTAAAGCAATATCAGTACAACACGGATATGGCACCTGACAGAACTCAACTCCAGAATCTGTCTCTCAAGAGCAACGAGTGCTTCAAAGAGTATGCTCAACGCTGGAGAGAGATGGCTTCCCGTGTTCAGCCTCCGATGTTGGAAAAAGAGATGGCCAACATGTTTATGGACACACTGCCTGGTGGGTTGCAACGCCTCGAATTTTGCTGATGTGGTCTCTACCGGTGAGAGGGTGGAGAACTACTTGAAGACATGTAAGATCCAAAATGGGGTTGGATCATCTTCGGGGTCAAAGAAATCGTTCTTAGAAGGACAGAAGAGGAGAGAAGGGGATGCAAATGCCATATCTTCTTATCAGAAAAGGGGTAACCGTAGGAATAACTTCCAGAATTACCATTAACAACCTTATGTTGCAGCAATGACCATTCCGGCTGCAGCACCAGTGCAACAACAACAACCTCAACGTCAACAAAATCAATACCAACAACAACAGGGTAACAGACCTGCTTACCAACAGAGGCAGAGGATGATGGATAGGCATTTCGACACTCTTTCGATGTCGTACGCCCAGTTGCTTCCCAACCTTCAACATTTTCAACTTGTGCAGTTACGCACTTTGACTCCTCCCGTTGGCAGGCTTCCAGTGGGTTATGACGCCAATGCTAGGTGTAATTTCCACTCTGGGGCACCTGGCCACACTATTGAGAACTGCAAAGCTTTTAAGCACGTAGTTCAGGACCTTATTGATTCAAAGGCCATTAACTTTGCACCGGCTCCTAATGTTGTCAACAATCCCATGCCGCAGCATGGTGGAGCAGATGTTAACATGGTTGAAGGAGAAGCCAAATCAGTTGGCCAGATCTTTGCAATCAATAAAGAAGATGGGGATAGTGATTGCGACATTGACAACTGGGTGCGTCCAAGGGTCCCGGGTGAAGTTCTCCGCAACTGGTCTTCTGAAGAGATTATCCAAGTCACTCTTCTTAAAGAGTAATTCTCTTTGTTATTTCATGCATATCCAAGTCTTACGGTCCGCCCAGGGCGTGATGACTCATTGTAGGGCTCATCTATGTGGATACCTGCATTTTTTATCATAAATAAAGGACGTCTTTTTGCATTCAAATATTTTGTTCACTGTCTTTCTATTTTCGCAGTTTTCAAAAATAAAAAAAAATATATATATATATACATTTGGCAATGTTTTGTTTAGTTTCCACTTCTTGTTCACACTCATAAGCACATACCATCACTCATGCGGATGCACGTCACGGGATCCTATTGATAACAGTTCTGCTATGGCTCGTTTCGACTTTGAAAATCCAATCTTTCAAGCTGAAGAAGAGGGTGATGAAGACTGTGAACTCCCTGAAGAACTTGCTAGGTTGTTAAAACAGGAAGAAAGGTTCATTCAACCGCATCAAGAGCCTATCGAAGTGATTAATCTCGGCACCGAGGACGTCAAGAGAGAAATCAAGATAGGGGTTGCTTTGGTAGATAATGTGAAGAAGGGGTTGATTGAATTGCTGCAAGAGTATGTTGACATTTCCGCTTGGTCTTATCAGGACATGCCAGGGCTTGACACAGACATTGTGGTACACCATTTGCCTCTCAAAGAGGATTGTCCTCCGGTCAGGCAGAAGCTCAGAAGAACAAGACCAGAGATGACTGTCAAGATAAAGGAAGAAGTGCAAAAACAGTTGGATGCAGGGTTTCTAGCGGTTACAAATTATCCGCCATGGGTTGCAAATATCGTTCTAGTACCTAAAAAGGATGGAAAGGTACGGATGTGTGTTGACTACCGGGATCTGAACAAAGCTAGTCCTAAAGATGATTTCCCATTACCTCACATCGACGTTTTGGTGGATAACACGGCTCAGTTCTCGGTATTCTCCTTCATGGATGGCTTTTCTGGCTATAATCAAATTAAGATGGCACCAGAAGACATGGAGAAGACAACTTTCATAACCCCATGGGGCACCTTCTTCTACAAGGTGATGCCGTTTGGTCTAAAAAATGCTAGGGCAACATATCAACGAGCTATGGTAACTCTTTTTCATGATATGATTCATCATGAAATTGAGGTTTATGTTGATGATATGATTGCCAAATCTCAGACGGAAGAAGAACATCTGGTGAATTTGCAGAAACTGTTTGAGCGTTTGAGGAAATTTAAGCTGAGGCTTAATCCAAACAAGTGTACTTTCGGGGTGAGATCTGGAAAACTGCTGGGTTTTATTGTTAGTGAAAAAGGGATTGAGGTGGATCCGGCTAAAGTGAAAGCGATACAAGAAATGCCTGAGCCAAGAACAGAAAAATAAGTCTGTGGTTTCTTAGGAAGGTTGAACTACATTGCAAGGTTCATCTCTCACCTAACAGCCACGTGTGAGCCAATATTCAAATTGTTGAGAAAAGATCAGGCTATCAGGTGGAATGATGATTGCCAAAGGGCTTTCGAAAAAATAAAAGAGTATTTGCAGAACCCTCCTATCCTTATGCCTCCAGTCCTAGGGAGACCGCTGATTATGTATTTGACAGTACTCGATAATTCCATGGGTTGTGTTCTCGGTCAACACGACGAGACATGTAGGAAAGAGCATGCCATCTACTACCTGAGTAAAAAATTCACAGATTGCGAGTCGAGATACTCAATGCTTGAAAAGACATGTTGTGCACTTGCATGGGCTGCTAAGAGATTGAGACAATACATGCTGACTCACACAACCTTACTGATCTCCAAAATGGATCCAGCCAAGTATATATTTGAGAAGCCAGCTCTCACCGGAAGGGTTGCTCATTGGCAAATGGTACTGACAGAGTACGACATCCAGTACACATCCCAGAAAGCCATCAAAGGGAGTATTCTGTCAGACTATCTTGCTCAGCAGTCGATTGATGATTATGAGCCGATGAAGTTTGATTTTCCGGATGAAGACATCATGTTCCTCAGGATGAAAGACTGTGAAGAGCCAGTTGTTGAGGAGGGACCTGATCCAGATGAAAAGTGGACTTTAATGTTTGATGGGGCCGTCAATGCCAAAGGAAGTGGAATTGGTGCTGTCATTACCACTCCGAAAGGTGCCCACATGCCTTTCACCGCTCGTCTGACTTTTGAGTGCACCAATAATGAAGCTGAGTATGAGGCATGTATCTTGGGTATTGAGCAAGCCATTGATTTGAGAATCAAGACTCTGGACATCTTCGGAGATTCAGCTTTGGTGATCAATCAAGTGAATGGTGATTGGAATACTCTCCAACCTAATCTGGTCCCCTACAGAGATTACACGAGAAGACTGTTGACTTTCTTTACAACAGTAAAGCTATATCATATACCTCGTGACGAGAACCGGATGGCAGATGCTCTTGCTACTATATCCTCCATGATCAAGGTGATTCGGTGGAACCATGTTCCCAGGATTGATGTTATGCGCCTTGATAGGGCCGCGTATGTGTTTGCTGCTGAAGTGGTAGTTGATGACAAGCCCTGGTACCACGACATCAAGTGCTTTCTGAAGAATCAAGAGTACCCTGCAGGGACATCCAACAATGATAGAAAGACTTTGAGAAGATTGGCAGGCAGTTTCTTCTTGAACAAAGACGATGTGTTGTATAAGAGGAACTTCGACATGGTTTTGCTCAGATGCGTGGATAGACACGAAGCGGACATGTTAATGCAGGAAGTTCATGAAGGCTCCTTCGGTACTCATGCCGGCGGACATGCAATGGCTAAGAAATTGTTGAGAGAGGGTTATTACTGGATGACCATGGAATCTGATTGTTTCAAATATGCTCGGAAGTGTCATAAATGCCAGATTTATGCTGATAAGGTGCATCTGCCGCCAAATCCTCTGAATGTGATGTCTTCGCCATGGCCATTTGCTATGTGGGACATTGATATGATTGGAAAGATTGAGCCGACTGCTTCCAATGGGCATCGCTTCATCCTTGTTGCCATCGACTATTTCACCAAGTGGGTCGAAGCAGCGTAATTTGCGAAGGTCACCAGACATGTGGTTGCCCGATTCATCAAGAAAGAAATCATTTGTCGTTATGGGATTCCCGAAAGAATCATTACTGATAATGGTTCTAATCTCAATAACAAAATGATGAAAGAGTTGTGCAAGAACTTCAACATTCAACATCACAACTCTTCCCCTTATCGTCCTAAGATGAACGGTGTTGTTGAGGCAGCAAATAAGAACATAAAGAAGATTGTGCAGAAGATGGTCGTTACGTACAGAGATTGGCATGAGATGCTACCCTTTGCCTTGCATGGGTACCGTACTTCAGTATGTACATCGACTGGGGCAACCCTTTATTCCCTTGTGTATGGTATGGAAGCAGTCCTACCTGTTGAAGTGGAGATTCCTTCTCTAAGAGTCATGTTGGATGTCAAGTTAGACGAAGCTGAATGGATTCAAACAAGGTTCAATGAGTTGAGTCTTATCAAAGAGAAGCGAATGGCAGCCATTTGTCATGGGCAATTGTATCAGAGTCGGATGAAGAGAGCCTTTGATCAGAAAGTGCATCCTCGCTACTTCCAAGTCGGAGATTTGGTGTTGAAAAGGATCCTTCCTCCTCAGACAGATCACAGGGGCAAGTGGACTCCTAACTATGATGGACCGTATATTGTCACCAAGGTTTTTGATGGTGGAGCCTTAATGCTTGCAACTATGGATGGTGAAAACTTCACTTCCCCTGTGAACTCAGACGCAGTTAAAAAATACTTCGCATAAAATAGACCCGCTGGACGATAAAAAGAATAGTCCAGGTAGAAAAAAAAATGGGCATCCCGGCGAACCAAGAAAATGAAAAAGGTTCGGGAAAAAGTTAGGGATTAAAAAATGAAAAGATTGTACACCCGGTAAGTTGAAAACCTGAAAGGGCAACTTAGGCAAAAATGGGTATCCCGGTGAATTGAAAACCCGAAAGGGCGATCCAGGCAAAAGTTAGGGATTAAGCGAATGGCTGCGTTCTGAGTAGTTCTGAGTATCATCTCGTGTCGATAACCGGAAACTTCCGAAGGATAGGAAACAATCCAATCACCTTTTTTCGGAAAGCTGATCATCTGGAGGATCTTGAAGACGAGCGAATCATAGCAGAATTGGAATCCGATAGAAATCCATTTCACATTGCCATTAGATTAATTTCTGTTTTTATCTGTTGTGCAATTATCTCTTTCCAGGGATTTCTTCTTGATGTAAATACCTATTCAGAGGCCACTCAATCAATAAAATCATGTTATTTAGTACATCTTTGTGTTCATTTTCATTTTACTGTTTTGTTTGCAAAAATGACGTCCAAATTTTTTATAAACATTGCATCATGAAACATAAGAGCTTTACAGGTACGTGCTTAATGAACATTGAAAATTGCTGTAAATTTTAAGTGCTTTGGATCGTCTATTCAGAACAGGTTCACTCGGGGCATTTCCTTAAGGTCCCCATCAAATGATCGCGGATGTTTTTCCTCAATAGTTGGAATTTGGTATCTTATCCCTGCAGAGCTGGTCCGAGCGTTGGATTCTTCAATCCCCAGCAGGCTCTCACTGTTGTACTTCCCCAAGCATGTGTTTCAAACTATACACTCCCCAGTAGAGTCGACAGTGCTAGACTGTATATCCCCAGCGGAGTTGACAGTGTCAGACTGTATCTTCCCAGCAGAAGCGGCTGCTCCTCAGAGTTCGATGCCAGATCGATGATCTCAATGCTAGACCCATGGTCTCTTTCCTTGAAGCAGAATCTCGGTATCGTATCGGTGTTTGCTTCCCCTACTGAGTCGTCTCTCTCGCAGATTATGGTTGCCAAAACCACTGTCGCTTTCCTCAGCAGCAAGTTTTCAGTGCCATTCTCTCCCCAGTCAGAGCCTCAGTATTTTGTTACTTTCTAGAACACCGTGTGGCGGGTCATTTCCCCATAGATTTCTTTGTGATGTGCATCTCCAACAGCCTTGGCAGGGTCCAGAAGATGGTGATCATTTCCCCAGCAGAATTCCTTGCCTCAGCTTGGCGTTCTCTCTAATCAAGCATTTCGCATCCCTGCATGTAGAATCATATTGCATTGCATCCTCTCAAATTGCGTAGCATTTCCATTTTCATGGAGCATTACGCCATTGAAAAATTCAAACATACGCATGTAAAGCATAAGGCATTCTCGGTATCCCAAGTAATAAGCCAGAAGTTGTTTCCAGTACTCAGACTGAAGATTGTTCATGACTTATCTTTAGTATTCCCAGCAGGGGTCGTTGGCCCACGCGCCGCCTCAATTATCATTTTCCCTATTTCTGCCGATGCTGACAGGCATGAAAGTTTTCGGTATTCAGACCGAAGTGACATTCAGGCCAGTTTTTTTCCGAAGTTCAGATCGAAGAAGTTTCTGACGTTCAGGTCGATGCAACTTGTGGCATTCAGGCCAATTTTTCGATGTTCAGATCGAAGAAGTTTCCGACGTTCAGGTCGACGCGACTTGCGGCATTCAGGCCAAGTTTCCGGTATTCAGACCGAAGTGGCATTCAGGCCAGTTTTCCGATGTTCAGATCGAAGAAGTTTCCGACGTTCAGGTCGATGTAAGTTGTGGCATTCAGGCCAAGTTTCCGGTATTCAGACCAAAGTGGCATTCAGGCCAGTTTTCCGATGTTCATATCGAAGAAGTTTTCGACATTCAGGTCGATGCAACTTGTGGCATTCAGACCAAGTTTCCGGTATTCAGACCGAAGTGGCACTCAGGCTAGTTTCCCGGTGTTCATACCGATGTTTGATAATCTAATATCTTCCGATGTTCAGATCGAAGAAGTTTCTGACATTCAGATCGATGCAACTTGTGGCATTCAGGCCAGTTTTCCGGTATTCATACCGAAGTGGCATTCAGGCCAGTTTCTCGGTGTTCAGACCGATGTTTGATAATCTAATATCTTCCGATGTTCAGATCGAAGAAGTTTCCGACATTCAGGTCGATGCAACTTGTGGCATTCAGGCCAGTTTTCTGGTATTCAGACCGAAGTGGCACTCAAGCCAGTTTCCCGGTGTTCAGACCGATGTTTGATAATCAAGTATCGTCCGATGCTCAGATCGAAGTCATTTCCAGTATTCAGTATGATAAGCGGCATTCAGGCCATGGTTATTTCTATGTTACCATTTATTATGGTATTCCGGCTAACATTCCTTGTTTCGGTGTTCAGACCGACTCTCACCGTACCAGACGGATTCTTTTTCAAGACCACCTCTTGGCCGATTCTGACAGGCATTGTTACTTCATTTTTTCACTTCAGTGTAAATTTTCGGGCTTTTATCGTATTCAATCACTTGATACCTCGAAAGTGCGAAAGTCGTTGCTATCTTCCTCTCGGGTTTCCAGTTGATTGAATAGGGGCAGCTGTAATACCCCAAAATTTACCCTTCATTTTTCCTGGAAGCATGGGATTATGTTTTACACTTCATTAGCATCATATTAGGTCATACTCATTGCATACTGCATTAGTGACATGGAGATCAGGTTTTGATCGATCACTTCTTAACAGAAGGAGCCCACACAAAGCAAGATTGAGAATTGGACTTCATTTTTTAAATATACACGTCTCAAGGGTCTCAGGGGGGGGTCCAAGTATCTTATTATGGTCCTCAGTTCATCAGTGAAGGATTCAAAGTTATCAGAGTGTTCATCTGGATTTAATCAGAAATTAGGGTTTCATGGCTACCTACAACAGGCAATGTTTGGTTGGAAGTAGAGGAGCTCATTCATGTCATGATTAGAGAGGTATCTTGGCCTAGGAAGATTCACAATTATCTCAGAAAGATCCATTGGCAATCCGTGCAATCAGTTCCTGATCATTTTGCCCTAAAACTAGGGTTTGGTATAAAATCAGTTTATTTCTGATTCTTTGGGTGAAACTCTTTTCCATGGCCCTCCATATGTCCACAAGGGTCTACATACAAAAAATCAGCTCTTTATTTGAGCTAGAAGTGCTTCAATTGATCAATGGAATCGGGAATCAGACAGTTTGGGAAAAGTCAACTATGGGGCCAGAAAAGTCAACTCCTAACATTTTGAGAGTGGAATCTCAAAATCCATGCTTAGGGGATCCTACATGTGAAATTTGATCAAGGTTGGATCATGGATTCATCATTTAATCAGGAATTGGAAAAGTTACTTAATTTGGAAAGGGTTGACTTTCCATTTAGGGCAAGTTTTTATGATTGTTGCACTCACTTTAAGCCCATTTTGAATCAAGATAAAAGCTCCATTTGAAACTTTCTCCAACACGAAAGTTGTTCCTCTTGTTCCAAGCTTTCTAGAGATATAAAGTTTGCTCCATTTGGATTAGAATTGAGAAAGTTATGCTTAGTCAAAGTGAGACATATTTTTAGGACACTTGGAAAAATTTCTAAGTCCAAAATCTTCAAAATTTGTCAAGACTTCTTGGCCAGTTTTCTTGCACTTCAAGGCATTATTTGAAAATACTTTCTTCACAACAATTGTACCTTTCCATGTCCTCTTTCACATCCTTTTGGAATCATCTCATTTGGATCCATGGTTTGAGAGATACATTCATTTAAAGTGGGCACCATGACTTGATTTTCTAGGCAGATTTTGGGCCTGGCTGGTCCAATCAGATTTTCTAAGCATGCTGCACAAACCAGTCACGTTTTTTACCTCTTTTGGTCATGCATTGGACATCCATTCACTTAAGTTTGGCCCAAAATAACAACATTTTACACCTCACTTCACACTTTTATTCTTATGGATAAATCACTTATTAAAAAGCCCACAACAACACCTAATCCACCCTACTTAAGAAGCTGAAACCCTAACCCTAGAGGAGCATTGGAACTTCGTGGCAAGGAGGCAAAGCTTCATCACATATCAGATCCCATTCTACTTCTATTTTCCATTAGGTAATCATCTCTTCCATGGCCATGTTTTGATACATCTACGCTTGCTTACCATGTTCATCACCATTAATCCTTCCATTTACGTATTTCTTTCTCTTATTTAAAATATTTTCTTCGTCCATAAATTACCCAAAAATATTTTTCACTTTTTTTAACGTCTTACTTAATTTTATATAATTTTTATTTTCGTATTTTTTTAATATTAATATTTTATTTTAATTATTTATTCTAACTGGTCCGTTTTGACACACTTTTTTTATTGATTTTATTTTTATGACTTAAAATTATTGTTAGCATTTTATTTTTGGGATGAAGGTTGACCACTTTCTCATGGTCAAACTGGCCTTTTCTTGTAATTTTATTTCACATTTTCAATTTATTTTGGATTTATTTTTGCCCTAGTTTGGTTGGTGGACTTTTAATTTGACTTCTGTTTTATTTTAATTAATTCACGTACCAATTTTCGTTATTTTTAAAAAAAAAATCGGGGATGATGATTTCCTGGCTCCAACTTATTTAGTTTAATTTTTTATAATTTTCTTGATTAATTTACTATTTATTCTCGATTTATTTCTAACCTAGTCTCATTAATTGACTTTTGGTTTGACCTCTGTTTTATTTTAATTAATCTATGTACCAATTTTCGTTATTTTTAAAATCTTTTTGGGGGATGATGATGTCCTGACCCCACCTTATTTAGTTTAATTTTTCATAATTTTCTTGATTAATTTACTATTTATTCTTGATTTATTTCTAGCCTAGTCTTATTAATTGACTTTTGGTTTGACCTATGTTTTGTTTTAATTAATTCACGTGTCAATTTTCATTATTTTTAAAATATTTTTGGGGGATGATGATGTCCTGACCCCACCTTATTTATTTTAATTTTTCATAATTTTCTTGATTAATTTGCTATTTATTTGTTATCTTTTAAGTTAACTTGAATTTTCAGTTGACTTCTTTATGATCGATGTTTGACTTAAGGATTGCTTATGGCAATTGAAGAGATCTTCTGATCCTCCCTTGTTCATCTTACCGAGCACGCTTCTCTTTAACCCATAGGTAGCCGAGCTACGAAGACTCTGATTCTCATATTCAGATGAGATACGTAGGCAGTGGATGTGACATCCTTGCGAGTCATTTTCTTTTAACCTTCCTTTTAGTAAATAGTACTTTAGATATACCTATACCCTTTAGACTGGAACAACACTTATGAAAAGGGCTCCCTAGGAGTACCTAGGATGTTTTGGACGCTTAAAACCTTCCCATTGCATAACCAACCCCCTTACCCAGATCTCTGACATTTTTACTAGTTTTTGATTCGATAAAACTTTTAGGTTTTTGTTCGCTTTCTGACCATTCCTTTGGATAAATAGAAGTGCGGTGGCGACTCGACTTGTATGGTTTACCTTGGATTTAGTCAATATCTCTAATGGCAACGAATACCCCGCTACACATATGAAGATGATTCCAAGAGGAAAGTTACTCAAAATGACATTCCAAACAACTTTCATGTTGAAGTCAAGAGCTATTTTTGCTTCGAAAGTCATTTTTTATGATGAAAGATTATAGGCAATTTTGTCTAAACCCTAGTTTGGAGTTCAACTTCCCAAGACCATAACTTGCTCATTTTTTATGATATTTAAGCCATTAAAGTTGCATGATCAAATTCAATATGCTTACGTCAACTTTGATGTTTGGAGGAAGTGAAAATTCAACTTGCAAATGCGTGTGCCAAGAGGAAACATTATAGGCCATTTTGGGCCAATACCATTGAACAAGTGATTTTCCTCAACTTCTAAAATACATAACTCATTCATGCCCAATCCAAATGAGGTCAAATTTGTGACCATATTGAATAGGTTTGAAAGATCTACAACTTTGATGAAGAAACGTTTCTCATTTGAAGTCCATAAAAAAGTTATTCAAGATGGAAGAAGTGAATATTTGACTTGGGACTTAGAAAATTTTCAAATATGTTTGATTTCCCAAACTTCCACCTCAAAATTCATCATAATCCAAACTTCAAATAAAAATGTGTTCAACATGAAAGTTGTTCCCCTTAATCTCACCTTTCTAAAAAGTCCAAGATCATATCATTTGGCTAAAGTATGAAGGACTTGCACATGAGTGTAAGTTGAAGGACCATTTGGATGATTTCCATTTCCACTTTCATACACAACTGCATGGCCTTCCAACATGAATTCAGCATGATGCACACTCAATTATGGATCAAATCACATTATTTCATGGGCCTAGCACACGCCCATGTAACCATGCAAAGAGGATTTTCAAAATTTGCCAAATTTGGAAGTGTGCAAAAATCAATCTTATGGCCTATAAATAAGACCCTCAATGCTCAGAATTAAGGACCTCATGCCCAAGATTTGAACCTACAACCCCAAACCCTCACCATTGAAGGATAAACTTGAGGATTTTCTTTGAAAATCGAGTTTCAATTCTCCATCTGTTTTGAGATTGAAACTCCAAGAGTCCATACTTCTCCTTGATCCATTTCACCTCCATTAAGCATTTGAAGCAAGGCCAAGCATAATTGAAAGAAAGATCGTGCTAATCTGAAGCTCCATTGAAGGTGAATTTTCGGAATTTTCATCTCTTCGATTCTCCCTTAACTCTTCACCATTTTTGTTGATTTTTGGTTGTCTGAAGTCCTATCAATGTAGGCAAGAAGATTGAGTTGCTTTGAGGTCAAATTGAAGCAACTCAATTCATGATCCTCAAAATTCAAATCCCTGTATCTTTTTATATACTTGGAATTGGAAAAAATTGAGGCCAGATTCGAGCTCATGAGCATTTTTTCCTTAAATCCATGTCTTTGTTTTTCATTTTGGTGATGGTTGATGGTTGATGGTGGACCAGTCCAGTGAGGTCCACCGGAGAAGAAGACCGAAGCCCTAGCTCCAGTGATGTGTTGTCACACATCTCAGCCATAGGATCAAGTTGAAATGTTTTAATCTCGTCCCTTGCTTCTGATTACTAAGCGTGTGGCGCAGTTGACTAAGGTGTTTGTGAAACGCGCGCGCTTGGCCATCAGATCTGCCACCTCAATTAATGAGGGAGATCTGATGGCCCTTTTTTTTTCTTTTTTTTGTGTTTAATCCATTTATTTTGATTAATTCATATTAATTTCATTTTAAATCCAAAAAATATGGAACTTTCACCAAAAAAAATTCAAATATTTTCCTCTTTCATTTTCTGAATTAAAATTATTTTTTGGATTAATCTTGATATTTTTCATGATTTAATTGTTTTTGTGCATATTTTTAATTGTTTAAAAATACTTTTGACTTTTCAAAAATAATGAAATTTTTTGTCTAAGGTCCTTTGACCTTGTTTGACCTAGGATAAATATCTTGGCAATTTATTTGGTGTTTTGAAGAGGTTTTAGGTTTTTGATCAAACATAATTTAATTTAAATGCATTTTAATTTTGATTTTTAATTGATTAATTGTGTAGAAATTATGTTGAGCCATTTTTATTGACTTGTGAAGTTTGACTATGTGTTTGGGCCTTGGTCAAGGTTGATTTGACTTTTGTTGGATTAAAATCATTGGATTTAGGGGATTGATGAAATGTACATTTCATCTCCCAAAATGAATGAATGATTTTAATTTGATAAAATTCCTTCCTTGACCAATTTGTGTTGATATCATCTCCCCTCCCTCTTCATATTCAATCCCATTCTATCCCATCCCTGTCATTGACCAATGAAGTCTCAATATCCTAAGGCTAATTGGTTCATCAATAACTTTATGTTAGATGAACCAATATAAGTATGGATGAGATTAGGTCCATCCTTTGATCATTTCCTTTTTATGTGTGGTATGTTTTAGGAGTATGGTTCATTATACCATATCTCTAACATGCATTAACACCAACATTTCTATTGCCCGACCTCAGATAGTTGTGACTTCTACATAAGTCCAATTATGATTGCTTAACATAGCATTAAATTTTGATCCAAAGGCATAACATTCTAGTAAGTGAGATTGTAAGTCTCCCCCCCCCCCCCCTTTCATGGTATTATGTGGAAACTTGACATTTTTTCCTTCCTTTGGAAGATGTGTTGGTTCAAGGATTCATGCTTGTGAATAGAGGGTTGAGTGTTCTCCAAAGAATGACTTAATCAATTGAAAAGAAAAACTTCACTAACATTTAATCAACTAATATTTGACTAACTCTTATTATTCTTGATTTTAATTTCAAGTCATTTACTTTATGCAATTTAAATTCAAGTCATTTACCATTTCATTTTCCATTTACATATCATTTAACTTGTTTATGTTTATGTCATTTTCACTTTGCTCACTTGAGCCATATATTGTAATTGTATATATTTGTTTGTGTATCTTGTTTGTGTTTGTGGTCTTAGGATCTTAAAAATACTTAATAAACAACAAAAACCCTAAAAAATGTTTGTGTGGACTGTTGGATTTGATTTGAGCTTTAGACTTAGAATTAGGCAACATTCCCTATGCAAAAGGACTTGGCCAATGCCAACATTTTTGAGACCAAGTTATTGTGATTTGAGCTTTCATCTGATGCAAGTATTGGGATCTATATGAATTCATCTGCTACATGGTCCTGATGCAACTGTTACTTTGAACCTGTGTCTAATGTCTTATTCTGAGCCAATTAAGGAGTAGTTCACCTGATACATGGGAAGATTAAGAAGAAGCATGTGAATTTGCATGCTTGGATGTGGCTATCTTTATTTGATGTCTTGCTCTTCATCTTGCTACTTGTTTATTGATATTGCTTGATTCTAAAGTCTAAAGGAAAAGTGGGTTTCTATATGACATTCTTGTCTATTGGATTGTATCCCATTGGTCAGATCTTTTTAACTCTTAACTTTTAAATTCTTGCTTAGGATTAGTCTCTTCATCTCCTCCCATTCTCTTAAATTTCAAAATCTCTCCCTCCTTTTTTTTCAAAATCTTCTTTGCTCGTGATTTCTAAACTTAGACTTTAGTGCAAATTAGAAACTTTGGCCTTATGCCATTGCATTTTTTTAAAAACTCTTTACTTAAATCAAACTTGTAAATGAACTTAACCATATTGACTTAAAATTTCAAAATACAAAAAGAACTAACACTCATTCAAACTCTTTTTTGGCCTTTGTGCCTCTTTTAAATTTAAATTTTGATTAAAAGCAATTCACTCACTTTGAAATTGATACCACGAACTACGAGGTTTTGATCCCTCATTTTATGTTGGTATGTAGGCACAAGTCTGAAGGTCTTGTTAAACACAAAAATAAAATTAATGAATTCTTCTCTCATCCCCATACTTTATTTATTGCAAACATCTTATATACCAAAAACACAAACACACATAAAAAAATGGCTCCCTAGGAGTACCTAGGACACTTTGGGTGCTAACACCTTCCCTATGTGTAACCAACACCCTTACCTGTAATCTCTGGTATTTTATTAGTTTTAATTTGAAAACTTCTTATCTTTGGGTTTTGTTCGTACTTTTCCCTTTTCCTTTGGAAACAATAAAAGCACGGTGGCTACTCTGGTTTTATTGGCGTTAAGTTTATCCATAGCTTAATGGTTATAAATTTACCGCTACAATGAGGAGCAAACCAAGATTGTTGGTAATGAAGACCAAAAGGTAGTGGTTACTGGTATGTCACTTTGGGCATTGCTAACTGCTCATTTTCAGTCACTTGAAGGTTGGGATCAACAAAAATTTTAACATTGGCACGACGATCTTCAAATTATTATCCTTCAATCTCATTGTTAGACACAACCCTCTTGGATCGACTACTCACTTCTCCTTTGCTTCGATTGACATGGGTCGTGACATTGGAAATCCAAGGCGATATCTCAATGCTCTTATTGGGAAACGATGATATCTCGCTAGCCACATCGCTGACCTCTTCCTTGTGGTACAAAACCTTGAGGGGTTTCAGGGGTCCTTTTCCTTTCTCATTACTTGGCCCAGAAATCAAGATTTATGTACCTGAGCTTTCCTCCTTGAGTGTTGGTGACCTTATGTCAATCAATCTTTGAAACTTGAACTTAAAACTCTTGCATTCCTCGACGGAGTTGCCCATTGTTCCAGTATGGTATCCGCACTTGACCTTTAGGTGATCTTCTTCAAAGACTGAGCTCTTTTTGTTAATCAGTTCTCGTACCAAGGCTTTCAGCGCTAAGCAAGAATCCAGGTCATGTCCCACTGCCACTTTATGGAATTCACATATTTCATTTGGATTGTACCATGGCAGGTATGGTGACATAGGTGTGAGAGCTTGAGGGGTCACCAAAGCATTTTGGATCAATTGCGGGTAGAGCTTGCTACATGGCACCGAAATTAGGCCATTGTGATCTTTTTTCCCCTTGTTCTGATTCTGATTTTTGTTTCGAATCTGACTTCGGTGATTTTGAGGAGGAATAGCCAGAGGATATTGATAATGACATCCTGAGGGAGGGCCACATACCGGTAGATTAGGGGTTGCCACATAGAATTACCCTTGACTTGGGGTAACACCGGATGGATGTAGAGCACTAGCTCCCCCCGTTGCCGCAATAGGTATGGGATGACCCTCTTTTCTCAATAAAGCTTGCAGGGTTTCCACGACCCATCCCATTTGGCTCTTCAAAAGATTGAGTTCCTCCTCCAATGCTTCTTGACTTTTCCTTAGCTCATCCATTATCCCCTGAGGCATGGTTCTTTGTTCTAAACGCGTGTCAGGAATCACTTTGCTCATCATAGACAAAGGATGGATAAGTGTTTTTGTATTTTGTCTGGAAAATGACATGCATTCTGATGAGATGCAGATGCAATGGAATGTGAATGAATGCAATGCAAGCCATGTATATTTGTTTTTTTTCAATACACGGGTTCAAAAGTCTGAGGTACTGATGAATCTGATTGCTTTCCAAGAATAGGTTCTCATCGGGTATGATCTAGGGTTACAAATGTTCCCAGATTCATGGATCCACAAGACTGATTGCTGCCTATGGCAACTTACTTGTCGAGCATCAACTTCATCAATTGAATCTATTTTGGTTGAGGTTCTCGCATCGATCCAACCAGAAATTCATCTCACGGATCCACACTATGCAACCATCGTTCCTACTTGGCCAAATGATTTAATGTTCTACAAAAGGTCCTTAGAGCCATAGATCCTAATGAAAATATCGAAGCTTACTACAACTTACTTGTCGGGCAACAACATCCTCCAAAGGATCTACTCTAAGTGAGGTTCTCGTATTGACCCAATGAGAAATTCATATCACGGACCCACACTACTCAACCTCATCCTATCTTATGTTTTTACTCAAGACTCGGGTAAAAAGTATTTCCCACAAGGTTTGCAACCAGAGTATCCAAGTACCAAAGCATGGTGGAACCAATACAACATATTATATCAATATGAAAATAAAGATAACAAAAACAATGAAGAAAAGACCCACAATTAAACAAACAAAGACACACAAATGACATAACTAGGCGTGACTCACTTAGGGAAACCGCCTTCCTCAGCAGAGTCACCATTTGTCTCACCTCAAAAAAAATGAGAACACGACTTAGCGACGCCCAATCACACGCTCGCGTGATGGACTAAACATTGTCGCCACCGAACTTTGTTTATTCCTAAAAAGGAAAGGGGAAATATTGATAAAACCCAAGAAAGAACGACAATGATTATGGTCGTCACAACCAAATCAGGGTTCGGGAGTCGATTATACAAGGGGAAGGTATTAGCACCCCTCGCGTCCATTGTACTCAACGGGAACCATTAGGTTAGTTGTGCAAGTTAGTTTTAGCTTGAAATGTTAGGTTTCTCAAGTTATTATGAGGGAAAGAATAATAGGATTAAAAGAAAAGAGATGATGTTTTTGGATTTTTAATGAAGGGGACTAAATCTAAGTTTTTTATTAATGGGCCTGACAAGATTTCGCAATCCTGCTCCTATGTATCTTAATAGAGAACTCAAGGCTTACGTAATTCTAGGTAAAAAAAGTTTATTTGTTGGACAATTTTAGCGAAAGTTATAATGTATTAATC